>NW_026521839.1:1243898-2487796 GCF_021234435.1 Artibeus jamaicensis | reverse complement strand
TTAAAATATATTTTATTGATTATGCTACTGCAGTTGTCCCATTCCCCCCCCCCCCCCGCTTCATCCCTCTTTTCCATGCAAACTCCCTTCCAGCTACTTTCCCCTCCTTTAGTTCATGTCCATGGGTTGTACACATAAGTTCTTTGGCTTCTACATTTCCCATACTATTCTTACCCTCCCCCTGTCTATTTCCTACCTACCATCTATGCTACTTATTCTCCGGACCTTTCCCCCCTCTCTCCTCCTCCCACTCTCCTGTTGCTAACCCTCCATGTGATCTCCATTCTGTGGTTCTGTTCCTGTGCTAGTTGTTTGCTTACTTCGTTTCTGTTTTTGTTTTAGGTGTGGTTGTTAATGATTGTGAGTTTGCTGTCATTTTACTGTACCTGTTTTTTTATCTTGTTTTTTTCTTAGATAAGTCCCTTCAACATTTCATATAATAAGGGCTTGGTGATGATGAACTCCTTTAACTTGAACTTATCTGAGAAGCACTTTATCTGTCCTTCCATTCTAAATGAAAGCTTTGCTGGATAGAGCAATCTTGGGTGTAGGTCCTTGCCTTTCATGACTTGGAATATTTCTTTCCAGCCCTTTCTTGCCTGTAAGGTCTCCTGACAGTCTGATGAGAACTCCTTTGTAGGTGACTGTCCCCTTATCTCTTGCTGCTTCTAGAATTCTCTCCTTGATTTTAATCTTGGCTAATGTAATTATGATGTGCCTTGGTGTGTTCCTCCTTGGGTCCAACTTCTCTGGGACTCTCTGAGCTTCCTGGACTTCCTGGAAGTCTATTTCCTTTGGCAGATTGGGGAAGTTCTTTATTATTTGTCCCAGTAAGTGTTCCACTTGTTGCTCTTCTTCTTCCCCTTCTGGTTACCCCTATAGTCCGGATACTAGAATGTTTAAAGATGTTCTGGAGGTTCCTAAGCCTCTCGTCATTTTTTTGAATTCTTGTTTCTTCCTTCTTTTCTGTTTGGTTGTTTCTTTCTTCCATCTGGTCCACTCGATTGATTTGAGTCCCTGTTTCCTTCCCATCACTATTGGTTCCCTGAATATTTTTCTTTATTTCACTTAGTGTAGCCTTCATTTTTTTCATCTAATTTGTTACCAAAATCAACCAATTCTGTGAGCATCCTGATTACCAGTGCTTTGAACTGTGCATCTGATAGGTTGGCTATCTCTTTGTCACTTAGTTGTATTATTTCTGGAGATTTGATCTGTTCTTTTGTTTTGGGCCAATTTTTTTTGTCTTTACACACCTGTTACATAGTGAGGGGTGGAGCTGTAGGTGTTCACCAGGGCAGAGTAACCCCCATTGCTGGGTTGTGATGTTGTATGTGGGGAAGTTGTCAAAGAGGGAACAATGGTACTTACTCCACTCTCTGCCGGATTTCAGTCACTTCTCCCACTTCCCCCAAGCAAACTGGGCCTTTCTGGTGCTGATTCCCATGTGGGTGGGTTTGTGTACATTCTAGAGCCCTGTGGGTCTATCCAGTGAACTCTTCTGTGAGGCTGGGTATCTCTCCCAGCACCTCAAACCCCACAGGTATTTTGAATCAATGTTTCAAGATTTTATTTCCCTTTGCTGGGACCCTGGGTTGCAAAGTATATCTTGCTCCCCAGATTTGCCTGGTTTATCTGCATGCAAATGTGAAACTGCCCAGTCCACCAGCTGCCTTGTGCGCTGTGCCCCTCCACAATTTGCCACCTCACTAGGTCTGCCTGCTGCCACCCTGAGCCCTGGGTCTGCTAGCTGCCGCTTAGCCATGACCTCTCTCTGCCTGGCTGCCGACTCTGCCTCTCCTACCAGTCTGGATGAATGTGTCTACTTTACCTCCTTCATTGTTGGACTTCCATACAATTCAATTTTCTGTCAGTACTGGCTGCTTTTTGTTTCTAAATTGTTGTTGTCCTTATTTTGGTTGTGCAAGGAGGCACAGTGTGTCTACCTATGCCTCCATTTTGGCCAGAAGTGCTTCATACCTTTTTCTTCTTTGTGGGAGTAAAAATGATGGTAGGCAATTCTTACCCCACCCCTGCAAAAAAAATACAGGAGTTTATGTACAACAGAGTATTAGAGATTCAGGGGCCATTGGAAAACTTCCAATCTAAAGCCTTCATTTCGTAGCCCAAACATTTGAGGCATTAAAATAACTTGTTGAAGGCACACTTAGCACTCAGTTACCCACTCCTCTTGTTCCTCCACAGAAGGGAAGAAGTCACTGCTCCTTTCATAACAAACTGTCTGAATTTCTTTAGCTTCAATGGCCTGATATTTGGAGCTTTATGTTCAAGCCCACCACATCAATGTCTCACTGTATTTCCCCCTGAACTAGCATGAATGGCAGAGTAGAGTGAGCATGCACTGGAAGAACTCTTCATTTCGATGTGGAAAATCCACATGAATTTTGCACTTTATTTCATAATACAACTGTGCTTCTTTTAATTGAAAAAACACCACAAATCTGAGTAAAATGGATTTTACTCTAGAAAGACATGCCATGTATGTCCTATTCTTTTATTTAGCAAATATTTATTGAGAACCATTTATCTGCTGAGGAAACAGCAGAGGTTATTGCTCCTGTTGACATTTATAGTATAATCACGAAGGTGTTATGGTGTGTCTAAAGAGGAGAACTGAATCAACCCAGGGGTAGGGAAAGTGTTGTTTAAGGTAAAAACTGAGTAGAAAGTAGCTTTTGAATATATGGTCTGGCTCATATTCATTAAATTAAGAGAATCATCCAATAATGTTTCACCCTGGTCTTTGCTAAAATAATGCTTTTATAATGCATTGGTTTTTTAATGCATATACTTTTAGTTCAAATAATAACCAATTTTTTAAAGTTATTGGCTGTTCTGGATTTTTGGTACCTTTCCTTCATAGGCATGCTAGTTGTTTAAGTGTGAGCTCAACAATCCTGCTGTAAACAAAGAAGGGGGTGGGGGTCCTGGATTCCAAGATGGGAAATAATCCAGAAGAGAGAATTTTAGGGATGCCCTTGAAACATTGAACTTAATGTCCTAAGCAACAAACTCATCTCTGGAATACTGACCTCTGATTCTATTTCCATAAACCCCATACCTCCCCCCCCCCCGCCCACTTTACCTTCTCTATAAAATTGTATGGCACAATGGAGTTGACTAGTAATTAATTTCCTTAGGTACATATTTTGCTGAGCTCTTTATAGAGTTAATGAGACCACACTTTCAACTAATGGTGAAGATTGTTTGTTTGCTAAAGTTCCTAGATTTTCATTATTTGTGAGAAAATGAGTTAAGAGCAATGAATAAACATGAGTGACAATTAGTTGATTCTGTGTTGGGTCCTCCCAGGGAACCAGATGGTGTAGTGATGCATGGAAACAGATCATTTATTTCATTTAGAAATCTGAACATTGAATAAAGAATCAAACATTTGTTATTTAAGTGCATTTACCAACATGCTCTAACTTAATACATTGCTAAAATAAATGCAGGGTAAAATTAAAGGACTGAAATTATTCTGGTCAGCTGGGGACAAATGCAAAAGCTCCTCCAGGATCTGCAGCCCCCTCTAGCTGCGATAGACGGGTGTGTGTGTTGCTTCTCTAGTCTGTGTGCTGACTGACTCCCGGCGTGGCAGGGTTCTGAGGAAAGGCCTTTGGGAGGTAACAAGGTTTAAACAAAATCATGAGGGTTGGGCCCTCATCATGGGGTGAGTGTCCTTACAAGAAGAGGCCAGAGTGCTTGGTCTCTCTCTCTCTGCCAGTTGAGAACACAGTGAGCAGGCAGCCATCTATCTGTAACCCATCTGGCCTTACCAGGGAGGAGTTTGTTGGCACCTTGACATGGAACTCCCAGCATTCAGAAATGTGAGAAAATCAATGTCTGTTGTTTTAAGTCACCTGGTCTATGGAATTTTGTTCTATCAGCCTGAGCTAAAACTAGCTTATTTTTTCTTTTAAACATTGCGTTTAAATTAAGAATTATAATTAGAAAATATTGGTTTGATTTGGCTTTGGAACTCAATAAAATTTTAAATGCATACTCACAATGATTAGCTCTTTTACTTCTAAAACTCTACCCTGCAAGAATAATTACATATGTACAAAAACATGTATAAAAATGTTTGCTTAGGCATTGTCTGTTACATTACAAGTAGTCAACATTAGGGGATGAGGCCAAGATAGAGGCACAGGTGGAAGCACTGTTCCTCCTCCCACAACCAAGTTTAGAAACAACAAAGTTTTAGCAACAAAAATGCAGCCAAAACCACAGAAAATTGAACTTCATGGAAGTCTGACAATAACGAAGCCTTCAGCCAAATTGGTAAGAGGGGCAGAGCCAGCAGCAGAGCGGGTCAGGCAGGAAATATCCACGAGACCAACCTGGGCGCTTGACCCAGGCACGCAGGCAGCCATGGGTGGATCCCAGGTGTGGAGAAGCAGGTGGACTCACTGAGGGCAGACCACGGTCACACATTTATGTGCAGATAAACTGGTGAAGGAGGGAGTGGTGAGACAGATAGTGCAGGCCGCCATTGTCCCTCTCTGACCCCGCCCCCACCTACAGCATCACAAACCAGTGACCTGGGTGTCCCCACCCTGGTGAACAACTAAGGTTCTGTTCCTCATACCTAACAGGCACGAACAGATCAAAACATGGCTCAAGAAGAACTTAGAGCCCCAGAGCCAATAAATCTAAGCGATGAAAAAATAGCCAAACTTTCAGATGCACAGTTCAAAACACTGGTGATCAGGATGCTCACAGAACTGGTTGATTTTAGTCACAAATCAGAGGAACATATGAAGGCTAAACTAATTGAAATGAAGGGAAATGCACAGGAAACCAATAATAATGGAAAGAAAACTGGGACTCAAATGAAAGGAGTGTGCCAGAAAGAGGGAAAAAATGACCAAACAGAAAAGAATGAAGAAACAAGAATTCAAAAAAATGAGGAGAGTCTTAGGAACCTCCAGTACATCTTTAAATGTTCCAACATCAGAATTATAAGGGTGCCAGAAGGGGAAGAGGAACAGCCATGAGTGGAAAGCTTATTTGAACAAATAATAAAGGAGAATTTCCCCAATCTGGCAAAGGCAATAGACTTCCGGGAAATCCAGGAAGCTCAGAGAGTCCCAAAGAAGTTGGACCCAAGAAGAAACACACCAAGGCACATCATAATTACATTAGCCAAGATTAAAATGAAGGAGAGAATCCTAGAAGCAGCAAGAGATAAGGGGACAATCACCTACAAAGGAGTTCCCATCAGACTAACAGCGGATTTCTCAAAAGAGACCTTACAGGCAAGAAGGGGCTGGAAAGAAGTATTCCAAGTCATGAAATCCAAAGACCTACATCCAAGATTGATCAATCCAGCAAAGCTTTCATTTAGAATGGAAGGGCAGATAAAGTGCTTCTCAGATAAGATCAAATTTAAGGAGTTCATCATCACCAAGCCCTTATTATATGAAATGTTAAAGGCACTTATCTAAGAAAAATAAGATAAAAAAGATGAACAGTGAAAGGACAGTAAACTCACAGTTATCAACAACCACACCTAAAAGAAAAGCAAACTAAGAGGACAGCTAGATCAGGAGTGAACCATAGAAGGAAGATCACATGGAGGGTTAGCAACAGGGGAGTGGGAGAAGGAGAAGGGGGGGAGAAGGTACAGAAAATAAGTAGCATAGATGGTAGGTAGAAAATAGATAGGGGGGAGGGCAAGAATAGTAGGGGAAATAATAGAATCTAAAGAACTTGAGACACGTGGTCATAAACTAAAGGGGGGGAATGGTGGGGGAGGGTGTGTGCAGGGTGGAGGGGAATGAAGGGGGAGAATAGAACAACTGTAATGGCATAATCAATAAAATATATTTAAAAAAAGAAACTGGGAAGCAGGGTGCTCAGTCTCAATATATGATGCACTGGGAAAAAATGAATTTTAGAGAGGATTAGCTGCAGATGGAAAGGCGCCGTTGGTTGAGGGAAGGAAGAGGGAGAGAGGGGGGATGGAGAGACTGAAGAGCTGTGTTTTCCGATCTAAAGAACCATGTATTTGAAATGCAGATTCAAAACAACACTGGCTGAATGCCTACTGTGTGCCATTACAAGGCTAACCAAGAGGGTTTAAGAAAACTGGAGGACACACTAAGGAGTAGCCAGGGAGCATTAGCCAACCTGCTGGCAAAGACTCTGAGACTCTGCAGTGAGAATGTCCTGAGGCACAGAGCCAGGGCAGAAGAAGGCCTGGGGCAGCCTGAAGAGCAGAGAGTAATAACAAAAGCCTAGAATCAGTCCCATAGCAGCACTTAACTGTCATATCAAAGTTTCTATTTTTTAAATAAATTGGTCTACTTTTACTCTAAAAAAAAAGTAGTCAACATTAATTAAAGGCTTACTGTATACCAGGCATTGACCTAAGTGATTTTTGGATTCTGTCTACCTAAACTATACTGAAACCTAATATGAGTGAGTAAAATTATTATTCCTATTTACAGTGGGGAAACTAAGGCCCAGAGAGGTTAAGTTTCTTGCCTAAGGCCACACAGTAAGTAAGAGAAAGCTCCTAAAAGCTCATCAATATGAAAAGGCTCAATCATTGTGGTTCATCCAAGATAGGGAACTGTGATGCTATCGTTTAAAAGAATAAGGTAAAACTGTTCATGTTGAACAGATCCCCAAGACACTGTTACAGGAAAAAGCAGGTGTGTTCCCATTTACATTAAAAAATAAGTGTGTGCACATGCATATATATAAAGAAAGAAGGAAGGATATTCTCTCTGAGCGTGATGAGATACCTCTGAGGATGGAGAGGTGAGGGCAGACTTACGTGTTTTGCTCTCTCTGTTTCTGAATAGAATTTTGTATATGGACATGATTCTTTCTATTTCCTGTATAGTAAAAATTTAGGAGATCAAATTTAATGTTTGAATTTCTACGAGGAAAAGTTCTCAGTTGGAAACATTGAGACAAAAAATTCTTGAAAACAATTTAAGGGGAAATCTAGAAATCAGGAGATCTAAGCATTTCTGCTTTAACGTTACTCATCATTCACACATATGCTGGCCACAAACAGTTTTATTTGGTTTTGTTTTTATTTTAGCTTAATTTAGTTCTTGAACAATGTCACATGGCTTAGAAATGTTTCTAATATTTGTGAAAAGAAATACTCACTCAAATGCTAATGTCTCTGCCCCAAAGCAAGTGTCTGCAGTGGAATGTCACTTTTCAAGACAGACTGAACTGGTTCTTTTGTGAGTTCACCTTGAAATAGCAACTCTCCACAGCTGCCTTTGGGTGCAGTGGGAAAGGAGTCAAAGGATTCCAGCCTGGTCCTGTAACCCCTGGATTCTGAACCACAGCCTGGCCTTGGCTAAGAACAGCCCCTATAACGTGGAGGAGCAGGAGTCATGGCACTGAGAGGGGTGGTGATGACGCCCAGGGGCACCCTGTGGGATACAGGGTCCAGGGTCTTGGTGAGGAGTGGGGCCCGATGCTATGTCCTGACCTTTCATCGCCACCTGGCTTCAGCACTGAGCCAGTGGAGGACACAAGACTCACTGAGGGAACTTGTGTATAAAACACTCCTGGGGCACCATTTCCTAGAGATTTTAATTCAGTAAATTTGGGGTAGAGCCCAGGATTCTGCCTTATTTTTAGGCTTCCACAATGTTATAGGCAGAATAGTGCCCACGCCCATAAAAAAGATGTCCACATTCGAGTCCCTGGAATTTGTTAATATATCACCTTAAATGGCAAAGGGATTTGAGGATGGGACTAAATTAAGAATCTTGAGACAAGAAGATGATCCTGGATTGTGCAGAGGTAATCTTGGGGTCCTTAAATGTGGAAAAGAGGATCAAAAGAATCAGAGTAAGGGTGATACCATGCAAGCGAGACTTGACCAGGTAGTAATCTTTGAAAATGGAGAGGGGCAAAAAGCCCAGGAAAAGGGGCAGCCACTGGAAGTTGGGAAAGACAAGAAAAGAGATACTTCCCTAGAGCCTCCAGAAAGGAACATGGACACCTTAACTTTAGCCCAGTGAGACTCATTTACGACTTCCAACTTCTAAAACTGTAAGATAATAAATTTCCATTGTTTTAAGCCATTAAATTTGTTGTAATTTGTCATAGCAGCAATGGGGAATTAATTTACATAAAATCATGATAAAAGTCCTTTGTCTTCTTCCCTTTTTATACTCATTCTCACTGTAATTTCTTCCACTTTTATGGCAATAAGTACCATCTCTGTTTCAAAGACCCTACATTAAATTCTGTAAAACATCTCTGTCCAACTGCCTTTTTCACATCTCCAGTAGGAAGTCTAATAGACATCTTAAGCAAAACCAAACTCCTAATATACCCTTTCCTCCCACCATAGTATTTTCTGCTGCCAGACATGCTGTCTCAGTTGAAGGCATCTCAGTTTCAGTGTTTAAGAACAAAATAATGGGGTCATCTTTGATACCTCTTATTTTCTCTTTTTTCTTATATCCCACATTTAATCCGTCACTAAAATGTATTGAAATTATTTCCACACTACCCTGAGAGTCTAAGCATTTCGAATCACCCATGCACCTCCCTGCTGAGTCATCAGTCAGATTACTAGATTATTGTAGCAGTTTCTTCTCTCAACTCTGATTCCATTCTGCCCTTGGCATACAATTCTCAACTTGATGCTGATGGACATCATTTCTGGACTGCTGTGAGTGGGCTGAGGGTGGGGAACAGGCGGGGCCACTGGGGGAGTTAGAGCTAGGCCTCAGGAATGGAGCCTGGGAGATGACTGCGCACGAAGCCACATTCCTTGGGATGGGACGTTGGAGGTTTGAATACTGCTGAGGGCATGCAATCATTCAAAAGAAGGCCTTCCTGAACTGCCTGGGGGCCATTGTTGAGGACATTCTGTTTCATAGCACAGTTTCTGTGTGTGAGGCCACACTGCCTGGGCAACCAAGCCTTGCCTTGCCAAGGCTTCCCTCATACTCCCTTGCCTGAGAACTGACCAAGCACCAGGGGAGTTCTCCCCACCCCACCCAGGCCAAGTTTGTGGCAGGGTTTGGTTCTTTCCCTGCACACATGCAGGGCTAGCAGGATAACTGGGTAGAGGAGGAGGCCCTTGTACCCCTTCCAGTACCAGATTAGGGGTGGGACCAGGGGAAGGTAGACATGTGTCATAGAAGTCAAGAAGGCAGTAGGGCGGAGGTACTAGACCAAAGAGGTCTGTCAGTCTAGCCTAGGAAAAGAAGGGATTGGTTGGGGGGTGGGCCCACCCAAAGCACTGAAAATTTGAGAAGTTTATTGCTCATTCTGAGAAAGCACCTGGTTCATCCCACACCCAAAACAGATATAGTCTGAGTGGCATAAAAAAAACACTCTGGCTTCTGGTTTGCTGCTTGGAACCTGCACTTGGGAGGTACACTAGCTTGTCCTCTCCATGGACCACATGGCCTTAATAGCCACATAGCCCATGAGCCTCCAGGAGGGAGTCTCTCTCTCTCTCTCTCTCTCTGACTCTGTCTCTCTCTCTCTCTGACCTAGTGGAGCATTCATGGTTTGTGTGCTCCTCACCTGGGAGCATGAGTCATACAGCCTTAGCAGCCACATGGCCTATGGCTGCGCCAGACCTACACATAGCCTCCAGGAGGGAACCTAAAGCCAGACAGAAGCTGGGAACAAGCTAAGCTACTGAAATGACCACTTAGCAGCTGCCTGCGGGCTCCAAAAATGGCATTTTGAAATGGGGCAGGAACACTGGACACTGCCTTTTGTTCTGGTTTTGCTGAAAATGGCTGGACTTTGTCTGTTTTTTACAGAGGAGATGAGCTACGAGACAGAAAGTTCCCCACTCTCCCAGATTGTGCAGCATCCAAATAAAACCCCTTTCCTTTGGCATCTGCCCCTGCCTCAAGAGTGTGGCTTCTGTAGCAGCAGGCAGGTGAACCCCTCCTTCTTTGCTCAGTAATAAACTCAGAAACCAAAGTCATGCACTAAAGCACATAGATTTCTCACTTCTTTGCTTAAAATCACTGTTAGCTCCTCATTTCATCCACAAATCCTAAATATCTAAGCCTACAAATCCTAAAGCATCTTCCCCCTAAGCCACCATTACCTTTCTGATCTCGTCTCCTTCTACGCCCACTTCATTCTCTGTCTCAGTTACACTGCTGCTGCCTTGTGGCTGCCCACTCTCCCTGGAATGCTTTTCTGCAGACATGTGTACCTTTGTCGTTTCCTGTGTTCAAATGCCATCTCCTCAATTAAGTGTATCCCAATTACCCTATTGCAAACTTTAGCCCTCACCCATGCCCCTGGCTCTTAATCCCCTTTCCTGCTCTATTTCTAATAAACACTATCATTTACTCATTCATCACGTCTACCCTTGATTGTTTATCTCTCCCCATTGGAAGGTAATCTCCATGAGGGCAAGAGTTTTGTCTCTTTGGGTCACTGGTATGCCTCATGTTCCTAATACAGTGCCACTGGGGGCTAAATAAATAGCTGTTAAATTGGATGAAATAGGACCATAGACCACTCTTTGTGAAACAGAATTAAACTTTCCTGCAACATTTATTTATCACATCATCATGGCAGGCATTAAAATAAAATTCATATTGACTTATATTATTGCATATCAGAATTGAGTTCTTTGTGTAATTTGTGACTTTAGGATCACAGAGTCTCAGCCTCTTTGTACAAGATAATCTTTTTGGTAAAAGGTCAATGTACCTTTGCTGGTTTAATGAAGCATTGAACGTGTGGCCCACACCACACGCCTTCTCAGGGATTGTCATCAGGGTGTTTTACTCCCTGGACTCTGACACTGAGTTGTGAACATGGGGAAACATGTTAAGCTTTATTTTTTATATTTTTGTGGGGAAATGCTGCAATGGTATAGAATTTTACCATGTTTGTTTTTCTCCCCACTGAAAGGAGTCAAGTTCAAAGTAATTATTGATCATATAATGCTGTGGACCTCTCTGCCTGGTTTCAGGAATTATAACTCTACCGCCTGTGGCTAAGGATGAGTCAGTGACCTTTGGAATGTGAGCCACAGGAGACAAAGCTTGTCTCTGGTAGCAAATGCTGCCTCAGTTTCCTCCCTGCCCCCAAAGCATGGTCAGAAGTCCTTGATGGGTAAGACCCCTCAGAGGAGGGGCAACCTAGGCCAGATACAATCATTTAGGAGGCCATTATGGAAGGACTGGGGGGGTGGGGCTGCATCAAAGAGCAATGGACTCTCACCCCCCAGCTTTGAGATAGCCCAAGTCCCCATATGTCCTCTGGGAGAAGCGCTTCCTGGCTCTAATCCCCTTAAGCCTGAATACCTGATGGGGAGGGGTGCAGCACCTTGTCTTGCTGGAGCGTGTTCTGGGGAACAATCTGGCATGACAAAGACTTCCGGATAAATCTGTGAAATCTGCTCTGCTGAGATTACTTTCATTCATATGTTAAGGGTTTGAGCAGGAAACTGTAAAACTTTCTTCCTGATAGACTCTGACTCAGACTAAGCCCTCAGATTTCTTTGAAATGTTATCTACTGTTTGATCCTTGCCATCCTGTATTCCTGTGTATTACAACCCAATAAAAGCCTTTAAAGGAAGGGGCTCAACGTCTTTTTTGTCTGAGAAACTGGCCACTGCTCAAGGCCTTTTTCTTCTGGGAAACTGGCCACCTCTCCTCCCCAAGCAGATCATGCCATGTCTCAGTCATGTTTACTCTCATCTGTGGCACATGGGGGGACTTGCAAGGAAAGTCGTCTTCACAATATAATATTTTTAGGCTTATGTTTAAACCCAAAGAAAATATCCAATTGTGGAAGACTTTCCAAAAAATAGTTTCGTGCATTTTGGATGTCAGTCATATTGAGTTCCAAATTTCTATCTCCATCAATATGATACCAAATCATTAAATTACTGTCACTTGATTTTTCTTTTCTTTTCTAACTTGATATCTTTGAATAAACTAGGAAGATAAAAACAAACCTACACTTACACTTGCTTTACAGAGCTTATTCCTCCTGAGATGTTTTAGAAATTGGTGGTTACTAGAGAGCAGAAATATTCTTCAGAAAGGGTGGTTATAGCCTGCATTTGAGTTTTGCAAAACTACTGCAGCATATATTTTTCAGTCTGTCCTGCCTCAGCATCTTACACATTCCCTCCCTCTTCTTTTTACCTTTTGACTCTGAGCTCTACCTTCATTTTTTAATCTCATAGCTTCCTTACCATTCCCCGTTGTAATCATCTCAACCTTTACGACATTGTGTTGTAATCTTCTGTTTCATCGACTGTAGTAGACCATATCTTCCCTCTCTCTGGCCCTATTTCTATCAAGGTGAATGGCACATAGTTGTAAGAGGGCACTTGGCAGTGAATTCTTTGGTTGATTGTTGGGTGCATTGGGGGTTGGGTCATCAGCAGGTAGAGAAATTTTTACAGAGCCTCTTACCTAGACTTTAGGTAAGAGAGAATTACTCTGATCCCTGAAGGATGATCTGTGTTTGCTTAGGTATTCTTATTATTTTTTTTAATGTACCCTCAGAAGGGAATTAAAGAGCCCCTACCAATACTCCTACCCGAGTCATCTCCATATTGACTGATGTTCAGAGACTAAAGTTTGGGAAGACAAAGCAGTGTTTTCTAGATCACACAGTTACTGAGTGGTTGACTTGGAATATGCCCTCAGGTTTTCTGACTCCAAACTGGGAGCTTCCACAACAACGCACTGCCTCCAATAATCAGAGGAACCAAGGTCTTGGGTATAAATGAGCATGATTTAAATCACCAGAAATAAAATAGGAGTTTTCCACTAAACAAAAGAAACAAGAGAGGTATGGTTATGATTGTATTAGAAGGCTCAAGATACAGTGACTACAAATACCACAGGTTAATTTAGCTGGTAACAATTCCAGTTTATCCAGAGAAGGATGTATTGGTTTAGGGGGAAAGTCTTTTTCAGCCTAGGACAGTATTATATGACTCTTTTTTTTCACAACCTCATCACCACTTTTTGGCAATAGTAAGAAAAAGAGAAACTTCCAGAAGAGTAATGGTATAACTTTCTCTAATTGAGCCCTTACTGTATACCTGGTGCTGGCTATTTCATAGCCTGTACCTCCATCAATCTTCCCAATAAATCTATGAAGTAAATGTTCCCATTTTCTGAATGAGAGAAACTGAAGGTAAGTTCATTGGCCTCAGGATGCAAAGACAGGAAAGATCACCTGCAGGGTTCGACTCATCTCCACCTGGCCCTGAGGTACATTCTTTAAGCCACTACACTTCACTGCCTCCATCTTGAAGTTAGCAGCTAAACACAAATGCAACAAGTAAGTGACACTTTAAAATAGCTGGTACATTTAAACCAGTGTTTATTGATTCTTCTATAATGCCTCTTTCCCAGGATCACCAGAGAAAATCTTTAGAAATGGAGTGTGGGTTGTGTGGAGTGTACATTGGACTTTGTTTTGTGTACTCTGGCAAGTGGGAAAATGTCTTAGCCTTTCCTCACATATCCCTCCTGCAGAGCTAACTGCTGTTCTAGGAGAAGCCATCTTTCAAGGAGAGAAACACATGAAAGGAAATCAATCTCCAAAACACAATCCATTGACTGAGGGGTCAGATAAGGCGCAATGTACCATTCCCCCTTTGGTGTCCTGAAAGTATTTCCTAATGATTTCTCTGGGAGGGCTGGGCTGGATTGAATAAACTGATGAGTTTAGTCCCTGATCTCAATAGGGGCATCCATTGTTCTCTCTCTCCACCTGCTGAACCAGAATTTCCTAAGCACATACTATGCATTGGACTCTGTACTAGTTACTTAAAAGAAAGAAAAAATACCCCTGGATTCTGATTTTGTGAAGCTTAAAGTCAAGCGAGGGTGTCTATTATTAATCAAAGAATCACAGTGATAGACACATATTAGCAAATTGTGACACAGAGCTCTGAAACAGGGGCCCAAGTGGTATGAGTGTCATACCATAGTGTATGTAGAGACACACATGGGCCTAGATTGGGGTAAGGAGACTTCACAGAGGAAGCCAAGCTTGAGATGAGGTCTGAATGTGGTGGAGATGAAGTAACTTGATGCAGAGAGGGTGGCTTGGACAATGGCCACATAGCAGGAGGTAGTGAGGCTCACCTGAGCAACACACAGTAGGAGATGAGAGGGGGTGAGGCCATGAGGGACCCCAGTCACTGTCCTCCAAGATCTTGATTATCACAGAAGTCTGAGAGGGACAACAGGAGGACTTTTAGGGCCTCGAGTCTAAGATGATGGTTATCTCTGGTTTTTAGGGAGAGGACCCTGGAGAAGCTCTCTTTTCATTTGATTTAATTTTATCTATATATTTTTATCTTTGGGGGCCTAAAGGCAGAGATTTTTTTAACCACACTCATCAAAAAACTTGGGATTCCATAAATGGGATCAGATAATCATCATAATCATCATCCTCATAATCATCATTATCATCGTCATCAAAACAAACAAAAAAAAACTAATGTTTACTGGTACTTTATTTGATTCTGAGTAGGCACTATGCTGAGCATTTTCTGTGAATTATCTTTCTGAATCTGCTCAACAAACTTGTAGTATAGGAACCCTCAAGGCAGTCAGTGGAAACAGACACAATCATTTACATTATGGGGATCTGAGAAGGGCTTTTAAGTGTCTGACCAGTTACTAAAGGAATACTAAGCAGTGGTTGGCTGTTAATTATGCATGTGGAAAGAACTTTCTGAATCTGTTAGGAACATCCACCCACATACCTTTCTGCTTTTGATGTTGGGGTAGATTCTATCCTACTCACTATGAGTGTGTGGCTGCACATCAGGGATAATCATAATGCTCAGCCTTTGTACAGAACAGGTTGTTTCCAAATGGCTTTGCATTCAATGGCAAGGTCACCTCTCTTGGGCAGCATGATTTGCCGCCTCCCTACTATTAGTCAGGCCTCTTGATCAAAGATAGAAAACCAGCTCAAACTGGCAGTGAGAGAAAGGGCATTGATTGGCTTATGTAACCCAAAAGTTCAGGTTAGTCAGGCCCCAGGCTCAGCCTGTTCCTAGATCACTCCTCAGTGTCACCCTCTCTCCCCTCCTCTCTCTCTGTGCTCCAGCTGGACTGAACCTCTCCGAGGTCCTTCAAAGAGACTTAGTTGCACCTGCCTTCCAACCACTAAAGATACTGCTTCCATGCCTCTATGTTGACTAATTCCTACTCATTTCTGCCCCCATTACTAAAAATTAAATTATTGGGTACCTAGCAGACTGGCTAGTCTCTAAAAATGACCCCTTCCCAATGAGGTAACCTCCTGATAGTGGTGCCCTTGTGTGGTCTTCTCCCTTGCTGCCTCTGGGCTGCCCTGAGACTGACTCTAAGTACTAGGTTGAAAAAAGCAATGGCGGCTCCATTCCAGGGTCCCATCCAGGCCTTACAAAAGCAGTGCAGGTCTCACTTTTGCACTTTTGGAATATCTTAGTTGTGCTGTACAGTCCACTTACCCTGCTGGAGAAACCACTTAGAGAGGCCATATACAATAGGACAGCCCCCAGAACTTCATGGACAGATATGCCCAGTGGCCCCAGTCATAACTGCTGAGTCTCAGCCTTCAGCATCCCCACCAAGGTGCCAGGCTTCTGAGGGAGCTGCCTTGGACATTCCTGTCCATTTGAGCCCCTAGCAGACTGCAGCCCAAGCCAATGGCACATGGAGCAAAACAATCCTGAGTGGAGTTGGAATTATGATAAGTAATAAGTTGTGATAATTTAGGCTGTTAACTTTTGGAGTGGAGCATTACATAGTAATGATAACAAAACCCCAAGTATCTTCCAGGTCCTGCGCTAGTTCTGGGTTTCATAATCATAATACAGTAAGCATGGTCCACAGCCTCCCACAGCTACTCATCTTCCCAGGCTTATCCTACTTGGGAATACTTCCTGACTTTGCTCACTGAATAAGCTTCTGCTCAAATAAGCTCTAATAGCACTCTTTCCTCCTCCATCATAGCCCTTTGCAGACTCAGAATTAACTTCCTTATTTTGCATCTGTTTGCCCTGGTAAAATGATGTAAGCCCTATGAGGGCAGAGTCCATGCATGTCTAGCCCACCACTGTGTCCTCTGCACTGTGTGCACCACTGGGTACGTGAAAAATGCTCAGTGGCATTTGCTGAGTGACTAACTGACAATAGCCTCCCTGTAGCATCTGCTTTTTTATGTTGGAGATGGTGCCAGGATGCTGACTTCTCATGGGACAGTTGAGAGAAGGCATGCCATTTTTTAATGGATGTAGAATGCTCAAGTCCTAGTAGAGTAGTCCTAACCTAAAAACTACATTCCCTTTATTTTCATTTGGAAATTGTATGCACAGGAGTTGCCAGGTTTTTGTTTGTTTGTGGTATTCATCATCCACTTCCCTAATTAACCTACTAGTGTTACTGAACTAAAGGGTTCACCACTTAGGGTTCTCTTCTTCAAACAAGGCATGGTTGTCAAAATGTAGTTTTACTTACTTGCAGCAAGTAAAGATGACAAAGGATTCATATCCAAAGCTCTGCCTCCCCAAAGAGAGGCTTAGCCATTGCTTATATATACCATTTGTTCAATCACATTTTGATTTCTCCTTTGCAGTTGGCTACACTTATCAGGTTGGATTTCTATTAAGTTTAACTTGTTCATAGCTCCTCTGGAAACTACTATGCTACATTTTAACAAATAGCAAGAATAGAATTTAGTGATTCCATTGTGGGAACTGAGTCCCTCTCTGATCAGCAAACTCCACCAGGATTGAAAGCACACACTTTTGGCTGGTTCTGAATCAGCCATTCCTGTGTCCAGTCTCTCTTTGGATTGGAGACTTAATGCAACATTGCTGAAGTAGTTCTATCAGTATGCTGGAGAAACAGCCTTATCAGCCAAGCACATTTACAATTAGTTTGGCCTTTTTTACTCTGAAAAATGGAGACAGTATTTTCTATCTCATGAGTTTCTTGTAAGAATAAGAAAGAGTATTTACCCATCCATCAACAAATGTATGAATTGCCTATTACATAATGGATGTTGTCATAGTCACAAAATCCCTACTCTTGAGGAATTATACATTTGTGTGTGTGTGGATGCACACACACATATATAGAAGAGAAGACAATAAATGAGTAAACAAATTGAGGTCTCTGCAGGAAACAGATGGCCCTGTCAAACAGGTAACCAATTGAAAGAGTTTAATGAGAGGGCCAATGATAAAGGTGCTATAGGATTAAGGGAAACCAACCAGGTGTAGTGAAGCACCCAGGGGCTAGCAAGAGCAGAGAGCTGCTATCCCTCTAGGCCTCTAAGGTTAGAAGAAAGAAAGTCACAAGAGCTCAGGGAGAGATACCCATAGCTATGGGAGAGCACAATCCTGAAGCAGCTATGACCATGGGAGAAGAAACAGAGGCAGTACCAAAAACAGCATGGCAGGAAGCAGGGCAGCGAGTGAACACTCCAGCCTTGGCCGTCTCCCATGGTCCATCTCCTGCCAGTGTTCACCATGGGCTAAATTTAACTGAAATCTAGAATGCCAGGGACAAGAATGTCCATGTGATGCACTCCATACTGGTAAGCCCACAGCACAGAGAAGGTGCAGAAAAATAGAGAGTGAATCTGGAAGGCAGAAAGATTATCCAGCCTTGCAAGTTAATACATAATGTCTCAGATAGCAAGAAGTACTATGGTGAGAAATACAGCAGGGTTAGAGGAATGGGGGAATAGAGAAGACAGGGAATTTCTACTTTGTCTTGTATGGAACAGTCAGGGACCAGCTTCTTGAGGAGGTGGTATTTGATCAGAGGATGTTCACAGGAAGTAGGGGATAGAGCTGTGTGTTGAAGAAGAGGAAGATCTTTTCAGGCTGAGGGAAGAGCAGGTGCAAAGACCCTGAGATGGGGGCCCGCTCAACGTATTCGAGGAATTATAAGGAGGCTAGTTTGTCTGGACTAGAGTAAGTGGAAGAAAATTGAAGACCAGGTCATGTGATTTTGATTGGAAACCATTGGAAGAATGTGAGCAGAGAAATAAGTTATCTGGCTTACATTTACATGTAAAGTGTATTGATCTATTCTGGGGATGGTTTGGAGAGGAGCAAGAATGGGTACAGGAAGGCCATTTAGAATTTAAATGCAATAATCTAGGGAGACATGATGGCAGCTCAGATCAGATAGTAGTTGAGGGAGTGTGACAAATGAGTGGATTCTCAGATATTCTAAAGATAAACAAGACATTATTTTCTGATGAATTTGATAAGGATTATGAGAAAAAGGGAAAAGTTAGAATGACTTCAAGGCTTTGGCATAAGCAGCTAGAATAAGGAAGTTGCCATTCACTGAAATCAAAAAGACAAGGGAAGGAACAGATTTGAGGCACACAAAACACTCAGTAAATGGTCTGTGCAGCACATCTACTGGAACCTCAACAACAATTCAGGTGATGAGATTCCTAGCACAGGTAAAGCACGACTCAAATACCTTCAGTCTTCCAAACTAAAAAGTGTTTTCTAGCTTTTAAAAATAAGATAATTTAACTAATTTTCATCTATCTCAACCATATCTCAACATGATATTCTGTCCTTCAAATGTATCCTGCTATCCTCATTGGCCAATCTACCCCAATCTTAAGACTTAGTTTTATATATTTTTCTTCACTTGGATCCTTTGCTTTTGACCTATAGAGATTCTACTCAGCTTTAAAAGTCCAGCTCAGCACTGCCCAGTGTGGTTCGGTTGGTTGGATGTCATCTCACAAAATAAAAGATTGTGAGTTTGATTCCTTGTTGGGGTACATGCCTGGGTTTCAGGTTTGGTCCCTGGTTGGGGTGTGCACCAGAGGCAACCAGTGTTTCTCTCTCACACTAATGTTTCTCTTCCTCTCTTTCTTCCTCCCTTCTCCTCTCTCTAAAAATAAATAAATAAAGTCTTTAAAGACAAACAAATTAAAAATGCAAGTCCAGCTCAGTTCCCATCTAAGCCATGGGAATTCTTCTGTGTCATTTTATAACACATATTTAACAAGAGTTCATAAATCATAAATGTTTATAATATTCATTATCCAATGGTGAAGATTCCTCTTTCCTGGGTTAAGACTAAGGATTTCCTTTAGAGGGCAGATGTCAAATAACTGGCAGAGTGAAACATAAAACTATGAAACCCAAAGCAGAGACAGATAGAGAATATGGAAACAACTAAGAAAGTGTACATAGGAGTAAAAAAATTTTTTTGCAAGGGAGAGGATAGAATGAGGTAGAGAGAAAGACTAAAATAGCCATCATGTTTGTGACAGCAAGTGAGACTAAGAGGATAGGAAGATTCTTAAAAGTGTTGATGTTTAAGAATGTGCTCTCATCCTTTATTTTTTTAACTGAAGATACTGGGTGGAGATTGAATTACTTTCATTCATCTTTTTCTGCAGGTTAGCTATCTCTGTAAATAAAATTTTGTGATAAACTAACCATGTAGAGTCTTGGTTTTAATATTATTAGGTGATCAGGGTAAGGCTCAGTGAGGAAGTGACATTACAGCAAAAATTTAAAGAAAGCAAGCAAGAAGCCATCCAGTGAGCATCCAGGGGCAGAGTGTCCTGGTTGGAGGTAAAGGCCTGTACAGAGACCTGGAGATGTGAGTATGCCTATGTGTTGGAAAAAAACAAGGATGGCAGAGACCAGCAGAATGCCTCAGCATGAGCAAAGAATATAGAACTAGATGAATCAGAAAGCAATGGGGCCAGATCATGAAGGATGCCATACAGACATCATTGTAAGGATGCTAGCTGTTAATCTGAATGCGAAGCCATCATGGTTTTGAAGAAGGGTGTGACATGTCTGACTTATGTTCTTAGGGTATGGCTCTGATGGACTGAGAGTAGACCATGGTGGTGGAGACAAGGCTGAAACCGGAAGGTCAGTTAACAGGCTATTGAAGCAACCCATTAATCCAATCGACCGTTGCTCAGACCTTAGTGGTTACAGTAGAAATAATGAAAATTGGTCAGCTGCTAGATGAATGTTTAAGGTAAATCCAATAGGATTTATAACAAATAATTTTGGGAGTCCAGGAGAAATAGTGAAATCAATCACAACTCCAAGTTTTTGGTCCCAGTAAGTGGAAGAATGTAGTTATTCTTAACTAAGAGGGGTGGTACCAGTGGTGTAGGTTTCTGTTGTGCTGTAATGATGCTGGCTATACTGAGATCAGGAATTTAGTTATGATAGTAGCAATCATGTCAGATTTATAAAATCTGTTAGATCTCTTAATGATGATCTATAATAGGCAACTGGAAATACAAATCTGGGGTTTGGGAGAGAGGTCCAGAAGCAGATGTAAGTTTTGGGGTTATTGGCATAGAGTTAGTGTTTAAAGCCATGAGCTTACCAAGGTGTGAGTGTAGAATAAGAAGAAAGAAAAAAAAAGATTAAAAGCTAGGTTGTGACTAATCCAGTGGAAAGATGTCCAATTGAAGAGGAAGAAGCAACATGTTATACATTTTCCTTCTATTCTCTCAAAGAATTTAGCGGAAAACTCAATGCACAGTAGGCACCTTAACTATGTGCTACTTGATGAGAATTTGGTACAGGAAAGATGAGTTCTCCAACAGCCGACAGAATAGCTACAAATTTCAAATAACTGCTAAAAGGATGCCATGTGTGTGTGGTGGTGGGGTATATGCATGTAGGAGGTAGTCCAATACCACCAAGCAATTCTCAGACACTCCCTGGGTATCATAAAATTCAACTCACTTCTGACAGCTACCTAGAGAATAGCCATCAGATTCCATGGGTTAGGGGCTCAGTTCCATAAGACTACTCCCCTGCTTCAGAGAGCAGTTGTTATTGTACTTCTGACTGGTGACAAATTAGAGGCTCTCATGGCCCCCTCCTTGGGTTAGATTAATTGGCTAGAGGCTGGCAGAAGTCAGAGAAACACACTTACTAGAGTGTCAATTTATAATAAAAGCTTATAATCAGGAACAGCTAAATAGAAGAGACATATAGGGCGCAGTATGGGGAAGAGTGTGCAGCTTCCATACCCTCTCCTGATGTGCTACTCTCCCCAAATCTCCACATGTTCAACCTGACACCTCTCCAAACCCAGTACTTTGAGGTTTTTAAAGAAGGCTTCATTATATAGGCTTGATTGCTTAAATCACTGGCCATTGACCATTGGTTCAACCTCTAACCCTTCTCCCTTCTTCAGAGGTCAGGGTATAGGACCGAAAATTCCAATCCTCTAATCACCTAGTTGGTTTTCTTGGCAACTAGCCCCCATCCGTAGGTGTGGTCTGAAAACATTGCCTCCGTCGCATAACAAGACACCTTTATGGCTCTCATCACAAGAAATTTCAAGAGTTTTAGGAACTCTATGCCTGTGCCAACAGGAGAGAGAGACTAAATACATGAGATGTATCACAACTGCTTCTCCCTTTGTTGACTTTCTCCGCCTTAACAAAGAGAATGTTCATTCCAGAGGCAGATGCAGCTGACACTGATTTCATACTCCTCATGACTACTATGTACATCCTAATATAAAAAATATTATTCCCCACCCTGGCTGGTGTGGCTCAGTGGATTGAGTGCCAGCCTGCAAACCAAAGGGTCACTAGTTCGATTTCCAGTCAGGGCACATGCCTGGCTTGCAGGCCAGGTCCCTGGTGGTGGTGGGGGTGGGGTTGCACAAGAGAAAACCACACATTGATGTTTCTCTCCCTCTCTTTTTCTCTCCCTTCCCCTCTCTCTAAAAAAATAAGTAAACAAAATCTTTCAAAATATATTTTTAAAAACTTTAAAAATATTATTTCTCTCATTCTACCTCTAATTCTCACCATTGGTCATGGTAAGACTTGGGGGAAATTCACAGTAGTTCCACATGAAAAAAGATTTGGATAACCCATTCCACTTGATTCCCCCATTGGAGGGGGGAAAATAATGTGCAAAGGCTAAAATAATTCCAGCTCCAATTGAATGAGCACTTTCCCTGTGCCTAATACTACACTAAGTGCTTTATGTGCATTATCTCACGTCATCCTTTTCTCTACCAAATGAAGCAGGTGATATTCAAACAAGAACGTGCTTCAGAAATACCCAAATAAAAATGACCTATCTAATATCACAGTCAACACTTAAGAATAAGCTGAGGTTATTTTACACCCATGTGTTGTAACTAGTGGGCAGGCAGATACAACCAGGGCACAATAGTCAGGTGGGAAGGCAGGCAAACTCCCCATGAAAAAGGTAAAAGCAAGCCTCATACTTTGCAGAATCTTCTCACTGTGAGGTGGAATCTTTGACAATTTTTATGAACTCAGGGAGAACCAAAGACCTGAGAAGTTAATATCTCCAACTGCCTTATCTCCTGCTTAATGTAACATGTCCTTAATTTTCCATTTCCTTTTCCACAAATTGAGTTTACATCCTTTAAGTGTTTTTGTTGATATTTTTCCATCAATCACATCACCATCTGGTGACAAGCATACCATTTCAATTCCTATTTCTCTATGAGAAAACAGAGGTTCACAGTGTGTTAAAAACTTGCCTGAGGTCACACGAGTAGTTAAGTGGTAGAGCCAGATTTGACCCAGGTCTACATGATTCTGGACACCAAGCTCTGAACTTCTGCTTCATATTGCTGTTCCAAAAATTGGACTGTGAGCTGGGTGTATGCCTGCACGTCTCTTGGAATTCTCCAGTTTCTGTCAGTCATTTACCAAATGGACAGAAGAGTTAGATGGAGCCACTTTCACCTTGAAGACCCAATGAGTTTTCAATGTTCTTCTCTGCTCAAAGTGCCTGCCACAGATGTCCCACCAAGATGAACATGAGTAAAGGAGTAAGGGACCTGCTGGGAAACAAGACACAGGAGTTGCTTTGTCTGGGAGCCTGGATTTCACAAGCCTTTAAACTTGGAAAAAGATTGAGTTAGAGTAAGATGGGGATTTCCTCCTTGCAGAAGGAAGAACATATGCAGAAAAAAGGGAGAATATGTACTGTAGTCAAAGAAAACAAATGGTCCTCTATTTATAGGTTACCCTCAAAGAAGCAGCCAACTGGGGAGCATGATTAATCCCTTCTTTGAAGTGAAGGCATTGATGCAAATGATGAAAGTAGCAGGACAATGATATATTGGCTGAGGGTTCGATTGGGGCCATATACCACAAGACTTTGAATGTCAGGCTGAGGAGTATAGACTTTATCAGGCAGCTGATGGGCATCACTAAAAGGGGCAAGGCATCTGAGTGATATGAGCAGTATTTTCCTATAATAATATTGTGTAGAATGGATGTGGGTTGGGAGAGAGAACATGACTAGGAAGACCAACCAGGAGACTAATGCAGCAGATATGGGGTTATATGCTTTGGGGATAAAAATTTGCATAGTAGGCAGTTGAAAAATGACTGTTGAGGGCAGGGAGCACCTTTATGCTTATAATTTAAATGTCCCAAATTGAACATGTACTAAGAAGAGTAAGTAATGTTCTATGAAGCAGATTATAATAGTATCTAATTTGAAAGCTGTATCATCATTTACTTCTTTACTCTATGCCAGACATATGGTAGAATACATTTCCTTTTCCTCTACTTCAGAATCATGTTAAACACATCACTGGTCCTTTAGGTTGGCACTGAAATCTTACAATACAAGACTCAGTGTTTCACATCCTTGAAAAGTAGTGTCAAATATCTCCATGCTCTTCACACTAACTGGAGTTTGCCTTCAACGTGAATCAATATTCAGAATCCTCCTTGTACTGCTTGCACCACAGATTGAAATTAACATGTTGCTGGAGATTTATTTACTAAGTGCTGAGGTTAAGATTCTTCTATGTAAAATGGGGAAGAAAATTCACAGGATAAGAAGGCTTATAAACTGAAATTTAATCATTTAGTTCTCTTTATGTCAAATTACTTAAGAACATTGAGTGTGTTCTTCTCTGAAAAAAAGTGGGGGGGATTAAGGAAGAAAATTACATTTATTTGAAAAGGAAAAGAGGAAAAATGTGAACAAGGACCGATGCTTTTAGAACCCTCAGGTTTATTATTTACTATTATTGGTTCCGTATAGGCTAATTTAAAACAGCTATCTTCTTGTGTATAGTATGAGGATGATGCATTTGTAACATAGCAACGTATTCTTAGAAATAGACAGGCCTCCCACTATAGCAAGAGACCAACTGTGCCCGTACTTAAAATCGTTTTTCAGCTACTCTCTATGAGAATGACTGCAAAGACTAACTGCTTCAGAAATAGAGTTTCTGGAAGTTTAGGTCATGGTAAATAAACTGTTTGAAGATTGAGTGAGTATATAAGGATGAAATAATATATGCAGCATTTATTGAGAAACCTTATATAAAGAAAACTCAAATATTTTCTGTTTTAAAATTTTTCTAAGCAGAATATTTTATTTTGCATTAAATGCTAACATTCATAGTTATATTTACCTTATTGCCAAGTGAGATTAAACTGTTGGACATACTCATACTGCTCCCAAGTGTGCTCAGTTTAGATCAACAATTTAGTGATTATTCTGCTTTCACTCAAAACACACCCAATTCCATACAGCTGTTAAGACAAACTCACATTTCAAGGCTTTTTTTAAAACTTTAGGAACATATGAATCCACTATAATAACAGTCCTTCTTCTGAATCTAAACCTATTAACACATGTCTACATAGAGAATCACTAAATAGGGTTATTTGAGAGGCCTAAGCCAGAAGCCTGGGAGTTACCTCTCATTCCTGAGCACTAACTTGGTCACTAAGGCTTATGTATTTGACTTGTTTCTGTCCTTCCTTCTTTCTTGCAGAGAAAATTCCATCTTTGTTCTAGTACTGAGCAATCATGTGCTTTAGAAGACACTGAATGAATTTTAACAAGTCTAAGCAATCACAGTCTTTCCATTCCCCTTGCAAGTGATTGCTTCAGGAATAGGTATGTGATGCAGTTCTGGCCAATTGAATGAGAAATATGTGGAATTCAATTGTTCCTTCTCCCCACGCCTGCCAGAGTGATTATTCTAACATGTAGCAATCTAGGATGTTTCCCTAAATTCCAAACTTTGCATATAGATCTTTGTGGCAGAGTCTCAGCCTTGTGTCCTAATATTCCTCTGAATGCACTGTGCTACATTTATGAAACTGCTCATGATCTCTTAAATGTGCCATGTTGCATACCCATAGCTCCTTTATGCCTGCTTTTTTTCCCTTTGCAGAATGGCTTTCCCTATCATTCACTGGCAAACAATCATTCATCCTAACCTATGACCTTTCTCTCCCAATTAGACTTACTCATTGCTTCTTTCACTTGACATTATACACAGTGCACCCACCATTGTAATGATCACCGTGCACTGTAGGAACTTACTGATGCATCTCTCTTCTCTACTTGTCTATGACCTCATGAAGAGCATTATGAAGTTTACTTTGCATCCCTGGCATGCAGTATAGACCTTAGCCAGATATTCCACACATGAATACTGAATGAAGGAAAGAAGAAAGGGAGAGAGGAAAGAAGAAAAGAAGGAAGGAAAGAAAGAAGGAAGGAAGGAAGGAAGGAAGGAAGGAAGGAAGGAAGGAAGGAAGGAAGGAAGGAAGGAAGGAAGGAAGGAAGGAAGGAAGGAAGGAGCATATATGAAAGTCACCATAAACAAAAATGTTTTGAGCATCTGAATCTGCTATATGGGCTATTTCGCACAATTGTGGAATGACAGCAGTGATAGCAAAAGTATCAACATCTATAGTTAACACTTATATGAGCATTGTACAGGCACAATGCTGAACATTTTATGTGATCTATGTCATTTATATTTCATGACAGTCCAGTGAAGAAGATACTAACATTATCATCCTTCTACTACAGACAAAGAAACTGAGGCTTAACGGCATTTCTATTCCAAAGTAAATGATAGCAAAGCCAAGAGTGAAACCCAGGTCTGACTCCAGAACCTTAACCAGCTATCTGTAAATATGTTATTGTCCTATTTGCTTTACACTCATGTTGTTCATACCAAAGAGGGAAAGCCTGAGCCTCTGGTCTTTGGCTGGTGTTCTCTCTATTACTGACTATATCCCTCAAAATCCCCCTTGGTTAGAACTGGGATTTCTGAAGGACTAGGTCCTATGAAGTGGTGTTGTACAATAAATATTTCATCTGACGTTCAACATGCAATTCCCTTTCTAACCTCATAGCTCACCAGAGTCAACTAAGCTAATGACGCCATGAGTCTCTTACGCTTATGCTATCTACCATCCAGGTAACTAATAATAGGAGTGCAGGTGATTCTAAGACTGAATAAAAGGAATGACAAGCTGGGCTGGCTAACCACTACTCACTGCTAGAGCCTTCCTTAAAAACAGACCTCGGCAGTTCTGGAAGTTCTCCAGAGAAAGACATAGAAAGAATTGAGCCTCCTTAGAGAAGGTTGGACCGTTACCCCTGAACAAGGACATCTCCAATACCTCGAGCTTCTAATGGACCTTCTGCTGGAAACTATCTCTATCCTGAGACACAGCTTCAAGTTCTGGTTGCTCCACAGTCAATGTCAATTCCTCCTCAGAGACTCTAGGACTATTTGTTCATCAGTTCTGAGCGGAGTCACTGTGAGCAGCCACATGCAGGCACTGTGTAGTTAATGCAGACACAGTTTCTGTCCTCAAGGAGCAGCAGACTAGAATGTGCTTGTGTGTTTATAAGTGTGGAAGACGTGTCATTTTAAAGTTGTCAGTCATTAGACACGGAAACAACCCTGGAGCTCACTTTGCACTGGGGAGGCCACCATAATGGATATGTCAGTTAACTCAATGCAACTTCATGGTTGTAAAAAAACCCCCCAAAAACAAAACAAAAAACTATGAGGTCATTACTGACCTGAATGCAGATACTATAAACTGAGATATTGAATCACCTGTTTACCAAGGTAAATTGGGTAATAGAAATGAACATTTACATACTTAAAGAAATTGCAATTTTTTCATAAATACAGATTTTGATTAGTCTGTTTCTGATAATTATTTACTGTCAGAAAATCTGAACGCTAATTTAACTAGGAAGAAAAATAAAAAATGAGGGGCACTTATAACTTTATAGGAATTTAAAAGGAAAATAACTTCTATCTAGTAGAATTAATTATAGAATAATTCATTTGTACAAGATGAGGTTTTTGACAGGTATAGAAAACCATGTGAGTAAAAGCATGGCAATATTCAGGCCTGAATGATTCAGGTAATATGAGAGGTTTGGTTTGAAATGAATGTTTGGAGCCTGAAAACATGTGAGAAATGTCCTTCTAGGAAATGAAGGGGACCAAAAAAACAAAGAACCACAAACAACCCCAGCACTATCTTCTGGGGGTGCAGGCCCCATGTAGTACAGGCTTCACCACTAGAAAAAGTGTTCTAGGAACCCACCTGTAACAATGTACCAGTTGCCATTGTTGTGAGAGGCTGCATTTGACTTCAGTGAATTTTTCTGAAGACTCTTTCAATGCTTTTGTCCATTTCATGAAGATAATTTACCAGGACACCTGCCCACACAGCACTGAGTGTTCAGCAGTTTTTAACTAAAAGGGGCATAACTCCCATGCCCAACTCTCCCTATCAACCCCATCCCACCCCAAATAACTTTTTTTTTGTTTCCTCTGATGAAAAAAGTCCTCAAAGGGAAACATTTTGCCTATGCAGAAGAGGTGAAACAAAAAAACAGCAAAAGCACTAAAAGGGATCCCAATCGACAAGTTCAAAAACAGCTTTGAGCAGTGGGAAAAATGTTTTGATAGGTGCACTGCATCAAATGGAGAATACTTTGAAGGTAACTGATATTTAAACAGATAAACATATATACACAATTTTTATAAATAAATTCCGTTTCTCCCTTGTATATTTTGGTCAGTAGTCATTCACCATGACTGTAAATGCTGTCCACTCCACAAGTCAGCCGTGGAAGAGCAGAGCAGTACCTGAAGTGGTCAAGTACCTGGGTTTTGATTTAGCACCATCTGGCTCTTTTCTGGATTAGCATTCTGTATAATTTACTCAAGGTTTGTAATTTCAAGATATTCTCAGACTTTTCACTGTTTGTGAATTTCCTCTAAATGCCAGTTATTCAATGCCTCTCTAATCTTAAAAATTCCCTCTTTATCCTCACTCTTCAAGTAGATCTGAGTTGAAAACACTTTATCTCTCTCTCAGTGGAAAATGTGAATGCACTGAGACTGAGAGGGTCCTGACAAGAAAGTAAAAGTTGAGCGGTATCTTTAAAAAATGCTACTTCACTCCTATCTATTAACTATTTTTCATTAGCCATTTTATTTCTGTTGAAAGCATCAATGTTTCTCCCCTTGATGTGGATATTTGCTGCTTTCACGCCACTCAGCAATTCCTCCCCTCTCTCTAAAAATAGTTCAGTTTCTGTTGTTTCATTGAATATCATTGTGGTGAAATAGTAAAGCCGCAGGCCTGCCACCAACAGAGGAGCCCAAAGAGGCCCCTAGAAACTCTCTCTCATAGATTCTTTCCTTCATTACTCTGGCTCACACTGGAGACCGAGAGGAGACCAGATTCCAGCCAGCTGGACGCACCCTCCCAAAACTGCTGGCCATGCCCCGCTGGGCAGACTGTTCGCTGTTCCTTTTTAGCAGACCATCCCTGTTTCCTACTTCCTTCTCCTTTTCAAGTGTAAGTCTCCAAATCCCCACCGATGATCATTTTGTTTTACTTTTTTTCCCTTAAACATACTTAAGACCTTTGCAGTTGCCTTTCCCTCTATCTGAAATTCCTGTCCTTCAAATCTCTGAATATGCATGTACTGCATAAAAAAGTGTTCATTTTCCTGGGCAATTAGCTAGGATTATTCAAAGGAATTAAGTCATTGGGAGCACCAGAAGAGCTACAAAGGTGCCATTTAAAATATTAAATCACAACATTATGTTTTTTAAAAACTGGGAATATTATATACCTAGTTATCTAGATGTTCTTTTCCTGGTCCAAACTCAGTAAAACTTTATTATCTACATAAAATGTAATGTGTTCAATACCCAAATTATGTTTCTTGTCATGTATTACTTCTTTTTAACTTAGTCAAGTTTCCATCTAACTGAACAATATACATAGTACATCTTCTAGGCTTTTCTGTCCCCATGCCTCAGCTCTGCTGCTTGGTTTATCCCAAATATCTTTACCTTCCTCTTCTTTCCCTCTTTTCTGCATATATATTTCTAGATTAAAAACTACTATTTCCACAAATCTTTCATGACTGGCCACTCAAAGACTCTTCTTACTGAGTTCCCTATGCACTTTATGTGAACTCTTCCTATACAGAACTTACTATAAGGCAGAAAGTCCTATTTGTAAGTGTATGTTATGTGCCCTACTAGACTCTAAGCTTCTCACTAAGGAGGCATAAAAGGGGGTCTTTGTTTTACATCACTGAAATACCTGACATTCAAATATTTATTGAGTGCCTCTATGCAATGCATTATTCAAGGTGTTTCAATTATAAAAGTGAACTGTGTAATGCGAGATACTATAACAACCCACATGTGAAACAAGGACAGCTTGGAGGTGGATAATATCTAACATCTTTGTTTTTTAAAAATGACCTAGAACTCATGGTCCAGCAGTAGGAAACTACAGATACAACAAATTAAACAAGAGAAATATTTAGATAAAATAGATATTAAAGTTGGAGGAATCTTATATAATTCTGTAGAGGAGAATGAGGTTAGAGTAGGCTTCACAGAGGAAGCATGGTAGTTTCATACAATGATTCAGTACTCATTAGTGGAGAAAGTTATATTTATGGACACATTTAATGAACTATCTCATGTTTAATTTTATGTTGGTGGAGAAAACAATGCCTTGGATGATGTATAGTCAAGAACATATCTCCCAAAGTTTACATTTTTAATTTGAAGTTCATCACATGATTTCTACACCTTATTATTTCTGGCATAGAATTCTCTGAAATAAAGTTTAATATGGAGTGGGGCGAAAGTAGGTTTACAGTTGTGAGTACACAAAACAGAGTTTGTTCTTGTGTTATTATTATTTTATTATTTTCAATATGAACAACTGTAAACCTACTTTTGCCCCATCCTGTATGTTAGAAATGGACCAAAGAAGAAAAGCCATTCTGGAGCTAAAATCTACTATGGAAGATTCATTTAGTAGTGCATCAGAAATTAGCTACATTATATATATGTGTGTGTATATATATATAAAATTCAGCTATCAGAAACTCTCAGCACATTGGTACTGTAAAGTGGAGCCATAATGACTGACTCTTCAACTCCATTCTCCATGAAGAGCTCTTGCACCTGCCTTGCACCTGCACGTGGTCGGTGATGAAGAGTACATTTTTTTGAGAATTTAGCTGTCTACCAGGAAGCCAGTGGATCTTAGGCAGTAGCTTCTTAACTTGAAATGTCAAAGTCACTTTTTTCCTGATGAGAGGTGGATCTACTCCTGCCATGGTGAGGTTACCATGTTAATTTCCAACTGATCAAGAGTGACACCTGCTGGCTCAGGGAGGGAGAGACTTGTTTGTCTAAAGTGACTATAAGACAGAATTAACTTGAATTGACTATGGGAAACAGTGGATAAAGCCATCAATCCTAAACACCAAAATGGAATGAGTTTAATACCAAGCTGATTATTATGTAGAAATTCTCAAGATGATGACCACAATCAACCCATACTGGGATGTAGACCTGCCAGTCATGCAGAAACAGAGCCCCAGACTTGTATACTCCTTGGAGAGAAGACAAAGATGTCCTACTCCATCTGGCCTTCCTTGCCCAACTCCTGGACTAGAAGAGTACTTTCTAATCGCTGTTTCTTCTTTTAGTCTCATTTTGCTCCAACCCATTCTGTGAAAGCAACAAGAGCAATCTGTTACATCACACTCATGCTCCAGAGCAGGAATGTGAGTCATAAGGAATGGGACCCCACTCTGGCTCAGGGGCAGGACCCAAGCTCACGACCAGTTGTACTCCAACAGGCAAAGATGCAGATGCCAAGGGTCTGACCTGACGTGTTTTTGCAGCGTAGTGCCTGTGGGGTGGTGGGGAACTCTCTCTCAGACCTCCAGCCTCTTGCTCCTGTTTTGTTCTCAACTTTACTTGCTGCTTTGAGTGCCTTCTGCCTATCCGATCCGATCCCCAAGGCTATGCAGATTCCCTTCACTCTCATAGCTCTGCTCCTTGGTTACTCCTGAGGAAAGGAAGCCCATCCTCGGAAATTACTCTGGCTCCCCCAGTTTCCATTCTGTTTGGTACCTGCTCTTAGTCATCCTGGGAAAAGTGATATCAAAGTTAAGCCAAAGTAAAATGCACAATAAATCTGCATTTTCAATGAGAACACCTTGGCAGAGCATATACTTAACCCAAAGTAATGTATCTTTAATGCCTTAATGAGCATTGTGCCAAAGAGCAAGAAGGAAATACTTGGGGTTGGTATGGAATAAACCTTCTATATGCTCTGGGAATTAATACACATTAATAATAATAATATTTGTAATATTTACTGGGTACTATGAGACATAGCACCATACATTTGACTTCTCTTATGTTATAGAAGCATCTCAACAATCCTAATAGGTAGAATAGATTATGCCTAGTTTACAGATGAGTATACAAATGTTCAGAAAATATAAGAAACTTGGCCAAAATCACATGGTAAATACATGGTGAATCTGGGATCTCTGTCAGGGTCTTTCTAATTCAAAACCCATCCACTTAATCACTTATGCTCTCTTGAATGTTTTGCCTAAGGTTGGGCCAGATCATCAGTGACACCTAATTGCTTAAACTAAGGGGGCAAAGGTATAGGCTCCACAGGTAACACATCAAAGTTAAAAATACAGTAAAAAAGAGTAACGTAAACTATGAAATACCTATACCTTCTCATTACTATTTTAAGAGGAAGAATGTACATAAAGTTATAGGTTTTCTATAATTCTACAGGCAATATGGAGTGAATGGAAGGTTCAGCATGACTGGAAGCTGAGAACAAGTCACCTCAACAGGCACAGTGAGTTCTCTTTCTGTGGAAGCGTGTTCACATGAACACAGAGTAGCCGGGCTGAATTTGGCTAAACTGTACCTGCTCTATTGCTCCTCCTGCAGGTAGTCAATCTCAATTATTGCATATTTGGTGTCACCAGCATTGTCTTAGGTCCTTCATGAGGACAACACCATAGTCATTCTATAAAGCGAAGACCAAGAAAATCACTAGGTGAAATATTTACCAGCTTCACGTGTTAAAGTGATATAAAAAGGAATGCAAGAGGAACCTCATTCCTCTACCATCCCCATTCTCCCTTTCTCTTCACTCTTACAGACAACCATTCCAACAATAGGTTTTGTTTACCCTTCCATTGTTACTTTATGCAAATATAAGCAAATATAAATATATATTCTTATTTTCCTACCTTTGTTGAAAAAACAGTACCATATATGCTACCATATATGAATTTGTTCCTCAAACTCATTTTTTCCACTTAAACTTATTCTAGCAATCTCTTCTTATCTATCTATCATCTGTCTACTGAATAGCATGCAATATTCTTTTGAATTTCAACTTACCTGGACAATATACTGAAAATAACAAAAGACTGGCACCCAAAGAGGAGGAATGATAGATAACATGAATATGAGAGGATTTTGGAGAAAAAAGAGATTTTGGATGGGATGGACATCAATAAAATATCTTGGGAGGTGGAGACAAGAAGAAACATCATTGCTTTAAAGCGTAACTAAGATGCCACACAGCTTCCTCAATCCACAGGCAGGTGAATTTTGTATTAATGTCAATGTAATGGTTTTTACATTTTCTCAGTTCGCTGCCTCCAGTCTCCATTTAGATTCAAGCCAAGAAGCACAAACACTGTGTTAATTGGTACATTTTCCTGTAGAAACTAATTATAACTCCATGCTGTCAAAACAAAGCAAATTGTTAATGACACATTACCTCACAAAATAGAAATAAAACAATTTTGCCACAAAGGAGGATGCTGGGATTATGTCACAAAGCCATTTTAATCATGATTATGAAAATGAAGAGAACTGCTGGAGAGGACCCATTCTGGGTCCATTATGCTCACTTGCAGCTCTGTGGTTGGGGAAGATGGGCGGGGGAGGGAGCATCTTTCCTGGGCTTGGGCTTCCATATCCCAGAAAAGAGTACTGAAATTGACAGTTTCTGGAGCAGGCACTCAGGACACCTCTCTGACTGTTTCACAGACGCACACACAGCCATTCTGTAAGCTATTGGAAAGCAGTCACCTATTTGTTTATCAAATGTTCACTGAGGGCCTACCAGGTGCCAGGCCCTGCTCTAGGTGCTGGGCACACAGCAAGGATAAAACACAATGAAAACAAAGCAGAACAGGCAAACAAAACTAAGCAACAATAACAACAAATACCCTGTTCCCATGCCATTCACATTCCATTGCACAAGATAGACAATAAATAGGGTAAATAAGCAAAATATAGATATGTGTGTGTGTGTGTCAGATGACAGTAAGTTCCACAGAGAAAACAGAAAGTGGGAGAGTTGGATGAGGAGTGTGGAGTACAATTTAAAACAAAAGGTTGGATTGGGACTCACAGAGCAGGAAGGGAGAGAGTAAACTCTGGGTTTCTAGAAAAGGAGAAGAAAGCAGAACCAAAGCTGCCATTCCTCCAGGAAGGTTGGCAAGGTCATGCAGACTGTTAAGATGATGAAATATGTCTGCACTGTTTGCTATAACCACCCACCCAGACAGTTGGTGCCCAAAGGATGAACTCAGATGGCAGAGGGCGTCCAGGCCTCAGCTCCAGCCCTGTGGCCAGTGTTCGCTCTCATTGGTCCATACCTGAGGATGCCAGTTAAGTATCAGAGCACCATCTCTGGACCAAAGGAACAGTAAGTACAAATGCCCGAAGCAGAGCACCCAGATGTTTGAAACGTGGAAGCAGGAAGCCACATGGCTGGAACAGAGTAAATGAAGGAGAGGGGAAGGAGTGCAGTGTAGAGGAAATGGCAGATTCTGTAGAGCCATTGGAAGAGCTGTGGGGTTTGCTCTGAGATAAGAAGCCATTGGGGGTTTTGAACAGGGAAGGGGCATGATCTTACTTAGGTTCTGGAAAGGATTGCCTGTCTGCCGTGTTGAGAATATGATCAGGAAATGCAGGTGGAAACACAGTCTAGTTAGGGAGGATACTGCATGTTTCCGGGCACAGCATGATGGGCTGCCTTCATTTCTGGGGGCTGCCATAACAAGTTACTACACACCTGGTAGCTTACAACAGGAATTTAATCTCTCACAGTTCTGGAGGCTACAACTCTGAAACCAAGGTGTTGCTAGGGCCATAATCCCTCCAAAGGCTCCAGAGAAGAATCCTTCCTTGCCTCTCTTCCAGCTTCTGGTGGTTTCATGTGCCCCATGGCTGTGACAGCATCACTCCAAACTCTACATCCGTTTTCATGTGCCTGTCTTCCCCTAGTCTGTCCTTCTGTGTCTCTGTGGCCAAATCACCTCTCCTTTCAGAGGCCTCATCTTAACTTGATCTCTGCAAAAACCCTATCCGAATAAGGTCACATTCACAGGTACTGGGAAGAGGATTTAAACATATCTTTTAGTGGTAGACAACTCAACTCACTAATCTAGTAGATTAGACCAGGGTGGCAGCCGTGGTTGCTATGGAAAAATGCATCTGACTCTCAGCATATTTTGAAGGCACAGCTAATACGATTGTCTAGAAGTCTGGAGATGTGGGACAGGAGAGAAAAATTAGCAGTCAAATTTAATTTCAAAGTTTTGTTTTGTGCACTTGGAAGGATGAGGTTGCAATCTAGGGAGATGGGAAAGAGTAAAGCCCATAGGTGGTGGGGAGAAGTTTCAGGGTTTAGAGCAGAAACCAGGGGCTCAGTTTTGAATGTGTTAAATTGAGATACCAATTAGAAATCAAACTAAAGGATGAACAGGCAGTTAGATTCTGTCTCCTAGTTTTTACATATTCCTTATAACCTACCCACTGTGAGGCATGGCAGATGTCTTAATAAATGTTGTATGTATGTATGAATAAATAAATCAATGACTACAAATAAAAAACAGTTAAAACAATAATTATTTTCTAAAACTTGTGATAAAAATGGTTTTTATTAAGAACAGAAACTAGGGACTTTCAGCCAAGATGGAGGCATAGGTAGACACACTGTGCGTCCCCACACAACCAAAATTAAAGACAACCAAAATTAAGAAACAAAAAAACAACCAGAACTGACAGAAAATCAAACTGTACGGAAGTCTGACAACTATTCATCCAGATTAGCAAGAGGGGTGGAGTCGGCAGCTAGCAGAGAGTTATCATGGCAGGAAAAGGTGGTGGCTGGTGACCTGGGTGGGCAGGCCACAGTTGGCAGACCCCAGGCATGTAGGCAGCGGCCAGCAGGACCTGGGCACGGGGTGGCATTGAGTAGACCCAGTGAGGCACTCAAGTCAGCTGGATGATTGTGGTCCCACATTTGTGTGCAAATAAACCAGGTGAAAAAGGGCAGTGAGACAAACTGCACAAGGGCCCCAGCATCAGGAAATAAAGCCTAAAAGCACTGATTAAATATCAGTGCTTTTTCCCCCTTGTGGGGATTGAGGTACAGGTTGAGGCCTCACAGGAAAGTTTGTTGGATAGATCCACAGGGTCCTAGAACTCACACAAGCCCACCCACCCAGGAACAAGCAGCAGAAGGGCCCAATTTGCTTGTGGGAAGTGGCAGAAGGGACTGAAATACAAGCAGAGCAAGTGCCATTGTTCCCTCTCTGACCCTGCCCACACATACAGCATCACAACCCAGAAATGGGGGGGGGGGATGGGTTTACTCTGCCCTGGTGAACACCTAAGGCTCTGCCCCTCGTTATGTAACAGGTGTGATCAGACAAAAAAAATGGCTCAAATAGAAGAATAGATCAAAGCCCCAGAGCCAATACATCTAAGTGACCAAGAGATAGCCAACCCATCAGACCACAGTTCAAAGCACTGATAATCAGGATGCTCAAAGAATTGGTTGATTTTGGTCACAAATTAGATGAAAAATGAAGGCTACACTAATTGAAATGAAGGAAAATTTACAGGGAACCATCAGTGGTGGGAAGAAAACTGGGACTCAAATCAATGGAGTGGACCAGAGGGAAAAAAGAAACAATCAAACGGAAAAGAAGGAAGAAACAAGAATTCAAAAAAATGACGAGAGGCTTAGGAACCTCCAGAACATCTTTAAACATTCTAATATCCGGACTATAGGGGTAACCAGAAGGGGAAGAGGAAGAGCAACAAGTGGAACACTTACTGGAACAAATAATAAAGAAGAACTTCCCCAATCTGCCAAAGGAAATAGACTTCCAGGAAGTCCAGGAAGCCCAGAGAGTTTTACAGAAGTTGGACCCAAGGAGGAACACACCAAGGCACATCATAATTACATTAGCCAAGATTAAAATGAAGGAGAGAATCCTAGAAGCAGCAAGAGATAAGGAGATAGTCACCTACAGAGGAGTTCCCATCAGACTGTCAGCTGATTTCTCAAAAGACACCTTACAGGCAAGAAGGGGCTGGAAAGAAGTATTCCAGGTCATGAAAGGCAAGGACCTACATCCAAGATTGCTCTATCCAACAAAGCTTTCATTTAGAATGGAAGGGCAGATAAAGTGCTTCTGAGATAAGGTCAAGTTAAAGGAGTTCATCATCACCAAGCCCTTATTTTATGAAATGTTAAAAGAGACTTATCTACAAAAAAGCCAATAAAAACATAAGCAGTAAAAAGACAACAAACTCACAGATATTAACAACCACACCTAAAACAAAAGCAAACAACTAGAACAGGAACAGAACCACAGAAATAGAAGTCACATGAAGGGTTAGCAACAGGGGAGTGGGAGGAAAAAAGAAGGGGAAAAGCTACAGAGAATAAGTAACATAGATGGTAGGTAGACAATAGACAGGGGGAGGGCAAGAATAGTATGGGAAATGTAGGAGCTAAAGAACTTATGACCCATGGACATGAACTAAAGGGGGGGAATGTGGGTGGGAGGGGGTGTGCAGGGTGGAGGGAAATGAAGGGGGGAATGGGACAAGTGTAATAGCATAATCAATAAAATATTTTTTAAAAAGAACTGAAACTAATATTTGTATACCCTTCCCAGTTTGCAAATTGCTTTTTGCCTGTCTTATTTAACTATTTCTTAAGTAAGTGATCTATAAATACTTTAACTATCCATCTTGCAGTGAGCAAAATGAACACTAGAGAGGGTAACCAAGCTCATCCACAGAAGAAAGTGAAGAATGGGACTTCAGCCTCAGCCTTCTGACTCCTTTCACTACACAGAATTCTCAGGGATATATATGCTAATTGGGAGATTGGTGAATCTATTCCCAATGATATTCAGAAATTTCTTATGCCAGACTCAGCTTCAAAAAATTACCTTATTTTCGTAGCAAATGGTCTTCAGGTCACATTTTTAAAAAATCCTCACCCAAGGATATGTTTATTAATTTTAGAAAGAGAGGAAGCAAGAGAAACAGAGAAAAACATCGATGTGAGAGAGAAACATCAATTGGTTGTTTCCCACATACAACCTTACCAGGGATTGAATCTGCAACGTAGGTATGTGCCAGGAATTGAACTCGAAGTCTTGAGGTGTATAGAACAATGTTCTAACCAAGAGAGGCACTGGCCTTGAGATCATGCCTTTTAAAGGACCAATCTATTTTCACTTGAAATAGGTGACAGAGTTTAGAAGTAACTTTCCTAAATATATATATTTTGCATCTTCCCTATAAAAATGCTAGGTAAGCTGTACTTCTGCACTGACATTTAGTATAACAGTGCTGATTGGAGCACTTATTTACAACAAAGAAATGCCCCCCCTTTACTCTCAGCAAATAGAGTAGTCTGGAAGTTTGGAAATTTGCATTTTTAGTTCCACCTCTCTGATGAACCCTTTGTGAAACTCCACAAAGCTATAATTTTTATGGGTCACAGATGTGCAAAAGTAAAGTGAAGGGTTGATACATGACGATCTCAAGACAGCACAATGGGGTGGTTTAGACTGCACACAAGCTCTGCAGTCAGACAGAACTGGGTTCAAATCCCTAGTCTACCATACACTGGCTAGGTTAGCTTGGGCAATTATCATCTGTTAGCCTTCATTTCCTGACCACTAAAATGGAAATAATGCCTACTTTACATCATTGTTGTATGGGTTAAATGAGATAATGTATGAAGAACACTTAGCACAGTGCCTGGCATATCATAAGAGGTCGATCAGTTGGCCACCACTATTGCCATTAGAATACTGTACAACTTGGTCCTTCAGACAATGTGTGGTACCTACAACATGGGTGGAAACCAGATGATGCAGTTGAAAGCATATGAAATAAAAGCCATGATGCCTCATTTCTCCAATTTACTGGCTCATTTATGTCCTGTACTTTCCTCCTCTCTGTCTTAATTTACTGGTCTTTAAAATGGACCACATAGCACTTCCTGCTGCCTTTACAAACATGCAGAATAATTAAAAACTATGTTATTCACAGGCCCTTTTCCCCTAATATTGTCAGTTATTCCTTCCCTTTACATCATTAGTTAGATTTAGGCATCTTGAAAAATCTTTTACCTTTGAATTAGAAAGAAATATGAAAGGTCAGGTAAGTGTTAAATGCAGCAAATTGTGGCATCATAAAAATAGGCAAAGCTTTTTTTTTCCACAGTAAAACTTAGTTATAACTAGAACTGCTTAAGAAAGCACAGGCTATATCCAGTAACACACAAATATAGATCCCCTGGATGTCATCACTTTTGTTTCTCCTGTTGTGAACAATACTATTGTTTATAAAGAAAAAAAAGGGCAATTTCTTAACAGAGTGGGAAGCAGAGATAGAACAGCATAGACAATAGATACATTTAAGCTGACGCCAGATTCCAGAACTATAGTTGTTTGCTTAATTGGGAGCTGAGGATCCAGGACAAATGTTTCCCAACAGTGGGTAACTACAAAAGAATGTGGGTGTTCCTCTGCATTACTTAGGCAAGTCAAACACAGTCTTTTGGCTCCTTCTGACATGGTCTACTACTTAGAATTAGTTTTCTGCTTATTACACTGCCTTAGAATTGGTCTTCAATAAAAGTTTGTTGGGTAAGGAAGTGGAAATCATCCAGTTCATTTGAGTTCTATGCTTTATTTTAATCTTCAATAAAGCATGACTGTGGTCTGCCCTCCATTAGAGCTACTCACGCATGGGCTGTTTTCTACTCAGCAGACAAATCTTAGTCATTTTGAAATCCCAAAAACCTTGCATGTAGTAGGAACACAATACATAGTCTTGCAGTTGTATAAGATCAAATGGCTTTCAAACCCTTTCAAACCCTTTTAGTATGACCCTCAGGGGAGCTGATGCCCAACCTTCCCTTCTGCTGACACAGATGCGTCTATGAGGAGCCTGTCTGTGCTCCCTGGTCATTGCTCACCCAGAGATATCCAGAGCATCGTTCCCCGCAAGGCAGACCAACAGACATACTGGTGAACCAGGCAAGGTTGCTATCTTCTAGGAGCAGCACATAGAAATAAACAGGAGAGAAAGAAATTAAGTGGGATCTTGTGGTAGCAAAGAGTAAAACCAAGAGCTAGAGGATACTGCTACATCAAAGTGATTTGTCACATAGAAAAGTGTTTACACTGAAAATATTAAAGATAAACAGGTGAGACTTTCATTTGTAAAAGGTGCATGGTCAATAGTTCCTGATGCGATACATCATGACTCGCCATTTCAGTACCAAGAAGACAGAAAAAATGAAAACTAGCCACTAGTACTGAAGGAAGCCCACAGCTGGAATGTAAGATGATTTTCTTTTCCTTTTTTTAAATTTTCTTTAAAGATTTTATTCATTTATTTTTAGACAGAGGGGAAGGGAGGGAGAAAGAGACAACAGAAGCTCCAACTGTGGTTGCCTCTTGCACGCCCCCTACTGGTGACCTGGCCAGCAATCCAGGCATTGAATTGAACCAGTGACAGAGAATCAAACCAGTGACCCTTTGGTTTGCAGGCTGGCGCTCAATCCACTGAATCACACCAGCCAGGACTAAGATGATTTTTCACTATACCCAAGATTGATGGAGCTGGTTTAGGAAAACTCAGTTTGGAAAAACTGTATCTGTACTTTATTTCTTAAAACAGTCTTTTTAATTACAGAAAGATGACAGGAGGAACTATTTTCCACCACTGCCTGTGCTACCTGGTTCAAAGACCTGGAATTGTCACCAAGAGGAAAACTGGTCAGCCTTTCATGCAGGGCTGTAATTTTTGAAGATCCTATATGCTCCCACTTTTCTGCATCTATCTGTAAACAACTTTCATAAAATAATTGGCTAGAGAGAAGTAGTGGAGACTGGTTCTGTTGCACTGCATCCTGACACAGAGTTCCAAGAAAGATAGAAAAACCCAGGAATAATGCATGCTAGAAATTGTGGTTTTTTAAATACTGCATTATTATCAAAGAACCAGACAGTGTATGTGGGAGGAAATGTTAGTCAACTATAACAGAGCCATACTAGTTACATGGCTATTTGACACTGGGAACTAAGCTGCAAGTTAGAAGCAACCACCAGAAAAATTTATAAGAAAATCTGATCAACACCCAAGGGGATAATGATAGGGACAAGGGAGATCCATATAATCTGACTATGAAAAAATACCAAGCTCTGAAAGTTTTCCCCTTGATTGAGGGTGAATTTAGAAGACCTAAAACCCACCAAGGGTCCTGTGAAAAAACAACAAAGCAATGGGAAGGAAGTCATTCTGGAAGTTTGGGAAAAACAGACTTCTAAAAATGCTTAATGTAGAACTCAGAGGGAAAGCTTATGTAATGTGACATTATTAATAAGATACTAGAAGGTATGGTCTAAATGAAACAGGCACAGAAAGTTATCAGGAGAATAAGCTGAGACAAAAACAGGTTGCTGTATAAAGATAGTGAGCAGAGATGAAAAGGGAGCTGGATAATATTAAGAATTGCAAGGAGACCAAAATTGCAAAAAGACCATCAAAATCTGTATTGGAGATAGTAAAATCAGGCTTGTCAAGATAGAAAATTGAGTCAGTAATGTAGAGTATGCACTTGGAAAAGCTCTCTGAGGATACAGAAGAAAAATACAAGGAGATCAAAGAATGAAAAAGAAGGTGGTACAGGGAAAAGAAAGAACAGAGACACCTGAAAATTACAGGAATTCTCAAGGAGCAAGCTAAAACAATTGGAGCACTAGAGTAAAAAATAATCAAGGATAAGGGAAAATTTTCAAAGATGAAAAAGAATGGAACAACATAATGGAAAATAATGGGTAATAGTAATTATGAAGATTTCTTGAGCATTTACTTTGTCAGGCAGTCATCTTATTAATCCATATTAATTTCATTAACTGACAACAACTATATAAAATTATAGTCTCCACTATATATAAATAAAGATGGCAACTGACTCTCATAGAGGCTAGTTCACTTGTCCAAGTTCAAAGAAGCAAATAGCAAGGTCAGGACTCCATGCCAGTGGGTCTGGATCCAAAGCCAATGCTTCTAACAATGAAAAGAAGTCAGGTTTTGATAAATCTCTGCAAACATTGGTAGTCATCCAGGTGAAGAAAAAAATCTGGCAAAAATACTGAAGTGAAAATAAAACAAAAACAAGCAAACAGAAGCAAGTTACTAGGAACAAGCTACTAGGAACAAAAATCAATCTGACCTAGTTTTTTGCTTAAGTTTCAGGGAAACAGCCACATTCAGACACACCAAATGAGTTCATGTCATTGGCCCAGAAATTGCATTTCTAAGATTCTAGCTTAGGGACATATTGATGATCATATTTAATATTATTATGTAATAATACATATTATGTGATATAATAATCATCTAGCTATCTATATGTATTTATATAACATATAATTTACATAAAAGTATACTTATCATCACTATTTATAATAGCAAAATTCCAGTGATAAGTGCCCAAGAACTAAGAGAGTGTTAAGTGAAATTATGTTTTATATGTATAATGAAATTACAGGGGTGGGAAAAAGTATGGTTACATTTATGAGTACATAAAACAGAGTTTATTTTTGTATTATTATTTTTAATTAGTATGTTATTTATTTGTATTACAACTATAAACCTACTTTTGCCCAGTCCTGTATATATAGTCATTTAAAATATATTTTGGGAGACTTTTTATGAAACTGAAATAGGTCCCTATTATAATGTTAAGAGGAAGAGCAACAAATTGATGACTACATATAGTTTAATTTCAATTTTTATGATAAAAATGTGTTAGCAGTAGTGAGATTCAGGTAAATTTTATAAATTTTATATAATAGAGATGCATAGTTTTAAAATCAGATAAAAAGTCAGACCCTTTGCAAATGCTCAATGGCAAATACCATCTCGACTAAGCAAAGAAAAGGCCAATGATGGTAGAGCAAGGACCTTTGACTCCAAGGGCTTAGTTCAAGCACTGGCTCTGTCTTCATTAAGTGGAGGACTGCAAGTGTAGTCCATAAACTTTGTAGGGTTTCCACACCAGAAAAGATGGCTTCTCCCATTGGGAATATGGGGATTACTGTCTTTCATTCTCACTATCATTCTTTTCCAAAGAATCAAATGAGAATAATATGGAAGCTATTTGTAATTTGTCAGCTTTATGAATACAAAGCACAATACTTAGGAATCTTTTGTTATTATTTTGGGGAGTCCAGCACCCTTTGAATATTTCCCCTGTGGCTGAAGAATTGCCCACCTTTTGAGTCCACATCTCTCCAAGACAGACACTGTCATCCCAATAACCAATGTCATCCCAATAAATTCAATTAAAAAGTTAAAAAAAACCACAAAATTGTATGATCTAAATTGTTCCAAATTGGACCTTAGGCAGACACTGGAAATTCACTTTCTGAATCTCTCTTGCAGTTGGACCACAGCCAGGTGGTAGGTTTCACCAATTGGGAGCAGATGGAGAGCAGAATTCCTTCCTAACAGAGGAAGCCAGCTTCTAGGGACAGCAGAGGAGGAGGTTCTGGGTGGCGCCCATGGATGAAATGGCTAGGAATGTGCCTGCCAGTCACAGGTTTGAGACTTCTCCTGGTTGTGCAGTCTCCATGTCTGTGAGTTACCTAACAGCCTTAAATAGATTATTTTTCTATTTAAACTAGCTAGAATGGATCTTGTCTTGGCCTCCCAAAACAACTTGGTTTTGAGTTCTGTTCCAACTAGTGATCAACAGAAGGCATATACTCTCTCCAAGGCTCAGTTTCTCCATGCATTATTTTATTAGATGACCACAATAACCTTATGAGATTGGTCTTTCTTCCAAGACTCCATTCATACTTCACTGAAGCAATACTTATGCCTTTCTCATTCTCAATGGAAAGTCACACTAACTAGCCTATCTCCCCTTCTATTTGCAAGGACATGCAGCTTTAGGCCAGGAGCTGCAGTGAATCAGAATTCTAAAATTTGGGGGCTGGGTAGGATTTTAAAGACTTTCTAGCTCAACCACTCATCTGATACACTAGAAGTCAACACTGGGAACTTGTATGTGGACATTATATTTCCAGTCTATACAAGCAGTTGAATGTATCCCAGGCCTTCGTATTGCTACAAGTGTGGAATGAGTCATGACACTAATCAAACATTTTGTCTGAATGTCACCAAGTTTGTTCACTCTTAATAAATTGACTGAAATGACCAGCAGTTCATAGACTGGAGAAGCTCATCCAAAGACCCATTCCAGAATACAGTAGACATAATACTCTTAGGGGTCATTTCCTGAGAAAAGCTGGCCTGACTCTTTACTTTTGCCAATCAGTGTCACCTTCACTGACAAGATGATCGCTAACAATTCAAACAGAATTGGTGAACAAGCCAAGCTGGTAATAATGCAGCTGTAATTAAGCAAAAACAAACAAACAAAACCCCTCAAAGACACAGACAAAAATATGGTGTTTACCAGAGGGGAAGCAGGTAGGGGGAGGTAGAAGAGGGTAAAGGGGGACACATTGTGTTGGAAGGAGACTTGACTTGGGGTGGTGAACACACAATACAATATACAGACAATGTGTTATAGAGTTGCACACCTGAAATCTATATAATTTTAACCAATGTCATCCCAATAAATTCAATTAAAAAGTTAAAAAACCCCACAAAATTGTATGATCTAAATTGTTCCAAATTGGACCTTAGGCAGTTCCTCCATAGTGAATTATTGACTAACTTGTCTAGATTTAGAAAGCTTCCACTTAAACTTTTCTTTGTGTATTTATAATTATGCACTTCTCTCTGAATGGTTGTCCTTTGCCCTGGGTAGCATTTCACACTAAATGTAACACAGGGGACCTGTCCCTTTGCTTGACTGAATTTTTTTACTGTGGGCTCTAATTTTCTGGTTGAAGGCTCCCAGTCAGTGATCACATCTTGCTTTCAAAACATCTTGTTTTTTTTAAATTTTATGAATGTGGCTGACACAGATGCCACTTGGCACCATGCAAAGATGCTGTAGGCAAAGAAAGGCTTTGCAGATGAAGACCAAAAGTGGGGCTCAAACTCAGAGACTTTCCATGCCCAGCTTTCAGCAGCTAGGGATGGCGGTTCCCATCCGTCCTTAGAATCACTGTCTCAGAGGGTACCTTCAACATTGCTCTGAAGTGGACATCTGGGGATGGAATTTAACAGTGGACTGTCTACCCAATGAACCACTTGGTTCCATCATGTGTGTTTTCCCATCCCCAGAGATGTGTATGCATGCACACACACACACAATTAAATAGTGCTGGTGTGCCTGCTGGCCAGATGTAGGCATGTGTATCCTCAGTGACTCCACCCTGCCTTTGCTTTCTGGCGTGGTCCCCAATCCCACTTGGCTCTCTCACACTGCCCAGGTATGCCCCTCATTGCTCCCCTTTCACATGCTGAATCAAAAACTCCCAGTATTGAAAAATCACTCACATGGAAACTTTCAGACTTGTCACCCTGCTCCTCCTGTTATCTTCTGAACTTCTTGTAACTCTTTCTCAATCACCCATTACTTGGGCACCTGGCTTAGCTGTCCTCTAGTACTGCTTCAGTCATCATGCCTGGTGACTCCACATGTTGGCTTCTCAGTTTCTTAGCTCAAGTGATCGTTCTCCACCCTACCTCAGCCACCCTCTCACATGGTTGCTTCCTAGATTTTTCTATTACCAGAAACTTGTGTCACTCTTTAAATCTCTGTTTCAAACTTTGAACTTGCTGGTCATATTTCCAGTACTATAATGCTAAAATACCCTCTCCAACAGGTCTCTGACCTCACTGAGTTCATGATAACATTATAACTATTGTTTTAATGACTTGCCAGCCCTCTATGTCCAAACTCCCCCCTTTATCCAACCCAAATCCCATGGTGTATTACTAAAACAACCATGAAAATACCTTAACTTCTTTGCCCCACTCTCCTTCTGATATACTTGCTGGGCAAACACCAATGAGAATTACAAATATACTGTAAATATGCATTATCTTCCATGCAGATAAATTTTATTGAAGAAAATTAGCCAAACATGCCAACTGGACTCACTTCAAATTTGTAATCACAGATCTCAGACGGGCACTCACTACAGCAAGAATTCTGTACACTTCTCTAGTAAATTAACTTTCCCGCTCTTCAAGGCTGCTCTTTCATACCTTCTTTTTCCTTCAATCTTCACCATACCTATCTCCCCACATACAGCTAATATCTTTGTAGTAAGATCAGCATTAGATACCACCACATCTCACCTATAAGGCAAATGGATTTTTATCTGACACAATTGGGAACCACACTTGATTCATAACTCAAAAGGGCTAATTAGCCCTGGCAGGTGTGGCTCAGTTAGTTGGAGTATACTCTTGTAACTGAAGGGCTGCAGGTTTGATTCCAGGTCAAGGTGCTTAGGTTGCAGGTTTGATCCTCAGTCTGGGAATGGATGGGAGGCAACCAATGAATGCTTCTATCTTGCATCAATGTTTCTCTCTTCCTTCCTCTCTCTAAAAAGCAATAAAAAATGTCCTCAGGTGACAGTTTTAATAGATAAATAAAAAAACAGTAATTAAAGTTTGGTAATGTTAAAATCTAATTAGCATACACATATTCATTCATTTGCCAGTCTTTTGCAGAACCAAGAGTGCAGTTCTTGTTCACCTTTTGCATACCTTGTATTATCTATGAATTTTAGCTTTGGTTTCTTTAAAGTACAATGAGAGATGAAAGATGTTTAAATATGATCTGAGGTCATTGTCCTAGATTTTCAGAAGTTCACTCAATCTTTTATAGTTCTCTTGATGACAATAGGACAGCAATATTTTTAGCAACTTACTAAAAAGTCTTCTGAAAGCAGTCTTCTGAAAGCTAATTTTTCATAACGTATTTTGCATGATTTCCTCATGTTGTGTACTATTTCATTAAAGTTGTGTTAATTGCAGTAACAAGATAATAAGGTATATTAGTCCATTAGGGCTGCTGTAACAAAATACCACAGACTAGGTGGCTTAAACAAGAGACATTTATTTTTCACAGTTCTAGAAGCTAGAAGTCCAAGCTCAGGTGTTGGCAGGTTTGATTTCCTGTGAAGCCTCTCTCTTTGGTTTGCAGATGGCCACCTTCTGCTATGTTCACACATGGCCTTTTTGCTCTGTGTGCATGCTCCTGAAGTCTCTTCCTCTTTTTATAAGGACACTAGTCCTACTGGATTAGGGGCCCACCCTGATGACCCTATCAAAGATCCTATCTTAAAACATAGTCACCCTGAGACTATGTGTATGAATTTGGGTGGAGGGGGGCACAATTCAGTCTATAAATTAGGCCTTAGCAGATTGGGAGATGAACACAATTACCTCTTTGTAAGCAGTAAATCAAACTGGTGAACACAAAAACTCATGCATTTCAGAGTGTGAAAATTCGGCTACAGGGGTCCTTGCTTTACAAAGAAATGGAGGATAGTTAATACAATCTCAAGTTAAGTGGCAGAAGTGGGGGGTGATAAAAGAGAATTTCAACTGTGCCTAGTCAATCTGCATTATCAGTTTGTTATCTATTAAATAAGTTACATCTTGATACAATAAGCTTTAAAACAACAAATTTTCTTTAAAGATTGTTTTTAAAGAACTCTTTTTTGACCCTTTTCTTAATCTATTTCTCTTTTCTCTCCTCCCTTCCCTTTTCCCCTCCTACCTATCCTCTCTTCCTGTCTCCCTCATCACAAAAGAGCTGTCCATTCTCACCATCTGCATGGCCATCTGTATTTCTCATTCTTTGCTACCTATACTTATTGAGTATTTTCCCCACCTCTAACTTCTCTGAACATAAATGGTCCCTCTTAAAGTCATTGATTATCTGCTTCTTGCCAGATTCAATGGTTAATTCTTCTGTTGTGTCTTAAATTTTCTTCAGAAAGAAAATTTATATACTATATGTATATATAGTATATGTGTGTGTATATATATACATATATATATAATTCATATAGTATAGAAAGAAAATGTATATAGTTAGTTGTTTCCTGCTTTTAAGAATGTTTTCATCTCTGATGTTATGATATCCCTTCTTCTCTTTTTTCCCCCTACTATCAATTAGACCTCTGACCTTGGCATGCCCATGGCTCTGTCCTTAGTCCTCTCATCATCTTTACGTAAATTCTTTCCCTAAAGTAATTCTTTTCCCACTCTGGCTTTGAAACCCACTTTTACATGGATAATGCTGCTGTGTCTCTGGGCCAGATATCTTCTCTCATGAGCAGACTCATATATCTAACTGCCTACTCAATATCTCCACCTAGATGCCTAGTGGTCTTCTCAAATGTAAATAAATGGACTAAAACAAGATTCCTGCTCGCCACTCACACCCCAAACACAGCAGAACCCTCTACTTTGCAACCTTTTAAAATGAGCTACAATCTAACCAGTTACTCAGGCCAATGACATAGGAGTCACTCATGTTTCCTCTTTGTCCCTAATATCCTCCATCTAATTCACCAGAAAGTCTTGTTCTTCTCTAATATCTATCCTGAATCCTAGCACTTCTTACCATCTCCATGTTACCACTCTTGCTGCAGATTGCTGGCTCTCTCCTGGGTCACTTCCATGGCCTCTAAGCCATCCTTATGTCTCCATTCTTGCCACTATGCCCCTGTCCCCCACCAGTCTATCCTCTATACAGTAGGGAGAGGTTTTTTCCCCTAAAATATAAATTGAATCATGTCACTCCCATACTACCACATTCTCAACTGGTTTCCATTATTTTTGAATAAAATCTAAGTCCCTTTTCTGGATTACAAGGTGATCTCACTGTTATTGACTATTTTGTCTTATGTTTATTCATTCTCCCCATCACCCTTAGCTGTCAGCCAAGCTGGCCTTCTCTCTTTCCCTCAAACACATGAGATTAATTCGTCTGGGAGCATTCCCTCTCCAGATCTTTCAGTGGTGCATTCTAACCACTCAGTTGTCAATTCACATGCCACCTCCTCAGAGAGGACATCTGACCACATTAAGGCAAGCAGCCCACCCAGGCTCTACCTATCACCTTATTTTATCTTGCATGTAGCACTTACCAGCACCACATATTATCACTTTTAAGTTTTCATTTATGTGTTTATTTTCTGTCTCCTCACATGAATGTAATCTTGAGTGGAAGGCTACTGTGTGCCTTACTACTATATCCATAGTACCTAGAAGAAGGACCTGCTATAGGAGATACACAATAAATATTTATTTTCCAATTGAATAAACATACATGACTACTATGACTAATTACATCATGTAATATGTTTTCTTTCCTAAGAGCAGGCAAAATCTTAAGCCAAAGGAATTTAATTTCATACCTGAAATTGAGGGTGTTGGTATACTGGATGGAGAAGGAAGCAAAGAAGAGTGGCCACCCAGGCTGGACCAATCAGACCATGTGCACTTTCCTGGATTGTGTGCTTCTTGCCTTCATGGTCTGCTTGTGGGAGTCCAGTCCTGGTGAGTTAATGACTTGGACTTCACATGCCAACCCTGTTATCCATGATCTAGGAAATCTTTCTACTTGCTCTGTCCCTGCCTCTCCTCAGAGTATCTCACTGGGAGCTCCTTTCACTTTGGCCCTCAAAACCAGCTATATGATTGCTGGGGTCCAGTGCAAAATGAAAATGCAAGGATTCTTGTTTAAAATTATTAAAAATTTCAAGATGTTGATAGCAGACCATTAAATCAAGGGTGTGACTCTCCAGGCACAGGGCCCTAGGTGGTGGCATAGGTCACATGTTCATGAAGTCAGTCCTTCAGGTCCTTCTTCTCCAGTCTGTGGACCCATCTTCTCTTCCATGCATCCTCTAACACTAATTTTCCCCTCAGTCCTGACTTCACTCTCCTGATTCCAATCCCAAATGCATCCCTCATCCATTATGTGAAAGACAAATATGGAGTGAACAGAATAATGGACAACATGAGCTGGGAGCTTGAAAAATCAATAAATGAGAGTAGAGAATAAAGTATGGGAGGTAGAGAAATAAAAATGCTTGCTTATATCATGCTGGATAACAATCATCCATATCTTTAAAACCCTGGGATTTTTACATTTTGATGTCTTTACAATTCTCTCAATTAGTTTTGTTCATAAAAGGGATTAGACACATAGTGAAACATGGTGGTTTGTAGTAGTTAATTAGCTTGACATTTATTGTAGTCATGAATTTCATCTTTTATATACTGCCTAAGGGAGAAAATTCATCTTGTTATTCCAGACTCACTGAGTCTATCTTCCTTAATTTGCACATGAATTGAGCTGTACAAATTTTCGCTGTTTCTTTGCCTATTTCTTCCCACTGAGAGAGGCTCATTCTGAAACGGAGTTTGTACATGAGGAATGAGGTCCACTCACTGCCAGCAGGTCTGGAGTCTGGCTGTTCAGTGCATCCAGTACTTGAGTGAAGCTTGGGTAAAACTAAGGAAATGAAATGAAATACTGGGGCAAGCAGAGTAACTGTGTGGACTCAGAGACCGCTGTGTCAGTGTTTTCCTTCCAAAGGCTACCTGTACTTAATGGGTCAGTGCAATCCTCTTCTCTTCCTCTCTGGCCTTTCTTCATATGACATTTGTCACCCTTGAGAGGTAGTCAGGTCACTAGAGGTAATGTTTTCAATTCTTGAAAGGTTTCAAGGAATTACACTTTCACATGAAAAACAAATAGGTTGCTGTTTCTTTCTTTCTTTTTGGAACTTTACAGCAGCCTTTCTCCTTTCCCCTAATTTCCCAGTGATGCTCTTTTATTTTTTAAAAATAGTCTCGCTCTGACCTATTTTGGTGACTTGGATCACCATGGAGATGCCTGAATTCCTAATTTAAAATATCTTCTGCCCAATTCAAACTACCCATTTACTTTAATGGAGAAAGCTGACTGACACTGAAGAATATTTTTGAGACACCAAAAAGCTAGATTGTAAATTATCTGAAGGGATGCTGAGATGCAACGAATGCATGTTGGCACCATCTGTTCTTCTGTAAACCTTCCTTAGTTCTAAAGTGGAGGGAACCATCTCATCCTCTTTTCACCAGTGACCTGTGCCTGTGCTTCCTTCTGTGGCTGGATGGATCCTGAACTCAGCTCTAAACGAGTCAGGCACCTGAGCTCCTTCTCCAGCCCTCTGTGTTGGAGGGTTCATTCACTGTCTACAGGTGCCTCTGAGACCACAGGTGCAGTTTGCTGGGTAGGTATGGTGTTGTTCCCTTGATCAATTTAGACTCCACTTGTCACTGAGAAGAAAGAGGTCTGAGTCATGAGCCAGCACAGAGGGGTGAGCCATTCAAACCAGAGAGAGCAGGAGAGCCTCTCTTGAAGCACTATAATAGTATCTCACTGAATCCAAGTAGGAACTGGACCTTATGAGACTTGCAGCCAGGCTCTCCCTGCCTCTTATGCTCTATTCCTCCCTCTACGCATCTCTCTCATTTATTTACGCACTCAGCATGAATCTGTGCAGTAGGTAGAAGAGTAGACTCTGCAGCTGGACTTCCTAGGGTGGAATTTGAACCATTCTGTGCCTCAGTTTTCTCTTCTGTAAAGCAGTATATAAGAGTACATATACACCTCATGGTGTTTTAGAAAGTACATGTGTTAATGCATATAAAATGTTTTGTATGACACTTTGCATGTTACACTCCCCGCAAACTAAGCTTTCTCAGCTTGTTTATCAAGACTCCAGCATGGTGATCCCTATTCTAATTTTTATAAGGCTGCTTTCAGGTCTAAAGCTCTCTGCTGTAGTGTGTGACAATTCCTTATTCCCAGGGAGGTAGCCAGTCCTGTCCAACTGTGGTTCAAGGGCACAGTGTTGGGGCCATATTAGAGCATGTACTATTCTAAGCACAAACCCTCTTAATTAATAACAATCCTAAAATAGTTACTATGATTAACCCCACTGGAGATTAAAATGAGAGTCTATAAGATAAAGAAACGAGATAATACATGAAAATATGTAAGAAAATAGTGGTGGTAATAAGGACAGAAGCGAATCTGAGCACAGGATCCAGGGCCTTGACTAGGCCATCACAGTAGCTCTCGCCCAGTGAGGAACTGACTCTCAAGGAGAAGGCCAAAAGAGGTTCAATAACAAGGGAGCTATAGATAGGGAGGAACGACCAGCATGGCTTGCACAGAAGAAACTTGAAGGTGTACACCCTGGAAGAAGAGAGTCTCTGCCTGTGTGAATTGATGTTAAATCCTTATGTGACCTAAAACCCCAAAAAGCAGAATTGTCTGATGCTAAGTCTCTATCAAGACTTTGAGTGAATTGCTAGAATTATAGAGAGTGATTTAAGACTATTGTCACATTGATGAAATTTGCATTCTGTTAAGCTCTTAAATACAATTATCTATAGGCATTTGTTTAAAATTCTTCTAAATACATATACATGTATTTCTATATATATGCATTTATATAAATGGATGTATATAATCATATATATATATATGTGTGTGTGTGTGTATATGCCTTATGCTGTGACTTGTGTGGGTGTGTATAGTACTGTGGGAATTCTTAAACCCAAATATCACATAAGGTTAAATGTAAAAGTTTTACATTCTTGACTCATTTGATTTCCAATAAAGATTAAAAAATAATAACCTTCTACTTATAGGGTTACAGACTCTAATTTTCAGCTTCAGAATCATCTATCAACCATGATAAGAACAGGAAGTTCTTTGCCCTCACCAGGTTGCTCAGTTGGTTGGAGCATTGTCCCATCCACCAAAAGGTTGTGGATTTGATCCTTGGTCAGGGTGCATATGAGAGGCAACCAATCAATGTTTTATTCTCACATTGATCTTTCTCTCTCTCCCTCTCTCCCCCTTCCTTGATCTCTCAAAAAGATAAAAAATGAAAAAAAGTAAAAAACCATCCTCAGGTGAGGATTAAAATTTTTTAAATAAAAAAAACAATAGAGATATGTTTGACTTTTTATAGAGTAATGTATTTCTATTTTTCCTCTTTGGATCTCTAGCCATTTTTATTTTTCCTGTCTCCAAAAAAAAATCTTATTATAATTCCCTTACCTAACACTTCTCACCCCCACTGGCATCAAACAAATCTACCACTTCTGAAATGCTTCTTTGTTGCAGACACAAACCTCTGTACACCAAGAATCAAATATTGAAAATCTCCCTGCAGCTTTTCCAGTTCCCTGTGGTTAACTCAAACCCCTGCCACTGTGATTCAGCCATTTCAAACCATCCTAAGAACTTAATGACTGAGAATAATCTATATTCATTAAAGTGTTTTAAACTTCTTCAAACACTGTAAGTAAAATTATTATGCTCTAAGAAGGTTTAGATGAGTTTGTTTCAAAAATAGTAGACTGACACCCATATTCAAACTGAATTTGGTGTAGAAGGAGAACATAAGACAAGTAAAAGTTATGTCTACCCTTAGAATTAGGAAGAAAAAGTAAGGCCTATACACAAGCTGTACTTCAAGGGAGAAAGTGTCAAGGGCCAAGCCAATTTTTCTGTGTCCTTTCATTGTCAGGACACACATTTGGAAACTAGAATATTTGATGAACTGATAAAAAGATTTAAGCGGTGACAGGAAAACAATGTCTACACAGTATGGAAATGCATCACAGGACTGGCAGTCACCCCGTTAGCCCCCCGTTCCTGCCGCTTGACCACAGATCTTTACTGCTTTGACCCTGCATCTCAGATGCTCAGCGCGGCAAAGTCCTCTGGTGTTCCAGTGAAGACGCAATCCTCCTTTCCTGTACTAGCTTTGTTTTGGCTTCTTTGACTTTGTTCTATCATATTATTTCTCACATCAAATTGTGCCTAACCCTGCCCCGGGTCACTTGAGGCACTAAGTTCAACATTCTGTCAATACAGCAGCCCTATAACATCATAGGACCGCAAGAGTAAGGAAGTACAGCCTCAAATGTAAAGTGCACAGGGTATCACGTGCACTTGCATCAGCATGGGCTGTTTTGTTGGCAGTGGTTAGAGCTGCCAACCATCCCAGTTTGCCCAGGACTGAGGGGATTCCTGGGAAGCAGGGCTTTTAATGCCAAAATAAGAAAGCACCTCACAATAGATAGGAAACTCAATTTAAAATGGCTTAATTAAAAGGCAAATCATTAGTTTTGTAGCAGGGAAGACAAGCAGCTTCAGGTATGACTGGATCTGGAGGCTCAAGCTTAGAGTCTCTTTCTCTCTCTCGGGTCTGTTCTCCTCCTCTTCCCACTCACGCTAGTTTTAATCTAAAAGCTCACATGGTAAAATATCAGCTCTAGGCCTAAATCCTCCCAGATTAAAAAAAAAAAGAAATGTTTCTTTCTTCTATTCCCAAAAATGTGAATAAGGACTTGGTTTTTATTGGCCCATCTGGATCATGAACTCAACCCTGAACCAAATCCTGAGCCAAAGGGAAAGAATTACTGGTTAGTAAGTGGTCACATGCCCACTTACATAAGTAGGATTGGAGTCTGTTCCACCCAAATCATGGAATTTAGAGGAAGACAGTGGACATTCTCCAAAGGAAACCCAGAAGTAGAAAGAAAAGATTCTAGAAAGCCAAAATAATTAATAATCTATGCAACAGAATTTGGTGCTATCCTTGTAGCACTGGTATGTGTAAGAGATTAGAGATTAGTTGAGAGTTATTGGTTTAGGAAAGGCTTATAATAGCTGGAAGACTATTATTAATTGGGAGAGGCAGTTGATGTAAGGGATATAGTAACACAGCCAAAAAGTAAGGGTGGGTGCTTATCAATAATTCATTAATACTGATCTAGTGATTTTAGGGTAGCTTTTTAGAGACCTTATATTGTTCTTACTATGCTTCATTGAGAAATTTTCTGAATTCTTGCTTGTTCTTGCTCTAGGCAAGGGTGCTGAGCTAAGCCACAGACACAGAGAAGGCAGAAGCTCCATGGGTATTAGTGGGGGCTTGGATTTGGTTATTTCCGGGCCATTATCTATGTTAGAATTTGTTCAAATTGTCTCATCTGTTTTTCAATGATGTTTCAAGAATAGATGCTTGGCATTGTCATAAAGTCGTAAAGTTAATTTCATTCTGGTTTTAAAGGAAGCCAAATAAGGCCAGAAATTTAGAAACTTTTTAATAAGAATAAAGTCTTGGTTAAAAATAAGAGAAATTCTTTCAAATCGCATTCTCTAGCTGACTTCATGGATTCTCTGGGGAGCTAATCACTCAATTTTGTGAAAAATAAATGTAAAAACAGGTGTTAAGACTGTACCTTATCTAAATCATAGGCAGGGAAGAATAATAAAATAATCTTTTCAAATGCCTTTGTCTGCCCAGGACTGAAACAACAGCCAAGTCTCGGAGTTCCGCAGGTGGCCTCTTCACCTCAAGGTTTCTTGGGAATAAACAGCACGTCATATTTCTAGCATTCTTTTTTCTTTCACATACAATGTTCTCACAACAAACAGGCAAGGTTGGCAGATAATCTGTTCCATTTGGCAGACAGCGGAGGCTGGTGTGCAGAGTGGTTAAATAACTTTGCCAAGGTCACACAACTAGTTCATGGAATTAGGACTACACACCAGGGCTTGTGCTTTTTTGTTATAACCACTAAATACCATCCCCAGTAAGCTGGCTAGGTTAGTAGTTCTGCTTCTACAGAACTGGGCCCTGGCATGCCCACATAGGGAGTAATTTGTTACTTCATTCATTTATGAAATGCCAGCTCTGTTTTGAGGACTTCACTGCGTGATGGAGATGCAGAGGAACACTCTTGCCCACAATGAGCTCTCAGTCTAGAGTAATTTTCTTACCTTACCAAAAAAAGTTAAATATGAATTGTTTTTGGACAGTGCATCACTTTTTTTTGCTTAGTATAGTTCTATTATAATTATTATAACTTTAGACAGTAAATATAATAATCATAGCTATTTATTATGTTCTAATAACCACACTACACAGTAAATATAATAATAATCATAGCTATTTATTATGTTCTAATAAGCACACTACACGCAAATTTAATTCAGCTTTCAAACCAGATGTGCAAAGTAAATATGGCTTATTCAATTTGTCTGTAATTTATTTGGTCTTCCTTCCAAGGCCCAATGCTTTGGTTGAGGGGAAAAATAACAACTTTTGTTCCAATTTCATTGAGAGCTTAATAATAATTTAAAAAGTCCCTTAGGTAGTTGTTCAGGCAACATCAGGAAGCAAGTCAAGACTTTCTGAATAATTCTATTTTGAATGTCAGAGGTTAAATATACCCTCCATTTCTTTGTACTTTTTTCTGAAACAAATTCTAATACTTCCTTCCCCACACCTACACCCCTGTTTAAAAGGTAGTACTTAAGAGAGATGCCCCATGCAACTAAGGAGAGAAAGCCTTGTACTCTGAAAGGCTAAAAGGAAAATCTTATTAATCATTTAAAAAATATATAGCTCCTGAGAAACATACATCCTCTCCCAAAGTTCTCACAGAAGCTGTAAGAGAGAAGTGGTGTTTGCAGACAAATTAGCTGACACACAGAGTGTAGGCCATGCTGAAGACCGCGAAGCAGACTTACTCCACCCTGTGTTTGTTGATCTGGAGCACACACAGGCACGGCAGGGAAAGGGGTGCTCTGGGGGGCTCCCTCCCCCCAGAATGTAGAGCAGCTTGTAGTCTGTTGTGCAGCCAACACCTCACTTATGTTTGTGTCTCTGGTGCCTAGCATGAGGCCGGCACACAGTACATTTCAGTCAATGTCTTCTCAGAGTTAACTGCTTGCAGTCACTCCAGAAGGATTTTTGTTCTCTTTTCTCAGTGTTCATTTCATAGACAGGAGACTGGGGCACAGGGACACAGAGCTGGTGGCAGCTGAGCCGGGCTCCTATGTCCCATGCTGTGGCACATGGTTTCTGTTTTCTGTTTCTGGACTCATTTCTGGAGGGATGCAAGAGTCTTCTCACTGAATAGGAAGAGAAGTTCAGGGGCTAAAAAGAAAAAAAATAGAGACCCTGCAAGTTCTGCATTGCCTCCCATCAGGGGAGATGTTAACCCCTAAGCCCAGCCACTTCTGCAATTATCACAGTGATCTCAGGGCTGTTTGATTTTGGGACTCTTTTGAGAACTGTGCACTTCTGCTTTCTAAGAAAGTAACAATTGTTCTGTAATCTCAGGAGTGTCTCAGTCAGACAATCAATACAAGCACCTGCTCTGGTTCTTGGCAGAGTGTAAATCTAGATGTCTACCTTTCATACCTCTAAGACGCTGCAGGGCAGAACGAACAGAAACACCACTGTTCCATCTGAGGGGAAAAGGCTGATTTGGTGGCCCTGACAAGTTCACAAGCTCCAGAGGAATGTGGAATGAGAGGTGCTGTGACCTTACCGTGAGGATGGGATTCTACTCCGGGCTGAATCTGTTCTTAGGTCCATGGCCTTGGGCCAGGTAACAGAACCTCTCTGTGCTTCATGCTCCTCACCCACAGGTCATGCTTATTGGACAGGGTATTGGGAGTAGTATTAAGTGAAATAGTCCTGGTAAAGTGCTGATCCTGACGCCTGAAACATAGTAAGCATTCAGAATATGTCATCAATGGACATAAAAGAAATGGAAATGCCGGGGAAGAGCAGGTGCAGCCATGATAATGACTGAGTTTGGGCACAAAGACTAGAGAAATCTGGGGGGCCTGGGATGTTAGCTCAACACCCTCCTGCCTGTCATAGCTTTACATTCGTTCATCCTTCCTCAGCCCGTTCACTCTAAGTCTCTGTTAACACTTTCCTTTCAATGATCACTGCTCAGATGTATTGGGTACTTACTTGTGCCATGTGTTGTGTGTGCCAATGTGTCAATCTTCTAAACATTTCTGTCCAGTGGGCAGTATGTGATCCCTGCTTTACAGATGGAGGGACAAGGGCAGGGACGTGGAGCACCTCATTCACTCGTTCACAGGCAGTCTGGCTGCAGAGCCCATTAACTCAAGACTCTGCCAATATAACACCTCGTTATGGATTCATGTACTACCACTGACAAAAAAGTATGCATACTTTCTGTTTTCAGTCTCGCCATCCTCCTTTCAAGTAGGGAGTATTCTTTTTATTTAATGGAGGAGGGAGTTGAGGCTCAGGGATGTGAAGTACCTGAAGTCTCCCAGCTGGTCATTAGCAAAGTCAAGGCTAAGCAAGGTGTTTTGGACTCCAAGTCTGGTGCTCTTTCTATCATAGCACAGCTGCCAGGGACTCTGCTGGCCCCGTCCTCCCCCTCTCCTCCCCACACCACCATAGACACTCCACGTCCACCCTTCGTGCCACATTTCTCTTTGTACTGCCCTTCTCCTATTGAAAACGTCTCGAGTGTGATCTGATTCTAACCTCACATGAGTCTTTAGTCAAACATCAACCCGGAACACCAATTTATGTGAAGATATTAAGTGTTAAACTGCCCAGAAAAACAGAATTTCACATGGGATTCAAGCTGAAAAAAACGAGGCTTTAAAGGTAGGACCTTACACAGGGGCCAGACCAGCAGAACCAGCTGGCAGAGTGTAAATCTAGACCTTACACAGGTGCCATAACACGGGTCTCTCAGGGCCTCCATCACCATACCGGAGGCCTGGCTGACCACGAAGGACAACTGTTCTCTTCCCTTCTGAAGCAGGGTCTTCGCTTCAGGAGGCCATGCAAAGCCGGATTGCAATCCATCCCTTCTTACCTTCAGGCATACCCACTCATTCTTCAATCCAAGAAGGACGCGGCACACAGGCCTGAAACCATGAACCCTGAAGGGGGAGAGAAGCTTCTCCTCTCCGTTCCCTGTCCCACTGCTACGCTGCTTCCTGGAAGAGCGCTGAGCCTCTGAGGTCGCTGGAGACAGGCGATTGGGCCGGAGGCAATAAAGGCAAGTAAGGACCAATTAATTATTCTGTAGAAAGAAGAGAATGCCTACATCCCAGAAGAGAAGTCTGAGGACCCAACATCCTAAATCTCCATACAAACCCCAGCCATTCATCTGGCCATTAATATGGCTGCACTGCTACAGATAAGTTTGCAAAAGTATACACTGTCATTGTGGTCATCCTCTGGCAAGTATTTTCACTGGATAAATTATTTGAGAAAAGGGACTATAACTTTTTTTTTACATCTCACATAGTACTGGCAAATAGGAAAAATATTCATAAAATATTTGTTGACACAAAATTGCTGATTCAATTGAAACATTGATTCAATATTGTTACATTCTTACATTGGTTCTAAACTTGCCAAATTAAATCTCTACTTGCATTTTCATTCTCTAATTTGCAAATATTTAGTAAGCATCTACTCTCTGCCAGATACTGACAAACAAACACAGTTGCAGACTTTTGGAATAATGTAATCCATGTGGAAGATTGCCAGGAAATAATTATGAATGAGATACATTATATGCAAGGAAGCCAGTATAGTACAGGAGCATAGATAAGGCAAGTTCACCTTGTTTGGGGCTCTTGGGACAACTCTCTGAGCAAAGGAAGGTTTAATCTCAGAGATGAGTGAGATTTAATGAGTCAGAGAGGGAGGGAAAGTGAGATGCGGGAATGTGTGAATGTTTAGATGCCACAGAAGAAATACTACTTAAGAAATAAAGAAAGCAAGTGTGGCAATGGTAAAAAGGAGGTCAAGGAAATGATCTTGTGTAGCTTCTAAGCAATGGTAAAGATTTTAGGCTTCTGCCCTAGCTGGTGTAGCTTGGTGGATTGAGCATGGGCCTGTGAACCAAAGGACTGTGGTTTGATTCCCAGTCAGGGCACATGCCTGGGTTGCAGGCCAGTTCCCAGCAGGGGATGCATGAAAGGCAACCATACACTGATATTTCTCTCCCTCTCTCCTTCCCTTCCCCTCTAAAGATAAATAAATACAATCTTTTAAAAAAGATTTTAGGCTTCTTCCTAAGAGAATATTTCAAAGATCTGGCTCCTCCAGCAGAGTACAGGTGACTAAGAGTGGATAACAGGAGGCTAACAAACTGCATACAAGCAAAGGTATAACAGGTGACTTAATTCATCAGCAAATAAAAACTGCTGAGACAGATAACACTTGAATTCAGGTAACCACAAAACTGTGTGTGTAGGGTTCTCTCCAGAGATCTTTAGAATTCAAAAAAAGAAATAATAAAATCCTAGTGAAGAGATAGAGAGATCAGATGCTGAAGGGCAGGTAGGAAGATTTAAACAATTAGTTGACATGTGAGTGCCCAGTGCCTTCTCGGTGACCATAAATATTCAGGTAAGTGTGTCTGGCTGGAAGATTACAGAAACAGCAGGTATTCAGTGGACAAAATGTACTGCAGTTGATCTCTAATTAATGGACAGCGTGGCATTGATGGACACCTGTTAGGTTCTAAGCCTGGGTATACAGATAGCAGCCAGCACCCAGGCAAAGGAAGAGTACCCAGTGACCATCTGGATAGGCCTTGCCATCACATGAGATCAATGCAAACATCTGGAATATTAAACCAACTTTCTGCCTTTTTGGCAAAAACCCACAGGGCTTCAAGTCCAGTCACAAGGACTTGGAAGGTTTACAATTATCCACCCACCATGGTGGGAGTTCAGAGAAATGTTCTGGGTAACTTGGATGGATTTCAATGCCCTGGCTAGCTGCTTTGATGTCCAAGAATCTAGATTTTCTGCTTTTTGTCAGAAAGACTTGACCCGAGTATTATGCTAAAATACTAGTGCCTCTGAATCAGTCATCATGCCAAAACACATTTAAATTCCCATTTCCTGAGACAGTGTGAGTGAACCTGCTGTCCCAAAACATGAAATGTCAGTGGTTCCTGAACTCATCCCTGTTGGGACTAGGGCATCAGCACAGGGACTCCCATCCCAGCTGCCATCGAATACGTCATTTTGCCTAGCCCACCAGGGAATGCATTTTGAATTAAAAGTCATGAATAACCTAACACTGGAAGAGTACACAGGGGGCAAAACTAATGCATCTAGGAGTAGAGGAGTTGGGGGGGGAGTGTTCCAGTGAGAGGACATAGCAGGGGCAAAGGGCGAGATACCAGCAGTAATCAAATACGGGTTCAGCTCCTGGGCATCAGTTTAAGATCCTTGTATGTAAACCTGTGGTACTCAAACTCCAATGTGCAAATGAATCAGCAGAGATAAATGTCTAAAATGTAGATTCTTGCCCTGGCCAGGTAGCTCAGTCGTTTGAGAACATCGACCCAATATGCCAAGGTTGCAGATTTGATTCCCCAGTTCCAGCTCGTGCAAGAATCAAACAGTGAGTGCATGAACAACTGAAACAACAAATCAATGTCTCTCTCTCTCTCCCCCTCTTCCTTCCCTCCCCCCTCTTTCTCTCACTAAAACCAATAAATTTAAAAAGTTTTTGAAAAATGTAGATTCTTTGTCCCTGTACCTAGATACCCTGACTCAGTAAGTCTGGTGGAGAGCTTGGGAATCTGGATTTTAGCAACTCCTTCAGTATATTTCAGATAGCAAAACCACAGAAGTAGAATTAATTGACCACATTAAAAGTAGGCTTTTTCCCATTTCCTAAAAATCTTTGAAATGAAAAACAAAATAAAGTCCTAAATGCTGATTCCATACATGGTTCCTACAGTTTTGTTTTCAGTTCTTTATTTTGTGGTGGGGGGCAGGCAGTTTTCAGAAAAGGAGATTAAAACTTTGGGGCCACTGGCTCACAAGCTAATTCCTCATATCTAAAGCAAAATTCTAGCCACTCTGGATAATTCCCAATTTCCTCTGTCGTGACAGATACCTACCCCTCACCACTTCCCACGCGTTTTAGCCTTCCTTTACTTTCCTCAGCCTACAAAAGCAGGCTCAACTGGCACCTTGGCACACCTTCCACATTCCCTGCAGAGTGAATGGCTGCGTCATCCATTCAATCACTCAGTATTGAGAATTTACTATGTGTCAGGCATTTGGGAAACAAGACTTGAGAATGCACTTGTTTCTCAATGCGCTTGAGAAACAAGACTCAGTTCCTGCCATCACGATGAAGCTACTCCTCCTCGCAGCATTTTGTTTATAGCTAGTTGCTGGGGTTAGTTTGCCAAGCACTGAGTTTGCTCTTCGCTCTGTGCCAAGCATTCCACGTGCATGGGAACCTATTCTATACGTTTCATTAGTCCCATTTTATAGATGAGTGAACTGAGAGAGAAAAAGGCTAAACATGTTGCTTCATGGCAAGGTTAAGCCACAGAACTGGGATTTGAATGCAGTTGGACTGAGTTCAGAGGCTTTGCCTTAATCACCTCATAACACTCTTTTTTAAAGCTTTACCGCACTGTTACTGCACAGTATTTTAATCAGCTATTTGCCTGGCAGTCACTCTCATTACACTTTAAACAATTCCAGAAAAAACACAAAGAAAAAAACAATTTCTTATCACATAGTACCTGGCACATAAAATTTACATGAAGAAATAATCATCGAATCATAGAAATGGAGATGTTTATTTCCAAAGGCAAGTGTGCTTTGATACGTGAAGCATGACCAGACTGAATTGTTGTGTGTTTTTGGAACTAGAGGTATAATTTAGAATTTGGATGGTGTTCAGTTTTAATCTTGTACGACTTGGCTTGATTCACATAGTCTAGTTAAAATAGTTTCTTTTTTACATTCTTTTAAAAGAAATGCATGGTAGAAAAATATTGAGCATTTTAACAAGTTAATGGGAATAAAATAAAACCTTCTCTGATATGAAAATAAAAGCTAAAATTTACTGCGCATTCCCCCTGGGCCTGCCACTGTGCCTGCCACGCACTGTCCCCCCCCCCCCCAAATCTCCCCTGTGGAGATTATGACGCAGAAATCGTTTTCATCTCCAATGTGGACTTCTGGTTTCAGCTCCAACGTGGGAAGAAAGTGTAAGTTATTACTTCTGTTCTTACAGCAACAAAAACTAGAAGAGCTGGGAAATCTAAAGGTCAGTCACTTTTCCTGGGACTGTCAGAGACTGGAGGTTGAAGGACAAATAGCTGTCCCCAAAGATAGGGACAGGCATGTACAGAGAGCCACAGTCAGAACTAGAACCATAAACTGGGAGAAACCATTAAAATGGTGATTTTGATGAATCAATAGCATAACAGCAAGAAATACTCCTTTGGGTGGGGGAGCTACAGTCTTAGAGGAGCCCCCAGACTTTCATGAGCTTTACTTCTAGGAACCATACCAGGTTTCCATAGTGAAGATACAAGAGAAATCCTCTCCCGGCTTTGGCAGGAGGAGGAAAAGAGTAATCATGATAAATGAGTTTTCTCCAAAGTAAAGGCACACTTTCCAAGGAAAAGACTTTGCAGAATTATCTCAGCTGGAGTAAGGCATTCTTCCCACTACACCCTTCCCCCTAGCATTTTTGTCTCACTTAAGGAGTGGGCAAAGGGGGAAACTATAGTCAACAGATATCAGGGCTTCAGGGTAATAGATTGGGAACGTCAAAGCCAGGAGGTGCATAGGGCAACAATAAGGCAGCAGTTTTCAACCAGTGTGATGCAAGAAATTTTAAAACATGCAATACCTGACTGTTTAGTCAGCAGCACTGATGTCTTTTCCCTTAGATTGTCAAAAAGAAAATGACAGCAGACCATACAATACCCATTCAGTGTAAATGCGCTGTCTTTAACCTTGAACCAGAAACATGTAGCCCATATAATAGAGTGACATCTTATTGGACACACTGCATATAATAAGCTTGCATCTGATTGGTTAATTATTGGTAACAGAAATCCTTATATTAGGCACGTGATTTTTTTATCCTCACTCAAGGATATGTTTTCTTTTATTGATTCGGGAAAGAGAGAAACATTGATCAGTTGCCTTCCATATGTAACCCAACCTGGGACTGAACACACAACCTAGGTATGTGCCCTGACTGGGAATCGAACCCACAACCTGTTGTTGTATAGAATGATGCTCCAACCAACTAAGCCACCCACCAGGGCTAGACACCTGATTTTTTATTTTTAAACATTATTTATTGTTTATATTACAGTTGTCCCAATTTTCCCCCTTGACCCCCTCCCCTCAGCCTGTCCCACATTCTCATAGTCAATCCCTGCGCCATTGTTTGTATCCATGGGTTATGCATATGAGATCTGTCTGGATAAAGTCCAGCCACTGTTAATATAATGAGAACGATTTGCATGACATCAGTGTAACCTGGCAGCCAAGGAGAGTTGACTGGAATGCACATGTGTGAACAATGATGACTTCACTGTACGAGTCACTGGGGGTGATAGACGCTGCTGAGTGAGCATGTGTACTGTGTGACTGTCACATTCAAAATGACTGAGCAAGTACAGCAATGAATCCACATAAAATTTTGCAAGAAGCTTGAACATTCTTCCACAGAAACTATCTGGATGATTCTGAAGGGTGCAGCTACGGGCAGCTGGTGATTGACAGCTTCATCATGAAATGTGCCCATGCATATATCACATCTCATGCAGATTTTTTGGCACAACATCAAATCAGCCAGAGGAGTCAGCCCCTCTACAGCCAAGATTTGGCACTCGGCAACTTCTGGCTGTACTCAAAACCCAAATCACCTTTGAAAGGGAAGAGATTTCAGACCATTGATGAGATTCAGGAAAATACAACAGGGCAGCTGATGGATATTGGGAGAACTGTTTGAGGTCCCAAGGTACCTGCTTTCAAGTGGACTGAGGTACCATTGGCCTATGGACAATGTTTCCTGTGTCTTGTACCTTCTTCAATAAATGTCTCTATTTTTCATATTACATGGCTGCATACCTTTGGACAGACTTTGTATTCATCCTTTGTCTAATCCCATCACCTTCTTTCAACCAATCCTCAGCTCCCCCATCCCCTCCTACAACTATCAGTCTGTTCCATGTTTCTGTGCCTCTGATTCTATTTTGCTCATTAGTTTATTTGTTCATTAGATTCCATGGTAGAGATCATATGGTATTCGTCTTTCATTGACTGGCTTATTTCACTTAGCACAATAGTCTCCAGTTTTATCCATGCTGTTGCAAAAAGTAAGAATTCATTCTTTTTCACTGCTGCATAGTATTCCATTGCATATATGTACCATGGCTTTTTTATCCACTTATCCACTGATAGTCACTTGGGCTGTTTCCAAATTTTGGTGATTGTAAATAATACTGCTATAAACATAGGAGTGCATATATTCTTTTGAATTGGTATCTCATGATCTTTGGATATATTTCCAGAAGTGGAGTCACTTTGGAGCAAAAAGAGTAGGTAATTACTACTTTTTTTATAAATCAAAATTATACCTATTCTTTTTGTGAGATTGGCAGAAAACATATTTTTGCGTGCTGCAGAATTTTAGTAATTAGTTTATGTACACCAGGAGATGAGAACAGTTAGAAACTACTGGTGCAGGGCAGGTGTGAAAATGCTAATCCTCTGGGGAAACGCCTATGAGAGTGGCAACACAGAGACACAGGCACACTAAGAGACTTTAATGGTAAGATTATAGAAGGTTCTCCCCCTCCCATACCTTGTTGCCACAAGAACAGGGCTCTGGTATAACAAGGCTACAAGGTACAGATTCTCTCTGAGGAGGGGTATGGTACTTAGGAAAGCCCAAAATCCAGTGGAGAGATAAAAACAAGGACATAGAGGAATTTGAAGCCTCTGGCACCTATGGTGATAGAAAGCATTAAACACAGCCCCACTTGTGGGCAGATTAACATAAATTTCCACCTAAAGCTCCTAGTAACCAATATAGCATGTTTGGCTTTCAACAAAAAATATAAGACGTGATAAAAGGCAAGAAAAAATACTTTGTGAAGAGGAAAAGCAGTCATCACAACCAGACTCAAGTACGACACAGATGTTGAGATTTTCAGACAGAGAATTAAAAATAACTATGATTGTTATGTGAATCTAATGGAAAAAGTAGACAACAAGCAAAAAACAAAGGGGTAATACAGGTAGAGAACTTAGAATTCTAAGAATCTAAATAAAATGCTACAAATCAGAAATGCTGTAACAGAAATAAAGAATTTCTTTAATGGGCTTATTAGCAACTGAACACAACTGAGGAATCAGTGAGTCTTATAGGTCAACAGAAATCTCCCAAATACAAATGTAAAAAGAAAAAAGAATGAAAAACAAAACAAACTACAATATCCAAGAACTATGGGAAAATTTCACATAATTGGAATACAGGAAGAAGAAAAAAGAGAATATAGCCCAAGAAATATTTAAAGTAATAAGGCTGAGAACCATCAAAATTAATGGTGGACACCAAATGATAGACCAAGGAAGCTCAGAGAACACCAAGTAAAAAAATACAAAACAAAAAGTATCCAGGCATATCAGATTCAAGCTGTAGAAAACTGGTTACTAAGAGAAAACCTTGGTAAAATCCTGGGGGTGGAGTGGAGGGGACACCTTACCAGAGAGGAGCAAGGATAAGAATCACAGCAAACTTCTCATGAGAAACCATGTAAGAAAGAGTGGAGTGAAATATTTAAAGTGTTTAAAGAAAAAATCACTAACTTAGAATTCTATACCCAGAAAATTATCCTTCAAAAGTGAAGAGTTTGCATGGCTCAGTTGATTGGAGCATCGTTCCCATAGACCAAAAGGTCACAGGTTTGATTCCTGGTCAGGGCACATACTCAGATTGCAGGTTTGATCCCTGATCCCAGCACATACAATAAGGCAACCAATCAATGTTTCTCTCTCTCTCTGTATCTCTTTCTCTCTCCATCTCTACCTAAAGCAATGGGGAAAACAATATCCTCAGGTGAAGACAGAAAAAAGTGAAGAATTGATAGAGTGGGTGCTGGGCATGTATGCTCACATAATATATGAGAACTTGCTGTACCTTCTTAATTTTGCTGTGAATCTAGAACTTCTGTAAAAAAATCTACTAAAATTTTTTTAAAGGGGTAAGAGAAATATTCCCTATTTGATGATGAGGAAACAAGGCTATAGGGGCTCTAACTTTCCAGAAGGCATAAGGACAGTAGGAGGTGGAAGCAGGACTCAAATTTGAGTCTTACTAAAAGCTCATGCTTTTTAGACACTTAATAGTATTGTGATCATGAGAAAAAGTTCCTCATCCCGATTACAGAGTTTCATTAGAGAAGCACTAATGTCTTCAAACAATTATGATAACAGTATTTTTCTTTAGGAAACAAATAGTTAGGCTTTAAGTATTAACAATAAAGTTAACACAAAAGCAAACAAAAAAAGTCCCAGATCATTCAAGCTAGAAAAATTTTGACATGAAATATTCTAAAACTTGAGGCAAGGATAAATTAGGGGTAATTTTTAAAGAGAGTTGCCTGAAATCTTTATTACCTTTATCAATATCTAAGAACAGGCAAACTCAATGAAAGCCTGTAACTCCTTGGTTGAACCAGTACTAGTTAGAGCCAATGAACTAAACTACCAACCAAATCTGGATTATGCTGTTTAATTATCAGTCTTAGTACATAAAGGACAGCCCAGAAACTGCCAGAAATGTGCACTGGTGGAAGGAAATACATCAAGACCTGTCTCCTCCACTTCTAGGCTCCCACACTTCTAACCCTTACTCTGTCCACAGGTACCTCAATCTCAAGGTTAATGCCAAGCTGATCCAAGTTACCCAAACGCAGCAGGAAAAGTCTTTTACCTCTGGGTAGATGCTCCATCAGCTGCAAATGTTTTCTTCCTCTACTTTTTCTTCGATAGGCAGATCACATGTCCTTCCTCTGTGAAGCATTCCTGAATCTCTACCTTCAGGTGGCCTCAAGACTCTCGAGACAGGATATTCTTTCCTCTAATACACCACTTTGTAGTAGAACTTACTCTTTATGTGCCTATTGTCTTCACTGGACTGAGAGTTCCTTGAGAGTAGTGTGTCTGTCTATTTATCCTCCTTCCCGAGTACCCAATTGTGCTTGATGCATGCATAGGATATTGTAAGATAATATAATAATAATAATAATAATAATAATAATAATAATAATAGAAACTATTTTTCCGCGCTTTATTCTATGCCAGGTTCTCTGTTAAGAACATGAATGATCTCATGTAATTCTCACAAAACTCTATTATCTTGTGGAATTCTCACCATAATCTTTGTTAGGTGAATATTGCTACAATTGCTGTTTATATGAGCAAGAAAATTGAGGCTTAGAGAGGTAAAGTAACTGTCCAGGTCCCCCCAACACTGTAAAATTTGAACCCAGATGGCTTGTTTTCAAACCCAAGGTCTTAGGGGATTAAGAAACAAACACTGTCTTGTTGTGCATATCCCAACACTAAGAGACAGATACAACTTCTGAAATGAAGAACAGTCTTAACCTTATTTAGTATGGAATCACGCCCTGCCAGAGTTCTGTTTTCCTACCCAGAAGATAAATCTCAGAAAGTTTCCTTGGAAGCACTTAGCAAATTGCCTTTATAACTATCACTTTCTTTTGAGTCATCAAGGGCAGAACTTAAAAGAGTGTATTAGGAGGATGAGCAAATGGCTCCACTGCCAAGGAAAGGAATCAACACCAGATTTTTTTGTGTTTGGGGTTATAAAAGGAGACTCTGCCCAGTCCTCTGGGAAGGGAATGGGGAAAATAAGATAATCAAGGCTGTTGACCCAGGGTGTGTGGGAATCCTAAACTAGTCTGTCTGAACCCAGCATCTAGGAGCTGGCTGGTGGCTTGGTTACCAAGAGATTTTCTGAATGCTACGAATGAGCCTGCACCAGAACCAGAACAAAGGACGCACACTGTCACCATGGTCCTGTAAACACACTGGGTGTCCACTCAGCTACTGCTTCCCCCCTAAACCAGCTGCCACTCAGCTTCTAGCATCTCTCCTCATGGTCATAATTGAAGATCACATGTCTCTAGCTGTCTAAACTGAGGGGGAAATGGACACAACTATACCTGAACAACAGTTTTTTTACAAAGTTAAAAATAAATACATAAAGCAAAAAAAAAATTTTAAAATAAAAACAAACCGAAGGGACTTTGCAATGGCAGCAGGGATTGCAAATACCTCTGATGCAATCATTATTAAAATAGCTTGCTCTGTTATCAGCCAACTGGCTGCCTCTATGTTAGGTTTTCTTTTCACCAATTTGACTGATTTCATCTAACACCAACAGAAGTGCACAATTTGGGACACGATTTAGGCATGGCCACAGTTACCAATGAGGGAGGGGCCACGGGAGTAAATCTAGTAACTGTTGGTGGATTCATCTAAATGCAAGACATTCTGCGTAAGGCCACAGAAGATCAAGGCTGGGTGGAGGGAGCTTTATCTTACATTGAGGCAAAAATGAAAATCTTTGGTTTTTTGACTAAGGCTGAATAAATGTGGGCTCTAGTACTTTGATATTAGCTCAAGAAATACAGTGGAGACACACACACACAAATAAAAGGGAACATAATGGAGTGGAAAAAGAAAAGCAGAAAAAGCTTCAAAGAATAGAGTTAGCCAATCTTTAAGCTCCTCCCGAGACTTCTTAAATCTGGTTTGTGGTCCATTTTTGGTCAGACTGCACCTCAGGCCTGCCTATGACCTACCTAAACCTTAACTTCTGCTACCAGATGATTTGCATCTTATAGACATGACTCTGCATCTGAATGTAAACTCTCAGAAATGCATCAGAATCAAAATGCTGTTAAAGAGAATAACAGCATTTCTGAGTTTGGTTGTGGAGTAAACAAGATTGCAAATCGCATCCACTATCTCCTTCCACTGACCAGGGCATCTTCCTAAAATTACATAGTTACTCATTTTGCAAATGCATTTTGATTGTTCTCATCACTTTCAATACCATGGGAGAAGCTTAGAAGACTCCAGCATGCATTCAAATTCCAGATTTGAACTGTGAATACAAAAAGGACTACACAGAAAGAATGCAGTCTGGCCAGGATGCACTGTTACTTTGAAGCTCTACCTTTCTGAACACCTGTCAGGGTTCCTACGTGGACTGTACCTTAACTCCATATGGAAACGAGGGCAAATAGATCACACCTCTGCTTCTTTTACCTTTCTACTTCTGGGAGACTTAATTTTATACAGAACAGGCTAATTGAATTTTCCAAAGGCAGCTCTAAAGGAATTGGGTTGCTGCTGGAGTTTTAGTGGTGAATCTACAGAAAACTTCGCGCTCAGGATTTTTCACACAATCCATAGATAGGCACGTCACGGACAGTTAACCCTGAAGGATTCAAGGTAACCCCGCTTCATGTCGGCCTCCACAGAATCAACAACAACACCAGAAAGAGGGCTTTCAATTCTGTAGAGACTAGTTTCCTAGCAACAAAGGCCACAGGAAGTTAAGACCCATTAAGGAAGAGAAGGAAACACAATGCTAAGACTTCTCTGAGGCATTGAAATACCTCTTTAGTTGCTGAACTTTCAATTTGTCTGTTTTACAAATTAACCATTGCTTTCATCATGATTGTCTACATAAATATAGATAAACAAACCAGAAAAAAAACAGAAATCATAGTGTTTTGTCAAAAATCAGCAGCACTGCAAACTAAATTACACTTTTCATCTGGATTGAAATTTTGAAAAATATCTGCATGCATTTAAATATCTTTTGACAATGGTAGACCTCCTTTTGAATCAAGAATTTAAAAGATTCTTACTCTAAAAAATGAGGCTTTTTAGCATGTCTAATTTTCTCATGAATGGTGAATTAGCAAATAAGATATTTGGTGTTTAATATCTAATCTGCATAACAATAAAGGCTCTCAAAACAAAAATCATCTATTTTCTATTCATAGTGGAAAACCACTTTACACAAATTTTAGAAGAGATGTAGTGCTTTGCATTTAGAAAGCCAATATTTACCTTCTAGTTTTTATAGAGCTGTAATAATAATTAGTCATTCTCAAGATCTGAGCTTTTTCTCCATGTGAATTTAGGCAAAAAGTGGGAAACTCACTTTTCATGCTCATACTGAAAAGGTGTGGGCTCTAGAACTTTGACATTAGCTCAGTTTAAGTCATGTTGGAAGAAAAAGTAGGAGGAACAGAGGGCAGAGGAAGAAGGAGAAAGAAGGGGAGAGAATGCTTGCTGTCTGAGTTTAACACAAAGTACTTGTAGACCTGTAGGTGCAAGTAACAGCAACAGTTACAGTAGTAACACTTACTAAAGTGGCAGCCATTTCTGGGTGCTTGTCATGTGGCTAAGAGCCTTCTGTACAACACCCGATTTCATCCTCACTACAACCCTGTTAGGAGAGTGGCTTTCCAGAAGACAAAGTTGGTTTTCAGAGGTGATATTGTTACCGAACAAGAGGAGGTGGTCCGAGGGAGGGGCAATACAATATTCGGCCCACCTAGGGATGCCCAAAACTGCTATACAACAGGGGCCCCTCCCAAAAACCAAAATACTAAAATCTACTGGGCCCTTCTGTCCGCCGCCAATTGGAAACACATCTCTTAATGCCAGAGATTTGTGAAAAGGAAACAAAATGTTTATTTAATGCTATTCAGGCCTAATGCCTCCACTAAAATATTAAAGTCCTTTAGGTTGTACACCTACACCCACACAGCGTTCCCTTCTCCCACTGTCCCAACTCCGGGTACCGTAAATCAGGAAAAAGAGCACACGTCTGTGTTGCAGGCCGCTGGCACCGTCAGCTGTGTCACTGTGCAGGATCTCGAGTTAATCCAAAGTACTGTGGTACCCTCTCATGGTCCACTGGCAAGAGTCCTTTGTACCCAGTTCCAGTCAAAGTCTCTGCTGCTTTTCAGGCCCCGCGGCCAAAGGGGGCACCCCAAAGCCGCGTGGGCCTCTTCTACCAAAGCTGCAGGAGTCCACACTCCACCAAAAGCATGTGGCTGTCTTCTTCACCTGGCTGCAGGGATCTCCATTCTGGCCAAGCTGCGTGGTTTTTCCCTTTCACCTGGGAAAGAGGGGGGTCCACACCCTGCCAAAACCGCGTGGCTCCCTCTTTCACCTCACCAACAGGGGGTCCTCACTCTGCTGAAACCGCGTGGCTCTCTCTCCCAGGCCTTCTCACTCAGGAGCGCAGCCCCTCGTTACATCCTGAGTCCTCAAGCCCTTCTCACTCAGGAGAGCAGCCTCTCAGTTCCCATCTTGAGTCCTCCTAGTTCCATCTTGAGTCCCTGCCACAACCTTCTCCCTTCTCCCCTGGCCCCAAACTTGGCCACCACTATTTAACATATCTATGAAACCAGTTAAAGGTTATAGATATGTTAAATAACCATTCCTCCAGAGGTTAGCTCCAAAACTGTTGCTATGCAAAATAGCTCTCAATGGCCTGGCTCTATTCATTCCTTTCCCCTGAGGGGGGGGGGGTGAGGACATCTTATATGTCTCTCCAATATTTCTATACACTTTGAATTCTGGACACTTTTCTAAATCTTTTTTTTGGGGGCCCCCCTGGCTGCACCCTGTATCAATATGACTTGCCCCAAATCACCCAGCTGCTAAGTAGAAGAGCCCAGTTTGAACTCTTGACTGTGTTCAACCTTCCTAAATGATTGAAAGAATTCAGAATGAGTCTTCCCAGAATGTGGCACTTCTATTTTGAGCTTAAGAAAAACGAGGCCCAAAGTGTTGGCAGCGAAATGGCACCAGGTGTTAGACTGGTTGAGTCAGAATAAAACTCAGTTCAGCAACCTTGGTACTTGAGTTCTGGCTAAGAATACGGAGGCTAGACTCAAACTCTAAGAGAAAACTTATTTAGAAAATCACAGAGGTAGAAGAAGTGAGCCCTAGAAGCAATGGGCTCAGGAAACAAGTTGCAAAGGAAAAGGGACACTTGGAGTTTAGGAGAAAGAGAAAAACAAGGAAAATGCCTAGGGAAAGGGTGTGGGGAAAGGCAAGGTTGTGCTCCATAGATAGAGCTACATGGCTTTGGAGGTCTCAGAGAAGAATCCAGTTGACTATTCATCAGTTTTCCCGGTGTGTCCTTCCAGGGTCATGGTCTCTAAGGATTGGTCAGCACCAGGGCAGGGCATCATTTGTCAATGTGGCCAGTTCTGAGGTCAGCTATGGTGTCACCTGTCTGGTTTGGCTGCTTTTCTGGGGCCTGGAGCTGAAACACAACTGAGACCTGGATATCTTTGATGTGGGTCAAACCCCATTGTCCTGGGGGCTTAATGCTTAAGGGCTATTCTCCAGCCCCCTTGTTCATTCTGCCTCGAAAGAGGTCTAATCTGAATGACTAGCAACATGCCAAGAGAGGAAAGGTTAGGGGAGGGTCCAAAGCCCATAAACAGTGATATGGAAGGTCAAGGGGTCTAAACTGTAGGACCAGCAATGCGCTAAGGGAGGAAAGGTTACCCTGAGGGAAAGGTCCTTATTTTCCCTGTTTTGCCCACTGTTAGGCACCCTGGGATTTCTGCCCTGGTGACCTTCTGTATGTACCTGGCTCTTCATCCTTGCTCTGCTCATGTCTGTCTAACTGGCTACCACAAAAGGACTCAGGAAGAGCTTTTTACCTCTTCTTTACCTCAAAGAATTTAGATAAAGGGTTTAGCTCAGGAAAGAGCTAGCTATCACCAAAGATATCTACAAAGATTGTGGGCTAGGACTAGGCATGGTAACCTGGGAGGGAGCTAAGCAGAGACTGTCTGTTCAAAGTCCTCTCTGGGTCCCATTGTCTGTGTATATCACAGCAAACATTTGCTTTTCCCATCTTCCCATAAATTGCCTTCCGCCCCTTTGATGCCCCAGATCCCTACCCCCTTCTCCTTAGCTCAGAAAGCATCAATTACCTGTCTCTGGGTCTCATATTCTTATGGAGCCTCCATATATTATGTAATTAAATTTGTTTTTCTCTGGTTAAACTGTCTCTTGTCAAGAACCTAGAAAAGTAGAGTAAAATTTTTCCTCCATGATACAGTTAAAACAAGTCGAGTTGTCATCTGTTAGCAGTTTGCTAATCACATTTAATGGGTCATCTAATTCATTATCCAATGATTTGGACCTAGCCCACCCCACTGCTGAGGTCACACTTTAATTGCTACCCTTTTGTCCTTCCATTAGGGTCCTCCTCCCACAAAGCAGGACTCTCCAACACAATTTAAATCAGTCTTTCATTTTCTCTAACGTTGACTATACTTACAGGGCTCTTAATCGTCTGGATGAAGGTGAACAGTTAAGGAATAACTAGACAAGGAAGTAATCGTTAAATGGGAATTAAATAACTATGCCAGAGAATATGGTCTCCTTTTCACTGCTTTTAGCCATCATGTGCTCTGTGTTGATTGCATCGCCCTGAAAAGTGGGTAAGTTTCTTCTCTTTCTGAGCCTCCAAACCTCAATGATAAAAAAGGAATAGCACTAACTTTTCAGATGTGAAGCTGAGTGGGTAAAAAGTGTTATGATATAAATTTGCACACCCAAATTTTGCTGTGCAAGAAATGTATTTTTTTTCTTAAATCATCTCCAAGCCTCTACCTACCAGGCTAGTGTGAAATCCAAGCACAGCAATCTCTAGAGCTCCCTCCTCTCCTTTCCTCTCATCATGCTACACCTATCAAAGCACCAAAGACTTCTCTAGATGTCTGCCCACCTTGGGTGCCAAGGCGGCATTCACTGTCTCTGTGGGTCTGGTGGCTTGGCACTCCCTCAGCACTCCTGGGGCACAGACTGTCAAAGAAACAGAATATTTTGACACTTGCTAAAATGGTAAGGCAAACTTTATTTGAAACTATTGCAATAAGTATAGGAACTACTGCAATGGGGCTTTGCAGTAGGGAAGAGGGATTGGGCTCAAGTCCAAGCATGTCAAGGAAAAGTAAAGATTTATAACTAAAGAGACAAGTAGGAAAGGAGGTTACTGGATGGCAAATGACTAAGACAGTAGGGCACTTTTTTCTAAATGTCCTAACCACATGCTTACAGAAAGCCAGCCAGAGGGATTACATGTTACCAGGGGGATGAAGTAGGAGGAGGAAGTAGGATGAATTGGGTCAGATATTGAGGATGATTAGGTGTCGAAAACAGGGCACTCTCGCTAAAACTGGATGCTACATACAAGTACAGAGACAGAAACCCAAGTTTGGGCCCAGTCAAGCAGGGGCCTCTGAGGAGCATGAGAGCTTCTTGGTCAAGATTATGAGAGAAAACTGGACCCCTGTGCCTGCGGTCCATCTTCCAAGGTATATCTGAAGTCAAGGCATGTCCTGAGGTACCTACACCGAGGGGCCCACAATGCTGGACTCAGACCTAGACCTCTTTCCTGGGAAGGGGCAGAGACAGCTAGCATCATCTTTAAGAAGGTGAGACTTTATAGGAACCAGGAAGACCCATTCCTGCTTCTGGCGCTGCCACGAACCTCCTTAGGCAAAGCGAACACAAACCTGATTATCTACTAGAAATGGGAAAGGAGCAGTACATGGATAGACAACAAAATACAAACTAGCACCTTAATGAAAGCTCCTGCCCCGTATGTGCAGTGTCTAAATTCTGGGCCTGCCCCACAGCAGGTGCTCCAGGAGGAGCCCTGTGTTTGCTCTGCTGTGGGTAGTTAATTTTCCTGGTCACTGATCAAAATTCTGTTTTGTTTTGTCTAGCAATACAGCCTGTCTTCTAAGGAAAGCTTACAGAAAAGTCCCATTGGTTTAAAAGGAAAGAAAGACCAGAAGGACAGAGCTGCTGCCCTGGTGATTCACCTGCTCCCTCCCTCTCAGGAGACCTTCCAGCTCCATGGGGCATGTTGGGAAAGCTGGCACCCTGGGTGAGGGCGGCTGCATTTCTACAGCACCTATTACAGAATACCCAGAAAACAACGATCAATAAAAGGCTGCTATCACATGTCACTGGATTTAAAATGTAACATACCATTATATCTTAATGGTTATAACACTCCTATAACATATGCTGTTACATTGTGTCTCACTGGACAATGAAAAAACGAAGTCAAATAAACTATGGCACGGCACTGATCATATAAAATATTTGTACTTCAGGGTTGCTCAAATGTGAAAAAATGTGGTTTAGAACTGGTGAAATTGAGTAATCAGATGACTTTTTAAGCAGTGAAGAAAAATGCAACCCAAAGGAAGCAAGGTACTTGTTTGGATTTTCCTGTTTTAGTTGACAATATGATCCATACTTTAAAAAAAATGCCTTTTAAAGTAACTATTTATAAAGAGAGATAAGGAGAAAATAATAAGTATGTGAGACTGCAGAAAAGTCTCAAAAATTAATTTGATACAGGTAGATGGATGGTCTATTTAAAAATGCTAACTCCAACAATGAACAAGAATGGTGGAATAATTTTACTATATTCTTCAGAATTTGTCCAACAATAGCCAATAACTAGATAACTTTTCAAATGTAACTGGAAAATTAATACTGCATTGTTCATTTAATACCTTAGGAGCCTATGTATATTTGAAGAGAAAAAATAATAGAAATTATTTTGTGAATACATATATAAAAGCCTAGTTTTATGAATTAATTTTGAAAACCAAAATACTGCTGTACGTAATTCAAAGCTCCATTAAACAGACTTAAAAATAATAGAATTAGTTGTGATTCTCTCTTTATACTATGCTGCCTTACATTAATTACGCTTGATCTCTATGATCTAAAAACATGGCAGATTTTCTTTTTAGAATCAGATTAAGGAGCTGTAAAAGCAGCATGAAGATAACAGATGCTATGGCTAACTGCTTCTCCCTGAGTGTCCACCACACCCAACTGCTTTCCACTGAATGGCTTGGGGCAGAGGGCACCCTGTTAGGGAATAGGGCTCAGTTGGAACAGAGGCAGGAACAGACATGGAGGCCACTCACAGCTCTGGTCAGTCCAGCAACATGCCTGGGTTGACATAAGTCCTTGAAATGTAGAATACATGAAGCCCACCCACATCGGAACAAATAAAGCCTGTTTATTCAGAACTGGCTATACCTGGGACCCAGCCACCATCATTTGTATTTGGCAGAGACTCAAAGGCAGGCAGAGAGGTGGGAAAACTTTACTATGGAAAAAGGGGAAGCCCTGGTCAGGCGGTTCAATTAGTTGGAACATCATCCTGTAAACCAAAAAATTGTGGTTCAGTTCCTGGTCAGGGCACATACCGAGGTTGCAGGTTCGATCCCCAGTTGAGGCACATAACTAGAGGCAAACCATCAATGTTTCTCTCTCACACTGATGTTCTCTCTCTCTCTCCACCTCTCTCCCTTCATCTCTAAAATCAATAAACATATCTTTGGGTAAAGATTTTAAAAAAGAAAGAAAGAAAAAGGGGAAGCTTCAAGTATACCTTAATGAGAGGCTGCTGGCACGGGGACACCAAAGGTAGGACATCCTCTGTGTGATGCTGTAAATTATCATAGGAAATACATATATGGTGGTCTTCACCATTCTGGCATACAGCTCCTAAAACCCTTGGAATTTATCTTTTGTTTTGTTAAGGAGGCCGGCTTTTTCAGAGTACCTAAGACTGGGGGTTAGTTGCCAGGGAAACCAACCATGTGATTGGAAGGCTGGCGTTTTCAGTCCCACCCCTGACCTCTGCAAGGGAGAGAGGCTAGAGATTTAGTTCAGCCACTAAAGGCCAGTGATTCAAGCTATCATTCCTACAATGCAGTCTCCATGAGAACCCAAAAGGATAGGGTTTGGAGAGCCTATAAGTTGATGAACATGTGTTGATTCAGGGAGAGTGGCTTACACAGAAGACATGGAAGCCCCCACCCTTACCTCACACCTTGTCCTGATATTCACCTCTTCCATCAGGCTGTTCCTCAGTTATATCCATTTATAATAAACCAGTGATCTACTAAGTGAAATGTTTCTGTAAGTTCTGTGGACCCCCTCCAGCAAATTAATCAAATCCAAGGAGGGGTCCTTGGAACCTACAATCTATAAAAGACGCTTGGCATCTCAAGAGGGTGGAGTCTTGTAAGACTGAACTCTTAATTAATTTTGGGATCTAATGGTATGTCCAGGTAAATTATGTCAGAATTTAGTTGAATTGTAAGACACTGAGTCGGTGCCAGAGAATTGCTTGATGGTGTGGGGGGAAAAGACATATTGGCATTAGTAGCAGAATTATACAGTGGAATTGGTTAGGAGAGTCTATCTGGCTTTCTCTGGTTCGTCCTCCACTGGCACAGAAAAAATTAGGAAGCTCTCAGTTGTCGACCAAATGCAAGTTATTTGGGGCTGGTAGCTACCTGGGTTTTTTGTTTGGTTTCCTGGCTGGTTGCTGCATATTGTGGGTCAGAATTCTGTTTTTATATATATGATGTGACTATTGTCCATTTGTATATTCAATCTCACAGTAGGTAGCCTGATGACCCAACAGATAAAATCATCCTGGCCACAACTTCAATTTTTAACAGTTTAAGCTTTTTAAAATTAATAAAACAATTAATTTTTCTAAAAACAATTTTGAATTATGCATAGGTAAAAAGCTACACAGAAAAAAACAAATTAAAAAACTTTTTAATAATTGTATTCTCTAGAAATCATGTCAGCTAACAAAGCCAGTGAACCAAACTAATACTTTTATAAACAAAATATTCACTTGTATGAACATGGCATGAAGCAAGCAGAGAAAAATGTCTGAGTATCAGCCAATGTTCTTGGCTTCAAGTGAAAGAAGCTGACCCTGGCAGAAAGGGTGTTTATTAAAAGGGTTTTTATTGGGTAGCTCACAGAATTGTTGAAAGCAATGGAGTACTGGACTTGAGACAAGTTTCCAGAAACGACTCCCTAAACCATGCAGCAGAGCTGGTTTGGTGAAAAACAAAAACAAAAACACCCCCCCCCCCCACCACCTGCTACCACAGTTCTTGAGCCCTAGGTGCTTGAGTCTCCATCACTTTGACTTCCATGCCTGGCACTGATTTAGTGCACCTGCTTCTCTCCAGCGCTACCTCTGGGCCAGGTCCTGGACTTTGCAGCCTCAGCTACCTTCCCTGCAGAGTCTGCCTCCTCACCATTGCTACTTCTGCTTCAAAACCTCAAAGGGGTGTGTCTGACTGGTGCAGTCTATGTCATATGAACCATGAGGGAAGCAGGTGATGCGGATACAGGCCAGCAGTGTCCATGTCATTATGGATGAAATGAGACATTCACACGGACTACCGAATCCAGTGGAGGAAAAGGGACAGTATGGCTTTTCACTCGATGGGAGCAAAAGCCTTGGCCCTTGCTGTGACCAGCCTTTATTGGTTTTCTCAGCACAGTACATTATGGTCCTCATTTACAATGCACAGGTTGCTTTAGGTAGTTACCTTTTACAGGAAACAATGCTGCTAATCATGTTGCAGAAGAGGGATATTTGCAAATGAAAAGTGCATAAGTGGTTGAACTGTTTACACTGGTCCTAGGAAGGTTTAGCATGGATTTTAGGAAGTTATTTTGCAGTAAATGTTTGCCACTAATCCAGGTGAGGGAGTTTCTAGCAAAAGCAAGACTCAGAGTGGCCTAGGCACACTGCAGGCCTGATTCCGACGGGAGAACCTTTCTGTGGGCGTGGGTCCTGTGCATCTCCGAGTGGGAGCAGGACCCACGCCATACAGAATGGTCTCCTACAAGCAGGAAAGGTTAGTTTTTCCACTTGGAGAGACAGGATTTGTAACTCAGGAATTTCCCCAAATAAAGATGGGTGTTCAAAGGACACCAAGGAGTTATAAAAACCTAATAAAATGCCCAGTGCTGAGTAGAACTCATCACTCTGATCCTCTCACTACACTGTGAGGACCTGCAGGCTGACAAAAGGACTGAGCAGGCTCTTAGATGCTTTAAGGTGTCTTCTAGCCATCTTTTAAAGAACTATGCAATCATTCCTCCTTAGAAGGCTTTGTCTTAAGCCATGGATAATCTTATGTGTCAGGGAATGGACTCAAAAGGTTTGATGGCCTTCTCTCTCTCTTCCAGATTAGTGTCTTTGGGTTCAAGCACACCCAAAACGCATCAGATATTTAAGATTCCATTGCAATTTTTTCTTTGTGTCATATACTCCATATTTTAATTTTTGTACCTTTATTTTCCTCTTGAATTTTATTTTCCACATCTAATTTTTTTATCTTTCTGTACTGTGTGTATTTCTCTCCTGGTTATTACAAATCCTTTTTGGAATAAGGAGCTTCTATGGAATAAATAAACAAATATGTCATTTGATTCAGCTCAAAATTCCCTTTTTCATACATGGCTTGAAAACTGTACATTATAACAATGTGCAGAAGTTTCTAGGTCTCTTAGATATCTTAGTTGTAACCACACCCTTATGGATCATTCTCACCTAAAAAGTGATGTATTTTTCAAGCTCTTAATTTTATCTTCCCCGGTTGGGAAATCAGTGACACTAACTGCCAATTATAGTGCACATAACATGCCAGGTGCTCTCTTAAGTGCTTTGTGGAGATTATCTTTTTGATGTTTACATTGACCCTAGGAGGTAGGTGTAGAGGCCTGTCCAAATAAGGCTAGCATATAGAGGCCTGTCCAAATAAGGCCAGGAAATTTTTAGGCGCCAACACCAGCTGCGCGCCAACAGCAGTCCAATCAGGAGCTTTTGCCTTAGTTTGATTGAGCCAATAGCTAACCGCCATATCTGCTTCTGTATCCCTTGCTTGCTTGCTTGCCTGCCCCTATAAAAACCCAGTAGTCTGTAAGCCAGGCGCGACTTCCACTTTGGCGGCTCTGCGTAGCTGCGAGACTACGGTCTCGTTTGGGAAGTTCACCCCTGCGCAGGTAAAACTTGGCCAATAAATTTACCATCACACCGTTCTCAGTGTTCGGGGATTCCTTTCGCTCGCAACTTGAATACAACATTTGGAGGCCCCAGCGAGATCTAAGGAGTGTCTCCGGAGACTGAGACTACGAAGCCCGGGTAAGTTTGCCGCGGAATTTGGTTTGGGAGTCTAGACTCATTTGAGCCGCGAGGTGGTAGGCGAGACGTCGCGGTAGTCCACCCGCGGGGTTCTCAAGGAGAGGACGCTCTCGAGAACCGGAGCTCTTGCTCCCGCGACTAGGTCGCATTTGGTTTTTGGTATTCGTTCCGCGCCGCGACTGAACGCGCTAGCGAAGTGTGAATGAGTGAAGAGACTGTAGTGCGCCACGGCCTGTTTGTGCGTGAGTGGACTGAGTGGAGAGGAGCGAGGTGTGTGTTTCTGTGTGGGATATTGGTAGCCCTCATCCTTCTAATCGCAGGCGCTGTGAGAAGCGAGAAGAAGGCGTCCCGCGATGGGACAAGGGAGCTCCACTTCAAACACTGCCCTTGACTGCTTACTAAACAATTTCTCTGACTTTCAGAATCGCTCGGGGCTATGGGGGTCCACCGCCAGACCCAGAAGTTCTGCGAACTTTCAGTGAGATTGAATGGCCGTCTTTTGACGTAGGATGGCCGACGGAGGGGACTTTTGATCTGCCCCTCCTTTTTCGCGGTCAGGCGGATAGTATATGGGACCCCCATCCAGATCAGATGGTATATATAGATGTGTGGGTAGACATAGCTACTGACCGCCCCGGTTACATACGCCGGTGTCAGTCCAATGGGCAGAGGAGGAGAAGGGCCATCTGCGTGGCAACGGCGCCGAGGCAGGCTCCCCGTCTGCAGGCAGACAAAGGGCGCCAGCCTCAACGGGACCAGGCAGACGGGGAAGGGAAGAAGCTATACCCTGTCTTGCCTGAAGTACCTGAGGACCCGCTGTTGGCCCCTTCCGCTCCTCCCCCATATCGCCAACCCCTGCCCGACTCCGCGAGCGGGGAAGGGAGAGAGTCCAGAGCCCTCCCCATACCCGCGGCGGTACTCAGTATGGGGGTGAAAGTTTGGCGCCAAGACAGGATGGCGCCGCCATTTTGCTGGAAACGGTCGCGCCAAAACCAGGTGGCGCCGCCATTTTGCCTCTCAGGGGAGGTGCCGCCGGCTCCAGACGCCCCATTACATGCACCACCGCGGCTAATATATGTCCCTTTCTCAACCAGTGATCTATACAATTGGAAACTGCAAAATCCCCCGTTTTCTGAAAAGCCCCAGGGATTAATTTCCCTGTTAGAGACCATATTTAGAACCCACCAGCCGACATGGGATGATTGCCAGCAAATTTTACAAACTTTGTTCACTTCAGAAGAAAGTGATAGTTAAATCTAAATGAGCAGAAATATGTACAGAGGATATAAAAGTTTTAAACCTAGAGTAAAGGAAACTTCAACTACTTGTTTTCTGGTTTCATGGGAAAAAGCAAATTTCCCCATGTGCGGTTCTGTTTCTGATTAGAAACCTGTATTGAAGACCTAAGGAAGGTCACTGTAACCGGTTGGGGAGAATGCTTTTGCCACCTGGGACCCAGGAAGGGTCATTTGGGGCTGACGAGTGCTTCAGCCTGAGGCAAAGCAGCATGTCTCTGCCAAGAGACCGGGTCTGAAGGAGCATGTCTCTGTGAGGCACCAGTGGAAGCATTGGTGCGAGAGAATATCTCTACCTGTATTGTTTCAGAACACTGTGTTTCAGATTTTGCTCTGTATCTACTCTGAAAAGGAAATTGAAGATTCCAGGAAAGGTTGAAACTTCTTGCTTTGTAAAAAAGTGAACAAAAGAAGGTATAAGATATGGAAATGAAGAAGTTTTTTGAATGTTGCTGAAGGGCTGTGAGAAGCTGTGAAGATAGAAGAGAGTGTGTAAAAGGTTGTAGAAGTTTGCAAAAGTTTTGGAAAGGAATTATGTAAAGTTAGTAATGGAAGGTATAAAGCATGGAGATGCAATCTTAGTGGATATCAGAAGGGAAAAAAGATTTTCCATTATGCTTTATATTTTCTCCCTACCTGATCTCTCCAGAATTGGCATTCTAAAGGAGTAAGTGATGACAAGGTTTCTTTGCATAAAACCAATAAGACCAGTCTTTAATAGTGGTTTTGTTAACCAGGACTTTGACTGGAACATCACGCCTGAAGGAGGCATGTTGTGTTCTGGTCGTTACCAGAAAGCTCAGAGGAACTGGGATTGACCTGTGAAGCTAGTGAAAGCCCACAAGAAAAGCCTGGTACTTTAGTTGGTTGTGCGGTTCGTGCCAGTATTTCTAGGGAAGGAACGAAGGTTGCTTTCCTGAAAGATGGCTAAAAAGGAACCTGTAGGCACAATGGAGGCTCAGGACTTGAGCGAAACAACTGGTACAGGCAAAGCCAGATGGCAGGTGTGTGGCTCTGCGTTTGTGCCCTGAGGGGCGGAGTGAGAAGTCAATCTGAAGGTTCCCTGTGTCAGTTCCAGCAAAGTAGACTTAGGGATCATCAATGATCCAGGCTGCTCTTGGTGTGTTTATGCAAACGAACAGTCAAAATCAAAGCGGGACCCAAAGTAGTCCCTGTAAATAACAGTGAGGGTGATCTTAGGGAGAAAAAATTATAATTCAAGGAAAATCACAATGCTCAGTATTGGACATCAGAATGGCGCAGCTAATTGTCTTGAAAGTTTGTTTTCATTTGAAAGTTGAAACCAGGTTTGTGATATTAGATGCACAATTTACAGGTGCAAAGGATCTTGCAATGGAATGTCTTCCCAAAAGACAGTCTCACAGCGCAGAGACTGGTTTGGGAATTGTTGTGTGAATTAACCTGTGTGTTCTCTGTTTTCATAGAGTGTATGCCTATGACCTGCCTATGCCTGTGAGTGATTGGTTGCAATATAGGCCTCACTTAAGGAGCCCATCTTCATCATTACCCCCCGAGACTCAACGGTTTGGCTGAACTAAGTAGTTGGGTTGGTGAAGGGCTGGGGCGGTCTGTGGGATTCACTTGAAACTGATTTTCCCTTTTCTGTCTTGATGGCTTGGACAGAAAGGGCTCAGAAATCTGAAAGGAGGGAAATCTTAATGTATTCCCCTCAGCCTGAGTGAAGTATAGTGGAGCACAAGAGTTTTTAGATAGGTGTAGCATGCCTCGTACACCTTCCACTGAATAAGCCATTCTTTACTGGAGTGTCTGCCTTTGTCAATTAATGGTTATGATTTAATTGTGCTTCCAATTTCTTGCCTAATCTGTCACCTCCAGAATATGACCTGACCGGAATGCCAACAGTTCAGTAATGCCAGCCTTTGGACACCAAGCCTGCGACGTCCAGGTGACAGCCAACTGACCAGGACCCTGTAAGGTCTTTCCCCTTGCAGGAAGGACTCCCTCTGTGCTGCACTCCCTCCCCTTTCAGGGCACCCCTGACCCCGGAGTACGTAGGACAGCGTCCATTTTCAGCTCGAGGCAGTTACAAGAAGATGAGATCTGCGTCCCTTTTCCTTTATATAATTATAAAGTAGGTGGGGGGTGCCTGAGACAAAACCCCCTTCCCGAGAACCCGGACCAGGACCAGATGAAAGACTTCAAACAGTGTACATTTGAAAGTACCCTTACATTAGCAGAATTCCATGGACGAGGCACCTGTTATCTGCTAGCGAACTATACCCTTGCAGCCTCAAACTATAGTGACTATTGCCTTAACCAAGAGCATTTGCCGAGAGACCCTAGGAATTTGACTATTACATTAGCTCCAGAAGGACTATGGTTTGTCAGCACTCAAGGTATCTTCAAGTGTCTAGTACCAACTAACCCTGAGCTATGTGTTAGTGCTTACATCATTCCCCAAGTGTACTTATATGGGGGAAACCCTGATTTTCTGATACATGCCCCCATTCGAGCCAAGCGAGTCCCATTGCTAATTCCCATCGTCGCCACTATCGGTGTCGTAGGGTCGGCTGCTGTAGGAGCAGGGGCATTGATCCATGGGGAAAACAGTCTCAGGGCCTTGTCACAGACTTTCTCCAAAGACGTCTCCTTACTCCAAGAGCAAGTAGAATATTTAGAGCGCCAAGTAGACTCCCTAGCAGAAGTAGTACTCCAAAATCGAAGAGGGTTAGATCTAGTGTTCCTGCAACAAGGAGGAATATGTGCAGCTCTTGGAGAAGATTGTTGTTTCTATGCCAACCACTCAGGAATAATTAGAGAAAGTATAAAAGTGCTCACTAGACGACTTAAAAGTAGAGAACAAGAGGATGAGTCATCCTCCTGGTATTCTTCCTATCTAAGACTTCCCCCTTGGCTAACTACGTTGATATCGGCTCTAGCCGGACCCCTTGATCCTCCTCCTATTAGCCCTGACGATAGGCCCAATACTTCTAAACAAGCTCATAGCCTTTATTAAAGATAGAGTAGAAACAGTAAAACTTATGGTGTTGTCTCAGCCCTATACAATCCTCCCTCAAGAGGAGCATGAGTCAAGGGTTTGACTAATAAGAAAGAGAAGGAGGGAATGTAGAGGCCTGTCCAAATAAGGCTAGCATATAGAGGCCTGTCCAAATAAGGCCAGGAAATTTTTAGGCGCCAACACCAGCTGCGCGCCAACAGCAGTCCAATCAGGAGCTTTTGCCTTAGTTTGATTGAGCCAATAGCTAACCGCCATATCTGCTTCTGTATCGCTTGCTTGCTTGCCTGCCCCTATAAAAACCCAGTAGTCTGTAAGCCAGGCGCGACTTCCACTTTGGCGGCTCTGCGTAGCCGCGAGACTACGGTCTCGTTTGGGAAGTTCGCCCCTGCGCAGGTAAAACTTGGCCAATAAATTTACCATCACACCGTTCTCAGTGTTCGGGGATTCCTTTCGCTCGCAACTTGAATACAACAGTAGGTACTAGGATTATGCCTACTTTGTTGATGAGGCTGCCAAAACCCAAAGAGAAGAAGTAATTTGTCTATAGTGGCAGAGGTATTAAGTGGCAGAATGGTGCTTAACTAATTGCAATAACTGACAGTCACTAAAGAAACACCATGAAATGGTCAATGTGAGGAGGAAGAGGAGGAGTAGGGAAAAATATCAGAGATTGTGGTCTTTCTGTATGCATGGGAACTCTGCCCCGCCGGAGCTACTGAGATGGTCTATCATATATGGATCTCCAGGTTGTTATGTGGTCATAAAATACTGCAGGCAGTAAAGGGACATGCTTTGGTGCTTCAAAGAGAACTTCAGAAGAAATCTGCAACCTCATCCAGAAGACAGCAGGAGTAATGCTGTCCCAGACAAGAGCAGGATGACAGTGTACCACCCGTGTGCCCATGCAGATGAGGAGCATGCAAACTAGGAAGGCTGGGGCAGCTCCTCTGTACCATCTTCCTGATAACTTAAACGTGAGTGTTTCACGTGGCAATGTGTTTGAAGTAATTCCTTTCTGCTCCACACTGTTTAGCATTTTAGGTATCTGAACTATGGAAATTAAAAGGACCTCGAGGATCATCAAGCTGTAGGTCTTTTTTTGAAAATTCACTTAAACATTATTTTTAGAGTACTTAAAACATCATTTCTGGCTATGACACTGTAGCTTCTACTTTGTATGTTTCTTTTTCTACTTCATGTGTTTCTTTTTCTTTTCTTTTTTTAATGTGCTTTTGTGAGTTTAGGTTCCTTGGAATTTTATGTGTGGCAATTTTTTGAGACCAAGGTTAGAGATGAGTTTTTCCATTTACTTTTTTCAGATACCTGTATATTCTTCCTACCTAGGACCACGTTGTAAACAAACTTCTTGGATTGAGGGGTTTTTTTGGGGGATCACATACAATGATATTGTAAATTCCAGCCCAAAATTTATTTGAGATCAAAGGTAATATTATGACTCCTTAAGAGACACTATTAACCATTCCCTTTCCCCAACCCAAAGCTAAGGCTATCTTGGTTTGTGGGGTTTTATCTTTTCTAGTTCATTAACCAAGGTTAACACTTTTGAGGAGTCTGTATATGATGAGAGTGACTTTCCACTTTGTGTGAGTTCTAGGCTTTGTCTTCTGCCTCCATGTAAAGCCAATCAAACTGTAGATCTAGTCACTAGAAACTAGTAGATACCTTCAGTAGGTATCCTTGCCATTAGCTTGGTTACTAGTTTGAAATTGTGCTTTCCATTTTGGTTTTTTCTTACTTTCTAGTGAACCAGATATGCATCTTAAAATATGTTTTTGCATTTCATTCAATATTTTTATAATTTATACCTAGATAATTTTTTCTTTTTCTTATTTAGGAAAAAAAAGATGCTATGATGAAAGAAGCATTAATATCACCAGGCTATGTTTTAAAATATATATTTTATTACTTCCATTGAAAAATTCTTTGTTAAACAAGGCCCAAAGCTAGTAGAAGAAACAAAATAATGAACATTAGGGCACAAAACAAATGAAATAGAAACTAAGAAGTCAATAAAAAGATCAATGAAACAAAAAGTTAGTTCTTTGAAAAGATAAACAAAATTGACAAACCTTTAGCTAGACTCACCAATATAAAAAGTATAAAAAGAGAGAGGACTCAAATAAATAAAGTCAGAAACTAAAGAGGAGATGTTACAACTGATACTAGAGAAATACAAAGGATTGTAAGACAATACTTTAATTATATATCAACAAATTGGACAATCTAGAAGATAAATTTATAGAAGCATACAATCTTCTAACATTGAGTCAGGAAGAAATAAAAAAGTTGACTATGCTGATTACTAGTAAGGAGATTGACTCAATAATCAAAAACATCCCAGTAAAAAATTGCAGGTCTAGTTGGCAACACTGGTGAATTCTACCGAACATTCAGAGATTTAATACCCAGCCTTCTTAAAGTTTTCCAAAAAACTGAAGAAGATGGAATGCCTCCAAACTTATTTTATGAAGCCAGCATTACCCTAATACCAAAACCAGACAAGAATATTGCAAAAAAAGAAAATTATAGGCCAATATCCTTGATGAACATCATATAAAATTTCTCAACAAAATATTAGCAAACTGAATTCACCAATATGTTTTAAAAAATCATAACCATGATCAAGTGAGATTATTCCAAGGATGCAAAGATGGTTCTACAAATCAGTCAACATGATATATCACACAAACAAAATAAAGGATAAAATCCATCTGACCATTTCAACAGATAAAGAAAAAGCATATGATAAATTTAATATTCATTCATGATTAAAAACTCTCAAGAAAGTAGGAACATACCTCAATATGATAAAGGCCATATATGACAAATCCATAGCCAACATTATACTCAGTGATGAAAAGCTGAAAGTTTTTACTCTAAGGTCAGGAATGAAATAAGAATGCTCACTCTTAGCACTTTCATTCAACATGATATTGGAAGGCCTAGCCACAGCAATAAGGCAAAAGAAAAAAAGTGTCACAATCTGAAAGGGAGAAGTAAAACCGTTACTATTTGCAGATGCCTAAATACTTATATAGAAAACCCTAAAAACTCCACAAAAAATCCTGTTAAGACTAATTAATGAATTCAGTAAAGTTGCAAGATACAAAATCAATACACAGAAATCTGTGGCATTTCTATACACTACTGACAAACTGTCAAGGAGAGAAAATAATAGAAACAATTTTATTTAAAATTGCATCAAAAAGAATAAAATACCTAGGAATAAATTTAACCAACAAGGTGAAGAACTTTTACTCTGAAAACTTTAAGACACTGATAAAATAAATTAAGCAGAACTAAATGGAAAGCTATATTGTGCTCAATATCATGAAAATGTCTATACTACCCAAAGCAATCTACAGATTCAATGCAATCACTATCAAAATTCCAATGGCAGTTTTCACAGAACTAGAACAAATAACTCTAAAATTTATGTGGAACCACAAAAGACCCCAAATAGGCCAAGCAATCTGGAGAAAAAAGAATAGGGTTGGAGGTATTATGTCTCCTGTTTTCAAACTATACTACAAAACTATGATAATCAAAAACAGTAATGGTATTGGCATTAAAACAGACACACAGGTCAATGGAACAGAACTGATAATCCAGTAACAAACCCACAGACATATAGATGAATAATTTATGATAAAGAAGCCAAGAACATACAATGGGGAAAGAATAGTCTCTTCAATAAATGGTGTTAGGAAAAATGGACAGCCACAAGCAAAAGAATAAAGCCAGACCACTATCTTACACCATGCACAAAAATTAACTCAAAATGGAACAAAACCTTGAATGGAAGACCTAGAACCATAAAATTCCTAGAAGAAAACATAGATATTAATCTTGATATCAGTCTTAGCAATGCACTTGTTGATATTACTCTGAAGACAAGGAAAACAAAAGCAAAAATAAATAAATAGGACTTCATCAAATTGAAAAGCTCAATGTCATGAAGGACATAATAAAATGAAAAGGCAACCTAATGAATGGGAGAAAATATTTGCCAACTATATATCTAACAAGAAGTTGATACTCAAATATATAAAGAACTCATACAACTCAACAATGATAAAACAAACAATCTGATTAAAAGTGGGCAGAGGGCCTGAATAGACATTTTTCCAAAAAATACATAAAAATGGCCAATGGGCACATGAAAAGATGTTCAACATCACTAGTTATTAGGGAAATGTGAATCAAAGCCCCAATGAGATATCACCTCACACCTGTTAGGATAGCAAATATCAAAAAGACAGGAAACCATAAGCATTAGAAACGATGTGGGGAAAAGGGAACCCTCATACACCATTGTTGGGAATGTAAACTGGTGTAGCAACTACAGAAAACAGTATGAAGCTTCCTCGAAAAATTAAGAATAGAACTACCATACGACCCAGCTATTCCATTTCTAGGTGTTTACTCAAATAATACAAAAACACTAATTTGAAAAGATATATGTATCCTCGTGTTCATAGCAGCATTTTTCCAATAGCCAAGATATGGAAACAACCTAAGTGTCCACCAGTGAATGAATGGCTAATGAAGCTGTGACACACACATGTGCACACGTACACACACACACACACACAAATACCATGTAATTTTCCTCACTGGTGTATGTCAAAAATCAAAACAAAGGAGCAAAACAAATATATAGATACAGAGAACAGATTGATGGTTACAGAGGGGCAGAGGGTGGGGGAACGGTTAAATGAGTGAAAGGGGGGCATGGTCAAGTGACTGGTGATAAATGTTTAAACTAGACTCTTGGTGGTGATCACTTTATAGTGTATATTGATATCAAGTTATAATATTATATCCTTGAAACTTATAATGTTATATACCAATTTTATCTCAATTTTAAAAAAGATATTTTCTTATAGTCATATATCCCAGGAGGGGGATGGAATGGGGTAGTTAACATAAGAAACATCCAAACCTGTAAGAATTTTATGAGTTTATTTGAGCCAAACTGATGACAATTACTGGGAAGTAAAATCTCAACAGATTGAGAAAATGCTCCACAAAATGGCAGTTTTACCACTTATTTTATACAGCAGAATCAAAGAGAAGACATAAGGGGGTTACATGAAATTCACTGATGATAGATTAGGGAGGAGGCAGAAAGAAAAGCTGGGAAATCTGTGGGACTGGAAAAAAGTAAAATTAATAGATGCATTTAAATTTTCTTTTACTTATTGATTATAGAGAGGGAGAGATAAATATTAAGTTGTTGCCCCACTTATTATATGTATTCTTTGGTTGTTTTTTGTATGTGCCCTGACCAGGGATAGAACCCACAACCTTTTGGTATATCAGAACAATGTTCCAACTAACTGAGCTACTCAGCCAAGGCAACACATACATCTTTCATATGGTAGGTATAGGATAGTTAACAATTAACATGATAATAATAACAATGAGGGACTCTGTGGTCTCCAGCGCTGGTGGGAGAAAAGGACATTACTCTGACCTGCCATGGTTATCTTAGATGCAAAAAGACAATAGACAGTCTCAGTTGAGGTACAGATTGATGTCTGTCAAGAAAGATACCAGCCACCCATCATAACTTGCTTTTAGCTAGAGAGTTTTCATTTCATACCATTCTCTCTGGTTCCATTGAAGGAGAAGCCTCAGGAGACTTTGGCTCGCCTAGGACCCCGGGCGCAATAGGAGAGCGATGGGGCTGTCTGGAGAGCGGATAGTCAGTAGGACTGAAACTAGCACCCCCACTGATAGAACGATTATCACATTCTGTTTCTGTACCCCATGTTTGTCACGTACACAGGAAGACCCCTAATTTATATATTCCCTAAGAATCCTTTGTTTGGGGCTCAGAATTTGGAGACTTACTCCTCTGGGCCCGTGCACGTTAAATAATAAACCTCGTACTCCAGAATCCCTCGGTGTCTGGTCGCTTCGTTTTCCTATAACATTTGGTGCATTGGCTGGGACAAATTCAGGCCATTTGCCACTGACTGGATAAGCCGGGAGGCGGCCGGAGGTCCAACTGGGGAAGCTGGGGTGCACGTGCCCTGAGATTTCTTAGGCCCCGTGCGGTTGGGGCGATGGCCGCTGACCCGCACGGCCAGGCGGGAAGCGAGGGATCCGGACTATGACTTGACAGAAGGCGCCAGATTGGTGAGTGCCCCGGGGACTTGACCTGAGACTACAAGAGGCTGATCACCTCTAATTAGGACCTTGGGTCGGATTCATGCTGAGTCCGACCACTTGACCCTCACTCAGGGACGGATTGTTTAAACTCAGAGTGCTTGAGTGTGAAAGTGTCCGTGACTGTGTTTGTGGCTCCATGGGCTGGTCCTACGGAGCAAGAGTGGGTCCCAACCTGCGGTTCCTGTGTCAGGTCATACGGCATAATGGTTGGCAGTTAACCCCGAATTCTGCTGGGGCAACCTTAGCCAAGACCGACTTCATCCAGAGAGAGGGAGCAGGCCAGGCGGACGAGCTAGTGAAACCCCGCGTCGTGTGGGAGGCTTCAGAATGGGAGGAAAACCATCCACTATTTTAGACTGCATGTTGCAGAATTTTGGTAAATTCAAGGGACAAGACTGGTCCCTAAATGCTGGTCAGCTAGAAACGTTTTGTACCTTAGAATGGCCGACCTTCGGAGTCGGCTGGCCCCCCGGGGGAACTTTGAACCTCTCCACAATTAGGGCAGTCCATGCCAAAGTCACGGGGAAGCCAGGACACCCAGATCAGTTCCCCTATATAGATAGATGGCAGGAATTAGCACAGGACATGCCTCAGTGGCTGAGCCAGTGCGCAGGGGCGCAAGGACGATTGAGAGGTACTAGAAAGAAAGGGCGAACAAGGTCTCAATCTTGCTGCTCCCGATCTAGAGACAGCTCATCTGCCGTCTTAGTGGCTCCATCTAGGCCTCCCATACACCAAGACCCCTCCCAGGAGGATGAACTGGTTGTCTTCCAGCCGCCCCCTTATAGAGCATCACCTGGACCCCTGACCCCACCGCCAGCTGAGCCCCTGACCCCACCCCAGTCAGTCTCTCCGCAGCAGCCTCAACAGCAGGAGGCGGTCCGTTACCCTGCGCTGCCTCCTCCCCGACCAGACTCGCCACCAATGGCGGCTCGCCTGGGAAGCCGCCACCAGGGTCCATTCCAGATGCTCCTCAGGGAAGTTCAGGCAGCGCCCCACATAAATGATTACGGGACGATCCAACCAGGTCTGGTCACGTACTATTACCAACCTTTCAGTACAACTGACCTGCTGAATTGGAAACACCACACGCCGCCCTTTTCAGAGAGACCACAGGTGATGATAGAACTAGTAGACTCCATCTTTCAAACCCACCGGCCGACGTGGTTTGACTGTCGCCAACTTCTCCTCACCTTGTTCAACACTGAGGAGAGGAGAAAGATCCTTCTAGAGGCCCGGCGATTTCTAGAGGCGCATGCCCCAGCCGGGATCCTAGATCCTTCGGACTATGCCCGAGTAGCTGCACCTGAGCAGCAGCCAGCCTGGGACCCAAACACTGAACGAGGTTGGGCGGCTCTTGACCTCTATCGCCACTCCCTCCTCCAGGGAGTCAGGGCAGCGGCTGGGAGGCCGACTAATATGGCCAAGGTAGCCACAGTGCTTCAGAGGACAGATGAATGCCCTGGGGACTTCCCTGAAAGGCTGATGGAGGCCTATCGAGTATACACCCCTTTTGATCCCAAGGCTGCAGAAAATCCGTGTATGATAGCCATGGCGTTTGTCTCACAGTCCGCTCCAGACATCAGGAGGAAATTACAAAAGTTAGAAGGATTTGCTGGCATGAACCTGAACCAGTTGATGGCAGTAGCCAATAAGGTCTTTGAAAACCGGGATGAGGTAGCAACCACGGCTCAGATAGAGAACCAAAAGATGCAGGCAGCCCTACTAGCAGCGGCCTTAAGTGGGCCACCCCAAACCCAAAAGGGCCCCACTAGGAAAAAAGGCCATTCCAAGGCAGAGAAAGATCAGTGTACCTACTGCAAAGAGAAGGGACTTTGGAAGCGTGACTGCCCAGCCCTAAAGAGGCAGGAGGGACAAACCTCTGATCCGGCAGGGACCAGGGTCCCAGCAGCACCGGCCCCCAATGTCTTAGCCTTAGCAGGATTCGGTCAAGACTAGGACCGACCGGGCTCCATCATTCTCGGCCCCCAAGAGCCCATGGTCAGAATGTGAATAGGGGGTCAGGACATTGACTTTATGGTAGATACCAGAGCAGAACACTCAGTCGTCACCCAACTGGTAGGCCCACCCACCGGAAAGGAGGTACTAGTGCAGGGAGCGACGGGACTCTCAGCTAGCCCTCAGACGTTCTGCCAGGCCCAGAAGGTGGAACTAGGGGGCCCCCAGATCACCCATGAGTTCTTATACCTACCAGACTGTCCACTCCCACTACTAGGCCGGAACATCTTGACCAAACTAGCAGTGCGTGTGACTTTCCGTCCAGAAGGGGCCATGTTAGACCTCCCATTTCCACAGACAATTGCACTAGTACTGCCAAGGGAGGGGGAATACAGACTCCACCAACAGCAGGGGGCGGCACCTCGGGATGCCCTATGGGAAGCCTATCCCAGTGTATGGGTGGAGAATAATCCTCCAGGACTAGCTCGAGGCAGAGAGCCGGTGCTAGTAGAGCTGGTGCCTAGAGCCACCCCGCGGAGATTAAAGCAGTACCCCATTCCCCCAGACGCGCGGCTAGGGATGGCGCCTATAGTCCGTAAGCATCTACAGGCAGGGATTTTAATCCCTTGCCAATCCCCATGGAATACCCCTCTGCTCCCGGTGAAGAAACCGGATGGAACTGGGTACCGGCCGGTCCAGGACTTAAGGGCAGTCAATCAGGCCACAGTGACCTTGCACCCAGTTGTCCCGAACCCGTACACCTTGCTCGGTCAGATACCGAACTCCGCTACCGCTACTCATTTCAGCTGCCTGGATTTAAAGGATGCATTTTTCTGCATCCCGCTAGCTCCACAGTTGCAGGCCATCTTCGCCTTTGAGTGGGAAGACCCGGTATCGGGTGAAAAGACACAATTAACGTGGATGCGACTGCCACAAGGGTTTAAGAACTCACCCACCATTTTCAGTGAGGCCCTGGCGCGCTACTTGAGGCTGTTTAGAGAGGAGTGCCCGGAGGTCACCCTCCTCCAGTATGTAGATGACCTCCTACTGGCAGAGCAAGGAGAAGATAATTCTCGGGCCCATACAGGGGCTCTTTCACAACTGCAAGAGCAAGGGTACCGGGTGTCTAAGAAAAAGGCACAGCTCTGTCAGGAGGCGGTAAAATACCTAGGGTTCCAGATAAGCCAGGGGCAGCGGAAGCTAGGCACAGAGAGGAAAGCAGTCATAAAGCAAATGGAGGCCCCGTCAAACCGCCGACAACTCAGAGAGTTCCTAGGGGCCGCCGGGTTCTGCCGCCTGTGGATTCCAGGGTACGCCCAGCTGGCTAGGCCCCTCTATCAGGCAGTTAGGGGCCCCGATACAGAGCCCGTTCAGTGGACTGGGGACCAGGTGGAGGCCTTCCAACAGATCAAAGACTGCTTGACCCGTGCGCCTGCCTTAGGGCTCCCTGACCCAGAGAGGCCTTTCTGGCTCTATGTCCATGAGAAGGACAAAATTGCTTTAGGGGTACTGACCCAGGACTACGGCCCTTGGAAGCGACCGGTAGCCTACCTTTCCAGACAGCTGGATAACGTAGCAGCTGGGTGGCCGCCGTGTTTAAGAGCGGTCGCCGCTGCCGCCATCCTGCTGAAAGAGGCCGACAAACTGACTTTTGGGCAAGAGACTTTCCTCCATCTGCCCCATGCCGTGCATAGCCTCCTAGAGGGGGCTGGGCATAAGTACCTCTCCAACCCTCGGCTGGCCCAATACCAGGGGCTACTTCAGGGCAACCCCCGTGTGCACCTAAAGACAGTACGATCAGTCAACCCAGCCGCGTACTTGCCTGCTGAGGAGGGGGTCCCAGATCATGACTGCATAGATGTCACAGATCAGGTATATGCCAGTCGATCAGATTTAAAAGACCAGCCGCTGCCTTCGAGAGACTGGACATTATATACTGATGGGAGCAGTTACCTAACAGAAACAGGGGAACATCGCGCCGGGTATGCTGTGACCACCCAAGACACAGTAGTCGAGGCAAGAGCTCTGCCAGTGGGGTGGTCAGTGCAGAGAGCAGAACTGTTTGCCCTCATTAGAGCCCTAGAGCTGAGCAAAGGGAAAAGGGTCAACATCTACACTGATTCAAAATATGCCTATGCCACTCTGCATTTCCATGGAGCCATTTATAAAGAAAGGGGACTACTAACCTCGGCAGGAAAGGAGATAAAGAACAAACAAGAGATATTAAGGCTGCTAGAAGCTGTCAATGCACCACTCCAGGTAGCAGTCGTACACTGCAGGGGACATCAAAGGGGAAACAGTACCAAAATAAGAGGAAACTACCTGGCAGATCAAGCTGCTAAAGAAGCAGCGTGTCTGCCCCCAGAGGTCCCAGCCACCGTAGGGCCGCTGCTAGGGACCATTCCAGCCAAGGAAGCCAGCCCCTAGAGGACCTTCAGGTGGATTTCACTGAACTCAAGCCCAGCCCCGGTTACAAGTATCTCCTAGTCCTCGTCTGCACATTTTCAGGGTGGGTAGCGGCCTTCCCCACTCAGACAGAGAAGGCACATGAAGTAGCCCAGGTGCTTCTGCGGGAAATCATACCCCACTACGGACTATCCTACAGTCTCCAGAGTGACAATGGGCCAGCTTTCACTGCAAAAGTAGTCCAGTTGTTAACAGACTAAACCTCAGATGGAACCTCCACGTCGCCTATCGACCTCAAAGTTCAGGAAAAGTTGAGAGAATGAACAGGACCCTGAAAGAGACTCTAGGGAAACTCTGTCAGGAAACCCACCTGCCATGGCCAGACCTGCTACCCCTCGCCCTCTTCAGAGTTAGATGCACACCTAACCTGGCAGGGTACACACCTTTCGAGATCCTCTACGGGAGAGCCACCCCTCTAACATGACTGCCCCATACAACGGATTTAGTTACCCTAGGAGAAACCAGACAGACTGTTTACTTAACAGCGTTAGGCCAAAAGCTAGATAGAATTAGACAAGCTCACATAGGGCTAGAAATAGTCCAGACAGGGGGGCCAGCCCACTCTTTCCAGCCGGGACAGTACGTATGGGTAAAAGACTGGAAAAGAGAATCCCTCCAACCCAAGTGGGTTGGGCCCTACCTAATTCTGTTAACTACCCCCACTGCTTTAAAGGTTGCAGGTATAACTCCTTGGATCCACCACACACGAGCCAAGGCTGCAGCACCCCCTGAGGGAGCCGCTGAGAGGAGACCACCAGGACCAGACCGAGTGCCTGCCCTGAGGCTCCGGAGAACTCCCCAGGAGGGAAGAACAGAATGGACCGTTGTTCCTGGGAGCATCACACCATCATCAGGACCTTCACCGTCTTCGGGGGACTTGGACTCTGGTACACCGCTCCAGGGGACTGGTCATCAGGCGAGCAAATCATCCTAGAACTCCTTTACCTTGGACTAGTGTGTACTTTTCAAGCCCTTGGTTGTCTCATATAGAATTATGACCTCCATAGTTCTTGCTCTAACTGCCTTAACTTTCCACCTCGTCCTCACTACAGGGCAATATAAGGAGACAATAATAGTACAAGAATGTAGAAAACAAGGGACTCAGACTAAAGTAACCACTTTGGCTACCTTAGACTGTAAGGGATTGGGTAAGGGAAAAGCAAAAATAGCCGTTAAGGTAGGAGCCCTCGAATGTCTAAATGACTGGTTTGGGGACACAGACCCATTTGTTTGCTTCCAGGAAGATCAGGTAAAAGATAGCTGCAATTGGTGGCCAGAGACGTATGGGGGTTGTGCCTACCGAGACTGCGGAGTCCATGCTAATGACGGGAGATATATGTAGATCACCCTAGACAGAGCAGAAGACCCAAAATGGGAAAAGGGAGTTAAAGGGAAAGTTTATGTAAATATGCTCCATTTTTGGACCAGTAGGAGATGTTATAGTCTTCAAAAGAAGGGAATTATATGTAGGACTATATCATCTAAAAACTGTTCAGGAAACAATAGAGAATACTGAACCAGCAGTTGACAACCCAGGGACCCCCTTCTCCTGGATCACTCTAATCCAGGAGGGAGCAGCTCTCCTCAATTTGAGTAGCCCTGAGAACTTCGCAGACTGCTTCCTCTGTGCTTCCCTCAGCAAGCCCCCTCTGATAGCAGTCCGAGTGAATGCTACCCCCTCTGAGACAGCAAGATCCAGCCCAGACTGGTACACCGGACCAGTCAAGGCTCCCCTATATAAGAACCAGGGGGAAGAGTCCTACCTCAACAGCTTGGACTGGTGCAAGGGAAAGAGAGCCACTACCCTCTGCCCACCAGATGGACTATTTTTCTGGGCCAACCAGACCTTACTTCCAAAGATTAATTGCTCGGATGCTCAGGTACACTTTTTAGTAGCCCTAGCCCCTCAGCTTTTTGCTTATCCTCCAGGTGAATTAGAAGCTGAGTACGTCGGTTCCACCTTGCATAAACGAGCTGTATTCCTCCCGGTTTTAGTAGGCCTGAGCTTTGCAGCCTCTATCGCTGGCATCGGTGCAGGGGGAGCCGGCCTAGCCACTAGTCTGCAATCCCAACAAGCCATACGTCAGGAACTCAACGAGGCTCTACCCTCAGTGGCCACCTCCATGGCCTCACTCCAACGCCAGATCCTCTCCCTGGCCAGAGTAGTGCAGCAGAATCGCCGGGCTCTGGACCTCCTTACTGCAGACAAAGGAGGCACCTGCATATTCCTGGGGGAGGAATGCTGTTATTTTGTTAATGAAAGCGGCCTAGTTGAAGAAAATATCCAGCACGTTAATGAACTAAAAACTAGGTTCAGGCCAGGCTCAGGGAATAGGCCCACGTCTTGGTGGCAAGATATTTTACTCTCCACTCTGGCCCCCATCCTAGGTCCAGTAATAATACTCATACTTATTATTACTATAGGACCCTGGGCCATCAGGACGGTAGTCAGTCAGCTGGAAAGTACGTTAGTAAGGAAAACCACCAGCCGCATACTAATGCTTCAACAACGATACGAGCAGAGGAATCCTCTTCTGGGTGCAGAGACAAACGAAAGCGCTGTCTAAGTACCCACAGAGGGGAATGAAGGAGAAGCCCCGGGAGACTTTGGCTCGCCTAGGACCCCGGGCACAATAGGAGAGCGATGGGGCTGTCTGGAGAGTGGATGGATAGTCAGTAGGACTGGAACTAGCACCCCCACTAATAGAACGATTATCACATTCTGTTTCTGTACCCCACGTTTGTCACGTACACAGGAAGACCCCTAATCTATATATTCCCCAAGAATCCTTTGTTTGGGGCTCAGAATTTGGAGACTTACTCCTCTGGGCCCGTGCATGTTAAATAATAATAAACCTCGTACTCCAGAATCCCTCGGTGTCTGGTCGCTTCATTTTCCTATAACACCATCAGGTTTCTGAGTTTGTAAGACCTACCACATAGGCCTCCTCTGAGCTTGTCAGATTTGATAGGTGGTTCCTTTTTTGTCAACAGGGGAAACCACTAGGGTTGATCAGGAGGCAAAGGGAGTGGGGAATAATATGGAAGAGCCTTTACTACTGTTTGTTTTAGGAAGAAATTGGCAAGACAGAGTAAGCAGGTTTAGGATAGGCTAGTCTGAATAATTCAGCAGGTTCTGGAGAATAAGGGTTGTTTCTAGTGGTCTGCTATCCAGTCCTGGGATGATTAAGGCAGGGAAATAGTGGCTTGGAATATAAGAGCTCAAGGAAGTTGGTGGTTATGGGGATGGACTTTGGTTTGGTTGGTTTGCATATGAAAGGCACATTCACAGAAAAGTTATTGGCTATCTTTAGGGATTAGCTCATCCTGGGAGAGGCAGTCTTGCCAGAGATAGCAAGGTTTAAGATGTCAAAGCATCAAAAACACACAACATGGAGACATGATAAATGAGGCTAATGCAAATGCACTGGTATGTAGGTGTCATGTGCTTTTGAAATGATAGTTATCAACATTCAGTTCCATTTTACCTTCTGGATAGAAAATTACGTGAGAACAAGTCATAAATATCATAATCTGCAGAAACTGAGATTCATCTATGATCAATCAATTTATCAGACACTATTTTGAGTATAGATGCTACATTCTACATTCATGGGAATCATGAACCATTAGCATGGGGACAGTAAAACATTTGTGAATCAAATTCATTGCATACTTTAAAATATCTTAGTTAATTGCTTTATTACTTGTAATTTTTTTCCATTAATCTTTCCTGTATAGCCTCTCACCATTCTTCAAAGACTTTTAAATTTAAAACAAATTAAGTTACAATTGAAGTGTCTACTAATATATGGTCTTTGTTGGGAATATTTTTACAGGTATAGGTGATTGTAACTTTAAAGGATTTGTGTAGAGGAACAAACTAACTTCCTCCATGGTGTTCTATTTCAACCAAATGCCAAATGCTTTCGATTATGAGGTTGAGTAAGTTACCTAATATATTCCAGTCACATGGCATATTTCTCATCAATTGCATCTCTCCAGCAAAGTTTTAGTAAAGTTTCTTGGAAGGCATGTTCCTTGTCATGTCTAGATTGGATCCATGCTAAGGATAAAAGCAGTCTCCTACAGTTCTATTGCTTTTGCTAGGCACTGTGCCAAATTCTCTGTCAACACTCAAGGAATCATTATCCAAATTTACATCTGGTCTAAGTGTGAGTCCTATCTGAGGAAAGCATTCACAGAAAAGATGGAGACAATGTTTGTGAATCAACAATATAAAGGTATATGGTTAGAACTGACAATCAAGACTACCATTCCTGGACTTCCAACCAAGATGGAGGTGTATAGGTAGACATACTGTGCCTCCTTGCACAACCAAAATTAAGGACAATAAAAATTTAGAAACAAACACAAAAAAACCAACCAGAACTGACAGAAAATTGAACTGTACGGAAGTCCGACAACCCTTCATCCAGACCGGTAAGAGAGGCAGAGTTGGTTGCCGGTGGAGAGGGGTCATGGCAGGAAAAAGCAGTGGCTGGCAGAACTGGGCATGCAGTCAGCAACTGGCAGACCCCAAGCACAGGGTGGCAATCAGAAGACCCATTGAGATGCACAAGGCGTCTGGCTGACCATGATCACACATTTGAGCACAAATAAACTAGGCAAAAACAGGCAGTGAGACAGACTGCACAATCCAGGGCCCCAGCCCCAGGAAATAAAGCCTAAAAGCACTGACTGAAAACACTTGTGGGGGTTGAGGTGCCGAGAGAGACTCCCAGCTCCCCAGGAGAGTTCCTTGGAGAGACCCACAGGGTCTTAGAACGCACACAAGCCCACCCACCCACCCAGGAACCAGCAACATAAGGGCTCAATTTGCTTGTGGGAAGTGGTGGAAAGGATTGAAATGTGAAAGCAGAGCAAGCCCCATTATACCCTCTCTGACTCCGCCCCCACATACAGTGTCACAACCCAGCAATGGGGAGGGGGAGTTACCTGGGCCTGGTGAACACTTAAGGCTCCGCCCCTCATTACATAACAGGCATGACCAGATCTAAAAAAATGACTCAAACTGAAGAACAGATCAAAGCTCCAGAGCCAATACATCTAAGTGACCAAGAGATAGCCAACCTGTCAGATGCACAGTTCAAAGCACTAATAATCAGGATGCTCACAGAATTGGTTGATTTTGGTCACAAATTATATGAAAAAATTAAGGCTACACTAAGGGAAATAAAGAAAAATATTCAGGGAACCAATAGTGATGGGAAGGAAACTGGGACTCAAATCAATGGAGTGGACCAGAAGGAAGAAAGAAACAACCAAACAGAAAAGAAGGAAGAAACAAGAATTCAAAAAAATGACGAGAGGCTTAGGAACATCCAGGACATCTTTAAACATTCCAACATCAGAATTATAGGAGTAACAGAAGGGGAAAAAGAAGAGCAACAAGTGGAACACTTACTGGAACAAATAATAAAGGAGAACTTCTCCAATCTGGCAAAGGAAATAGACTTCCAGGAAGTCCAGGAAGCCCAGAGAGTCCCAAAGAAGTTGGACCCAAGGAGGAACACACCAAGGCACAGCATAATTATATTAGCCAAGATTAAAATGAAGGAGAGAATCCTAGAAGCAGCAAGAGATAAGGAGATAGTCACCTACAGAGGAGTTCCCATCAGACTGTCAGCTGATTTCTCAAAAGACACCTTGCAGGCAAGAAGGGGCTGGAAAGAAGTATTCCAAGTCATGAAAGGCAAGGACCTACACCCAAGATTGCTCTATCCAGCAAAGCTTTCCTTTAGAATGGAAGGACAGATAAAGTGCTTCTCAGATAAGTTCAAGTTAAAGGAGTTTATCATTACCAAGCCCTTATTATATGAAGTGTTGAAGGGACTTATCTAAGAAAAAACAAGATAAAAAACCAGGTACAGTAAAATGACAGCAAACTCACAATCATTAACAACCACACCTAAAACAAAAATAGAAACAAAGTAAGCAAACTAGAACAGGAACAGAACCACAGAAATGGAGATCACATGGAGGGTTAGCAACAAGGGAGTGGGAGGAGAAGCAAGGGGGAAAAGGTACGAAGAATAAGTAGCAGAGATGGTAGGTAGGAAATAGACAGTGGGAGGGCAAGAATAGTATGGGAAATGTGGAAGCTAAAAAACTTATGACCCATGGACATGAACTAAAGTGGGGGAATGTGGGTGGGAGGGTGTGTACAGGGTGGAGGGAAATGAAGGAGGGGGGAATGGGACAACTGTAATAGCATAATCAATAAAATACATTAAAAAAAAAAAGACTACCATTCCTGTTTGCCCAGTGGTTCAAGACCAGTGGGATGGGATTTAGCACAATATCCAGGACTACCAGTACAACTGTACTACTCTCTTCCCTGCAGTGACTTGATGTCTCTCTGAAGTTACACATTTATTGTAGGTAAAGATAGTGCTGGACTTCATGGATGTGATAAATTCTTGGCTTTGAGGCTTGACTCATTTGTACCTGATGGCAGCAATCAGCCTTTTTCCATCTACAAAGAGACATTCCCCAAAGTGCAATAATGCTTTATTCTTTAAGAATACAGACTATCCCTATTGTCTTTGTTTAGGACAACACAGAGCAATGAGTGTTTGGACTGGTTCTATCTTTTTTCTGATCGTTTTATTTGTTGCACCATGTGACAGAGGGAAGCCTTCAGCCAAATGACCTCATAGAGCAGATATTCAGGGAAGACTATTCAGACACATACAGTTGAAACATCTTCTGAATAAAAGCCAATAAATACTTTCTTGTTTTCCCCTTTGCAGTAATGACCTGCATGAATATGCGACAAGATGCCATGAGAAACAGAAGCGGTTAAAGCCTGCCCTTGAATCTAGCTAGTATTATGGAGAGGTGGAAGCCGGGGTCAGCTTTGAGCAGGGAAAAGTATGGAGACAAATTTAAGAATTCCAGAAGTCTTCCAAAAATATTTTTCAGATCTTTTGATAGTTTCCATTATGCTTATTTGCTGAATGCTAGCTTTTCTTTTAAAAAAACCAAAAAAACCTGACAGCATAAATATGTCAGTTTTTTACAGCAAACAGGTTTCCAAGCTTTTTAAAATTATTATACTCTCCATTGGTAAAAACTTATTGAACACCCACCTCCAATATATCAATATATGCATCTATTTATAAATTTTCTGAATTCAGAATATAAGAATATATTGCTTTCATTATAAAACATTAAAAACTTAATGCAACATGGATGGAACTGGAAAGCATTATGCTGAGTGAAATAGGCCAGGCATTGAAAGACAAATACCATATGATCTCACCTTTAACAGGAAGCTAAACAACAAAACAAACAAGCAAACAGAATAAAAACAAAGACACTGAAATAGAGAACAAGGGGACAGTGACCGGAGGGGAGAGGGAAGGGAATTTAAGGGGGAAAAAGGGGAGGGATTTGGAGGAAGAAATAGGAAGAACACAGGGATGAGGACTAGGGGGGGAGGATATGGAAGGGAGGTGGGGAGCACAGGGCGGGGGGGGGGGCTGGGATGGGAGAAATAGACAAAAAATTGTACTTGAAAAATAACTAAATAAAATTAAAAAGAAAACATTAAAAAATTGAAACATTCAATGGATGTGGTAAAGTTAAAATACCCTGTGTTTTAAAATCTTCCTAATTGTGATGGGTTCACACTTTATTAGTCAATGTTTCAAAGTATTTAAAAAATTTCAAAATGACAGTAAAGCATTTTGGTACTTATTTTGTGTATCGTAAAGGCATGGATAGTCACAGAGGCATTTTCTTAATTCATATGTTCAAAATTCATAATATAAAACATTGGAAAACTAAATATTCACCATCTTGCAAATATACAAAGACATAAATGTGTTAAAAAGCAACAAGTTAAAGCAAACTCATAAAAATTTAAATAAAAGCGCCCTGGCTGGTGTAGCTTAGTGAATTGAGTGTGGGCCTGCAAACCACACGATCGTGGTTCGATTCCCAGTCAGGGCACATGCCTGGGTTGCAGGCCAGTTCCCAGCAGGGGACTCACGAGAAGCAACCATACATTGGTATTTCTCTCTTTCTCTCCTTCCCTTCCCCTCTAAAGATAAATAAATAAAATCTTTAAAAAAAGAGAAAACAAAAAAATTTTAAATAAAAGCAAACATGATTTAAATATAAGTTTATAGATAAAATAAAGTATTATTAAAAAATAGCCAAAATATTAAATATAAACTAACATAACTAATGAACATTGAAAATGGAATATATTTAATTTTTAAGAACACAACCCTAAAGTGTTGTAATTGTTAAATTATTATAATAATTACATATAATAATAAAGTGTGTTAAATTGTTATAATTATTAGCACAAATTTATGTAGCTTCTGGTAAGTTTCATGGGTCTAATTGAAAAACGGTGAGGAGAGAGATGTAAGCTAACTCTCAATATTTTCCTTTGACTCCTTCCTCTTCAAATACTCCCTCTGTTGTGTTACTATTTGAGGACATATCAAATACCTTTTTAAGAATGGTAACTTTTTAAATGATGGTAAGGAATCCTTGTTTTAGAGAAAGCGTCCCTGATTCACCCTGGGCTGGTCCCCTCAGGTGCAGACTGAGATCCGAGGCAGATGAGGCTGGCGGAGCCAGCTCTAGCGCCAGCGATCCATTCCCTATGTAGCTGGTTCGAGTGCTGTGCCAACGGTGATGAAACCCTAGTAAAGCTTCGCTTCCCTTCTGTTTTAGGCGGGAAGTAAATGTAAGTTAATTTTCTATTATTTTCTTCCCTTTTCCTAGTAAATTATTTTGCACATCCGATGGCGTGTCAGCTCCCAACCTCTGTGGGAGAGACAATGAATCTGCTCAAAAGGACAGGCAATAAACACGGTGCGAGACCTCACTCTGGAGAGGGGTTGGGACTCCTGTGAACGGGGGTGGGGTTGGGTAGAAGCTGGGAGCACCAGGGTGGATAACATGAGGAAGGTGGGCTCATACTTCCATTTATTTCAGGCTCTTCTGCTGAAGCCATTAACTATACCTTTGTATACACAAATGGTCATAGCCCAGCATAGCACTTGGATTTTCAATCAAAAGTTATTAAATTTAATTGAATTTTAAAAGTTGGAATCATTACGTGGTTAATTCAGGCCCCAGGCTGGGTACCTTGAATAGACTAGCAGCATTTGGCGAAGGCTAAATCAGTGCCTGCCGAGTTGGTGGAACCGCCCCAGTTCGGGTGATTGGGTGTTCCTGGTTATCTGAAGGAGGTGGAGGAGGAGGAAAAGCAAGGAAAGCTCCACCCGGGAGTCACGTTCTAAAATGGAGCTTAAGGATGGCTAAAGAAGTTTCTGTTTCTTCATGCTTTAATCAATAATTTTTTTTTCGCATAAAGGCAAAACAAATTAATTATAGCAAATTTGGAAAATGCAAATAAGCCTTCCCAGAAAGAAAAGAGACTAAAAGGAACAAAAAGAAAAAAAATTACTTATAATCTCACCAACCAGAGACAATTACAGACCATACTTAACCTTTTAGTGTATACCATTCTGTCTTTTCTGTATATGTGTGTGAAGAAAACAATGATACACATGAGCATCCTCGAAACTCACTCTTCACTACCTCTACCCCAGGATGGAAGGTCAATCCCACTAACTTCAGAGTCTTTTGATTGACAACATCATCCATCATATTTAGTTTAATGGTAAAAATAATTGAAGACAACTTTAAGAGGTAGAGGAGGGGAGTTTAGGCTGAAGGAGTCAGGGCAGAACTAAATTGCTCTGCACAAGGCAGCTAATGGGGTTGGGAGGTGGTCCCCCACCATCACTGCTCCTCCCTGGCATTCCGAGGGCTCTGTGGGTACTACAGTGCCCTGCCCTGCCCTGCCCAGCACCACTGCTGCTCCTCTGGGTACCACAGGGCCTCCCTCTGACCTCCTCTGCTCCATGAGGCTCCATGACATAGGCTCTGGAAGGCACTGTGCAGTGTCTCTTGGAGAGAGGATGGCTTTCTCTGCCTTGATTTATTTTCTGCAGGGTAGGTTGATGCAATGTCACTGGAGCAACCATTGTTTTAAACATTTTACTTACAGCTGCTCTGTTGTTTCAAAGATCCATATTTCACCCAGGGGAGGTGGGCAGGAGGGTGAATTTGAGGGATGACATCTCTCTTTGCAGAAATCTGGGGCTGGTTCCAGCTGCTGGTGCCAAGGCCCTGTTCCTGTAGTGGGGTCTTGTCCCAAGAAGATCCTCAGTCCTTCCCAGACTTCTAGATACACATTTACCTGGCAGAACATGCCATTTTTGCTTTTTATTTTAATTTTTTTCCTTCCCCAGGAAGGATGTTAACTCCCATCCCTCTGAACCCAGACTACATTGGGTCATATTTTATAACATCTTTGGAAGAGCCATGACTGCCACCTTAAAGTGTTTGGACATAATGACATACACAGTGAAAGCCTTAGGTAATTGGTGGGAGAGTCTACTCCCTTACTTCCTACCCACTTTACAGATGAGGCTCAGAGAGGTCAGACAAACTTGCCCAAGGGTACACAGCCAGTTTTGAAAACAAAGCATGTTTCCCATCTCCTCTGTGGGTTCTTCATGAATAAAATCCAGTGGTAGGTCACATGTGTGTGCTGTATGTGGTATGTATACATGCACGAACCATTTGTTTTAAGCAAACCAGTTATTCACTTTTGGAGCTTGTAATTTTTTCCAGTCTTCTATGTATAACCAGTTAAAATACCACTGTTCATGATCAGGTTTACTTAGAAGGCTGAAATAATCACTGGTTGAAGAATTAAAAGATTTAATAAATAACCTGAATCAAGCCAGTGGCATTTGTCCACTACAGAGGCTATATTCCCATCTTCCAGCATTCCTTTCTTTGGAGGAATCATTCCTCACCTACTCCACATGTGTAGGAGTCAAGAGCTAGACTGGAGTCACTTCCCCCAGCTCCTGGCTTGCATCTCAGGCTTAGCCAGTCAGGATACTGCCACTCCTGGGACACAGTGATGAGTTCAGGAAAGGGAATGTGGTTCCAGCTCCATCAGTCAAAGTCTTCTGTACTTAAAAAAATTCTACAGCTATAAATGGGGATTTTTATCTCTAGTTCTAAATTCAAAGCTGTAAGAATTTTGTGAGCATGGAGCTATTTATTGATAATCCTTTTCCTACTACAAAAAAGAGTCTTCTGAGAGTAAGACCAAGTAGAGTCTGAGCTGAGAGGTGGAAAGAGGAAGACAGAACTCTGATGATATTATCTGAGCTCCTGGGAACAACTGTGCTTGGCTTCCCAGTTGCATCAGCAAATAAAGTGCTTTGTTCCTCTTTTGTACTAAAGCCAGTATAGGTTGGTAACTGAACATACTTCATAATACAAAATAAACTCAGGAGGAAGAGAACAAAATCAATAAATTGACTGAAAAAGTGCTAAAGGAAGATTTATCTAAATAGGAATGAAGTACCGTCATTCTATCCTGTGATGGGGACTAGAATCCAATCAAAGTGACTCTGCTATTTGCATAATGTATCTTTTACAAAAGAGAACTTTGAGACTCAGAGAAGCTTGCTGTCTTGGCCAAGGGCACAGAGCAAATAAGGGGAGAGGGCAGATGGGCATCAGTTTGTATCCAAAGTCCATGCATTCATTATTAGAGGAGAAATGACCTACTCTGCCAACATTTCAATAAGCAAACACTGGGGAGGCAAGAAGAAAATGAAAGGAGCATGTAGGTTTATAGCACTGATAATTCATTGTGAATTATATGATTCCCTTTTTTGTTCAATGTAGATAAATTAAACCTTTCAACCTCCTTAGCCCCAAGTTCTATCTAGGCTAAAATCTGATACATTCTGTTAGAAGCTATTCTATTTTTCCTCTAAGCCAGGAAAACACCCAGTCCATAGCAGATATACTGGATGTTTACTGAAAACTGGCTGAGCTCATGTCCTACTACAAAGAATGGACTTTCTTCAGCTCTTGCCAGGAGCACCTTTAAATACCTCTTTTCACCTCGGCATCCCCTCCTCTCTCTTTTTTTTTCTCTGCCCAATTCTGATCAACTTCAACTCATTCTAATTCAACAAATATTTATGGAGAACCTATTATGTTCTAGGTGCCATGCCAAGTAGATAATCTGAGTGAGAAATAGACTGTGGCTGCTAGTCTAAAAAGAACGCATAACGTTTGCCTTCCTCCTGATCATTCTCCACCCCACCTCCCCACCATCAGTGAATCCTCTGTGGACTAAAGACTGATTCCTCTGTCAATAAAGAGAAGTAGTAACTTGTTTTCTAAGTCTGGGTTGAGACCACTGTTATAGGTTAAATTAATCCCTTCAATAAATCATATGTTGTAGTCCTAATCCCCCAATTCCTCAGAAATAAGGAATTTGGAGTCCAACTAGGGAATTTACAGATTTTATTAGTGAAGTTCAGATGAGGTCATTAGGGTAGACTCTAATCCAGAATTACTTGTGTCCCTATAAAATGTGGACATTTGGACACAAACATACAGAGAGGGCAGATGATGGAAAGATATAGGGAATATGAAGACTACCCCCTACAAGGAAAGGAGAGAGGCCGAGAAGAGTTCCTTCCCTCACAGCCATCAGAAGCTCTGACCCTGCCAATGATGACTGTGAGGCAAGCAATTCCTGCTGTTTAAGCCACCAATTTGTGGCATATGTTATTGCAGCCACAGCAAACTAATACTGCCATAAACCAGCTATCTTCGGATGTTTTGCCTTTTTATTTTTCAATTGCACCAACATCTTAAATTCAGGAAATTTCACCTGGAAAAAAATCTAGATTTCTGCTTCTCTGAAACATTGGAAAATCTAGTTTTTTTTCTATGTGACATAAATCACCTGAAACTGAGTAGCAACTTTCTCCTTTATATGGACATGTGTTCATCTACATTCACCACAGCTCTTCCCAGTTCATCTCGCATTCCCCAAAGCTGAGTGCTCGCTGCACTTGTTGGGATGCTCAAGTCCACTGTGGTTCCTAATCTGGGTTTACTGGAATCTGGAGCTGCTTAACTTGAGGTGGGAAGTCTGCAAAGTTGGAGGAGAGGAAAATAGTATGACCAGAGGAGAGAGGTGGGTTCTCAGAGATCTGAAGTGGGGAGGGATGTGGAGTGACAGAAATCACAATCGCACATGGGCAGAGGCAGGGCAAAAGCAGGACAAGGCCGCCTGGGTCCTGAGCCCCTGTTCTGTGATGTGGGGAGCCATGTTGCAAGTTCTGGGAGTTGGCCAGACTGAGAGCATGGATGCCCTGAGTAGACAGACGAGCAGCTCACTTTGGAATGGCCCCTGAGGCCAATGACAGCTCGGTGGCACCATAATGGACTGAATAGCGGAAGCCCTTCTTCAAATTATGCAGACTGAATTAACCCTGTAGGACTGCTGGGTGCTGGGTGTGCCACTCTGAACCCCAATACTGGCTGATAGGAGTTGTCAACCATGACAAATGGGATCCATTTACATTTAGAAAAATAATATAGGTGAATTTTCTTATACTCTAGCAATGAGGAGGAACTACTGAAAAGGAATAATTAGTGGGAAAGTCTACTCTTTTACTTCACACTTACTGGAGGCCCAGAGAGGTCAAATAACTTGCCCAACAGTACACAGCCAGTAGTAGTTTTGAAAACAAGCTGTTTCCTGTCTCCTCTGTGGGTTTTTCATGAATAAACTCCTGTGGTAGGTCACATGAGGTCACTAAAGACCTCTTCTTTGCTCCTCCTTTTGTTCCAGAGAGCAAGCAGAGTGGCTTCTCTTCTCAATTCAGGGAGTATGTGCCTTTTCAAATAGGTCTCCAAAGGGCTTTGCTGAATCAACATAAACACCAGCCATCATTCAGAATTAGAAAGCAGCATAAATGGTCCCAAACGCCAATGTTTTCATCTACAAAACTTCTCCCCAGTGCAGAGTTGGCATTTTCCATCACTGTACTTTAGCTGAAAAGAGTACCTGGTAAGGCTTACTGAGGATTGATAACTGAGAAGATGGATTTCATAATGTATGAAGAACACCAAGTAGCAAGATGCAGATATTCATAATAATCTTGCCTTAATTCACTTCTAATTCTGAAAGTAATTTTTATGGTGTACAGGTTGATGAAAAGCTCACTTAATGAATGTTTGGCAAATTCTAGAAGTCTTTTTGAAAGGTTGATTGCTCTGGCATTCACCATGGCTCTTTTCAGTTCCCAAAACCCTGGAGAAGTATGAATACAGGAGAAGATAACGACCACCAGTGAAAATGAAGACTTGGTCCTCACCTCTGTGCCCTGGAACGGCTTTCAAAGATACAGGCTGCAGTGTTTTTTCATTTATAACTTTTCAAGAGAGGAGAGTAAGGAGGCTCCTGGGGACCTTAGCAAGCCTGCATTCATTGTACAGATGAGAAAAATGAAGCCCAGAGAAAAGGAAGAATACTCCTAAGGTCTCTTGACTATTTACAAGCCTGGGCACACGAACCCAGGTTTTCTGCCTTTCTTCAAGTAGAATTTTCCATCCTGCAATAGGCTGGCAGTGTAGCATCTTAGGGTCTCTGTGGCAAAAAATAAAAATAATAATACTCCCACAATAGGCGAACAGTGACAAAGTATTGTAATGAACAGGTTTGGTCTTTATGACAACATGCAAACAATTTGGCATCTTCTCCACTTGGATGATCTGCCTTTTAAGAATTTTTTTTTTAAATTCTGCTTTTACTGAAGATAGCCAGAAAACTGAAATGTTTATTGGGAACTAATATATATTGAGCACTTTCTATTGTGCCAGGCTCATTGTTCCACAATGTGTAACCTCAGTTAATACTCACAACAACCTTATGGGGCGAGTGTATTCATATTTGCATTTTACTGATGATAAAAGAAGTTTAAGGAACTTTCCATAGGATATCCAGATAGCAAGTGGCAGCTTCTGGATGCAAACCTGTATTTGTCTGATTCCAAAGTCCATGCATTCATTTCCTATTGCTGCATAACCAGTTATCACACATTTAGTGGTGTAAACAAAATCCATTTTTCCTACAGCTCTTACAGTTCTGCTGGCCAAGTGTCTGGCACTCTGCTCAGTGTTTCTATTCCCAGGCCCAAATCAAGGTGTAGGCTGGCTGGGCTTTTATCTGAAGGTTTTGGAGCACCTACTTCCAAGAGCATTCAGGTTGTTGGCAGGAACCAGTTCCTTATGACTGTCAGACTGAGGTCCCTGTTTTCTTACTGGCTGTCAGCTGGAGTCTGACCTTTGCTCCTACAGACCACCTGCATTCTCTCTCACTCGACATTCCCCTAAGTCTTTGTTGCAGCAAGGGCACCTCAATTATCCCTCCAGCTCAGGCAGGTAGATCAGGCCCACCTAGATAACCTCTGTTTCTGAAGATCCAGGGGCAAGGACCTTGAATTATACCTGCAGATCCCTCCACAGCAGTACCTAGATTAGCATTTTATTGAAATGAACCAGGGGACAGGAATCTTAAGGGGCAGAGAACAACCTAGACTCAGAGTCAGACGATAAATAGTATGAGACTAGGAAGTAAGGAGACAAGAGAGAACCAACTCCTGTGATGTTCTGATTGTGGCGGCCGCCACGTTATAGCTCCCCCCAGCTGCTGCCACATGGGAAACAGCTCCTCCAATATTTAAGGCCAGACATCTGGATTTTTATGTGAAGTCTCGCCGTCAGAAGAAGTTGACAACTATTTTAAAAATAAAACCCATCCATCCTCAGAATAGATGTGACCTAAAGGCCAAACTGCCAAACTACATAACAAATTCTGTGACCTTAACTTTTTTCCTCCTGAGTCCTTAAGTAGTCACTTGTGGTGACTACAGCCCAGGCATCTATAGCCCAGTCTTTGCCCACAGTCCTCGGCTCTTCATCTTCAGTACCATACACAGAGCAGCTCACTACACTCCAAAGGATTTTCCACAGACAGATGATCTTCAGAACTTAACAAAGTCTTTTTTAAGCACCTGGTGGAGGGGTTCTCCAGATGGTCCCAATCATGGATGTTCTGTTCTCTCACAGAAAATCTGCACAGACTCCCCCAGGATAGTTGTTGGTTGTCTGCCTGCTCCACTTGATGGAAGCCTCTAAGAAAGCAGGAACAACCATGCCTCATTTGAATTGTTATCCCCTTATTTGAATTTGTTGCCTGATGTGCTTAGTAACTATTCCTTGAATGAGAAAAGGGCATTCTGCATAACTCAGCACTATCTGTAAGCTCCTAAAAGTTCATTGCTCATCCCTGGGCCTGCACTCAGTGTCTCTGAAACCACTGTTTACTGGAGAGTCTAATGAAACAATGGAATTGTTGTGAAACAATTAGTTTTTTACTGCAGAAACCAATCAAAGAATGGAATTGTCATTTAAAGGCTTCTGAATGGACATCCATTTAAAAAAGTCATTATCCCTTAATAATTGAAAATGAATCTCCCCAGGGTAGGACACCGTTGAGCCGCAAGTGGGCAGCTAATGTTGTCCCACAGCCCAGTGGGAGGAACTGCCAGGGTGGACAGGGTGTGGAGGACTATGAGAGACACTGGCTGGTAATGCAGTACTCCAAGGGCCCCTGAGTATTTTCTATTTCAACAGGTAAAATGGGTCTAAAGGCACTGATTTACAATAATGTACATAGACATTCTATATCTTACTTCTTAATCTTTATGTTATAAGGAAATCCTGAGGGAATGTGTCTAGAACATAGTGAGGGCTGTACCACCTGTTTTTTACCACCTTGTGTCTTCGGAGTTAACTCTAGTAATACTGTTAATGCAAAACAGACCATATGCTGGGCATGCCAGGAAAACAAACACTACAGTTCCTCGCCTATATTTCTGGGATGCTATGTTGTGCCATGTGCGTGAACTAGCCCTTCTCTGATCATCATCACTGCTGTGCAAACTCTTCCTAGTATGACTGGTGGTTTGGCCCTGCCAGGCACTCCTCTCCACTTCACTCTAATTGAATACCTTATCATGCTTCTATGTTACCCCCAAATGTAGCTGATGTCTATACTTTCCTGTCTAAATAAACACTAGTGGAGCATCCTTGTGAGAAGTCAAAAGAATTTGTCCATCCCACCTGTCATCAGCAAACTGTGATCCTGAGAAAATTACCTGCCCTGCCGGACTGCAGTCCCTGCATCCGTAGGACAGAGTTCCTGTCAACTGTGTACATGTCACCTACTTCTGTACTGATAGGGAATGGTCTTACATACCAGTGCCTCCTGTCTTAGATTGTTGGCATACTCTTTGTATATGGAATAATTTCCTTTGTAAAGAAAAAAAAAGTTGAAACAAAACTACATGGTTACACTAACCCTTATTTTATACCACAGAAGTTGGTTTCATTGGTTATATGAGATTTGTTTTCCATTCTTCTCCTAATTCAGGAAAAAGAGCTCATCATTGGTTAAAGACACTTAGGTTGTTTTCATGTCTTGACTGTTGTGAATAATGCTGCAATGAATACAGGGGTACATGTATTTTTACAAGTAAATCTTTTCAAAATTTTCATGTACAGACCCAGAGGAGAGGTTGCTGGGTCATATGGTATAGTTCTATTCTTAATTTTTTAAGGAACCTTCATGCCGTTTTCTATAAAGGCTGCACCAATTTACATCCTCACCAGAGGCTATACCAATTTAAAACTCGTAATTTGTTTATTTTTGAAATTTTCTATTTAATATTTTCAGACCATGGTTGACTGTGGTAAATGAAACTACAGAAAGCAAAACCACACCCAAGGGAGCTACTGTATTTACCTTAAATATCATACCTTAATATCATACTATTTACCTTAATATCCTACTATTTATCTTAATATCATACTATTATTATCCTCACGATGAAATGAGGAGACTGTGGGCTGCAGAGGTGTCTAGTGAATGGGAGGCCTAGTACTCAGATTCCAAGATTCCTCGTCACGGAGCGTGGGATTCACAGTAACAGTGCTCCTCTGCCTTTTCAAAGATATGCTTTTCTTCTCAGCTGGCAATTTGCATGAATGATGTCAATTTAAGTCCAGCTACATATCTTCCTCCAAGACTATTTCTACTTTCGATATGCCAATATTTAAAAAATGTAAAGATGATTTTCATGCTCTCAATCAACAAACTTTCCATAAAAAAGAAAAATTAAAGTCCATTAAAAATCAATTTCTACTGTGAAGATTAGGAAACACTTGCTTCCAGCATTTTTGGAACCACAAACAGGGGACAGAAAGAGTCAAGGGGCGCAGCCTGTGCAAACACGACTTCTGCAAGTTACTCATGCGCCCATCAGCCTTACCTCCTTCCTGCCCTGAGTTAAAGCTGCACGTGGTAATGTTGTGACCGTCAACAAACAGCAGCAAGTCAGGCTGCCATTACCTCCGAGGTGCGAAATTCCAGATGGTGATAACATTAAAGTAGGTTAATGCCCAAATGATCCCCAGTACAGGCTTGGGAGGAATTAGTGGATATAGTCACATTGTGAGAATACTTAGAAAGTGATGTGTTTGTGACCTTAGGTCAAGAAAGGTAATCAAGCTAGAGCAGTATCATTAATTTGTTTTTTGAGACACAAGATTTGACCAGTAAAGAGAGATGAAGTCTATTTTATGTCACGTGACCAACTAAACAATTAAACCAATTATGAGGCTATTTGTACTTAACAACATACAAACAAAAAAGTGATAAAAGTTTAAGTGAAAAGTTATTGTACTGATAAGATGAAGAGTAATTGGCATTTGTTGAAAATGTGTCTTTGCTCAGGTTCAGCCAGGGGGCAAATGATTTATTCTTCAACTAGAAGCAAGCCAATGAAGATCAGTGTGAGAAAATTATTAATACCTGTATGAGCTAACATTATTAAATGTGCATTTGTGATTGGCTATGTTTCCTGTCTTTTTGACCTTACTATATTAGTGCTCAAAATCAAAAGTACAACATTGTTTATATGAACAGAATTAAAGCAAAAAAAAACATCATAGAGGTTATATTGATAAAAGCTAATTTTATTGGTTATTTACTGCAAAATTTTCTTGATTCTAGTGTACCATCAATTTCTTAACATCTTTCAGGGAAAAATGTAAAAGAAAAAAATAGAAATACTGTTAGGTACATCAATTGTGAGACACATGCCAATATGAAAATGTGTCTTAGAACCCAGGAATTGTGGTCTTGTACTATGCTAAGTGATTTGCATAAAAGTAATTACAATGAATCCTTGCAACAATCCTATGAAGTAGGGATTATTTTTCCTATTTTATAATTATTGTGTAAGGCTAACTGATTTGCTCAAGATCACATAGTTTGTAAATGCAAACTTTAGATCAGAGTCCAAAGTCCCTGCATTACAGAAGCTGAGATCATTAACTATCTAGTCATTCCTGGTTTCTGAGACATAAGAGGGAAAGATCTTATTGTGCTTGGTATCCTCTCTTTAATTAATATTGGTAAGGCTTCCTTATGGTTTAGCTCCAGTCTTTCCAAATCTATCTTGAGTTGGAACAAGATTAAAATAAAATAAGAAAAATGCACAAGTACACACCAACAGAGGGAAGACCCTGGAGAGGCCTGTATATCCTCCCACTGCATGTTAAGTCCTCCTGGGCCACTGGAGCTGCACCAGGCACTTTTGTGTTTGGCAGAAACCATTACTGAAGAGCAGTGCTCCCAATGGTTTAGTTTCACTCCAGATGAGGAGCAGCAGGTGCTTTAGTCCAAATTCTTTGAGAAGCTTTAGACTTTCAAAAGCACTTTAGGGATGCTCTAGCTCAAGGGCGTCAAACTCATTTTCACCAGGGGCCACATCAGGCTCCCAGTTGCCTTCAAAGGGCCAAATATAACTTCAAGACTGTGTAAACGTAACTACTCCTTAACAGTTAAGTGAGAGCTCAGCGCTGCCGCCGGGTAGAAACAAGGTGCCAGGCCAGATAAAACAATGTGGAGGGCTGCACTCAGCCTACGGACCTTGTGCTTGCCACCTCTGCTCCACATGATTTTGAAATCACATCATTTTCACCATGAGACCTGCTCTAACATTTGCCTTTAGAGAGTGTTGCTGTGGTAGAGCATCTGAAAGAACTGCCAGGAAGGGTCTGGTATGTTACAGCCTAAGGCAAGAGTCAGCAAACTGTGGTCCTGAGGCCAGATCCTGCCTGCCACTTCTTATTGTGAATAGTTTTATTGGCACATAACCACACCCATATGTTTACATATGATGAATGGCCTGTATGGCTGAGCTGAGTGGTTTTGACAGAGACTATATGCCCCACAAAAATTAAAACATTTATTATCTGACCCTTTATAGGCCTCTGGCCTAATAGCTCCATAGTCATTTTTAGGATTTGACACCGAAGTGTGAGCAGAATGGGTATCTTCTTTGCGACCTCAAATAACCTCATTCAATGTGAGAATGTGCTGAGTGGCTAGTGTATGTAAAGCCTGGCCTGCTGGGGAAACAAAGAAACATAGGTTCTGCTCCCTGTCCTCAAGCTAATACTTGATAGTGGATCCCTTTGCAAAGGGGTCAGGAGATTTCTATATCCCCTGACCCCCATGATATTCTCTGAGAAATGCATTCAGCTAGTCTTAGTCATTGTAATTCATGACAGTTACATAGCATGAGTCAGCACACATAGATGCCTGCACATAATTTTATTGAATCCAAAATGGGAGGGGGGATAAAGTGAGTCAAAGCTGGAAATGAGCAAGTCTCCCTATATAAAAAACTATGTTGAAAAGCTATCCTACCATGGACCAACAACTGGCATAAACAATGTTTATGTCTCTAAAAACCATGATCTTGACCATGGTTCATGGCCTTATGCTAATTCACACAAAAACTTCTTTATCCAGAAGTCAAATTTCTCAAAGGTATGACTCACTAATCACCCCCATCTATTGTCTGGAACTAAATAAAATATTCAGGTCTTAACATTTTGGGGATACCTTCGGTCTTAATTTATCATTTTTCTCCTTAAAAGGCCTTTGGGGAGAAGGTAACATTCAGATGGATTATACACTCCAATCTTTCACAAGCAATGTAGTAGCATCCCACTGCCTTGTGTTCAGGAGAAAGACTATGTCCTCCCCATAAGGAAGCCTTTTTGTCCTACTCATGAACATTTTAGATTATTTAATGGTCTTATATTTAGTGCAGTTTACAGTGAAAGCATCATCAGAAATTCAGGGTGCTATCCCGTAGAACTAGAGGAAGAAAACCTCTATCAAAAAGTTAAAAAATATACCCCTAACTATTAAGGTGAACCTACTTCAATCTATAAGATGCAGAGCATGTTACAGATAAATGGATGTGATTTATTCTAACTGTTTCCAGGTCTGGCCATATTCTCATGTTACTATGATTAATTCTGGTAAGAGAGTATGACTCTGACATTTAAAAGTGTGACTTGATTTTTAAAATCCAGAAAGGAACATGCCTTCTTGCTGAAATGAAGATATTTAAATACTTGTAAGAATGAACTTTTCTAAAGATAACATAGCTTTGCTTACCATCAAGACTTAAATTAAAAGCATATTTATTTAACAGATTTTAGTATAGACTACATATTTTATTTATTTATTTACTTATTTATGTATTTTAAGATTTTATTTATTTATCTTTAGAGGAGAATGGAAAGAGAGAGGGAGAGAAATATCAATGTATGGTTGCCTCTCATGCATCCCCTGCTGGGACCTGGCCTGCAACCCAGGCATGTGCCTTGGGATCTGAACCACGGTTATTTGGTTCGCAGGCCTGTGCTCAATCCACTGAGCCACACCAGCCAGGGCTAGACTACATATTTTATATAATTAATGTTAATATGTTTTATATATTATTATTCATTTAGTTATTAGGATATCACTATAGTTGAATTAATTTTTAAATAAAGATAGAGTAACACTATTTTTGTAGGCAAAGTTGGTTGACTACATGTTATTTATTCCCTCAATTTCTTCCTTCCTACTAGAACCTAATTTTGTGTGGATATTCACCCTCTTTAATAGGGTCACTTGCTTCAAGAAAGAATGGGTGCTGACTGGTCTAAGTTAATCACATGATTTATACACATCAGCATAAGCCAAGAACAGAAGTCAGCAAAGAACCTCTGCAAAATGGTCTTCCTTTCTCAAAAGTTTTTCATTGATGAGTTCATTATTTGATATTTGTAATGCCTATCCAGGACAGCTGAAACTGTGAAAACCATATTGAATCACTGAGACCACAGGCAAGGAACCAGCTGAGGATACAGGGAACAGGCTAAGGATGGTGCAGGGAAAGGAAGGGTTCTCGCAGTTGACATGAGCCCCAGGGCTCTGGAGTAAAGCTACCTAAAGAGTTCTTGTTAGAGGAAATGATGTACCTTCTTTAGTATTCAGGCCAACTTAAATTGAGGTTCTCTATAACTTGCAGCCTAAGCAGCCTGATAAAGCAGCCTGACTGATATGTACCTAATAGCCAAGCTACTATTTATTTGGAGGTTTACCCCCAAATGGAAATAATATCAAACCAAAAAGAGAAAGCAAAGATGCCCTTTAGTATGCCATCATTAACCACCTAGTGGGTGTCAGTTAATTTCCATTTCTTTACATCTAAGGAATACCTACTCTCTTCTGGGTGCCACTGTCTTAGAGTTGTCCTGCTTTTAATGGATCCGATTGTCCAAAGAGAAGATATTCCTCTTTGACTAGAACTCCTGCCTTTTAATTAAAGAACAATTAAAGCAAGAGTAGCAAGTCTTTTCACAAGTGCTCAAATTGTGATAAAGAAAGAATTTAGAATGATAATGATTATTCACCAGATAATGAAGGAGAGGTCAGAGAGATTCACTATTGTGTTAAGTCTTTTAAAAAATGTTAGTGGTGAAATGACAGAGCCCATACTATGAGGCCCTATTTTTAATCAGTAAGCACCCAAAAATGTGAACATTGCTTATTAAAATAGCACATATTTTTATTAAACCTTAAAATGAATTTTATATATCTGTGTGCTTGCACGTGCACATGTAAATATATATATATGCTGTGTACGCATACATATATAATCTCTAAATTCCGTAAAATATGTATACTAAGTGTGCATTATGCATTTATTTACCCATGTATTCACCCTGACATGTACACACAAACATTAAGCACACGTGTGCAGACATATGTATGTAAGCATGCTGAAAAATGTCTGAAAGGATATACAGACAACGAATATAACATTCTTTCCTGGACGTTAAAGCAGTGGAGGTAGGTTGAAGAAGACAAAGATAGGAGGGAGCTCAAGGAAGTGATATCCAGTAGAGTTCTGAATATGTATGAAGAACATAGAGGTTTTTTGTTTTATGTATATAAAAAGGCTTATAAGATCTTAAAAATATTCATACTTTTCAACTTAATTTCTCCTTTATGAACTCATGCTATGAAAATAGTCTTTTTTTTTAAATGCTGTTGTTCTGCTGCACTTTACTTCATTTTTTCCTCAGTCCTCAGCATCTTTTTTCTTTTATTTATTTATTTATTTTATTTTTTTATTGATTATGCTGTTACAGTTGTTCTATTCCCCCTTCATTCCCCTCCACCCTAGCCCCCCATCCCCACCATTACCCCCCTTTAGTTTATGACCATGTGTCTCAATTCCTTTAGATTCTATATTCCCCATGCTATTCTTGCCCCCCCATCTATTTTCTATCTGCTGTCTATGCTACTTATTTTCTGTACCTTCTCCCCCCTTCTCCTCCTCCCACTCCCCTGTTGCTAACCCTCCTTGAGATCTTCATTTCTATGTTTCCACTCCTGATCTAGCTGTCCTTTTAGTTTGCTTTCGTTTTAGGTGTGGTTGTTAATAACTGTGAGTTTGTTGTCCTTTCACTGTTCATGTTTCTTTAACTTCTTTTTCTTAGATAAGTCCCTTTAACATTTCATATTATAAGGGCTTGGTGATGATGAACTCCTTGAATTTGATCTTATCTGAGAAGCACCTTATCTGTCCTTCCATTTTAAATGAAAGTTTTGCTGGGTAGAGCAATCTTGGTTGTAGGTCTTTGGATTTCATGACTTGGAATACCTCTTTCCAGCCCCTTCTTGCCTGTAAGGTCTCTTTTGAGAAATCCGCTGACAGTGTGATGGGGACTCCTTTGTAGGTGACTGTCCCCTTAGCTCTTGCTGCTTCTAGGATTCTCTCCTTCATTTTAATTTTGGCTAATGTAATGATGATGTGCCTTGGTGTGTTCCTTCTTGGGTCCAACTTCTTTGGGACTCTCTGAGCTTCCTGGATTTCCTGGAAGTCTATTTCCTTTGCCAGTTTGGGGAAATTCTCCTTTATTTTTTGTTCAAATAAGTTTTCCACTGGTGGCTGTGCCTTTCCCCCCTTCTGGTACCCCTATAATTCGGATGTTGGAGCGTTTAAAGATGTCCTGGAGGTTCCTAAGACTCTCCTCATTTCTTTGAATTCTTGCTTCTTGACTCTTTTCTGTTTGGCCATTATTTGCTTTCTTCTGGTCCACTCCATTGATTTGAGTCCCAGTTTCCTTTTCATTGCTATTGGTGTCCTGTGCAATTCCATTCATTTCAATTAGTTTCGCCTTCATATATTTGTCTAATTTGTCGGTATAATCAACCAGTTCTGTGAGGATCCTGATGACCAGTGTTTTAAACTGTACGTCTGAGAGTTTTGCTATTTCTTCATCGCTTAGATCTATAGGCTCTGGGGCTTTGAGATCTTGCAACATTTTTGGTCTGTTCTGGCCTTTTAAGTGTGAGAAGCGGTGCTTTGGACTCCGAGGTTGCTGGGATGTGACGCTGTATGTGGGGGCGTGGTCAGAGCAGGGAAATGGCGGCCCCCTCTGCTGTTTCTCACAGCTGGGTGAGGATTAGCGTCTTAGGTGGTTCACCTGGGCCAGGCCACTCAGAGTCGCTGGGTTATGACGCTGTATGTGGAGGTGGGGTCAGAGCAGGGGAATGGCGGCGCCCTCCACCGCTGCTTGCCGCGGCCGGCCCCGGTCCAACTGCCCACTTCCTCGCCTGTCCGCGGCACACCAATGCGTGACCACAGTCAACACTCAGCACCGCTCCCCCGCTGTCTCCCCCGCGGTCTGGTGGCTCGCCCCTTACCGATCAGGCTGAAGAATTTGTTGTTAACGGACTTCCGAAAAGTTCAATTTTCCGTGTTCTGGCTGTGTTTTCTGTTGCTAATATTTAGTTGTCTCTAAACTTGGTTGTGTGAGAAGGCACGGCACATCCACCTATGCCTCCATCTTGGCGGAAGTCCTGAAAATAGTCTTAAATTGGAAAATATTTATATACAAATATATTTTCTACAGATTTATTTATAATAGAAAAATGCATAAACATCTTTATAATTATGAATTTTTACTATTAAATATTTAGCTAATAAAATAGTAGTTATGAAGAATTATTTGATGTACAGAAATACCAAAACTAAATAAAGAAAAATTTCAGGATATGATTGTGTATAATAGCATTATTTTTACCATGTAAGGCTAAAAGTTTTGACAATATATGCCAAAATGCTATCAATATTTATTTATAGACTCATGGGGCTTTGAATGTTTCCTTCTTAGTTATATTTTTTCCTGCATATTCTATGAGTCTAATTTTAAAATTTAAAAAGGTATTGTAAAATTCTTAGAAATAAAAGAACATATATTTGAACTACATACTACTAAGCTTAAACTAATTGAAAAAATATTTTTATGCATATTCCAAATGAATGCATAATATTTTAAAATATAGATGAAATATATTTCAAATATTGATTGTGTACTAAACTAAAATGACAATCTCAAAATTTTTAAACATTGAAATAGCTCTCCCCTAGATATAACATAATAAAAATTAGAAACTGGTAAGAAAAAGATGATAAAAATAATATCTACTTGAAAATTAAAACCAACTTTTAGAATGTCTTACAAAAAAATCTAGGACTTCTGCCAAGATTGAGGCATAGGTGGAAACACTGTACCTTCTCGCACAACCAAGTTTAAAAACAACAAAGTTTTAGCAACAAAAATGCAGCCAAACCACAGAAAATTGAACTACTTGGAAGTCTGACAACAACAAACCCTTCAGCCAAACTGGTAAGAGGGGCAGAGGCAGTAGCAGAGCAGGGTTGGACAGGAAAAATCCACCCAACCGACCCAGGTGCGTGACCCAACTGACCTGGACACACGACCCAGGTGTGCCAGCAGCTGTGGGTGGATCCCAGGTGTGGAGAAGCGGGTGGACCCACTGAGGGCTGATCACAGTCACACATTTGCGTGCAGATAAACCGGACAGTCACCTACAAAGGAGTTCCCATCAGATTGTCAGCAGATTTCTCAAAAGACACCTTACAGGCAAGAAGGGACTGGAAAGAAGTATTCCAAGTCATGAAATCCAAAGACCTATATCCAAGATTGATCTATCCAGCAAAGCTTTCATTTAAAATGGAAGGGCAGATAAAGTGCTTCTCAGATAAGATCAAATTCAAGGAGTTCATCATCGCCGAGCCCTTATTATAGGAAATGTTAAAGGGACTTACCTAAGAAAAAGGAGAGAAAAAAGATGAACAGTGAAAGGACAGCAAACTCACAGTTATTAACAACCACACCTAAAACAGAAGCAAACTAAGAGGATAGCTAGATCAGGAGCAGAACCATAGAAATGAAGATCACATGGAAGGTTAGCAACAGGGGAGTGGGAAAAGGAGAAGGGGGGAGAAGGTACAGAAAATAAGTAGCATAGATGATAGGTAGAAAACAGACAGGGGGAGGGTAAGAATAGTATGGGAAATATAGAATCTAAAGAACTTGAGACACGTGTTCATAAACTAAAGGGGGGAATGGTGGGGGAGGGGGTATGCAGGGTGGAGGGGAATGAAGGGAGGAAAACAGAGCAACTGTAATGGCATAATTAATAAAATATATTTAAAAAAAGAAAATCTAAATTAAAGTTACAAGGTCTTTGGAAATGATGTAAAATAGAAAGACTACATGTAAAAACTTGTAGGCTATGATCCAAGTGGGATTCAATGGAAAATTTATAGCTTTTAATGCATTTTCTACAAAATAAGAAAGAATAAAAATAAATTAAGTAGATTTTAGTGCAAGGAAGTACCAAAGGAACCTAAAAACTCAAAGAAAGAAGATTAATTACAAAGCCAGAAATAAATGATCATTCAAAACCTCACATTTACAAAGATACTATAAATTATTCAATATAATAAAAATACAAAAATTGTTCAACAAAATAAAAGTTTGTTTGACATGAAAAGTTTGGCAAATCTGGTCAAGGAAAAATGAAAGATCATACAAATAAACCACACTGGAAATGAGACAGGGTACCTAACCTCAGATACAAAGATTTTTTAAATTATAATATCATAGTATGTAGAACTTTCACAAACACAGTTTAAAATTGGAATGAAATGAATATTTTCTAGGGAAAAAATAACTCAGACTGGTCACAAAGGAAGTAAAAAACCTGAACAAACTAATAACTATAGAAGAAATTAAAGATGTATTGTGATAACTTCCTTTTAAAAATAACACCAGACTCTAGTGATTTTACAAGAGATTTATTTCATAACAGAGTCTTAAAATGATGGAGGGATTTCCCTCCATCCATTAAGAAGGGATTTCCCTTCTTAAAATGATGTTCTAGAGCTTAGAAAAGTATGGAGAATATGAAACCCAACTCTACCTATGAATGACTGTATACAAAAACACTATCCCAATTTCCCTTATGAATATAGATTTTTTAAAAAGCTGACCAAGATGTTAGCAATGCAAAACAAGAAGAGTATTTAAAGAAAAATGTGTATCATCATTATGTAGAGTTTCAACCAAAATAAACCATCTTAAGCATGTGTCAATCTTAGGAAATATAAATATCCTTTATTTGCTGTACCATATCTACCAGTAAGCTATAAGCATAAATGTTTTTATTCAGTAGTCAGGTGGTAGAATTATTTCCTTTGAAGAAAACAAAATATAAGAATGCATATTATAATCACTGTCATTTGATACTGGATCATAGGTAGTAGCCAATGTAATATGATGTTTGTAAAAAAAAGAAGCAATACTATATTTTCACATATATTGATCATTTAACAAGAAATGAAAAATTGGTATGAGTTTCATTTATAGATTCAGACAGGAATTTCTCCATTTTATCACGAGAAAATCTATAAGCTCATATGTAGAGGTACCCATTATTTTCTATTTTATTTCCCACCCCGATAGATGTGCCTTCCTCAAAGATCATTCCCTCCACTCAAGTTTCAAATGTCATCCCTCTCTCCTCTCAAGAACTTTGCTCATGCATTTTTTCTTCTTTCTCCTGAAACTTTGATTTCTTCTACAATATTCACTCATTTCAGCAAAGCTGCTCTGATACCTAAAATCTTCTGAAAAACAACAAATCATTTCTAGACCTCCTTCCTCCTACCACCTCATTTCTTCACTCCTTTTGCAACAAAACTTCTTTAAGGAGTTAACTTTCTACTCTGGCTATCTCCACTCCCATCTTCTGTTATTACTCAACCCATTCCAACCTGGATTTCACCCCAACCTGGCTTTTCCTCACCTGGCTTTCACTGAAGATGTTTTGTTAAGGTCATCAACCTCCTTTGCCCCAATCTCTTAGAGGCTCTTGATTAAAACCTTGACAGAACCTTCTCCTTTAAACTCCATCCTCTCATGGCCTCTGTAACATCACTCTTTCCTGATATTCCTCCTTCTTCACCAACTCAGGTGCCTTTGCTTTCTTCTACTTGTATAGTTTTCTGTAGGTTACTTCCTCCCACAACTGACAGTTAAATGTCACATGGACTCAGTTTGGTAGTAGGTTCTTTCTTCTGTAATTATTTTCTCTCCTTCCATTATCTCATCTGGTCCTATGGCTTCAAATTCTATCTACATGCTTCTGAATTCCAAGTTTATATCTCTAGGACTGATCGTTTCCTGAGCTCCAGACTCATTTATGCAACTATTTCATATATTCATTTTCACGTCAACCACATATTTAAAAATAAACATTTCCCAAATGAAATCCTTGATCCTTCTTCTCCCTTGACAAACCACTATCCCCATTGTTTGTTATCTCAGTAAATAGCACGACAATCCACCCAGTTACCCAAGCCGAAAGCCTAATAACCCTTTCCACTAAATGCATCAGTGAGTCTGATTTATTCTACTTCAACCTCGAATGCCTCCACCTCTCCCCATCCACTGCTGCCACACTTGTCAGGTCACGGTCATCTCTCACCAAATCCTACATTACAACCCCCTCCTACTTGTACTCTTGTTCTCTGGGAGCTTTTCCTCCCCAAAGTCTGAGCAATGGCTTTATAACATAAACCAGTTTGTTTATTTTGACACTTCAGTAGCTTCTGACTACACATAGAAGGGCGTTTGAATTTCTTGCCTTGGCCTAAAAATCTTCACATTATCTTAGTTCTTGTCTATTGCTCTGAACTCCTACCTTGTCCACTGTACTCTGGCTACCTGGACTCACTTCCTGGTCCTTGGAATGCCAAGCTCTTCCCAACTTCAGGACCTTTGTGGTTACTGTTTACTCTGCTTGCAAAGTTCTTCACATGGCTCAAGCAGCATGTCTGTGAGCCTATCTTAGTGATACTTTTTAGCGTTCCCTTACTCTCTCTCTCTTTGTTACATCCTTCTCGTTCATTTCCTTCATAGCACTAAATTTACTGTGTCTATGTGTGTTTCCCTGTTTTTGCCTCATCTTCCTCCAGTGGACTGCAAAGCCTCTGTAAACAGAGACCTGGCCATATATCCAACAACTGACACATACTAGCTGCTCAATAATTATTTGTTTAATAAATTCAAGCTGATAAGTAGCCAATTATTAGAGCTAATGAATAAGTTTTCAGAGGTGAACAGATACTATAGTAGTAGTAACATTTAAACTTCAATAAACCTAAAACTTTAGTAGCACTCCTTTTCACAAGTAATAGCAATTAGAAAATATAATAAAGTTAAAAAACTTCATTCAGAATAGCACAAAACCTTATTAAAGCCCTATTGGCAAACCTAATAAGAAATACACAAGAACATATTTAAACAAAACTATAAAACCCAACTAAATATATAAGAGAAAAGTTGAATAAGTAGACATTGTATTTCTGTATATTAAAATCTTTTTTCTCAAAATAGATTAACAAATTTAATAAAAATCTTAAAGGGATTTAAAAAATTCTATGAGTCAAATTCTAAAATTTAGCTAGAGAATAAAATAAATGACAATATCTAATAAAACTTTCTTAAAAAAAAGAATGTTGGGGAAAGATTTTTTTAATATTTAAAATATTAGAATTAACTTAAAAATTAAAAAAAATATAAAAAGTGTATAAATGACATGGGACTATACAAGATCAATGGAAGAAAATGGAAGTTCATATATGTAAGAGAATACGCATTAAAGTAAATATTATATTTCAAGTTAGGAGTAACAAAATTATATTTAATAAATGGTGCCAAAAGCTTGACTCCATAAAGAATTTGTATGTTTATAAAATACTTGATAGATATTTTATTTAAAAAATATCTATCAAGCCCTGGCTGGTGTAGCTCAGTGGATTGAGCATGGGCCTGTGAAGCAAAAGGTTGCTGGTTCGATTCCCAGTCAGGGCACATGCCTGGGCTGCAGGCCAGGTCCCAAGTAGGGGACACATGAGAGGCAACCACACACTGATGTTTCCCTTCCACTCTTTCTCTTTTCCCTCCCCTCTCTCTAAAAATAAATAAATAAAATATTTTTAATAATCTATCAAGTATTTTATAAACATACAAATTCTTTATGGAGTCAAGAGCTAAGCATAAAATATAAAACAGAGAAATATTGAAAAATTACAATAATATTTTTAAATATAGAGGTTATAAAGATGTAAAACCTCAGAAAGTATTAAATGGGCTGATAATTTAATTTTTCTTAATGAAAAATAAATCATAAACAAAGTTTCAAAAGCAATGAAAGACTTGAAGAAATTATTTGAAAGCCCTGGCTGGTGTAGCTCAGTGGATTGAGCACGGGCCTGTGAACCAGACAATCGCAGTTCAATTCCCAGTCAGGGCACATGCCTCGGTTGCAGACCAGTTCCCTGCAGGCCAATTCCCAGCAGGGGACCCATGAAAGGCAACCATACATTGATGTTTCTCTCCCTCTCTCCTTCCCTTCCCCTCTAAAGATAAATAAATAAAATCTTAAAAAAAAAGAAATTATTTGAAATATATACAATACATAAAGTATTAATATTCAGCCTATATAAAGAATACCTGTAAATCAGTGAAAAACAAAGCAATATAGAATAATAGACAGAAATTATCAGTATACAAGTCACAGAAGAAATACAACTGGCTACCAAAAACATGTATACATGCTAAATCCCAAAATAAATTATAGAGATGCAATTTTAAAACACTGATATTATTTTATCCATCATAATTCTGGCAAAAAGCTGGAAAAAAATGGGCTTCTACAACTCAATAGCAAAAAGAACAAAAATAATCTGATTAAAAAATGGGCAAAGGAACTGAACAGATATTTTTCCAAAGGAGACATACAATGGCTAACAGGTACGTGAAAAGGAGCTTAACATTACTAATCACCAGGGAAATGAAAATCAAAACCACAATGAGGTATCACCTCATACCTGTAAGAATGGCCATCATAAAAAGCACAAGAGGTAGGTGCTGGGGAGGATGTGGAGAAAAGCGAACACTTATACACTGTTGGTGGAAATGTAAATTGGTAGAAGTACCATATGATCCAGTAATCTCACTTCTGGTAGTTCCATTTTTAATTTTTTGAGGAAACTCCATACTGTTTTCCATAGTGGCTGTACCCTTCTAACTTCCTACCTGAGTGGTAAGATTCAAGCTTTATAACCTCGGCTTATTCATATGTAGAATGGGAAGAATAATCTGTCCCTTACACTTATTGTGAGAACTAAATAATAAAATAAGTGGAATTGCGAGCTCGCTGCCTGGCACACAGTGTGTTCTAATAAGAGGACAAATTATTACTGATGGTGGTAGTCGTGGTGATGATGATGATGGTGGTAACAGTGACAGCAGCTGCTCGTGTTTGGTGGCTAAGGACTCTGCGAAGTCTTTTCCATGCATCATTTCACTTGATACCTGTGACCACCTGAGGAGGCCTGTTCTGAAGTGTGTATTATAACATCCTGAGTTTAGGAATGGGATACTGAAGCCTAATGGGTTTAAATAACTACTGGAGATGATCATTTCACTAATAATAGAATCTGGGAGTGGAGCTAAAAGCTGACCCACTCCCAGGCCCCACTCCGAGACACCATACTGGTTCCTTTTTCTTTGATCCGGAAGCCAAGGAGGGTGTCCCACCTCATTACCCAGACAGCAAGTTAACCAGACACATTCTGAGCATTGTTTGTTAAAGTAAGCTTGGGGGTTTGCTTGTGCCAGATTTACCTTCAGAACTAGAACCAGAGAGTGGAGTTCTGAACTTTTGTTTTTAAAACATATTTCTCAGTTGACTCTAATGTACTCTGACTTTTTAGAACCACAGGGCAATCAATCAAATTACATGGCAGGAATATCAATCCATATCTACCAAGTTCTATCGATCCTGCCACAGCTTGAAACTGTGCTTACAATCCCCTTCAGTGGCTGAGATTTGCTCCCTGATGGCAAAGAATGTTTGGCTGTGAACTTACACAGGTTTTGGAGATGCTCCAGACCTGATGGGGGAGGGTATCTCCAGAGGAGGGAAGGGAGAGCAGGCCATGAAGTGAGTCTTGGCTTTCAGAGAACATCCTCTTCCTTTTCTTCCTGCTGAGTGGTCAGAACATTTGTTGGCCAAACCCCACCCTCACATGCTTCTTCTTTCCATCAGATTGATGACTGTCCATTTTCAGGATTAAAAAAAAAAAACTTCTACTGTGAAGCATAAATCATAACTTTGTACCATCCTCCCCTTTTGTCCAAGGCACTTTCCTGTGATGATTTGGGGTTACACTCATCCCTGGGGTTACACTACTGGAAATCTAGACATGACTGCATTGATTAATTTTTTATTCTAGGTCATTAGAGAAATCACAGAGGACTGGGTCCCCTGGATGACTTATATAGCCCTGAGGGAACATAAATTCTGAGCGATGTGCAAACTGGCTCTGGACCAAGGAATAGGGCTGCAGGTCTTTATCTCTCTACCTCTCAGGCTCCCTCCTCTCTTCTTCCCTCCCTCTTCCTCCTCTCAGGGAAAAGAGGGAGAGTAAATTTCTTACCTGCTTCTCCTTCTCTAGCCATAACTTTCCTATTCCTGGAGCTTCATTGTTTCTAGGGCACCACATATTTACTCTTTAAAAACTTTCTCAACCTCCTAGCACAGAGGGAAACAAAATACTGAAAGTAATCCTTACAGCCTAAGCACATGAAAGGTAGAAGGCTTCCTCTGGGGGAACCTGTCCTGTATATTCCTTCATTTGCTTTACTCTCGTTGTAGCAATTCTGGATGCTGTGCACATGTGTTTGGAAGCTCCATTGAACCAGACCTTCTATAATTTACAACAGAGTCCCTCTTGAGTTGCTGCGTTTCTATATCAGGTAGGACAGAAAAATTATTCTGGCAGATGCTAAGTCCCCTGGAGAACACCAGCTGGCAGCTGAAACAAAACCTCTCCCAGTGACCCAGCTTAGATAAAAAAGGAAACATGGGACAGAGCCTTCTCAATGCCACTCAATCTTGGTCACGTTCTGGTCCTGGCTTATACTTAAACTTGATGGTTGTTGATTTAACTTACATTCTTCCTTTTCAAACATGCATAAAGTAGGGTTGGGAAGCAATGTGATTTTTTTCCCCTCTCCCCTCCAAAATTTCCTGTTTGTGGGCGCTCCACAGATGTTTTCTGTTTGTAGCAGCAATGCACCAAAAAGTGACTTCTGACTAAAAAAGCAAACAGCTTGCCTAATGGCAATGCAGCTCTGATGGAAACTCCCCAGCTAGTCAAGGAGGGAATGTGGTTATTGTAAACATTTATTCATCACGCAGTAGGCCTCTTTAATCCCCTACCCTGCCTAACCCCCATGCTGGCCTCTGACCAACCTGCCAGGACTTCAAAAGGAGCACTGGGGGCAGGGGGTAGGGAAGCATGGGGCTTTGAAGGATACAGCCTCCTCCTTTGACTGGAGAAACCCTCTGCCACTGTGGTGTCGAGAGTTCATAACTATGAGGTTTGGAGTGAGTTCCTGAACCCAAAACTGGTCTGAAGTTCTTTTCTCAAGAGTGAGCAGAGCCTAAGGGGCACATCTCCATGAGGCAGGTGGCTTGAGCATACAGTTGCCAGATTTTGTAAAGAAAGATACAGAACACCCAGTTAAATTTGCATTTCAAATGATCTCTTTAGGATATCCCGTGCAATATTTGAGACATACCTATACAAAAAGTTACTGTTTATCAGAGATTCGAGTTTAACTAGGTGTCTATATAATCTGACCCCTTCTCCTGGAAATCTTTCCTTTCTTTGACAAATCACGGGCCTCTTCTGGCTTATTTCTTCTAGGGATCATTGTTTCTCCCTGCAGCCTGACCTTGTGGGATTCAGTTGTGGAAAATCTGAACATGAAATATTCCTTCCCTCACTCCTTTCTCCTGAGGATATACAGGTGCACAGACTCAGCGAAATCTTTCCTTTCACTTTCTGACAGTGAGTCTTCCGCATGGAGCTGGATTCTCCCAATGGACAAGTTGCTCTACAGAAGGGAGAGGCAATGCTGAGGTTGTGTTAACTCCTTCAAGTCTCCAGGATTCCATGTAGAAGGAGATGGCCAGGGCAGGATTGCTCTAAGCAGTAGGCATTTTTGTCCCAGTACCTTGTCTCGGCAGCACTGTGTGTATCTATGTGGATAGACTCTCAGCTAATCACTGATCAGCTGTAGGTGGCTGTTTTGCTTTATGTACAAATCAGATTACCACCAAGGGCCAGAACCACATTTGGGTTTGCCTTATTGCCAAATACAATACCAGTGTGCCTGCTGCCAGTCTAACAAGTCAGCCTGGGAATGGGATGGAAGACACCCTGTTCTTCAGTTTCAGGCCTCTCATTGCAGGACAATTTTAAGTTGTGGTGCACAGAACCCAGGGTGGAGGCTAAGCAGCCTGGATCCTGGGTCCCTTCAGCTCCATGCCAAACAGAGAGGCTCTGTTCTTAACTGTCTCATACATAGGGTTTCACCGGACACTGTGCTTGAAGGAAAGGTTCCGTAGCTAAAAGCAAGTTTGGAAATGGCTGATCTAGGGTGGACTCTAACGTCCCCAGAAGTACCTCTACTTGACCAGAGTGCCCGCATTTCATCAGTGCTTTTCAAATCCCTTTGTGAGGCATTCTAGGCCTTCCAAGCACTGGCACCGTGTCTTTTGTTCCCATTACCAACCTCCATGTGCCCTGGTTCCATTTCTAACAGATTGTGTGTTTTATAAATAGTCCATACTCCTTTACTCCTCTACTGCTCTATTTTGAAAAACTCTTCTCATTTTTTCCAGCCTCATGCAAATCGGTCTTCCCTGGAGAAGTCCCCAGCTCTCTGCTCCATCTCCCAGACTTGAGAATAAACTCTCCTTCTTCTATACTTGCAGAAAACTTTGCCTGCACTTGTGCTATGAATATATTCTGCATTCATTATTTGGTGGTGCAATGCACACACTTGATTAAGTTCTTGGAGAGGAGGAAACTAGGGTCTGTGTTCCTCACAAAAGCCAGTGCAGGATCTCACGTGCAGTGCTGATGGACGTTCTCCTGGCCTGGGCTGCTCCTTTCCCCCATCTCTCCTCGCCAAACTCCTCCTCCCTTCAGGACCTGGATCGATAGCTTCCTCCAGGATCCCTCCCCCACCTCTCTCTCTGTCCTCATCAAACGCATTAAGTGCTTTTATTAGAATTGCACACCCCATTTGTAATCATGTATTTAGATGTATGTCTTCTTCCTACAAAATAAGATCCTTGAGGCCAGAAACTGTTGTACTGATCTTTGTAAAAAGTCAAATGTCTCGTGTTGAATTTGTATTCATTTTTATTGATTAAATGAATGAATGAACAACTAAAAGAAAGAGCAAATGAACAAAGTTCAACCCACACTGTTTGTTAACATTAATGGCTATATTTATACTAGATTAAGAACATGGATTCTGGAGTCTGACTGAGTTTGAGTCCCAGCTTCTCCACTTACTAGATGTGTAGGTTTGGGTGAATTAGCCATTTCGTGGCTTACTTTTTTCTCTGTAAAATGAGGATAATTATTTAGTTCTCCTCATAGGATGGTTATGAGTTCAAATTAGATAATCAAGGTAAAGTACTTATATCTAGTAAGTACAAAGTAAATGTTAATTATGATTCTGGTTCTATAGTTAATCTAATTCAAACCAAGAAGACTGCTTTCCACCAGGTCGTGTCACCACGATGCTGCTCATGCCCTGGCAAGAGTAGCAACAATGCACAGAAGAGAGGCAAATGCCAGGTTCACACTAGGCCATGCTCCAAAGTCATTGTCTGGTTTTTAACTGTGATGATGAAGCCTGGTTACACCGGTGAATTTGAAATCATTGATGACCACAGAGCTGGGAAAATTGTGATCCTCACAGGCAGGTTAAACAAGTGTGGAGTAATCAGCCCCAGATTTGATGTGCAGCTCAAAAATCCATAAAAATGGCAGAAGATCCTGCTTCCAGCCTGTCATTTGGTTCATTGCTCTGACAACCTCAGCAGGCACCATGGGCCATGAAAAAGGAAAGGAAAAAAAAGTATAGGAGGGAAAATCCTAAGATTCTTTTCTTTTTCTAGGGATATAATACATGTATGCAAATAAAGTGCCCCAATGGAAAAAGAGAGAGAGAGAGAAAGAAGGCTACTGTCCCTTCCAAAAACACCCATAATCAGTACGATAGCTGTAGCAACATGAATCCATTTCCAGCATTTCTACCATATATACAATTAGCATTGCAGAGCTTATTATTAAATATGTTCAGCTCTGGGTCCAGTTTCATCCAGAAACAAAAATCAATGTTCTTAAACAAAGGCTACACTAATCCCTAAATTATGAGCAAGCCGAAAATACATATGTCATCTCCTGTCAGATCCCTGTGCAATGGATATGTAGGTCTGTAGGTGACACTGCTCCAGGCCCAAGCAGCACCTGCCTTGTAGTGGAGACTTCATGTCTATTCAGAGGGGCTGTTAGACACAGCGCCTCACGTGAATGAGTCACGCAGAGGCTGAGTCGTAAAGGGTCTGACTGTCTCAGTAACCAAATATGGAATCAGTGACTGCGGGACTGTTGGACCTGAGGATTCATCATTCCCCACTGCAGGGCCATTTTATCTTTCCACAGCAGTCCTTGTCTGGCTGCTGAAGTGCCTTAGCTCTATCGATTATTTTAAGTACCCTGAATTTCAGTGGCTTTTGGATCCTTCAGGTGTAAAGCTCTGTTCCTTAATAGCTTGGTTTCTGGCCAGTGCCTGTCTCCATGAGGCATGAAAATGAGTCTATGGAGGGAAATATATCAGCCTCGGCTGCCAACTGTTTCCACTTTAAGACACATTCATGGGTTTGTGAGTGCATGGTTTGGGCTGGGGGGTAAGAGAGGCAAAAGAAGACAGAAGCCACAAAGTACCTGGGAAGTCCTCACAATCCCCAAATACGTACAGATTTCAGGAGGACATGGCCAACACATGCCCACAAAGCACCTGCCGCAGCACCTGTGTTCTGATACCCCAGGGCCCAGTCAGATGATCTCCTTCCAGGTTCCGGCATGGAGACCGGCAGAAATCTGGAGCTCAGGATGGACTCTTATCTGGGCCAAAAATGCATGGACTTTAAAATTTGAATGTGCTTCATTAAGGAAAAATGTTTTGCACATGTTAAGAAAAAAATAGAGATCTTATCCTTTACAGTCACTGATTATTCTACCTCAAGACCCACATGGAAGAAGGAAGTTTGGGGAAGGAGAAAGCACTTGATTTGTTTTACTTTGGTATTTCATTGCCATGTGATGTAGCACTAGGGTAGGAGCCCTAGGCAGGCAATCAGACCCTCTGGTTCAGATTCAGCCTCAACAGCTAACTTGCTGTGTCCTTAGAACTCACTTTAGAGCTCCTATCTATCATATGAAGTGAAGCTCTTCTAACAAACTCTTAGGGGAATCTTAAAAATGTATTCTTGGGATCAGATGCCTAGACCTGCATGTTTAATAAGCCTCCTGGGTGCCTGGAATGTAGTGATCCTCAGACCACTTTCTGATCTCCTATGACCTCCAAGATGCTTCCAATTCTACAGGTCTATGTGTCAGTGATTTCAGACATCAGCAGAGCAATGTAGAGCAGGTTCCAGGTTTGTGTTCTCATTTGGCCACAAGGACTTCACTGTTCACTTACCCTAAAATACGTTATCTCCCTTGGGGATTATTTATGTTTTAAAGCCATTCCACTTCAAATCCTTTTCTTCCAGGTAGGTGGGCTTATGGTTACCAATGAAAGGTAGGCAGTGATGGTGATGGGCAAAAAGAAATTGAGAGATGCATGTCTTATAACATAAAAATCATCACTTTTCAAGTCAGCCAAGTGTAAAACTGAAGTGCAAGTGACCCCCAAGGGAGACCTGGGCTTGGGTTGATCCAGATTAAAAGATATGTGCAGGAAATATGTGTAGGCCTACTTCCTCTAAGTTCCAAATAAGAGTTACTTCCAAAAACTCAACATGCAGATCAACAAAATATGTGGAAGGAAGTCCAGATGACCAGCGGGCTGGCCATCCATTCTTTGAGTCATCATTATGAAGGAAAAGTAAAGAGAGGCTCCCACACCCAACACCAACTGCCCACTGCATCACAACAGGCTCCATGAAGAAGACAGGGACTTCGTCAGTCTTTTTCTTCTCAGATTCTCAAGGCCTCACATACTGCCAGGTGCACAATAGATACTCATTAAAATCTTATGGAATAAAAGAATGATATTATTCTTTAAATTACTGGCTCTAAAATAAATAACAAAAATAAAATGTAAATTTATGTTTTTAATTGTCTGAGGTAGCAATTTAATGGTACTTTGTCCTTTAATTGCCAATGTAATGCACTCCCAGTGTCTGCAAGGTCCGAAGGTAAATTTGTCCATTAGTTTATAGATTCAACAAATTGCATCCGGCTAGCAAGGGGGCTGTGAGATGAAACAGACAGTGCACTCAGGGAGCTGACAATCTGCTGTGTAATTAGTTACAACCAGTGTAAGATCTGAGAATGTAAGAAAGCATTTGATAAAGGTAACATTTTCTTTTACTGAGACATATGTAACAGAAACTCTCAGACATGACCTTCATTCCCTCCAAAGCAAGAAAATGCAAAATTTCTTCCAAGTACTTATATCCAAATGAGATACCTTGGATATGAAAAATCAGCCAGAGGCTACATGCTGGAAAATAATTCAGCTTCCTTTCCTATCTCCATGCCTTTGGCCCTCCCCCATCACACAATACCAAAACCTCTCAGGGCCCACTCTCCTTTAGATAAAGCATATTTCTAACTACCGTTTATCAGAGTTAGTGGCAGCAAATTCCAACTCAAAGTGTCTGAGAAATAAACAAACCTTCCAGATGAGTAAACACTGATCAACATTAATGATATTCCTTAAGAGAAATGTTCAAAGTCCCGCTTGGCCAGATTTATAACCAGTCCTGCTTTACGTGTCCCTTCCCAATTGTATGTCTTCAGCACTCCTGTAAGGAGGCAGGACTTCCTGTGCACTGGTAGTTCAATGCTGCCTGGCCCCCAAAACTCCCACCTCCAGAAACCATGAAGACCAACTGGGACTCTGACAAGAATGTCAGAAAAGTGGAAGTCTAACCTGGCATTGCCTGTTTGGAAATAGCAATGAGTGCACTGTGTCATTTCACTGAATATCCTGAACAAACGACTTTGCCTGCCACTCATTAGTATCTATGCCCCCTTTTCCCTCCCTTTTTGGCATTAAAGAAGTTGAAGTGCATAGTGGGGGTCATGCTTTCTAAGCTAATTCTAAGGCCACCAGACAAAGCTCTGGATGTTATTTCTTTCATAATAAATATGTACGCATTTTTCTGTTGTTTAATGAAATGTCTAAGAAATAAAATAAAATAAAGCTATTTAGAGAAATTTAGGAGTCTAAATCTGTAGCAACTCCAGTTTCTCTAACCCTATCACAACAATATCAAAAGTTTGGGCTAGGAGTTCTGAACAGAGGCAGTACAGCCCTTTAGAGGGTGATCTGGAAATCTGTGGAGTTGTTTTGGTTACACAATGATTGGGGGACACGGCTCACATTTGGGGTGCCTGCGGTGTTAGACATCCTGTCAATTTTGACAATTCAGCATAAAGAAAAAAATGTCCCAAGACTTGCATGATTTTTCAACTTCCCAAAGGACAATTCTGTAGCTGAGAAACTTGTTTATAACTGTCTTAACACAGAATATTGTTTTCACATAAATGCAAATATTTTTTGCAGTTTTGTTATAAAGCCATTTTCTAGCAATTTAGGAAAGTTTTTTGTTTTTTAACTTTCTCCACAACATTACCAAGAGCTGTTCACCATTTCAGAAAAAGCACAGCCTTTATTTACAGCTGCTCATGGACTGTTGGAGCCACTCATACAACTTCCCTGCCATCTCCATGGTAACACAACGTAAAGGAATGAGCATCCAACTACTTCCTTTTGTCTTTAAGTGAAGACAGACCTGAGGGTATTACCTGTTAAAGTACACAATATTTCCTAACAAATTACATTTATATCTTCTTTATATTGTAGTTAAGACATTTTAATTTTTTGCTGTTGTTAATACTAAGTATATAGGTAAGTTATACTTTATGCGAATTTCCTTTCAGGATAGAAAAGAGACAGAACTACCAAGTACTTATTACAAGGATAGGTAGTTATACAGAATAATTATACAAATATTATATTCTTAGTTCTTTTTAAAAATCTGCCAAAAGTGAAATATAACACAGAAGCAAACATCTGAGTAACCACCAGCCAGCTCAAACAATAGAATGTAGTTAGCAAGCAGAGCCCCCATTGGCCCCTCTCACAGATGACTTCCTTCCTCTACCTAAAGGTAACCACTGTCTTAACTTTCACGAAACTCTCATTACAATTTACCACCTAAGCATACTTTCTTAAACACCAGTCTCATTTGTCTGTTTCTCTCTTTTTTAAATTACATATGTAAATGATAGAGGTTTATGGTGTCTCATTTCTTTTGCTGGATATTGTGTTAATGAGATTGATTTGTAGTTGTTAGGTCTAGCTAGTAGCAATCATCTCTCTTTACTGTCCTGTAATATTCTACTGTATGGATATACCACAACTTACTTTCCTGTTCTATGGTCAGTGTTGTGGGGCTGCTTGCTGGTTTTGGTGATTACAAACAATGCTATGAACATCCCTATCCATGCTTCTTGGCACCCATTTCTGAGAAGTATATTTAGGACTGCCACACAGTGATAAAATACAGGCAATCTAGTTAAATCTGAATTTCAGATAAATAACATTTTTTAACAATAAGGAGGTCTCAGATATTGTATGGAGCATACTTACACTAAAGGTTTATTTGCCCTTTATTTAAATTTCAAATTTAACTGTCACTCCGTATTTTTATTAGCTAAATCTGGCAACCCTAACTATAAACCTATAGTTAAAGGAGTAAAAATGGCCACTTCCTAGGACATGTGAATCTTCAGCTTCATTAACTAATGCTAAACTGTTTTACTTAGAGGTTGAATTAAATTACACCTTTTCCATCAGTTTATGAGAATTTAGCTGTAAATTACATGTTCACATATGTGTGGGTCTTTTGGTGGGGCAGGGATTCTATTCTATTCTATTGTACTCTTCTATTGTGGTATCAATACCACATTGTATATAATAATTACATAATGGTAATAAACCTTGATTTCTGGTAAAGCAAGTTCCCTTACCTATCTTCTTCTTTAAAAGTATCTTAGTTATTCTTGGTCCCTTGAATTTCTACAAATTTCAAAATATGCTTGTCAAGTTTTCACAAAAAGCTGCTGGTATTTTGATTTGTTGTTATACTAAGTTACTAGAACAATTGGGGAATATTTTCATCTTTATAATATTTAGTCATATAATTCATGAATACATGAATACTGTATAGAGGACTCTGGTCTTCTTTTTAAAATCATTTTGTTATTTGATATATATCAAATATAGATTAAATATATTATTAAATATATATTTGATATATATATATATCATAGCTATTTTAAAGTTCTAGTTTGATCATTTCAACATAGTATCTATTTCTGGGTCTGATTCTACTGTCTTTTTCCCCTTTTGACCATGGATTGCATTTGATTGCTCCCTTATGTGTCTCAAGTTTTTATGTTAAAAGATAGTAGAAACTGAAGTAAATATTAATTTATAGCCAGGCCATGTCACTTCTGAGAAGCTGCCAGTAATAGGGATTGAGGTATCCAACCCATATTTAAACTGGGTCTAGCTTTGTTGTACTTTAATAGATTTAGCTCACCATGGATTCAAATGTTCGAAGAGAGAGATTAGGACTTTCCATCCCATAAAGCCCAGGATCTGGCCCATAGCAGATGCCAAGGTTCTTTATGCTTTACAGCTCAGACACCACGTTTCTGAACCATGGGACACCTTACTTTCCTTTACAGACTGCTTGCCAGTTTGGGGGGGTCACTGGGGAGTTCCCCGCACTCTTAAGTCACAACTTCAGCTTTCTGCACAACTCAAAATTTCTCTCACTGTGTCTGTTCCACTCCTGGTTTTGGAGAACAGCTGTGATGATCTCAGTGAAGCTCAATGCATCTCAACAGGATTTTTGTTAGCTCTCTGTCCCACCCCCAGACTTTAGAAGACACCTTTAGTACACTTGATGATAGCATTTCTTCAACTTTTATCTTTGATTGGCTTTTTTATGCTGTATAGAAATACAATTAATTATACATATTGAGCTTGTATCCAGTAATATTTAATTTTTTATTCTAAAGTTAATTTTTAATTCTAGTAGTTTTATTTTAAATAGATTCTCCTGAGAATCATATACAAGGAAGCTCTCATGGGCCTCAACAGTCAAACCTCAGCATGTCCTGGTGGTTAAGAATGGGACTTCTTGAGCCAGATTCCTGGGTTTAAATTCAAGTTCTGCTTCTTTCTAGCTATGTGACATTGGGCAATTTTTTCCTCCATTTTCTTACCTATACAGTAAGGATAATAGCAGCACCTATCTTATAGGTTTGTTGTATGGATGAAAAGAGTTAACATAGGCACACTACTTACAACTATGCCTGGCACAGAATAAGTGCTCTAGAGATACCAGCTCCCTCTGCCTTGGTCCCTTCCCAGCATCTCCCCAGGGAGTTCCCCACATCGCTCCCTGTGCTTCAGCCTTAACAAAAGGTCACTCCACTGCCCAGAACACACTTCTACCTTTCTTTACCTACCTAACTTCTTCTTCCTTAACTTTCAAGTCATATGCTGCCTTGGAAAATGGAACTTTTACTACCATCACCACCCCAGCACCACAGCAAATGATACAGTCCTCCTGTTGCCGATGAAGAGCAAGCAACAGAAAATACCGCCCTTGGTTACATGCGCACAAAGTGCAGAATTCTTTCTTCATAACATTTAAAGGACCAATTCAATGTACTCCAACATTTGTACTGAATTAAGCTATTAGACTCTATTAGACTGTACATTTGGTTAATTCTAAATACTGTAAGAGAAGGATATTTTTCCATATAAAAAGGATTTTAAATTATTTTATAAAAATTGTATGTGCTGTCATAAAATGCAGCTGGAGTTTGTTTGCATAATATCAGGTTTCTCAAAATTTAGTGCAATAATTAGATACTGCTGTCATGATGAGAGTCTGGAGCTGTGCCAGGCATGTTTTTGCTATACTGTTGCCGTCTCAAACTCTCTCAAACCCTCTCTTTTGGAAGCTCCCCATATTTTCCTTTGGTGCCAGTATAAAAAAACCTATGGAAAAAATAAAATCATCACCCAGACTCAGAGGAAAGAGATCTGCATTGAGATATGTTGAAACAGCCCAGATATTCATCTGTTTGGGAGCCTGAGAAGATGTTTTTCTTGGAGGAAGTGGCTGGTTGACGCCTTCCTCCTCTCCTTAGGTCTCTGGATGTCAGGCTGCAATGCCCTGAGACCCATTTCCTCTCCCTTGTCACCACCAATTTATTTAGGGATGCTAAGAAAATTCCTCAATTTTCTGAACTTTAAATCGGTATCTTTCAGAGATGATCTTATAGATGACAGGTCAGCAAAATTCTGCCATTTTCCTTAACTCAGAAGGGCTAGATACTACATATTTTTGGCTTTACTGGCCAAACAGGCTCCATTGCAATTACCCAACTTTGCTGTTTTAATGTAGAAGTCACCATAACAATTCATCGATGAATGAGCATGGCTACGTTCCTATAAAACTTTGCTTAATGTTTTGGCATTGGTTATTGCCAATAACTGCATATTGGTTATTGGCATTCCCTTTTCCCAGTGAAGCAGCATGTAGAAAGATCAAAATGATTTACTCAAAATTCCACATGTGCAAAGGGACTGAGTATGTGCCACATTGCATCTTTGTTATAAATTTCATCCTGAGACCAAGCCTGCCCCTGCCCCCCCAAAAAAAACAGGTAGCAGGCTGGATTTGGTCTGTGGCTGTAGTTTCTGACCCCTACTATAGATGGCCACCTAATAAATAGGACTACCACTTATTCATTCATTTGTTTCTCATTTGCTCATTTAGAGACTATTTATAGAAGGCTACTATGTGTATCAAGTACCATTCAAAGCATTGGAGACTGAGAAGCAAACCAGACAGGTAAGGAACCTGATCTCTGAAACTTACTTTGTTGATGAAAGACAAACAGTAAATAAGTCAACAAATAACTTTGGATAATCATAGGTGCTTCGAATATATTAAAGCTGAATTGCAATGGGAAATATCTTGAGTCTAAAGGAAAGTATGCACAGTATTTGAGATATGAATCTAAGATGACTTAGCACAGAGGCTGTGTGTCTTACATAACATTATTATTAATCCTCATTACCATCCCTCAAGTTGTATTATTATACCTTTCTTACAGAAGAGGAAAAAGACCTCAGAGGCTCAGAGAAGAAAAATAACTTGCCTATAATTCACAGCTGCTAAAGACAGAGCTGGGATTCAAATCCACATCCACTTGTCTCCAAGGGCCAAGGACTTACAGTTTCTCCCAGGAATTATAATCTGTAGAGTCCCAGGTATTGCTTCTCGGCCTTTTGGCTATGATCGGGTGTGGAGAGTCCCATGTAATGCTCCTTCTTGCATTACTAGAAATTGAGAGAAATCTTCATTCACTTAACATTTCGTTCAAGCATCATTAATTCCCCCCCAAAAACATTAACTGAGCACCTACTATATACCAGGAACAATTAAAGATACAATGCTGAGCCACACAAATAAGATCTCTCACCAGAAAAAGGCTGGTCAGTGTTGACAACAGGCTCTGTGGAGGTGGAGGGACCCCTAATTAGTACCATTTGCCAATTTCTGAGGTGTAAATACTTCCCCCATGGCTGATTTCAAATTGCTAACCTGTTGTGAAATGGCTTGCAAAATTTCTGAAAATCTGACAGTTGATTTTTGTGACCAGCTGTGAGTCTGCTCTGCATACCACTGTGTTGCAGGGTCTCGGTGGGGACAGATCCAAGTAAACAGGACATTTTAATACAGGGCAAGAAGTACTGTTACAGTGGAAATAGAATGCTTTTGCTGCTAGGGTAATGCAAACAACGGGCTTACCCCAGACATGAAAATAGAAAAAGAAAAAAGCAACTGCTGTGATATACTTGACATTAAAGATGTAAATATTTGGAAACAACATTTATATTGTTTTTCTCTCTTTTTTAAGATATATATTTTGATAGATTAAAATCTTCCCCTTTTGTATAAATATATGACATCCTGTTGATGCTCCAAATGGTCCTTGGACCAAACAATTCAGACCGTTATTATAATTCTCAGCTTTACTTGGTTGAAGGAGGCCTGCTGTAACTAATGGTTCAGGGTTCTAGTCTCATTCTTGCTGCTGTTCCTGTGCCCACAGGTAACTAACTTGATTTTCAGTGCAACCTCTCCAGTTACAAGTCGAATTTAGATGAAGTCTCTTTTCTATCTCCCACCCAGTGAGGACTCTCAGACAATAGGCACATTCTGTCAGGCATATTGCAGGCTACTCCCACTTTTAAAGCCTTACGACCATTTACATAATGCCCAGTTTAGAACTGAGAAGTAGCTGGGCCCAAATAAGTCTAAAATACTTATAAAATCCACAGCACTTTAAATCCAGGATGGGACAGAAACACCAATGCTGTGAGGAGGGCCTTTTGAAAATGTCATCAGCTCTGAAACAGCCAGCAAACTAAGACAAATTCTGGCACTCATAGGACCTGAACCCTTTTCCAGTTACATCTGCAGGCACCTGTTCAGCTCTAACGCCCATCCTCTTTGTAAATGAGCCAGCGACTGGGACCTGTTCACACATTAGCTAGAAATATTATTTGGGAAACAGTTGCAAGAACATCGATGACCAACATGTGTGTGGTCATCCACACACCCAGAAGTTGTCATTGCCTTTCTGGTGTTGCTGTCGGCCAGGATCCACATGAACATGCTGAAGGGTACATCTCCCAGGCTCTCTTTCCACGGCCCTCCCAATTCAGTTTGCCCTGCTCTCAAGTGAACTGTGTGGACAGGCAGCTCAGCCTGCTCCCGCACAAAGCACAGAGATTCCAAGTCTTGCCTCACTTCGTTTTTAAGCAAGGCTTACATCCCAGGGACTGAAGATGTGATTAATAAAAGTACTACAGCTGCAACCTAGAAATCTGTTTTCATGGTTGTTCCAAACATATGCACGGGGTTCATTTGGAATTCGTTCCTGACTTTTTAGTTCAAAAGCAGCACCTAGTGGGCTTCAGAACATATGGATGGTAAACCCTGATGAAGGCCTTTTCTGTATCTACAAAGCACAAATCAGACAGACCTCAAGAGTCAGATTTTCCACTCAGGCTGTCTTCTTGATGTGGTTAACCATCACATGGCCAAACACATCCCTCTCTGTGTTCTTTATAAACCAAACCTTACTCCACATCAAAAAGCTACCCAGTATTTGGGTCTATGTGACACATTGTAATTTTCCATCGGTAATTGCACATTCAATTAGATTGACTGACAAGCAATAGAGGTCAAAAATGTTGTCAGAGAAACCACAGGGGATGCTGGGGACTGTGGCAAAGTAGGAAGTTGAGGCCTTGTGAACAGGTAGCTTCTACTCTGTTCCACCAGCTGGTTGTGAGGTGGCAACATAAGCCCAGCACTAAGTTTTCAGAGGATACTTGCAGTCTTGATTTTGATGTAAGTGAATTCTCTCCATATTTAGTGATTAACAATTAATTTATTTTTTATTTAAACCCATGGATCAAACACACCTATGGGTTTAAACCCAGAATATAGACCACAATCCCATAACCTTAGGAATGGATGAAACTACTTCCTATAACAACCTCTAATTTTAGAGATTTTGCAACACCTGAAAACTATTCTCAAACTTAATCTCTCACCACTACCACACCCCCTTCTTTTTAAATATATTACTTAATCGTAATACACATTCATTAAAGTGCATATAGCATAAGTGCAAAGTCCATAGGTTCACAAACTAATCATTTATGTATAACTAGCATTTAATTCCATAAATAGGACATTATTTGCATTCCAGAAGCCCCTTCCAGTCACTACTTGCCCCCACAATATTAATCACTATTGTGTAAACTTTCGTTTCCTCATTTTCTAAATAAAGTCAAGTGAATACTGCCTGTGCATGAATCAGTTACAATAATGCAAACTGTGGGTTGTTAAAAGGCAGTATATATAACTGCTGTGCTAGGAACCTTGGTCTGATATTTTAGACAATTTATCAGCAGACTTTAACATAACAGCCTTGGCCAAGTTTTCCATTCACTTTGTCCATACAAACAAAGCCAAGGTTTTGAATTCATAGCCTTTATGTTACCTAATCCAGGTCATTTGAGCCAAATGCTTCCCTAACACATGTGGATAAAATCCAAGTCCATGTGCAGTTTCCTAGTCTCTCTGAATTGAGAACCAAGATGCTATCACATTTTTTTTCATGAAATTAACTATGTGTGTAAAATACAAGACTTTGCTTCAATGCATGTATTTATCTTACCAAGTTTATGACAGACCATCAACAATCCCCGCTGTGCTCTGGCTTCTCAATATGTTTCTCTTTTATCCTTCAGCAGTCATCCTACAATTCAAATTTTTTGGTTCTCACATCCTTTGTTTTGAAAGCAACCTGAATCTGGCATCAATTTATTTTTTAGTGAGAAATAAATAATCTGTGAAGTATGTTATGGCACATTTGGCACAAGATGCTAAAACAAAAAGACAGGGGTTTGTGGTGGGGGGGTGTCAAAACACATGCCAGCCATTGGCAAAGCAGTCCTGGTGAATTTACCATCGACTGCAATCCCTTCCTCACTGATTCAGCTGCTGCCGATCTGCTTTGGTTTCGCTACAATCCCCAGCGGCTCCTCTTCCACACCAGGCTGCAGAGCAGAGAAATAATCACATTACCCTCCCGCCACAGGGCCCCGCTGCAATCTGTATGGATCTCTGCGGTGACCATTTCAAAAGAGGTCCTTTAAAACCCCACTTCATTAATAATCTTAGAAACAGAATTCAAGCAACATTGAGATGCTTTTTCACCTATCAAGTGTAAAATTTCTTACAGCAATTTTCACTGCTTTAATATAAGGCCCATGCTTGAGCAGAAGGAGGAAATGGAAATTCTTATACAATGCTGGGGGCAGCATGAACTGATACAAGCATTCTGGAAGAGAACACAGAATACCACGTCTGGAGGCAGAATATTCATCTCCATGTCTTTTGCTCTTGACGTGACAAAAGGGGCTTTGCAATGGAATTAAGGCTACTAATCAATGGACTTGACAACAGGGAGATCACCCTGTATTACCAGATAGGGCCAGCATAATTAGTTACATGAACCCTTAGGATCAGAAGAACAGGAGGCACTGAGATGCGGCATCAGGCAGCAGCGTGAGGACCTGACCCCATAGCTGGTTCTGGGATACAAACGGCTCCATGCGAGTTCTGAAAAGCGGACTCTAGGGACTAGGAGGGGCCACAGATGACAGCCATCAAAGGAGACAGGGGCTGGTGCTACAGCTCCTGTTTCCTTGGTGCCTGCTGTGGGTTTCCAACCCTTCAAGGGGAATTACCGGGGAGCCTGGACACAGAGTCTCCCCTCAGTCTGCAGACGGGAGCCCACCCTGCCAACACCCCGATTCTGGTCTTCTGAGACTCAAAGCAGAGAAACCAGTTAAGCCCATTGGTTTTCTCTTTTCCTCCAGAACTGTGAAATAATGAGTGCTGTCTCAATTCACTAATTTGCTTTAATTTGTTATGGCACTTTATTAATGTTCTCCAGAGAAACAGAACCAATAACCTATGGATATAGATACAGGGTCTGGCACAAATAACACCCCTTTTTATTGCAAAATCAAAAGCACGTAATTCTGTAACATAACAATATCACACCTGAGCACACCATATGACATTTTAGATGAAATGTTCAAATTAAACTATAAATTATTACACTCATATTATTACCCTACCAATCACACCCAAGCAGGTGTTAGTTGTGTGGTGCCCTGTATATTTAAGGGGAGATTACAGCAGTCGGTTCTGTAGCCATGAAGGCTGAGCAGAGGCACCGCGTGCGGCATGCGGGCTGGAGGCCGGGGAAAGCGCTGGCATAATTCTGGCCGCGTCGCAGCCCGGAGCCCCGAGGGACCTCTGGGGTAACTTCCCGGGATGAAGGCCCGAGAGTCCGGGGCAGGAGAAGACGGTCGTCCCAGCTCAAGGAGAGAGAAGTTCAAGTTCAAGTGACATAGGGGAAGCCTGAGCTCCCCTGCTCCTCAGACACAAGGAATTTTCAGGGGCGCCAAAGCGGATACGAGGATCTGGGGCACAAGGTCACCATGCACCCCACCTCCAATACAGCGACGCGCACCGGAGGGAACCCGACACCTGGCGCTTCTCCTGGAGGAGTGAAGGGTTGGAAGCCCCCAACAGGCGCTCTGACGTTAAGGCCTGGTACCTGACAGACCAGCCTCCAGACTATCCAGCTTCAAAAACCCACTGGCTCGTCCAGAAGACACAAGCAGCCATGACGAGCAGAGGCGGGCCCCCTAGCTAGGGTGCACCTGCGCTAGGAAGCACCTGCTCGGCCCGGCGCAGAGGAAACGAGTGAAAGGAGCTGGGACTGTATGTGAATGATACTCGTTTGCTCACCTTAAAGCGTTTTTTATATATACTGGGTCTGGCTGAAGTAACGCCTGCATGAGTGTGGTTGGTAGAGTAATATTACAGGTATAATGATATATAGTTTTAATTTGAGCATTTCACCTAAAATGTCATATCGTGTGCTTGCGTGTGATATTATGTTACAGAATTACATGGCTATGATTTTGTAGTATAAAGGGCATTATATGTGCCGGATCCTGTGTATAAAACACTAGGCTTTTCTTCTGCTTTTCCGGTGTGTGTTTTCTCCTGCAGGCAGCATCTACACAGTGCTCTTCTGTCTCCTTCCAGGTGGCAGGTGGTGCCATCGTCACGCTCCAGCTAGCAGGTACCATCTTCTCTTTCTTGCTTTTCGCCATTCTTATCCTTTTTCCTCTCTCTAGATGCTTTTTCCTTTATGCAGCAAATCCTCACATAACGTCATTGGTTCAATGTTATCTCATTATTACACCGATGAGATGTGTAGACACCTAACTCTTGTTTCTGTCAAGTAGCCTGTGGTAAAAGTGGTGTTGTTGTGTATTATTTCACTTCAAGTTGCAGATCCAATAGACAGCATTGAGTGAGGACTCACTGGTTGTATTGAAGTATATGTAACACCATGTTGATAGGATGTTCTATCTGGGTTCCGGGTGGGACCCTAAAGCCAAGAATAAAACCCCAGTGTTAGGTGCTCCACATCCAAAGGCCAGGTGTTCCACAGGATTGGCACAGGAGATCACTGAAAAACAGCCATTCCCCCTCTCCAGGGTGTAAAGCAATCAGTGAACTTGAAACAATCCAGGGGCCGTGGTGCTCTGGGCTGCTTCTCTTGACCATTTGTGGAAGGAGAGAGAGGTGCTATGTCCTATAATCAGTGAAAGAGTGGGGCTTCAGAGGGACCAAACAAACATTTTGCCACCTTCTCCTGAGTTCAGAGGACACATGGGTTGGGGAGTGATACATTTAGTGACTTATTTATTCATTCACTTAACCAATATTTACTGAGCCAACTAACACATACCATGCATTGTGCTGGGTGCAGAATTTTAGGCCTCTTCTTTTTTTTTTTTAACCCTAAAGTAACCTATTGTATTAAAATAACAGAACTAAAATGCAAGTTGAGTGAACATTTATTGTTTGCTTTCCCCCAAATCTATTTCTGCTTATTCTGACTAAAGCCACTGATTTGAGTCTGAGAATTTCCCCTCTTCCCCCACAGGTGCTTTGCTCCTCCTTCAGCTCAAGTGTGAAATAAATGGCCTTAGCCAATCAGTGCCTCTTATTCCCATGATCACAGTTATGGATTAAGGAATGAGCATATGAACCCAACAGACAAATGAGATGCAATGAAATTTGGGCTGTGAATCCCTTAGTAGATACAGGTTCTCATTTTCACCAGATGTGAACTTGAGAATAAGCAGGAGCTGGAGCAGTTGCAGCCATTTTGCTACTGTGAAAAACTTGGGAATTTAGTATAATGGAGAAGGCCTGGAGACATTGCTTGAGTTCAAGATGAAGCCATAATTGAAGCTAGATTAACCCTTGTATTACTTACATGTACGAGTTAATAATTGTCTTTTTGCTTAAGTCACTTTGAGTTGTGGGGCATCACTTGCAACAACAACAAAAAGTCCTCATGTTGACAAGATGCTATATTATTTTCTGTTTTCTACTCTAAAATGTTGAAAGCTTGAATTTAAGTTCTAAAAACAGAATTTGAAACTCAAAGAGGAAAAATAATATGATAATCTACTAAATTAAAAACTATACATATATTTGCTTTCAAATACGATAAAAATGAGTTTGTATCTTCAAATATGCCTAAACTAGAATTTAAATCAAAACACCCTTAGGACATGGAAAGTGTGATAAACCAATTAAGAATGAGGAGAATGCTTTCCATTCTTTCCTAAGCTCCTCTGGTTAACCCTCCTATTAGATTCCAGTTACATGGCCAATCTGGAAGTAGGGTCTGGAGAGAAAATGCTTGAAGGACAAGGGAAGATAAAAAAGTCAGCAATCATTCTAACACCAAGACATCTGTCACATGCCTCTGATCCCATAAAGGATCTTTGACTTTAGCTACCAATTTCCTTTTTTGAATTCTCTTCCGAGTCTGCCTACAGTAACACATTGGAACACATCTCGTCATATACTTAACATCTGGAATGAGGGAAGGTTTCCCAAAGGACTCTTGGCTGCCTTATGACCCCCTGGAGGAAATTCCCTGAGAGTTAGGATGACAGCGTGTTAAATAGCAGTCACTCATCTGTGAGATGGTTCCGCATCTCACCACATCCGAAAATAAAAGAGCAAGGGCCCCTGATTTTTGCAGGCTAAGCTTGGGGTTACATTACTTGATGCCAAAACATCCACATTAAGATAAAAATATTCAGTCAGCCATCCAAGTATTCTCAAGGATCCAGATGTTTGGCATCTCATAAGCACAGCCTTCAATGGCACTAACTGAATAATATAAAAATTCCCATCCCCCTTGGTCATTAAGCATTTATTATCATTTACTTATGTGCCAGCCACATAGGTTAGATTGATTCATACCATTGGTCCTGTCCCTCATGGAGTTCAGTGTTTAGGGGCATTCAAATTATACAGCAAACTACAAGAGAATGTGATGAATGATGTATTAAATTAGGAAACTTTCATTGCAAGAAAGTATTGAGTGCAACTAAAAGCAGGACTTCTACTAGCTAATTCTGTGCTTTCGTGAATATTAGGAAAAGATGCCTCATTCTCTAGGCAAACACAATTCACATCCAAACATGTAGAATAGTGAGCAAAGAGTAGTAGCAGGGCACCCTTTCCCCTCAAACACCCTAAAGAAACAAATGTTAAAGACCACGTGTTACATTTTCTGGTATATGTATCTGATTTATGTGAAATGTTAAGAATAAGCAAATTCACAGAGGTCAAAAGAAGATTAGTAGCCACCCCAGGGGCTGGGTTAGATGTAAGGAGTCAGGAAAGAGGAATGACCACTACTGGATATGGGGGTTCGTTTTGGGGTGGCTGGACTATGGCGATGGTTGCACACTCTGTAAATATGCTAGAAACCACTGTACTGAACACTGTAAATAAGTACATTGTATGGTATATGAACTAAATTTCAATACATTTTTTAAAAGATGAGCTATGTGTGCCTGTCTGTGACTAGTATTACCATCTAGGGATGGTCATGCTAATACCATACAGATTCTTCACTAGACATGGAAACAAAACATGCATTTTAATGTTAGTATATACTCTATCATATATATGCAATATATTGATTGGGTTGGTCCAAAAGTCCAGGAAGCTCAGAGAGTCCCAAAGAAGTTGGACCCAAGGAGGAACACACCAAGGCACATCATCATTACATTAGCCAAGATTAAAATGAAGGAGAGAATCCTAGAAGCAGCAAGAGATAAGGGGACAGTCACCTACAAAGGAGTTCCCAGCAGACTGTCAGCTGATTTCTCAAAAGAGATCTTACAGGCAACAAGGGGCTGGAAAGAAGTATTCCAAGTCATGAAATCCAAAGACCTACAACCAAGTTTGCTCTATCCAGCAAAGTTTTCATTTAGAATGGAGGGGCAGATAAAGTGCTTCTCAGATAAGACCAAATTCAAGGAGTTCATCATCACCAAGCCCTTATTATATGAAATGTTAAAGGGACTTACCTAAGAAAAGAAGATAAAAAATATGAACAGTCAAAGGACAGCAAACTCACAGCTATCAACAACCACACCTAAAACAAAAGCAAACTAAGCAAACAACAATAGGAACAGAACCACAGAAATGGAGATCACACAGAGGGTTAGCAACAGGGAAGTGGGAGGAAGACAGAGGGGGAAAAGGTACAGAAAATAAGTACCATAGATGGTAGGTAGAAAAAAGCCCTGGCTGGTATAGCTCATTGGATTGAGCATGGGCTGTAAACCAAAGAATCACCAGTTCAATTCCCAGTCAGGGCACATGCCTGGGTTGTGGGCCAGATCCCCAGTGGGGGCCATGTGAGAGGCAAAATTGATGTTTCTCTCTCTCTTCCTCCCTCCCTTCCCCTCTGTATAAATAAATAAATAAATAAAATCTTTAAAAAATAGACAGGGGGAGGGCAAGAACAGTACGGGAAATGTAGAAGCTAACGAACTTATGACACATGGACATGAACTATGGGGGGGAATGTGGGTGGGAGAGGATGTGCAGGGTGGAGGGGAATGAGGGGAGAATGGGACAACTGTAATAGCATAATCAATAAAATGTATTTTAAAAATGTAGCCCTGGCTGGTGTAGCTCAGTGGATTGAGTGCAGGCCTGTGAACCAGAAGATCGTGGTTCGATTCCCAGTCAGGGCACATGCCTGGGTTGCAGGCCAGTTCCCTGCAGGCCAGTTCCCAGCAGGGGATGCACTAGAGGCAACCATACATTGATGTTTCTTTCCCCTTCTCCTTCCCCTCTAAAGATAAGTAAATAAAATCTTTTTAAAAATGTATTAAAAAATGTAAAATAAAAGTCCATTTAGTTTTGTCTGTAAAATAAAAGACACAGTTTTCATTCTTACCATTAACTATTGCTTCAGGTATTTGGAGTATGTCGGCTTTCTCCTGCTGTTGGCTTCCACTGGGTGGAGGCCAGGGGCACTCCTGAACATCTTCCGATGCATAAGACAGCCCCACAGCAAAGAATTATTTAGCCAAAATATCCGTAGTACTAAGAAACTGCACAAACCACTTTTGACATGTTTGATCAGTCCTTAACAAATCTTTGTTTGTGATCAGTTATATTTTTGCCTTCTGGAAATATTAAAGCATAATACACAGAAAATGTTGCCTATCTTTTTCCATCTTCAGTATTAAAATGGCTGCACAAAAACTCACCATTTTGATAAGTTTTTAAAATATACACTGATATGACAGCTCTCACAATAAAATCTGACAAAATTGTTCCGAATGAAGTTAAAGACAACTAAGCACCACTAGAGCCATCGTATACAAAAGAAATAAATGAATGACCAGCCCAATATTTGATCTAACTATTCTTCCCTTAAAGGGGAGAGATTTTCTAAGTGTGTTCACTCTGCTTCTGTTTAATTTTGTATTTATGAGTTAGGATGAAAGTTTGACTCATGCCTAAGACTTTATAAAACTCATTATATAAAATGAAAGAAAAACACAAGCATATTCTATTTATTTTTAAAGCTACTGCTGCCATAACAATTTTATGTTGCCTTGTAAGAGGGATTCTTTTTGCCTTCATTCTATATTTAGAGTATTAGTTACCATAACGATGAGATATAATTCATCATATAGAAGCCCAACCCAAGGGGCATTCTGTATCAGGAATCTCTACATTATGTTACAATTATGAAAGGCTGTCCCATAGATCATTAGGTCCAGTGTGCTCTCTGTCTAGGACAGATTGCCATGAAACTTCCAAGTAGATGAGCTATAAGCTTATTTTAGCAAAATAAAATTAAAAAATAAGGCTTGAGGACCCCCAATCTGGTTATTTCACTTCAAAATTTAGTTCAGAATTTTGCAACCAAGGTGGAAATGGCCTAACTTGCAGCATTCTCTGCGCCCCACAAGCATAAATAACTGTCTCATTGATTTTTTTTCTTAGTGTATCAGTGGCCCTTCTTAACCCAGCCTCTGGCTGGACCTGATTCCTCAGTCTGAAAACATGTTAGCAATGTGTGTCCTCAGTCACAAAAAGGAGACTCTCCTCTATGACATTGCTTCCCTCTTTGTGATTCATACCAGTCATATTGAGCTTGTTGGCTGAGGCAAGCAGTGTAATACTTATAAAACCCAGACCCTCTTTCCAGAAAAGTGCACATAATACATGAAATTTAATCCAAATTTGGGGTTTTCCTCTGAAGCCCATTCAAATTCCTGTAAAGATTCTTAGATCACAGACTAATATATATTTTCTCTTTCCATTTCTTTTACTCATTCATTCATCCAGATAAACACATAGCTTATGATATGCCAAAAACTGTCCTAACTCATTGGTAGCCATGAGAACAGCTGCACCCAGGAGACTTCATGGGGTCCTCAGTTTCTGAAAGGGTGAGTGTCTGCTCTCTGTGCTGCAGTGGGAGAGAGTCTTCTTGTTCCACTGAAAGTTGAGTTCCTGTGTTTGATGCAGTTCCATAACATTGTTTTCTTCCAGCCCATGCAAGTCTATGAGAGCCTTTTCCACAGCAACACAGGGTTTTGGAGAAAACACAAGATTTCAGGTTTGAATTCAGTAGCTATATAGACCTGGGCAAGTCACTTAATCTTTCTAACTGTTCATTTTCTCCTCTGGGAGTTAGAACTAATAGCAACTGCCTCACATTACCTTTCTGGGAGTGTGAGTAAAAAGAAAAACAAAGGAAAGAAAGGGGGAAGAGAGAGAGGAAAGAGAGAGAAAGAAAGAAAGAAAGAAAGAAAGAAAGAAAGAAAGAAAGAAAGAAAGAAAGAAAGAAAGAAAGAAAGAGGAAGGAAGGAAGAAAGGAAGGGAGGGAGGGAAGGAAAAGAGAAAGAAGAAGGGAGGGAGGAAGGGAGGGAGAAATAAATGGAGGTGACAGCAAAACAAGTGATTGTTAGTATTATCATGTTGTTTTTAATGCTAGTGCTGAAAATTAGACACATATCCTCACTTTTGGCTTTACAGGGTGACAGAGAGGTGCAAGAGACCCCTGCTAGTGAGTTCCAGTGTTCTCCTCTATTTTGCATTCAAATGGTAGTTGTTGGAACAGAACAAGTAGCACATTCCAGAACTGTGAAACCTCTCATGAGGTGATTGTCTGCCTCTTACTTACAGCTATAACGCACTAAATCAGAGCGAATTACATGCACACACAGATACTCACTCCAGAGACACACAGCTCCTTGTAGACATTTTTTAAGATAGAAGAATATTTAAATTGTTTTTCTTGGGAGTTTCTTGAAGAAAAACCTTTACCCAATGGTATTAGAATTCTTTTGGTGCCAAGTAACAGACACAGACTCTACTTGCCTATACTCCCAGGTGATGATTTTATATTTAAGATACAGCTGTGAAGATAGAGCCTTATATTCAAGATACACAGAGCCTTGGGCTGTGTGGATCCCTGGAGCTGGCCTGTGTTGCCTGGCAGTACAAAAGGCTGAAGCTACCAGTCAGAACCCTCAGTGCTCCCCCACTGCTTCTCTGTGTGATGTGCTCACAGGGCTTCTGACTCTTTCTCATCAGATCAGCTGCCTCTGAGCCTCTGTCTGGTGGCAGACAGAACGTGGCTGCATTCAACTCCCAACTTGACATGTCTGCACTCAGCACCCCAGATGGACCTAGTCTGGCTCTGTCCCAATTCCATGTCCCCAGAGAAGGGGGTCTGATCAGCCTGAGTTGTGTCATGGTTCTGTTGGGATTGGAGAGAACCCCCCAAACCCCTGAACATTCTCTTTCCAATCCAGATTTTAAAGCACTTGAGAAAATAATGGAGAGAAGGAGAAGTAACCTATGAATTTATGACTGGTAAGGGTGACTAAAATATGTAGAGTGGGCTTCCAAATGGAGCAGGTAACTTTATCCAAGTGAAAAGGAGCAAGAAAAAAGAAATGTTCCCAATGGGCAGAAAGCACCCAGAAGCAGCAGGAGGTAGTGACTGAGCAAGCAAGTGAAAATTGGGGCTTCCTCCTAAACTCATCATTCCAGTGACTGGCTCCTCCTCCTGGGGAGAAATGAATGAAGGAGGCTGAAAATGTAACAGAGGCAGAGTCCCTACAACCTGGATGAAAGTGTCAGGCCTGGGGAAGAAGTGTTTCCCTCTTCTACAGTGTCATTGAATCAAAGGTGTCTTTGTTCAGGGGCTGGAGTCATAGGGAAAGGCATTGCTCTCAGAAGCCTCTTTAGATAGGGGACCAATGACAGGAATGATTGTGAGTAGAGTGTGTACCTCAAAAGACATATGAGAGGGGATAATTATCTTCTGGAGGGTAGGCCCCTTGTAGCACAGGCTTCCCTGCTAGGTGATTGTATCAGTCTATCAGGTGGCATTGTTGTGAGAGGCTGTGTTCAGCTCAGTGAATTTTCTTTGAAAACTCAGTGTGTTTGCCCATTTCATGATGCTGATTTATGAGTGCATCTGGCCACACCAAGTTGAGTATTCAGCAGTTTTGGACCAAAATCAGCATGACCCCATGCCCCACCCTTTCTATTTGCCCAATCTCTCCCAGATTGATTTTTTTGTTGTTTGTTTTGCAGGATGAAAGTCCTCAAAGGGAAAAGTTTGGCTGATGTGAAAGAGATGAAACAAAAAATGTCAGAAACACTAAAAGGCATCAGAATCGACAAGTTCAAAAACTGTTTTGAGCAATAGAAAAAAATGTCTTGATAGGTGCTATTGCATCAAATGGAGAGTACTTTGATGGTGACTGAAGTTTAAACATGTAAGAATAAATACACACATTTTTATAAATAAATTTCTGGGGTTTTGCTGGGGGGTCATCCCTTGTATATACTATGCCTGATACTGATATGTGTCAACTACAACTGAAAAATGAATTAAAAATATCTACTATAGCCATTCTTTCTTTGAAGTAAATGGAGAATCAATCCCTCAAGGGCTATGATTGGGCCTTGGCTCGCTGCAGTCAGAAAAACAAGGCAGGAGGGAAACTGAGACCTAAATAATACAGTAATTCTCTCCTGGAGGAAGATGAAGCTGTAAACTATAAGGGTTGGGCAATATCAACAGCCATGCTCTGCTAGGTGGAAAAGCCTATTGCTCTTAGAAAAGCAAGCACTACTCTTCTAAGAATGTGGGATGGAGACTCTTCTAGCTCTTCTCAGTGTGGCAGGAGGCGTTTGCTGCACCCTTCAAACACTCTGGACGTTCCACTCTTCAACCCTGTGAGGCAGAGCTTCTTGCTTTGTTTTACTTTAGCCTAATGTGCATTAGAAAAGACCTATGAGATCATGACTTTACTCTGTCATCCTGACTAGCAAACAGGCCTATGTCTTCCTGTCTTTGCAGGTGTTGCAGGATATCAGGGTCTCCTAGCAAAGCCCCAACAAGCAGTACACTCACAGGAAAGCATACAGTGAGAGGAGAAACAGGCCCATCTCCGTGTATACAAATTATACGTTCTGTGGGCAGAACATAATATAGTTTTGTGTAGCAAGTGGCAGCCATCATTCCTATGTCTAAACAGGAACTGCATAAAGGGGAGCTTGCCAGCCTGTTGTCATCTTTTTTCCAATTGAAGGGCAATAATAAAATAATGCTTCACTCAACATTCCTCTTCTTAACACACATATCCTTTCAATTTGCTTTTTCAAGGAATACGGTAGATTCATTGAGAAATGCAGTAGATTTATTGTTAACTCTGGCTCTCACTCATTAGGGGGGAACTAGGAATGCTGTCTTCCTGTGACTGGACAGAATCTCTCATTTTCTTTTTCATGTGTTCTTTTAGTGAGTGACAACCTTAAGACTAGCTTTAACATGCTTCCTGGTAGGAATTTACCATTGTTATAGCTTTGGATTAGAACAACTCAGGGCACTTGTATGGCTTTGTTGGGCCACTGCAAAACCTGAACAGTGGAGGCATCTGTCTCGGTTGGAATTGGAATCACATACACTCAAATGCCTTCTGTCCAGTTCCCATGTTGGCTCTCTGTTTAAATCTTTTGCCACCTATAGGCTTTTCCATATAGCAGAAGCATGACTGTTGATGTTACCCAACCTTTATGGTTTACAGCTTCATCTACCTCCAGGAGGGAACGACTTTATTATCTAGGACTCAGGTCCAAAATTCCCAGAGAAATATTTCGATTGGTCAACTTGAGTCACATGTCTCCGCTGAACCAATCAACTGTGACAGGTGGAATAACTTGAACAATTTGTAGGGGTGTGGTCTCGAAAGGATGGGCAGACGAAACAATGGATTTAGCCAATGTATACACATACTCCTTGTTCCCACATGCTTTTGCTGTGGTCCCTGTCACCTCTACCCTCCATACATTAGAGGTAAAACACTGATAAAGTGAAATCAGCAAAGTCAGGCCCTGCATGTCTGCTATGATGTACATCAAAGGCCTCTGCGTGAAGCATCCCACTCCTGAGCTGCTTTCTTCTATGTGATCAGAACTATTAGATAATATCAGATTCACAACATCTGGGGAGCTCCAGCTGGTTCTTTCTTCTCTTCCCCCTTCCCTAAACCTCTGGAGGAAAGAGATGCAAGGGAATGAAGAAAAGTTAATTCTCTGCTGGAGTCATGGCCAGAGAAGAGCTATATTTTATTTTCATTATTTAACCATTTTAGAGTGTATGATTTCTAATTTATTGGTTTTTAGTACCCTTGCAGTATTGTGCAACCATCATCACCGCTAATTTGGAACACTTCTCACCCTGAAAAAAAAAACCATGCCCAAGAAGCACCACTCTCTGTTTCCCTGTCTCCACAAAGCAAACTGCCAGTTTGTTTCCTGTCTCTGTGAATTTACCTATTGGAGACTATTCATGTAGTTGAAATCATATAATATGTAGCCCTTTGTGTCTTGCTTTTTTTTACTTAGCATAATGTTTTCAAGGTTCACCATGCTGTTCCATATAGTTTTGTATTTTAGTTGGGTTATAAGAACTAAGCCTTTCGATGTAAATAAAAAGTAACAGCATTGATTTTCATGTAATCTTTGATAAGGAATTTTTAAAATTTCTTTTATAGCACTTGTTTCTATCGAAGAACAATATTATGCATCTTTTTAATAAAATGCAGGGCAATGCTAATCTTAAGCAAACTAAAAGTATATTTTCCACCATAGTGTGATAAAGGATTGGAGAGATAAACAGCTAAAATAGACAATGGAGAAAGAAAGATAATTAGAATAGAAATTCAAGTTAACCATCCATTATTGCAGCTGAAGCTAAGACTAGTTGTCATTTGAGCTTCCTGGGAAAGGAATTTCACATTCAGAACTTCCTGGGAATGAGAAAAGGAAGTCAGTGGATGCACAGCTCTGCCATCTGATGAACTCAAGGATTACATGTTGCTGGGCTTTAACTCAAGTGAGAGTGCAACACGTGGATACCCCTACAAGGAGTGTGGAATCATTGCATGGGAAATATCCTCAAAAGTCACCAAAAACCATGTTCTTTCCTCAGCTGCCTTAGGTATAATTGGCCTTGACCCATCTATCTTTTCTAAAGCCTACATAAGCTCTTCCATAGGTTGAGAGATTTTTGTGATTTCTTACTTTGACAGGCTACTATCTCAACCTCAAATCATACCCCATGCCTTCTTGGGTCGTCACTCTCCCTGTCTAGAGCTCACTGAACCTGTAATAAGCAAGTGTGTGTCATTCAGTTGTGTTGTGTGTGTTTACAATGTGAATGGGACTGTGCTATGACCAGGGAAGCTGAGAAAGTGATACTGAGATTAGTAAAGATGCAGTTCCTGCTCAGTGAGAAATAGGAACATCTAAACAAAGTGCAACAATGCACTGTAGTACGGGGTCACAGTGTGTGCAGGGATAGGAGTCATGAATACATGTCAGTCTGGCAGCACTGTGGATGAGTGTCGTCCCTTCATACACAACGAGTCAGAGAGAAAAGGGAAAAGCCAAAGGCACGCTACCTAGTTTACTTAAGACCACTTTTTTCTTTCTCCCCCTGGCCTACAGCTGACTGTGTTCTTCCTTTCTCTCCAGTCACTGGCTTTATAGCCCAGCTTTGTGGAAATACCCCATGTGCATCACTGTATTTAGTATAGACAGCCCTTTATTTTTAGTTACTAAGGTACTCACCTTTCCTTTAACATTCCTGTTGCAACTCTGCCATCCCCCCTCCACCTCATTTGCAGGACACTCAAAATAGAGCCTGACCTATTTTAGACCCTCAGATCATTGTTTGTTAAATGAATATATCAGCACATAATGAAGTAGATAAAAAGGTAATCAAAATCAAGGATTTCTGGAGTGTGAAATCCTTGGATTCTATACCTGTTTCTACAGCTTGTTAGCTGTGTGAGCTTGGCAAGTTGTTTACCTTTTCTGAGCTTCCAGACCCTCATCTGTAAAATCAGGATAAAAATCTACTTACCACATAAGGCTATGCTAGCATTCATTAAGATTATGCATGACAATTGCCTGGTTTATAGTAAATACTTAGCATTGGCTGCAACCACAAATATTATTGCAACTATTGTTGAACTTCTTTGGGCTCTATGGGCCATTAGAGCCATCTCAGTGGTAAGATTCCTCAAATTTGTGTGTAATTATTTGGTCACTATAGAATTTAATGTTTTCAGTTAGGCCAGGTGCTGAAAGACAAATACCATATGATCTCACCTTTAACAGGAAGCTAAACAACAAAACAAACAAGCAAGCAGAAAAAAAAAACAAACCAAAGACACTGAAATAGAGAACAAGGGGATAGTGACCAGAGGGGAGAAGGAAGGGAAGTTAAGGGGAAAATGGGGGAGGGATTTGGAGGAACAAATAGGAAGGACACAGGGACGAGAACTAAGGGGGGGTGGAAATGGGAGGGAGGTGGGGAGCAAGGGGCGGGGGAGGCTGGGAAGGGAAAAATAGACAAAAAACTGTACTTGAAAAATAACTAAATAAAATTAATTAAAAAAAGAATTTAATGTTTTCTCCTTAATTAAACTTCTATTTATATATTTCTGGAATAACAGAGTTCTAGCATGTTCTCTCTAGTTATTATGCAGATAAAATACACAAATTAAATTTAGATTTATTCACTGATCATGTATTGAACATCTACTATGTGGTAAGCACTATTCAGTTAGCACAGGCACAATAGTGAACAATACAGACAAGAATTCCTGCCTTCTTTGATCTTATATCTCAATACTTATAATAGCTGAGAATTATAAAGGACTTATTCTGTACCAGGAATTTCCCAGAGCACTTTACAGATATTGCCCTATTTAATTACTTAAATTGCTCTACAGGGAGGTAGTATTATTGTCCCTGTTTTTACTAGTAAGGAAACTGAAGGGATTTCTCAGGGAGACTGGGCACTGTGTCTGCAGTCTTGCTGTGATGCAATGTGGCAGAGCTGAACCGGGCAGCTGGGTTCCGGAGCCCTGCTTTGATGCCATTATTCTATACACTTTCAAGTACTGAGATTTGCTGTAAAGGCAAATGGGGGAGGGGGAAATAGGACCGACTGTTGCTCAACTCATGTTGATCATCATCAATTTGATACCCAAGGGTAAACTAGGATAGAAAATTGAAAAAAATTTTAAACCCTTACAGTCAACACAGCTGGAGTGTACTTGCATTTAAAAAGTCAAAAGCCACACACATTTAGGTTCTTTCTTAGTGCCTCTGAAATACAGTTAAAATAAAGTTCCAGTAATGTTATTTTTAAATATATTTTGTTGATTTGCTATTATAGTTGTCCCATTCCCTCCCCCCCTTTTATTCCCCTCTGCCCTGCATATCCCCTCCTATCCACATTCCCCACCTTTAGTTCATTTCATGTCCATGGGTCATACATGTAAGTTCTTTGGCTTCTACATTTCCTATACTATTCTTAACGTCCCCCTATTTTCTACCTATTATTTGTGCTACTTTTCTCTCTATCTTTTCCCCCTCTCTTTCCCTCCCACTCCCCTGTTGCTAACCCTCCATGTGATCTCCATTTCTGTGTTTCCATTCCTGTTCCAGTTGTTTGCTTTTGTTTTTGTTTTAGGTGTGGTTAATAACCATGAGTTTGCTGTCATTTTACTGTTCATATTTTGCACCTTCTTTTTCTTAGATAAATTCCCTTTTAAAATTTCATATAATAAGGGCTTGGTGATGATGAACTCCTTTAACTTGACCTTATCTGAGAAGCACTTTATCTGCCCTTCCATTCTAAATGAGAGCTTTGCTGGATAGAGCAATCTTGGATGTAGGCCCTTTTCAAGACTTGGAATACTTCTTTCCAGCCTCTTCTCGCCTGCAAGGTGTCTTCTGAGAAATCTGCTGACAGTCTGATGGTAAATCCTTTGTAGGTAACTGTCTCCTTATCTCTTGCAGCTTCTAGGATTCTCTCCTTATTTTTATTCTTGAGTAATGCAATTATGAAGTGCCGTGGTGTGTTCCCCCTTGGGTCCACCTTCTTTGGGACTCTCTGAGCTTCCTGGACTTCCTGGAAGTCTATTTCCTTTGCCAGCTTGGGGAAGTTCTCCTTTATTATTTGTTCAAATAAGTTTTTAATTTGTTGCTCTTCCTCTTCCTCTTCTGGTACCTCTATAATTCAGATGTTGGAACGTTTAAAGATGTCCTGGATGTTCCTAACCCTCTCCTCATTTTTTTGAATTCCTGTTTCTTCATTCTTTTATGGTCGAATGTTTCTTTCTTCCTTCTGGTCCAATCCATTGATTAGATTTCCAGTTTCCTTCCCATCATTATCAGTTCTCTGTACATTTTTCTTTATTTCACTTAGCATAGTCTTCATTTTTTCATCTAATTTGAGACCAAATTCAACCAGTCCTGTGAGCATTCTGATTACTAGTGTTTTGAACTGTGCATCTGATAGGTTGGCTATCTCTTCACTGCTTAGTTGTATTTTTTCTGGGGCTTTGATCTGTTCTTTCATTTGGGCCATTTTTTTTTTTTTTTGGTCTCAATGTGCCTGCTACATATAAGGGGCAGAGCCTTAGGTGTTCACCTGGGTGGAGTAACCCACATCGCTGGGTTGTGACTCTGTATGTGGGGAAAGGGTCTGAGGGGGAACCATAGTGCTTGCTCTGCTCTCTGCCAGTTTTCAGTCACTTCCCCTGCTACCCACAAACAAACTGGGCCTTTCTGGTGCTGATTCCAAGGTGGATGGGCCTGTGTATATTCTTGGACCCCGCAGGTCTCTCCAGTGAACTCTCCTGTGAGTCTGGGAGTTTCTGCTGCTGCTGCTGCTGCTGCTGCTGCCTCAGCCCCACAGGTGTTTTCAATTGGTGGTTTGAGGCTTTATTTCCCTGTGCTGGGACCCTGGGTTGCGCGGTCTGTCTCGCTCCCTAGCTGTTCCTCCCAATTTACTCACATGTGAATGTGAGACCGCCCACTCTGCCAGCCACCTCCTTGCTAGTCTGCCAGCTGCTGCCTCGCACACCTCGCTGTACAACCTGCTGCCTCACTGGGCCTGCCAGCCGTCACCCTTCCACGAGTCCTCTCCACCCGGCTGCCCGTCTCTGCCCCTCCTACCTGTCTGGATGGATGTGTGTTCTTTAACTTCTTGGTTGTTGGACTTCCACATAGTTCAATTTTTCTGTCATTTCTGGGGTTTTTGTTTTTGTTTTTAAATTGTTGTTGTCCTTTTGGTTGTGCGAGGAGGCACAGTGTGTCTACCTATGCCTCCATCTTGGCTGGCAAGTTCCAGTTATGTTATTTTTTTAAAGGGTAGAAAACCTCTCCAGAAAGCATTAAGTACTGCATGAGTGAGAGGGGTGGGGGGCCATTAAGGGAGCTGCCCCGAGATCAGTTCGCCTCTCAGAAAAGCTCTTCGACACACAGTTGTCATCTCCAGACTTCATCTCTGTGGGGTTTACATCATCTGTCTTGTTTTTGTTATTTCACTTTAATTTTTTATATTCATTGAATTTATTCAATTCTATAACAGATCATCTGTACTCTGTATTGCACGTTCACCGCCCAAGTCCTACCTCCTTCCATCACCAGTTATGCCAACAGCCCTCTTCTACCTGCCCCATCCCCTTCCCTCCATTAATCGCCAAACTGCTCTCTCTGTCTGAGGTTTTTGTTTATTAATTTTTTGGTTGGTTGGTTTTTATTATTTGTTTATTTGTTTGTTTTTGCTTAGTACCTTTTTCCACCCAGCCCTGCAACCCTCCTACCCTCTGACAGCTGTCTGTCTGCTCTCTATCTATGAGTCCATTTCTATTTTGTTTGTTAGTTTATTTTGTTCATAGATTCCACATATGAGTGAAATCATATGCTAGTTTTCCTTCTCTGAGTGGCTTATTTCACTGAGCATAATATTCTCCAGGTACACCCATTCTGTTGCAAAGGGTAAGATCTTCTTCTTTTATGGCCAAGTAATATTCCATTTTGTAAATGCCCCATGGCTTTTTTATCCACTCACCTGCTGGTGAGCACCTGGGCCACTCCTGAATTTTGGCTATTGTAAATAATGGGACATTTGCCTCCCTAACACTGAACACAGTGCTCAGCATAAGGAAGGCATACAATGTTTACCAGAAATGAGCTACTATTATGGGCTTCAAAAGAAATAAAAAGAATGTTTCTTTTCATTGGCCCCTTAAAACTGTCTGCCTGTCCAATGCACAGGGGAATGAAGGAGCTTATAGCCATTCTGTGTTACTCAAGAACTCAGTGACTATTAAACATTCCTCAGCTAGTGAACTGTGGGAAAAACGAGAAGTGAATATGTTAAAGAAAGAACAGTATGTGTTCAGGCTCTAGAATATGCAAACTTCTACTCACTAGAACAGGTAACCTGGTTTGGACTTGTAACTTAATTGGGACAAAACTCTGGGGTGGAAAAATATCCCTTCCGTGTGCAGATGATTCCATCCGTGATCCAGTTAAACATTCATTAGTTCAGTAGAACCTTGCCAAACTGCCACATTATCTCTTCTTTTTGACAATTAATATTTGATCCAACAACTGAGAAATGGGGAAACAAACATAGACTGTGGACTCATTTCGATAAAGTGAGTATTAAATCAAACACAGACCTGTGAGTTCACCAAGGTTCTGAAGAACTTGCCTCAGGTTTCTGTTTCCTTCGGTGGATAAATCTCTAGACTGTGAACTCTGTCAGGACAGGAAAGAACCATGTACTGTTAGCATGAAGAAACTTGGGTTCTAACTCTAATTTTGCTCTTGTACTAGACCTTGGGCAAGGTGCAGTATCTGCTCAGATTTTAGTTTTCTCCTCTAAAAATTAGGGGTTTGGATTAGGCTGTCATAAGGTCATTCATTCTACATCTAATAAACTACTTTTAATTCATTCATCTATTTGATTAATATTTATTATCTACTGTGTGCTAGGCACTGTTCTGGATCTTTGTAGGTAATAATTAGTGAGGTAGATAAAGATTTGGTTCTATCAGAACTTTTAGTCTTATGAAGGAAGTAAGCACTCAACAAATAATCCTGCATATCTTAAATAATTATTTAAGTGTGGTTGCATTAAGTGCGATGAAGGAAGGCAGGGTGGCATGAGCATACATGACTAGAAGGCCTTAGAACAGTCCCAGGGGTCAGGGATGCTTTCCTGAGGATGTGACATTTGATAGCTGGTGTCTGAAGGATGAGTAGGAGTGGCCCCAGGGGAAGAACAGAGGAAAGACCTGTCCAAGCAGAAGAAAGGAGCCAGGTGCTTAAGGAGCTATAAGTAACTAGCCAGGAGCTCAGCAGTCACATGACTGAGGCTGGAGAGGCCAGCTGTGGCCCATCATGCAGACCACTGCAGGCCATGGAGAGATTAGCCTTCAGTAGGAAAGGGGAGCCATTCATGAGAGTGATATGGAGGTAAAGGATCCACAGTAACTTCCTACTCTGTCCTTACCCCCAAATTGTGATAAGCCCCAATGGTCAATGTCTTAACTTAGATCCTTCTGGATTAATTATTACAAAAACAATATTGCCATCCAAATCATCTCTAAACTTCTTGACTAAATCCGCTCATGGACCTCTCACACTTGCAAAAGCTTTTTTTTTTCTTGCACATTATTGCGGTGTATTAGCAAAGAACATGCTGCCAGAACCTTTTGCAAACCCTCACTAATGGGGTTACCACCCAAATGCTCTCAGGAAATGTCACCTTTTGTAAGAACTGCTGTAGACAAGCCTTTGAAAGAAGTCAGCATCTAGCCTGCTATTTGAACTCCATAAAACTCACTTTCCCCACTTCTTTTCTTTGTAAAGGATTTAATAGCTTCTATTTAGAAGTTGAGGTGAATTTAAGTCATGTACTTCCTCTTTCAGGAACCCTGGAATTCTAGATTTAACTTCTATTGTATACTGAAAGGCTTTGTACTCGAAAACTGTCAGAATCCGATCAGAAGGTGGGCAAGAAGTTGTGGAAGGTGAAGCTGAGAACCTTTTCGAGTGCACCTGTGCATACCTTAGTGACCTGTCACATTAACCATGACAGATACAGGAGGCACTTGGAAACTGACCACAGTGATAATTCCCTAACAAATATTCTGGTTTCTTTATTCTACCCTAAACAAAAATATGATGTATCTTTCCATATTAAAAAAATGCAACCCTTTCACAGTATACTGTAGAATACTATGTATTGTCTGTGTTCTTAATGTCTAACCATAAACAAGTCAACCCAATTTGGGGGGCCTGAACTTTTCTCCAGGACTGATTTGGGGTTCACAATCAATATATTAATGTGTCGTTATTTGTCACTCACTGTTACTTTAGTCATGTGATTGGTAGCCAACTGAACAGCTCACAGAAGACAGTGGAAGAAAATGGGTAATATAAATTCTGGGCCCTGTGTTTCATAGAAGAACCAGAGAGTTATAAAACTGGGTTACTCACTGAGAATTAAGGGAAAAACCCAGTGTATCTGGTGACCTCATTTACCACGAAGGTGAGCCAGTTAGCAATTAGTCAGGAAGTTCTGCTGAACATTGTGGTGGGAGAGGCTGCATATTCAGATACTGCAAATCCTGCCGTCTGGGGCCGTGCAGTACTCGTCTCTGAGAGGTGTCGGCATAAGGAAACATGGCATCGTACAGTGTTGAAGAACATAGGTTTGGGGTTCCAGCTTGACTACTGCATTGCTGCATGGCCCTGGGGAGTTACTTACCCGTCTAAGCTTAAATTTCCTTAACTTTAAAATAGGGCTAAAAACACCTAGGACTTGGTGAGCAGTGTCAGGACTTGTGTGAGATGAATGAGGCTCTCACCTGGGGCAAAGTGGAAGGCGACATCGCAAAGCTCACAATAGAGATGAGTAATATCTTAATGTGATATTCTCTTTCAGAACAATCAAATTGAGTGCCAAAAATGCACAATGAACAAAATAACAAGCCTTTTCCCCCCTCATGACTGAATACTCTGAACTTTTTATCTTTGAGGTTTTAGCAGAAGGTTGTAGAGTCACATGCTTGGCCTTTTCTCTATGCCGCTGTTTTGGCAGCCATTTCAGACTTTTAACGTCTTTTGCCATTTAGAGAGTCTTAAGAATGTTCAGAATCCTCCAGTCTTGACATTGACACACAATCTACTTACTGCAGTTTGTTTGTTTCATTTCTCCCACTAGAACTTAATCTCTGTGGAGGCCTGGATTTTCTTTAGAAGGTTTTAGGTTGAAATAACTTTGGACTCACAGAACAGTCCCAAAGCCTTGATGGAGATGTCCCGAGTTTTCCATTCATGTCCTTTTTCTGTTTCAGGACCCACTTTGTGTTTACTCTTCTTGGCTCTTCATCTCCCCCAATTTGTGACAGTTTCTCTGTCTCGGTTTTCGTGACCTCGGTGTGTCTGAAAGCTACTGGTCAGATACTTTGATGTTCCTCAAGTTAGGTTTGTCTGATGTTTTCTCAGAATTAGATTGAAATTATGAATTTTGGGGAAGATTCCCAGAGGGGAGGAAAGCACTTTTTAAATTTTATTTTGATCACTGCTGTTTCCTCATTATCTAGAATAGTACCTGGCATACAATGACAATAATTTGTCAGTTATTTGAGACTGAATTTATTTGCATCTACCTGATGATGTGGCTGAATAAGGTGTAAATACATGCATTTGTACTTATAGCCATACAAGGTTTTTCTGAAGAATATACTTGTAAAATGTTGATGGCTTCTAAAGAAAATTAACAGCCCTGAGAAATCCACTTATCTCCCAATGCAAAGTGGGGAATATTGTTTTATATGAACTCTAGGTTACTGACTGTAAAAAACACCCACAAAAAGAAACCCAACCAACCCAACAAGCAAACCAAAAATAAAAATAGGAGCCCCAGAATGTAAGGAAGCCAGCTTTCAGTATAAATGGACAACATTTGAAAAATGCTCACCAGTTTTTCTCTCAAATCCAATACTCTTATTCTTAACCAAGAATTTGTAGAAAGCAAGCAGTTAGTTCCTGTTTACTCCCTGAATCACTAGCACCCAGCGTCTTACTTGCCCCAGTGGTTCTTTGTACACACTGGCTGAAACTCGGTCTACACCATCAAACACACCTGGAAGGAGAGGCCGACTGGCCCTCGGGCAGCCCCTCCAAGTGATGTGGAAATGACTTCGCAAACTAATTTTGACTCAGACAAGAATGCACTGTGGTTCTAACTACAGTTGGGCAAATTTCTTGAGCTCTTTGAGTTCTATTTGCTTTACGTATAAACACGGAAAAGGCCTTTTAACCTTTGTGTCCACAATTAAAGAAAGCACCCACTTTTAAAAGGGCCGCACAGGAGAGAAAGTGAAAAGAACTGGGAAGCAGTGACTTGATCTGGTGACTGGAGCAAGCCCATCGGACTGCCAGAGCCCCGCGTGTACCTTGGCTGTGTCCACTGAAATTCTACTCTCTGTTTAAACGACGTTTCCCATACCATACTACCTGGGCCTAACCTGTTCATCGAAGCTCAAAACTGTATACTCCCTATGTTGACATGTTATTTCAATACTAGTGATATTATGGGCATATTGTCTTATCTGAAATGATAAATTCACAGCTTCTAGCAATGTGCTCAATACACACCTTATTTGTTTAGCTATGCATTATGGTTATTTCAGTCAGTCCTACATAGACTGTAAGCTAGTTGAGAGCAATAACCCATTTTTGTCTTTGCATCTGAATTACTTTTTTATCAAGAGTTGAATCATATCCCTTCTAAATTCACAGGTTGATGTCCTAACCCCCTAACACCCAGTACTTCAGAACTCGACTATATTTGGAGATAGAGTCTTTAAGACAGAAACTGTGAGGTCATGAGCACGGGCCCTGATCCAGTATGATGGGTATCCTTACACAAGGAAGAAAACTGGACACAGGTGTGGAGAAAAGGCCCCATGAAGATTCGGGGGAAGAAGGCTCTCTGCACACTGAGCATAGTGGCCTCAGAAGAAACCAGTCCTCAGATTTCTAGCCTCCAGACTGTGAGAAAAATAAACAAATAAAATAAAGTCCTGTTGTTCAGGCCACAGTCCATGGGCAGAGCAGTCATAGAGGAGCTCTAGAGTAACTTTGTTACAGCAGCCCTAGGAAACTAATACACTGCTGGATACTCGTTCTGAAATAGCTACATAAATCTGCTTCAAGCAGGACATCCCTGCCCCTGGGCTAGAGATCACCCCTATTTATTGCAACAACAGCTTGTAGTACTCTCTATTATATCACTCATCTATCACACTGCATTGAGATTATTGCTTTATTATTTATTATAACATATCTATTATTTATTACATCTGGTATTATGGACAGAAAACCTGATTCAAGCTAAGTGGACATCCACTGACACTTCAGAAGGAGGTAGAGTGTTGGGGATGTTTTGACTGGAGGATTCAGATGGCATCCCCAGGGTCCAGTCTCTTTCTGTCTCTTAACTCTGCTTCCAGACATTAACTTCACTCTGAGCCCTCAGGTGACGGCAAGACGGCTGCCAACAGGTTCAGGCTTACATACTCCCAGGTTCAAGACCAGCATAATAGAAGAAAATACTATGTCAGTAGTGCCAGCAAAAATTCCTTAGGTTATATTTTGTGGAATCAGTCCACACATGTATCCCTGAACCAGTAAGTATAAGCAGGGTATAAAACTCAGGCCAGGGTGGAGACACATGTCCCAGCAGGAAGGCAGACACCTGGTACCCGTGGACTGAGGGAGGGAGGGGACGTGCTCCCCAGGAAAAACTGCGATCCAGGAGAAGAGAGGATGGGTGTGAGGTGAACAACTTGTTTGTTGCTCCTCTGTGACTGCTCTGCCCTCAAGGACTAGGTACCCCAGTCTCTCTCCATCTTCTGGACCCAGCATGGTTCCCTGATGATGAGGCAGCAACAAGTTGAATGAATGAATGAAATACATGTGGAGCTATCAAGAAAGCATGAGGAGATTTCTATTCCTGCTGGAACCAGGGCAGAGTCCCTCTGGTCTGTCTCCACAGTGAGAAAGCAGCCTGCAGCCAGAGCCTGAGGCCAGCCTCGGGGAGGAAATGGCCCTCTTTTCTTTCCCAACAGGAAACACAGAGCAGCCTTAGTGAGACTGTGTGTATGGACTGCATGATCACATTCTATCTGGACACAACAAAGGGGCTGAAAATTAAAATGGGAATAAATGGGGAAGGAGTGAGGACAGCAATCCTACCTCAAATGTTTCTGTTCTTCACTTCCGCCAGCAAGTGGGAATTGCATCAGATAGGTTACAGAACCACCTAGTGGTCAAAGAGCACCCAGGCTGGCAGTACAGACTCCAAACCAATCACGCGCCAGGAGCCTAACCGCTGCCCTCCTGGGCGTGGGGAATGGTCTACCCTGGTCACTCGAGGGTCTCGGTGCCTTCCCTGGCTTCTCCCTTTGCTCCTATATTTGGGAATGCCACTGAAGGCAGACATTTGAGTTAAAATGAGTCAGCAACATTGTTGTGAGGGGTGCCGAAAAAGGAGGGATTTGGAAATGACAAGGGAGACTGAAAATTTTAGTGAAAATGTCGTCAGTACATGTTTCTATTCATGTCTGGTAATCTGTGGGGATGGAGAGCATATGAGGGACTTTGAAATTCTATTTTATGTATTTTTGTACTATTCCAATTGATTTACAATATGTACATGCTGCTCCTGTGAATAAAAAAGTGGACATATTTTGAACCTAAAGAAATGGAAGCTGCTTCAGCAGGGAGGTTTCCCTGGTGTCCTGAGCGCAGTCTATGCTCAATCTGCACTAACCTATTTGCAGAAGTCCCATACATACTGTCCAGATGTGCACCTGGCATTGCGGGCACAGGCAGTGCTTTGGCACGGCGCTTCGGTTCTACCTTGTTCGAGTGGGAAGTTTATCCATGGACCTCATTAGCCTGGACACTCCAATCTTCGCCAGAGAGTCCTGTTTCTGATAGTGTAAGACTCAAAGCCCCTGACCTTCACCCCCAAGGGAGTTGGTCCATGGCACTGTTTGGAGACAATAAGGCTGGAAGATGATGGTGTGATGGTATTTCATTTTGTTGGTGCACATTATACAGGGTGGAGCTAAGAGGAGGCCCCCCAAAAGGGATTTGGAATGGGGTCCAGAACTCGAGGTATCTAGGAAATATTGGAGAGGCATATAAGATGTCTCTTCCCCCTCACCTCTTCCCCCCCACAGGTGTGAGTTGGGGGAAGTGACACATGGAGCAGGAACATGCAGGGTTGTTTTGTACAGCCACAGCCTTGCAGCTAATCTATGGCCTAGTCATTTAATATATCTATAGCCTTTGGTGGGTCACTTAGATATGTTAAATAGCTATGGTCAGGCTTGGAGCTAGGGGGATGGAAGTTACTCCCCCAGCAAGATGTAACTGGGGAGCAGGTTCTTCATGTTATAGCACCTGCATGGGAGCTTGGAGAAGATTGGCTCCATGACATGGGGCCATACCTGCCCATACTCACGATGGCAGCCCAGTAAACTTGCAATAATACAGGAATGCTGTCAGGTGTAACTGAATGTAGGAGGAGTCGGAAGTGGGGGTACAGAGGAAGATTGGCAAGGGGATTCAAACCCAGACACAACAGCCAGTAGGAGGTAGTATCATGCAGCTTTGCCAGAGTGGGGACCCCTGCAGCCAAGTAGGAGAGAGCCACGTGCTTTAGGCATACCCCTTCACAGCTTTGGTGAAGAAAGGATAATACCATGCGGCTTCACCAGAGTGAGGACCCCCTCTTGGCTTGGCCAGGAAAAGAGATCCATGTGGTTTGGCCAGAATGCAGACCCCCGTAGCTCTGGTGAAGGAAAGAAGAGACTTTTCCTGGAAAGTGGGTACAAGGAACTCTTGCCAGTAGACCATGAGAAGGTGCTACATGGCTTTGGATTAATTAGGGATCCTGCCTGGACAGCAGCAATACAGCAGATAGTGGCAGGAACCTGGATCTCAGATTTATGCTTCATTTTCTGAGTTATGGTATCCTGAATTAGGGCAGGGGAAGAGGGAAGTGCTGTGGGCATCTGTGGGTATCTTAACGGACTTTGATATTTTAATGAAGATGTTAGTTCACAACTTTAAGTCTGTATAGCATTAAATAAACATTCCCTTTCCTTGTCACAAATCTCTGGCATTGAGAGATGTCTTTCCAATGGCAACGGACAATTGAGCCCACTATGGGGTCCGGACGGTATTAGTATACCATCATTGAGGGGGACCTCTCTGTTGTTCTGTAAAAGACACACAGCCCAGATTCAAAATGCAACTGAGTGGCCTGTGATGCCCCACCTAACAAGTCCTCAAGGTTTTAGAACATCATGCATATAACTGAGCTATGACAGTTAGATGCATGATGTTTGGGAAAACAGTAACAAAGTTGTCTTTGGGAAAGTTAATTTGTGGCCCAATGTATTGGAAAGGCAGAGACGTGGGCTTCTGAGACACTAGTTAGGAGAACATTTTAATAATTCAGGGGAAATTTTTGTCAACATTAAATCTTCAGTGTGCCTATTACAGTACCTGACAAGGTGTTGATGATTAATGAGCATTGGTGGTATGAATGTTCATTTAAACCTGGCTGTTTAGTTACAGGATTGTAGAGGAAGGAAGCACAGGAGAGACCTAACAGGATACAGAAGGCACATCTCATAAAGAGATGTAAGGAGATGGGCAGAGAATCAAGTGATGACTGCAGTCTTTATCATTAGTGGAATGGCCATGAGACAGAGATGGAGATAGAGATAGAGATGGAATGGAGATGGGGAAGGGAACGGGGTGGGGTGGGATGGAGATGAGGATGGGGATGGGATGGAGATGGGGATGGGATGGGGATGGGGATGGAGATGGGGATGGGATGATGGGATGGGGATGGGGATGGGATGGGGATGGGATGGAGATGGGATGGAGATGGGGATGGGATGGGGATGGGGATGGGATGGGATGGGGATGGGATGGAGATGGGATGGAGATGGGGATGGGATGGGGATGGGATGGGATGGGGATGGGATGGGGATGGGGATGGGATGGGGATGGAGATGGGGATGGGGATGGGGATGGGATGGGATGGGATGGAGATGGGGATGGAGATGGGATGGGATGGAGATGGGGATGGGATGGGGATGGGATGGAGATGGGATGGAGATGGAGATGGGATGGAGATGGGGATGGGATGGGATGGGATGGGATGGAGATGGGGATGGGATGCAGATGGGGATGGAGATGGGAATGGAGATGGGGATGGGATGGGATGGGGATGGGCTGGAGATGGGGATGGAGATGGGGATGGAGATGGGATGGAGATGGGGATGGGATAGGATGGGATGGAGATGGGGATGGGGATGGGATGGGGATGGGCTGGAGTTGGGGATGGGATGGGAATGGAGATGGGGATGGAGATGGGGATAGAGATGGGATGGCGATGGGGATGGGATGGGGATGGGGATGGGGATGGGAATGGAGATGGGGATGGGGATGGGATGGGGATGGGCTGGAGATGGGGATGGAGATGGGAATGGAGATGGGGATGGAGATGGGGATGGAGATGGGATGGAGATGGGGATGGGATGGGGATGGGATGGAGATGGGGATGGAGATGGCAATGGAGATGGGGATGGGATGGGATGGAGATGGGATGGAGATGGGGATGGGATGGGATGGAGATGGGGATGGAGATGGGATGGAGATGGGGATGGAGATGGGATGGAGATGGGGATGGGATGGGGATGGAGATAGGGATGGAGATGGGGATGGGTTGGGGATGGAGATGGGGATGGAGATGGGATGGAGATGGGATGGAGATGGGGATGGAGATGGGGATGGAGATGGGGATGGGATGGGATGGGATGGAGATGGGGATGGGATGCAGATGGGGATGGAGATGGGAATGGAGATGGGGATGGGATGGGGATGGGATGGATATGGGGATGGGATGGGGATGGGATGGAGATGGGGATGGGATGGGGATGGAGATAGAGAGGGAGACAGAGACAGGACAGGCATGGAGACAGAGAGGGAAATGGGGATGGAAATAGTGAGGGAGAGAGATGGAGAGAGAAACTGGTTGACAGAGAGAGAGAGAGAGAGAATTGTGGATTGTGGAGACAGCCTATCAGAGCAGAGAGAGAGAAGCTAAGTTCCACTCATTGTGCATATGCTGAGTTTGAATCAACTATGAAGCCCCTTACAGAGATGTCCAGCAGGCAATTGACGACAGGGATTTGAGATGGGTGAGAGGTTAGAGTGGGACATAGATTTATTTGGAGGCAGGAGCTGAATCTGTGAGAACCAATTAACTGTCTTAGAGGGCAGGATATAAACACAGAAAACCAAGCGCTCAGATTCAAGTTCTGAGAAATGTTCAGTATTTCAAAAAGTTTCAGGCACAGTGGAAAAACTTGTAGGTGCTAAGCTTCTCCAGTTGCCAGCAGACACCCTGTTTTCTAAAGGCCGGTGAAACTACTTGACACTTTAAATGTGGACTATAGAGTTGTTCAAAGTCAGATATAAGGTGGAAAATCCTTCTGAGAAGCTCAGAGGAATGAAATATTCCAATTTCCCAATTGTTCTGTTTTAAAGTTCTCTCAAAAGCAACAAAAGTCCAGGTACTTCAATGGAAAAGTTTGCAGCTGAGGTTTGCTCTCATTTTAGCCTGTGTGCATGTACTTCCCACTTCTATTTTTTCCCTTGGTCTCCGCTTTGTAAAGAGGTTGTTTAAACATGTGCATCAAATTCTCACAAAGCAACCCCGTCATTGAGGGGACATAAAAAGGGAAGTACAGCGCATTTGTAACACCTTTGCTGGGAGTCAGTGGGAGGGGACACCAAAGGATGCTGTCCAGATCAGTGCCACCCCTGAGCCCTGGGAACAGTTAGTTGACAAACTATGAAGGGCCATAATGGGATACCCAGAGTGGCTTGGGCCACCTTTCTGAGGATGAAAGGACTATCCTTTTGGCAGCAACCATTAGTTACTTCTTTGCTTCCCAGTGGCCCTTTTCTTGTACATTTACAAAAATGGTACTTTTCTGGATGGAATCAGACATCTAGAAACCAGAGACAGAGTGGGGAGAGCAGCTCAGCACAACGGTGGCCTTAGGTGATTTCCAAATAGGTTGGTGGAGGACATGTTGGAATAAGCATATACGGCTTTTACTGATGGCCTAGGAGACAGTTTCTCTCATGAGGACCGTGTGTGTGTGAGCATGCACATGTGTGCACATGTGTTAGCATCAATTTGGATGGGTGAATGGAAACATATGGTTATTCCATGGTGCTCCAAGTATGATGGAAACAATGCCTTTTTTTTTTTTTTTTTACTAAGCAGGTATCACATGGAAGCAGGATGCAGGTGTTTCCTTTCTGAAGGAAAGGCCCAATGACACTGACATCTACTATCAACAATGAAGACAGATTGGCAGAAAAGCCCAGTGATCCTCAAATCACATTCTGTAAGGCTTATAACACTGTAAAATCAGCTCATTAAACTCCTAAAAAGGAGAGAAATTAAAAAGCAATCATTTTAATTATCATGTTTGCGTCAAGTTTAGCCAACTCTTACAATAATATAACTTGGCTTGTTCTACTGTAATTATCCAGTAAGTGTGCAAAGAAAAACAAATTAGAACTATTTATAGCTCTGAAGCTAAGTGGAAATGAGATATTTCCCAAGTACTATTATAATAAATACAGGCTAGTTGACATTCCTTAAAATTATGCTTTAGGACTTTTAACCATTTACATTATTCTTCAACTAACCTCCATGAATTAGCCTTCTTGAAACAAAGAAAATTCCAATAGTGGAACTCATCAAACTTATTTTGAGATGTGCGGCGTCTCAAGTCAAGTAACCAGGTACTTCTTTTATTTGAGCCAAATTGGATGAATCTCATTAAGAAAATGTTAACTAATATGCAAAGGATAAGGGCATTTAAAAAGAAGTATTTGCAATGAGGTATGAACATTATGTTACTTTATGAGTCAGTCACAGAATGAAAGCCATGGTCCAGATTCACATTTAACTGGCGTAGATGCTCCCCGGTCCAACTAATAATGAATTATATGTAAACAAAAGGAAATATATGCCTGGCATACAAGAGGGAAAATCTGTATTAGCAATAACTGTGGTTTTTTTAAACAAGTAAATCTCTTGCTCAGCAAAAACAAAATTGTATGCAATGCAACTAGTACCAATACATGCACAATACATGCAGATTAGGTCCTAAGTAATTACATTCACAACAGCCAGAAAAAGTGTGTCCAAGTCCTCTGATAAGGGCTCTGCACCACCACTCCTGAGATTCTCACTGACCATAACAATACATAGCACCTACTTGTATTGCCTGCTTTCAATTTACACGGATAAGCCCTTAGCATTTCTTTGCTCAATTGTTCCCATACCCACATGCAGTCGTCATCCCTGTTCTGCAGACATGAAAACTGAGGCTGAGAAAGGACATTGCCACAAGATTCCACTGGGGAAGCTGGCGGTCGAACTCTAGTTGGTCAGATGACAAAGCCTGGACTCAACCACTATGTTCTGTCCTGACAGGTAGGAATTTTAAGTATGGAGGGTTTGAGCAGGACTTGGGAACACAGCTGAACTAGCCTGCCCATTGCATTCGAGGGAACCAGGCCAGATCTCTGCTTCAGCAGGAGTGGCTTGGACTCTGGTTCCCCCCCAGCCACAGGTTAACACAACGGGATCATGGGTGCAGAGCCCAGTTTGTTGTCTAGAAAACAGTGCCCTGTGTGTGTGGAGCCCTTTGGACTTTGTAAGCTGCTTCACCTAAATGGTCTCTTTTGATCCTTGAGTTCAGTGATGTGGGCAGAGAAACCATTTTTATCATCATTTTACAAGGAATTTAAAATTTGAAAAATAACTAAATAAAATTAATAAAAAAAGAAAACACAAATGATGGTAAGTATGTTGGCATATGTAAATTAACATTAACTATATGTAAAAGTGATGATCTGAGGTTTCTTACAATGAAACTGAAGTAAAAAATAACAATACATTAAAAAAAGTTCTGAAGGGAAAAAAAAAACAAAACAAAACTTAACTTGATTCAAAGCCATGTGATGAGTTTGGGGCAGAGCCACAGGTGGAATCTGGTTTTGCCCTTCTGCCTAGCACCTTCCATTTCAGCTTGGCCCTTCCACGTGAGGAAACATATACATGATACATGCATAGCTGCATATACAATGTAAGCGTGGTGCCTGGAGGAATGCTGCAGGAGCCACTGGGCAATGTGATTAATGCCTGGTGGGGACTGAGCTTCATGTTCTCACATAGCTGGAATTTACAACTACAGGTAGACATCTCTAGTTTGTTTCAGAGCTGAACAAAAATTCACTAATCCAAACCTCAAAGAGATAACTCAGCTTCTGATTTATTGCCTGTAAAAAGCCCTTTAGGAGCCCTAGCCTGATGGCTCAGTTGGCTGAAGCATCATTCCGTACATCAAAAAAAGGTTGTGGGTTTGATTCCCAGTCAAGTCACATACCTAGGTCGCAAGTTCAATCCCTTGTCAGGACAGGTACAGGAGGCAACCGATCAATGTTTGTCTCTCACATTGATATTTTTTCTTTCTCTCTCTCCCTCAGATTAATGAACAAAAACCAAACACATCTTTGACTGAGGATTAAACAGCCTTTAACATAAACAGCCTTTTGGAAGAAGAGGCAAATTTTAATTCATTTACTACTTCAATGCTCTATGCATGATTTATTTTTTCTAGTTTTCCCTTAGGACAGAAAATGAATTATAAGGCAGCATGGGTTCTTTTCAAATGTTACCACATTTTCAAGTTTGAAGAACCTCTCTCTAGGTCAAATCATGGCTATACTCATTATTGGCTGTGTAACAACTGGGCAAGTACTTTGAGTCTTTAAAATAATCTACACAGTGACAATAATAACACCTACCTGACCGGACTGTTGCAACCTTTAAATGAGACATGCATGTGAGACCTTTGACAGTGCCTGGCACATGGCACGTGACCAGTACAGTTTAGTTGCTGATGTCACTCTGCAAAAGTATTTTTACACGTGTATTTGAAGCCACGCACACAAATAGTGATGGTGGTTTTGTCAAATTGTTTTATCTAAAAGTAGAAGTTAATCAGATTTATCCCTAATCAAACGCAACATTTAACTGAGAATTAATATCATTGATTAGTTTGCATCTTTTTTAATGAAGGAGGTAAGGTGCCAGAGCTATGATGGCACCATGTCCCCAGAGGTGAGTTTCTTGGGCTTTCTCTTCACTTGCTCAAGTTCGCTTTGCGTGTTAGAACTCCAGGAGCTGGAGGGCCTGGGCTCCTCGAAGGCACAGGCAGGTGTGTTCACCTGGATCCTCTCCCAGAAGCTACTGCACAGTAGCCACTCAGTGAACACTTGCTGAACACTGATTTGATGCCAGAAAACTAAAAACCACTCCTCTACTCAAAACACTCGTATGGCTTCAGGTTCCCACTCCATTTGGTCCATAGGGCACCCTTACTGTCTGGGGTCTAAGTCTACCCGCTGCTTTACTCTATTCTGAGCAGCTCTTATACAACAAAAGACAGGGATATAAAGACCGAGAAAAATAGGGACCGAATCAAGGACAGAGCAAATAGGTGAGAAAAAATGAATTAACAAATTTTATGTTTTACCTTTCACCACATATCCTTCAGTATTGTGTCTTTTTAAATGTACTCCTTTATAACTTTTATAATTTAAAAACATTTAAATCTTTGTGTATTAAAATGTTTCAGTTAAAATGGTAAGATTACTTGGGACCTGATTTGCTGATTGCAACTACTGCCCATGATTTGGTGGAGGTCTCTGGGAGTCTTGAAGTAACAGAGCAGAAGGGACAGGCATGGCTTTGAACTTAGCCCTACCACAATCTGCATAAGCTTGTCGACCACTCCCTTTGAGCTTCCATTTCTTCATCTTTAAAAGAAGATCAATTATTAATTCCCTTTTGAAAATTGTACCAAGGTCAAGAGTACAAGCTCTGGCATTAGGCTCTGATGATGGCTACATTTGCTAGAAGGGTAACGTTGTGTGAACTTCATTTTCCTTATAAACAAAATGTAGGCATTAACAATACCTACCTCATCAGGTTTTTAGGAGGAATAAATTAAATTAGATAATCAGGAAAAATTCCATTCTACATGTTAGTAGACCTGAATTATCAAAAAGTATACATAATTATTATTGTACTTTTAAGTTTATTAATAAAATATTTGTCAAAGTTTGTTTTCCCCCTTGATATTTATGTAGCTATATTATGCTATATTATTTATATTACTTATATTATATATTTTGTACATAATATCCTTGATTTTCCTTCTTGACCTGCAAAGCCTAACATTTTATTATCTGACCCTTCACAGAAAAAGTTTACTAACCTCTAGTTAAGAAGATAGGAATTCATACTATCTCAAGGTACTGCTTCCTCTAACACATATAATATATTCTCTACTAATGAAGCCAACTCCATGTAAGTGAGAACAGAGAGAATGAGGCTAGAGGAGGGAGGAAAAGGTAGATACATTTTAAGATTCTTTTTTTCTTAAAAAGAAAAAGTGAAAGTTTTTCCCATTCCATTGTTCTTAGGCCTAACCCAGAAAAATGCCTTATGATTAGTCAACAGCACCTTACCTGGACAGGTTAAACAGAAGGTGTGCAAGTGGTGGTGCGTATAGCAAAGAAGGTACTTCACACGTCAGGCAGACAACCAGTATCTAAATGTGAAAAGAAAAACTTTTCACAAAATCCTTAGAGGAAAATATGGAGACTGCTCTTATGGCTTTGGGATAAGAGACAAAAACCACAAAGGAAAAAAATGTAGCGCTTATCCCTGCACAGGTCCCTGGGAAAACCCATGCATGCAAGTACACAAGAAGACAGGCAGAAGGCTGCTAATGGAACATTGTTCATAAAAGCAAGCAACTGACCGCCCTGGCTGGTGTAGCTCAGTGGATTGAGCACAGGTCTGTGAACCAGAGGATCACAGTTCAATTCCCAGTCAGGGCACTTGCCTGGGTTGCAAGCCAGTTCCCTGAGGCCAGTTCCCAGCAGGGGATGCACTAGAGGCAACCATACATTGGTGTTTCTCTCCCTCTCTCCTTCCCCTCTAAAGATAAATAAATAAATAAATAAATATTTTAAAAGACTAGGAAAAAAAAGCAAGCAACTGAAAGCAAAATTAATGTCCATCAGCAGGAAAACCAATCAACACTGCAACATACTAGTGGAACACTACATACTAATGAACAGAACTTCATGAAGTATTCACACGGCTGAATTTCACCAACTTTTGAGTGACAAGAGCAGGTTTCAGAAGAATAATTATTCTTCGGAAGAACATAAAAATAAAAAACATGTTAAATAATACTATATTGTTTAAGGCTAGACACACATGTGGTAAAATATAAAAAATGGTGACGATGGTAAATCTAAAATTCAGAGTAATAGTAACATCTGGTGAGAAGACGGGCTGTGATTAGGACGGACACGGTGTTTCAGCTGTGCTCAATGTCTTTTCACTTTGACTAAGAGGCAGGGTTCATGGTATTTATTATCAGTTAAAAAATATCACTGCACATATTACGCACTATAAAGATCAAACTAAAGAACACAAAAATCTACCTTTCCTTCACAGACATTGCTTTCTGAAAGCCATGCTGGTTTTCCCTGCACACCCCATGTTGCTGAGATGGACATAATTGCTTTCCTTAAGAGCAGCACGGCTTTCATAGGCTTTTTCTTGTTTTTTTATATTTTATTTATTTATCTTGAGAGGGGAAGGGAAGGAGAGAGGGAGAGAAACATCAATGTATGGTTGCCTTTCGTGTGTCCCCTGCTGGGAACTGGCCTGCAGGGAACTGGCCTGCAACCCAGGCATGTGCCCTGACTGGGAATCGAACCACAATTATCTGGTTCGCAGGCTCGCGCTCAATCCACTGAGCTACACCAGCCAGGGCCCACTACTAGGCTTTTTCTGAAAGGACATGTTATACTCAGGAGGCCAGTGTTTACATAGAGGGAAGTCCTTGGTACCTTAGAGTGAGTTAGACTATTTTTATATCATTGAGCGGGGCATGGATGGGCCAGAAAGAAGGAATTACTCTCATGGTAAAGTAAAAAGTCTGGCCTATGGTGATGTGCCAGCTTAATAACAATCTTCAATGCAATTAGAGTAGAATGTAAAATATTTAAAAGCCAAAATTATATTACGAGTTACTGGGGCAAAATTAGATTTTCTTTCTAAGGTATAGTCAAAACCTCTTCAAATCAACTCAAGAGGTCTTCAAACAAGAATTGAGTCATTACTTTGCTTGCTCGATAAAATATTTGTGCCAGATGATAAATGCATATGTGTGTATGTATGTGCCTTTTTAATAAAGAAGATATTCTATTCTATATATACTTTCATATAGTCTGATAAAATTAGAATACAGATAGGGAACACTTCACCTTATCAATATATTCTTCTGTAAATATGACTGAGATTTTATTATGTTATATATAAATTTATAACATTATACAGGGTGGGACAGAAGAAGGTTTACAGAGTGAGTGCATGAACCAGTTTGTTCTTGTATTATTATTTATTAATTATTGTATTATCTCTCATATGAACAACTGTAAACATATTTTCCCCTGCCCTTTATATAACATATATATATATATATATAGGTCCACGTTTATTTATTTATTTTTAATGATTTTATTTATTTACTTTTAGAGAGAGGGGAAGGGAGGGAGAAAGAGAGGAAGAAAAACATCAATGTGTGGTTGCCTCTTGCGTGCCCCCTGACCTGGTCCACAACCCAAGCATGTGCCCTGGCTGGGAATCAGACCAGTGACCCTTCGGTTTGCAGGCCCACGCTCAGTCCACTGAGCCACCCCTGCCAGGGCTCCATGTTATAGTTAAAAGTTACATATATACTTCAGAATTGAAATGATTTAGAGAAGCTAATACAACTTCATATTAAAGAAAGAAAACTAAAACTGACTTAAGGTCTCATTCAGGTATTAGCAGGGCAAGTGTTAAGATACGTATCTTTCACTCTCAGTTCTCAGTTCAAAAGTGAGAAATAAACATTCTCATCTACACAGAAAGAAGTAAATGTGAGGTCACTGTTGTGCACTTGTCATCAGATGCATGAGTCATGCATGTCCCTATTCGGGCTGTACAATTAAAGAAAGATGTGAAGAATTTGGAAGGAATTAGAAGAGTCCAAGGGTGATCAGAAAAAAGAAAGTTGTGAAAAAAAAATTAAAGCAGAGAATATTCCCCTTCTAAGGAGGATGCCTAAAGCAGGACTTTGTTCACAGTAGGCACTTAATGGCTTTAAACTGTGTTCAGTGGGACAGAAGCCATACTCTGTGCATTAGTGATATTGTTCCTCTTTAACATGCTGATAAACTGCCTACTTTTTATAGCTCTTTAACTGTTTCAATTCATAGGCTCTGCTCTGAATCATAGTACTGTCATTGCCAGTGGGGAAGAATGTACTTTTGGAGCAGCACCAGGGGCAGGAACACACTCAGCCTAGGGGGGCAGAGGAAGCGAAGCCCAAGCTCGGTCGAGAGTGGACGCTCTTCCAGATCTTGGCTAGGGACCACAGGTTCCCTGCTCTCGTCTTAGAGGGTGTGACCTGATCCCATCTCTAATAAAGAGAGAACAAGAAGACCCAAGCTCTAATTGCAGCATGAGCAATTTAAATTAGTGGTTAAGAAAAATTTCCCGACCTTAGGGCTTAAGCAGGTTTCTGAGAGGTTTTTGCAAACATGTTAATATCAGCAAGAAGTGCCTCATGATATGTGGCTATTTTAAAACTGCTGTAGAATTGTTTTTTACAAAATTGATTTAAAGCCATTAACATACATTTCTGCTTGCTCTTTGCTTTTAGTACTTACTGCTTTTAAAATCATGTAAATAGCCTTTATTTTGATACGCTAAAATTTCTGTATCAATGTTTATACAACATAGTATCAGTATTAAAAGACATTCCCTAGCAAGTCTTAGCACAACCTCTCCAGCCTTCCCTCTGCTGACCCTCTGAAGGCCCCGGATTCCCCTCGATCGTCTTCAACTCAGTCTTGACTTTCATGCTCCTAACTCAGCTCCCATTCTGCCTCTAGCTGGGTCCTAGTTCCATAGTTTCTTCATAAATGATTCTCTCTTATTTTTGTGATATGAATAAAAACAGAATATCAGTGTGACTCATGTCAAATATTAAACTCTATCTTGGGTTCAAAGCAGCCCATCAAAGCCAGCCATGTTTAAGCACCATTCACCTCACTGCAGATGCAGATTAATCTCTTATGAAACTACAGACATGACTGAATCTTTTCACAGAAAAAGCCAAAACCATGTTACTCCACCAGGAAGACTGACCTAGACCAGGGTCAGAATAAAATGTGGTCAGAGAGATGGTAAAAACTGAGCCTGTATTTTAAGCATGGCCTTGTGACAGGCACTGGCATTTGATGAAGCTTATCTGATTCAATATGCCTGCTCACAAAGTAATTAAAATATACCACATTTAAGTGGTAAGAAACACGTTCTTTAAAAAGGCATTAAAAAAGCAAGCCTACTTACAGGCAATAGAACTTTATAAACAGGATACCAAAATAAATGCCTTCAAAACAAACTACCTCATAATAACAACATACAAAAAAAGCAAGAAAGCATTTTAAATCATTTTATTAAAAAATTCAACTCTTAAAGCTCAATACAATTTTATATAACAAAACTTATTTCTGTAGATGTCTGAATTAGAGATGTTGATTTCAGTCTTCTTTATAACTGCTAACTGTGGTAGAATTTCTCTTGAGAATTTAAACAGGAACCAGTTGGGTGACATCTGAACAGAGCCACGGTCAGGTATTACACATTTGATCTTGTCTTCGGTAACGAGCATGGATAGAACTGAAGCACACGGAAAAGATGTAAGGGGGCTTTAGTCCCGACAGGACTAAATGGACACACAGACCCACTCAAGGAGAAACTAAAAATGGGCCCACTTCAGAAAAGTGTTTTAAAAGCTGTGCAGAAAGTGACCTAAAAATTACCCTGTTCAATGATTCTTGTACATGCACAAGAAAAAGAAAGGCAGCTCACTTGGAATGAAGTGAGCCCTTCTAAAGTACAAGTAATTTGACATGTGGGCATGACATAATCTGCTTGGTGATGCTCATGTTCCACTGCTGAAGGGTAAAAATGCTGCTATCACCGAGGACCGCAGAGCAGTGCCTCACACAAACACGGGTATGACCTACTTGTTCCCACAAATCACACTAAACAGAACTATGAGGGAGTCAGTTTATTGAAATTTTCAGAATTAAATTCTGAGTTTAAATGATAGTCAGCCTGAGCACTATTAAAAGCAAACATGACACTCATAATGAACAATACCAGGAACAATGCAGCACTATCTGTAACTTTTTTGAAAAGTTATGAAGATCCTACTTGTCCAATAATAGGGAACTGTAGGAATAAACTAGACTCTGCTCATAGAATATCCAGCTTTAAAAAGAAGTAAATTTCAGTGTTCAACATGTGCAATGTTGAACCAAAGAGAGATTGTTAGGTTTTAAAAAAAAAGATGACTCTGAGAACATTGTGCTAAGTGAAAGAAGCTAGAAACAAAGACCATCTTTTATGCTTGTTCTTAGGAGTTGCCCAGAACAAGCGAATCCAGACACAGCAAACAATTAGTAGTTGCTACAGTACATGGGAAGTAGGGAATTGAGGTACAGAGATTTTTGCAGGGGTGATGGAAATATTCTGAAATTAGATGGTGATAGTTGTATGAATTGTGAATACACAAACCACTGTACAGTTTAAAACTGTTAAAATGGTGAGTTTCGTGTTATCTGATTTTTAATAAAATCTGTTTTGAGATGCGTGTATGTATTCACTGTGCATACAAGCCACTGAGGGAAAGGAGGAGGGGAGCGGGTGCTATGTGTGTGGTCTGATGAAATGCACAGCAATCCATCCAAAGGCAGTTATGTAGGGCATGAAGCCAGGTTGGGGGGGGGGGTCCTTCACTTTCTTGGTATTGTAGGTTTTTCTCTGGGTGAAAGTACAACACTGTTTTTTACTCTATTCAAATCTCTCAAACTCTAAAAAATGCACATGCTCGAGCAGTTTCCTCTATCTCCCATCCCCCCATGCTTTAAAAATAATCATTGACAATTTATATATCATAAAACCTACCCAATTATAGCGTACACTTCAGTGATTTTCGAGGTGAACCATCACGACTCAGAGTTCCCTCCTGCTCATGTGTAGTCACATCCACCTCCAAGCAACTGCACATTTGCTGTCTATAGATTTATCTTTTTTGGTAATTCATATAAATGGAATATGTGATCTTTCATACCTGTTTTTTTTTTACTATGTATGTTTTTAGGGTTATCATGTTGAGAGCCATTCCTTTCTACTGTCATATATAGGTGTTACTTTCTATCATAATGGTGTGAAATCAGTCCTGGCTGGTGTGGCTCAGTGGACTGAGCAAGGTCTTGCAAACCAAAGGGTTGCAGGTTTGATTCCCAGTTAGTCAGGGCACAGGCCTGGGTTACAGGCCAGGCTCCCAGTAGGGGGCGCATGAAAGGCAACCACACATTGATGTTTCTCTCCCTCTCTTTCTCCCTTCCCCACTCTGAAAACAAGTAAAATCTTTAAAAAAAAGGTGTGAAATCAGAAAAAGGAATACCTTTCCATTCTGAAAATTAAAGCACAGAAAATAATAGGGCTCTTAGGACTACTGAGTGCCTACAGAGAAGACTCTACCAAGTCCAGAATATTATCAAGGATCACAAAACTGAAAACTGTAAGGAAATGTGTCACTAAGTTTTACAAGACATTCATTTAAACTATATTTTCCTAGGAAAAAAAATGAAATAACCCTATTGCTTTCTCTACTTTTAGGAGAATCAGTTAAGCCAAGTAGGTATAAATTTAGACCCATATATTAAATGTTTGGATTGAGTATTTCATTTGTTCCCTCATTTAAAAAATTCTTTTTGTGCAGCAAGAGTTGAAAAGCTATTTAAAACAACTTAATGAATAATTAATCACCTTGCCAGCTATCAGCAGGTTTAGTGGTAGTTTCAGAAATAAACCAAATTTTTATATGCAAGGTAAGCCTAATTAGTTAAGCTCACAAAAAATGTAATATCTGATTTTTAGAACCTAATGTGCCGAAGAAGTATTCATGCTTTTAAATTAGAAGAACAAGTCTGTATTTAATTAGTCCTCATTTGAGTATGTCATCATTTTAATTCATTTGCACAAACACAGGACATTATGCTCCATCAGCAGATAATGTTCCTCATTAACTACAGTAGGAACTTTGTGAACAAGGGTAGAATACTCTCATCTGTGATGCAAAAAACAGAACTGTACACTGCCACGCTTATTCTTCAGGCTTTCTGGTTATCATTCTGAGCTACATTCATTAATAAAATAAAAAACTTTTGACTAAGTACCCTGCCAATCCCTAGAAATCAGTAATTTAATATTTAATGTTTCATTTTACCTATTGACCTGTTATAAAATGGACATTTAATTATTAATGAATGAAGTAAATTACTGAAATTCAAGTAATAGTAATGTACCAAATATCAAACTTTACTAATTTGGGTGGTAGCAGCAGTCAAATTGATTAAAAATCAATTCTGTGTTTGTTGGTGGTGTAAGTAACAGCCTAGATTATGCAGAGCATGATGAGGGAGGGGTTTATTAGGGTGTTTGAAGGTAAACATTATGTACTTTAACAAGCTAATGGCAGATCCCTTATCTATTCATTTGAACATATGCACCAATTTCACCTTAGGGAATTTCCAATAAACCTTAATATCTTGTTGTCCTTCTTCCCCTAAGTCCTAAATAAATCCTAAAGAGAAAAAAAAAACATTAAATACTACAACTTCTTTGAAAAGGTACTTATGTTTTTATCTGATTCTAAATGTTTCATTCACATTCATGTTGAAACAAGCCTATCATTAGATACCCCCCTCAAAAAAATGCTTGAAGAATAATTTAAGCTTTCATTTCCACGTAAAAAATTGAGATCACTTGGAATTTGACATGAAATGACAAAACGAATCAGTGATACTTTGTGAGGGTACATTTAACTGGGGGCATAATGTGCATGGGAAGCTTGCTCTAGCTAGAGTTTAAAAGGCACCAGGCTATTCTTTGGTAAGTGTTCTTCAAGCCTGATTCAAAACATGCAAGGTTTTTTGGGAAACTTTTGGCATTACCTTATAAAAAGCTAAACACTTTATGATAAATATATATTTTTCTCTCACACGGAAGTTAAGCAAATTGTTTAAGTCATTACATTAGATCTGCTCTATTTGAGAACAGGCAAAGTCTATAAATGTGGCCATGATTTCCCAGAATTCCCCATTACTGGGTCAGAGTATCTGACCGGATGACCCTAATTTATAGTTTTTGTTTTGCCTGAAGTTTTAACTTCTTCCATTTATATGGGGAAAAGTATATAATTTCAGAAAGGACAGGGTCCTTTTTTTGTGTGGGTAATGAGTACTACAAATGTAACTGCGTAATTTTAACTTCGGAAACACAAAATCTTATTTCACTTTGCAGTATATTTGAGTCAAGCTATGACAATTAAGGTTAAAAATACGTACTTGCAAAATGTCAAATAGAGTATCAAAAATCTATCAAAAATTACATCATAAAGATACATTTGCATGTAATCAGAGAATTTTCACATTTTTAAAAGTAAACTTGATGGGTCCAACTTTTTTGGGACTCTCTGAGCTTCCTGGATTTCCTGGAAGTGTAGACACACCAAGGCACATCATCATTACATTAGCCAAGTTTAAAATGAAGAAGAGAATCCTAGAAGCAGCAAGAGATAAGGGGACAGTCACCTACAAAGGAGTTCCCATCAGATTGTCAGCAGATTTCTCAAAAAAGACCTTACAGGCAAGAAGGGGCTGGAAAGAGGTATTCCAAGTCATGAAATCTAAAGACCTACAACCAAGATTGCTCTATCCAGCAAAACTTTCATTTACAATGGAAGGACAGATAAAGTGCTTCTCAGATAAGATCAAATTCAAGGAGTTCATCATCACCAAGCCCTTATTATATGAAATGTTAAAGGGACTTACCTAAGAAAAATAAGTTAAAAAAAATGAACAGTGAAAGGACAGCAAACTCACAGTTACTAACAACCACACCTAAAACAAAAGCAAACTAAAAGGACAGCTAGATCAGGAGTAGAACCATAGAAATGAAGATCATGTGGAGGGTTAGCAACAGGGGAGTGGGAGGAGGAGAAGGGGGGAGAAGGTACAGAAAACAAGTAGCATAGACAGTAGATAGAAAACAGATGGGGGGGCAAGAATAGTATGGGAAATATAGAATCTAAAGAACTTGAGACACATGGTCATAAACTAAAGGGGGGGGAATGGTGGGGACGGGGGGGTAGGGAGGAGAGGAATGAAGGGGGGGAATAGAACAACTGTAATGGCATAATCAATTAAAAAAATAAATTAAAAAAAGTAAACTTGACAACACAGTTTAATGTAAAATTAAAAATATAAAATTCTCTTTGATTAGATGGCCAGTATCAGGAAAGTTAACATTTTAGGATTTAGAGAATTTTGCATTATGTGTTTAACTATACCTGCAGAAAGAATGCTTATTTCTACAAGCCTAGCTGTACAGCTCTCGAAAACACCCCTTGGTGCCACTGCATGTAGACCACAGGTAAGATCAACTACATGCCCTGGCATAAATGCAGGTATGCAACAGATAACAAGGAGCTGCACTTGCTCTATGACAACTGCTGGGTGGGCTTTTAGCTATGCTGAGAGTGTCTCTGGTATTTAAAGGCACATACATGTTTCTGGTATAAAATGCACCCTAAAAGTAAGCTAGATGCTCTTATCTGTTATTAACTGGAAAAACAAAAATCTATTCCAACGCTAGAGAAAAACATTTCTAAGACATAGTGTATTGGTTCTTAAAGTATGTATAAAAAATAGCTACATACGCTGTATTTTTATTTTAAAAATTTTATAAGGGAAATTTTGGTTATACATGACACTTATGTAACCAATCAAACTCTAAACTAAACTCTTACATCAAAAGCAACACTACTTTATAGATGTTTTGAAAGAATAACAAGTTAAATATAAAATAATGTTGCACCTAATAATTTTGGAGTTAAATAAAAACAACCAAGCCCCCAAATCTCTACAACCTTGATTTAACTAAAAATTATTTTGTTGCGGGTGGGAGACAAAAAAAGAGAGATCCATTTGGGGAATCTTGGCTGAAAATTCATGGTGTTGTAACTAATCAACAGCGGGAGAATTTAATTTTCAAAGCATCATCTACCCTGTTCATTAGTCAGAACAAGACAGTATTAACAGAAGGCAGTCATTATATTTATGAACTTAATTTAAAAAGGAAAGAAGATACTATTCCAGAATTACAATAAAAATATTCTAAAACAATTTTATACATTTGAAAACCCAGCCAAAAACTATTAGTGAGTGTATTCCTCCAGGAGATTAAGTTTAATGAAGAAAAAATACTTATATAACTCCAGAAATTAGAAATGATCTTCTTGTAAGAAATGTTTTATTGTCTTAACCTCCCTTTATGAATAAAAACCAGCTCTAAAAAAGAACCACGACTATGTAAGCCTGGCATTTCTTTTTATTTAGTCTGAAAATCTCTTTAAAAAGGCAACATTTTCCTCCCCATCTGGCACCTTTCTCAAAACTGTAACTGAATTTTGTCAGAGGCAGTTTCTTCAGAAAAAGCCAATGATCAATAATATATAAGACATAGTATTTTCTTAGAGATTATCAGACAAAAGAACATGACAATATTAACCAAATAAGTTTTAATACAAAGAAATACTGCTCTAACTCCAAGTAAACAGCTTTTTGTGAAATCTTTTTTTTCTGATCATATAGATGATATAAGTCACTAGATGACTTATATTCTTAAAGCTTAGAATAAATTGGGAATACATATCAGACCCCATTTAAAGAAAATGGGGCACCAAGAAGAGTGGCTCCACAAAAGTGAACTCGACAACACAGTTAAAACTGGAAAAATTTTAATTAGCATCAAATGCACTTTACATTGGTAACTGCAATACTGAAACTGACATTTAAATTTTTTTTTCGAAAATGGTCAGCAATTTTCTTTCTCCTGGGAAACAACAGAGATCCAACTATGAGCATTAATATGACACATCTGGGATACTGTGGTTTCATTAATGCTAATATCTAAACAGGTGTTCACATTTCATGCCTACGATAAGGCAGACTGTGAACTTCTATATCACTGAATTTTAGCAAAAATGCCATAAGATAATTTAAAGGAATGTCAAATTTTTGAAGTGCAAACTCATAAACTCTACCCTGGGTCCACTTTTTTGCTTGATGTGCATCTGACGAGAATATGGGCAATTTTTCTTTCCTAATTCCTTGGAAAAATATTTCTGCAATAAGCTTTGTATCTTCTTTACTAGGAATTGTTTTAAAGATTATCAACTCTGTGGTAAATTCCCCACAGTTGATAAAAATTTATTAAAAACATTGTAATATAATTTAAGGAGAAAAGTTGTTTTTCAAAGGCTATAGGAAAGAAATAGCGCTTCTTATTTGTATAAGCACAAACACTTAAAGTTAACCATACTGCAGGTAAATCCAATACAGTATTCAAAAGTTCTATAAAAATGAACAAAGCCACATGTTTACTTCCATTGCTCCAATAGTCAAATGCTGGATCTGCACAAGACTTGCATGGTAGCAGTTTGCTGGTCCAATTTAAGAGTCCTTTTGGTGTGTTTGGCCCAATGATGTCCACATCCCAGATAAATTCAGTTCAAAAAACAGAAATTAGGGCAAAGATTCCATATAACAAAGCACAAGGATATGCTACCAGAAGTTGCTGTCCTTCCATGGCTAATGCAGAAATGAAAATCTTGGAAGCAGAAAAACTACACCATCCAATAATTCCAGCAGTGAGAATAATTCCTACCATTCCTCTGTAACAGACAAGGAAAAACAAGGAGAGAGTGAAAAAAAAACAACAGATGAAATTAGTTATGTAAGAATATACTATAATGAGCAATTCTTTAAAAAAAAAATTAAATCCACATGTATACATTTGTAGAAAAAAAATCAAGATTATTTCCCCTCAAATGTTCAAATGTATTTCACAGTGAATTCAATAATGCTGAATTAACCTTGGGACAAAAAGCTCAATTATGACTACATTTTGTTCCTTTCAGCACAGGGTTTCTCAACCTTGGCATTACTGTCATTGGGCTGGATGTGCTTTTGTTGTAGGGCTATTCTGTGCATTGTTAAGGATGTTCAGAAGCAAACATGGCCTCCAGTCATAAAAGACCAGGAGCATCCTGCACCCCCCACAGTAGTGACAACCATAAAATCTCCAGGTACTGCCAAATGCCCCCTGGAAGCAAAATTGCCTCTGGCTGGAAAACACTATTTTAGTAGAAAATATTATCTGTAGAATTCAAATATAAATATATCAATCTCAACAAATGAGAAGAGTGAATCGGTTTCTATACTGAAAAACTGAAGCATCTATATCCAAAGCAGGAACATTGCAAAGCCATCACCTTGCAACATTTCTGGTATCAGACAGTTGTGTATACTCTGTTCTTAAAGCTCCGTTTTAACAGTCGAAAGCTCAGTCGACTGTTTAAAGCTCAGTCACTGGTTGTGTCCACAACTAGCCACAAGGAGGAGCCCGACCTGTGGAGAACATCTGCGTAATGGCCATCAGGAGGGCATTTTACACTGTACCTTTTATTTAACCTTATCTAAATTATCTTAAAATTACACATATTTAAAGCTGCTTACAAGTACATCTGAGAATACGACAGGCCAGTAATAGCCTTGTGCCAAAGAATATTTCATTTTCAGTTAAAAAGCTGCCAAATAGAGTTTATATTTATTACTCATTCACTGAGCACATTCCCAACATCTTTAAGAAATCAGTCTCAAACATACCAGAGAAAGTAAATATAATTTTTAACAACTTAGTCTTTTCCACTCTAAAACTGCATTAGCAATCAACACTATTTAATTTACAGATACCAGTAAGTGAGTACAAAACAGTGAAGTTCTTTATCACAGGTAAAAGCAGAGGAGGTACAATAGATTTAAAAATTTATTCTCAGTTCCACTATTCCTCAATGAAAAGCACACCCCATCCCTTAGCCACAGGGGCACTATCTAGTGTTTGCTGCATCAGTCATTATCTCAAACTTACGGGGAGGTAAATCCTATCACACAGAATTGGTCACCAACACCCAAAATGAAGATCGGCACTTACTGCAAAGAAAATATCACTGCAAAGCTGGAAAGTAGGATCATGGGAAGAAGGCAATATCCAAGAACACTTGCCACACAACCAAATGAAACGCCTGTCATACTCATTAAGTTCAGTAAACAAAACATTCCTAGACATCCAATTGCACTGATCCCATATACATAGCCAAACTGGATTTTGCCAGCCTATGGATAAAGAAAACATTACGGATTAAAAGACAAAAAACATGTTATTTTTGGCCTTAATTCACCTAAAATGGTAGAAATTAAATAGAAGACATTTAATTTATGAGCATCAAAATCTACACAGGTATTTATTTATAGAAGAACAAACAGGTAAAGAATAAAGAGGAGTAAAACACTGAAAAGACTGGCTTTTATATTTTTCTTAAGAAGTTTTAAGTATCCACCTCCCAATACACAGGTATTTGGTTTTTCATTTCCTAGTTAGTATTTGGGCTTGGCGTGGAATTCAACAAATAGATACAAAATTATGGTACAATTACCTAAAGTAGTATATTTCTAAAAAGACATCTGGCTGATTTTAAGCAAATAAATTACAGAAACGAGATGGAATGTCTTTCATAATGTTTGGACAATAGCTAATATCACTTGAAAACACCTAATTCCACCAAAACTTTTCCAAAGCAATTTATTCTCATTGGCAGATGAACCCATAATCTTTTCAATAGTAGAAATAATTTCATCACTCATTTTTTTATGTGTTAGAGAAGATAGGATATGAAAGCCAGGATAAGCAGGAAGCCAGAGTTCTGTAGGAAGGCAAGGAGAAAAGAAAACTTGAGTAACAACTAGGCAAGAGGAATGTAATGGAAAATACGTTTGCTTTCTTTATTTTTTCCAAATTATTAATGGATTTATAGTCATTGGACCAAAAACAAAGAGAAACAAAAACTTAGCACAGTAAACGTTAGGTAAATTGGAGTTACAAGTACCATTAGTCAAGCTATGTGGACAAACATCGTATCATTGTATTCAGGTCACATTATAATGAAATCAGTTTTCAGAAGTCTTCATAAAGTTCCTAGATTTTTTTTTAGGTTCTTTTTTTTTAAATTAATTTTATTCAGTTATTTTTCAAGTACAGTTTTTTGTCTATTTCAAGTTCCTAGATTTTTGACGTAGAAAATTCAATTGCAAGAATGCCTCTATGAATTATGTTAAATGGAAAAATCCTTGGGATCTCATTAGACTAAATATTTATTTGTGAATACTTGATTGAGCATGTAGAAGTTCAAAAGGGCTCAGCTCAGTTCACTGAATTCACTCATACACTGATAGTCAACTTTCATACTTGCACAGTGTTTTAAAATTTTCAAGGTGTTCTCACACAACCTGGTTCGCTTAAAAAGAGTAGTGTTAGGTGGAAAGCACACAATTATCTATCAGAGCTCGAGGACAAAGTAGGAGTTCTGAGTTCATGCCCAGCTTCTGAGTAAAAACCACGTCTATTCACTAAATCATTTATTAGAGATATTAGATAAAATAAACACTAACAATTATCTTCACAACTTTGCATTCTCAAGATGTTTTAACACTCTTAGGGAAGGGGAGGTAGGAACTAGAACCCCTTGTTCTTTAATGTTTCCATTAAAAATAAAAATAATATATAGAAAAATAACCCCTAGCACTACTAGAAAACACTATCCAAGGTCTAGAGATTAAAAAAACAATAAAGAGCAACAGGTTAAAAAATGTTATCAATCACTGAAAATTAAGAAGGGATTCTGATGAAGGAACAAAGCCACACGTTATTTATTTATTATTTGTTTTTTCCCTAATAATCGCACCACTTATTAGAACAAGAAATGACTTCTCAATATACTATATTTATTATGAATGGAAATGTGATGAATAGGTATAATTTCAAGCAACTCAACACTATTCAAAACATATGAAAGACCTAATATATAAGCAGTCTCAAAAATGGCTCTTGGTAGAACATTAAAAGAATGGTTTGCAACAACATGGATAGAACTGGAAAGCATTATGCTGAGTGAAATAGGCCGGGCATTGAAGGACAAATACCATATGATCTCACCTTTGACAGGAAGCTAAACAACAAAACAAGCAAGCAAACAGAATAAAAACAAAGACACTGAAATAGAGAACAAGTGGGCAGCGACCAGAGGGGAGAGGGAAGGGAATTTAAGGGGAAAAATGGGGAGGGATTTTGAGGAACAAGTATGAAAGACACAGGGATGAGGACTAGGGGGGGAATTGGGAGGGAGGGGGGAGACCGGGCGGGGGAGGCTGGGATGGGAGAAATAGACAAAAAAAACTGTACTTGAAAAATAATTAAATAAAAAAAGAATGGTCTTTAATCTCACACTGGGAGCTGAAATTAAAATCTTACCAGTAACAATGTGGCTCCAAAGGCAAGGCAAAAAACCATGGGTCCTGCCAGATCAGTCTCATTCATGATGCTGCCGTCTGCTACTTTTAATGGATGTAACACTGTTAGTGTTTTTTGCCAAATGTGGTCAAAATTGATACCTAATTCTAAAAGAAAATAAGGAAGTCAATTAGCATTTGTGATATACCCTTAGTTTACCAGAATCTCTGTTAGAACAGCAGACAAAACGAAACACCCAGCACCAAGAGGGTCTAGCTATACCAGATATAATTATTTGGATGAGTTTTCAATATGAGTCTTCACTGATTGGTTATTTCACAAGTATCCAACTTTAAGTTTTGTGTTGGAAAAGGGAGTAAATATGATGAAACAAACACTCTCAGCTATGAATGCATAGCAAAGAATATATGGCTGGGGTTAACAGAAAGTGTCTTTTACTTGCAACTTCAAGAATATTAAAGGCCCCATGAAACTGTATACAAAACTATGTCTGCCTGTGTTTGTGTGCATTTTTCTGACAAGTGTCTTTGCAGCTTTTATTATACTGTCAAAAGGCATTAAATCCTCCTGCTCCAAAGAAAATGTCCAGCACTACTGCTTTATTGGTTTTGGAACACAATTTGAAGACCACCACATTCTTCAGTAATGTTACTAGTTCTGCCAGCTTATTTCTATGCAGAATAATCAGTATCATGCTATTTCCTTTAATTTTTTCCATGGACAACATTTAACCAATATAAAGTAAAAGGTGATGCTAGTTTACTGACATACTTTATTATCACTTTGTAAAGATCTATTAAAAATCTGGTCCCTTCTGACTCAATGAGGTTTCATATATAATCTGTTTAAAATGCATCACTTAGTAGAAAACTTTTTTCTAAAACATTATTCTTTTAAAGGAAAGGACAACTTCTCTAAACTAAGATTTATTTTCACTAACCAGCTGGATACTATAGAGCAGGTGTCCCCAACTTCTACACCACGGACCAGTACTGGTTCGGGCCTGTTAGAAACTGGGCCTCACAGCAGAGGTGAACTTGAATGTAATGTGCTTGAATTATCCCAAAACCACCCCTTCCCACAACCCTGGTCCATGGAAAAACTGTCTTCCAAGAAACCAGTCACTGGTCCCCAAAAGGTTGGGGATGGCTGCTATACAGTACTACCAAGTGTTGCAACCAATCTGACCTTCTAATAAAGGTGGTTCATCCTCAAAGCTGTTTCCATAGATTGGCTGCGGTGCGGCTGGAGCATACGTCTGAGTTGGCTGCAAAATCTGGCCAGTGTATGGCTGTTGTGGCTGCATCATGTCTGGAGGGACAAACCGGCCTTGTTGCGAGTAATCATAGCCAGCATACTGTCTGAGGATCAAAGTAAGATACACTTCTCAAAATTATGTTGCTCCCAACAGCTGATATCCCTGACGGCTTGGGAATCTTAGACATTCAATTCCTAGGATATCCACCTCGCTAGTTTCTATAAATGAAGCTTGAAACAATTGCTAAGATCAAGCTGATTATCGACAATAAGCCGACTGTGTTTTATAGAGAAACAGACTGATGATGCCGACACTCACTTGTGCAGCACTTGTGCATTTTAAAAACTATCTGTTTAAACATTAGAAGGTCAACAAGTTAAAACTTAAAAATCTTGTCTGTTTTATTATAAAGACAGTTGTGAAATAAAACTTATGTGTAAGACTATGAATGAAAATTTCAGATGACAGACTCTGTACTACATGTTAAGTAATTTTCCTTTGCAATTTGTAACTCCATTATATGAAAAATCATTCTTCTTTAGTCTTTTTTAAAAAATACAAATTTAACTTGATTACAGTGAAGTAGAATCAGATGGCTGCTTTCATGTCTTTTCCCCCCATTTTTCAGATCAGTTTAAGTTTTAGAGAATAGTTGAGGAGGTGGCACAGAGGGTTCCCATATTCTCCACATTCAGCTTATCTTATTATTAAGATCTTACCTGAGTACATATACTGCGTCTGGCACGAATAATGCCCCTTTTTTCATTACAAATTCTTTTATTACAAAATCACAAGTGTGTACCTCTGAACATAACAATATCACACTCAAGCACACCATATGACATTTTAGGTGAAATGTTCAAATTAAAACTATAAAATATTACACGCCTAATATTACCCTACCAACCACACTCAAGCAGGCCTTACTTCTGTCAGACCCTGTAGTTTAAATTTTTCACCACTTATCCCCACCATGCCCTCTTCTACCTCCACCCACTTGCCTTCCCTCCTGCAATCACCGCATTGTTGTCTATTATTTTTTGCAAGTTGGTAAATCTTTTTAAGAACAACCATCAATTTTAAAACACATAGTGAAAAAAACCAAGCTGTTTCTTTGTGAAAGCTTTCTGCATACATAACAAAACATTATTAGTACATTTGCATTTGAATTGTGCTTGTAATTTTTCATGGTACTTAAATACCTATTGCTCTGTTATGTGCTATAGAGCAAATCCTGCATTTTAGGGGGAGAGACCTTACCATGGCCATTTTAGTGATGAAAACAATACAGAAAAGAAGGATGTTGAAGAAATATCTTTAAGCAACAGTTTTAAAATGATCTGGAAAAAAAATGACTTACCTATCAATGGGACCAATCGAATTACACATAAGAAATACAGAAGTAAAATTATTATTTAAAAATTCAGACATTTTAAAAATGAGAGCTGAGAAGTCTTAGAAATGCTTTAGTCTAATTACCTTTAAAATTTTCATAGTTCCCTTTTGATAATGTAAAAGCTAATGAACTCCATTAATATTATTTGAGATTTTAAAATTAAATCTATTTTTTAAATTAATTGAACATCTTGATTAAAAGCAAATCAAAACAGTAAGAAATTTTCAACTACACAGCCCTTTGGAAATTCCAGTGGACTTTTCAAGACTCACCACACTAATCCAATCCATGCGGGGGGGAAAAAAGATACTATTTATTTTTATGGTTTTATAAAAATACAGACTTCACTGCAGCATTATTTTAACAGTAAAAGATAAAACAAAACAATTAAATAGATATCAGTAAATATGCAGTGATTTGGGCAGAGATTACTATGCACTTGTAAAAGAAACAATGCTGGTGCACATGTACTTATAAGAAAAAATAATCAAGAGTGTTCATTAGGAAGGAAAAAACAATGTTCAGGACAGTACACACCATATGCATTCATTGTGACTGTACTTTTTAGAATATAGCTACATCCATATGTGTGCACATGTGTTTTTTACATACACAGATAATTATATACGTAAAGGGGCCTGGAAACATGGCAATAGAAGCCTTAAATGCACTGTTGTGTTTAATGTGAATTATCTCATATTATGCTCACTATAACTCTAGGAAGTTGATTTTTTTCATTATAAAGATGTGGAAACTGGTATTTGGATTAAAATAATTTGGCCATTTGCTACCAGGATTCAAAACTAGACTTTCAGACTCTAACCCTACACAACTGTGATAAAAATCCCTCCCAAATCCCACCTTAAAGAGACAGCTGTGATAATTTACCTGTATGTGTATTTCCCCAGTCACCTTGGTATACAAATGCTGATTTGTACAGAAATATGCTGACTTCTATTTACTTACACACATATACACACACCCCACAGGGACAGCTGGTTGAACTAAGACAAGAATTCACATTTTCTGATTTAGTATAATATGTTGTTGTGTTCGACTTTGTTAGGATGTGGCATAAATCCACATCTTAGTTTATGAAATAGCCAGAAAAGCTCCTTATGAAGGTTTCTACAATTTGTGTAAACAGATTGTATTATATTCACTCTCACATACAAAATAGAGAAATACGAATATATATGCAATAGAACGGTACAGACTAGTGGTTTTCAAACTCTTTGATGTTAAAACCCCCTTTATACCCTTAAAATTTACTACTAAGAACTCCAAATATTTTTATGTGGGGTTATATCTATTGATATTTATTACATCAGAAATTAAAACTGAGAAATGTTTAATGTATTTATAATTAACTCATTTAAAGTAACAGTAAATCCATTACATGTTAGCATAAACGTTTTATATGAAAAAATGCTTTAAATAATTACTGAGTAAAGTGGAATTGTATTTTATTTTTGGCAATCCCCTTACGTCTGGTTTAATAGAAGACGGCTAAAAATTCTAGTATCTGCTTCTGTGTTTAATCTGTTGTGACATATTTTTTTAGTTGAAGTATCTTAAGAAAATGTAGTGTTGAGACTTGCAGTTGAAAAAGATTTTTAAGAACCCTTTGATATTATCAAGAATATTCCTTCTGATACATTAAAACTCAAAACAAAGTGGTAGATTTTAAAATTTAAGATGCAATGTAGAAATGGAAACAACATTAATGAATTCTGTACACTGCTGCATTAAAATACTACATCAGTCTATCCTGCACTTCAAAAGGATTCTTTATTCAAATATGATCTGGAAACACGCATGGGCCATTTTGAAATATCAGGTTGAGTTATGCAAATGTTCCAAATACTGACATTTAGTATAAAATATACAGAGTGGGGTAAAAGTAGGTTTACAGTTGTTTGTATGGAAAACAATACAATAATTAATAAATAAAAATACCTCAGTGAACTCTACTGTTTTGCATACTCACAACTGTAAACCTGTTTTTGCCCCACCCTGTACATAATAAATACATAAAAATCACATTTATATTGTCACCACTGATCTCATAAGAAAAATGGTTAATTACTGGGAAGCTGACAAGTTCATGGTGATGAATACAAGTTTTCCAAAACCTTCGTTTTTGCCAGAAAATGCCAATTTCGTCATTGGCCATATATACTGTCAATGGTTTTCCTTGAAGTAACAGGCTTACCTCATTCATTTTTTGAGAAAATATCTAATACTCAAGTCTGAATAACCATAATTTGTGGGTCAGCTCCTGCCAATAAAAATGGTTTCCATGAAAAAGCGGTTGATTTAGCTTGAGTCTCAAACTGTGCAGGGGCTTTTCATAGAGATAATCGCTGTACTTCAGGATGAAGTAGAAGTGCTTTATGACTGATTCCCATTTTATTACAGAGAATATTTTAAAGATATGTGTACTGAAGGGTCAGGATATAACACTAATTCTTACTGCTTCATAAAGAGTATCCTTAAATAAAGCTGATTCCCCTACTCCCTACAACTGTGCGGCAATACAGAATACAATGATTACTAGAATAATGTGATGTCATTGCCTTAATTCATATTTGGGTTCAACACACCGGAAAAGGTATATAGTATCTTAATATTGTTATAAAAATAGTTTTGACCTTAAAGATTCTCTGAAAGGTCTCAAGGACCCGGTTGGATCTGTAGTCCATACTTCAGAACATTGACACAATCCATAAATTTCATGTATGGAAGAGGAATCCTGTAAGCAGTGACGGCTTCAAAGATTCACCATCATTCCTTTTTCAAGATTCAAAGTGAGAGTGACAATACTATAGAATTTTATTATTTTCCTCTTCTGGCAGGACCTGGTCAGAGAATTTCCTGACTCACATGTTCTAGCTTTGATCTAAAACACAGTATGGTAGACATGATCTTTGTAGACTAAATCAACACTTTTGTAGCAAGAAAAGCAGCAGACAGTAAATCTGCTTTGGCACTCATAATCAACAGCAATGCCTGTTAACATACTGAGCTGGCTACTTGAGTTCTTAAAAATTCCTAGTCTGTTAATAGAGGTATTACCAGTTAAGTCAGAGATGAAAAAAATACTACCCCTCAATACTTACAAAAATAAGTATGGTATTACTACATGTCTCACAGGCACATCTAGAATACTATGTGGGTCCTGTCCAAATGCGATAATCATAAAACTCAACAGGTTAAGATCGAACAGGTTTTATTATTTTTGTTTTTGTTGTTTTATATGAATATATGAATGATAGTTATAAAGTATCCATAGAGAAAACTATGCAAAATGTTAAAGCTGACTTCATAGGGAAAATGTAAAACTATGGACTAATAATAAGTCACATTAAACTTCACAACAATCCAAGTCATATGCTATTTCAAACTTACATTTTCATCAAAAGATAAACGTTATCACCTGATCTTTGTTACCAAGTTAGCAAAATAAACAAAACAGTAGTCAGCAGCATCTAAACAGCTGCTTGGAAAACTGAAATGAGGTGATAAGTTACACCTTTAAGTGATGCAAACATGAACAGGATAGGAAAGAAAGGCAGAGACAGATAAACCTAGGAAGCTACACACTAAATAGAACAATTCTGCTGAGTCCAAATATCAATACCTATAATTCGGTTACAACAGGCTTGCACACAGGTGTTCCCAAGTTCTGTGGCTGTGGTCTGGCTAATCATACATTCGCTTGCCCTTTCATACACAGACCAAGCACGAAAATACACATTTAGGTAAATAAATGTATAAAAATGTCTCAACATGATTTTTTAAACTTTGCCCAATTGACTGAACAAAAGAGATAAATCCTCAATGACATATAATTGAGAATTTAATAGGAAAAAAAGTGATTCATACTTTTTTATACACTCACTCCCATTATGAGTTCACTGTGTTCAGTTTTTTGGGGGGAAGGAATAAGCCTTAAAATACATCAAAATTAAGATTCAAGAAATCTATAGGTTGTAAGATGTATAAGACAGACAATGGGGCTACATGTGATTTTTTGCTTGTTTTTTAATATTCTTGAGCACATCTACTGAGATGTATTAACTCAAACACATTCTAGTACTCCATGTTTCCCTCAGCCTGACTGGCTGCACCACCTCCCCCTGCCCTCATTCTGGGACAACATTCATGAGTTTTCTAACTCAGAGCCGACTGATGAACATCAGAGGACTCCTGAACTGCCTGAAGTCATATGCATGTGTATGTGGGGATGTGAGTGGTACATGTACATATTTTTCAGAAATAGGCCCATGTTTTCATCAGATTCTTAGAAGAGTCCTAGACCACCTAAAAAAGGTTAAGCAACTCTGGTATAGGAAACTCATTCATTGGTTGGGAGTGTCCCAACCTAATTATCTTTAGGTCCTAAAAAAATAAAGATATGACATCCTAGAGGAGACTGGTAGAAAACCTTCAGTTAGTGTTCTTTTGCCACAAATACCAGGGATTATTTAAAAAGTGATTTTTTAAAAATTTAATTATTGTTCAAGTACAGTTTTCTGTCTTTTGCTACCATCACAATCCACTTCCCCACTGCTCCCCATAAAAAAGTGAGTTTTAAAACATAGTTCAGGGATGAAAGGCTTTGAGTCCCCTGCTTTAATCTGCAACTGGCAACTTGTGTGTACTAACAAGCTTTTGGTATAAGTAATAATAAAAATGACTATCAATTGCTAGATGAAAATCACTTCATGAAGCACCTGATGATTCATAATAGGAAGTTCACACTGTTAAACAGTGCCACCAGCACTTTCAATTAATGCTGATAAAGTCTGAAACTCTGACTATTTAAGCTACTAAAAAAGCCATCAAAAGATTTTAATTTTTAAGTGGTCCTGTGGACTAAATAGCCTATCTTCTAGGTACCTGAACACTTATCCACATCTCAAATGATGTAGAAATACTGTAATTTAAAAAGTCCTTCAACAATCTCGTTTTTCACCTACATTACACCAGAAGATTTTGCAGCAGCTGCCAAACTCTAAGTAGGGAGACTCCTTCAAACCCAGTACAGCGGTACAGTTCTCTCCCCAAGAAGAAAGGTTATGAAAAACTCCCATTTCTGATCAGCAGGGCCACGTTCACACATTCAATTTTAGGCAGAACCAAGCATTCGGGGCATACGCTTTCACCACAATCTTGAGCAAAAAAATTGCCAAAGCTGAAAAGTTACTTGCTATAGGGTCCTCCACTTCCTCCATAATCATAGGACTGCTGTGATTGGTCTTCGATGCTGTAACTGGTCTGGTAGAAATCCGTGTTTAAGTTATCAAAGCCTGACATTGCAAATGACCTGCAAAGAGAAATGGAAAAGGCTGTTATATTCAAGATCCTACTGAAGTCGTTCCTGATACTTTGCTTAAGCAAACAGTCCCAGAAGGCAGCAAATACAATACTACTTCTGAAATTTTGGGAAACAGCATGTGAGGGTGGATCGCGGGGGGCGAGATACGAGGGTGTTACGGAAATGTTTAGTATTAAGTCAAGGTCTGGGAAGGCACCTCCACTTAAGGAACTGATAAGCCTGGGTTAGGGGTGGGGTCATGGGAGGAGTGCCTCCCCTGGGTCTAAAATAACAAGGATTTCAGCTCAGGGCTAGGATTTACAACTGACATCGCACCTGCCTCCTGGCAAAATAAGGCCAAGAAAGTGAAGACAGCTGGAAGGCCGCGCCTTTGGTGCAGAGGCCGCGCGTCACAGCAAGAGCTTGAAGAGAAGTGAACGTCTGAGGACAGGACCCGGAGCCGCGCCGAAAGGCGGCGACCAGCCGCGCTGCACGGGGTACACAGAAGCACATCAATGTGCTATGGGCCTGGGACACTCACCCAACAGAGAGGCTACGGCAGCACCTGCCCCAGCGCCAGATAATCCCGAGAGCTCAGTTTAAGACCCAGAGGAGGCACCGTTGCTACGTGTCACAGGCCAAGGAACTGCTTCCGGGTCACGCCTTATTTGCGCAGGCGTGCTGACCAATTTTGCTGTCCTTGATTACACAGCGTTGGGGCGTGGAATCTGAAACGGCGCGTGTGCACTCTCGACCAATGGGAGAAGGAGAATACTGCCACCAGGTTAGTGGTGGAGATAGACAGGCGGAGGCGCGGCAATTGTAACTATTTGGGAGGAGGGAGAATTCCTCAGTACTTGGGTTTGTTGAAGTCGTTTAACCCTTTAAACGGAGCGAATAGAGCCTCAGCCTTCCTGGACTTACCGTACTGTGATTCGGGCACTGTGCTAATGAGTGCCCTTACACACTAATGAGATACTTACTCCATTATGTTTATTTCATAGGTTAGGCTGTTAAAAGTTCCTTAAATAACATTGAGTGCAGCGTTACAGGACAACTCTGCTAGATGCTGGGGATACCAGGGCTAATAGTGAGTACAAGCTAGGTGGTACTGCTCCCGGGGTGTTGGTGAGGAAGGGTGTAATCAAACACAAATAAATACATGTGAAATTGTTCCCAACAGTCTCATGTGCTTCACAGTTCTCTGAAAAGCTGTTAATAGTCATCTGGGAATACGAATCTGAAAAACCACTGTGAGAAGGTGATGATGAAAAGTGACTAGGACTTAATTAGAGAAAAGGGAAGGAAAACAGAGGGGAAGAGAAGAGAATGAATATTTCAGCCAGAGACAACAGTCTGAGCAAAGCCTGCGATTAGGGAAAACGTGGTAAATCAGAATTTCTCAACCTCTGCATTATTAACGTTTTGGTCCCAATGATTCCTTGTTGCAGAGGGTTGCCCTGTGCACTGCGGGATGTTGAGCAGCAGTCCTGATCTGTACCTACTAGATGCCAATCACATCACCCCCACCCCAAATTTGCTCACTTTGTCACAACTGAAAGTGTTTCCAACCATTGTGATAGGGAACTTAAGAGCTGGAAAATTTTAGTTTAAGTAATAGCTAATAAGCTTAGTAATCAATGCATGTAAAAGGGTTTGTTCCACAAACTGAAGGTATGAACCACGACTCCGTGAGACCATAAGCAGTTTCACTTTTGTTCCTCAGGAAGACTGCAAGCAATTCAAGATGATATCTGAGCCATTGTATTCCAGGGTGAGGTGACCATGGCCCAGGACACAGCTAAAGACCACCACCTGGGGCACAGCTTAAAACCACTGCACCCAGGACAAGAAGGCTGAAGTCTTTTTTTAAATCCAATTAATTTTCCCCTGAATTTCAAAACCCCCTACCACACCTTGTTTATTCCCTGCTATAAAAACCTTGGCCTGGAAAGAAAAGACAAGATGGCCTGTTAGGGTATGAACCCACCATCATCTTAGATCGCCAGCCATCTGAATAAAGTGCCCATAAAGATTCAATCTCTGTCTCTGCTTATTGGGTTTGGTAGTGACAGGCAGCCTGAACTACAGTGTCTTTTCTGGTTTCAATTGCAAAGTGTCCCTTGGGCAATAGTCTGGAAATCACTGGTCTAAATGAAGCCAGGGTGATTGAGGCAGCAAGTGAAGGAAGCCACACAGGAGCTGAGGCTGGAGGTACAGGCAAGGGCTAGAATATGGATCTTGTTAGATTTTGCTGTTGAGTCTAAAAAGAAGAGGGAAACCATTGAAAGCTATGAACTGAATGGCATAACTAGACTGTTTTACTCTGGCTGCTATGTTAAACACTCTCAGAAAACGTGGAGGAATCTGACAATCTTAACTCAAATGCCATGGTATTAACCAAAGAGCAGAACTGCCTTCAGGATTTATAGTACTAAATTTATACTGAGAGCCATTGCATTGTCTGTTGGGACCAAATCCTGACAAAAGAAGCCACACCATTGCCCTGGGACCAGTTTCCAAAGGAATAATAAAATTTTATTGGTTAAAATGAATCAGAAGTAAAAATAAAACAAAAAACATATCCCCTCTAAACAAAATAGCAACAGCAAAAGGACATAAAACAACAAAGATTGTACTCTAGAGATGAACAGGCAGCTACCCTTTGAGGTTTTTCTATTTCATCAGGGAACCTCAACCAACTATTTACTCCCATTCATAAATCATTTTAGAATCTATTGATGTAGGTGCCACTTGCACAACTTGAGGTAGTCTGGCTGCACACCCCGATTTGCTGGCGATAGCCCCACTGTCCCATTTTATGCATGATTTTTCAGCATACTTGTTAATATTGTCTTCTTTTCACTCTCAAAAATATCCCCACTTGATAAATTATGTGATTGTATTCTCTCTAGTCCACAGTACCTAGAGAGCTGAGTTTCTAGTTATCAACAATATGCAATAATCTATCACTTAGTCTACTTATGATTGTGATTTTATTGTTGGGAAAAAGTCTAGTGTTTTTTGTTTCTTTGGATGTTTCTCTTTTTTCCATATCCAAAGGGTGATTACTCACAAATTTGAACAAATTACAAGAACATGACTATTAAAGTGAGATAAGTCAGACAGAGATAGATACCATATGATTTCACTTATATGCATAATCCAAAGAACAAAATAATGAACAAACAAAATAGAAACAGACTCATAGATACAGAGAACATACTGATGGTTGCCAGAGGGGAAGGGGGTTGGACAGTTCAGTGAAAAAGGTAAAGGGATTAAGAACTACAAATTGGTAGTTCCAGAATAGTAATGGGAATGTAAAGTACACCACAGGGAACATAGTCAATAATATTATAATAATGTATGGTGCCAGGTGGATACTTGAAATAGGGAAATTACTTTGTAACCTATATGGTTGTCTAACCACTATGCTTTACACCTGAAAATAATATAATACTCAATGTCAACTGCAATTGAAAAATGACACCTTTTAAAGAGTATGGGCGTCAGTAATTACCAGCTTAGGAATGACCTGTTGCATATAGATGTTAATATTATTCAAATTCTGTTTCTGTCTATGAAAGCAATTACCATATTTACTGGATTTTGTTTTCCTCTCCGGCCTTGTCCCAATTGAGAAGCTAAGCAAGAAAACTGAGTTACATGATTAAATCTTCCATATTGTTTGACTTTGAAACATAAGCCAAGGTATCCTGCAGAAACCCCTTGGGGATTTTGAGAACATCAGTCAATTTTACAGCCAGTAAGGTAGGCCTTTCTTTTTTGAAACTTTATTTATTTGTCTGTCTGTCTATCTATCTATCATCTATCTATCTATTTATCTACCTGGTATCTGTCTTACTGGAACCTCACCCCAAGGCAGGTTCCAGTAAGTTACAATAAAGAAAACTGGAGTCCTTGGTAAATGTGCTGTCTTCAGTTAGAGTCATTGATTTGGCTTCATTAGTAGTAGAAAACCTCAACCAGGTCAAGAGATGGTGGATCACAAAGTGGGCTTCTAACAGCTGTCCAGTTCTTCCTTGGAACCTAGTATGTCAGTTACCAAACTTTTAACAAAAAAGAAAAGTAATATCTTTTAATTAGGTTGGCAATCACGCTAGTATGCATATTAACACTTTCACATACTTCAAAACCACAAAAATGCTCTTTTTTTAAGGATGACAGTGAAATTGTACTCAGATATCTTAGCGTTGCCTTCTTTTCCTTCTGTTTTATAGTAAATATGTCATGAAGAATTGTGCCAGAAAATGACAGTTTGAATATGAGTTGTTTCCCCCTACTTTCAGCTATATTCACAAGTATAAAATAAGGTAGGGATTTGGCAGCTTTGAGGGTACCATGACAAATTCAACAATGAAACCTGATAATTATGGTAAAATCCATTGCAGGTGCCCAAGAAGTGTTTTGACTACCCCTTGATTATTGACGATGTAACCCCATGTCCCAAATAAGACATACATTTCCCCCCAAGTTATCCTTTATTTCTCTAAAGAAAAGTTTCCTCATCAAATTCTGCTCTGTTGTTTCAGTTATTTTTACTTTGAACAATAAATTATTGCTTTGGGAAGACAAATTTACCTGCAGCAAAATTGGATGCTTTTGGATGAATTGGTTTTTAAAAGGCAAAAAGAAAATAATAATAATAACCCCAATTTAATAATTATTCTTGGGACTTTGACTTCAATCTTACAAGTGCCTCATGCTCTTGCAAAAAAACTTTTTTGATAATTTTTAAAGCAATACTGTAAGCATTTTCATTTTACAGATTACCAATATCCTCCTAAATAATGAAGACATTTATAATATTAGGTGAATGGCTATTGTGGTTTGGAATAAGAATTTCAATAACAGTACTAGAAAGTTTTATATCTCAAATAACTTAGAATAGGAGAATGTGTATAAAACAGCATCAGAGGACTGGGCACTAGTGATGGCAGAGCACCTTGTGCCAAAGATGCAGGTGATGCATTGAAATACGGAACAACTGACACCGATGTATACTTACTGTGTGCCAGGCACTGCTCTAAGCACTTGGCACCTTTTAACTCAATTACTTTTCTTAACAACCCAGTAAGGTAGGTACTATATATTTGACACATAATGAAACTGAGAACCGAGTGGTCGAATTACTTGTCAAACATCTTTAGGCTACGAAACAGTAACCTGAGGTTTGAACCCAGACAGTCTGGCTCCCAAGTTCTTGTGGTAAACCACTAGACAATATTATTGTTGTGTTATATAATATAAATATGGAAAAATGCAGTATTTCTAATGAATATACTACTTTACCTAACATTGTGATTATATTTTTATTATATGTAATAGATACTATACTGTAATGAATATACAACTATTTAACATGTGTTATATATTACATATATAGTTTATATATGTATACACAATAAAATTGCAGTTAGTTGATAATTGTATCTGTGTCCTCAAATGTGTACATATTCAAGTTGATGACAATTTTTTATATTCTCATTAGGCACATAAAAAATCACCTAATGTTCAGGTTTACCTTATGTTATGTAATTTAATTAATAAGGTGTAGTGGTTAACAGTGCATGTTTCAGAGCCACTGCCTGGATCTACATCCTTCCCCTTATTAGCTTTGGATCTTCAGTAAGTACTTACAGTCTTTATGCCTCACTTTTCTCCTGAATAAGAGCAAGATAATGACAGTATTCAGCTCACATGGTTGCCAAGAGTAGTGTATGAGATAATGCATGTCGATCTCAATGCCTAGGTAGAAAGAGTTCAATAAATACAGTTATTATCAGTGCTGAATCAATGTGGGTACAGAAAAAATAGGATTTTGTCAGCAACCAAGTGGACTTTTTAAAAACTGTAATGATTGAAATTGAACAAACTATGTATTTATGAGATCAGTTACATACATTCACTCTGATGCTTCCCTGCAGATTCTGTATTATTGTATTATTTGCCTTTTGACATGGTAGAGTGTACTAAAAATATGTTTTCTTCATCTTCTGTCCCAGATTTTCCAAATTGGGCTTGTCTGCATTGTAAATTTTAGTCTCACAAGTGTCTGTTGATGTCAGACACTGTGGGTTCAGAACCACTTGTAGGTTGCAGCTGCCGTAACTGAAAACTGTGAGCAGTACTAGCCATCTTTGACTTTTCTTGGTGTGTTTTATGTTATTTCAAGCACTAAATAAAATGTTCATCTTTTTGTTTCAGCTCCCTTTCTCTCCTCTCTTTCCCCAACACATGGAATTTAATTTACCAGAAGACTGTGCATAAGATAAATTACATTGTGGAAAATATGTTTATTTGTGAAGAAAGAAAATGGCAGTCTAGTTGTATAAAACAGTTTCTATAGAAATTTTAATATACAATATTTTTGAAAATCATAGAGGAATCAGGTGTTATTACACTTAGTGAGAGAGTGGCCTAGAAATTACTATAAGTGCACTATATTACACTTCCTTTAGGCAGTTCATCTTTTATATTTTTCAGTTAGATTCTTCACAACCTTCTCAGTTACAGATAATTGAAGATACTACTACTTAGCATTCTAGCTTAACTCTTTCTGTTATAAGAAATGTCATGTTAAACTCTATTTTATTATAAGACAGTATTTCCCAGGCTAGATATTGCTGCTCTGGAAGCTTTAATCCAGATAAATTTAAATATAAATTGAAAACATTCTTGGTTTAGTTTTGTTTTGGAGTACGTATGCCCAAGCTACAAAATTCTGATTTTTCATTTTGATCTGATTTTCAGATTGATGCCTTGATAATAACAGTGTCTCACCTGAGATAAGTCACTAGACATGAGAGAAGTGGCCATGTGGGAGCCAAGCATCCCAGCCTGTAGCCCATACACACCAGCAGCACACCCTTTTGTTAAGTCTTTATTCTTACTTCTTTCACTTTTTTCTAAATGTTGGAAGACACATGTTCCCTGAGCTGAAAGCGGTTACTACTGTGGTTACTGGAGAGAGCAGGTTACTATGTCTTAATCATAATTATTTGCATGTACTTAGATACTTAGACTTTTTGTTATTAAAACTAATTGTAATACTAACTAAACCTTCTTAAATGAGGATAATTTTATTTTAAAACATCACAGGCATGTGAAATGAAACTTATGATTTTCATTAAATTCTGAAATTTTAGATCTGGAAGTCATGACAAACATATTTTTGCCTTCTGATTTTACATTAAGTGGTCAAGATGTTTTTGACTCTTTTATGATCCTAAATTTGCAGAATTTAATGAAAATCACAAATCCCTACTGTCTGAAATAATGACCCCCCCCAGGAAGTACATCTACACATTTCTGGACTCTTGCTAAGATTTTATTTTAGAAAGATTAACATCATTTAAAAGAATATTTGATTTTAGGTTTATAAATATAATTTATTTCCTGGACTTTCTCTAAAAGCCCATCCTGTTAACTCCCAAATTGACTTTGGTACTAACTGTTGTTAACATATAACCCTTCCCACCCCCTGGAAATTAAAGGTCTCAGCCTCACATTAAAATTGGGAGAGGGCACTAGGAGATTAGCCTCAGTCCACTGAGATATCGCTAAAGTGAACAAAAATAGACTTCACAGAACAAATCGGGACAGCAAGTTCCTCAGAAAATGACTGAAACATCTCTTGTTTGACTGTCTTCTCATAATGAGAATTAAAGAAAATTGAAATGGACTGTATGGGAAAACATATTTGCCAATGATACCTCAGACAAAGGTTTAATCTCCAAAATATACAAAGAACTTACATGACTCCACTCTAAGAAGACACCCAACCCAATTAAAAAATGGGAAAAGGGCTTGAACAGACACTTCTCCAAGGAGGACATACAGAATATCCAGAGACACATGAAGAAATGCTCAATATTGCTAGCTATCAGAGAGATGCAAATCAAAACCTTAATGAGATACTACTTTACACCAGTCAGAATGGCTATCATAAACAAAGCAACCAACAACAAATGTTGGAGAGGGTGTGGGGAAAAGGGGACCTTAGTTCACTGTTGGTGGGATTGCAGACTGGTACAACCATTATGGAAACAGTATGGAATTTTCTCAGAAAAATGAAAATTGACCTGCCTTTTGATCCAGCAATTCCACTGCTAGGATTATATCCTAAGAACCCCAAAACATCAATTTAAAAGAACCTATGTACCACAATGTTCATAGCAGCACAATTCACAATAGCCAAGAGCTGGAAGCAACCTAGGTGCCTGTCAGTAAATGAACAGATCAAAATATTGTGGTACATATACACAATGGAATTCTATGCAGCAGAGAGAAAGAAGGAACTACTACCCTTTGCAACGCCATGGATGGAACTGGAAAGCATTATGCTGAGTGAAATAAGCCAGGCAGTGAAAGACAAATACCATATGATCTCACCTTTAACAGTAAGCTAAGCAACAAAACAGACAAGCAAGCAAAATAAAAACAAAGACACTGAAATAGAGAATAGGGGGACAATGAGCAGAGGGGAGAGGGGAGGGAATTTAAGGGGAAAAATGGGAGGGATTTAGAGAAACGAGTGTAAAGGACACATGGACAAAGACTAAGAGGGGTGGAAATGGGAGGGAGGTGGGGGGCATGGGGCAGGGTGGGCTGGGATGGGAGAAATAAACAAAACTGTACTGGAAAAATAACTAAATAAAAATTTAAAAAAAAGAAATGGACAGGAGCCTGGAGATTCTTCATTCTCCACTCTCTGATTTTACAAATGAGGATCTGAGGCAAAGAAAAATAAAGGGATATATTCAAAGACCTCACTTTCAAGTGCTGCCTTAACATTTTTGACCCTTTCAGGGCCCCCAAACCTAGCCATGGGCTCCTCTGCTCTTGTCAAATGTGCCCCCTACCAGGGAGGAAGACTTCCTACCAGCTGAGCTCCCCTGTCCACTGTGCTAGCTACTCCCTACCTGGTCCTCAGCCTGACTGGTTTTACCTTCCTTCAAGCTGGTGAAATAATTCAAACAAATCATTTTCGCCCATCAGAAGCAGGGATCACCCCACCCTGCTGATATTACAAAGTCTGCCCCCCACAGCCCCTGCTTGCTCACTCTGTTCCCAAGCCCAGTTGCCATGTGGCCCTGTGTGGCTTGTGGTGTCCTCTTCATAGGGGCTGGGAGTGTGTGTGGTTAGTAAACAGCTGCCAATCTCATCTATTAAGTGTCAGGGTTGTATGTCCAGCCAATCACTTCTTCACCAATGGGATAAACAGAGGGTGTTCAGAACAAGGGATCTGATCAATTTTACTAAGATGGCTAATGTCAGATTCATCCTTGTATCTTTTTTGTGACTTTCAGATGGTAGATGACAAAAGGTGAGATGATAAATAAGTTGTTGTGACCATGTAATTACATTGGAAACTCTATTAGGAGAGTGGTCATGTTATATTTGCTTTGTGTCCCAACTGTAGGGTGTGGGAAAATGTTGTATTTGTGGCATTTATTCATTGAACAAATATTTATTGAGAATCTACAATGCACCCATCAGTATATATAACAAGCAAGACTCTGTGTCTGACTCTTGGTGTTTCCAGCTTAAGGAAACTGTGTTCTCCCATCTCCCCTGTGGGTTGGCTGCAAACTAGCCATCTTCAGACATCTGGAAAGGAAAAGGGAGCTAGACTCCAAGTTTTTTTTAAAGATTTTATTTATTTATCTTTTAGAGGGGAAAGGAAAGAGAGAGGGAGAGAAATATCAATGTGTGATTGCCTATCGTGCGTCCCCTGCTGGAAACTGGCCTTCAACCCAGGCATGTGCCCTGACTGGGAATTGAACCTTGATTCTTGGTTTGCAGACCCATGCTCAATACACTGAGCTACACCAGCCAGGGCTAGACTCCAAGTTTTGATAAAAGACTGTCAAAGATTTTTTACATGGTTTAAACTACCACTTCCCAATAGGATACAAGTGGAAAAAAAGAATAGTGCACATTTTCTTTTGTAATCGGAGACATACACATTAGTAGTGATGAAGCAGAATAAGTGAAAGAAAGAAAAATCCTAAATGTGTTAGATTTTGACATGTGAGTTGAGGGTTACTTCAAGAGTGGGCATGTTGTTTGGTGTTTGTATTTCTCTAGATATGGTATTATTATATGTATTTAGGGATGCTATTCCATTACTAATGAATTATTCTGTTTGTAAGCTGCTATTTCTCAAAAAAACATGATCTCTAAATCAAATGCTTTATTTATAGAATAAAGCACATTTAGATAACTATTCTGTACAGCTCTTTTCTTGAGTATAATGATGCAAACATTTGCTGCGTGCTTATTTTTGTCATGATGCAAAAAGATGGCTCCTTTTTGTTTCTAGAATTTCCCATCAGTAGAATGTTTATGCCATGCTCATTTTGCCCCCTTGTGGCTTCTTATGTCATCATTCCATATTTACATTTAATTTTCAAATCTTTTAGAATGCGAGAAGTAAAAGTACGTTTGTCCCCACCCTGCCATGCGTACCTCTTTTTACAGATGAGGAAATTAAGACCCAGAAAACTCTCAGGACTTGTCTGATGTCACACATCCAGCCAGGACTAGAAATGCAATACTGCTGTCCCATTTATTTCACTAGAAATAAGCCCCATTAGGGCTGTCAGTCCCATTCACTGATGAACAAGAATAGCGCCTGGCAAGTGGAAGATGCTCAGTAAATATCTGATAAATGATAGGAGTAAATGAATTAATGAATCAAGACCAGAATGGGCATCTATGGATTCCTTGCTTGACACTTTTTACTGTGAAATCTGTCTTATTAATCTCATCATAAATCTTTCACATGGCACTTGACACTCGATTCCATTTCCCTCCACGAATATTCCAACTCCTTGACTCCCTTGCCCTTCCCTCGTTTTGTCGTGAGCTGATCACATGATCCTTCCTTCACTCATTCCATGTTAGCACCAGCTGTGTCAGGTACCATGCTACCTACAGGGCTACAGAAAATGTACTTTAAATTTCTTTATTTACATTTTTATTTTCAATTATAGTAAAATATACATAAAATACATAATCTTAACCATTTGTAAATGCACAATTCAGTCGTGTTGAATATATCCACATCGCTGTATGACCATTCTCCAGAGCATTTTCACCTGACCTGACTGAAACTCTGCATCCACTAAACAGCTTGCCATGGTCCCTCTCCCCAGCTCCAGCCCCCACCATTCTGCTTTATCTTTTTATGCATTTGACTGGTGTAGATTCCTCAGGCAAGTGGGATCATAATGTGCTTGTCTACGTGTGACTGCCGCTTCACGTTAGCAGTGTGCTCAAGATTCATTCGTATTGTAGCACAGATGTCAGAATTTGGTGCATCTTGAGGACTGAAAAATGTTTACCCATCAGTGGACCCTTAGGTTGTTGCCACCTTTTAACTATAGTGAATAATGCTGTTTTGAAGACAGCCTACATGTATCTCATTAAGACCCTGATTTAAATTCTTTCAGATACACCCAGAAGTGGAATTGCTGGAGCATAAGTCAGTTCTGTCTTTTTTTGGAAAGCCGTCATGCTGTTTTCCACAGTGGATGTATCCGTATTCCCATCAACAGTGCACGAGGGTTCCTGTTGCTCCACATCCTGGTGAACACTTGTTCCTGTTTATTTGATGATAGCTATTCAATGGCTGTGAGGTGATATTTCATTATGGTTTTGATTTTCATTTCCTATTGAGCCTCTTTCTGTATGCTTGTTTGTTGTGGACCACTCTGCCTAGTTCTAGGAATTGCAACTCTCTGCCCCCTGTGGCTAAGGATGAAATGAATGAGTGACCTCTGGAATTCGAGCTGCGGGAGACAAAGCTTGTCTGTGGTAGGAAATGCTGCCTCAGTTTCCTCTCTCTGGCCCCAGAGCTTGGTCGGAAGTCAATGCCGGGTAAGATCCCTCACAGCAGGGAACAACCTAAGCCAGACTCCATCGCTTGGGAGGCCATCATGGAAGGACTCAGGGGCTGCAACAGAGAGGGAGCCATGGACTCTCGCCACCCTGTGGCTTTGACATAGCCTGAGTCCCGATGTCCTCTGGGAGAAACACTTCCTGGCTCTAATCCCCTTAAGCCTGAACACTTGATGGGGAGGGGTGCAGCTCCTTGCCTTGCTAGAGCATGTCCTAAGGAAAAATCTGGCATCACAAAGACTTCCTGATAAACCCGTGAAATCTGCTCTGCTGAGAGTGCTTTCATTCATATGATAAGGGTCTGAGCAGGAAATGAGTATGTCTCCCCAAAGTTCTGCAACCCTCTTTCCTGACAGACACTGACTCACACTAAGCCCTCAGATTTCTTCGAAATGTTACCTACTGTTTGATCCTTGCCATCCTGTATTCCTGTGTATTACAACCCAATAAAAGCCCCTGGAGGAAGGGGCTCCAGGCCTTTTTTCCCTGAGAAACTGGCCACTTCTCCTTTCCAAGCAGATCACATCCTGTCTCAGTCATGTTTACTCTCATCCATGGCACATGGCGGGGGGGACTCGCCAGGAAAGTCACCCCCACACTTGTTGGCAAGTGGAAAGCATATATCGTTTTTTTGAGAAATGTCTATTTGAGTTTTTTTGATACAAAGAGGCCCTTTTAATTTATTACTTGTTTTCTCTGTATACAAAAAAACTCTCAGCAACATACGAGCCATTTTCCCTTATTTTTCTTTGATACATTATATCACCATTTATTTAATACCTGGCTAATAATGATAGAATAATAACTACAATTTACATCACATCTGCACCTATTATATGCCAGGCATTGTTCTAACTGCCTTGTACATATTAATTTATGTAATCCTCAAAACACCCCTATGAGGTGGATACTATTACCATCCTCATTTTACACAGGAGGCACAAAGAGGTGAGTGGCTTGTCCAATTTGCTTCATTTTGAAGACTGGATAATATTCCATTGTATGTATATATCACACATTGTTTATTTGTTCATCCATCAATGGACCCTTACGTCATTAACACCTTTTAACTATGGTGAATAACACTATTATGAACACAGCCTACTTGTATCTCGTTGAGACCCTGATTTAAATTCTTTTTGAGAATATACTATGGCTGCGAAGCAGCAGAGTCAGGATTTGTACCTGGGCAGTTAGCTTCAGAGTCTGTGCACTGAACTACACATTATTTTGTCTCTCTGACACCTACTCAATCTTTTTTACAACACATGTTTTTTTGTCATATCTTCCTGGACATCTCTGCTGTATAACTTTGGAATGTAGATAACATAAAATGAAATGCAAATCATTGCATTGTAAGAAGGAATTCCTTTCCTACATGGATGGCAGGTCTAGGGCACATCTAGCTTCAGATATGTTTGAATTCAGTGGCTCAAACAATTTTATATCTCCCAATATCACAGCAAAAATTCTCAAATCACATCTCTTTGGCTCTGATTGAGCCTGTGGATGTTGCTGAAATAACCATGGTGGCAGGGAGCATGGATACTCTGATCGATCTGCCCGGCTAAGTCACATGCCCATACCTGGAACACAGGTGACGTCAGTACAACCTGAACTGCAGAAATGTGCGGAGGGGGAGGGGTGGTCCCCACTCAGTATTACTAGATTCCTGTTCACATTTTATTGGTGTTTTTTTGAAAAATATAAATATATATTTTTTGTTCCAAGTTTGCGCCAGGCACTAATATATATTTTTAAAGAATTGCTGATAGTCTTCATTCAAAGTCTAAGGGGAAAATTTTCAAAGTTAAAAAAAATTTCCCCGACCAGTGTGGCTCAGTTGGGCATCATACCACAAAGCAAAAGGTCACAGGTGTGATTCCTGGTAGGGGTGCACGCCTGTGTTGTGTGAGTTTGGTCCCCCAGTTGGGGCATGTGCGAGAAGCAACCAGTCAATGTTTCTCTCTCACATCACTGTTTCTCTCCCTCTCTTTCTCCCTCCCTTCCCCTCTCTCTAAAAAAAATAATGCAATCTTTTAAAAAAGTTTACAAGTATTATGCTATCAGTCAGAAGTTTTCATCATCATTAGCATTGACCATTGTATTTATAAGAACTTTGTAACATTCTAGTTTTGCAGTTAAAAAAAATATAGGTAAAGTACCTCTCATACATTTTTCATATCTTAAAGCAAAAAGAGTTTTTAACTAGTTTGCTGAAGCAAATGCAAAACTCTCTTTGCAGTTCCTTCTTTTCTCTTCAAGGCCCTCCCAATAAACAACACCCAAGGTTACATACCAAAGGCATGCTAAAGCTTTAATATCTTGCAAAGATTATTGTGGTAAGGGATTTTTAATATTTACTTCTAGAAGCATTGTATTTTAATGCAGTGATTAGAAAATTGCAGAAATTGGCAGTTCCTCTTAATTAATTGGGAGGAGGCAGAGGATCCTAGAGCCAATTTTCCCACTAGATGTGTGATATTAGCTTTTAGCTTTTCTTGGCTTCACTTTCCTCAACCAAAAAATGAAGGGAGAAGAACTGGAATGGACTTGTCCCAATTCATCCATTCACTCACCAGCCCTTTACTGAACACCTCTTCTGTGGCAGTCACGGTGCCAGCGCTGGGAATGGGGTGTGATGATGAACAGAACTAGGTGTGCTTCCTGTCTCTTCAGTGTGTACAGTGTCATTGGGGGAGACCAGCTTGATTCTAGCAGTCACTCATCACATAGTCAAAGGGCCGCTTAGGACTTCTCAGTTCCTAAACCCCATGCATTCATAAACATAAGGAATAGTTTATAGAACACAAGTTGCCTTATGTGCTTATTAGATCTGATAAATCTCATTTCATTTCTTAGATTACTTTTTTCCAGACTGTTAACCATGGATATTGAAAACCACTCATGACAATCTTCCACCTGTGAATGACATAATGCATGGTCTTGGATCATTATTATGACAGTTACTAGGCATATTTAATACATAATTTCAAATAATATTTTAGTTTTCACTTTTATCCCATTATTAAAAATGGTTTTTTCTGAACAGAGAGAGATTGAAAAATAATAGCATCTCACCCTGAAGTGTAAAAACAGTTGTGATGTCAATATTTTCTTCAAATAAAATTTAGGGTTTTAAGATGAGAAGGAGAGAAAGAGATGTTTCCATAGCTTTAATACAATATCCCTTGTGTTTTCCCTTCAGATTTAAATTTGGTTGATAGAACATAGATAAAAATGTAAAACAAGATGTCTTTACTGAATCATTGATAACCTGAGGGTAGCAGGAGCTAGACTTTTTAATTGCTTACTTGTTTGTTGAATTCCTTACTTGGCAGTTGATCTCTGGATTGCTTCATATAATTCAAGTCAAATTGTTAATTAAATGTTCTGTAAAAGTTCTGATTTAACCTGTAAAAACTATCATATAGCTTCCACAGGCCTCTAAGTTGGGCTGATGTGTGAGGGGAGGAGGCTATGTATTGAGAGCCAACCAGCAGCCCTGTTGGTAATGTTTTTTGTCAGCAGCTATTTGACCTTAGGCTGGATTCCATGAAAAGATAACTGTGCTCGTCTGCTTCAGTCCCCACTCCCTGACCTCAGCCCCACGGGAAGCAGATGCGTTTCATTCAGTAGGTAGATGTCTTTCCTCCGAGTCCAGCTTATGCATACTGCCAGACCGAGAAAGTGTGTATCTGGAGCCTTTTGTCACTGGGGCAAGCAAGAGGCTCTGATAGTCTGCAACTGTTATAGCTTCCTTGCTCCTTGTTACAGTAACAAGGCTCCTCTGATGTAGAAGAGTCGAGATACATTTTTTGGTTGATGAGGAACTTGTCCAAACCTTAAGATTTCATCTGGGTTTTCCTGTTGATGTGATCCTTCTCCAAGTAGTTCCCTTGGTGCTTCTGAAAAGCTAATACCTCCATTTTATTACTACCAGACTTACTGTTATCTTGGAGTAGAGAATTATCACGACCAAATTATCATCTTAGATTTAGTTTTTTTCTTAACTCCTTTCAGTATCATTAAAATACAGTCAGTTTTAACACTTCAGTTTTTAGTGGAAGTTAGAGTAATGCATCTGGAGGTGAGCTTTGTAGTCCTACACTCTTTTCTTAATCCTGAAAGGATACTTAATACAAAGAGGCCAGGCCAATGGGTAGCAGTTAGGACATTTCAGGCTCTGGCAAATCCTCCTTCAAGCAGCATAAAAAGACTGGAGTAGGGGTCAGGGGTGGAGAAGGGATGGGTGGGAGGGTGTGTGCAGCCTGATGATGTGAAACTGTCCTTTCCCATATTCATGCCTCCCCTGCCTCCCACCCCACACACAGGTGGGAACCAATACTGAACTAGAGCCTCAGAGAGCTAATCCTCTTACACAGAAGTGCCAGTAGAAGGGCAAAAGGTTGGGTATACACAACACAGTCAAAGGCAAGCCCCAAAGTCAAGGCTTTATACTCATATGGGCTTTGTACCCGGTGGCCCTGCTTATTTGTAAGCATTTGGGTAAAAACCAATGATATCAAAGCATTTGTCTGAACTTTTGGAACCTTCTAAATTATGCTGGACTCTATATTGCTCATATATTTCAATCTATTGGAATAGCAGCTCTCAAAGTGTTTAATGCTAAGCTCTTTATAATACTGTTTTAAAGTTTGCATGAACGGTGGAAATCTCTAGAAAATGCACCACAGTTACATAGAGCTTTACACACAATTTCAGGGGATTCAGAAATTTTGTACAGTCCATACATGGGCCAGGTTAAGAATTCGATGTTTAAAGCAAGCAATGCTAGGTGTGAGGATATGGCTTTTCTCACCGGGGGACTGTTGTCACCCACCTGCTCAACACAGGAGGGGCCCAGGCTTTTCCAGGTGGGTGGCCAGAGTCTTCTCCCCTTTCTTTTCCACTATAATATGGCACAGTCACCTCATTTTAATAAACCTGGTTGTCACATTCCCCACCCACTATAATATGGCACAGTCACCTCATTTTGATAAACCTGGTTGTCGCATTCCCCACCCTTTCCTTTTTTTTTTTTTTAAGATTTTATTTATTTATCTTTAGAGGGGAAAGGAAGGAGAGAGGGAGAGAACTGGCTTGCAACCCAGGCATGTGCCCTGACTGGGAATCGAACCATGGTTGCTTGGTTCCCAGGCCCGCGCTCAGTCCACTGAGCTACACCAGCCAGGGCTTCCCCACCCTTTTCTGAGTGAAGGTAAGGCAGATTGCTGTCTGGTTATTTTTCTTCCTTCTCCAGAATGACTTAAAGGCTTTATGTGGCCCCTGTGTTAGAACTACTTATTGTGTGCAGGATGAGGTTCACTAACCACAACCTGTGAAGACAGACTGGGGAAGTCCACCGGAAAGAGGCTTTGGAAGGTACTGCAGATTTGTTGTGGGTAACCAGGCCCAGAAAGAGCAATGAATTACATGAACACAAATGAACATGTCTGCATTTTGGGACACCCCCCCCAAATTCCCCACCCCACCCCACCCACAGTCAGGCACTTAGTCACTCTTTCCTCTGAGTCTTCTTAACTTTATTATACCTCGATTATAGCTCCTATCACTGCACTGGAATTATTTGTTTATGAGTCTGTCTCTCTTACTAGACTATGAGCAATTCCAAGACAGAGTGTATGACTTATTTAATCTCTGTACCCCAATCTAGTGTCTGGGTTAAGAGTTCAAGCTTTGGAGTCAGACCGTCTGCGTTCAAATCCATGTTCTGTACATATGAGTAGGATCTCTTGGGCAAGCTCTTTGTCTAAGCTTTGCTTTCTTACTCTTTCTTTTTTCTCTTCTTTTTCCTTCTTTCCTTCCTTCCTTCCTTCCTTCCTCTCTTTCCCTTCCTTAACCTCAATTTGATTTGCACCTAAAAATATCACACTAATAACATTTTTGGTTTATTGTGAGGAATAAATAAAATAATGCTTAGGACAGTGATAGTCACTATAGATAAAATAAGGCAGTACCTATTATTATATCTATTACTAGTACTATTGATTGTTGATTCTCTTTCCTTACTATAGCTCACCTGTCAAAAAAAAAAGCCCTTTTAAACTTATACTACTAAAGAACACACATCTCTCCCTCCTTGTCCCCTTTGCCCTCCCCTGCAGCATGGTAATTGATGTCCTCCTTATCTTACTTTACTTTTCACACTTGTACTTATCATCTAACATCTCATATGCTTATTTGTTTATTGTCTAGAATGTAAGCTTTGTGAAAGTAGGGTTTTTGGCTATGTTGGGTTTGCTGTTGTATTCCTAAAATCTAGAGTGGTTCTTGGCACATGGTGAACAGATGGACACACACACACACCTCAGTGCTCCTAAAGCATCCTCACTCTCTGCTGTAGGTGAGCCTCACTGATTGTCACTCAATGCCATGCACTTAACGTATACATTCCCTTACTTTGCCAAATGGGAATAGAGCAGCTTTTCCCTTTATTTCTCTTTCTTCCATGATTGGGGAAGGGAGGAAAAATATTTTCCAAAAGTGTTACAAACACTGACATGATGAGAATTTCAATGTCAAAGGCACACCCTTCAGTAGGGCTATTGATAGAAATCATTGAAGGGTAGGTCCTTTTTTTGAGCAGTGGGAAAGGTGACCACCAGGAGAAGGGTAGGTGAGTTTTCTATTGCCTTGTAGAAGTGGCTGCTATTGAAACACTTGTTTCTGTCATTTCTGCTAAAAACAACTTTCAATAACCACTCATTGTTTACAGGTTTAAGTTCAAGCTTCTTAGCAGCTCCCTTACTCTCTTCCTTCATGGTGCCTTTGGCTATAGTCAAAGTTACCCCAAGTTTCACCATTCACCATTCTTGCCCCAACTCCTACACACGCGCACACACACACACACACACACACACACACACACATACTTTCAACTGATTTTTTCCTTCCTCACAGAAGCTTAGCTTCCATTTTTCTTGATTCCATTGTCCCTAAGGACCAATTGTAACATTATCTAGTTTCTCTCCCATTCTTCCACCTTAAACTCTGAAGACAGCCAGTTGAGCTCTTTCTCAGGTTCCTTTCTTTGTGTGTGCTTGCCAGCCTTTTCCTATGTAGAGCTCTCTCTTGACTTATCTGTTAAGTTGTCTAGAGGGCTGGTACTGCTTCCTTTTGTTTTTCTATATATACCAAGCATTCAGCAAATGTGTTTGAGTAAGTCTCTGGGTATATATCTGCATACATTTATTTTCCTAGTAGTACAAAAAAATGTTTAAGGCCTGTTTGATGATAATATGCGAAATATAGAGTATTTTTCTAATATGGTCAGTACAGGTGAATTTCTTTCACCATTCATTCTGTAGAAGGCAAAACCAATAACTAATGTAAATACAGAGTGTGGTTTGTATTTCTTGAGCTCACAGTGAGACAGCATCTGTGGGGGTGACTTTCCTCACAAGTCCCCCTGTGTGCCACAGATGAGAGTAAACATGACAGAGACATGATGTGATCTGCTTGGGGAGGAGAGGTAGCCAGTTCCCCAAAGGAAAAAGGCCGTGAGCAGTGGCCAGTTTCTCAGGGGAAAAAGGGATTGAGCCCCTTCCTTTAGAGACTTTTATTGGGTTCTAATACACAGGAATACAGGGCAGCAAGGATCAAACAGCAGATAACATTTCAAAGAAATCTTAGTATGAGTCAGTCTGTCAGGAACAGAGTTTTAGAGTTTCCTGCTCGAACCCTTAACATATGAATGAAAACATTCCCAGCAGAGCAGATTTCACAGGTTTATCAGGAAGTTTTTGTGATGCTAGATTTTACCCCAGGACATGCTCAAGCAAGGCAAGGAGCTGCACCCCTCCCCATCAAGTATTCAGGCTTAAGGGGATTAGAGCCAGGAAGTGTTTCTCCCAGAGGACATCGGGACTCAGGCTATGTCAAAGTCGCGGGGGTGGGGGGGGGCGAGAGTCCTTCGCTCCCTCTCTGTTGCAGCTCCTGAGTCCTTCCATGATGGCCTCCCAAGTGATGGAGTCTGGCTTAGGTTGTTCCCTGCTGTGAGGGGTCTTACCCGGCATTGACTTCCGACCAAGCTTTGGGGCCAGGGAGAGGAAACTGAGGCAGCATTTCCTACCACAGACAAGCTTTGTCTCCTGCAGATCGCATCCCAGAGGTTGTAGTTTGCCCTTAGCCACAGGGGGTTGAGTTACAATTCCTGAAACCAAGCAGAGAGGTCTGCAACAAGTCATTTTCTCAAAAGGCGTGGCAGGGCGTATCTGGGTGGTAGATCAGGGAGGAAACTCATTGCTCACTTTGTTTTGAGTCTTGGCGCTTAACAAGCAAAAAAACAAAAAAACAAAAAACAGGCAATGAAACGAGCCTTACTTCCAGATCCTGCACACAGGGAGGAACAGAGCTACTCTGCACAACTTTTGTTTCTTTTGCATCGAGTCCATGTAAGAGGCTGTGATAACACTGCCCTCTTCTGTTACTCTGCATTGTTAATACTGGGGCCTCCTCATGTCTGGTTTGATGAACCCGGCATGAATTTTCAATTTCCAAAAAATGCCTGCTTGATGCAGAAAGAAAAGGAAATTATATATACAATGTAAGGCATGATTTTATTCTATCAAGTTCTCCATTTTAACAGTTGACCATTAAACTTTATTATGAGGTATTCATTCAGTTGCATTATAATTGGAGATCAGATTTCAGGAAGTGTATAAAGTCAAGGATCATAACAAATTAACCAATTTATTTATGAGTGTTTGAAGGGGTTACTTAATTTCTTCTAGTTACTAGAACTTCCCTTGGGTGTTAAAACATCACTCAGTGGGTTGGTGCATTGTGGCTTTTTTGTTTAGGAATTAACTTCTCAGATTAAGAGCAGGTTAAAGAGTTATGAATTATGGTTCTTCACATATCAAAAGCCAGCACCACCTTCTGTGAGTAGCACTGTCTTGTGTAATGACATCTCAGAACTTTTGATCGGCTTTGTTATTATTTCCTTTTTCTTACAAAGTCCCTCTGTATGTATCTTTAAAGTATTTGAGGCCACATAGCCTAGGATTTAGAATCTATACAAAAAAGGGTAACCAATTAACATATCTGGGTGAAGGGTGGCGTCCTTTGAGGGTGACATCATTTGTGTTGAATGAACTGAGATGGAAAAGCTTGGAAGGAGGGAAAGCCTTGGCAAATACATACAGTAATACTGTCACCAGGACCTCCACAATGCACCCAGAATCCTCACCAGTGTCTCATCATCTATCCTCCCTCAACCCTAGTCTGAGCCTCCAGCATCTATCTCTTGGATTCCAGTAACGCTCTGCCCCCTGATGGCCCTGCAACCAATCTTGCTGTCCTACAATTCATTCTCCCCACAGCAGCCAAGGTCAGCTTTAAAAAACAAGTAAACTAGAACATACCACTTAACTTTAAATGTATTAATGACTTCCCGCCCTGGTGCACGAGGCCCAACACAGTGTGACCTCTGCTTCTGGGACCTTGGGCCTGCGCTCCCGCCTCTGCTCACTGCGCTCCAGCCCACTGACTCTCTTGGTTACTTGAACAAGCCAAGCAGAGACTGACAGACATTGGAACGTTTATTTTTCCTAGTCCATCTTCTTAACACATTCTGTTCTCAGAACTTCACATGGCTGGCTGCTTGCCTCAGCTTAAATATTCCTTCCTCAAAGAGTCCCAACCTGTCACACCTCACCTGCTCTTTGTCGCTCCCCTCCCGGCTCAGACATGCTTTTCATAATACCGTGTTCTATTTTATTCATATCCCATGTCACTATTTAAAATTACTTGTTTACTTATTTAAAATCTGTGTTTCTTGCCTAGAATGGAAGTAGCATGCAGGCAAGAACCTGTCTACCTTGTTCATCTCTGGGTCCCCAACATGGCAAATGCTCAGTAATTACTTACTGAATAAACAAATCTGGGTAAAAGGTAACGAGCAAGAGCCAGGCAAATAGGAATCAAAGAGAAGAGATAGTGGAAAGAATTATAACAGAGCTAAAGTGGATTAATTTGATTATTAGATATTAGGAGCCAAAGAAAGGGAAGAGTCAAATGATAGGTTTTCACTTAGATGATAGAAAAGTGCCAGTGATACCATTAACTCAGAGAGAACTTGGTGGACTATAATGGAAGGGAGTGGCAAATGGACAGTGGCTTTGAACTTGAGTGACCTGAGCGTGAGATGCTGATAGGTCTACTTGAAAATGCCTAACAGGTATGTAGAAGTTGGCAAGAGGCCAAGGCCAAACGTTTAGCTTTTGGAGTCATTTCCATAACGATGACAGTCCACTGAGACTGAGTCAGGCAAACAAGGGACAGCAGGTAGAGGGGCAAGAAGGGAATTTTTTAAATGTACAGATTTTTGCCCAAATGTCATTGTATGCCAGAAACCATGCTGGAGTAAATGACATCTAACACACGAGGAGCAAGAGCTAATGCTTCATGGGGCCAGAGATAATGACACGACGATTTGGCAGTAGAGAGCGTGTCAGGCAGACCAGGAATATTGTAACACTGCCACATGGTGCCCTTGGACCTGCCCAGTACATCTCTCAGTAGGAAGCTCTGCATCTCAAAGGGAGTCTGTGTAACTTCTCTGGTTCTTTCCCTGCTAAATCTGTAACAGGTCCAGAGTGAGGACTGGCTAAGGTTAATGATGAAGTTCTACCCTTTGATCTAGGGAATAAATAATTAAAATGGTTTGGCAAAAAATATATTTAAAAAGCTACATTTCTTGAGCACTCACTACTGGCTTGGTGATGACCTGGGCATTCAACATGCATTTTCATATTCAGTTCTCACAAAATGTCTATAAAGAACAACAATTATCACCTTCTTTGCAGATGAGAAACTGAGGTTGGAAAGGTAATGCAACTTTCCCAGCTGGTAAATGATGAAGTTGGACTTCGGCCCTAGAACAGCCAATCTCAAAGCCTGCACTTTTCACCATGATGCCCTAATACTTCCCTACACAGGTAATAATCATTATGAGTACTTAAATTTTGTTTCAGTATTTCTCTGTATGTTTCTTTCCTTATCCATCTCAATGTTGTGGATATCATGTTAATAAATCAGACAAACTTTATTAGTAGAAATGGAAGGTGTCTACAATTACTCAGAAAGCTGTCCTTTTGTGCTGAACAAAATTAACTTTTGCTCTTTTATTAGAGTTCCTCTGTGTTACACAATTGCCTTAAAGAACTGCTGTTATGTTCAGAAAGTCAACTTCCCTAAACCCTCAGGATATCTTTAATTACAGGGCTCCGAGGGCATCTGAAATAGAAATAGTGTTTTAGATCCTCCTCCACGTCCACTCCCAGCATTAAATCATAGGCATACCCCGTTTATTGTGGAAACTTGTTTCTGGAAACTATTACATTAACTAAATAAGTGCTATGAGGATTATTACACAATGATACCTCGAAGATTTGCTACCGATGTCATACTCTGGCAATTGTCCTTATTTGTCTTCATATCCTCTGAAGTCGTGATATGCCCCCTGTTAAGATTTCTGTCTATTTCTATTTCTTCTGTCTACTCTCTGTACTGTTGTCACTCAGTTTTTCTGGACTGCAGGGAGGCTTACGCTTTCCTTCCAGTGTCAAAGGATTTCTCTCAGGCGGCAACAGTCTACCAGTGTGGGCTGCTTGGACCCTCTCCTGGGGGGCATCAGCAGCTGCTGCAGGGAACGTTGTTCACTGTCATCCAGAACCTTCCTTGATCTTCTGTAGAACTTCAGCATTGTAACTTATCAGCCCTCTCGAGCCAGTTTCATTGGCACACAGATGATGGCAGAAAGAGGGACCTGGTAGAATAAGTAAATGATTGGGCTGGGCCACTCAAAGGGCTCTGAGTCCCCTTTGGCTGAGAACCAAATATGGATTAGCTGTACAAACTAGTACTGCAATGGGCTTACATTTATGTACAACCATAAAATATTTCTGAGATGGAGAGAACTCTAATGAGTCAGCTCAGTTGGGGGAAGTCCTAAATGAACTCTAAATGAGTGCCTGACTTCATGTCCGGTAAGTGTGTGGTGATACAGGGTGGCACTTTCTTTAATCCTTCAATAATTTATTAATGGGCACTTTGTGCTAGGCATGATGTCCCTTCGGGTTTCCAACAGGACTTCATTTTGGTCAGCTCCATGCTTCTCCCATAAAACTTTTCTACTTAGCAGCAGTCCCCACCTCTGTGCATCACTCGCCTATCTCCAGCTCAGACACAGAGTGAGTGCTTTCCTTTGCTTTGCTCTGTGGATTATCAGTTTACTGGGGGTAGGTCTCATGTCTGACTAATTAGTGCATTCTCTACAGAGGCTAACATAGTTCTTTGTTCAAATAGATATGTAAATAACTGAATAAATGAATGAAGATGAGACACAAGGAGCAGAAGAGGTGTTTTAAAGGAGCTCAAAGCTTCTTTTCTTGGGCTCCAGCAACTTAAGTTGTTAATGATAGGGGAAGGACTATATGCTGACCTGATGAGTCAGAGGCTCTGCAGGTAAACTTCGGGGAGGTGGGAGTTATTCTAGTAAAGCCCTGATGTTCTCCATGTGGACTTTGTTGGTCACATTCACTGGGAAGCTATTTTCTCTCTTTTTCCTTATAATTATTGGCAAAAATGTCTCTGGGCAAAGTGGCAATAAAAATTTAGAGTACATTTGCTTACTCTCTGTGCACATAAAAAATCCATCACTTCTCCATCCCTAGACCATTTATCTAATTTTGTATCTTAATTTATGATTTTATTTAATCCTATCGAGGGATAATCTTAGCTTCTGTGTCCAGTATAATGGCACTTTAACACAATAGATGTATGTATGTATGTAACTGCCCTCAAAATCTCATTTAAGTATATGAAAAATTCAAGGGGCTGGTCAAGAGACACCAGATTGAGTCCAGTTTCTATCAGATATATAAATCTTTTGGGAGTCCACCCATTTGTTCATCGGCATGGTTTTTCCTGATGAATGTCAATCGGATTGATCACATTGTATATCAGGAATATATACAACACTGGGTGCATTTCAAACAATTGCCTGATATTATTTGACAGCCACTGGAACCACACATTGCAAGTGAGTCTGTCATTTTGAGGGTAACTGTGAGATGTGCTTGGGGTTCAGATCATTGTCTATAAAGGTAACATGCAATTTCCTTGGCAGAAGCTGTGCAAATGTGCATTGTACAGCAACAGAGTACAATCACAGAGTGATGTTTCCCAAGTCACATTTCAATTGTGTGCTTTGGCCCCTTAAATTTTGTGTCCAGTATGTGTGTCTGTACAGATTAGTCATTACCCGGCTTTCCAACCCCCACCCCACTCCATACACACTTTTGGAAAAGATGCAGAGTGACTGATGCCTAAAATAAATGGATTAGGATTGCCTGGTAAGATAATTTTTAAGTAAATCATATTTTTCAGCATTTAAACACCTTTTAAAAACCTAGGATTATTGTTCTAAGGGAGCCTTATCTCAAAAGCAGTTAGTTTGTTTCTAAAAGCTTCTAAATTCTGGAACATAAAACACATACATTATATTACTTATCCTTTTGGATTCATGAAGGGCCAATTCTGTAATGCTGTGATTACAAACTTTTTTTTTCATCTTTGGAATCATTTTCCTATTTAGACCAACATTTCAGGCATAAAGAAAATTAGACAAGCCACATGAGAGCAGACTCTTGCTATATCCAGTTAAAATTTCTGGATACCATTGTCCCAACTGATAGTTCATCCGTCTGTCCATCCATCCATCCATTCATTCACTTGTTTGTCCAAACAAATTCTTGTAGAGTACTTTCTCTGTGCCAGGCACTGAACTAGGACTAGGGATATAGGATGATCTATGACAATAATGTTGTTGCTCCTGGTTCTGTGTGATGTCAAATCCAAATATTGGGGGCCTATTTAGGACAGTTAATAAAAGGAACTTTATTGCTGGATAAGTTTCAGGTACTTATAAGGGGGCTTTGAGATTAGGCAAGCTGGGTGTGACCTGTTGTTAATTACTTAACCTTTTGGAGGACTTTTTATTCTCCCTACAATGCCAATAGTTGAGGATTACTGTGGGAATTAAAAGAGATAATGTATTTGAAAATGTCTGGCAGAATTATTTGTTAATTTCATTAATTTGTTTGGCCACAAATGCAGTCATTTGTGCGTTTTGTGCAGTCATTTGTGCAGTCATGGGCGTTTTGACTGTATTAGTGTCAGTGAAATTGTGAAACTGGAAACTTTTTGATTCCTTACTCTTCTAAGGATGTTTCTTTTAAGGATCTTTCATTTTCCCATTCTGGTTAGACATCATACTGGGCACTTGAATGACCTCAGCTGTGGTGAGTTACAAAAGGCTGGGTTTTGCAGTCAGCTCTGGGATGTGACCAAGTGAAAATGTCCCTGCTCACAAGGAGAACTCCATGTTTTGAGAAATAAACTGAAATTAACTACCACGTATTTTCAACCAACAGCGCACTCTGACATGACCCTGGAAGCTTCTTACATACCATTTTCTTGGACCATTCTAGGAATATTCTCTTGTTCCTGCAATTCAATTCAAAAAAAACATTTATCAAGCTCTTCCCAGATGCCAGAATGCATGATACCTGGGATACCAAAATGAGTGAAAAACAATTCCTGCTTCATGGATGTTTTAAAAACAACTCAAAAGGCAAGGGAAAAGGTGTCTGAATGCCAAATGGTATTCAGAGCATATCTGAAATTACCAACTTTGACTTCTCAAGTCTTCTAGTAAAATAGTTCAATTTTGTTCCTTGAGCTAAATCTTTAAATTTTTCATATGGTCTTTGCCCTTCTCTGTTCCTGCTCTTCCCCGTGTGCAGATGCCACTGGTAAGATTCATTTCAACCTACAAGTGTGTGTTCGGATTTCATTGTGAAAAATGCCTTCTACAATCACTACACCACAGTGACTGTGCTGAATCACTGTAAAATGGTAGGAGATATTTTTAATAAGTCAGCTTGTTCATTGACTTTCCTCCATTTATTTTTGAAAGGTATAGCTAATGTCTAAGGCAAGAAAATGAACTAATTATCTATCTCCAAGGACAAATGTGCTCAGAGTCCCCAGTATTTCCCAGTATCCCTTTCCTTTCTCCTATTCCCCTCCCAGCAGCTCCAGCAGACTGTCAGAAAAAGGACCAGTCTCATCAGCAGCATGAATGAGTAATATGGTGCCCTCTTGTCCACTCATTCACAAACACCCATCGGGTGTGGACAGAAAGCAGGGGAAGAGAGGCAGAGGACTTGATCGAGCCAAGCATAAATATCATCACATTGCCCATTACTTATTGAATATTGCTGTGGACCAAGCACTTTCAGAGCATTATCTCTAACCCTTACATCAGTCCTGCATAGTGCATATTCCTATTTCTAATAATATGTACACAGAGAGACAGTCCTCACTGAGAAAAAGTGGTCAGCTTGTCATCCCATAGCTGGTGGGTGCCTCTTTCAAACCCTGCTCTGCCGATTCTAAAACCTGCTCCTTTTCATTATAACCTGAATTTTTCAACTATATTTCCTGCAAGTTGCTTCTGAAGGTTCAATAAATTTCACTTATACATGCATAAAACTATTGAGGAAAAAATCAAAATGTACTCTAGAGACCACTGATATATTATTGCAATTTTTGACTGATGGTTTTTACATAAGTGTTTTTGAAATTAACACCTAAGCTTATTCTGCTTTGATACAGCTTGCATATTTTGGAATGACAACAAAGATGCCATTTGAAAAATGGGGTTCCTAGGTAGGAGATAAAAGGGTTACAGTTACTGGTCTACAAGTTACATTCCTTCTTTACCAAGAGGTATATTACATACTACCTAGCAAACTTAGTAAGAACTCTGCTGACATGTAATGCACTGTCTGAACCAGCATCAGACGGCGAACAATGCCATGCCGCACAGCACGTGTATTTGCTGGAACCAGCTGTTCCATAACTGGGCAACTGATTCCACTTTTTTCTAATTGGCCAATCCTTTGTAAGAAATAGAGTCTGTATTCCTGTTGCTTAGGTTTCATACCAATGAGGATCACAGTTTTTTTATTCTTGTCTGTTCTATTATGGTTGTCTGTCCCAATTTTTCCCCCTTTGCCCTCCTCCGTCCAGCCACCCCCTGCTCCCACAGCCCATCTATATGTTGTTGTCCAATTTTAACACACACACAGGGTGAGGTAAAAGTAGGTTTATATTGTGAGTTCATGAAACAGAGTTTATTCTTGGATTATTATGTACAAATTATTGTATCATTTTCCATATTAACAACTGTAAACTGAATTTTGCCTCACCCTGTGTGTGCGAGTTGGTTTTATTTACCTTCATGGCCACATTGTACACTCATGACTTGAACCACTTGTTCCAGAAAAAGTTTCCTTGTTTGAAGAGAAACCTAAAAGGTGGCCACACATGTGTTCCTACTATGAAAATGTGTATATTTCCTACACACACACACACATACAACCTTAGACCCTAGTAAATAGTCAACAATGTCACCTTCGTACCTGAAGAGCCAAACTTCTTTTTAGATCAGCATAAAAAATATACAGAAACTCAGCTCTCCAAATGACAGTTCACATGGAAGAACTTGATTCTGCAGATTTCCATTCAGAGGTGCTGCAATGATGCAAACAGCTCCAGGTACTATTCCTGTTTTATGAGAGTTCAAGAATATTTTCAGGGAGAGTCTATGAGAGAAGTGACTACACTGAATTTTTGCTGTTGCCCCAGACTTTAGGTGAATCTGAGGCTGCAGTGGATGATCCCAAAAGGTCTCTCTCCTCTTTCAACTTTAAGATTACACAAGTCTAATTCCAATTCTTCCTTGGAATGTTTTGTATAACAAGAGAGAACACTATTTGTTGGTTTCTTTTCTGTTTCTTACCTAACAAACTACTTTCTAGTATGTCTCTGAAGATTTGACAGTTGTATTCTATCTTTATTTTGCCACCAGACACAGTATCTTTAGAAGGGGAGACGACTTCATTGTATGGATGTGGAAGCAGAGACCACTGGAGGTCAAGTGGTTTGTCCAAATCATGAGCGATCTATGTAGGGCCAGTAGCTGAATACAGCAGTAAGTGTCTTTCTGCAAATAAGAGGCAGTGCTCAAAAATCTAGGAATTTTTAATCTTTGTTTTCCATTCATAGGATTTTGAGTAGGAGTTGATATGTATTTCTATGTGGGTGTTTGAGTTCAGAGGTTGTATGAAATTTGGTATTTTAAGTACCTAACACTGTGCTGGTCATAACCCAGACACTTCATAAATCCATGTGGAGTGAATGAAAGGACACCAGAAATGTAACCTTGTCTGGCAGAAGGTAGTGGCATTTTCATTTTTAACACTGTGGAACTGATCGTTCTCAGTTTCTCATTTTGCAACCCTAGCTCCTTGCCAAAGCCTGAAACCCCACCCCCATTATTAACAAATACATCTGTAATAAGCTACCACGTTTAACTGAGGTTGCATGGTGGGAAGAGTGATTTCCAAAGTAGAACTGAATTTCAGTCTTTGGACATCTTTGGTAACTTCTGCATGCCTTCACTTGAATCTACTTGTACTGCTACTTCTGCTGTCATGAATACTATTGGTCTTTACTAACCATTCACCTAGAGCCAGGGAATGTGCCAGGGGGTCTTACATGCATCATAGTATTTAATCCATCCAACACGCCTGGAATCCAGTCTTATGGCTTCCATTTTACCCTGCCCAGAGACACTGAGTCTCCTGTCAATGTTACACAGCCAGCTGGGCAGCTGGAAGAGGAGTAATGACTGTTGAGAGAGCTTGAGGCCACACCTTCCATCTCCAGTAGCTTTTATGATAATACGGGAATCCTTGGGGCACCTAATACAATGAGAATACAGCATCTTAGATGAATTAGTTTATGAGATCAATTTCTTCCCTCCCTGATAACAAAGACAGTCAGCATAAAAGCTGTCTCTGCTCAAGGGAAGAGGAGTCTTAAAGATGGGTTGGGGATAGAATGTGGGAAGTGATCTCATTGTTCCAAAATTAAAATTGTCCTTTTGAGAATGTACTCTTCAACATTCAGCTATGGGGGAGTGTGACCATGGGGAACAGGAAACAGTCTAGGACACATTTTAGGATTTCCACAATTTACCCAGGGTGTGTCTTGATATGCTATGTAGGCTTGACTATTACTAAGCACAGGACAGAACATTCTTCCTTGGTCTGCCCTTAAGAGAAATCTGTTGCTATATGTTTAGCCTTTGGGCCAGTGCGGCATCCCGCAGCGTTTCGGTGGAGAGCTGGCAGAAGAGAATCATAGCACTAGCAGTGTTAACTGCTGACACAAAGGACAGGAATAGGCTTACAGCCTAGACTTGGCTTCTTGCCTCTCGTTAAGGCACCCAGCAGCCAGCCTTACTGACAACCTCCCTGAGACATGCTTGCTTACTCCAGCACTATTCGAATCTCTCCATGTGTTATATTGCTTTGTTTCTTTCAAGGCTATTATCTTTTTAATCTCAGTTCTCATTTGTTTACCTCCTCAATACCAAAGGAACAAGAAAGAGTACAGAACAGAGGATGTTAACCAATCTTGAACCAAACCCCTGATCTCTCAAAAAGGTGGGAGAGAGGCATTCTCCAGACATTCTCCATTTTTTGAGGCTTCAGGTAGATTAAATTAATTAAGTATGCCTAAAGGGGGCTAGCAAAAACAGTTGCTTATTTTTTACACACTTTACTGAAATAAATGAACACTTTAGCACAAAATAATATAAAGCAATTCTGTGCAAAGAATAGGATATTTACAGTAGTTATTAAAAATATGAATTCAGGTTGTGTGGTCCAACCAGGGGTCACAAGGTGAAGGTTAACTAGTGTAGCTTTTATTTTCCCAGCCCTCAGAGAGTGTATGTGTAATCTCATTTCAAAGAGAGAGCTCATAGTCAAAATTTGCAGATTGCTGAAAATGCGCGTCCCTGGTTCCTCTCTTTACAGCTTTTCCCGAGTCTCTGCCCCAGACATGGGATGAAAACTTTTATGTTTGTGTTCATTTTCTAGATTTCAAAAGCTTCTCCAAGCAGTCCATTCTTCAAAAATGGTTAAGAACTATTCTAAAAGATTAGCATAACCTATGAAACTGGGATCAATGATCAGAGCTCCTCATTTTTGAATTTCAAAGTACTCTTTTTTATTACAAACGTTTTTAGCCTTGCATTCTAACTTGATATTAAAGTCTTTTTTAATGACTCGGTCTTTTTGTTCTCAAATGTATAGTGGCTCAAATGCGTAGTAATCTTAATTCTTTTCTTTTTTTTCCATTGCCTCTCCTCTATCCCTATTCTAGGATGTATACGTTAAAAAGAGGACATTGATCATACTGATCAGGCAGTGGTCTCAACTTCATTCACCCTGCTGTGCCATGGCTGTGTGACTCTGCAAAATGCTCTCTCTCTCTGGTCCTCAGTTTCTCTAAGATAAGATGGCGATTTCCATTCCTCAAGTTCCTTTTAATCTAAAAGGCTACAGTTTTTCTTACTCCCAGCTTTCACTTCTTCTCAAACTGTCTCTGGAATTTTAATATCCAATCTCCAAAGCTCTTGTCATGGTACACTGGCTGGCCTACTTTGTCAGAAATAAAACATTTGTTTACTTTTAACCACAACCAAACCCAATACTTAATAGCATGGATTCAGACTTATTTTTCCCTTGACCTGATGGAAACTAAATGTTTATTTTGTTATCAAGGTGAATGGAGTGTTTCCTGTATTAGTCAAGTCAGTAGAAAAACTTTAAAGTCAAGAAAAAAAATCTAACTTGGCCCAGCTAAGCTGCCAGATACAGATCGGCACTGACAGCTTAGGGACAGTAGATGGCGATATGAGTGCATCAAATAATAAACTTTTCCTTGATTGGTTCTTGATTAATGCCAATCATTGGTATTAATATCCCAATGATTGAGGCCAGAACAGGTGATAGGGTTAAAAGAACAAAGGCAGATACAATCAGATGTTAAGAGTGCTAGCTAACACTCTGAGTGTGTTTCAGTGACCTGATAGTCACTGAAAGAAAAGATTGTTAACCTAGAGATGCATCCCGTTGCTGCATCTGTATTCGAGCTAAGTCTTCAGATGAGAGTTGGCAATAAGCACATGTATCCCACAAAATGTATCTAATTCATATTTTCCTATCCATTTTTGGTGTTTATATTTTTTAAATAGCAATTTTGGGGGATGGAGTGTGGCTCACATATATTATTCATAGATGAAGTACTATGTTCTTACTGAGAATGGGAGTCCGAAAACGCTGGGGTTTTGAAGGGGAAATGGCGGACTTACTGTAAGTTGTTGGCTGGGCCATTGTTGACTGGCAGGATCAACTGGAAGCACTTTGTTAGTGGATTAGGTTGCCCTGGAAATGCCTTCCTGAAACTCTAATGATGCACTTAAGGGAGTCCTCTGGGACAGGAGCAAACTCTTAGCAGGCATGTCTTCCACCAGAGACCTCTGAGGCTGAGTGCGGAGGGCGGGCCTGGGGGCACACCCAAGAAGATGCTCAGTGGGAAACCGCCCCAGAGAAAGATCGCACGTTACAATTTCTAACAGGTAAGTTAAGACGACGACTTGGTGGTGCAAACTGTGAGCTTTCTGAGGGTATCAGTGCTTCATGTATTGTTTTGAAAAAGCACGAATTCCGGAGAGACTAAATATTTACTTATTTGCTGGGGGCAGTGGCGGAGAGATGGAGCAGGAAGGAAAAAAAGAGGGGGGTGTTTGAGAGAACATGGTTTAATCCCTTGGTGAAAAAACAAACCCCAAATACCAGCTAATTTATAGTTTGAACCTTGGGATCATTCGGTGTGCTTTGAGGGGGAAAAAAAAAGCAAGCTTTAGAGGGGAAATTTGCCCTTCTGCAAAAATTCAGTGATCTCTCCACTGGTTTGGGCTTGTTTCGGGGTTGCAGGGAGGCGGCGGAGGTATAAAGAGAAGAAAAGACTAAGCAAAGGCCCTGGGAAACTACAAACGTCCCAGCCGGCCGGGCAGGGAGGGAAGTGGCCGCGCCGCGTCCCCGCCCCGAGCCCAGAGCGCTTGGGAGTCGCGTGCCCACGGCCGGCGCCCTGCGTCCCCGAGCAGTCCCGGCAACCTGTCACCGAGGAGGACGTGACTCGGAGCTGCCTCCGCTTTCTCCAAGCCATATTCCTTTAAGATGATGTAATAGTCATTTCCCTGGATGGTTTTTTGCCTGCACTGCTGAAACAACAGCAGTCCGACTGCACTGGGAACTGTGGAACCGCCCAGCTCCGTCGCCCGCCTTATCAGCCAGAGCCCAGGATCTACCGGCATCTCCGTGCTTCGGCGGCACCAGCTCCCACCCGCTCCACCGGCTTCCACCACCTCCCACCGTCTCCCAACGGCTTCCAACGGCTTCCAACGGCTTCCAACGGCTTCCAACGGCTCCCAACGGCTCCCACCAGCTCCCACTAGCTCCCACCTGCTCCCACCTGGCTGGGAACATGGGAGCCCCTTCGCCCTTGCCCTCAGGTGGGATGGCTACCTGGGACCGCAGCAGGGCACCTCTTTCTGCCTGCGTCTGGGCTTTCTGAAAAGCTACTAAGTCCTGGTACCTCTTGCAACTAACTCGCTTCTGTTTGAAGGATTCTTGTTGAGGCTTTGATTTTTTTTTTTCCCTTTCTGGAGACGCTTTGGTTGAATATTTGCCTCTGCTTTTCAACCCAATCACCTCTTACCACTGTTTAACTTTTTTGTGACTTGCTTTAATGAGATTAAAAGTGAATATATATGTTCATACATGCAAATATACATTTATATAAAAATATAATCTTTTCTGAGAGCACACCTCTCTACACCTCTCTGGCACTTTTCATTAATAGGCTCCATGTGGCTGTGCATTCTGACTGCTTTGAAAATGGGCATTTCTTCACAGGACTGAGTTTCCAGCACTCAATGAGGTAAGTAAGTTCTGAGGTTTATTGATTTTCCTGTCCAGCTGAAAAAAAATCCCCTTTTAGAAGTTGAAAATTGCATATTCCTTTTAAATGCAGAAATACAAATAGAAATGTTTTTAATACTAATTGCTGGAGACAGACATATGGATAAACATTGTAGACACAAAATAGCTTGAGAGAAGCTAGTGCATTGGAGAAAGGCTGAAATCAGTAGTTTCAGGGCTGCTTATGTAAAATTATCTCTCCCTCCCTCACACCCTCCCTGTATCCCTCCCTCTCCCTCCCTCCCCTCCCTCTCCCCTCCCCTCTCCAGCAGCTCTCTCTTTTTCTGACTCATACTGGGTTTGAGGAAATAATTTTCTCTTTTTTCCTTTAGACAGATCTCTGACTAACTGGGACTTGGCCTGCCTTCTCTACTGAGCCTGGGGGAAGATCAAATGGAGATGAGTTGATTATATTCCATGAAGTAATAGCTTACCACCAGCCAGGGTTTAAACTACTTCACCTGTGGACTCTTCTGAATTTTGCTTTCTTGGGGAAAAATACGGGGTTAGGGGAGGTCATTTTTAATACGTGTGCATCCTTCTCCCTCCCTAACAAGTTGATGTGAAGGGTAAGGCTGTGCGTTCTTGGGATTGCACCTTCAACTCAGAATAGGAGGAAGAAGAAAGGGACAATGGCTCTGAGTGGAAACTGTAGTCGTTATTATCCTCGAGAACAAGGGGCCACAGTCCCCAACTCCTTCCCCGAGGTCATGGAGCTGAATGTTGGGGGACAAGTTTATTTCACTCGCCATTCCACATTAACAAGCATCCCTCACTCCCTTCTGTGGAAAATGTTTTCCCCAAAGAGAGACGTGGCTCAGGATCTGGCCAAGGACTCCAAGGGAAGGTTCTTCATCGACAGAGATGGATTCTTGTTTCGTTACATCCTGGACTATCTCAGGGACAGGCAGGTGGTCCTGCCTGATCACTTTCCAGAAAGAGGAAGACTGAAAAGAGAAGCTGAGTACTTCCAGCTTCCAGACTTGGTCAAACTCCTGACCCCTGATGAAATCAAGCAAAGCCCAGAGGAATTCTGCCATAGTGACTTTGAAGATGCCTCCCAAGGAAGTGACACAAGGATCTGCCCCCCTTCCTCACTGCTCCCTGGCGACCGCAAGTGGGGTTTCATTACTGTAGGTTACAGGGGGTCCTGCACCATGGGCAGAGAGGGGCAGGCAGATGCTAAGTTTCGGAGAGTTCCCCGGATTTTGGTTTGTGGAAGGATTTCCTTGGCAAAGGAAGTCTTTGGAGAAAGTTTGAATGAGAGCAGAGACCCTGACCGCGCCCCAGAAAGGTACACTTCCAGATTTTATCTCAAATTCAAGCATCTGGAAAAGGCCTTTGATATGTTGTCAGAGTGTGGATTCCACATGGTGGCCTGTAACTCCTCAGTGACAGCATCTTTTGTCAATCAATATACAGATGACAAAATCTGGTCAAGCTACACCGAATACGTCTTTTACCGTAAGTGCAAAGGGTTGTTTTTATTTTTCCTGTGCACCGATTCTCTTTACAGATGTGTATGGTCTGCATGTTCAGTGTCTAAGGAATATTATTTAGGAATTCTTTAAAAACTTGAGGTATAGCTAAAGTATTAGAGGTTGTTATTCAACTCTCAAGTCTTATCTAAGGCAATTTTTATGTTTTTCCAATTGAAGTCACAGAATATTAAAAGGCTGCAAAAATCACTAGATGCAAATGATATTGGTATAGGTATTATGAGAGATGAAAACAGACATGTATATCTGTTTGCCAGATATTGAGTTGTGAAGAAAAGTGATGATTAGAACTTGGCCCTTGGTCCATGGAGGTTGTTAGACTCAGAATGGATGAAGTGCTGCTGTCTGTTTTTCTTATCTAAACTTTGGGGGTCTATTAAGCTAGTTGCTGAAGACGTGCTTTCATCAGGGGCTTTGAAAACACAAGTGGATGTTGTACTGAATGACGTGGTTTTGGCTAGATGGCAGTCTAGACTGATGAAAGACCCCCTTTCTCCCTCTCATGATTCTTTCCTAGTTTGTACTGGGACTTGACTTGCACTGCCGACTCAATTAAGCTGACTTCATTTAAGTTCTATCTAAAAGGAGCTAGATCCTTGAGAATTGTCAGTCACATGCAAACATCCTCCAGTTAGCTGAGGTGGAGGTGGTAGAATTACTGACATACAAGGGAAAAAAGGGAAGGAAACTATAGTATGGAAGCTTTTTAACTCGGTTTCTTAGAGGTCAGTCCATTGCTTAAATGACAACTTTCAGCACAGATTGCCTTCTTTTGGAAAATGGCATATTTTAGATGAATTATAAGCCATTCACCTTTGAAAGGAGGGCAGTGAATCAGTCGTAAAGTTTAGTGCTTGATTTAACTGCTTATGTTCAACAGGCCTGGGAGTAGAGAAGTGAATTCCATAAAAATGTTTCCATTGTTAACATTCTATTTTCTCTCTTATTTTAAGGCAAACCCATACATTTAGGGGGTTGAAACGCCAGAATTTATTTGAATATAAAGGTACAAAGGAATTTCTTAGACTGATTTTCGCCTACAGTTGTGCTTATTTCTTTGTAGATGGTGCTGGGAACCTTGGTGAATTGGTCAGTGGGAAGTCAAGTTGTTCTGTACTGAGTTGTCACATGCTGGGCTTTTTAGAGGTGAAGTCATGTGGGTTGTGTAGAAAGGGCAGCCTGTGGAGAAACATGAAATCAGCTCTTAGTTCTGAAGTGTATTGATATGTAGTAACAAGCATGATTTGGTCTAATAACCCCATCTATGGCCTTTATCTGTAATCTGTATTTCCCCTGTGCTAGAGCTCAGTCGCAGATACTGTTCTTCTTTCTGGTGAATTTCCCACTAGTGTAGAGGTAAGACTCTAGCTTTTTAGCCTTCTGTGGAGGAATTTGACATTATCTGTGATCCTGTAGGACAAATATCTTTCCCTCACCTTTTGGATGAAATGTACTTTGGAGTTCAAATCTAGGTTTCTGATATTTACCTTGTTCTCCTATTTGAGAACAGCATCTTAAAATGCTTCAGCCAAATAAACATACTAGCTCTGCCCCCCCTCAAAAGACTATGATAGATTTCTAATCATTTGTTCATTTAAATGAGGCCCAAGCCCTGAAATGTATTTGCCTGCTAGCTCAGTGTCATTTGTATGTCCATCAAAGACTCATCATGCTTCTGACACTGTGCCCTCTTTACACTCCTCTAGACAGGCTCTGTTCTCTTGATCATATAATTGTTCTTGCTATGTTAGACCGCTGAGAGGTTGCTGAGGAGCATTTTGCTCTCCATCCCTCCAAGGACAGACTAGCACAAATTCACAGAAACTTTATATTGCATAGCATGTACGTTACATATAATATACTTCCCCTGCGTACCTAACATCCAGAGCTCAGGGTTAACTCTTTCTCTGTCTTAGGACCAACAAATCTGACAGCTGGCTTTCTAGGGTGCATAACAGCTTCTTTGCAGCTGCTTAGCCATAATTATTTAATTAGAAGCTGCCAACTGTGCCTATATAAGCATTAATTCATCAAGCTGTTGTGCTCTGGTTAATGGGCTGAAACTGTTGGGAGGTGCCCTAAAGCTGACTACATGCAGTCTTTGGCAAGCCAGTGCTAGCCCCACAGAGCCCCACCAAGAACTACAGAGCCCCAGGGTAGTGTGCACAAGTGGAAGAGAGAACTTGGAGAACTAGGGCTCCTGCCTTCAGAGGGCTGAAGGCAGGAGGCCTAGCCTTCCAGATTTGAAAAGGCAGCATGCATCCCAGGTAGTGCCCCTGCATCCTTAAAAAACTAACTGGCACACACACACAAAGATGCTCTCTGCAGAGCAACTCGACTTCTTCTTAGGTTAAATTATATACACACATATATATGTATATATGTAATATATAAATTTTATATATAAATAAATATGTAAGTTTTATATATACATATAGAATGATTATATGCAATTTTATATATAATTCAAGTTAAATTTATATTATAATATATAAATTATATAGTGATAAATATATAAATTTATGTATATAAAATTTATGTATACACATATATACATGTATGTGTGTGTATATATAAATATATATATACAGAGAGAGAGAGAGAGAGAGAGAGAGAGAGAGAAACTCCTTAGATCCAAGACCCAAGGAATAAACTCCACACAATCAGACTCTTCTAAAAACCCAGGGATAATACAGGGTCACTTTGCCTGGATCCATATCTCCAGTAAAAAATAATTAATACATTGCAGCAGCTGACAGTCATGGGGAGAGACCGCTTCTTTCCCTCTTTACCCGATTTTCCCCCAAGTTCTCCAAGGGACAATTGGGAGACCAAAATCTCCATGTATTATTAACAGGCTAGATTCTTGTTTCATTTTATCTTCGTGTAGACCTAGAATTGATGGTCAGCATCAGATAGTTTTGACTGAGTATTAATGCAGGATTATGAGCAAGTCAAGTCAACAGATGTCTATACTGTGTGCTTAAGGGGGCAATAAGAAATGTTTGTCTACATTGCTTACACACTAAAATATGATATGTGAAGTGCTATGGATTATGATTCACATATTAGCAACCAAGAAAATGTGATATGGAAACATAAAAACACTTATATAGGACTGCCTCACGAAGCATTTTAGATACTTACTTTGTTTTAACTTCAAACGAGAAAGGTACCTTTCCTCCTTTCCCACCCAACTAGTTAAATAATTACCTCTTTTCTCTTCAAGTGTTTTATAGAAGGCAATATCATAAACATCAGAGAGTGCCTTCTTGAATCTCCTCTGAATGAAATGGGAGGTAAGTAATTTGCAAAAGAGAAGTCCTGCTTTTGAACCAGAAGCTCAATAGCTATTCATACCACTTAGGAACAAAATCACAGGTGCATGGAAATAAATGAACCTCTTATTTAGAGCCGTCTTCCAGTCCCAGAGAGAGTAGGAAGATTGTTCTTGTTTGGAGAGAATTATGCACTTTTCCTTAATCCTACTCATGAGTGAGTTACTTTCGACAGATGCCTGAAAGCACTCAGATTGAAAGGCATTTACCTCTCAGAGAACCTTGATAACATGACCTCAAGTAGGAAGTTGAAGTCATAGGATGCTTGTTCTGTGAATTATAGAAACTGATCATCATCTTTTCAACACATTACTTCTTGTAGGTACATTTTAACCTTTCTTCTCTTTACTTTGTTTCCTTAAATTTAAAGGGTTGTTGCCACAAAAGTCTCTAAGACTTTTGAGGTGAAGTGTTGGAGAAAAGTAGATCAGGAAATAATTTCTCAAAGATTTCAGGGGCTCAGCCTTGTATTGGGAAAGAATATATGGTTCTGGCCACTGAATAATCAATCCAACACTGACTTTAAATCTTCAAGAAGTAAAATCATATGGTATTTATTTGTCTTTCCCTAAGTTTTCATTTAGCTTAATACCATCTAGGTTCATCCATGTTGTCATAAGTGGTAAGATTTCATTCTTTTCTATGGCTAAGTAATATTCCACTGTGCTTATGTTTGTGTGTGTGTATGTATGTATGTATGTCTTCAATATATCACATCTTTTTTATCCACTCATCATGGCACTGCAATATGTACGGGTGCATATATCTTTTTGAATCACTGTTTTGGATTTCTTCAGATAAATACCCAGAAGTGGAATTCTGGGTACTGAATATCAATTGTTAATTGAAAAAAATTTTTAAAAGCTTCAATAACAGAGTGTGTTTTTCTAGGAAAACAAGGGGAAATACAGCTTTCCTGAAATGATTCTAGCTCTTTTTCTCCTGGTTACTTGAAAGAAAGCAATGATAACTTCAATTTATTGCCCATAGAGATATATGATATTGGCACATTCAGAATGAAACAATCAGTGTAGTCAAAACTGTGAAGGTTTGGTCTTTACCACCACAGACATCTCTGTCTGCGATGACTTTTGCCTTATCTACATTTTTGTCTTACATTTTCCTCCATTTTAGTCATTCCTGCTTTCAAGTTCATTCTCTCTATGCTCTAATCAACACTTGTTGCCAGTAAAAATTCTGTTCTGTTATTATATTTAGAATACTTCTAAGTCATGGTGTTACTTTTCTCAGAGTTTTTTGTCTTTTTAACATAATAAACCTTTTAAGAGTTGTAGATCAAGTGACTTTGTTTCCAGAAGGTAGTGTTCTTAAGGCTTGAGGTGTTTTATAATTTAAAAATATAGCACAGTTTATGTGTAAGTCGGCATCCAAGTCATTTAGACCTGTGGTTGGGCAGATATGGGATGGTGATGGTGATGATAAAGGGCAGGGATGGTGGGTGTGACTTCTTCTTTCATCTTTAAGATGCTGTGCTCTGATCACTGGGCTCAATATAATAGTGATATATGAATGTTAGTTAAATATTTTATTATATTATTATTTTTTATCATGCCAAACAAGATGTATTAACTAAGCCCATCTTGTGGCAGGTGATTGAAGTATTTTCTTCCTATACCTATAGCAGCACTGAATGAATTTGTCAGCAAAAGAAGTGTCTACATGAGGCTAGAAGAGGAAGGTCTCTGAGATTGCCCCCCAAAGGCCTTGATATGTTTAAAAAGAAAAAAAGAACATGACTGGAAAGAGAAGACAAAATGCTCCTGATAGCCTAATGAAGAAGAGGTTTGAATTTTAAAAAAGGGATTAGAAGTGGAAATAGCTGATAATTTGCCACAAAGCAAATTATCATTTGCCACAAAGCTCCATTTGTAAGACCTCCAGACACAAACTGTGGAGAGGAGTGACTTGCATGGGAGAGAGTCAGTCCAATGCATAACAAAGTTCCTTCAGAAATTGATAGATGAATGCTCATTTCTATATCATAACTGACTGTTGCTCTTTTTCTTTGATCTTTGCTGGAGCTTTCCGCAAATACGGGATTTCTTGGCAAGTCAGTTAAAAGATTTAGTGCAGAAATCTTTATATGCATCCAAATGTCAAGACACAAGCTCTAATAATTATAATTATCATTATAAGACCAATCTTGTATCATATCTATTCTTACCTACTTTCCTTTCTATCTGCACTAGATTATTTTGAAGCAAATTTCATATACCTATTATTTCATTTGTCTACAAATATTGTATTATATGTTCCAAAATAAAATAAACTGAAAAACCCACAGTATAATACAGTTATCATATGCAAAATTAATACAGTGAGTCTTCACTTAACATCATAGATAAGTTCTATGACTTTTAGTTGAAATGTGTGGCAAAACCAACCTTACCACAGACTAATTGATATAAACAAGGGTTAAGTTCCTGTGGGATCTCATCACCATCACGACAAAATGATGTTGAAAAAATGACATTATTTGAGGACTTGCTGTAATTCTTTACTATAATTTAATATCTAGTTGTTCAAATTTTTGCTTTTCTCACAATATTTTTTTAAAGTTGGATTGTTTGAGTCAACATCCAAATGAGTTCCATTCATTACCTTTGGTTGCTATTTTTTTCGCTTTAAAAATAAAAAAAAATAGTGTGTAACTTACATTCAGTAAAGCGATAATATGTATATCTTAAGTATCTTTTAATCTCTCCCTTTCTTTTCCCTTTTCTCCCCTTGCTTTTCCAATTTGTTTGATGAAACCAAATTGTTTATGATGTTGAATGTCCCACATTCTGGGTCTCGCTGACTCACCTCTATGATCTCTGTGATACCATAAACATATTTTTCTGACCCCTGTATTTCCTGTGAATTCATTTTATCTAGACTATAGATTCCAGAGACTTTATCAGATTCAAGTTCATTGTTTTCAGTAAGAAATCTTCATAAGTGATGAGAAGTTCACATGTAATTTGCTTTGGCAGATTGAAATGCTATGTGATATAAGGGCAAGGAAGGACATCTTTTTATGGTTAGTTTTAAATATCATATAGATAAGTAGCAGCTGGGATCTATTTATTATCTGCATTGTCCAAGTTAATTCTGATGATTTGGCAAGCAATGAAAGAGACTCCTGTTTGTCTTCCTGGTCATTCATGCACTGTCTACTATTCCACTGCCGGGGTCATCATTAGGTTGGTCTCAGTGAGCCTGCCCAGATGTGTGCACTGGGCCTGCACTGCGGGGAGGAATCATTTTGGTTGGAGGTTGCAGCCTGGCTGTTCTAATTTTGTATTTTTGGATTCTTTCAACTATGCTGATGCTTCACTGACCTTGTCATCTGTTTTTTTTCCCAAACCACTTCTTTCCCCATGTTCTTCATCTCCATAAATGACAATTCAGTCATCCAGTTGCCCAGGGAAGAATAAAACCTGGATGTCATCCGTGACTCTTCCTTCTACCCAGCCACTATCTCCAATCTGTGACAAGTCCTATTGGTTCTTCTTCTTCCCTCTCAAGTCCATTCATTTCATTTCCACTGATGCTACTACTCTGGCCGAGACCACCAGCACTGCTTTTCTAGATGACTGCAAAGACACTTAAACATTCCTCCCCACCTCACATCTGGTGGTGCTCCTTTTGAATCTGTTCTGTTGGCTGCAAACATGATGGGATTTCTGTAATGTGAGTCTGACCATGTCACTCGGCTGTCTACAGTTCTTCCCTGCCTTACACTGCCCTTAAATTTAATACGGACTCTGCCATGCATCACAGCTCCTCATGACCTCTACTTTTCTTCTCTGAATGTTCTGTTGCCATACTGCCCCTTGGATTTTTAACTTCAGCTATATCCATGACTTCTTTCAGTTCCTGGATGCTGTTACACACTTGCTTATTCTGCGAATAGGAAATGTGACGTTTTCTATCCTGCCTTCACCTGCCTTGATTAGCTAAATACTCCAGGACCCATTATAGAGGTTACTTTTGGGGGGATGCCTTTCTTAGTTATTGTAGTTGGATTAGGCATCCCTTATCTTTGCCCCATATGGCCCTATTTTTCTTTACCATGACACAGATAACATTATATCACATTTGCTTATTTAACTCTGTCTTTCCAACACGAAGACTGTAAGCTCTGGCAGTAAAGGAACTGTGTCTGTCATGTTCATCGTAATAACTGGCACAGTACCTGGCAAAAATGTATGTCCTCCATAAATAGTTCTCGAAAGGACAACAAATGAATGCTCACTGCAGAGTTCTGTTGTGGTTGCAATATGGCCCTGCCGTGACTGTGCTGTCATGTTAGCCCTTAACGGAAGAATGGAAGAGCAGTGGCAGTGTGATGGTGCATTAAACAATAGTAGTGGCATAGTGGTATCTCCTCATACTACTCTGTGCTTCTGGTACTGGGCTGAGCACTTGAATACAAACTGGAGTTCTCACCAAAAGATGCTCTGCTCTTCGCACATGCGCAGAGATTCTAGCTCAGGAGAATTGAGAAAAACATGAGCAGCAGTCTTCTAGTTGGTTCACCCAAGCAGGAGCATGTAGAAACTGCAGGGAGGCCCAGATTTAAGGAGTAACCCAGTGGGGATGCAGGATTCAGAAAAGTGCTACAGGTGGAGAAAAGAGCCCTAGTGGGAAAAGAAGCTTGCTAGAGTGCAAAATGTGCAGTGAGAATGACCAAATCGCCTTCTTAATTTTGTTACTGCTAAAGTATTTCGTTTCTTCCTTTGCTCCCTTCTATAAACAGTAATGGTCATTTATTAATGTCAGAGGCAGCATAACATGGTTTTGGAGCCTACACTGCCTGAGGGTGAATCTCTGGCTGTTTGATCATTGGCATATTACATCTGTGCCTCAGTATGCTCATTGTAAAATGGGGATGGCAATAACAGTACTTGCCTCATAGTGTTGTTGTGAAAATCAATGGCTCGATAGGTATCGAGTGCTCATGACAGTGCCTGGCACCCAGTCATTGCCACGGAAGTGTTAGTACATAATAACAAATATTGGATGAGACATCTGTGGTTCCTCCTAATTACTCACCTGATTCTTTCTCCTATGTCCTCTTGGATACTTTGCCCAGTTTGTTGATTCTATGCATGTTGAAACAAACAAACAAAAACTGCCCCACATGATGAAATTTTTACTTTTCTACTTTTAGTCCTCTGTCCCATTCCAAATCAGAAAGTTCTAGTAATTTAACCCCCATAATTTATAGAGACCTTTTATTCTGAGTATATCTACTATAATTTGATAGTGAATTAGTTATGCTGATGAAAATAGGAGGCAGCCCATTTTACATGGCTCAGTGGCACATCTAAGAGACTTTCAGACAATTGTATACTGTTTAAAACAACAATGTAGACTGTCCAGATTAACACTTCTAAACAACTAAATAGAGAAAAGGATAACTAGGCTCTTGTAATGGTGACTTTTCTGTTAAGTGGGCCCTAGAGCAACAGAGAAATTCCAGTGACTGGAAGAGGGGAAATGGACACACGGATGTTAGAACGTGGCAGAGGCATAAAGTTAAAACTAAGGGAATGCTCTAGGCTTGGAGAACTGTTGCAGAGTCCTGAATATACTCCAAACAGAAAAGGAGCTGGCCTGCAATGCAAAACACATCAATCAGCGGTCAAGCATCATGGCTAATTTTCTTCCAGTCAGGTGTTCAGGTATATCAGGTGCAGAAATTTTCCTATGGGCCTGTGCCTGCAAATTTGCACTGTATTGCAAATGGAAAATAGATTTCATTTTTCATTAAGTTGCTTTCCAGCTAACTAGGTGAAATATCTTTTTTTTCTCTTTAAACAGAGGGATACCTGTGTGGAGTTGTAAAATTTTCCAAGCTGCAATGAAATAGGAAAGTATTAATCCTACTTGTGTAAGAAAAGTATGCCTTAGAAAATGAGCAGCTCTGCCTGGGTTTTCTGGATAGATATTCCTGTGGCATGATGAAGTAATGAGTGATGCTATAATGTGTGAAACTTGCAACATTTTAAAGTCCATTTTTAGGCCCATGGGGGCTTGGTAATGTAAAATATTTGTTGGAAAAGATCTGATTGCTTCACATTTACTGAGGACCTGCTTTATTATATAAAGTACCTTTTTTAGGGTTTTTCAGTTGAGGTAGATAAAAATGTATCAGTATATAAAGAATCAAGATATTTTCCCCATTTACCAAGTGCTTTTCTTTAATTTTTAAAACTTTTCCAGTTACAGTTCACATTCAATATTATATTAGTTTCAGGTATAATCTAAATAGCTTAACAAAGTGACCTCCCTAAGTCTAGTGCCCACCTGATACCATACATAGTAATTACAATATTATTGACTACATTCCCTGTGCTGTGCTTTACATCTTTGTGACTGTTCTGTATCTACCAATCTGTACCTCTTAATCCCTTCACCTTTTTCACCCCCCCAACACCCTCCCACCTGGTGAACATGAGTATGTTCTATTTACCTGTGACTCTTTATGTTTTGTTCATTTGTTTCTTAGATTCCACATATACATGACATCATATGGCATTTGTCTTTCTCTGACTTATTTCACTTAGCATAATCCCCTTTAGGTCCATCTGTGTTGTCACAAATGGTACGATTTTCTTCTTCTTTTTTCATGGCCAAGTAATACTGTATACAAATACTGCATCTTCTTTATCCACTCATTTATCAGTAGGCACTTAGGTTGCTTCCATATCTTGGCTACTGTAAATAATGCTGTAGTGAATATAGGGATACATATGTCTTTTTAAATGAGTATTTTGCATTTCTTCAGATAAATACTGAGGAGTGGGATTGCTGGGTCATTAGGTCTATTTTTAATTTTTTATCTCCTAGTGCAGTACATCTCCACAGTCATCCAGGGAAGAAATTCACAACGTGCTCAGATCCAACTGCAGGCCCTTCCCACTTTTGTTCATCTGCACCTTTCTGTAAGATAAATGTGTGTGCGTATATCTTATTTTTCTTTTTTAAAGATTTTATCCACTTATTTTTAGAGATGGGGAAAGGAAAGGAGAAAGAAAAAGAAACATCCATGTGTGGTTACCTCTCACATGCCTCCTACTGGGCACCTGGCTCACAATCCAGGCATGTACCCTGAGTGAGAATTAAACCAGTGACCTTTGGTTTGCAGGCTGGCACTCCATCCACTGAGCCATAGCAGGCAGGGTTATCTATCTTATTTTGTAACAGATCTTGATATTCCTTCATCAGAAGGACCTCCTTTCATAGGCAAATTTAGGTCTAGCCTCAGTTACTTCTCCAGAAATGTTTGCTACCTTCTGTCCATGTGAGTAAATGTGAGGCACTGCTTTGACCTTGCTATGCCCTTTGCTTTCATGTGTTAGCTTCCTACAACTCTGCAGTGGTTGACTCAAACACTCCTCCTAGAAATATTAATTGAATACTTACTCTGCACTTGAGACTGCATGCAGTTCCAGAGTCACCCATGAACAAGCAGCATTTGGTCAATGTATTCATTGAACAAATGGTTAGGAAAAGTTTAGACAAGTAGGTGGCCAATTTCAGTCCAGTGTAATGGACAAGTGTAAACTGGTATGAGAATGGAGAGGGGGCTCCTAATCTGAACTTGGGATATCAGAAAATTAAAGCAGATTTTATGTTAATGCTAAGCAAGAAAAAAATGCCTAAGTCTTTAATGCATTGCTGACTTTAAAATACTAGATGGCTGATGAAATCATAAATGTTATAGCCCAGGATGACTTAGAAGAATATTAAGATCATTAGCAATCATTTCATGTCTCATCAAATGGGGTTTTCTCCAGTGGTAGCTGTGTGAATGATTTAGTTTCTCTGGGAACCAATACTTTCTTTTCAACTCTTTAGTTCTCTCTTGCATTCAAACCTTTGTCCTGTGAAAGTGCGATGTGCAAATCCAGGAGCCACACTATAGCCTTAGATGACCAGTAACTCATTTTAAATACACTTTACAATTATGTTTGCAGTCTCCTTTTATGATGATTCTCAAAATGGTATGTGTCGTTATTATTTTAACCTTATGGATTCGTTGGTCTCACACACAAGAAGTCATTTTCTATAACTGCCACAGTACTGAACACAGGGGTGCTTAATAAGCATTTATTGAATACATAAATTTATAACACTACATTTTAAAGCAAGAAAATGTGAAATGTAAAATGAACAAAATTTGCCCCCAGTTTTACTTGATATTAAGCTTTAACCAAGGACATGCTCTATGAGAGACAGTGAAAATATGGTTGTATACACTGACAACATTAGACCTACCTGGATAAAAATCTTAGTTTTGTCACTTCATACACACACATACACACACAGGTGTAGATATACAGGATCTGGCACAAATGACACCTCTTTTTATTATAAAACCTTTTATTACAAAATCATAAGCATGTAATTTGGTAATATAACAATATGAAACTCAAGCACACCATATAACATTTTAAGTGAAATGTTCAAATTAAAACTATAAATGATAACACTTACATTACTGCCCTACCAACCACACTGAAGCAGGTGTTACTTCTGCTGGACCCTGTATATTTAAGGGGAGATTAATCTCTGGCTACTATAGTAGACATGATTGAGGGGAAAGAAGAAAAGAACAACTTAAACACTGAGAGAGAGGATAGAAGGTATAGACAGTAGCAGAAAACTGGCTTTAATGAGTCACTTAACCCCTGCAACCCTCTGGTACCTCAATTGTGTAACAAGAATAGTGGACCTATTTAATTACCTCATAGGACACTGAGTAGCAAATGACATGACATATGAAGTGACTATGGTGCTTGATTAGATGTCTGCTATTAAGACAGATTTTATCTCAGCCCGAGAGAACATCTAGAGAATGTCTTAAGGAAAAGTGACCACACCCAAGAAGAGGGGGATTAAATGCTTATTTAGAAAGTTGTTAAAGCATTCAGACACAGATGGTCACAATAAGAAGACAGGTTTATGTGGGACTGCAGCGCCTGCACTGCTTGGGTCTTCTCCACTTTTGTAATGATCATCCACTTATGCCTGGAGGTGCTGGCCGAACGGATACAAGCAGATCCCTATGGGAGCCCCATCAATGGTAGTGTTGAGTGGGAGCTGGAAGCATATCTTTAATGCTAGAAGGAGTACCAACTGGATGTACAAAATCAGAGCATCCTGGGTGGTGAGGGAATCTCGTGATTTCATGATCGCTTCCTCTCTTTGAGCCTCCGGGCTTTAAACGGAGGTCTTGATGGAAGCCAGCATACAGAATCTTGACAGTGGTGGTGTTTGGATTGTAGTGGGGATTGGGTGTGAGTAAGATACTCTTCCCTAGTCCTTCTTTCTTTTTTTTCTGGTGGCCCTTGGGAAGGTTACAGGAAATCTAGGGCTCAGTGGCACTGTTTGAAAAATCGTATCCCTGACATTTTAATCAAATGTTGAATTTACATCTTATGAAGAATTGCCTTTCTACATTTTTGATCAGGTTCTTAGCTGTGTATTTCTTTCTACTTCCTTTATTTTCATTAGACTTACACTAGTACTCAGGACCTAAGTTTCAGTGAAGGGTGAACTGGAAAAAGGCAATTATTAGAAAAAGTAAAGAGCAAAACTAAATTAATTTTGCTTCTATCTTAGGTATGTCACAGAGAAGCCACCTTAATTGTCCACTTTACATCTCTTTTTTTGGGGGAACACTAGCAATGAGAGTTATTGCAATGGAAAGAAAGCATGGACAGTGGTCTTCACAACCAACTTTATGTGCTTTCTACCTAGTAGTTTGGAATTGTTTCCTAATAAAGCCTAAGGCTAATATATTATTCTATTAGATCAATATAATGTATATTTCCTCCACAGAGCTTAGGGGACAGTGGTAAAATCTCTGATTGAAATGGTGCTTCCTATCCTGACATGCAGAATTAATGGTAAACAAAAGAGTATTTTGGGGGTGTTTGCAAATAATCCTTCATACCAGCCATATTCTTCTGTATAAAAACACAGGACTACTGTCTTTTTATCATAGCTATATTTTTATGTTGTTTATAGCCTGTGAATTGCCTTGGTAACTTGCTTCCTTTTATGGGAAAACAAATTTTCCTCTAAACAAGCAGATGCAATGTAATCAAATAATTGCTATCTTAATTTGCAGCTGAGATCCTCCTGAGCAGACATAAAATGTAGGTAAGCAGTGGCATATATTTAAACTCTGAGATGTTAACAACAACGATCATAGCTATCCTGTATTGGACTCTATCTACATCAGGTATCAAGTCAAGGTTTTCTCATTTTATCTTCATGAAACCTTGATGACAAGAATCTGAGGCTCAGAGAGGTTTCACTTGCTCAAGGTCACAGTTAGTGGCTGCTACGGAATTTTGTATGGGAAAAACCTAGTAGTGTTAAGTTTGAGAAAAGTTCATTCATTTATATCAAGAATGGAGGTACCAGTAGACTGATGGCAATCAAGGGTGTGTGATAGATGGGGATGAATTTTGAAATAATCCTCCCTACCCCATAGACCCATGTTCTTGCTACGTGATCTCCTAATTGATGAAGCAGAATTCAAACCTCGGTTGCCCTGACTCTACTTCCAGCACTCTCGACTGTTATGCCATATCTGAAAAGATAGAAATGCCAGATGGCAGTGCTATCTTTTTCAAACTGCCAAAACCAGCTCTTCAAGAGAACTGCCTCCCATGATTAAGTGAGGAGCCCACACAGCCTCCAGCAGGGGTGGGATGGCAGAAGGTGCTGGACAGGCCTGGTTTCCCGTTCTCTCTCCCCTTCAAATTTCATGATTCTCCCCATGATACAATCTTAAAAAATTAAAGCAGATTGGGCTGAAATCTGCAGATTTGTCCTCAGTTACCCACACAGAACTTCTGGGATACAAACTCTTTTTCCAGAGACTCCTACACAACATTATTTTTAAGAATTTGATTGCCTAGGTACCACATATGTGAAAAGGCACAAGATTTCATAGTACACAAAGATGTCAAAAGAATTTGAAATGGAATAGGAAAGACTAATTCTTGTTTCCTCTACTCCACCAAGTACCCGAGAAAAGTAAAAAAAGTAATAAAAATAATAAAAATGCTAGAGATGCATTAGTAGTTTCTGGTTCTAGAATCAGTAGCACAACCGAGATGAGTGAGGTAGTCCTAAACAAGGTTAATCCAGATGCCCGGACAGGCGCTGTTGGTCCCCAGAGAAAAGGCACACTCAAGCATGAACCTGTGACTAACCTGAAACTCTGTTTCAGTAATAAACATACTGCAATGAGCTGCTCTTTTAACAGCTTGCCTAGTTTTAAATTTGGGGAGAGATACTTAAGAATATAATTTTGGTTATAAGTATTTTATGTTACTTCAGAATTATCTTTCCATTATACAACAGCAAGGCTACAACCAGACCTAAGAAACATGATTTTTGGTTTTAAAATCAATTGACCCTCTCAACCCCTTTCCATGTGAAATCTCAGTGAAAATTCTAAAACCCTAGAGATGAGGAAGTCTTGTGTGGCACCATTTTTTATAGTTTGTGTTTTTCTCTACGTAATTGTTTACTTTTCTCAAAATCAATTTAAACACTGCTGACTGAGGGCACATCACATGGCAGACATAGCACTTTGTAGATACTACAGTGTTCTCTCTTTAGAACAATCTTAGGTGAGGATTAGTTTTTCTGTCTCACAGATGGAAAGGTTGAGACCTAGGGAAATCTCAGGCTCACAACTAGTGAATAATAAAGTCAAGATTCAGATTTTGGTCAAATATCTGACTCTGAAGACTAAATGCTTTTTAATTGCCAAGTTACATCAGATTGTCTAGATAATACAAGTATTTTTCTACAAAGTGAAATATAGAAATCAGAAATATAGAAAATGGGATCAAAAGAGGATTTTTTAAAAGATGGCAGAATAGCACATTTTTTGTCCAGTGGGTAGGGAAAAATCAACAATACAGGGAAGGAGAGAGAGAGCTGGAGTGTTATCCTTGGGTAAGTAAGAACAAATGGGATCAAGTGCAGAAAGAGTTTATTCTTTGTTACGAGCCTTGTCAGTTCATCTATAGGCTATGTGAATACAGAGAGGATGTGTCATAGATGTAATAATAGCATTAATATAACAAGTAGTAATAGAACATTTGGGTACAGACAGTTAGTTGACATGGTTTGGTGGCAGCTTGTTGATGATTCCTTTAGTTTGCTTCTATTTGCTGAGGAAAATAAGCTGAAAGACTGAGGATGGAGAAGGAAGTATTGAGGTTTGAAGAGAGAACCTCTTCAAACCTATATACCTATACCATCTGGTATAAAGTAGTCATCTAGGACTGTGGAAGAGTGAATGAATAGGGAAGTGAATTGACCTTCCCTGAAGCAAATGGCCATGAATTTAAAGTGAGCATGGCTGTACATTTTTCTCCAGCCAAGTCCAGCTGTGGGGAGCAGGCCCAGATTCATCCTACGTAGCAGGCAGAAGACTTGAAGATGTATTCAAGAGTTATTAAAATATTGACCATTAAATTTCATTTCATAAAGAAATCCAGTGACATGAAGGAGATGAAGGTCACTATGGAGTCAACGTGTAGTTGGAATCTAGTACTTGAGAAAATAAGCTATAAAGATAGGAGGAGTTGGTGGGATGTTTGCAACTGAGCTTACAGAGGGTCAGTCAAGCAATGAAGAACAGTTCAGGGTATATGACCTTGAAAGTGAATGGCTGAGGGAGTGAGGAGGATGTGATTGTGGGAAGAGAGAGTGGTTGGGAGAATTCAAAAGTCTGTGCAGATGTAGGAAGTGCCAAGAATTATGTTATTTCAGCTTCATAACAAGTCTTGTTATTCTCCTTTTAGAATGAAAATTGAGGCTAAGAGTTGGTAAATTAAGCCCAAGATCCCATAGGTAGGAGGCATTAGCACTTGCAATTTGAACCTGGTTTGTATGACTCATCTCTCTTACCCACAATGTGCAATGGTTCCTATGTGTGGTATGTTTTTCCCTGCCTCTAAGTGGTGCCTAATTAAAAGGAGTTGAGGGGGCACTTGGAGTGTTGTCCTGTACACCAAAAAGAATAAGGTTGCAGGTTTGATTTCTGGTTGGGGCACAGCCCTAGGTTGTGGCTTTGATCCCTGGTTGGAGAACGTATGGGAGGCAAACAATCAATCAATCTCTCTCTCTTCCCCCACACCCTCCACCTCTCCCCCCTTTCCTCTCTCTCTAAAATCAATGAATACATATCCTCAGTGAGGATATAAATAAATGAATGGAGTTGGGGTATTTTCACATGTTTGTGTCATCTGTATACCAAACCACTCACTCAGTGACATAGGTTTTATTAAGCACCTACAGTCCCCCAAGTGCCACGTTGTCCCGTGTTCCAGTACTACGGGATGAAAAGTATTGTATGCAACTGTAGTTGAGAATTCAGCTTCAGCTGCATTATTGTCTGTCAGTATGAACATGCTTGAATATTTGAATATTTTATTGCATTTTGCCCTTATTATTTTATAAAAAATGAGTAGAGAATAGAAAGTGAAAATACTGATATTGATGGTAAGAATCATATATCTCATAAGCTTAATATAATTGACACAAGGATGGAAATCTTTAAGCATGCTGAAAGAGGCAAATTTTTAGCCTCAGGTGAATAGCACTGAGTGTAAGCCGGTTGAGTGAGTTTTCAATTCAGAAGGGAAGAAAATCTTAGTTAAGAAAGGTATGAAATATAAGAACTCTGTTATAAAGATTCTGTCAAAAATGAGCAGTATAATTAGGATATTACAATTATTTTTTTCTTTTTTGGCAGTGTCCATCATGTAAAGTGCAAATCTCCAGTTTGATAGATGCAACTAGACATTTACATGTGAGTTAAGGGATGTATTATGTATGACTATGTGGAACACTTGTCTAATAAAGCAATGACACAGGTATTAGAAAAAACAGAAAAGGAAATACGTAGTTCAGTGGGTGATTAGGATGTCTTTCCTGAGGAGACAGTTCTTGAGCAAAGTATGAAGAATGAGTTTATCAGGCAGACAATATAAGGAATAGCATTAAAGGCAGTAGGACAAGCAGGTGCCACAGCCTGGGAAAGAGATCGAGCATGGCTTGTTTTCTGAAAGTCAGGGCTAGAACTTCAGGGCAGGGAGCAGACAAAAATTTTCTCTAAAGCTAAGTAGAAAGCAGATAGATGGTGAAGGACTGTAAATGACATGCTAAGCTACTGAATGTTATCCTAGATGGTGGGAGATCTGTAGGCACCTAGTATCCATATAACATTCTTATCAGTGTCCTCCTTCTGTTTTCATTGCTAATTGAATGTTAGCTAAATTTACATCACTGTTGCTTGATGCTTATGTAATGCCCTGTGATACCTGATTTGTGGTATACTTTTCTGGTCCTGTTCTCATGAATTTCTTCTTTTCAGAAATATGGCTTACTGAGTCTCTCTTCATTCATTTATTTGATAAATGTGTATGGAGTACCTGCTTTCTACCAGAGGTGTTCTAAGTACTAGGGATTCAGGCATAACAAAGTTTCTGTTCTCATGAAGCTTACACTTTAGAGGTGGACATAGATTGTCAAATTTACATGCAAATATTAATGTTATTTTAAATTGCTATTTCATACTAATATTGTAATTCCTTTCTAACTAGGTTTTAACCTAGTAACAGGGTCCATAGTATTTACTCCTATTCTGTAGGTTGGAAAAGCCAAAACAGTATAAACTTAAATCACTATCCATAAATAAATACTGCTTATAGGGTTTGCATAGGCTGAATAGACGGAAGCTGACAAAGTCACGCCCCATCCTCTGATGCACCTTTGCTCCCTACTGCTGTCAAAAGTGTTCCAGAAATAGAAGCACCACAGGAAGAAAAGACAAAGGTTTTATCTAACTCTTCATTAAGAGAGTTATTCTCAAGTTGTGCATGTTCTTGCTACTTTGATGGTTTGCCAGAGGATAGACTGTTATTTCCTTGCAAATTCATATATGGTCCATTTTCTTATCTTCATATATGAATTTTTTAAGTTCATGATTTTTAAGTTAATGTTTCTTAAGTTCATGTTTCAGACAATCTCCTAATGTTCAAATAACAAAACTTCTGCTAATGACAATAACAATAGTAATAGCTAATATACAGTATGGGGCAAAAGTAGATTTAGAGTCATTGGTATGGAAAATAATACAATAACTAATAAATAATAATACAAAAATAAAACTTGTGTTTCACAGACTCACAATGTAAACCTACTTTTGCCTCATCCTGTATTCTGAGAACGTGCTTGCAATGTTAGATTCACTATCTGAACACTCAAAACAGTGGGCTCGAACTGGTTCAGCTGCTTGTCCCAGGTCACACAGCTAGTAAAAAGCAAAGCTGGGGGCAGATCTGAGCTCTGGGTTTCTAGAACCTGGGCTCTCAACCACTATGCAATGTATGACTGTGATGCCAGAAGGCCAGGCTACCAACAGTCTTTTCTTTCTGGCAAATTAACACCTTCTGATGGACTCTAAAGTAGGTTACTCTCTGAGGTAGATCCGCAGTCTTTAGAGCAGCACTCATCAATAGAAGCACTAAGTGAGCCGTGCAAACAGTTTTACATTTTCCAGTAGTCACATGAGAAAAGAAATGGTAAAATTAACTTGAAGAAAATATTGTATCTTGCCAATATATCAAAAATATGATTTTAATATACTACTAAATATTTTTATTGTTTCACATTTTATATTTAAAATCACTAAAACTAAATGAAATTTTTAAATTGAGGCTTTCAGTCACATTTGCTGTGTTTCAGTGCTCAGTAGCCACGTGGGCTAATGGCTACTGTCTAGGAAAGTGCAGCCGTGGAGGGTCCCATTATAAGGAGCCTCAGGCTGTCCCCTGACATCATATAGGGGTTTATGTGTAGACCCTGAGATTTCGTAGTTATTTTTTAATATGAGATTGAAAACATGGAACCTTTGTTTCAAGCAGAGAAGTTGTTTTTTAGTCATTGCAGAATTACGTCTTCTAGATTTTGATAAGTGCTTCGCCATATTTCCAGCTTGAATAGGCCTCCAGTTTCATAAAGGAAGACATATCAACTGTTAAAAGAAAGTGACGTCAATTTTGAAAGTTGATGGCTTTTTAAATTTGTTCTTATAGACACAGGTGGAGTTAAGGGCTGTGATCTTTGTCATTGTCCTTTGTCATTTTGCCAATCCCAAGAAGAATTCTGATTCTATAATTTTAAATTCATTACCTCATTATGTTAAAATCTTCATTGTGTGGGCTTGCTACCGTCAAGGTCAACTCTTTCCATCTAAATTTTAAACCAACATGTTGAGAGGTTAGAGGGAGTCTAACCTCTCAGCGCTTTCCTCCTGAGTCTGGGAAAGAGAAAGAAAAGAAAGAAAAGAGATGTCTGAAGTCTGTGTTCAGCCCACCTCTTTTTTCTTTCCTCCAGCTTAGTCCCTCTTTATTTTACTGTAAAAGACACAGAATTTAGTGATAATAACTTCAAGTTCTGCCCATAGTCCTTTCCCTAAAGGACTTTGCTATTACAATATTTGCATTTTAACTAGAATCCATAGTTACAGTTGGGTTTTACACCCTTTAGATCTTCCAAAAACAGGACAGATAATAAACATAAAAGAACCCAGCTTACCTAGAAAGAGAAGGCAAAACTGCCCAGGTGTTTGGATTGTGCTGACCAGTTTTATCTAGTTGTGATAAATCCTCTCCTGTCCTGGTAGTAAGGGGAGGGAGAAGAGGAAGAATCAAAAAACACTAATTAGTACCCTTCATTTAATTTCTGCAGTATCTGCTTTGCACCCAGGAAACCATAGTATTTAGTAGACAAAAGTCTCTAAGGATTAAATGCCATTGTAATATTTTCTGCTTAGGCAAAAATAAATAACAGCAGGAGGAGATGGTGTATTGTGAAGAATATAATCTTCAATTATTGTATTTTGCTTTGGTACAGAAGCCTTTGCCCTCCTAGTCATCTGATGCCGAACAGGTGCCATATTAGCAGCCAAGTTTTAGTAATGGGGAGGAAATTAGTTGCTTTTGCTTTAGATGTTGCCTTTGAATGTTCCAGATTCAAAAGTCAAGATGAATTGTTCCAACCTTCGAGACTCTGGCCATTTATCTCTAAAGGTAATTCCCCAGCCTCATTCCACAGGAAGAAGTGCTGATTGTGACCCTCTTTTGAAAAGTGTAAACTATAAAAGCTTCACACATTTAAAAAAATTCGGTCTGTCTTGGTCAAATAGCTTCTATTTACTGCATATTCTTCTCCGTCCAGGATCACAGTTATTTAAAGAGGTACTGAGCCAATGAAGTAATTTGTAAGCAAGTTCATTCAAACCACAAAGGCACGTGAACACACTGGCTGTTTAGTAGAAGCTCCTGGACTTGGAATCAGCAGACTCGGGCTTTATACCCCAGTTGTGCTATTTACCAGCTTTGTGAGCAATGGCCAGGCTCTGGACCAACTGATTCAGATGTTCCTGCAAACAATGACAGCAAATCCACCCGCCTGCCCAGGTTGTTGCATGGCTCAAATAAGATGTCTGTAGGAAAACACTTGGTAAACTAAAACTGTGCAAAGCAGTTGTTAATTTATATGTAAACCCTACACATCACAATTTCTATGTTTTCTGCAGAAAAAAAGTTATGATGATTTAAAAAAGAGCTACTAAGGTGGGCCAAAAACCTATCTCTCCCTAAGGGAACCTCAGCCTTTTCCTCTCTCTCCTAGTGAAAACAAATACATCATCAACTGTCTCTTTGGATAAAATCTAAAAGCTTCTAATAAACTATGAAAAATAATTGCCAGGAAATATACATACTAGCCTTGCTAAAACCAAGTTCAATTTCCACCCTATGAAAGTGCACAGGCACACCTAGCTGATGGAATTAAATGTTCTCAGTTTATGCTTTTAGGTGGAATCATTTTGCATAGGTGATAATCTTGTTTTTATGAACAAAGCTTGGCCTAGTGATTCAGTGATTTCAATCTTTTAATAATGAGTTCCTCTGGATTGATAAAAGTCTGATGCTTCCCCTTTCTTTGGAGGTTCTAGTGCCTTTCCTAGGGGTGTGGCTTCTCTGTCCTTAGCTAAGAGAAGCAAAAGTCTTCTAATTCTTGATTAGCCTAGGTAGCTTTTGTGAATTTGTTGAGCTCTTGACCTGATGATTTTTGTTGTTTTGTATTTTTAACTACAGTGGGGCTATGGAATCAACCTGACGGGGTCACAACCTCGTGCAGCCACTTACTCTTCGTTTGACCTTATGCGTACAACTTACTTAAACTCTTGATGCCTTAGTTTCCTTGTTTATAAAGTGAGAATGATGACAGTATCTACTTTATGGTATTGCTGAGAAGGTTAAATTAAATTATGAATATAAAGGGCTTAATGAAAAACCTGGCTCATGGTAAGCCCCCAATAAATATTGGCTTTTATTTTTGTTAATATTATAGAAATGAGATGATTTTCTTAGCTTTTAAAATGGAAAATTAGAGCATAATGTTCTCTATTTCTTATTAAACTTCAGGCAGTTCTTTTGAGATTTACTTTTGAAAATTCATCTCTCTGGAAATGAGGCTCATGCCCTTTGGAAGTATTTTAATATTGGATTCTTATTTGAAAGGGCATAAAATCTACTGTAGGAGCTTAAGTAACTCCTCATTTTACTTAATAAACATTCTTATTTTTTCTCTGTACCCACAAATCTTGTAATACTTTAGGGCTACTGACCCAGTACTTACTGATCATAATAATTCTTATCCCAGGTCATTGTCAATGTTTGGAAGCTTGATCAAGAAAAATGGTGTAGCCCTGGATCATGTGGCTCAGTGTATTGAGTGCTAGACTGGGAACCAAGGGGTCAGTGGTTCGATTCCAATTTGGGACACACACCTGGGTTGCAGGCCAGGTCCCCAGTAGGGGACACATGAGAGGCAACCATACATTGATGTTTCTCTCTCTCTCTTTCTCTCTCCCTTCCCCTCTTTCTGTAAACAAATAGATAAAATCTTTTAAAAAATGGTATAGATCTTGGCAATTACTCTGTTATAATACTGACATCATATGACAACAAAACATTTACCTATCATATGCTGAAGATATGTAAAGCCCTGTCTCTGCTTATGAGGTGTTAATGCTCTAGAAGAGATGCAAAAACAAACACAATTAATTATCAGATCATTTATTAATGTGGTAGCAGTGGGAGAAACGGGTTCTTTTAGTTGAAGTCAGTAAAAGCTTTGAAGATGAGGCAATGTCTGAGTTGGGTCTTCGAGGATGAGCAGGCGTTGGGCTGCTGGGCTGGGGTCTGGAAAAGGGGGAAGACCATCCAGGAAGAAGGAACAGCATGTGCAAAAGCACAGGACTTTGAAAGGTTGTCATATGGCATTTTACAGAATTGGTGGTTAGTGTGGTATGTCCAGAACAAAGGATGATAGAGACTGTGTTCTTAATTATACTTACCTAAAAGTTGTGGACATAGCTCTCCCATAGTGATGTGGAGATAGTATAAGTCACACCAATTTTGAGAAATAGTGCTGAAGATTATGAAAGATACCATCTTAGCAAAAAACAAAACAAACAACTTGCTTCTAGGATAGTAAGGTAGGAGGATTTAGGAAAGGCCTCAGGGTGCATAGCTTGAAAAGCACATGGCTATTTTGGTGGGGAAGGGAAGATCTGTACAAAAGCCTGGAGCTTCTGGGACTCTAGGGGGCAGGCATCCTAGAGGGTACATGCATTGGTCTGGGAGAGAGGAGATTTATTCTTCTACCGACTGGGTGGTAACCTGAGAAAGTGGCTTAACCTTGTGGGCCTCAGTTTCCTCCTTTGTAAAGTATAGGCTTTGGACTCGGTGATCTTCAAAGTCTCAAAATTTAAGAATTTATCATATTTGCAGTAGCTGTCTGTGTAGGACTGAGTCTTGATGTCTTGCCTGCTCTTCACTGAAAAATACCCTGTGGCTAATATATGACAGTAGGTCAGGTGGTTGGGAACCAGTGACTAGCCCTAGATGATGGAAGTACTATTAAATCTCTGCTTTGATTCTCTGCCTTCACTGCTCCTCTTCATCAGTCCTGGGTTCTGGGGTGTGCTGGGTTCCTACCCAGAATGTTTCTCCTACTCTGAAAGTCTGGTGGCTTGTGGCTTTGTTTCTATTTGGTCTTAATCAGGGTGAACATGAAGTACTAAAATAGTGACCAGCCAAGTTGGTTTGGCTCTAGTTTCTCATCCTCTTAAAGAATGGTCAGTATTTAGATCATATGCCACAAGACTGCTATCCTTGCATTTGTAATTGTGATTTGGCATATTGATACAGTATTACATTCCAGTTGAGCAGATGGCCCCAGGATTTAAACTTATGCTTATCAGACACAGATGGTCCAAACAGTGAACTTTTCTCTTGGTTATTTATATTTATAGCAGGTTAAACATAAATGACTTTGCATCATTTTTCTTTCATGACTTTTGTCTTTTTAATGATTACAAATAATTTCTCTTACTCTTTATCTTCTTTTGTGGACAAAGTATTTTAATTAATACATATTTTCCTTCAATGATGACCCAGATTGACTCCCCCCACGAACCTGTTTTTGCTGTATTCCAGTTTTTCTGGAATATGGGAAAAAACAGTCCACACTGTTAGTCTGGAAGAAAAAGCTCTGTGGTTGTTCAGAGTTCCTGATCACATGCCCTCTTCCCCCTGCAGTGAGGGTGATCAGTAGCACAGCAGAACTTAGCACCCAGCATCTGAAAGGGCCCATGATCACATTGGAGATAAAAAAACAAAACAGTATCAGAGAAACAGGGATTTGTTTGAAGTCACCTTGAAGTGTGTGGAAGAGTCAAGGCCAGAACTGTGTCTTCAAATTCCTGTTTGGTGTTTTTTTCAGACAACGCACAGCCTCCTGGAACCACTCTGGTTGCTTAGCATCAGATACTGTTACCAGCAACTCGCATTTTCTCCATATGGGGAAATTGATGCCATCACTATGGAGAACAAACAATCAGCCAACTTTCTGAAAACACACAAGTTTGCAAATGTTTCATGACTCTGATTCTGAACGTGGGGCTGGTACAACCAGATGCCTATGGATTGAAGGAAGGGGATGCTGAGATGAAGAAAGTGGGAGACACAGTGTTGATTTAAAATGTAGGATAACAAGAGAAGTAAGGATACTACAACTATAAAAAAGAAAAAAGAAAAATAAAAAAAAGCAAAACTCAGGAGGGCAAATAGTTTACGTAGATTTCCATTGTCTTTTTGAAGATGTTCTTCAATGACGAAAGACTTCTGGAAGACACTTAGGAATCTATTTCAGTATTTCATTGCCCTGAGAGTCAGTGAGCTCCTCTCACTTTCATTTAGGAATGCTAGTTCCATTCAGTTTGGCAACTCTAAGTTAAAGGTTATCACTTCTGTTCTTTGGAGGAGGCAAGAGTTGCCCAGGGAGTGTGACAGAGCTGTGATTGACACCAGTCAGGATAAAGGGCTGTGTCTGGAGCGTGTGTTAGTAACCAGGCTTTACCTCATGTTTCACTGTGGTCACTTGGCCTGGTTGACTCATCTCAGTGATAGGCTTTATTTCTTCTGCAGGAGTTCAGTGTGTTAATTTCCCACCAGCCATGCTCTCTTTTGGGAAGAATTGGTTTATAAGATGCTAAGATCTGGAAAAGGGATGATGTAATTTACATTAATTCAAAATAATGAACTTCAGCTCTTTTTGGAATAACCATCAGCATCATTTTTTGAGTTGTCCCCTTCATCTGTTCCCCCAAGTGCTTATTGAGTGCCCTCTTGGTGCTAGGTACTATGGATTCACCTAGGGCAAGACAGGTACTTGCCTGCATGGAGCTTATAGTTGAGGGGATGATGCAGACAAGTAGGTGGATGATAAAATCCTTCCTGATAAGCACAACATTAGGATAGGAGCAAGCATGTGGGGCTGAGGGAGCACACAGGACAGGGGAGGCCTATGAGAGACACTCGTTAAATGCTTGTGGAAAGAGAGAATAATTCTAAATCACAGCTTAGTAATTGTGTGATATTTTGCTAGCCTGGGCCTTGGTTGTCTTATCTGCAAGCTGGGAATAATAATACTTTCCAGACAACCACTTGGAGTTTTTGTGAGAATCAGTTAAAACAATACACGTAGGAGCACTTAAGAAAACAGAATGCTACATAAATTGTTAAAAGAAATGATGTGTTCTTCTTGGTGTTGTGTATGGTCATGGTATCTTAATATGAAAGCTATTAAGAATTTTGGGTTGATTTCCTGAGAAAATTCATTTCAGCCAAAGAAATGTGTCTATGGAAGTCCCAGAGAGACTATATTGTAAAGTGTCTTTTTTTAAAGTTGTTGTTCAATTACAGTTGTCCCCACTTTCCATTTTCCCCCATTACTCTCTCTTGCCTGAATTTTTTTAATTGTTCTTCTTTACAAGATAAAAACACGTGATATAGACCCCAGAGAGAGTTGTGAAGAATCTAGTTTGAGTTTGGGGTAAAGAGGATTCTGAAAGGCTTTTATTTCTTTTTTAAAGTGATTTGAAGGATATGTATAACTCTTCAGGTCCTGTTTTGACAGGCCTCTAACATTCCAGTGATTAAATACATGCGGTCACCAGATTCCCCTAGAAAACTTAAAATAGCATAATCATAGACTACCTTGCTTTCTCAAATGTCTATTATGTGCTCAACATTGATGCCAAGGAAAATATAAGAAGAAACAAGGTGGTCTTTACTATCAAGTATCTTATAGTTGAATTGATGGGACATGACTACCACACATAAAATGATAGTGAATGATAACTATGTAATACACAAATTGCATACAAATTGGGGGCTTGAGAACTTATAGGTTTATAAAGTCATTGAGACTCCATGAGCACTTGGAGGATGGATAAGATTTGAGTAAGGCTGCCTGGAATGGAGGGATTATTAATATTTCCAAATGAAAGGTAGGCATAAACTCTGGACATTTTTAGAGTGCATGATGCCAGTTTCTGTGGTAGTAATAATGACTTTCATTTATTAAGTGCTTTTTAGATGCTAGACATGTGCTAAGAGCTTTACATGCATTATTCCATTTAATGATCAGAACAATCCTAGGAAGTTGGTACTATTCACATCCCTATTTTAAATCTGAAAAATTGAGTCAAAGAGAGAGGAAGTAATGTGTCATTAGACACATACCTAATAACTGGCAAAATCAGGTTTTAAACTAAGATATATCTGATCCTAGAGTCCGGGTTGTTAGCTACTATACTAGGTCACCTTCAGAATACATGAATCAGAAGTGTTTCAAGTAAATAACTCTCATCCATTGAGGAATTAGCATTTTTGAAACTTCACAGGTATCTCTTTTATAATTTTCCTTCCTTCCTTCCTTCCTTCCTTCCTTCCTTCCTTCCTTCCTTCCTTCCTTCCTTCCTTCCTTCCTTCCTATAATATGTTGTACTCTGTATTTTAAGTTAGTTTAAAAAATTCTAAGATAATTTTAAGAGTTGAAAAAATAGTACAAAGTCCCCATATATCCTCATGCAACCTCTCCATATGCTAGCATTTTACATAACCATAGAACATTTACTGATACTAACATGTTAACCTTAGTACAATACCATCAGCTAAAGTATAGGACCCACTTGTATTTCACCAGTTTTTTTCACTAATATCCTTTTCCTGTTAAAAGATCCATTGCACACTACTCACATCTTCAAATTATTCTTCAGTCTGTGACAATACCTAACTTTTCCTTGTCTTTAAGGAACTTGACACTTTTGTTGACTGGCCAGTTATGTTGACGAATGCCTCTCTGTTTGATATTCCATATCTGACATTTTTAAGTGATTAGATTGAGGTGATACATTATTGGGAAGGATACCAGAGAAGTGATGTGTCCTCATCAAAGCCTCACAGGAAGGGCTACTTGTTGACATCAACATATGGCTTGAAGATGTCCCTCAGGGCTACTAGATGGTTTAGGTTAGTGAGGAGCTAAAAGAGGAAATGTATCTCTGAGGAGAACACAAGTTGGGTTGGGCCACAGGGGTTGGAAGTGGGAGGTGCTGAGCTCTCCCCACTCCCCAACCCCAGGCCTTACCCTCCACGCCTCCAGGCTGCTGCAGTGCAGACCAGGACAGAGGCCTCTGTGAAGTCACTCATGGTCCCTGAGCTCCCCTCCTAACTCTGAACTTCACTCTGAAGATCTCAGCTCATGTCTGAACCTGGTTTTCTGCTTCAGTAGCCTGGGGAGAATGAGAGTGGGAAGATGGGCACTCAATGAGTAACAAACTTCCCAAGTTCGCAAATGTTTCATGGTTCTGATTGTGATTCCTCTTCTGACCTTATCCAAGCTCTGAAAACACTGTTCAGAAGCATTAAAAGACAGGCTTGAAAATTTGACATAGAAATTTTATTACGGTTGGGGGGGAATTTATACTGAAGGCACTCAACCTGTCTGGACATACCAGCATGTTATGGTAGAACCAATCTCCTCACAAGACCCTTTGAATTCTGCACAGAATGTAGATAGAAAATTGCAATCCAATCAATCAATTAAAGGCGCATTGTATTAATTCCCTAATCACTGATTTTGGTGGATATTTTGTTTGGAAGGCAAATAAGGCTTGTGTGTGAATAAAAGTGAAAGGATTTGAGTATCAAGACTTCATTGTTAGTGTTCCCTTTTGAGTACAGTGATTTTCTGATTTTACCTGATCTGAAATGAATCGTAAGCCAGGGGCATAAGAGAGCACAATACAATAATTCAAGGCACCATGTTTGCCTACAAAGCATAAATACTTGAACATTTGCATTGCTGTTTCTGAATGAGTAGATTAAGTAGCTGTGAAATATTAATTCATGTTTTTCTGGGTATGATTGAAATATTCAACCTTTACCCCGCCAGGAAAACTGCCCCCTAAATCCCTGTGTTCTGTAAAATGTTTTTAAAAAAACTCATTTCAATGTCTTGACTTCATTTAATTGGTGCCAAGTGTATGGTATGACATGGCAACCTCACTGCAGTTGGGAATTTAGGATTTTTATTCTATTTTTGGGAGGAGCAGTACACAGTTGCACCTCACTTTCTCTACAAGTTGTTTGTAAATTGAAATTTATAAATTTGGAAGTAGAGTTGGAAACCTGAAGAGTTTGTTTTTTGTTTTATTTCTTTAAGTGAAGGTTGTTTTTGTAATGTGTTTTATGTTTTATAAGCTTATTATTGTAAGTATAAAGAGCTATTAAAGCAAGATTCGTTATTTGGACTTCTAAAATCAGAATCCTTATGTGTGTAGGGACCATGTACTGACATTCTAGTTCATATTAATCTTATCTGTAAAAAAATAGGTCTTATCAGGTGTTTTTTTAAAAAAAATAGAACATAATGAGCATTTTAACATCATAAAATTATTATTACTGGATAAACAATACAAACTATAGATAATTATATACTTTTTTCTTCACAGATAATGCATTTGCCAGCATCCCAATTAATATGCTGCTACTGTCACATAATTCTACATGTATTTTAAATCTCATCAGATATTATAATAATTTTTATAGTCAATTTTTATTAATTAACCAATATTGATACATTTTATTACCTAAAGTCCATTCAGATTCCCTTAGTTTTTGCCTAGTATCCTAATCCAGTTCAGTGATGCCATCCAGGGTAGCATATTACATTTAGTTGTCTTGTGTCTGTAGGTGCCTCTTGGCTGGTGTTTTTCTCATGATGAGGCTAGGGTTGTGGGCATTGGGGAGGAAAAACACAGGGCTTAAATGTCATGTTCATCATGTTGTATCTGCAGGACTTAACCACTTTTGATGTTAACTGTGATCATTTGACCTAGGCAGCAGTTCCCAGGTTCCTCCACTCTGAAGTTATTCTTTCTTCCCCTTTCCACCCTGTGCTCTTCGGAAAGATGTCACTGTGCATGGCCCATGGTAAGGAGTCAGAGTTATGCTCCTCTTTAAGGGCAATATCTCCATAAATTATTTGGAATTCTTCTGCATTGGGGTTTCGTCTCTTCTTTCTCATTTATGTTGTCATTCAACCATTTATGTTTGTGGATATTTATTTTATATTTTGAGTTATAATGCAACTTTGCATTACAGCTTTATCTTGATGCTGAGGTTGTTCTACCTTTGACCATTAGGAACTCTTTCAGCAGGCCCCTTCAAGATAACTTCGTTCTTGCAGGTTTGTTGTTCTCGTTGTTGTTCTTTTTTTTTAATCACCTCATTATTTTCTAGTACTACACGATTCTGCCATAGGCATCTTTTGAATATTTTCTGCTCCAGTCCTAGGAGCAACCATTTTTTCAAAGAGTCCTGTTTTCTTTTATTGGATAATGGTATTATAAATGAAGATCTGGGTGCAAGTTATGCTCATTGCTACCATAGAGACATTGATTTTGGTCTCATCTGACAGAGCAAGAAAATATATATTTTATATATATGTTTATTAACCTATGTGTGTGTATATATATATATAGATAGATAGATAGATAGAGAGAGAGTCAACAATATATGTACAAATCTTTACAGATAGTGTAACTACCATCTGTTTCTATATGAAGCTAAACATGAGTTCATACTAGTGTTTCTACTGTTAACACATGGATTGTTCTAGCTTTCTCCCTTGCTTATCTGTAAACTTCCTCTCCAACAGTGAGAAACCAGCAGTGAGAAACCTGTTCCAACTGCCTGCCATTCATTTACTTAATTGTTCAGTTCCTGTGTGCATGTATACAAATTCAGAATAGTTAACCTGTGTCCCGTGGGACACAACTTTACCAACTGAAGAACAGTGCCTATGTACAGTTTCTTTTGCTTTCAGTATTGCCAACTGTTCATTTCCATGCTACTCAGTTCAGTACTTTTCCCTCCATCCTCTTCAGTGAGGATTTTTTTACGCATTTGTAACATGATTGGGTTGTTTTGGCTATTCTCTATTTAAAAAAAAATCCTCTTGCTTTGCCATGTTTTATTCTAGATATTTTTCTCAGACCTATGTTCCAGTTCATTGACTCTGTCTTCATCTGGGTTAGCTGTACTATTATAAACCAGAGAGATCTTAATTTTGATTATATTTTTGTTATGTGAGGGGGGAGGCTCTGCCAGCAGAGCTCCCCCATACACCATGAATGAGAATAAGTCTACCAAGATGTGATTTTCTTGAAGAGAAAAGGTGGCCAATCTCTCAAAGGAGAAGGTCCTTGAGCTTGTTCCTCAATGGGCTTTTATTGGGTTTAATTTGCACAGGAATACAGGTAAAGCTCATCAGTCATTGTCAGGCAGTGATGACCAAACCATAGATAACCTTCAAAGATCTATGAGGGCTTATTCTGAGTCAGGTTCAGATAGCTAAAGGGCCATACAACTTTGGGGAACAAATTCATTTCATGCTTGGACCCTTATCATTTGAATTGAGGGTATTGGCAAAGCAGGTTTCACAGGGTTTTATGCATTGCTTCTTTTTTGCATTGCTTCTTTTTATGCATTGCCCGGGGAACCAGCCCTTTCCAGTGCAGGGCTCCACCCACCTCCAGCATTGTTTCAGGCTTAAGTCAGGCAGGGAAAGTAAGGTAGCCAAGAGAAGAGGAGACTTATAGCAGACAGAATGAGGACTCGGGCTATGTCAAAGCCAAGGGGCCAGGATCCATCACCCCCTCTCTCTATAGCTTCCCATATCCTTCCCCGAGGGCCCCTTCATGATTGTGCCTGTCTTAGGTCGTCCCTCCCTTGAGGAATTTTACCTATCATTGGCTAACCACTCATCTGCAGTAAGCAGAGGCAGTGCCTCTGCCAGGGAGATAAGCTTTGTCTCCTTAGTGGCTTGTTGTCCCAAGGTCTCTTACTCAGCCTTAGCCATGGAGGGTTATAGCTTCTGAAATCAGGCAGGGAAGCTCCCAACAGTTATATATTTTTCAGCAATTTTTTAAAATAGTTTCTAGCTCCCTGTCAAAACATTTAGTTATGCCTATTATCTCTTTGAACATATTCAGCATGACTTTGTGTCTCATGAGTTTGTTACCTACATTCCATTGAATTTGCTTACTTTGTATTTTTGCCTCTTCATTTGTCAACCCTTTGTTTTATTTCCCCTTCTGCTTGGTTAAATTTGTATTGAATTTCAGAAATTATATTCGAAAAAGTAAAGTGAGGTCTAAGATGGTTTTAATCCAGAGAGGATGTATTTTTGCTTCCAGCAGGGAGCTAGGGCCACTAGAAATCCTGGATAACCTTAACCTAAACTTGAGGGTTGAGATGATTTGAAACAGGACTTCTACTATTGTGAAAATTTACTGTTTATTGTGTATAGCTCCTTGGGGGTACCCAAACCAACACATGAGGAGTTTCCAGGGTTACTTTTCTGTGGTGTACTCAGAAGTTTAATTGTCCTTCTAACTTAATACTCTCAAAATCTCTGCTCAGCTTCTCAGTCATCTCTTCTGAGACCTAGTGGGGTCCAGTGACCTCTGTGAAAAGAGGCTCAAACGATCCATAAGACTCTTGAGTACAGGGCACTGAGTTGTGCTTGGACGGTTTCTATGTATTACTATTTTACTCTTCAGTCTAAAACTATACATAGGAAACACTGAGAGCCATTTAACTAGTGAAGTGCCAAATTGCACTGCATAGACAAATAGAGAGCAGGAGTCTATGGTAAGTTGGTGCTTATGGAGTGTAAAGAGTAAGCACAAAACAGATACATAAAGGAGACTCAGTGACGGTTGCTTCTACGCCATGGAATTGGAATGATTGACTTTTCTTTCCATTTGTGTACTTTCATATCAGATGTGCTCCCTGGTTAAATAGATATGTGACCCAATCTAACTCAATTTTAATAAAATAACCCTTTTAATACATTAGATCTGTGTTCTTTATTGGGGTTGGAGAGATACCTCTATTCCTAGATGTCTTTCTCTATGGGCCTCCAGAAGGGGACCCAATGTCCATTTCTTCATCTTCCCTTCTCAGATCTTCTGGGAACCTTGGTGTGGTCAGCATTCCAGCCTTAACTTTGTGTCTCACTGATATGTACCATTTTGAGCTGCAGATTCTTTAGCAGTAAATTGAGTGACATGTAGAAATGAAAGTGAAAGCTCATGAAAACTTAAAATCAGATGTAAATTACGTATTATTAGTGTTTGGGGGGGCATGTCATGAGATGTGGGCCATTGAGATAATAGGATTAGAAAGCCTGGATATGGGAACATATGGTGATGTTCTGTTAAAAGCTGACTGATACCCTCTAAAACCCTAATTGTGAGTTTTTGTCTTACTTACTTTCTTTAATATTTATTCATCTACTTATTTAACAAATAATTACTAAGTATCTTAAATGTCCTGGATGTTGGGGATTGGAGAAAAGTATGCACACAATCTTTGCCCTTGTGCAGTTTAATGAGTGAGATAAAAGTAATCAAAGAATCAAACTAATAAATTTAAATTCATAACTGTGATAGATACTTTGAAGGAAAGGACAATGTTATTATTAGACCCTATAAGAAAGGGATGCAGTGTTTGACCTGCTGAGTGAGGTCAGGGAAAACATCCTCAAGGAAGCTATGGTTGCTGTGGGACCTGAGGTAGAGGAGTTATCACAGTGTATGGGGGAGGAAGTAAGAGTAGTTCAGGCCAAAGGACTAAACTGCAAAAATACTCATACAAGAAGAAGGAAGATATGTTTGAGGACCTTAAGGGAGACTAGAATGTCTGGAAGGCAGCAAAGAGGAAGTGGGGCCTCAGATGGGATTGAGAGGCAATGTAGGGTTCAGACTGTGGGACTGTGGTAAAGGTTCTGGTCTTCATTCCTAGGGCATCGGGGAAGCCATTGAAGAGGATGTAATGATGAGGTTCATCAGGCTTCATATTAACTAGTTGAACCCTCCATTCCCCATCATTGTGTTTATAGGGATGGGGAAGAGTAATTTAATGTGAATCTTTTACTACAAAGAAGGATTTGTAAGTTTATGCCTAGGAGTGCATTATCAAAAAGGCACTGAGTAGAATTCCAGATAGCATAAAGAAAACATCAGATTATATCCATTTTCTCAATGAATAAATAGTGGCTATTTTGCAGCAGTCATTAGAATAAAAATAAGCCAACTTTTGGCTTTGAGCTACATTTATTGTTTATTTAAAAAGCAAAATACTGTTCTATACAAACAATCAAATTCCTACCTCAATTAAGAATATGAATTTCAGCAAAATCCTAAAAGAGGTGAAAGGGAAAGCCTTATGTATATCTAGAGAGTATATTGTGTGCAGTAGGGCCAGGAAGAGCAAAGCCCTCAGGTGGGAAAGTGGGCAGAAAACTGGCAGGAAATGTGGGAAGAGAGGAAAGTGGGAAAGGTGGTTTCAAGCCTCCTAGGGTATTGTGAGGACTTTGACTTTGTGAAGTAAGAGGACAATGAAGGGTTTGGGCAGAGAGTATCACCTGACTTTTATGTCAACAGGTACCCTCTGGCAGCTGTGTTGAACAGGCTGAAGGGTGGAGAGAAGGGAGATGGTTAGGAGGCCAGTGCACTGGTCTGGGCAGGGGATGAGGATTGGGGCCTTGGTCATAGCAGTGAATAAAGAAGGTGAGAAATGGGCTCAGACTTTGCTGACAAGTTGGTGAATCATGGATGGGTCCGTGGTTTTTGTTCTGAAAACTGGAAGCGTATAATGACCATTTCTGAAAGAGGGAAGACTGCTGGAGAGAAATCTCAATTTTCAACATGCTGAGTTTGAGGCGTCTGTTAGCTTTCACTGTGGAAAACTTTTTAAAGCTAAACATCACCTGTCTGTTTTAATTAAAAAAAAAAACAGTATTATAATGTTAACAAAGACTCTGCTTCTTTCCTTGGTCTTGTCAAAGGTTCTGACCATGCAGGTCAGGTTAAGTCACTCTCCTACTTAAAACTACCCAATGGCTTTCCACTGAGTTTAGAGTAAAATCTAAATTCCTCACCACAATCTCCAAGACCCTCCCTACCTGTCTCATCTGCCCAATTTACCTTGTTAAACCCTCCTCTTTGTTCATTATATTACGTGTGTACGGACATTATTTCTGTGTCTGGGACATGCCAAGATCATTTCGGTCTTAGGAACTTGCTGCTGTCTCTTCCTGGACCACCCTTCCCACTGTCTTCCTTCTGTACAGGAGGCTGTGTATGAGTGTTCAGGTTGTAGCCCTCATGCTGTGTCCTCATAAACCTTTTTTGTAATCCACAACTCATACTCTGAAATTGCTCATTCATTTATTTACACATTCATTGACTGTCTTCCCCTCCCTACCCCACAAGGTATCTTACCTGGCCAGTTTCCCCTGGATTCTCAGCACCTAACACAGTGTCTGGCACACATTAGGCACTTCTTAAATATCTATTATACAGTTGGGTAGAGGTGGGAGGAAGAGGATTAGGTGGAGAGAGAAAACTCTATTCTCTCTTACAATCAAATAGGTTGCTATGTTGGCTACAGTTTGCCTCTATTGATGAATTCATTTATGCTGTAGACCTTACAAATTTCAAAGTACTTCATGTGGGATTTTATATTAACAGTAGAAAATCAATAGGTCAGACTGTTCCCATTTAACATATAAAAATAAGGCTTATTGGGAACAGATAAGTTCCTTGTGCTTACTGTGCTTTTAAGTGACAGTCTGATCTGACCTTGTGGACCCTGAGAAAAAAGATACCTATAGAGAAGGGTTCCTGGTGGCTTAACTGGGCTCAAGTTAAAAAGACGATGACAAAAACAAACAAGCAGACAAATGAGCCTAGCAGTCATTTCCACACAGGGGCCTTTCACCCAAACTGCACTTCTGGGAGAAGCTAACCCTGAGCTGTGTGCCTCCACTGTGTTTCTGCCATCTGAGCCAGCCTTTGTAAAGGAGTGCCCAGAATCCTATCTCTACCAGGCTGGGGTGTTCCCCATTTTTTTGGACCTACACAGCTATTTCCCCATCAGCTTCTTACCTGATCAGAGTGGCGCCATCCTGACCAACCAGGACAGTGCCTTTTGGACCAATCAAACTGCGAGGATTTGGAGTCCTCATTTGCATGAGGATGGATCAGTCAGGAACCAGGGATGGGGACTTCTGTGTATATAAGTCAGCTTTCCTCTGGCTCTGAGAGCACACATTCCCTTTCCACCAAAGGCTGGAGATTACACTTGCGTGGCTGGAGCTAACATACTGAAGATGTCTCACTGGAGCAGAGCAGAGTGAAGCAGACCAGTGCAGGGCACCCAGAGCAGAGCAGGCTAGCCAGTGAAGGGGTCTGGCCTCAGGGATCCTTGCCCCAGGCCCTCCTGGCCCTGGGCCTGCCTAAGAGCAATGCTGTTTCCACAACCGTGCTGTCATAATTGAGATGGGTCACAGCTGTTCTATGTCACAATTGAGCTATTTGCACAGAATAAAGTGTCCTTCTTTACCATGTTCCAAATTGGGGGTTTCTGTTGGTGTTCAACTGATGCCAATGACCTTCTGTTGACATTCCATAGTGATGAGGATGGGACTCCAAAACAGTGTTCCTTCACCTGGGAAGATCCCTTACTTTCTAGGCACCCTCACTCCTTGCCTGTCACCCTGCCTACCCTCTACCTATTTCCCCTCCCCCATCTTTGTCTCCAATGGGCGGCAGCCATCTAATGCTCAGGCTTCCCCTCTGGAGCTATTTTTCAATCTTCCCTCAGGAAAATTGGCCCATTTTAAGTTTCAGGCATTTGGTACCATTCTCTTAACTTTTGGAGCTTCCAACTTTATTGTAAAGACTTGCTTTCTATTCCTTTGGTGATTGTTAATAAACACACCTTACAGAGAAACTTTAGAAATGAGAATCTCAAACCTCTCAGAGACCATGGAATACATTCTTTAATTAAAAATAAAACAGCTTTAAAGGAATTCTTACAGCATGAAAAACTTTGACCATCTGAGCAGAACCTCAATCTAATGTACTTTTGAGAAAACGTGTTTGGATCGATATTTTTCTTTTTGGTTTTGTATTGTGCTGTTTATGTATGTCTATGCATGTCTGTTTATAGATTTGGTGTATTTACATTGCTAAATGGAACTGCCAAAAATTGATTTGTAAAATAAAATTTAGATTGTGAAGGGCTCTATTCAATTGGCTTAAAACAAATGAGCACCTATGCAAACTGAAGAAATAACAGACACTAAGGCAATTGCTTTTGTAGTGCACATAATCTAGTATTAATCTTTAGTGAATCAAAACTAGCTTGAGGATGCTGGTTTAATTAAGGACATGCGGTTTCCCACTACTCTCTGGCTTTGGAGCTGACAGACCAGATAGGAAACCAGGGTAGTGAGTTTAGAGACCCTAATGTGTCATTTGACAAGGCTAAGAGGGCACAAGGTCCCTCAGATTAAGACCCAGATGTTTGTGATGAAGCCCATTAGGATGTTAGGATGACAGAAAATAGTGCAGGTAGAGAATAAGGTGTGTGTTTGGTAAAAGAAGGTATGAGCAATGGAAAGACATTTTTATTGAAGGAAAAGAAAATATCCTTGTCCTAAAGTGAATGATTGTTCTAAAATTAAAAGTGGAAAAAGATAGGACAAAGATAAAAAGCATACAAAAGCTGCAGAAAGTTTGTGTGTGTTGCAGAAGCTTCATGGAAAAGGAATCTTGAAAAAATAATCTTATGTTTGGTCAAACTAAGGTTGGAACGAATTTATTTAAGTTTAAGTACAATGATATACAGAATTGGATGTGGTTTCTCTCTGTGTTAGAAGGACAGAATTTTCATTTTTTTCTATATTATCGGTATGCTCTTAATAGAAAAATATAAACATACAGCCTCACACCACATCCACATTCCTGGAGACCCAGACTGTAGCTCTCCTTTTCCCCATCTTGCCTGCTCCAAAGGCCAAGTGAAGACAGAACATGCATTTTAAAAAGGATTTTTAATGAATCACGTTGACTAAATAAGTAGTTGGCCATATATTCTTTTGTTACTCCACACTCTTCTATTTATGAAACACTTGTTTCCACTCACTGTGCCAGACACAGGGAAGATGATGGTCATGCATGGGAAGGCCAGACAGTAAACAAGAACTGGGTGCTCTGTGGGCTCACTGTGAAGATGTCAAATGAGTGGGCTGGTTGAGGCAGGTGGGAGTGGAGGGGTCAGGGAAGGTTTTCTCTAAGCAGGTGATACTTTGAACTATGACGTAAAGCATGATAATAAGATATTTTATTTTATTTTATTTTCTGTCTTACAGATTTGTATTTCTAATAAAGTAAACATTAATCTTTAATATCCCACATAAACAAAAAGCTCTTTTTGGGGCGTCCTTTTCTTTTTCTTTCTTTTTTTTTTTTTATTCCTGAGCTAAAGGGTCTTGAGACCAAAAGTGAGAAAACCACTGTAGTTTACCCCAAGCCATGTGTGGTCCATGTCTTGCTCTGACCTCATAAAGCACCACTGTGATGGAGTCACACACTGCTCCCATATATAGGGCCTGGGCTGGGCTGAGATTTTTGTCCGTTGATGCCCAGGAAGCTGATTGTGGTGACCTGTTGGACTTGGACTCCTTAGCATTGTTGTTGGCATTGCTTTTCCATCTTGTTTTCTTTTTCTTATTTTTTGTCACTTTCGACAGTTTTTTTTATTTTCCTTTATTTTTTTTAATTTTTTTGGTTTTCTGTTAGTTTCCATTTTTTGTTTTAATTTGTTTTGTTTCATTTTTGTTTTAATTTTTTTCTCTTTTTTTTCTGTTCTTATTTTGATGCTACCATGACTAGTGATCTTGCAGCCACCTCTGGCATTAAGGAGAGCTTTATTGGAGATTACACCCCCCTGAACACCATTGGCAAGGGATCCTTTGCCAAGGTGTGGTTGGCCCGCCATGTACTGACGGGGACAGAGGTGGCTGTCAAGGCCATTAGCCAGTGTGGCATAACTAGGTATTTTGAAGAAGCCTATTGCCTTAAGAGATTAGATCACCCAAATATAACAAAATTATTTGAGGTGATTGCCACCAAGGAGAAACTTTATCTCATTATGGAGCATGTGAGTGGAGGGAACTTACTTGACTACCTGGAAAATCATGGCCCCAGGGGTGAGAGGGAAGCCCAAGCCATGTTTCGGCAGCTGATATCAGCAGTTCACTATTGCCACCAGAAAGGAATCGTCCACCGGGACCTGGCACCAGACAACATACTGATTGATGGTGAGCGGAATATCAAACTCGCAGACTTCGGCTTTGGTCGGGAATTTACCAATTATAAACTGACCACCTACTGTGGCACTGTACCTTATATGGCCCCAGAGATATTGCAGCATCAAATCTATAACGGCCCAAAGGTTGATGCTTGGAGCCTGGGCGTAGTTTTGTATAGGATGCTAGTGGGCGATTTGCCATTTGTGGGGGACACCTTTGGGAAAATAAAGAAGAAGATACTGTGTGGGCAGGTCCGTACACCATGCCAACTATCCAAAGAAGGTCAACAACTTTTAAAAAAATTACTGACCCTTGACCCCAGGAGAAGACCAACCCTTGAAGACATAATGAGTGATCCGTGGGTCAACATGGGCCAAAAAAAGGAACTGAGGCCATATAGTGAGCCGCCTGGGGGTGATATTGACCCCCAGATGACAGAAATAATGAAGGGCATGGGATTTAGTGAGCACGAGATTCAGGAGTCCCTAACACAGAAAACATATAACAGGATGATGGGAACGTATCTGATCCTTAAAACAGTGAAAGCCCAGATGAAGGGCCGTACCATTCGAGTAAGGCCCAGACCCTCCCCTGAGCCCAGCAGCAGAAAGACGACAGAAGAGCCTGCAGTTCCCTCAAGCTGCCTGGGGTCGAGGATGACCACTCCCCCACCTGGCCTGGCATCCTCCTCCTCTTCCTCCTGCAGCCAGGAAGAGAGGATTATGGTTCCCCCACCCAGCCTGGCATCCAGGGCCAGCACTTCTCTGCCCAGCCAAGAGTCTAGGATGGCCACCCCCAGCCTGGCCGTCCAGCACAGCCCTGGGGGCTCCCCCACCACCCATAGCAGAGGCAGCCCCAGCAGCAGTAGAGGAGCCACAGATAGAACCACTGCTGACATCTGCCTCCAAGCAGAACAGCCCATTGGTGGGACCCCAGGTTCTTGCCCTGGCCACAGGCAGGACCAGCAGGGGGTGGCTCAGAGAGCCTTCAAGCTCTTCTTAAAATGCCTGTGCTGTGGGCCATCCACCACCAAGCAACATCACAAAAGGACAAGAGTCAAGCCCAAATAACTTAAAATTGTGGATGGCACAGTCAGACCCACAGTCAAACTCTGGGGAAGTCAAACCACACTCCCTTGCTGAACCTGAAGGTGCTGAGCTCCAGGGAGCCCAGCCACGTGGTACAGGAGATGAGCCGGAGGCTGGGTGCAAGCAACTGCAGGAGAGATGGTGCCAGAATCACATGCCGTGCTACATGTAGGTGAGAGGACTTGGTCCAGTGGACGATGGAGGTGTGCAAACTGCTGCAGCATTCTCTGCATGGGATTTACATGTCGGGGGTGTCTGGCTTCTCCCTGGCTTTCCTGCTGAGGGACAAAAAGAGAGGGCACCCTCCCTGTGGGCTCACCCCCTCAGCCCCCACCTGAATGGATATTTCTCCTGAGGCCTTTCTTCCCTCCCCTCCTCTCCTTTGCTCCCATTTGGGGGGACTTCTTATTAAAATACTTGTTTTGCCAAATTTTGTAATAAACTTGATGATTCATAAAGCTATATTGGACACTTTGTTTTTTATCCTCTCTGCACAGAATTGGGGTGGGTCATCCTGTAGTCCGAGAAGCACGTAGTACTGTAGTACACACTCGGGCTTTAATACGGGAACTCCCAACAGTGATGAATGTGGTGTTGCCAGGGAAATGGGCGCCGGGCAGGTTCCAGACACCAGACAGCAGGGGGTTGAGAGGCAGAGTCTCTGTTGTCATGCAGCTGATAGCCAGGGTGCTTTATGACATCAGCAGGAACCCCCTCTCTTGACCTTTTGGCCTTGCCTGCTTCCCTCTGGGTGTCTGTCATTCTCAGGGGGCCTGTCCCCCTATGCAAGTCAGACTAGTAAAGCTCTGGAGGAAGAGTGCTCCAGGCAGAGGGAACAGCCAAGCCCCAGGCAGCCCGAACTTAGTGAGCTAGAGTGAGGGCAGCAGGAGCTGGGGCTGCAGACAAAGGGCAGAGCTCCTGGGCCTGGGGAAGGGGTGTGTGGGTTTGACACTGGGAACAATGATCAACCCACAAAGGATTTAATATGATCCAATTTATGTTTTAAAACTAGTAAATTGTGAATATTCTTCCTCTGCAAACATTTTTATCTACTTCTATGTATAAGATTCACAGGCAGGGCAGGTTTTCGTGTAACCACTAAAGAAATATGAGTCAGAAATTGTGTTTTTCTCACTTTAATCCCTTACCACCCCAGTTCCTTGAGCATGTAGGAATGCAGATTAATACACTTTAAAAGGGAAAGCCCTACCTGCCTCTGTAGAGCTGACTCGTTGTTCTTAGCCACTGATTGGCTGACCTTCTTGCCCTTTGCAGTGAGGAACCTGCCATGTGCCTTTATCTGTCGTCCTGCCCTGAGATCCCAACAGCATATGGCATAGACCTTAAGTGTGAGTCTCATCGCTTGGTGGTGTCATTAAGTGGTTCCCTCCCTCTCCTTGCCCTGACCTCCCATTCCTGAGTTCTTTGGGGACTATCTTGTTCACCTGTGTATTTCCAGTCATTATCAGAAAGCCAGATCCAGAGTAGGTGCTTGGAAATGATGGAGAGTGAACCACCAACCTGGTGAAACCACAGTGGACTGACTGTCCCAAATCAGGACGCATTGGAGTGCAAAAGGGAATGTGATGAATGATTATGCTGTGACAACAATGTAAAGCTGGACTGGGTTTGAACTGGGATGTGTGTGCCTCAGAGAACATTGAAAAACATTATGAAATAGTGAAGTCTCTCCAGTTCTGGGGATCTGTTAGAAGGTACTCACTCTATTTGCTTGAGCTGCTTTAGACCAATGGTCCCCAAAGCGTGGGAGACAGCATAATATAAACAGAGTTTGTAAGTAGCCAGGACATTGAGATTAAGTAATACAGATTCACACTTTCACAATGTAATTCCCTTTTCAATTCTACTTTAGCATTTTTATTTATCACAAAAAGAAGCTCTCAGTTTGGTGGTGGATTATCTTTAACCCCCCTCAAATTCCCACTAATCTTCACTTTTAAATGAAAAATAAACCTCAGGATCAGGACCTTTGAGTAAGAAATGGTATTTGACTAAAATTCAATGTTACTGTGTTAATTATATTTATTTTATGCTTTTCTTCATGGCAAGTTATGGTCACTTTCCAGGTAGGATTGGGATATAGAATTTCACTTTCAATTAGTCTTTTGAAGTAAAAAAGATAAAATTTGAAATGCATATGATACACAGATTTTGACAAAAAAAGCATAAAGTTGGTGTAAAGTGACTGAATTTTGGGAAACTTGATCAGATATTCACATACTTATTTAGGAAAACAGATTTATTTGTATAATCTTTTTCTCACGATAAAGACTATGCATGCTTCTTGAAATATGACCCTGGAAAAATCATAGCAGCAAAAATATAGTTAAAAAGTAAAAACAAAATAACATAGAATTACACAATTCAGGGAAAAATTTAATGTGAGTTTCTAATTTACTTCTTTCAGAAATATGATAATTTAAAATTTTTAAATATTAATGCATGGTTAAATCTGAATTTTCATAAGATAAATGTTTTTTAAAATTAAAATTAGCAATAGATTGACTATAAGTATCAAACCTTTTCTCATGTACTTAAAAGTTTAATTGACTCAGAATTTATATACAAATAATATTTAACCCCATACTTATCCAGTAATTTAAGACACATCTTTACTGAATAAAATTTCATACAATTTCAATTATGATGAAATGAGTGAAGTTTCTTTTTGAAAATTGTGCATTTAAACCCCTGCTTTTCTTACTTGCCAGAGACACACTTTCTAGCTCTTTGCACACTTACCTTTCCATTGTAGAAGAATAAAAATGTAGCCAATTGAGCTGTGTTCTAATTTTCGGTGAGAGGAAACGACTTTGCTCTATTGCCCTACCAAGCCAACAGGTGTAAGGAGATAGTTATCCACCTGTAAGAGTGGTACAGGTGTTTACAGTACCTATTTCCATGGTTTTCCAAAGCAGAAGGTCAGCATGGTGTAGCGTCATTACCTTAATCACAGACAGGCAAGATGATTGGAAAAAAACAACTGCAACAACAGCCGCAGCAACAACAGCCGCAGCAACAACAGCCACTCCAGGAGATAACAATCTGCTGCCCCCTCTCCCGCCCCGAGGACTTCTCTGTTCCAGAGAATGACCCCACCATCACTCAGTTTTGATGTTACGAGGTGACAGAGAGGTGGTGATTATATAATCTTATTAGAGTACTTTGTCAGGAAACATAACGAAGCCAAGGGGGCAACTCATGATCTTGAAACAAACTCCTGCCCATTCCTACCTGCCCCCTCAAGCTGAATACCAACAATTTGAAAGACTATTGTCTCCACAAAGACTGGGATTCTGTGGAGTTGGCTGTGTTCACTGTGCCTTAAACAGTGCCTGGTCCTTAGGGGACTCATTACTGTGGTTGAATGCATGAGCCATCTTCATAATAGCTATTTGTAAATCCTACCATGTATTTGGTGCTCTGATTTACTGTGCCAGCCCCAGGAGTTAGTATTATCTGCATTGTCTCACTGAGGAAAAAGGCTCAGAAATGTTAAGTAATATGTCAAGCTCTCCCAGTGATGGGACTGGGATTCAGAGCTAGATATATCTGAGGCCAGTGCTTCAGTTTTGTTCTTCTGCAGAATGGGAAAGAATTACATGACTTTAGAATGGGCTTCATGTGTAAAAAAGGAAAGCTCCAATAGTGCAAATTTAGATTCTTTTGTGTGGTCTGATGATAGTAACAGTACTTAAAAAACAAACCAACCCCTGCCCCCTCCCAATACCCCAAAGAACAAAAGATAAAAAAAAGAATCCATGTTTATTCTTGGGGTTGTGAAAAAGATTTTTCTGAATGAGTTGGCTCTAAAGAGAGAAAAGCCTTTGGTGAGTGGCAGTCATTAATACTTCTAGAGTTTTTTTGGAAATGATAACACGTACATACATGAACGTATATGTGTCCGTTGTCTTAAATCTTCTTTTGTCACTGTGTCGCCTCTCTTCACCCATCTGGCAGCTGGGGGCAGGCACTAAGGGCTCAGAGAGACATCTTGACCAGATCCCCTATCCCATCCTTTGCCCATACTGAGCAGCTGGTCTGCCTTTTGCAGTGAACAGGCAGCTGTAGCCAGACAGAGCTCAGATACCTGAGGAAGGGAAGCGGAGGGTGCACCAAACAGCCTCCCAGAGATGGGACATCAGAAAGATTTGTTCTCCAGGGTCTCCAGTTCCTGGAGCCTCATAAATAATTCGCTTGGGTAATGTTTTACAGAGAACTGCACAATTGCCCCCAAAGCCTGAGAAACTAATGGGCACTTAAAAAATCTTAATGAGAAACATCAAAGCTTTGGCCAGACACCCTTCTCCAACCTCAGTATATTTTTTCCTTCTTGGAAGAAACTCAGTAGCACACAAATGAGTGTGTTGTCATTGCCCACCTAGTGTGTAAAGCTTCAGCTTCAGTGTCAGTGTGCACAGAGTGTATGAACCTAGTGAGCACTCGAGGTTTCTCTTTTTTCTTTCTCTGTCACAGCCTGCAGTTGGGAAGAAGTTATTGAGTCAATTCTTTACTTGACCTCTTTGCTGACTTACATTCCCTGTCCCATGACAAAGATATTTTAGTCCATCTGCTCGTTATTGAGCATGAATTTCCCCCATTGCATTTTGAAGCCACTGGTTTGTGTTTCTTTCTTTTTTTATAGCGTATTTTAAATTTTAATTTTAATTTTATTGATTATGCCATTATAGTTGTTCTATTCCCCCCTTCATTCCCCTCCACCCTGCACCCCCCACCCCTACCATTACCCCCTTTATTTTATGACCATGTGTCTCAAGTTCTTTGATTCTATATTTCCCATACTATTCTTGCCCTCCCCCTATCTATTTTCTACCTACCTTCTATGCTACTTATTTTCTGTACCTTCTCCCCCCTTCTCCTCCCACTCCCCTGTTGCTAACCCTCCACGAGATCTTCATTTCTGTGGTTCCGCTCCTGATCTAACTGTCCTTTTAGCTTGCTTTTGTTTTAGGTGTGGTTGTTAGTAACTGTGAGTTTGCTGTCCTTTCACTGTTCATCTTTTTTATCTTCTTTTTCTTAGGTAAGTCCCTTTAACATTTCATATAATAAGGGCTTGGTGATGATGAACTCCTTGAATTTGATCTTACCTGAGAAGCACTTTATCTGTCCTTCCATTCTAAATGAAAGCTTTACTGGATAGAGCAATCTTGGTTGTAGGTCTTTGGATTTCATGACTTGGAATACTTCTTTCCAGCCCCTTCTTGCCTGTAGGGTCTCTTTTGAGAAATCAGCTGACAGTCTGATGGGAACTCTTTTGTAGGTGACTGTCCCCTTATCTCTTGTTGCTTCTAGGATTCTCTTTCATTTTAATCTTGGCTAATGTAATGATGATATGCCTTAGTGTGTTTCTTCTTGGGTCCAACTTCTTTGGGACTCTCTGAGCTTCCTGGATTTCCTGGAAGTCTATTGCCTTTGCCAGCTTGGGGAAGTTCTCCTTTATTATTTGTTCAAATAAGTTTTCCACTGGTGGCTGTTCCTTCCCCCTTCTGGTACCCCTATAATTCAGATGTCCTGGAGGTTCCTAAGCCTCTCCTCCTTTTTTTGAATTCTTGTTTCTTCATTCTTTTCTGGTTGGTCATTTTTTTCCTCCTCCTGGTCCACTCCTTTGATTTGAGTCCCAGTTTCCTTTCCATTACTATTGGTTTCCTGTGCATTTACCTTCATTTCAATTAGTTTAGCCTTCATATGTTCCTCTAATTTGTGACTAAAATCAACCAGTTCTGTGAGCATCCTGATCACTAGTGTTTTCAACTGTGCATCTGAAAGTTTTGCTATTTCTTCGTCACTTAGATTTATGGGCTCTGGGGCTTTGAGATCTTCTTGAGCCATTTTTGGTCTGTTCGCACCCATTAAGTTTGAGGAGCAGAGGCTTAGGGACGGGGCAGGGCCTGGGGGGGGTGTCACTGGGTTGTGATGCTGTATGTGGGGGCGGAGTCAGAGCCGGGAAGTGGTGGCCCTCAGTGCTGCCTCCCATAGCTGGGACCCGCTGGGTCCCGTCTCACTGCCTACTCCCTCGGCGGTCTATCTTCGCAGGAATGCGCCAGCACAGTCAACCCACTGCCCTTCACTCTCACCGGATCCACCGGTCGCTCACTGGGTTACTCACCTGGGATCCGCGTGCCTGAGTCTGTCTGACCGAGTTTTCCTGTGCAATCCCGCTCTACCAGCTGCTGGTTTCGCCCCTCTTACCAGTCAGGCTGAAGCATTTGTTGTTATCAGACTTCCAAAAAGTTCAATTTTCTGTGTTCTGGCTGTGTTTTCTGTTGCTAATATTTAGTTTTCTCTAAACTTGGTTGTGTGAGAAAGCACGGTGTCTCCACCTATGCCTCTATCTTGGCGGAAGTTCTGGTTTGTGTTTCTTGAGACACATTTCTTACATATGCTAATTGTGAAATCTAGTTCTCTAGCCACAAGTGAAGGAGGCCAGAGAATGTGGATAATTTATGAAACTCGATCATCACTCCCCAGGAGAGGTGGTTGTTTTCAGAGGCGAAGGAGAGGACTAACTGAATGGTTAGAGTGTGGGCTCCAGGGCAGGTGGCCTGCTTTGAACCTAAGCTCCACCACATGTGAGGTGTGTGACACTGATCATCGTCGTTGACGTTTCTGTTTCAGCTGCCATGCTTGTTAACTGTAGGTACAATTGTTCCTACCCGAAGGTGATTGTGAGGATTAGGTTAATAAATAGAAGGCACTTGGGGCAGGGCTGGCCCATGGGAAACACTTTAAAATCTTAGCTTTCCTCAGTTATCATGCCTTAATACACTTGCCAGGTGAGGCTCTTCTACCTGGCATGCAGCAAATATTAACTGGAGAAATGAATATGTGCTTTCTGGCATTCCCACCCTGGAGCTGTGACTGTATCTACTTCTCTGTTTTTTATTCTGCTTTCCGTTGCTGTAGGTTGTATTTAAGGGGTTGGTGCTGCCCTCCTCCTGTATCCTTGATTCTCCATGCAGGATTCCCACTGAGGATGCACATGACCAGCAGAGGAGGCAAAACAAAAGGCAGTTTGTCAAATTAGGTGCCATTTTTTCCCCTGAAGTGACAAATCTGTAGTGATCAATCTGAGCTGATACAACTGAGTTTTTACTTTTCTACTTGCTAACAGATGTCCCTCTGAATTGTTAAAAGATAAACTGAGTCCTATTAAAACTTTGTAGAGTTTATTTGAGCTAAAATCAATTTGAATTGGGCCAGCATTCAATCTAGCAGACAGAAAGGAGGTCTGAGGAGCTGTGCAAAAAGTCCTTGATAGGCAGGAGGGAGTGAGGAGAAGGAGTCATACTAGACAAAAGGGAGGCTAGTTATTGCAAGGTTCCTGCCCTTTAGGGGGCAGGTTACCTCACTAGTGCTGATCAGGTGATTCCTGATTGACTGGTGTAAGATTTCACTTCTGATGGGCTCAAACTGTAATTAAGTCTTCATTTGGTGACATGGGGCTTAGCATGACAATGACACAGAAAGTCAGGAGAGCACCCAAATCACACAATAGGGATGTGAAATATCAGGGTCCAAACTGCATGGCCAGCAATATGCTAAGGTAGGAAGGTTATGCTGGGGGTAAAGTCCTTGTTTTCCTGGTTCTGCCTGTTGGCAAGCACCCGAGGCTTTCTGTCCTGGGGACCTTCTGTACTAAGCCCATCGTCCTTGCTCTGCCCTTATCAGTCTAACTGCCTGCCACAGATAGAGTCAAGAAGGCTTGAAATGCCAGGCCATGGTAGGGTAACCTGGAGTCGCTGAGGATGAGGAGGCAGAATGAGATGTGTATGTTTTACCATTCTTTTCTCTTTTTATTGTATTTTTTCCATGATCATTTATCCCCCTTATACCCACCTCCCCCCACAGTCACCACCCTGATGTCCATGTCTGAGAGTCCGTTTTCCTTTTTGATTGATCCCTCCAACCCCCTAACCTTCCACCCCACTCCTGCCCCCAGCTGTCAGCCTGCTCTCTATCTATGAATCTGTCTCTACTTTACTTGTTAGTTCAGTTTGTTCATTAGATTCCACATGTGAGTGACTGGCTTATTTTACTTAGTATAATGTTCTCCAGGTATATCCATGCTGTTGCAAAGTAAATTTCTTTCATTTTTACAGCTGAGTGCTATTCCATTGTGTAAATATCCCATAGTCGTTTTATCCACTCATCTTTTATCATTCTGAATGTGAGGTCATGACCTCATCAAAATTTCTCCAGAATCCACAAAAACTGATGTATCCATTTAAAGCCCTGATTACTCCTGTGAAAATATTAAATGGAAAGGGGTAGGCAGAAACATCCACTCTACACTTTGTGGGGATTTGACCTGTCTCTGAATTTAGCCTTCAAACTTCAGCTAAGAAGAACAAGAAACAACCGGGAAAGTTCTACCTTCCTATTTTCTGTTTCAGAGGATCTTCATCTCTTCTAACTAACCAACCTTGTGTACTCACTTCTCTGCTTGGATTTCTCTGCTGATGGTAGAATCAATTCTACCTTTAAGGCCTCCTGGATCTGAAGGTTTCCTTTTTCTTTCAGACTTTCTGTTTTACTGGGAACTTTAAATAAAGTCCAACAAAGCTTCTGAAAGCCAGATCTGTTTAAATTTTGCCCAGGTAATTATAATTTATTTAACAGTGGCCATTCCTCTGGGAATATGTGTTCATGCTAAAAAAAGATATTTTGAAGTTCGTTACATATTAAAATGCAAATTGGTCTTCGTATTAAAGATTTTTGGAAGTTCTCTGACAACACATTTATGTGAGTTGCTGAAGTGTAGGTGCTAAAATTAAGATTGGAAACATGATACACCTCCACGGAGGGGTCAGTGCTCTAACAGCAGAGAGAAAGCAGTGCTTGAGGCCCATTGTATTGTCATCACACAGTTGGTCAGTGACCAGGTCTGGACAGTGGTAGGGGGAAACATCCCCCACACTCTAGTCATGCCTGTCCTATCCACACTTAATCCCGCAAAATGGATCTGAGCAGAGCAGACTCATTGCAGCCTGGTAACCAGTACCCAATGTTGCCTGGACAGACAGGGGCAGGCAAAGCTCCTGACCCACTGGTATGATGTACTTTGCGACTCTGCCTTGCCCTACTCACAGCCTTGCTCAGATTTCTCCCCTCTTTCCTGATCTCCCCAGAACTGGATTTTTACAGGAAACAGATCCCCATGGCAATGATGCAAACTGATGCTTTCTTAATTCTGCTTTTGCGACACTGCAGGACCCTTCTTATTATTCCAAAGGGTGTCACAGGATTCTCAAACAAAATTAGTTTTAATTCTCTCTAAATTTGTAAGTACATATGTGTCATTCCGTGGTTTGGGGCCTCTGGGAGGTGGAGGATGTGGGATGTCAGTTAGAAGGTGGTAGAAATGAAATTAGTGATTTGCTCAAAAGATTCAAACATTTAATGTTAGCAGTCATTTTCAGGACTGTGTGATTACTTAAGAACAATGTGGAATGTGCTCTTAATTCCTAAAACGTAGCTCACAGGTAAATATCTAAAATAGTCTGGGCCACGAGGAGAGCCTTTCTTGGCAATGCCGACCATTCTAGCCTCTGGCCTTGATTTTCCAGGTGATATGTCTCTAGGACCTTTCTACCTGGCCATGGGAAAATTTCCATGTGAACTAGGTCTCTCTGGTACTCTTCATTGAATTCTCTGTTTAAAGGTAATGTTTTGTTACACAAATAATACATGGACAAATTTTCCTCCAAGAGCTCTTTTGTTTTAAACCCAGTCCCCTCCTCTTTAAAGTCAACCTTTGTTGCGAATTGAGTATGTACAATTCTAATATATACCTTGTCTATGTATATATACAGGGTGGGGCAAAAGTAGGTTTATAGTTCTTTGTATTGAAAATAATACATTAATAACAATAATAGAATAAACTGTTTTATGTACTCACAACTGTATTATCTTGATGATATATAGAACTATTGTATATATTTTTAAAAAAGAAATTACACTCTATGATATGATTTTTGTCTCTTAATATTTTTAGGGGATTATCACGTTTGATGTTTGAAGCTTTAATATTTGCTTCATGATTATATTTTATTTTACATGATTATATCACACTTTATTTAGCCAATTCCTTAATGGCAGACATTTAGTTATGTTTTTTACTATTACAAGTAATGCTACAGGGAATACTTTTCCATGTGGTTCATATTAGGATAGATACTTAGAGCTGGAATTACTGTGATCCTAATGTGTCAGAGGATTCGCCCCTTTCTCTTAGCCCTCTATATCTGTCAGAAACCTAGAAACATTCCTTTTTGACTAATAGGTTGTGGTTTTCTGGAGGAAGAGATCTTATTCCCTATTGCAACTCTATTTCATAAATCTGCATAATTAAAAAATAACAGTATTACAAGAAATTACATCACAATGACAGACATATCCTGTTTTGCAAATCCACAGTGCAAATGACAAGGTGTGAAGCAGAGCTCTGAGTGATAGAGTTAATGTTTATTCAGGGTTGCTGCACATCCACTGATTCTATAGTCTTCCCTGAGGATGAAAACCTCACTATATATTCTTCCCCTAAGTGTTGTGTTTCTCTGTGGAAACTTTGCTATAGGGCAGAAATAAAATCTGCAATTGTATCATTCTTAGTGTTCTTTGGTGAGTCTCAGTATGGAAATACTGAGTCATCTGGTGAAGTCAGGCAGTGTTGATAGCTCCAAGTTGATGATGACGGCGATGCTCCATTGGGCTCATTGGAGTCCTTGCTGAGGAAACGAGCACCACAGACTAAATGCTGAATGACTTCCTTTTGTAGAATGCACACTGAACTTAGAAAATAGTCAGGCATTTGTGTGGGGGAAATACCAATCACAGGCAGCTAAGCTTGGAAAAAAACTTAGACCAATACCTTCATATTTCATCCAAAAAATTAGATCTCAGAGGTGATATATCCTGTCCAAGATCACTTAGCAAGATAGGGCCAACATTATGAACCAGAGTTTTAAGAATTAACATTTTAGATTTTACATATAGTAACAATTCACTTTTTTTCCTTTTTGGTATACAGTTCTATGAATTTTGACAAATTCACCAATACAATGAAGATATAAAACAGTTCCATCACTCCAAAAAATTATGTGCTGTGTTTTTATAGTCAAATCCAACCTCCATACCTAACCTCTAGCAATTATATATCTCTGAACTAGTGCTATTTTCATAATTTTATATAAATGGGAGCATGCAGTATTTATTCTGGGTAATTTTATTTACATAGAGATTCCTTCATGTTTTTGAGCTAGTTAGAAATTCATTTCTTTTTATTTGTGAATGCTATAATACAATCAGAAATAATGTTATTGAGTTGTTCACTCACACACTGAAGGGCCATAGGATTGTTTCTAACTTTTGGTGATTATAAATAATGCTGTTCTATATATTTGTGTTGGGAACCCCTCTGCCTGGTTTTAGGAATTGTAACTACCCCCTATGACTAAAGATAATGTGAGCCACAAGCAGACAAAGCTTGTCTCTGGTAGCAAACACCACCTCAACTTCTTCCTCCTGCCCCCAAAGCATGGTCGATGTCCATGATATGTAAGACTGCTCACAGCAAGGGGCAACCTAAGCCAGACATGATCACTTGGGAGGCCATCATGGAAGGATTGTGGGGGGGGGCTGTGACAAAGAGGGAGCAATGGACTCTTGCCCCTCCGCTATGTGACATAGCCTTGAGTCCCCATGTCCTTTGGGAGAAGTGCTTCCTGGCTCTAATCCACTTAAGCCTGAAAACCTATGATGGGGGAGGTAGTGCAGCTCCTTACCTTGCTAGAACAGTATTGGGGTAAATCTGGCATAAGAAAGAATTCCTAAAAGTCCTGTGAAACCTGCTTTGCTAAGAGTGCTTTCATTCATATGTTAAGGGTCTGAGCAGAAAATGAGGATGTCTCCCAAAGTTTCTGCAACTCCCTTTCCTGACAGACACCGACTCAGACTAAGCCCTCAGATTTCTTTGAAATGTTATTTACTGTTTGATCCTTACCATGTGTATTCCTGTGCATTACAACCCAATAAAAGCACCTGGAGGAAGGGGTTCAAGGCCTTTTTCCTCTGAGAAACTGGCCACCTCTTCTCCCCAAGCAGATCATGTCTTGGTAGTGTTACTTTCATCCATGGTGGATGGGGGGACTTGAGGGCAATGTCACACCCACATATTTGCATACAAGTTTTTGTGTGAACATAGGTTGTATTTCTCTAGGATAAATAAGTAGAAGTAGGATTGTTGAGTCATATAGTAAGCATATATTTAATGTTATAGGAAATGACCAAACTGTTTACCATTGTTGTAGAACTATTTTGCAGTCCCACCTGAATAAGAGATCCAGTGATCTGCAGCTTTGCCAGCATTTGTTATTGTTGGTGTTTAGAGTTTTGCCACTTTTATAAGTTTGTAGTGGTATCTCATTGTGGTTTTAATTTTGCATTTACCTAACTCTAATCAACTTAATAATCATTAGCATAGATCATAACCCAGGGATACCAGAAACAAAAATGAGAACTCAAATTCCTTGATGGAAGTAGAAAAGAATCCTAGGGGCTTATTTTCTGAAGGCCATGTCTCAGTGGGGCATGAAACTGTGTTCCTGAACAAATGAAGATAAAGTCAGAGCTCTGATTACCTGGGGGGATATAAACCAGGTAGGCTGAATCAGGAAGTACTGTTCTGATTATGTTCCCAGAAATCCAACACTATCTGGCTTAAGCTGAAAAGTGTTTGAAAATTCAGGGATGATTTGGCATTAAAAGTGGCTAGATCCAGTTACTCAAGTTTTGAAGCCAGGAATCTGTCTTTCTTCTTTTCATGGCTTTTATAGCTTTGTGTTGGCTTCATTCTTGGGTAGATTCTTCCCATAATGTGGCAGGGTTACTAGTAATTCCAGATTTATAATCCTTTCTTGAAGCAACTCTAGCAAGTTGAGCCTCTTTCCAAAAATTGTATTTGAAAGTTGAAGATTCACATTGATTGGCCTGGATTGGGCTATATTCCCATCTCTGGACCACTGACTGTTATCCAGATTGTCCAGGCCTGGGTCTGGAAGCAGGAAGTAGGCCAGCCCTTGATACAGTACAGTCCACAAGTAAGGAATGAGCAAACCCCATAGGAAGTTTGAGGTCCTATGGACATGAGAAGAAAGTCTTGATTCTAGAAGGGCAAAATGAGAGCTACCTACATAGGCAATGTTGAAGAAGCTAGGAAAAGAAACCTTTCCCACTTCTCGAGCCTGACCTAGAAGCCTATTTGTTTGAGAGGGAAAGCTCAAATGCTGGTTTTATGTGACTGTAACAGTAAAAATTCTCTCAAAGGGAGAGAGTGAATATGCTGAGTCTTGTAGTTGCTGATTTTAGTGCTGACATGTATAGTCAATGCCATTCTCCAATGATGTCAAATGACATACCTTTGTATGAAAGACAGGTCCTGGCTTTTTAAAAACTAATTACTACCTGCTGTATTTTGTTACATAAACACACACACACACACACACATACACATAAACCTTATATATATATATACGGAAGGAACAGATTTCAAGTTTAAAGGATTGGTTTTCAAGTTAAAAAATATAGCAGATACACATTTTAATGTCAAAATCTTTATAGCTAAGGGGAAAATGTCACTAAGAATGAAAAGCAGAACACTGGTTGAAGAAAAGATTTTGGAAAATGCAGAAGATAGGCATTTCTAAAGCTATGGGTGTTCCTCTTTCCTATTTCCTTGGGTCTCAGGGTAGAGTGTCACAGCCAGAACCCCTAGGTGGTCATATGTAATACACAGTCACAGGAGCACTGCCATTGTCCAGCGGCCAACAGAGCCACGGGGCTGAGAAGCTCAGAGACAACATTGCTTCCCAGAAGCCTGAGCCTCTACCCATCACGGGGGTGTTTGTTTGGGGGGAGGTGTGACAAAGGACTCCACAAGGGGTCATATGTGGTTGCTGCTGAAGCAACTGCTTCACAAAGGTAAACTTTCCTGGGAGCCGAGAAGGAGATCAGAGATTAGGCAAGTTTCTCAACCCACTACAAATACCAGGACTGTTTAGCACTTGAGAGAAAAATCTGAGAGCCTAAAATTAGCCCTCAATGTCTTTGGGCTAAGAAGAGAGATAATGAAACAAATGCTTTTAACATTTCATTTAAAGTCTGACATGTTGAGTAGTGGTATAGATGAAACCTTTATGCACAACTTTCTTAATATTCTCTCCTTCTGTCACTTCTCCTACCCTTCCCATTTTCCCTTTGGCTTTCCCCGCTGTTGCCACTTCCTCTAGCTTTGGTAGAGCCAAGGGGACTCAATATGATTTGTGTGCTCCAAGTATCTACTTTGGAACTCAGTGACTTGGAGTTTGTTTTTCTGAGCACAACACAAACATACCATGGATTTTTCCCCACTGGGTTCTACTTAAAATACTTACGTGATGCACAAAATCCCCTGTGCTATTTCATCCCCCAAAATAAAAACTACTGGATCATGAAAGAAGCATTTCTATTTTAATTCAAAAATGCATTCTACATGTCTATTTTGCACACATATGGCCGTGGTTTCAAATGATAGTATTTTGGAGCTGCTATTCTGATGTTCTGACATGACAGCAAAGCTTTTATTAAAGGATCAATCCCTTTGTAAGAGTTTTCCCATTTTTTCAAAACTTAGAATACCAGATAGAATGGCTTTTAGATGCATGGAATTCTTGTGTTTTAGTCACAGGCCTGAGTGGAATACATGTGCTTATAATAGTAGCTGTCATACTAACCTTTTTCCTTCCTTCCAGCCTTCTGCTAGGGGTGATGATAAATGACTATTTTTTTTTGTGATAAAAGATTTAAATCATTGGCATCATCACTTGATGTTTCTGGTAGGAATGTTTTGATTTTGTTTTGAATCATTGTCAATTTCCAGGCCTAATTTAATATAAAACATGGAGGTGGTTTAAGGGGTTTTTTGTTTGTTGTGTTTTGTTTTTAAATAGATGTTTTTATTTCTTTATGTTTCTGATGCTTTACCTGAGAGCATAGTCAAACATCATATACATCACAAGTGTTTGAGTGAAGATGTCTTTTCCCCCTAAAAAAATAAAAAATCTTTAGATTTATCCCCAATTTGGTGAGTTGGAGGTGCAGGTATGAGTCTGGACGAGCCTGTGGATTTCCCAGCAGAGACATCATCATGATTGTCACTGTTGTTATGGGTAATTGGCTGACTGGTACTTAACCCACAAAAGTGTATGTCCAATTTCAAAGGGCTCTGAGATTTATGATGGAAAGCAAATCACTTAATAAATAATATACTCCTACCTCTTCTACTGCAAGCCACAGATGAAGCTGCACAATTTAACAGTTCAACTCAATGAATAGTTACAGGCAGCCTCTGTGGGAGATGCTGGTGCTGAGATGATGAAGAAGACATCGTCCCCAGGGTTAGGGGTTAGGTGTTGCGGACAGATGCTGTTACCGATGGACATCTGCATTGTGCTTTAGAGTTGTTGTTTCATTTAGTTTTACTTTAAAATATAGTTTTGTGAGGCAGGATTGTGCCTTGATTTCTAATTTTAAGACTATCTACAATGTCCTTTTATGCAGATTGAGTTACCTAGAATTGAATTAATGATATCATAGTGTTTACTTAGCATGGCTGAAAAATCTCCCTTCCATGATAACTGTGGTAAGGCCAGTAGCAGTAGCAATAATAAGGATAATACTATGTCACATCCTTACTGAGCACTCATTATGTACCAGGTATGATTTTAAATGCTTTACTTCGCTTTATCCTCATGTATTAGTCTAAGTCCTCCCAGAAGCAGATGCCAAGACAGGATGAAACACACAAACATTTTGTAAGTGGCAGTACCTGAGAGAAAAAATGAATGGGGAGGGAGCCAGAAGAGGTGGGAAGGTCTGGCAGGTGATGATGCAAGTTTCACCTCAATTGAAACAGAGAAGGAAGGTTAGGTGCAAGGCTCCTAGATTGCCATCAGTCTGAGGAAGGGTATGCGAGATGGGCAGGGGGCCTTGATTCAGAGTTAGCCATTAAAGCGATTTCGTATCTTAGTCTAGAGATGGGCCTGCCTTAGTGTTCTTCCTGTGTTCTGTCCTGGGCAGGGGGGGCATTGGTGCAAATGCTGCTGCGGCTTTCAGAGCACAGCTGCCAGGGCCCTCAGTCAATTGATCAATTACATTCCCTGTGGTCAGAAGTCTGTAGATGCACTCATACAACCAGCACACCTCCCAGTTCCATTTTACAGGTGGGAAAACTAAGGCACCTGATGGATTCAGAAATTTGCCCAAGGTTAATCCATCTTAAATGACAGAGCCGGTTTTCCAACTCATGCTGTCTGGTGTCAGATTCTATGTTTTTAATCACTGGATCACTTCTCAAGATATGTTTTAATAGTCTTTGATACTATTAAAACAATGATTAATGAACTGTGAAGCATCATTTGGGGATCTATGGCAGTGCATATCTTAAACTTGAGCCTACATGAAACCACCATGGGACTTACTGAAGATGCAGATGAGTTGCCCTTCACTCTGCAGGTTCTGGTTTAGTAAGTCTGGGTGGGACTTCGGGGTTTACATTTTTAAGGACCATCCCTAGTGATCCTTTCCAATGACCTTTGAATCAAACTTTCATAAACACTGTACTTGAGAAAGGATACTGGGCTTGGAGATAACAAAGTGTACTCAGAGCTGAGGGAACAGAGTGAGCAAAGAAATGGAATTAAGCATGGACTGTGCACAGCCTCTGATGGCTTCTGGATTGGCATTTAAAACTCTATAATATCTGGCTGAAACCAGGATCTCATCTTTATCTCCTGGTCTTTCCTTTTCTTTCTTTTCTTTTTATTTGTTTTGTAGGTTAAAGGAATAAAATTTTCTTTTTCAATTACTGCACATTTTACGATCTAACTGTTAAGGGTCTTTGTAAGAGTTTTATTTTTTCATTGAAACATAGTAGATGTATAACATTATGTACATTTTAGGTATATACCATGCTGGTGTGATACATTTATATAGTACCATGTGATTACTACAGTAGCATTGTAGCATTAGCTAACACCTTTATCACATCAGCTAATTATCATTTCTTGGGTTGAGAACAGTTAAGATCTAGTCTCTTAGCAACTTTGAACTTTATAATACAGTCTCGTTGGCCATAATCCCTGTGTAGTGCATTAGCGCTGCAGGATTCATTAACCAGTTACTAGCAAACTGTCATCCCTTTCAAGCACCTGAGCTCCTGCTGTGCCAGCTCCTGCTCACACCCTGATCTTTTGCTCAGATCGTGGGTCCCCTGTGGTACCTCCCTTGGCTATCCCAGACACGGTTCATGGTTTATGGTTCTTTTCCTGTACTTCCTTAGAGTTTAGGAAGTACTAATAGTATGGCACCCAGCATATTGTTCTGATTTATTTAAAGATGGATTACTCCCAGTAGACCATGTGACCTTTAAACCCAGGTTTTGTCTTGAATTTCATGCCTCATATATGGTGAGTACTTGTTTGCTAAATATTTTAACTGAATTGCACTGTATGCAACATGACAAAAATAAAATATTAGTTTTTAGAGAGGCAAGCATATTCGTACAGAGACTCCAATAGGTATACCTTAAAATCGCCAGACCAAGGACTATAATAATGAAATAAAACTCAAAGAATCTGGAAACTTGATTGGGAAAAATTTTCATTAATCACCATCTTAAATCTAATACTTATTTTAGTTATGAATTATACTAAGGACTATAATGTTAGCAGTATCTCTGACTTCTGTATATATAGAAATCACAAATATTTTGTATCATATCCATTACTTTAGATTATTGAAATGTTGCTTAAGATCCTTCTTCAAAATTAGAGTTATTATTAGACTGCTGCTAGATATTGCTATTTAATGCATCATTGAACATGGTCATATATTTCCATACTGCTTTAAAAGATTTTCTTAGGTATTTTTCATATAGTTGGTTTTCTTTGTAATGCTTGTATTTTATTTTATGCATTTAAAAACCTGATTATGAGAAAAGGTTCATGGGCTCTTCTTCAGATTGCTGAAGAAATGTTTGGCACCAGAATCGTTAGGAGCACTTGAACTCTAAGCCCCATAAGGGCAGGGCCTATGAGCGATGTTGGCAGTGTCTGTGCAAACTCAGGTCAGGGCGGTGCTATTTTGGGACATGGCATGTCCTTTCTGTGGTGATGAATTTCAGATTGGAGGCCTGGGTAATCTGGGATACTGTCGAGTAGATTTTGGTTTGATGAAATTATTCTTTTAGGAAAACGGGTATGGGTGTTCTATTTAGGAATGGTTGGAAAGTCAAATTCATTCAGAACTCTGTTGTAGCCCATGTATGTGCTGAGGAGGCCCAGCCTAAGGTGGTGGCCGCTAGGATCTGAGATGAAGATACGGACTGGCCTACACAAGAAGTGAAATAGAAGAAACCTAGAGAGATAAAACTTGGAAGTGCTGTTTGGGGTGGGAAAGGGCAAGAGTTCAATTTTGATTATACCGTGTTTGAGCTAACATAAAAATCTTGTAGGTTTTGATGCTGGTATTTTGATGTGTAGCTAGGAATTTGAAAGATATCAGTAGTACAAAGAGAAGAGGTGAAATGAAAAGAGTGAAAGTTTATTAATGGGAAAAGTAGAATGAGGGGAGAGGCTGAGGGGTTGGCAGAAAGAATCAGAATCATAGAAAGTTATCAATTTCCTACCTCTTGGCACCCCCCCCCAGGGCTCTCCTGCCCAGGTGGAAGTCAAAATCTTGAGATCCAGCATTGTTCCTGCACTGCACAGAATTTAGGAGAGAGCTGTGTGGCCCAGGGAGGGCCAGTGTTCAGTGGGGACCAGGGGCCTAGGTTGGCCAGAAACTCCGAAGCCTGAAATTCCTGTGCCTTTTTGAACAGAAGCTCAGTGACATCAGAGGCCAACCCCCAATGCATGTGGTTACTTGACTAAGAGCTTGGCTGTTTCTCTTTACCAGCCACACTCCACCCCCTACTCTCATAGCATCCACATCATACTCTTGTTTAAGGCTGCTCTCTGGCAGACCTCTTCAATTCCTTTTTGTCTTCCATTGCATTCCTTCTCTCCAAGAATTTTCCTCTCTCTAGTAGATAGGTTTGACTGTTTTTCAGCATGTCTGTCTTTTACAATCTTGTACTAATTTTTTTAACTTTAAAAAGTGTTTACCATGTTATGGACACCTTCAAACCTTCACATATGGCTGCTCCCTAATTTGTTCTTTTTGTGGACATTTAGGGACCATACAGATATCTGCTCTTCAACATATTTCCTATCATTTAATAATTCCTGCTTATTGCTTCTATTATGGCTGTTTTAGAAATTTATAACTTTGTTTACAAAGGTTTGCTGTTACAAAGATGTGTATGTCATATGGTTTCTGGACCCATCCATTGCTGAAATTGAATTTGAAGTACCTTATAATTTTGACTGAAACCTGATGTATCTATGGAGACATTGAAAAACATGCATATTAAGCAGGAAAGATGGTAACCTACCAGTAGACTGCATCCAGAATACAAATTCCCTTTAGGTCCGTACCAACTTCACTGATGAAATAAACACAAAAGCATTGTTTAATAAAATGAAATATCCATTTCATTAGTCAGTTTTATGGAATTAAATGAGATGGCAATTATATTTTGCATATTATGTTGAATGATTTTTAAAAGCTTATCTAGTAATTTAGAATATAAACTCTGCATCCTCTTAAGTTAAACTTGTTGCATTTTTAAAATTAATAACAACTTCATAATTTTGCTTTTGCTGACACTGAAATGAAAATAGTGACAGAGGAACCCAAAATAGATTATCATGAATTTTTAAATAGCTGTTGACTTACTTTTACTTGATATCTATCAAAGATAACTCTATAATTCAGTATAACTTGCCTTTTTAACACTTTATTTTTTTTTTAGGGAAGTTTAACAATCACAGCAAAATTGAGCAGAAAGTACAGGGATTTCCCATGGGTCCCCTGTGGCCACCCACGCATAACCTCCCTGTTATCCATGTGCCCCACCAGAGCCATAGATTTGCTACAGTTGTTGAATCTGCATCATAGTCACCCGAAGCCCATAGTTTACATCGGGGTCCACCCTTGGTGTTGTACATTTTGTGCACTGGGCAGATGTGTACTGTCACGTATCCATGATTATGGTGTCATGGAGTGTTTTTACCGCCCTGCACTCCTCTGCATTTCACCTGTTCTCCCTTCCCTCCCCAGCCCCTGGCAGCCAGTGATCCTTTTACTGTCTTTACCATTTGTCTTTTCCAGAACATTGTAACATTGGAATTATATCTGTAGCTTTTGCAGATTGGCTTTTTTCACTTAGTAAATATGCATTTAGGATTCCTCCATGTCTTTTCATGGCTTGATAGCTCATATATTTAAAAAAATTTTTAGCACTGAATGATATTCCATTGTCTGGGTTTACCACCATTCATTTATTCATTCATCTACTGGACATCTTGATTGCTTCCAAGTTTTGGCCATGATGAATAAAGCTTCTGTAAACATCTGTGTGAAAGTGTTTATGTGGACATAAGTTTTCAGCTCCTCTGGGTAAATGCCAAGCACAGCTGCTGGTAAGAACATGTTTAGTTTTGTAAGAAACCACCAAACCATATTTCACAGTGGCAGTACTGTTTGGCATTCTCACTAGCAATGAATGAGCATTCCTGTTGCTCCATGTTCTCATCAGCATGTGCTGTTGGCACTGGTCTGGATTTTGGCCATTCTGATAAGTGTGTGGTGGTATCTCATTGTTTTAGTTTGCATTTCCCTGATGACATATGATGTATAGCATCTTTTCATACATTTACTTGCCATCTGTATATCTTCTTTTGTAAAGCATGTCTTAAGGTATTTGGTCCATTTGTTAACCTGCTTATTTATCTTTTTTATTACTGAGTTTTAAGAGTTTTTTGTATATTCTAGGTAGCAGTCCTTTATCAGAGTTATGTTTTGAAAATATTTTCTCCCAGTCTGTTGCTAGTCTTTTCATTCTCTTGATGTTGTCTTTCGCCAAGCAGAAATTTTTTGTTTTAATGAAGTCCAGCTTAATTATTTCATGGCTGCAGCTTGCTTTCTAACTAGACATTTAAGATGTATATTTTCTAAGATGCATACAGATCCTTATTGACACATCCCCAGATACCTGGCTCTGGGTATGTTTTGTATGTTTGCTTATCAATGTTATTTTTCTTATGGGGAAGTTTTTGTTTTTTACATTATCATATTCTCTGACCCAAATTTTGCAAATCCATCCACAATTGATAGAATTTCTCATAAATATGAAGAATCCTTCAGGAAGGAAACCATTCCTCATTCTTTCTATGTAGAGTCTTCAGCCCTATGTTCTTTTTTTTTTCCTTTTTTTCACTGAACTCTGTCTCCAGAGTTTTTTTTAATGTATTATATTGATTATGCCATTACATTTGTTCTATTTCCCCCCTTCATTCCCCTCCACCCTACACACCCCTCTCCCACCATTCCCTCCCCCCCTTTAGTTTATGACCATGTGTCTCAGTTCTTTGGATTCTATATTTCCCATACTATTCTTGCCCTCCCCCCTATATATTTTCTACCTACCCTCTATGCTACTTATTTTCTGTACCTTCTCCCCCCTTCTCCTCCTCCCACTCCTTTGTTGCTAACCCTCCCTGTGATCTTCATTTCTATGGTTCTGCTCCTGATCTAGCTGTCCTCTTAGTTTGCTTCTGTTTTAGGTGTGGTTGTTAATAACTGTGAGTTTGCTGTCCTTTCACTGTTCATCTTTTTTATCTTCTTTTTCTTAGGTAAGTCCCTTTAACATTTCATATAATAAGGAATTGGTGATGATGAACTCCTTGAATTTGATCTTATCTGAGAAGCACTTTATCTGCCCTTCTATTCTAAATGAAAGCTTTGCTGGATAGATCAGTCTTGGTTGTAGGTCTTTGGATTTCATGACTTGAAATACTTCTTTCCAGCTCCTTCTTGCCTGTAAGGTGTCTTTTGAGAAATCCGCTGACGGTCTGATGGGAATGCCTTTGTAGGTGACTGTCCCCTTATCTCTTGCTGCTTCTAGAATTCTCCCCTTCATTTTAATCTTGGCTAATGTAATTATGATGTGCCTTGGTGTGTTCCTTGTTGGGTCCAACTTCTTTGGGACTCTCTGAGCTTCCTGGAGTTCCTGGAAGTCTATTGCCTTTGCCAGCTTGGGGAAGTTCTCCTTTATTATTTGTTCAAATAAGTTTTCCACTGGTGGCTGTTCCTCTTCCCCTTCTGGTATCCCTATAATTCGAATGTTGGAATGTTTAAAGATGTCCTGGAGGTTTCTAAGCCTCTCCTCACTTTTTTTAAATTCTTGTTTCTTCATCCTTTTCTGTTTGGTTATTTTTTCCCTCCTTCTGGTCCACTCTTTTGATTTGAGTCCCAGTTTCCTTTCCATTACTATTGGTTTCCTGTGCATTTCCCTTCATTTCAATTAGTTTAGCCTTCATATGTTCCTCTAATTTGTGACTAAAATCAACCAGTTCTGTGAGCATCCTGATCACCAGTGTTTTGAACTGTGCATCTGAAAGTTTGGCTATTTCTTGGTCGCTTAGAGTTATTGGCTCTGGGGCTCTGAATTCTTCTTGAGCCATGTTTTGATCTTTTCATGCCTGATATGTATGAGGAGTGGAGCCTTAGGTGTTCACCATGGCTGGGCTACCCAGGTTGCTGGCTTGTGACACTGTATGTGGGGGCGGGGTCAGAGAAGGACAATGGCATTCCCCTCTGCTGCTTCCAGCCAATGGGGCCTGCGCGATCTGTCTCATTGCTCGCTCCTTCACCAGTTTATCTGTGCGTGAATGTGTGACTGAGGGTCAGCCTCAGTGGGTCCGTGCCTCGCACCCTCAGTGGGTCCACCTGCGTCTCCACACCTGGGATCCGCCCACGGCTGCTGGTGCACCTGGGTCACGTGCCCCAGTCAGTCTGGTGGATCTGGCCTGCCTGACCCCGCTCTGCTGCTGGCTCTGACCCTCTTACCAGTTTGGCTGAAGGGTTCTATCGTCAGACTTCCGTGAAGTTCAATTTTCTGTGGTTTGGCTGCATTTTTGTTGCTAAAACTTTGTTGTTTTTAAACTTGGTTGTACGAGAAGGCACAGTGCTTCCACCTATGCCTCCATTTTGGTGGAAGTCCCCTATGTTCTTTTTGAATTGAACAAGTAGAGTTAGTTAGGTGGTAAGAGAGTATAAGAAGAGCATGGGCTTTGCATTTGGAAAAACTGGATTGTAATCATTGCTTTACTATTTATGATATACACACGCTAACTTAACCTCTCCACACACCTCAGCTTCTTTTACTTGTACTGTTCAGTCCCTCGTTCAACTACTGATTGTTGGGCATTTGCTATATAGACAGCACTATGGAAGCTGCTAGGAACAGACATGGTTTTCAACTTGATGGAGCTTACATGTAAGTGGTAGATAATTTGTTACGTGTCGCATGAATTTCTGCAAATTAACTGATTAGCCAGAACAGTACAAAGCAAAGTGCCAGACACATAGGAAGTGTTTAATAAATGGTTGGTCTTTTAAAAAATGTTACTGCTATCGTCAGTTTATACATCTCCTGCCCAGCCAATGTTGTCTTGTCCCAATGTCTAGCATGCCTCTTAACACATATCAGACTTTTGTCACAGGTAGGGTTCATCAAAGGCAAACTCCAAGAGAAGAAATTGTGGGCAAATAATTAATCAAAGTTCACCCAGGAGAAGCTGGTAAATAATTAGGGAAAGTGGAACAAGAAAGTAGAAGAAGCCAAGTGAGGGTGGGATTCAGGCAAACTCCAGTGGAGGTGACACCTTGATGGCTCAGGAGACTCTGGAGGGGAAACCAGAGCAACCTCAACCCAAGACAGGGGAGGGGATTATCACTGTACCTATTAATCATGGAGTAAGAGCTTCATGGGGGGCCGGAATGGGCAGAGTAATGCCCCCCCCAAATTTCCAATATATTACCTTCCATGGCAAAGAATACTCTGCAGATATAATTAGAGGTATGAACTTTCAGTTAAGGAAATCACCCTGGATTATCCAGATTGACTCAGTGAGGTCACATGAGCCCTTAAAAGTGAAGAATCTTTCCAGCTAAGGTCAGAGAGAGATGTGATGACAGAAGAAGGGTCGGACAGAAGTGATGTTGTTGACTTTGAAAATGGAGAAGAGGGGCCATAAGCCAAAGAATGTAGGAGGCCTTGAGAAGCTGAAAAAGGTAAGAAAATGGATTCTCCTCCATGCCTCTAGACATGAATATGGCAGGCCAACATCCAGTGAGAACCACGTCTGATGTGTAACCTACAGAACTGTAAGGCAACAAATTTGTGTTGTTTTAAGCCACTAAGTTTGTGGTAATTTGTCATGACCACAGTAGTAAAGTAATGTGGGGACATAAACTCCTAGGCATTTCAGGCCCTGTACTCTCTGTTCTTATGTACAAAGCAACTCCAATCACCTGTGGGAAGTTCTTCAAAGATTATTTGCAGGTACAGGAAGTGGAGGCAAAAGTATACCACAGTAGAATGAACTCAGAAATTGTAATAAAGACCCTAGGAGATCTGGGGAACCAACAGTGTTTGCTACAGTGCTCAGTAAGTATTTGTTAACCAGATGGATGGATGGATGCATGGATGCATGACTAAATGAACACATTTATGTTAACTGCTAGAGCAGAGAAGTTGTACAAGAAATGGCAGCTTCTCACAGGTAGACATATTGGCAGTTCCCATTTAAACAGAATATTTGGCAATTAAAACATCCTTCTACATTAATGCCTTCCCTTGTTTTCAGGTTCTCCAAGGGGCCAGTGGACTAGGAAAACAGAACTGTTCTATAACCATGATAAAAACAAGCAAACTTGAAAGCTACATCTATGCTGCAGAAATCCTCCAGAAAATTCAACAATTCTTTGGAGAATTTCATTGCATTCTAAGTACCTGACTTGTAAACTGCTGTAACTAACCAGCTGGAGAATTCATCATCCTCTGGAGCATTTGGCTTGCTTAGCAGAAAAACAAAACAAATTTACCAAGAAATGAAAAAGGAGCAGCCTTTAGAAGCAAATGTTTTGGAAAGTCAATTTCAAGAAAAATAACCTAAAGGAATATTTTCCATTTTTCCATGGTTATCCTCCTTTCTTACTTTCTCTTTCCTACCTTTTGTTCCTAGGCAAGAATTCTAAATGAATTTTCTTTATATGGCTAAATTAGGTTATATATATATATATATATATATATATATATATATATATATGAATAATTCCGTATCTATATATTAAGGAGTCAGAGAAAGACAGCTAATTGGAATATCAAACAATAGAAATGAATTTGCTAATGTCTTGAATTTTGAAACATGATTTTTCATAATTTTACATGATTTCAAATCACCTAATCCTAAGGGATGCTTTAAATCTAGTAAGATTGGAAATGAGATTATGGGAACCAGCGTGAGAGATCCTTCTAGAAGTGTCAGATCAATTCTTACCCTGGCTCCCCCTTTTATCATTTTTGAGTGGCTTTTCCTTTTTTTTCTCTCCCCCATTTTTAGTAATGTTTTTATTGCTGAGTGAAGAGTAGAACTATACCATGATGGGTGTGCGCTTTTAGATTTAAATGCTCTAACAGTGAAAAGGGTTTTTGCTGCAAATAAGAAAAAAATACAACCCAAAGAGGCTTAAACAATAAAGGATTTGTTACATCCAAGTGGAAGATGGGAGATGGAGCAAGCCCTGGATTGGTTGAATGATGCATGAGGACCCAGGTGTTTTCCATAGTTCCACTGCCCATGTGAGAGAGAACTGGACCACATGGTCCAGGGTGAAAACATTACCATGTCCAAGAAACAAAGAAGGCTTGAGACTTGAATGTCTGTAGCAGTTATTTTCAGCCTTTAAAGTGGGAGGCCAGCCTGCCAGCAAGGAGGAGGATGAAAGGATGGTGGTGATGCTATTGGATATGCAACCCTGGATACTGTTAGCTACCTGACTGTTGTGGACATGAAATGAGGTAATGCTGGTAAGTGCTATGTATGGTGCCTTCAAGTGCGCCTGGTTTTAAGATGCTGTCTGGGACATTGATTCCTTGGGAGGCTTTCTATTGTGTTAGTATTTTTGTAAAAAGGTTTTCACTTTATATATACTTTATTTTTGGCCTCTGTTTATTTAATTATTTAACTAAAACATAGAATATTCAATTTAGCAATAACATCCCAGGGAAAGGTATTTGTCCTATACTTGTAATTATTACAAATTAACTTAAATTATAATTTTACATTGCAATGGAGAATGGTTTCTGAAATAATGATCATGAAATCTGTAGTATTGTCAAGTGTCTTCTACTACAACATTTAAACAAATCGATGAGATGGCATCCTCAAGTCATGTCTGGTTTTTTCTAGAAGACTATCAGACTTCAAGAAATATTTTTTCCCTGCTATTGACTATCTTCTTCTTGTTGGCAATAAAGCAGTCCTTGTAATTATTTCAATTATTTTAAGAAAAAGTATGTGTTTTGTATGTAAATGTTTCCTTTCTACTCTTCTGAACTATTTATTTTTCTTGTCATCAAAGTAGTCTTCATTGAAAGAGAAAATGAAAGCTACAATTTTTTTCTGGTACAAAAAAATTCCTAAAGCTAACAGGTACCCTGGTAGACAGATTTGCTAGGCTTCTCTTGCTTTTGAATAAACCTGGAAAGGAATACAACACAACTCAGTATAGAAAAGGTTATGTTGGTAGAAAGTAACATACAAACATCTTTATTTCTTAAAGAACAGGCTACACTATAAAAACCTGCCACTGCACTGTTTAACCAAGAAGATACCTGAGGCCCATTTAATGATAGTAATAATGACACTCATCAATAATTTCAGAAATACAAAATTGTCCTGAAATAAGACAAACATGTTAATGTATAAAGAAGTAATTACCTAGAGCAGAGGTAGCAAACACAAGGCCCGTGGGCTGAATTCAGCCCTCCACCTTGTTTTCTATGGCCCATCACCTTGTTTCTACCTGGCAGCAGTGCCCAGCTCTTGCTTAATTGTTAAGGAGTAGTTATATTCATACAGTTCTAAAGTTACATTCGGCCTTTGAAGGCAACCATGAGGCTGATGTGCCCCTGGTGAAAATGAGTGTGATACCCTGACTGGAGGCTGAGAAATTACTATCTCAACCATCCTGACATAGTCTCTCCTATAGAATCAATGTAGTCAAAATGATCAAACATAAACATTTGAATTTATCTAACAAAACTCATATTATTCATGATGAATAGTTTGCTCATTTTTCAAACAGTTCTATTTTTTTTCATTGAATTCTTCCCTTACCAATACTGGGGGGAAATAGCCTTTGTATATAATGCATTATGCATATGTTTTAAGCCTTGTGTATACTTTGACATATTTTTTCTGATACTACAAATCAATATGAAGAAATTAACTACTGACTTTGAGAACCACTAATGTTGATATTGATACAAACCACATTATTATGAAATAAGCAATATAAAAACTAGAGTCCCTGTATATGAAACCATTCTTTGAAATCCCAGAGACAAAACCTAATTTAAAGCAACCATAATAGAGAGCATTTTTAAACAAACCCTTTTACAGGACATGGAACATAGTTTTCTTGCTACTCAGTTTTCTTATTTATTTCATAATTTTAAACCCATACATAAATACATGTTAAATCCTTAGAAATCGTATCTAACTAATCTGAAAGCTCTTTTTCTTTCTCTTTTTCTCCCTTACACCTTCCCTCTACCTTCCTTTCTTCCTTCCTTCCTATGTTGGTACAAGAAAGAAAGGAAAAGAAAATGGTCTTAATTGTTTTTCTAGGTGACTAGGTAATGTCTCCCCTTTTGTGTAGATTTAGATCAACTTAACTCTTGGTCATCATCTATTTAGAATGTAATTTTCCATGAGATAAACATCTTAACTATACTACATCAGGCCAATGAAAATAATTGGGAAAATGTTCTAAAATTTGACTTTTCTTCCTCAGTCTTCCATATATAAGTCCAAGTATTTTTAAGTATATGTTTACTAATGCAAAGTGATGACTAAGCATCTCCTAGAGCAAGAGGAAAGAATGAATACCAGTGGCCTGGTTTATAATCAGCACTTTGCCTCAAAGCTCTCAGGTTTACTTGACAGCATTACGGGGAGGGAAAAGGAAGTCATAACCACGAACTGTGGTGAACTAGATACCAAGCACTGAGTTAGTCTTTCTCTATCATTGTATTTAGTCTGTGTTGTGGTAGATTGTAATGTTGGTCCCAAGCAGAGCTCCCCTCTTTCCTTTAGGAGGATTCTGTACCCCAGTGTACATTGCTGGGCAACTTCAGTGTCTTCTTGCAAGAGGCATACACTTTCCTATCCCACTGACGTGAAGGTTGGCTGTGTGACTTGCTCAGCCAGTAACATATGAACAATGTGATAGTGTGCCAGTTTCAAGAGGCTTTTGAAAGCATGGTGTGTTTCTGCCTGCTCTACTTTCCTTTGTAGTGAAGGCATATCCCAGGCGGAAGCAGCTCCTTGCACTTGTTCTTACACAACTGAAGAAAATGAAAGAACATGCTTCACTTGGCCACTTTGCTTTAGCTGAGATTCACATTCTTTAACTGTAGTGGTCAGAGAAGATGCTTGATATGATTTCAGTCATATTAAATTTATCAACACTTGTTTTGTGTCCTAACATGTGGTCTATCCTAGATAATTTTCCACGTGTGCTTGAAAAGTACGTTTATTCTTCTGCTTAAGGGTGAAATGCTTTGAAGATATCAATTAGGTTCATCTGATCTAGTGTGTCTTTTGAGGCCATTATTTCCTTGTTGACTTTGTATCTGGAACATTTAGCCATTGATGTCAATGGGGTGTTAGAATCCCCTACTTTGACTGTATTCCTGTCCATCTCTCCCCTTATGTCCATCAAGATTTACTTTATATGTTTAGGTGCTCCTATGTTGAGTGTGTAAATGTTTACAAGGGTTAAATCCTCTTCTGGATTGCTCCCTTTATTATTATGTAGTGTCCCTCTTTATCTCTTACTCTAGCCTTTGTTTTAAAGTCTATTTTGTCAGATAAAAGTACTGCTATTCCAGCTTTCTTTCCCTTTCCATTTTTACGAAATATCTTTTTCCATCCCTTTATTTTTAGTCTGTGTATCTTTTGTTCTAAGGTGGGTTTCTCATAGACAGCATAAATATGGGTCTAGTTTTCTTATCCATTAAGCTACTCTGTGTCTCTTCTTTATGCTATTTTTAAATTTAAAATTGTATTTAATAAAACTGCTTTCAAAGTAGAAAACTTTTGGGAAATATATAGTGATATATACCATCACATATATAGAACAAATAATATAGGAATGAAAAAAATGATTTCATGTTCTGTTACAGTTTTAGAATTTTGTTATTTCTGTAGAGGAAAAATATTTAACTCTCTTAACTTTTAAAAACTGTTGTTCGAGTACAGTTTTCTGCCTTTTCCCCCCACCCCTCCCCACCACCTCAGCCCTCCCCACTGCCCTCCCCTGTTTCCACCCCCTCTTTGTTATTGTCCATATGTCCTTTATAATTGTAACCCTTCACCCTTTTCCTCCATTATCACCTCCCCTTTCCATTCTGGTCACTGTCAGCCGTTCTCAATTTCAGTGTCTTTGGCTATACTTTTCTTGCGTGTTTGTTTTGTTGATTAGGTTCCTGTTAAATGTGAGATCATATGGTATTTGTCTTTCACTGCCTGGCTTATTTCACTCAGCATTATGCTCTCCAGTTCCATCCATGCTGTTGCAAAGGGTAGGGGCTCCTTCTTTCTTTCTACTGCATAGAATTCCATTGTGTAAACATACCATACTTTTTTTACCCATTCATTTACTGATGGACAGTTAGGTTGCTTCTAGCACTTGGCTATTGTAAATTGTGCTGCTATGAACATCAGGCTGCATAGGTTCTTTTGCATTGGTGTTTCAGGGTTCTTAGTATATAATCCTAGCAGTGGAATTGCTGGGTCAAAAGGCAGTTCTATTTTGAGTTTTTTGAGGAAATTCCATACTGTTTTCAATAGTGGCTGCACCAGTCTGGAATCCCACCAACAGAACATAGGCGGGGAAATCTCAGATATTTCATGTAGCAATATTTTTACTGATATGTCCCCTAGTGCAAGGGACATAAAGGAAAAAATAAACAGATGGGATCTCATCAAAATAAAAAGCTTTTGCACGGCTAAAGAAAACAGCATTAAAATGAAAAGAGAACCAACCATATGGGAAAATGTATTTGCCAATGATACCTCAGACAAGGGTTTGAGCGCCAAAATATACAAAGAACTCACATGACTCCACTCTAAGAAGACAAGCAACCCAATTTAAAAATGGGCAAAGCACTTCTCCAAGGAGGACATACAGAGGATCCAAAGACATATGAAAAGATGCTGAGTATCACTAGCCATCAGAGAGATACAAATTAAAACTACAATGAGATACCACTTTACATTGGTCAGAATGGCCATCATAAACAAAGTAACAAACAAGTGTTGTAGATGTTGTGAAGAAAAGGGAACCCTAGTACTCTGCATCTCTTGGTTGGAGCATTTAAGACATTTACATTGAAAGTGATTATTGATAAGTATGTATTTATTGTCATTTTCTTCTCTTAACTATGTTTTTCTGTGCTTCTTCCTTCTTCTTCTTCCCTTTAACATTGATTTTTAGTTTCATACACTATATCCTGTGACACTTATTTTTTTAATAACTGGAGGTTTGTTCCTGTTATTCCCTTTCACCTTTTCCACTCATCTCCTTACCCCCACCCCCTGGCAACCATTAATCTGTTTTATGTATCTATGAAGCTCTCTCTTGTTTTGATTTATTTGCTTTTTATGTCTTTAGCTTCCACATGTAAGTGAAATTATATGTTATTTGTTTTTCTCTGTCTGACCTAATTCACTTAGTGTAATACCTTAAGGTTCATCTATATTGTCTTAAATGGCAAGACTGTATTCTTTTCTATTGCTGAAAATATTCTATTGCATATATATATGCAATAGAATATATATATATATCACATCTTCTTTATCCATTCCTCTATTCACATGGACACCTAGGTTGCTTCCATAGCCTGGCTACTGTAAATAATGTTACAGTGAACATAGGTGTGCACATATCTTTTTGAATTGGCATTTCTGTTTTCTTCTGATAAATTCCCAGAAGTGGAATTCTTTCACCAGTGGTTTTATTCTTCTTTTGCCTTCTGCTTAACTGTACCAGCTGCCCTCTAAGTTTGAAAGGAGAATTAGTTACATCTACCATTAGTTTTATCACTTTGTCTTGTGTGTATTGTCTGAAACAAAGTGCTCAGGCAGACCCTCAAATGCAATAACAAGTCAACTAGTACCCTGTACTTTGGGGACAATATTGCTGATTATGCCTTTTAGGGGTATTCCAATCAACAAAACTAGAGGCTGGGTAGAAAATCCAGGTCCCTTTATGTCAAACACATTATATTACCTGTTTTTTTTAAATGTGAAAACTCTACTCATATTTTCTACTGCTTTAGGACAACTAGATCTTAAACAGAGAGATGTGTATCTGAGTCTCCTTTGGGACCTCCACTGATTTCCTTTGAAGGTCAAGGCTCTATCCTTTGGAGTTAGATGTTGGTTCATTGGAAGGTAGTGGGCATGTGAGGAGAAGGTGAAGGGCTTTTATTTGCTTTCCATATAACAAGGTAGAAGGATACCATTTCTGGCTGTGGTTTATCAGGGAGAATGCCTGAAAGAAGAAACCTGGGCCCATTTCCCTTGACAATGGTCATGAGATGAAGGTCACACACCAGAGTACAGGAGGCAGAACACACAGGGTGTGTGTGGAGGAGGAGTGCCAGGAAACCAGGACAGTTTTTAGTTTTTTATTTATCTAAGATTGCACCTGCTTGAAAGTTCTTTCACAGGAGGAATTGGGGCATTTCTATGTATTGGAATGGAAAAGGTTGTTTTTGTTGTTGGTTTTTTTTTAAGTTTGAGTTCAGGCAATGTTGATAAAAATAGTATCAAAAAATTGGTATACCAAGCATTTCACATAAATTATGTAATTTTTATGTAAGCATCTGATGTTGACATTATGATTATACTATTCCCATCTTATTGATTAGGTAAGAGGTTTAGAGAGATTATGTAACACAGCTGATCCTAACTACTCCATTAGATGCCCTCCCTAACATGCTGTTAGGATATATCAACATCTTTATGGAGACAGTCATTGGAAAATGTGCAACCAAATACAGATGTCCTCATTGAAGAAATTCATTTTCTAGGACCAAAGCATTCATATGTCAATGGGTTATCTGATTCATTAGAATCCTCTATTGAAAAATAAAAACTGTTCCATTTTTTTCAGCTGTATAAACATTAAGTGGTAAATTTTTGTTTCTTGTGACCATATTCCTTGGCATACTATTTTGGATAATGTGCCTATTCTGGAATTAGAATAGTAGAAAGGAAGAGACAGAGGGTTTGGGGAGAATTTAAATGAAAGGAAAAATATTTACAACTAAGCATAATTTAAAGTTTTAAAACAACAAAAATGCAATTAGATGTATTTATCTGTCTTACAAGGAAAATGAGAAACCTATAAATCTGGCATTATTAGCACAAAATTAAGTTTTATTGTACAGGTAGACATGAAGGGATTGCAACCTGGTCAGTAATCATTCATGGAAGGCTATTTTACAAATCAATACAGATTATTTCATGATCGAGGTAACTGCCCTGCTTCTAAACCAGTCAAGCCTAGCGGCTGTGGTTGACTTAGATGAAACCACCCAGCCACACTCAGATGTGACATAGAACATTCTTGTATTACTACCAGGACAGTTTTCAACCACTTAAATGGGCGAACATTGAATCCAGAGCAGATATGGATTCATTTGAAAGTGTAGGGAAGTAACCCTGTTAGGTTCCTGATATAGACAGGTACTCCTTAGGCAAAATAGATCTAGATAGTGTATGTCTGGCATCACCTGACATCTATGCTTCCCTGACACCTTTCAAATTCATACTGTATACAGATTCATAAATCTTGACCCATTGGTTTTTCTTTCTGGTAGAATCAGTTCATATGACTCGAGCTTCCTGCATACTTATAATTGTATTTCAAATACAGTATCAAGGAAAGAGTAACTTTACTGTAAAAAGCCTGTTTTTCTGGTTCTGGGTCTGAGATTCTCATATCCAGTATATTAAAATCTGTTCTAAAAATAACATGAGAAATTATGCCACAGTTGTATGTGAAGGGTAGACTGTTTTTATATTTAGCACAGACAGAATAATTAGAAAACCCACTCTCCTCTTTCTTCTTCATTGTTCTGTCTTTTTAAATTTGGATCCCTTTGGGTTAGCTACAACCAGTGAAGACAAATGCAGTCTGTAGAACGAGCAGCAGGGTATTGTGGAATGTGGAAATAATTTCTGTATTGTAGAGGGGAAATCTAATTACCTCTATTGATCATTCATCTGGCCTTCCTTCCTGTTTTGTTTAGTATTCGGTTATATAATTGGGATCATTAGAGCATTAGTGCCTCCTTTCACAAGGCATATGGTTGCTGGTCATTAGCAATCTTGATAGACATGTCAGGGAGAGCAACCTTGGAATGCAAGGGAACTTTCTCTCCATAGCAGGGTAGCTGGCTTTCTCTAATTAACCTATATTTTTTTCTGCAAATGTCAATGGAGTTATGTTTCAGATGCAAGCGCTCAAAGCTTCAACTGACATAGTTACCTAAGCCTTGGAAGCGATTCTTCCTTTACAGTGGCAGTAAAGCAGTGTTTTACAGGCTCACGAGATAGATGTTTAATCCATTATGATTTGTTAAAAACTCAGCACTTTTTTTGGTGGGGGGAGTATGAAATCTTTTTTTTCTTTTTATAAAATGTGTTGGGAAATTTGGAAAGACACATGCAAAATAATGAAACTTGCTATTTGTAACCATACATAAAAATTAACTCAAAATGGATCAAAGACCTAAATATAAGACCTGAAAGAAAATCTCAGCACTTTTAAGATTCTCTAGGACCTCCAGCTAAGGAGAGGTAATTCAGAGATAGAAATAGAACTCTGGGCCTTTGTGTGGCGAGGGTAATAGGACTGGTCCATGGTTGGGCTTCTTGTCAAAAATAAAAGTTTCAAAAGTAATTGCGATTTTTCTGCTCATTATGTCAGAGTGATCTGCACCTGTTTGGTTGTCACAAAAATCAGTCGAAAATACTCCAGACCCTTCTTTACTTCACTCCCCCTTTCCCCAGCCATTGGAAGGGCTGATAAACATGGTGATGGGGGGGAGAGGGTCTGGAGTGAGGAATGAGGAACTCTGGGTTGGGGTTCAGGCTCCCCATTCAGAAGCCCTGTGACCCTGGGGAGGGTCACATTTAACTCTCCAGTTCCCACCTTCTGCTTCACGTGAGTTGGATGGTTTTGGGAGTTTAACCTCAAATGCCATTAGAGTCCTGGACAACCAACATAAGACAGAAGGAGGAGAAGAGTTCTGTGGCAATTGGAGAGTATATGTCATCCCGGCCTGAAGGTATTATAGCCTCAGACACACTTAAAAATATCCTGTCACAGAAATACATCTATGGGCAACAATTGACCCCTAGCTGTCAGTTTGCCACTCCTGATTATGTATTCTATCCCCCCTTTTTATTTTTGGTCTAAATTTTCTGATCTTCAAAAGAAATATAAAAGAGGGAATGAAAGACCTAAATGATATGCATTACAGTAAAAGAGGAAAAAAGCAAATTATGTGAGGACAAAAACATACTTAGCTTTGATGGAACCAATGTAACTTGGATGTGAATAGCTAGTGTGAGTGTACTATGGTGGGGAAGGGGAAGGGTAGCAGAGCCCCTAAGTGCAACATGTCACGTAGTATCAGTGAGTAATTTTTCCACTGTGCTCAGCTTTGGTCTGACCTCCATTGTAAAGATTCCAGATGTGGTCAGTGACCCTTAAAAGGGATATAAAAAAGCTAAGAAGCACCCAGAGCTTAAAAGAACAAAAATTGTTTCTTTTGAGGAAAGGCTACAGGAATTTGGGTTAATCAGCCTAGAGAAGAGAAGGGAAGAATTTGGGTTAATTACTCTTTCAGGGCAGGATGTATTTTCATGTGGAAAAGGCAAAGCAGTTTTCTCTCTGTGAGTGAAGACATTAGCCAGAAGAGGGGAGCTTAAATGAAAGTGATAGAGATGTGAATTGGGTATTGGGAAGAATAAGAGCTCACACAGAAGGGTGGCAAAATGCTAGAAGTATCTACTGAGAGATGTCACAATGTCGCTGTCCCAGGGGGATCCTGAACTGGAGAAAAGGCAAGTGATTGATCTGGTTATCCTGAGGGGAGGAGCAACCTTTCAGCAGTCCGGTCTGACACTGTCTGGATTGACATCACCATCCCTCCTGACACCGCGGCCACCTCTGCCACCACCCTGTGGCTGGCTGCCTCCCTTAGCCTTAGCAGATGGCTCTTCCAGAACATGAGGCCTGATCTCTCTTGAGGTCCTGGGACAGAAACCTCCCAGCCCCTCTAACAGAAGAATCTTTTTTCCCCTGACCCTTGCTTTCCTGGGCTAGTAGACCTCATTTTTCATTCCCATTTACCTGTTCTGTCCAGTTCATCTGGCATATGTGAAACAGCATTTAGTGCTCCTTAGAGCAAGAGGTCAAAGTGACTGACCTGTCTTAATCCCAACCCCCAATTCCCAGCAGGAAGATTCTGTTATGTTTGTCTTGGGGTAAGGGCCCCCCTTCACTGAATATACTATACCTCAAGGTAAGGTGAGAGTTACTTGGTAGAAAGACCTGCCAGCATAGGTGGTATGATAGGATGATGCATGGTGTGTACTGCCGCGCCCCCACCCCCACCCCGCCACCTGCAGATTCTTAATGCTGAAGTTTTAAGCCCCAATGTCTCTGAATAGGATTCTCTTTGGAGATAGGGCCTTTAAATAGATAACTAAAGTAAAATGAGATCAGTAGGGTGGTGGGTTCTAATCTGATTTGACTGGTGTACTTCCAAGGAGAGGTGATTTGAAGCCAGCAGCAAATGTGCATCAAGGACAAACATCTGTGGACACATATAACAAGAAGGTGGCCGTCCACAAGCCAAGGAGAGAGACCTCAGCAGAAACCAAACATGCTGCCACCTTAATCTTGGACTTTCAGCCTGTAGAACTGTGAGACAATAAATTTCTGTTTTTTAGGACACCTAGTTTGTGGTGTTTTCTTATGGCAGTCCTAGTAAACCAGGAATAGTAAAATTGTAAGCTGAGCAGCTAACCCAAGAATTCTCCTCTGTCACTATAAGCACCTATTCCAATAAATCATGATTACACAGACATGTGTAGTTATAGCCCTCCACTTTCTAGGAGTGCATAACTGGATCCAAGTATTGCACAATCCTAAGACTGGGACAGAGAATGCAGCTGCTCATCCTTGCTCCTAAATCATTGTGAATATTCTCCAGAGTGTACTTGCTTGGGGCAGGGACTTATGGGAAGGGGAAGTGCATGCTTTTGCAACTCTGGCTACTCTGGTGAGATTTCCTAATAGAACCATCCCCATTACCCACCATGTAGAATCCCAGGCACTTCAAGTCTTACCTACCCTTTCTGCTTCCCCACTTCTGACTATCACTATGCTCGGAGTGAAGTTCACACTTTGTGTCAGTGGTTGCTGTGGGGGCAGGCTTTACCATGCAGTGGGTTTACACATTCGTCAGCATGTGAACTGTAAGGACTATGTGACTTACCCTCGGCCTGAATCTCTCACATTACTTCTTTAATTCGCTGCTTGACTTGGGCTGTGGGGACCTGCCTTGGGTTTGTCTGGTGGTTTAGGGCAATTGTTAGCATTCATGAATCTCACCTTAAACTGAAGTTCCCCTCAGGATTTCACCTGTTTGCTAACAAACCTTTCAAAAGATTCCAAAAATAGGATTGGGTACTCCAGCTGTTGTTTATGGAGGTCAGAGTTTCTCCCTCCTGGGAACTTCCTTGTTGTGTTGTAGGCAAAGCTATTCAATTACATCGTTATTCTTCACACATACCAGAGCCAAAGGAAAATTCTGTCTGCTCCGATCTCAATGGTTGTTGGCTTTCTACTACCTACAGAATAAAGCCCCATTCCTTACTGTGGAATCCAGAGGTTTTTAATTAGACTTCAGATCCCCTTTCTGACTATATCCATACTCACACACCAGCCTCCCAGTCTACCTGTGTTACTAAGTCATTACTTCCCATGTCTTTTTTTAAATTAAATTTATTGGGGTGTCAGTGGTTAATCAGATTATATAAGTTTCAACTGTACAATTCACAGTGTGTCATCTGTATATTGAATTGTGTGCCCATCTCCTAAAGTCATATCTTTTTTTGTCACCATATTTTTGACCCCCTTTACCCTTTACTACCTTTCTACCCCCCTTCCCTCTGGTAACTACCATACTGTTCTGTGTCTGTGAGTTTCAGTTTTATATGCCACATATGAGTGAAATCATATTGTTCTTTTTCTCTCTGACTTGTGTTGCTTAGCATGATATTGTCAAGATCCATCCATGTTATCACAAATGGTAGTATTTCATCTTTTCTCATGGCTGAGTAGTATTCCATTGCATGTAGGCACCACATCTTCTTTATCCAATAATCTAGCAAGCAATACTTCGGTTGTTTTCATGTCTTTGCCACCATGAATAATGCTGCCCCTGCCTTTGCTCATGCTTTTTTCTCTGTGAAAAATGCCTTTTTGTCTCATCACCATCTCTTTAAATTCTATCTTTGGAATCCTCCACTAAACTTGTTGAGGCCTCTGGGACAGCATATTGTTGCAACCCCCAGGCCAGGACCCATCCCATGCTTTGAGAATAACAATTATCATTTATCGAGAATTTCTTATGTGCCAATATGTGTGCTAAGTGTTTAGTCTGCATTATTTTATTTAATAAACAACATATTTTTTGAAATGAAACCCCTAAGACAGAGAGGTTGAGAAACGTCCCCTGATCACACTATGTGCCTAGGGTGGGGGCAGAATTGGAACCCATTTCTCCCGCTTCTCAACACTAGTATATAATGATGCCTGTCAGCACTCAGTACATGAATGCTGAATTGATTTGAATGAAATAGCCTTTCCATTTCAAGAACTTATTTATGTTAAGGTGAGTTCATGGAACAGCCCCCAGGCATGATTGCTATTGCTACAGCTACTGCTCCTGTTACCAACTTCTTTCTGCAACTCCCAGCCAGGAAGGTTGCCTAACAGAGGCTCAGGGAGATGAAGAGCCCCAGAGTGTCGTTAAGGATCAAGGTGCATTGCTGATCTTGGCCCAGCCATACGGTATCCGAACAAAGGTGATGTATTGGGTGCATTTGCCATGCTAAGGAAAGAACAGCTCAATGTTAACCAGCACATTAATCATGCTGACAGATGGTCTGCCTGGCTGGGGCTTTTGAGCAGACTCTTCCTATCTCACAGGCTCACTGCTGTGTACCTATTAGTCTGGAAGGAATAACAGAAGACACAGGTTTACATGGGGAACCAGGGCAGTATTAGTAATAGCTAGAGGAATAGGTTAGGTTCTCTGACATTTTAATTGCCTTTATATGCTGCTTGCCCAGGACACTGACCTCCTTCTTTCTAGCACAGAGGCCCACCCCCACGTCACTGCCATTTAAAAATGTGCACTCCCATTCTAGTCCCACACCCAAGATGGTTCCCTTTCACAGCTACACACACAGCTCTGAAAATGGCTACCGCCAACAAGTCAGGTAAGCATAGCTGCTGAAGAAATTTGCCATCCCTTGGCGTTATTTCTGTTGGCTCAGTGGGCAGAGTCTAATTCGAACTAGGCAAAATTTAGCCAGCCTGGGGCTGGTGGGCAGGTGTTGATTTTTGTGACTGGGATGCTTGAATCACCAGGGCATCCAGATATTCCAGGCTGATGTCACATCAACAGGAAACTCCAAATTCCATTAGCTTGGAGTCTGGGGTCTCAGTGAATCCCATCTTGCACTGGTTTGACTGACAATGTCCTGACCTATCATTTGTGGAGAAATATAACTATATAATGGTATTGATATCTGTATGCATATGTTTATCAGTCATTGATCCACTCAACTCAATGGGCAAAACATAGTCAGACACAAAGATAGGTAAACTTGCCTCCATCCTCAGTTTTTTGAGTGGACTACAGTAAGGAGGGAAAAAACTTGATAAGAAAAAAATCTAGTGAAAGTAAAAGAGGACAAAGTGTGACAGCTTCTCCTTCCTCCCTTTTGTTTCTTTAATAGGAAAGAGAATCAACATGTATTCAACACTACTCAGCGTTGGGCAGTGCTCACATGAGGTCTCATTGAGCCCTGACAGTGGGCCTTTGACATAGCTTTCCTTGTCCTTTTTTCTCAGGAGGGAAGACTGAGAGCCAGAGTGAGTAATGCAGCCAAAGTCTAAGAGGCTGTAAATGCTGAGTTGGGACCTAGTATGGGTTATCTGGTCCTGAGCTCACCTCTGTCTGCCATGGTGAACAGCAACATTTCTCAGCATATTTCAGACTGCCTGTCCTCTGAAACACACCAGTTTGTTATGACAGGAGGCGAGGGAACAGAGGGAATCAATACATTCTCTTTTGTGGTCATTTCTATGCCAACTGCCCAAAGCACTTTATTTACTCTTAGCAAGTACCCAAATTTGAAACTTTTGATCAATACTTCCTATACTCCAGGACTGGCAATATCCACTTATAAAAACATCCTCTTGACTAGATACCTAGGGCATCTGTGTCCCCTCTGAATTTTTTCAGACAGAAAAGATAATAGTGGTTCAAAGTTGAGCCAATCGCTTGTAAAATCCAGGATGTTCAATGTGGGCTGACACATTCTTGGCACATTTTAATGAAGTCTTAAATTTATTTTAAATTAACATTTTGAATGGTTGTTAATATTTGAATTTTTCAACCCTTTTTAGTTTGGGAAATGGGCTAGGTCAATGTGTAATCCTGTTGACACAGTCCTGAAACCAGACAAACTTCTGTTGCTGTTTTGGGTCCAAAATATTAGTACTTAATCCCCTAGAGGTCTGGATACAGATGGCAGAATAGACTTCACAGGCATATCCTGGAGGCTACAGATCATTTAGTCAATCCACAAAGCTGTGGCTTTTTAAACAACTCATGTGCTGGCCCTAAGTTTGAGAGCCTTCCAAGGAAATCCTCAGAGAATTGGGCTATTTTGGGGTGCATTGAGTGGATGACACAAAGACACAGTTCTCTGGGAGAGTTTATCTCCTTGGGAAATGACCAAAGAACAGGGAAGCAGAAGAAAGGAAGGTGGCAGGAGAGAGGAGGACAGGACAATTTGTATACACTGCAGCTCAATTTATTTTTAGTTTTACATAGTGTCATTGTATATATTTATAAAATAATTTGTGAAATCTTTTTTGGTCTTTCATAAAAATTTTTCTTCCTTCCCAAATGTCATTTGTCTTAAGCCAGCAGAAATACAAGTTTTGTTTTTGAACAGTACTTGTCATCTTATGATTTAAAACTTGATGTCAAAGTCTGATTCCCATGCCTGACCTCTCCAACATGTAGAGCAGTTCCCATAAACTTAGAGTCAAGCTCATTGACTTGGCTTATTCTTTTTTCTGTTTCTCATTTTATGTGGCTGTGAGGAGTTAATGCTGAATTGGTTGGTAAAGTGAAAAATTGTCAAAACTTAAATGTACTGAAAAACCTCAGACATTCTTTCTCCCTCCCCATTGGGCAGCTTTTGGGGAGTGGGAAAGTTCATTCCCATAAGATAAGGCACATTCACACTCACAAGACTGCAGTGGAGGCATCTTGGTCTTTTTAAATAATAGTGTAGGGTGCACTGTGGTCAATTTTCCGTCATCCGTTGGAGGGTTGGTTGACCTTCACCGAGTCAGTCACAGCAGTTCTATGTCCTTTGCCATTGATTCCATTGATTGGTTTAGATGTGGGCCAGCCAAGTCAGTTGGGTCTTCTAAGATTTGCCTGAGGCTCTTGAGGTGCCAGTCTCTCTGAGACTTAGTCTCCCATCTGCCAAAGGAAGACAGTAGTTATATCTAAGTCATGGAGTGTTGTGAAGGCTGAGTTATTGCTTAGTAAATAACTGGCACGTGGTAAGCACTGAGTATAAGGATTATTATTGTCCTTTAAAATTTTTCCACCTTTTGATTCAGAGATCAAGATATTCTACTTCTATGAAGTATGTTGAAAACATATTTAGAGATACATGGGAAGATAAAGAGATATAGACAAGACATGCATCATAGTATTATGATCCAAACCCTAATTATTTCAAGAATTGTTCAAATATTTTCCACTCCAAGAAATACTTTGAAGCCATTAAATATTATGTAGTAGAATATTATTAGTGAAATGAAAAGCAGTTTATATTATTTCATAATGACCAGGTTGCTTTACAAAGATAGATATAGAAACAGATAGATAGAGATAGAAACAACTACAAATACACATACAAATACAGGTATAAGGAGACAGGCAGGATAGCTGCCCAAAGTAGCAGAAAGAAGGTATTAAAAAGTATAGGTTTTTGTCCTGGCTGGGTGGCTCAATTGGTTAGAGCACTGGCTCATAAACCAAAAGGTTGTGGGTTCAATTCTTGGTCAGGTCACATAATGGGGCAGCCACTTGATGTTTCTGTCTTTCTCCTCCTTCCTCTCTAAAATCAATAAACACACCCTTGGGTGACAATTAAAAATATGTTTGTGTGTGTCTGTCTCATGTCTCCTCAACTCTTAAGGCAATGGGCAGCTGGCATCTTGTCCCAGACTAATCCCCTGAACCTGTTCCCAAAGCCCCCTTTTCTCTGACTGCCCAGTGAACTAAGGCAGCCCAGGCCAGGCTCTCCTGATGGTTCTTCTGTGCCAAGCCCTCCCTTGTTTCACTGCCCTCAGCTTTAATAAATGCACCCTCATAGTTACAAAAACCACAAACAATTATAAGTTTAAAAAGCTGTGCAAGCAATAATATATATTCAGCTGTATTTTTAAGATAAAAATATAGATATTAGAGAGAAAAATAAAATGACTTCTAATCTTATAAAATACTAACAAAAATCTGAGAAAAATAACTTGTAAATCTTCAAAGATGATTTCTGTTTTCTCTTTTCTATAAATATTTTCAAATCTTTCTGCTATGAGCAGACACATAGCTTATATAACCTTTAAAGCTACCAAACATGTGTGTTGTTAGAACCATTTGCCACAGATTTCTGCTGAGGCCCTGGTGCAGTTTCTTTTGGCAAATATTTATCAAGAGCCTTCTAGAAGCCAGGCACTTCACTAGGTGGTTCACAAAAGCATGTGTACTCTCCTCTCTTAGAGTTGAGACTGGGTCAGACCCACCCAGAGCAAAGAAAAGGGAAGTTCCTTTGACTTGGTTGTTTCTGTTAACAGAGTTGGGAACCAGGGCTTCTGCCTCCACAGGTCCTCCTGCCCAGTGCCCAGTAGCTGAGCCACAGGCTGTTGGATGAACACTGAGCCTACCAGTGGTGCCCATCAGCCTTCATTGTTAGCACTGGTCATTCTGATTAAACATATATGATTGAAGTAAAAATAAAATGACTTCCAATGTAACTTCAAGGTAGGTCCACTAACCTCCCCATCCAATCAGATTGCTGTCCCTTGGCCCTTCCCATTCAGAAATTCAGGAACTGTCTCTCCCTGTGGGAGGAAGCCAGGGAAGGGCTTCGTTTAGTTTGTTCACTGCATTGATATGTCCTCAGATGGAGTGCTATTTGCAGCCTAAGTTTTTAGAATGAGCACGTAGAAGAAGAGAAGAGGAGAAGGTTCTCTGTCTTGATTTTGTTCTTAGATAATGCACTGTGGGCCAGTGCTAGGGGCATCCAGCCTCTTGGCATTTCTGTGCCACGCTGGAAGAAAAGTTGTCTGGGGTCACATGTTAAGTGCATTGCAACACATAGTCACAAAAATATCTCATAATGTTTTAAGTAAATGTATGATCTTGTGTTGGGCCACATTCATAGCCATCCTGGGCTGGACGCCCATGTGAGGAGCCTCCACTGGGAGGAGGTGGAGCTGGAGCTCACTGTAGAGACGTGGCTGAGATGGGAAGTGGCAGGCAGGGGGAACTTGCTTCAATTCTTGAGAAAAGCTGTCACATTTATCTCTCTTACATAGTCTTTGAAGGGAGGTTTTTTAATAACTCTCCTTCCACCAATTGCCTGAAGTTGAAAGTGTAGCTCAGAGAGGTACAAGTGGTATGGGAGTCAGGGGGACCCTTGAGAGGAGTGAAGAGAAAAGGCACCGAAAGCATGGTGGCAGTGCTCCGGTCTGTCCTCAGGGCACTTGTGGGGCACTGCCCAGAGCTGACTAGGCATGGTTCTCAGTCAGGGATGGGCATGAGTGGGAGTTCCATTTTATATGGCTGTGATGAGAGGAGAGATCAGTAGAAAATTAAAAGCAGAAATGTCCAAAATACTAAAATAAAAGAACATGTGAGCATTAATGGATCAGATTCACATCCATCTGTCTGCTGCTGGATGTGACTATTCATAAAATCTCAACTTTTTCCAACAGAAAATTTCTGCCAAACTCGGCCTGTTGACAGTGTCTTAAGTTAGAGGTGTGCAATGTCACTGTGGTGGTCTTTAGGCCCCTGCTACATGAAGTAGCCTTAGATTGTCACCTATGTGGAGACACAAAAATGCTAACCCTGCCGTGAAATTTTGTTACCATAGAGTAGATCAGAATTTAGAAAGTGCAGCTATAGTTTAATTTTTTTATTTTTCAGTGACAGTTAACATTCAATATTACATTAGTTTCCAGTGTAATAGTGGTTAGATATAGCATACTGGTTAGATATTTATATAACATAAGAAGTGGTCCCTCCATAAGTCTAGTACTCACCTGGCACCTTACACAGTTGTAGTTTCTTCTTAAAATTGCAACAGAAGCAGCTGCTTTGGATTTATGAATGCTTTTACTTTAATTTAATGTCACCCAAGATGTAGTTACATTTTATCAATACTACTCTCCCCTACTTGGAAACCAGGGAGGGATGGCTGCCTTCTTTATAATTATTACCACCTCATTATGGCGAGCTGAAGATTTATGTGATAATGTTGATACATGTGGATTGTCGATACAGAATATTCAGAGCCTCCAGAAGTATATTTATCTCTCAGTAGTAGTTGTTGTAGTAGGAGAAAGAAACATTTATTGAGCCCACAGCATGTCAGACCCTGTCAGTGATTTTCACATTGAAAGGTCTCTGGAAGTCATGTTGGGTATGTGTTGTCTTATTTTGTCCTCACAGTAACACAGTCAGGTCAAAAGAGATCAGTTAATTTGTTTGGGATCATACAGAGGTGAAAAGGGGATTTTGACTTAGAAAGTCTAATATCAGGCACTGTGTCAACATATTTACTGGAATCACACAAGAGGCTGCTGGAATTGTCTGAATACTTTTTCTCTCTTTCATTTCACTGGGAACAAAAGAGATTTGGTAATGGGCAGGTTTAGTAACCAATGGGGATGATTACCACAAATATTATCGTTTGACTCCAAAGTATTTGGGTGGTAATGGAAGTCCTTTGTCCTCTTTTGTGTGTTTGTCTGGGAGACACGAACTCCTGGGAACATTGGGAATGCTCAGCCACAGCAAACTGAGAAGATACCTGGCCTGGAAGTAATGAAAGCTTGGGCTGAGGAAATTTCTTGTACAAGTTTTAGGCTGTATCATCCACTGCTCTTGGAATCTAAATGCTTGACAAGCCCCCAAATTGTGCACGCTCTTCTGGATTAGGAAAGGTTTGTCAGGAAACCCCCAAAACAATACTTGCTAAAGGCTGGACTGCAAACTCAGAGAGCCCCCTGTGCCCAGATCTGGGTTAATCACCCAGCTGGCATCATGTTAGGCACCTGGGGCTTGTTTTGTGGGGGCAGGGTCAGAGAGATGCAGGTATGATGCCAGGATGATATATGAAGAAAAATCTGGCTGTGTCCTTTGCTTAGTTGCACTTCTTTTAAAAATAGAGAAGCTATTGTTTTATTTGAGTACACAAAGCTTTTTGTTATATTTATTTCCTGAACTGTTCTTAACACGTGCATGAGTGTGTATGTGTGCATGCACACACACAGAGATAATTGGAACATTTAAACCTTGGAGGCTTTATACTGAAAAATTGGTGTGAAACTGATGGACTAATGAAAAGAACCAAACCAGACTTCGGGTTTATTAAAGCTTCAGTAGAGATCTGTGGTTAACAGTGAAGAAGTACATAAAGTAGAAATGGAAGCTCCTTGCCACCTCATCCTAAATACAATGATGATTATAATTAAAAATCAGCCAAGGCTGGTGTGGCTCAGTGAATTGAGTGCCCATCTGTGAACCAAAGGGTGACTGGTTCGATCCCCAGTCAGGGCACATGCCTGGGTTGCAGGCCAGGTCCCCAGTCAGGGGCATGTGAGAGGCAACCACACATTGATGTTTCTTTCCCTCTCTTTATCCCTCCCTTTTCCTCTCTAAAACTAACTAAATAAAATCTTTTAAAATATTATCTAAAAAATCAAAATAAGATTATTAAGTGCTGTGTGCCAAGCTATGCTTTTAAACTTTGTAGTTTCAGCAGATATCTCCCTCGCAGTAGTTCTGTGAGGTAGGTACTATTACATGAGGGAACTGAAAGATAAAAGGTTGAAGCAACCTGTACAACACCAAACAGGTAGGCAATAGTGAAGCCAGACCCCAATTACTATATGCCCTAATTATTGAAGTTTGTGCCCTAATTACTGTATTAAATGAATCAGGGCTAATCACTGATTTAAAACATTAGATGAAAAATCATAAAGTATAAGTATGCACATTTCAGTATTTTATGTTAACTTTAATGTAAATCATTTATACCCTGATATGACACAAAGGCCACTCCTAACTATGGCTGTACCAGTTGGCATTTGCTTTTCATAAATAAACCACAGTCATTATATAATTTTCAACTGCTGTAATTTTACAGTGAGTGGTGAGTTCTTCAGAGTGCTTTATTTTTTAGATAGTCTTCTTTATGGAGTCTTCCCAAAGCAATTAATTTAGTTGTCATAGAAGAAGCAACTCTTTTTTGTTGTTGTTCTTGTACTTTACTAATTTGCGTAACTTTGAAAGAAACTGGGTCATTACAACAAGTATAAAACTGCCCTTAACAAATCTGGGGACAAAAGCCATTGATGTATTTTTTTTTAATTTTTCAAACACAGTTTACATTCAGTATTATTCTGTGTTAGTTTCAGATGTGCAGCAAAGTGGTCAGACAGTCATGTACTTTACAGGGTGGTCCCCCGTTGCTCCACGTGCCCACGTGGCCCGGTACACAGTTACCTCGGTATTAGACTGCTTCCTGTGCTGTGGTCTCCATCTCTGCAGCTGTTCCGTGACTGCCGGTTCCTGCTGCTTAATCCCTACACCTTTTCACCCAGTCCCCCAACCCCCCGCCCCTTTGCCCCTTTGACAACATAAACAATATATGTAACAGGTGAGACCGAAAGTGCCTGCCCTGGGCATCAGCCTGAATTTTTAAATAGAGCCTGTAGGTACCTTGGGAAAGTCAATTAAGTTGAGAGAACTTCTTTGCAGTGGAGTTATCAAGCATGCTGAGAGGCACCCTTGCAGAATTCATTCCTTGAGGGGAATTTCTTTCTATTTCCCATGCCCCATACATCTAAGGATATGAACTTATCAAAGCCTATTACCCCCTTCTTTTTCATCTTTTGTATGTAACTTCATATACCTCTCTGATTTCAATTAGTCTTGGCACCCACACCTTCAAAACATGAAGATTAAAGAGTACAGTAAATTCCCCAAGAATTTCTAATATCACTCCCCTGAGACTGGGCTGACACTTGAAAAATGAAACAGAACTGAAGAAATTAATAGCATAAATCCAGCATTAAGAACTGCCTTTTTCTTTTTTCCAGAGAAAGCCTGAAACTTATTAGCAGGGCCTGTAGGCCCCATGTGATCTGGCCCCTGACTTTTCATTTAGCCAGACAACCTATTACGCCCGATCCGGTAGTGCTAATCCTGACATCCATTTCTCTGCTCTGCTTCCTTCCCTCTTGGCATGTGTGCCTTACCTTTTCCTCCACTACCCCACTAGGAAAAGCCCTTCAAATCCCTGCCCGCTATGCTCTTCCTGATCCCTTCCTGGACTTCTTAGCTCCTAAGACTAAGGGATTTCTTCACTACAACTTCACTGTCCTTCCCTGCACTGAACTTTGTATTTCTATTTCAGCACTCACCACCCAACCCTAAACTTGCATGTATGTCTGTCCTACTACAGTGTGAAATGCAGGAGGCCAGAGATGGGGTTTTATTCATTTTCTTTCCCCAGAGCCTATCCCCATGCTTGGCAAATGATGGCCAACAAATACTTGATGAAAGAGTAAACAGATAATCTGGGGACGGTGCTTGGTCTCCCACCATGCTGAGACTGGGGGGGATGAAGGTTCCTGAATAAGATGTATTCTCCTTTCTGTAAGGCTTCAACCCTGAGGAGGAAAGTTGAAGGAGGAAACTTCTTGTCAGGGCATCCTCTTCAACATCTCATTCTACATTGAAAGAGCTTTCAGAGAGGCACAGTCTTGAGCTGCCCACTGAATTCTTTGTTACTACTTCCCCTTCACAGCTAGGGACTGAGGGGGACTTTCTGTATATGTTACCACAGACTTTGATCTATCTTGGTTTGATGTGGTTGGTACCTTGTTCACAGTACAGTTCACTTTGCCAGTGAGACTGTGATATAATGCGATAAGGGGCCTGTCTGTATGACAGGCAGGTGATGCTGAAATGTGTGGATTTATTTTATTAAGATACTGGTCTGCATGCATAATGTGATTCTCAAGGTGCCATGGCAAATACTCTGTTAGAGTAAGGTAATTACATTACCTGGTCACTTCAAGATTCAGCAAGGGGAAGCCGGAGCCCTCCCATCAGCTGACCATTCAGTACTATTTTCCTGCAGTCACCTTTCCATCAGCCAGACAGCTGGACCCTAAATGCTTCTTAGCAAGAGCCTAAATGTGCCCTCTGTGGCTGCAGAATTTGCTTGGCAAAGAAAGAAAAGCTCTGTGAGACCAGAGAGACTGCCTTCACAGTCTCCAAAGTGAGACGCGCTCACTACGGATGATTTTAGGTAATTCACAGGTAGACACACGCATTTTAATTGTTATATGTTTATGTTAATATGTATTAGGAAAAATTAAACTAGCACATAAAACCTGTGGTTTCATAGATTTGATGTTTAGAGAGGCGCCAAAGTAGATACTGAGGTAAATCAATTTAAAGAAAAAGTTAAATTTCAAGTTTCACTAGGAGAGTGAATTTTGGAAATTTTCATCACAAGAAAAAAATTATAACAACAGTAGTCCCCCTTATCTGCTGTTTAGCCTTCCACAGTTTCATGGTCCAAAATATTAAATGGAAAATCCCAGAAATAAACAATTGTAAGTTGTGCACCACTCCAGTGGTGAGATGGAATCTTGCGCTGTCTGCTCCATCCTGTGCAGGACCAGAATCGTCCAGTGTGTCCACGTTCTAGATGCGTCCCACCTGCTCATTACCTAGAAGCCATCTCGGCTATCAGATCAACCATTGGGGTAGCACAGTGCCTGCGTCCCTTATTTTATTTAATAATGACCCCGAAGTACCAAAGGAGTGATACTGGCAATTCCGATATGCCAAAGTGAAGCTTTAAAGTGCTTAATTTATGTAGGTAAGCAGGTAACAGTTTTGTACTTAATAAGGAAACAAAAGATTGTTTCTGAGGTCAGTATGATCTATGGTAAGAATGAATCTTCTATGAAATTGTGAAGGAGAAAAAAGAAATTTGTGCTAGTTTTGCTGATGTATCTCAAACTTCAAAAATTATGAAGTTTTATAACTTACCGCAGTGTGTGGTAAGTTTTTAGTTAGGATGGAAAAGGCATTAAATTTGTGGGTGGAGGAAAGACATTATTATGGCTTGACGACCCTCCTCCTGATGTGGTCAGAGGTCAGTAGCAGCCTCCCGCTGCAGCACAGTGCTGACATCATTCACTTCATCTCCCCACGTAGGTGCTGTGCCAGCTCCCATCACTGCAAAAGGAAGGCTGACTGCAGTGTGATGGGATATTTAGAGAGAGAGAGAGACCTCATTCACACACTTTTACTATATTATTATGATTTTATTTTATTAGTTATTTTTGTTAGTCTCTTACTTTGCCTATTTACAGATTAAACTTTATCATAGGTATGTGTGTATAGGGAAAAACAGTCTATATAGGGCTCAGTACTGCCCTTGGTTTCAGGCACCCACTGGGGTCTCACTATGTGTGCCCTGTGGATGAGGGGGAACTGCTGTGTGTGGGAGCGATGTTAGCAGGACGTATTGTGGTCATCATTTTGCAGTATGGGTACATATAGTGTCATCATGTTGTACACTGGAAACTAATATAATATTATCTCAATTATACTTAAACAAAAAAAAAGCTAACAAAATAGTACTAAAAATGAGGATAATGTGATAGTCCAAAAACTAGAGTGTGAAAATTCTGTGATATAGTACAGTTCCTGATACATAGTAGGTGCTTAATAAATATTTATTGGATAGAATGAATGAATAATAAAGGTAGTAATAGCAGCTAAAATTTGTTATATGCTTATTTTGTGCCAGTCACTGGGCCAGAAGTGTTCTACATAGTATGCCATTGGATCGTGACTTGTAGTTTGTCATTTTATCTTTATTTTGTAGAGGAAGGAACTAATGCATAGAAGGTAACTCACACAAAGCCACACAGCTAGTGGTGGTAGGTCTACTCTTTGTCTTTAAACCCTAAGCGGACATCTCCACATCCCTAGGGAATAGATTCTAAAAGATAAAATGGAGCTTTTATTTCCAGTTCCACCTGGGTTTCCTAAGGTGGTAAAAATATTCCAGCACATTAAAGGTCAGCTCAATTAGCTCTGTTGTGATGAGTATGCCGCCAAGGTCGTGCACTTGATGATGAATGTCGGTGCTTGCCTGGTTGAACAGTGTGTGTTTTGGGAAGCCTTGGAAGTCCCTGAGCAAGCCTGACTTTTAGCCTCCTCCACCCCTTCTCTGGAACTCCTGCTTCCCTGTCCGTGTGAAGCATGTCCTGTCTTGGCGTAAGCTAAGGTTTCTATGGAGTTCATCTTCCTGCCCTGAGCACGGCTCTGTCTCAGACGACTTGCATGGCAGTGACCACATGCTGCCTCGGACAGGTGTGTTGTTTGACTCAGAGAGTGGCTGTGATGGTCACCACCACATCTGGAATGTCAAAGGTGCATGTGAAGACTGTGACAGTGAAATGAGTGTTTTTAAATTACCATTTTTATTGGTGATTTCACGTATGAATGCACATTTATTTGTCTTTTATTCATTTTTCCAATGCATTTGACATTCAGTATTATATTAGTTTCAGGTGTACAGCATAGTGGTTAGACATATGACTTATACAGTGATCACCCCATAAGTCTAGTACCCACGTGGCACCATGCATAGTTACATATGTGTACATACTTAAATGTTAAAAGTTGATATTTGTCTATTCACTCATAATGCTAAACAGTTACATTTAAGTTGACCAAGACCCTCCTCCACACCCTTTGCTTTGTGTTTGCAGTGTGTCTCTGCTGTGTCCAGCACAGCGACCGTCCAGCACAGTGACCTATGAAACAGACAGTGGCAATGGGCTAAATATTGATTAAGTCTCACAACTTCATAAATACAACCTGGTCTCATGCTTGGAAGTCATTCTCAGATATTTGGAAAATCTCAGGATACCAGTAGCTTCTAACTTACTGCAATTGTAAACTTTTTTTTTTTTTTAATTTGGTTACTTTTCAAGTACATTTTTTTTTCTCTTCCCCCCCCCGCCCGTTCTTCCCCCTCCCTCCCGTTCCCCCTCCCCCCAGTCCTCATCTCTGTGTCATTCATACTTGTTCCTCAAAATCCCTCCCCCTTTTTCCCCTTATGTTCCCTTCCCTCTCCCCTCTGGTCGCTGCCCACTTGTTCTCAATTGTAAACTTTTTATGTTTAAGACTATGTAGGTTTTCTTTGAATAGTCCCCACCTGCGAAATCAGAGGGCTGAGAGAGGAAAAGCATTTGGCAGAAAACTCACAGAGTCTTCTTAAAATTATAAGTTGTTCCTCACATATGATTTCTTTGGTGTGACTCATGGAGTGCTACGGTTTGGAATAATTTCAGAGCTGAGTGATGTTTTATAAAAGCGGAAAATGGTTATTTTTCTCTTTATTTGCTTTTCACCTTTTCCACGCTAGTTTCATGGAAGAGAAGCGTCAGGCCATAAGTAGATGGTGGGAATCAGGGCATTTCACCCAGAAAACAAACGCCACTTCCTGACAGAAACCTCTCTGCTGCATTGGGGAAAGCCAATGATCTCATCATCAGTCATTAAGACAGGAAGGGACCTGTGACTTTTTTTTCCCTTAAATTCCTCAAATGTGGCCCATGGACCACCAACTTCAAAATCACCTGTGTTAAAAAACACACGTTTCTTATCTCCACTCTAGACCATTTGAATTAGGGTCTCCAAGGGATTCTAGGGGACACAGATTCCTCATAAGCTCCATAAGTGATTCTTATGACACTAGAGTTTGGTAATCACTTTATTCCAACCGCCTCATAGCACAGGGAAATTGAGGCCCAATACAGGGAAGTAACTTATCAATGGTAAACTAGACAGTAAATAACAAATCACCCTTCTTCGCTATTCAAAACCACCCAGGTGAGCTGCAATTTTAAAATTCATTTGACATGCATCTTTCTGCCTCAGCTGTATAGTTATGTAACTTAATTACTTCTTAGCTTGATTTGATGGCCTTATTCTATTAGATAAGATGTGTTAATTACTCTGATGACAATATGTGGTAATAGTGGCTCAGTGTTACATTAATAATTTCAAGATCATGAATAAAATCCAACACCTCTGCGTCTGAGCCATTATTAATTTGTTTCACCAGTGCTGAAGTGTTTAAAATTCAGTTTCAAGCATGTCTTCTAAGAGAAAAAAAGAATAATACATGTACTGAAAACCTCCCCTTTATTCCACTCTTAACTCTGTCCTTGCTACACAGTTAGCTGTATAGTATACCTAATTAGTGAGGTAAAAATCCAATTTCATTTTATTTTTAAAAATGCAGGTAAATCAAAGCAAAGTCTTTGCTAATAAAGGAGGAGAAAGTAGAAGCAATATAAATCTTATGAAAATGTATCAGTTATAATGAATCTCAAGGGTAAGAATAATTCTATAAGTAGAATTTTTTATTAGCCTGCATTTTTGAGTGGACTCAAAAGTCCTTAAAGTCACCTTTCCTCACCTAAAAAAAATTTTCATTTACATGATGATAAAGCAGTTGCTACCTAGGCAGAAGAGAAGGCAGTGGCCACCTGCTCTGTCTGCTGGCCGAGTATCCATTTCTTTCCTTTGGCACTAGCAACCTAATGGAGAATAACCATTTCCCTAGTTGGTGTGGGAACAGCCCTAAGTGGCATAGTTGGACAGTCAGCATAAGACTGACCAATCAGCATAGTCCACCCTCTTGTGAGTTGTGATTGGCTTAAAGATGGCACAGGGTACCCAACCTTTTGGCATCTCTGGGCCACACTGGAAGAAGAAGAGTTGTCCTGGGCCACACATTAAATACATTGCAACATGTAATTACAAGAAAAATCCTGTAATGTTTTAAGTAAACCTACGCTTTTGTGTTGGGCTGCATTCATAGCCATCCTGAGCCACATGCAGCCTGCAGGTCGCAACTTGGGTACCCCTGGATGATAGAAGTTGGTGGAATCAAAGCTCATTCCAGGACTTTCCAGGACAATTGAGAGAGATATGTACTGCAAACCTGGAGCATAGACTTGGGGAAACTGACTTCCATCTTGCCACTGTAAAACGAAAGTCTATCCCCTGGCTGGTATGGCTAAGTTGGAGCATCATTCTGTGGACCAAAAGGTTGCAGTTCAATTCTTGGTCAGGGCACAACCCAGGCTGTGGGTTCAATCTTTCCATCCCCAGTTGAGGCATACAGGAGAAGATACTAGGTGTATTTTTCTCTTGTGTGTCCATATATATTTTTTAAAGATTTTATTTAATTTTAGAGAGAGGGGAAGGAAAGGAGAAAGAGTGGGAGAGAAATATCAGTGTGTGATTGATTTTCATGTGCCCCCTACCAGGAACCTGGCCCACAACCCAGGCATGTGCTCTGACTGGGAATTGAACCGGAGACCCTTTGGTTCACAGCCTGCGCTCAATCCATTGAGCCACACCAGCCAGGGCTCACATCAGTATTTCTCTCTGTCTTTGTAACTCCCCCTCCCTTCCTCTCTCTCTTCCCCCTTCTCTTCCTCCTTTCCTCTCCATCCCTCTCTCTCTCTGAAGAGCAATGAAAAAAATGTCCTTAGGTGAGGATAAAAAAAATTTTTAAGAAAAAATCTACCATTTTAGAAAAAAGAGGGGGAGGGCATGAGACCAATTCCTGGTGACAGATTTATGTCCCCGAATCCAGCCAAACTTAAAGTTACTTACTATTTTTTTTTCACTATGCAATCAAAATACTCTTTTTAGCTTAAGCCCTTATGAGTTAGGTTTCTACCACTTTCAGCAACAACAAGAAGGCACTAAATTGTTTTTAAACGTTGTAAACGCGTGAGTTTCCAGGCATGGGAGTGCCTGCACTGAGCTTGCAAGTGTCCCCCTAGGTCTTCACTGCGCCCAGTGGGGCAGACTAGTAGTTGACCTGCATCAGAGGCAGGGTGACCATATAAGGTATTACTCAAATCAGAGTACTTTTTCCCCTCTTATCTTTGTATTAGGGAAAATTTCAAACCTACCTAAAAGTAAACAGAATAGTATAATCAGCCCACGAACCCACCCGTAACCCAGCTCCAACACCACCGAGGCACTGGCCAGTCCTGCCTCAGTCATGCCCCATCAGCTCCCCTCACCTCCAGTATCCTGTTGAAGTGAATCCCAGACATCATCATCTCATTGATGAAATTTTGAGAGGGAGACGAAGGGACTCTTACGACAGGAGAAGAAAGACTATCTCAAAGGGCAGACTATATTGAAAATAAAGGGATCGGAGTCTGTAACCATAGTACTGTACTCCAACCACCTGAGACAGTGGACCAACAGGAGTGCTAAAAAGCCTTGAGACCTTTTCCTTTCTAGCAGCGCTTTTTAGTTATATAAATGTTTTATTCGGTACTATTTAAGTCTGGGTCTTCCAAGAAACAGATGCCAGAACAGGATAAAATGTGCATGAATTTGATTAGGGGAACATCCACACAAAAAAAATGGGGAAAAAGCCCAGAAAAGTCTGGGAGAACAATTAAACTACCAGGTAAGTCTGACCCCAAGGGAAGGAAAGAGGAGGAAAGTGGGTGTAAGTGTCCCAGAAGCTGCAAGGCTGGGAGGGAGTCCTCAAGTCAAAGTCAATTGTGATTGAAGTCCCCTGGTAAGCCCCCCACTGCTCTCAGTCCTAGGTTGGAAGCAGCCCATGGAAGCAGCATCTTATTCTGTCTCGGCTGCTGTGATAAAGTACCGTAGAAGGGTGGCTTATAGACAGCAGATGTTTATTTCTCACAGGTCAGGAAGCTGAGCAGTCCAAGATTAGGACTCTGGCAGATTTGGTGTCCAGTGAGGTCTTGCTGCTTGGTTCACAGATGGCCTTCTTGTTGTGTCCTGACATGAAAGAAGGGGTGTGGGAGCACTCTGGGGTGCCTTTAAAAGATTTCTGTTATCCTCACCTGAGGACATGCTTATTGATTTTAAAGAGAATGGAAGGGAGGGAGGGAAATATCACTGGATTGCCTCCCATACACATCCCGACCAGGGTGGGGGGACTGAACCCATAAACCTTTCTGTTTATGGGACAGTGCTCCAACCACCTGAGCTACCCAGCCAGGACTCTGGGTCCTCCTTCATTAGATCACTGATCTCATTCAAGAGGGCTGTCTCCCCTCAGGGCATAATTACCTCCCAGTGGCCACACCTCCAGTGCCATCATAAATGGGGATCAAGTTTTAACACAGGAAGTTTGGGTACACAACATTCACTCTGTAGCACACAGGGAAGGGTTTCAGAGCAGCTGAGACCCTTGGTTGATTTTGCTCCCTTTAGTTGAAGTCTGTGAGGCATATTTTTATGGCACATACCAACTTTTTTCTAAATATCGGCTAGGTAATGTAACATAGTGGGTAAAGCATGGACTTAAGAATCAGAGCAGCTCTGTTAAAATCTTGGCTCTAGTGCTTAGTTCAGCTAGTGCTCTAGTTCAGCTGTGGGCTGATCACTTGAGTTCAGTGTACCTACCACAGGAAGTGGAGATAGAGATAGTCCTTACCTCGTGGGCTGTTACAAAGACCGAGTGAGATAAACTACACTCGGGGCCAGGCAGAGTGTACAGCCTATTTAGCAGGTGCTCGACTAATTGTTAGTGGTGATGATGATGGTAACAGACAGGAAGAGTTTATGAATAGGCTTGTTTCTGGACCTTTAGTCATAGGTTCACATTTTTAGAGACTGTATCTAAAGAATGGATCTAAAGTGACTAATTTATACCATTCAGGAGTTTGACTTAGTCTTCCGAGTTGGTCTTATTTTCTTCTGGTATATCAAAGGCATCTTCTTGGTGCCATTCCTGAGCTGTGCACTCAGCATTTCTGCTGCCTGAATGACTTTCCCCAGTCTCTCCTTTATCTACCTGCTTCCTACTCATCTTTCTGGTTTCAGTTTAAGAATAAATTAATTAGGCAAGACATCTCTGACCCCACAGTCTAATAAAGGTTCTTGTTTTTAATATAGCCTCTAAGAATTGTGCTCCTAAAATTGCATTCCTTTTCTAGCTAGGACTTCTGTTAGTAATTAGACATTTATTCATATTTGATCAATGGTTGTCTTTCCCATGTGAGAGCAAGGATCATATCTGATTTTGCTTTCAATTTAAATCCAATGCCTAGCATAGCACTAGCTCGGAGCACAGTAACACTTGTTAGCTAAATGAATAATGTGTATCTACTCCTCAGAAATAGTCAGGCCTTTGTCAATTAATTGTTTCTATGTGACTCAGAGGAGACTGAGCCATGAAACTAGCTTGGCAACAAATTACTGTAAAAAGGAGGAGGCATTTGACTAGTTCTCTGGGCAAAGAACACCATGTCCTGGTTTTATTTTTATTTTTGTTATTCCAAGTTGTTTATTTTGATTTGTTTGATAAGAACACTTGACGTGAGAGCTCCCCTCTTAATGGATTTTAAATACACACTTAACAAGTCCAGGCACAAGGGTGTGCAGCAGAGCTCTAGGACCTACTCATCTTGTGTAACTGATGCTTTCTGCCCATTGAACAGCTCCTCATCTGCCCCAGGCCCCAGCACTGGTATCCACCCTTTTACTCTTTCTGGGAGTCTGACTGCTTTAGATACCTCATATTAGTAGAATCGTGCAGTATTTTTCCTTCTGTAACTGGTTTATTTCACTTAGCATAATGTCCTCCAGGTTCATTGATGTTTCATGTGGCAAAATTTCCTTTTTTTTTTTTTTATCCTCACCTGAGAAACACTTATTGATTTTAGGAAGAGAGGGAAAAGAGGGAAGGAGAGAGGAAGAGGAACATTGATCAGTTGCCTCTCATACAAGCTCTGACCAGGGATTGAACCTGCAACCTAGATATGCGTCCCAGCTGGGAATCAAACATGTGACCTTTTGGTTTACAGGACAATGCTCTGACCAACTGAGCCACCGCAGGGAAAGATGTCCTTCTTTTTAAGGCTGAACAATAACTCCACTGTACCTATACACATTTTCTTTCACTGATGGACACTTGGGATGTTTCCATATCTTGGATATCGTGAATAATGCTGCATTGAATATGGGAGTGCAGCGACTTCACGGCGTAGGGCTGCCTCACTGCAGGTTTGCGCTTCTGTGCTCCTGTAGTATTGTGTGTAAGGAAGGCCTCACTATCACTGCAGTGACAGCAGCTGTGTCTGGGGATTCAGGATGCTAGGTTAACGCTCTAATTTGCTTCTCCACCTTAGTGACAGACAGGTTCTGAGTGACTTTTATTTCTCACCTGCTTCTTAAGTCAGTGTCTTTCCAGGGGTCGAGATTTGGGAGTGCTTTCTAGAGAAATGGTTGCAGGAGACAATGCTATCTTCTCTCTCAACTGCCCCTCCCATCTCCTACATCTGCTGCAGTGTAACTAAGTAGGACCACAAGCTCCAGCCAGCCTCAAGCAGCCTGAGAGTCAATGTCCATGTTTAATTTCCACCTATGAAGCAGTCTGATGATTGCGTTTATTTACCATAAGCAACCAGTCAGCTGGGCTTATTAAGCACTCACCAAAAAGACTGCTTTACTATGCTGTCTGTGGGTGCAATCACAGATGTTTATAGACCGGATCTCTTCCCTTTGATAACTTGGATGAAAAGTGATGGTGATTATACTAAACACACACATAGGCACACACACGCTTCTTTTCACCCCTTCATATCTCATTTTATCATATATCTCTTTATTGAGCTTCACCAGTGTTGTGCTTTTTACAAATTAAGGCAAGATGCTCCACCAGCAAAAAGATTGTTTGACTGCAACACTTGCTGTGTTGTGGTGGTCTGGACCCCAGCCTGCAGTATCTCTGAGGTCTGCCCATGTAACAGTACAGGCCACTGATGTCACTTGCCAAGATTTCTGTGGCAGACTCTTTTCCAGCCTTTTTGGGCCCAGGAGATCTGGGTAATGGAAGATCTCAGTCCTACAGTGGGTTCTCATTGTTCTCTAAATATTGCCTGAGCCCCCCAGCAGCATATAAATGTCTTTCATGCTCTTTGCTTCCATTTCCTCGTATTCCCTCCCCACATCCCTCTTCCTCCCATCATAGATTCCAGGCCATGGCCACACTGAATTACAGGTCATGTGCTTTCTCACATCCAGGCTTCTGAATAAACTCTTCTCTTTGACTAGAACACTTCCTTCTCTCTCATTCCCTCTTCTCTTTCAGGCTTGTTATAGATTGTTCTCCTTAAGTCTCAGCTTAGATGAGACAACCTTTAGGGACCATTCACTGACAATATACCCAGAAGAAGCACCTTGCCCTGGGGCTTCCAGAACACCAAGTGCCTTCCCCTCAGCCCTTGTCACCTCCCCTCAGCTGTGAAGACCATGAACTTAGGAACTCTGACTTGTTCATTGCCAAATTTCCAGTGTCTAGAGCAAGGCTTCACACAGTTAGCATTAAATAAATGCTTGTTCAAGAATTTTTGAACAATTTCTGTAGAGACTCTGCAATATATAAACAATTTTTGTGTGTATTTCATTTCATTTTCATAAAGAGGCATATGAGAAGGGTATTAATAGACACATATGAGAGGGTGTGATGACAGCCCTAACCAGGTTGCTCAATTGGTTAGAGCACTGTCCCAATAAGCCAAGGTTGTGGGTTCGATCCCTGGTCAGGGCACATACCAGAAGCAACCAGTGAATGCATAGATAAGTGGAACAACAAATCGATGTTTCTCTCTATCTTTGTTGATAGAGGAACAAACACATCTATCTATACTGTAAGATTTTTAAAAAAGTTTATAGCCTTTTCTATCAAGAATGCTAGTTTGTGATGAGTTGAAATATTCTGCCCTCTAGCTTATCAAACTCCACTCAATATGTGTGACTCAAAGCATTTAAATTAAAATGGAAACACTTGTGTCACAGATCAGATTGGACCTTGTAACTTATTAGGCCTCCTAATTTCAGTGCTGCCTGCCATTCTCTCCCTGACTCTACATGACTGCACGGAGATTTTCACGGCTGCTTCTAACCCAGACCTTCACCTGCTTTGAAAGTCAGTTTGGATTCACAGAAAAAGCGAGAAAAAAAAATCCAGTTCTCTTTATCTGCCTCCAGGGTCTAATTCATTTGGAGAATAAATGAATTCTTTCTTATCCTAAGAAAGAATTTTGGAAGACAGGCAGTTCACAAATTTTTTAAAAATCTTTTTTAAAAATTCTATTTTACTGGAGAGAGAGAAGGAAAGGAAAGAGGGAGAGAGGGGGAGAGAGAGAGAACATCAATTTTTAGTTCCACTTATTTATCACTCATTGGTTGATTCTTGTATGTGCCCTGACTGGGGCTCAAACCTGCAACCTCCGTGAATCAGGACAATACTCTGACCAACTGAGCTACTCAGCCAGGGATTTAACACCTTTAACTCTGGTAATAATAGAGTCTACAAAACAGATACATCCTGCTTATAAGCAAAAACTTTCCTGTTATAGTATAATGTTATGGTCAGCCTTTGACATTTTTGAACTGCTTATAGTATGGCTAGGTCCATATTGTTTAGAAGTTCTGATGAAGGTTTGAGGAAGTTTAGGAGTTTTGAGGAGAATTGAGCATAAGAGAGCTAGGGGATGAAACCACCCACTGTGGATTTGTTTGTGGAAGCAGAGGTATTTAGAGCAGGAAGTGATGGTTTGAGCCATGGCAGAGATTTTGCTCTGGGGCCCTGCATGACGGCGTCTCCTCAGACAGAAGTATGTAGTGGTGATTTCAGAGCTTCCCAACACTGGCGACCTGCAGCTGAGAGCATGTGCTCTGGTGCTTTGCAGACTTTGGAAGTTACCCGTTTCCAACTGAGACCTCCTCCTTGCTCTGAGAGATGGGCTTCCTTGCTTTGAGAGCTCAGTAGTTCCCCAGAGATCCATCTTCTAGAATGCCTTTGGGACTTTCTCTTCTTCAAGTATAAGGGTGACACCTTCAGCCGTTACTTTTTTGGGGAGCTTTGTTGGGCTTTCTTGTCTCTTTCCATTAGAATTCAAGAACCCTTTCTTCTGTTCCCACAGCATCCACGGTAAGAGCTGTATGCCCTGGCCCCACTGCATTTTTAAATAATCAACATTATTTGGTGTTTTTTCTACATACCTCAATCCCTCTTTCTACAGATTATCACTGTGTTGACAGTTTCTGGTATTTCTTTCCATAAAAAAGAAATTTTGCAATATGTGTAACTAAATATAAACATGGCTTTTAAGAAATCATATAAAATTATATTTTTGGCAGTCTTTTTCACTCTGTTTTTACTGATGTATTTTGGATATGTTTTTATTAATACATGCAGGCCTGCCTTATTGTTTTAACAATTCCATTTTATGAACGTCTATAATTTATAATCACCCACGCTCCCAGTTATGAGCATGTTAATTTATTGCAGCATTCTGTTTTACTAACATCCCAGTGAGGAATCCGCAGGATTGAGAACTGGTGAATTTCTGCAAGCATGTCTTCAGGATGTATCCCAGTGGGAGTTCTGGATCAGAGGGCATGTGCCTGTTTTATATGGGTGGATTATCTCTGCATAAATATTTCACATCAATTAGCCTCCCACCAGCAGCATCCCACTATGTATAAAATGGGTTCATATCTCTCTTCCCCTACCTAGAAGGTGAGAAAATTGAGTGTAGGGACTTGCTTTCTGTCCCTTGATCCCTGAAACACCTAGCGCAGTGCTCAGTAAATATTTGCAGAAGGAAGCAATGATGAATGAAAAGTTCTGCTCATATTTTAGCCTGTGTGAACACTGTCAGAGTTATGTCAGAGGTAATATTAAAGTCACACGCTAATGTGACACTAAGGCATGTTAGATAATTTAAGGAGAGGTGTGTGCGTGTGGTTGTGAATTCACCAGGCAGTCACACAGTTGCCTCATTAATCTTCTTTAGTGACTTGGGAAGAGAAGAAACAATAATTCCATTATCAATTTATATCTCATTTTTTCTCAGAATTGACTGTCCCCTGGTACCAGTAGATGTAAGGTGGGTGATTGGAGTGTATGGATGGGAACAAGAAGGGAGGGGCGACTTCTGTTCTTGGTCCCCAGCAGAGAGTGTGTTCTCCTGGCAGACTATGGCCTGAAACCTCACTCTCCTCATGTCCTTTCTTACATGTGTTCCATCATACCTGTGCAGACTGGTTGTGTATCCTAAGGGCCCAACAGGTAGACTCAAAACTCTCCACCCTGACCATCAAGGCCCTCTGTTGTCAGACCTGTTCCTCCCAGCTATTGCCAGTTACTCCCGGCCAGCTAGAGGCATCTGTGGGCTTGGCCAGCCTGCTGCCAGATTCTTTGATGCCAGTCATTCTTGGTTCAGGTTGGCTGCCATAGTGATTTTTAATCTACACCCACTTTTTTAGTGAGTGGACTGTAAATATGCCACCCAACTATATTGTGGCCTGGAGACTCAGAACAGTTTTTTTAAAGACCTCCAATGCCTTCCAAGGCACACGTATTTGAAAACTGTATGCACCCCATAATTCTGACACCTCTGGGGGGAGATAAGGTGAAATCTTAGAGGTATTTACTACTTTCCCCTGACTGCTCACCAGGCTGATGTCTCTTTGGCTGATCAGCACTGACTGGCTCAGTGCAGGTGTAATGAATGTCTTAGATTACCCAGTGACTTTGAACTTTAATTTTTATTAGCTTGGCTCATTCACAGAGCACCTCTGTGCTTCCCTCATCTTTAGGATGCCTCCTCTCTGCAGGCCCATGGGATTTATGGCTCCAGGGTTGGAAAAGCATAAAAATGAGATGGTCCTCCTGAGAGGTTTGTCTCTTCAGGTTAGTGTTAATGTAGAAGCCAGTATTTACCCACTAGTCATATTTACCCACGGCCATAAAAAGTACATCCACAGCAGAGTGCTAAAGGATGGCTCTTGTTCAGAGCCATTGCAGCATCTAAAACTGACATTGCAATCAATGAAAACACTTTATTGGCCCTCTCGGGTTTTACTACAGAAAATTGCAAATCTCTATTATGTACCAACACAGCAACAGATTTTGTTGGTGGCCTTAAATCAATCTGTTAGATATATTTGAAGGAGTAGGGATATTACTGCAGTTGGATAGGAATTCACAGGTGGTCCCAAGAAATAAACCTCTACAAATAAACAATCAATCAAATAAACAAATACACAGACATCGATATTTGCATAGGTCTCACGAGCCTGCAGAATACTTTGGCATATATCATATGTTCAGTGCACCAACCCTAGAAATGAGCAGTTATGATTCATAGTAACTGCATTTTAGAGATGAGGGCATTTGAAGTTCAGGGGAGTTGAGCAATCCGAGGATGAAATTTTTATGAGTGGCTTTGGTGGCTCTTGTGTGTGTTACACTCCAGGGCTTCCAAAATTACCAGCAAAGCTATAGTTGCTTCAGCTCTGAATCCACCAAGTCCACGGAAGTAGGCTGAGTATCTGGAGTGAGAAATAAACTCATCATTTATAAGATACTTAGCTTATAGGAATAACAAGTTCAATTCATATTCTTGCAAACAAACAGTAACCAGAGGGGAGATGGGAGAGGAAAAGGGGGGAGGCAGAATCCCATACTGTATAGCCTGTTTGCAACTGTTCCTTTCCATCCTCTGCTCCCTGGTTCATGGTCAGAAAGAGGAACAGAAAACCTAGTAATAAACCTGGAGGAATGAAAAGTTGTAGAAACACAAAGTAGAGGAAACCAGAGAGGACTTAATAGATGGAACTTAACTTGGGTATTAAAATGGCCACAGAAGTTTTCTAAGGGGAAGAAGAAGGCATTCTAGGAAGAAAGGAAAACACAGGCACAGTGAAGAGTTTCCACTTCAGGCTGCATAGAGAGTACTCATCACTTACCAAAAGTTTATCGCATCCTCATGAGTTTACTGCACTGTTTCATTTGCTTAAGGTGTTGACTATGCATTGTCTTGTTAGTACTCTTGCTTTAAGCTAGAAAGGATTCCTCAAACTTTTACAGTAATGAGGCCACAGAGAACAGCACAGTCACTGAAGTAGTTGTTTCAACAACACACAGCAGTATCCTGAGCTGATGAATTTCAATGACTTGCTCTCTCTCAGCCTTCTGCAGTGTGATGATTGCTACTTAAATATGCAAAAAAGACTTCAGGTCTTCATCTCATTCATGCAGGAGAGACAGTAGCATAGCCTGAAAAGCAGAGGGTATGTAATTACCCAGGAGAAGGGTGAATGACAGTTGTCAGCTGTCAAACAATGTGTTACCATAGATGTGATGTCTCCTTAAAGGTGGAAGGTGGTGCTCCATCCATTTCTCTACAGATTTGAAGAATTTGAAGTCTCTTAATTGAAAGTATGATGTTACCGTCATTCATCAATATTGGTATCATATCACCAAGAGTCAGAGAAAATCCTAGCAACACCCTAGGAATATGCTTTATTCTTAAGGAACAGTAGGAAAGTCCCAGAGCTTATGTGAATGTGTTGAGTGTGATTATCTGTAAAAATGCTTTGGTATAGTTGAACTCAACTCTTGTTTTTGAACTTAAGTTTCTCCGTCCCTTGTATCCTATTCAAGAAGCAATTGAAATAGTTCCTCTATGTCTTTCACAGTTAGAGAATAATTCCTATGCTCGGAATATATGTAATTGTGACCTTTTGACTGCTAAGACTAAAGGAAAATGCAAGGGATTTTATTTTTTATTTATTTATTTTTATTCTTTAAAAGTATATTTTATTGATTATACTATTACAGTTGCCCCATTTTCCCCCTTTATTCCCCTCTCCCTTCTACCCCCTTACCACCAACATTCCTCCCTGCCACCCTAGTTCATGTCCATGGGTCATACATGTAAGCTCTCTGGCTTCTCCATTTCCTATACTATTCTTCACCTCCCCCTGTTTATTTTCTACCTGCCATTTATACTCCTTATTTCCTGTGCCTTTCCCCTTATTCCCCTTCCTCCCACTCCTTGCTGATAACCCTCCATATAATCTCCATTTCTGTGATTCTGTTCCTGTTCGTTGTTTGCTTATTTGTTCGTATTTGTTTTTGTTTTCTTAGGTTCAGTTGTTGGTAGTTGTGAATTTATTGTCATTTTACTGTTCATATTTTTTATTTTCTTCTTTCTCTTAGATAAGTCCCTTTAATATTTCATATAATAAGGACTTGGTGATGATGAACTCTTTTAACTTGACCTTATCTGGAAAGCATTTTATCTGCCCTTCCATTCTAAATGATGCTTTGCTGGATAGAGCAATCTTGGTTGTAGGTCTTTGGATTTCATGACTTGGAATACTTCTTTCCAGCCCCTTCTTGCCTGGAAGGTCTCTTTTGAGAAATCAGCTGACAGTCTGATGGGAACCCCTATGTAGACAACTGTCTCTTTTTCTCTTGCTGCTTTTAAGATTCTCTCCTTATCTTTAATCTAGAGTAATGTAATTATGGTGTGCCTTGGTGTGTGCTTCCTTGAGTCCAACTTCTTTGGGACTCTCTGAGCTTCCTGGACTTCCTACAAGTCTGTTGCCTTTGCCAGATTGGGGAAGTTCTCCTTCATTATGTTTTCAAGTAAGTTTTCTATTTCTTGCTCTTTCTCTTCTTCTTCTGGCACCCCTATGATTCGGATATTTGTAACATTTAAAGTTGTCTTAGAGGTTCTTAAGCCTCTCCTCATATTTTTGAATTCTTGTTTCTTTTTTTAAAATATATTTTATTGATTATGCCATTACAATTGCTCTATTTCCCCCCTTCATTCCCCTCCACCCTGCACACCCCCCTCCATTCCCCCCCTTCAGTTTATGACCACGTGTCTCAAGTTCTTTAGATTCTACATTTCCCCTACTATTCTTGCCCTCCCCCTATCTACTTTCTACCTACTGTCTATGCTACTTGTTTTCTGTACCTTCTCCCCCCTTTTCCTTCTCCCACTCCCCTGTTGCTGACCCTCCATGTGATGTTCATTTCTATGGATCACTCCTGATCTAGCTGTCCTCTTAGTTTGCTTTTGTTTTAGGTGTGGTTGTTAATAACTGTGAGTTTGCTGTCCTTTCACTGTTCATCTTTTTTATCTTCTTTTTCTTAGGTAAGTCCCTTTAACGTTTCCTATAATAAGGGCTTGGTGATGATGAACTCCTTGAATTTGATCTTATCTGAGAAGCACTTTATCTGCCCTTCCATTCTAAATGAAAGCTTTGCTGGATGATAGATCAATCTTGGATGTAGGTTGTTGGATTTCATGACTTGGAATACTTCTTTCCAGCTCCTTCTTGCCTGTAGGGTCTCTTTTGAGAAATCAGCTGACAGTCTGATGGGAACTCCTCTGTAGGTGACTGTCTCCTTATCTCTTGCTGCTTCTAGGATTCTCTCCTTCATTTTAATCTCGGCTAATGTAATGATGATGTGCCTTGGTGTGTTCCTTCTTGGGTCTAACTTCTTTGGGACTCTGAGCTTCCTGGATTTCCTGGAAGTCTATTTCCTTTGCCAGATTGGGGAAGTTCTCCTTTATTATTTGTTCAAATAAGTTTTCCACTTGTTACTCTTCCTCTTCCCCTTCTGGTACCCCTATAATTCAGATGTTGGAACGTTTAAAGATGTCCTGGAGGTTCCTAAGTCTCTCCTCGTGTTTTTGAATTCTTGTTTCTTCTTCCTTTTCTGTTTGGTCATTTTTTTCTCTTTCTGATCCACTCCTTTGATTTGAGTCCTAGTTTCCTTTCCATTACTATTGGTTTCCTGTGCACTTCCATTCATTTCACTTAGTTTAGCCTTCATATGTTCCTCTAATTTGTGACTATAGTCAAGCAGTTCTGTGAGCATCCTGATCACCAGTGTTTTGAACTGTGCATCTGAAAGTTTGGCTATTTCTTCATCACTTAGATTTATCGGCTCTGGGGCTCTGAGTTGTTCTTGAGCCATGTTTTGATCTGTTCCTGCCTGATATGTATGAGGAGCGGAACCTTAGGTGCTCACCAGGGCGGGGCTACCCAGGTTGCTGGCTTTTGATGCTGTATGTGGGGGCGGGGTCAGAGAGGGACAGTAGCAGTCCCCTCTGCTTCTTCGTGCCACTGGGGCCTGCATGGTGCTGGGGCCTGCTCGCTCTGTCGCATGACTTGCTCCTTCACAGGTTTATCTGCACGCAAATGTGTGACCGCAGTCCGCCCTTAGTGGGTCCACAGCTTTGCGCCCTCAGTGGGTCTGCCCGCTACTTCACACCTGGGATCCACCCACAGCTGCCTGCTTGCCTGGGTCGCGCACCCGGGTTAGTTCAGTTGATCTTTCTTGCCTGACCCCACTCTGCTGCTGGCTCTGCCCCTCTTACCGGTTTGACTGAAGGGTTTGTTATTGTCAGACTTCCATATAGTTCAATTTTCTGTGGTTTGGCTGCATTTTGGTTGCTAAAAGTATGTTGTTTTTAAACTTGGTTGTGCGAGAAGGTACAGTGTGTCCACCTGCACCTCCATCTTGGCGGAAGTCCTCGAAAATGCAAGGGATTTTAGAGGAAGCTTGCATATATTAAAAAAATAAAGGAGAGGGCTTTTTTGGCTAAAAAAAACACAGAAAATTTAATATACAGGATTCCCCCCTTCTGTTTCTTATTAAACACCCCTAATGACAAAAGGGAGTAAAATGTCATAAAAATACAAGGACAAAGAGGATGATACAGAAGATGGCACTAGATGAGAAATGTCGATAACACCTTGGAACTTAGAAAGTGGAATAACAAGTGGTAACTGGCTTAGAAGAGAAGAGAAAGCTGATCCTGTGTGGAGGAGAAAAAAAGAAGCTGAGTCTGTGACCCTGGCAAGGCCAAAGAGACCAAAGATTCCAGGCTGCTGAGGACATCAGAGGGGGGCAGGGCTGAAAACAGAGGCATGGGAACACTTAGGCTACCTGGTAAATCATCCACTGTGCAAGTGAATAATCCACTCTCCCTGTCCTGGCTGGTACAGAGAGAATTGTCTTCAGATAAGTGAACAAGCAAGGCTTTGGACTCAGACAACAAACCCAGTGGATGGTGATGCTGAAGTGCTATACTGAAAGTAGAGAAGTAAGTTAAAATCTACACATTGACTCATAAGACCCTCAACTTCCATCCTCTGCCTATCTCCCAGAACTCTAAATAGCTTGTTAAGAAATTGGAGGGATTTCTCCCTAGAGAAACCAGTATGCCCAACAAGGAGTGGTGGGAAGGCACTAAAAATACTAGTGCTTGACATTCCCCAAAGAAACAGCCAGGTCTCCATTTGATCATGAGACTGTAAAACTTGTGAATAAAAATGTTATAATTCTCTGTGCCATTTTCTATAACTAAGAAGATTTTTAAAGGTGATTTCATTATGCATTTTAGGATTTCCAGGATGAGACAGTTAATATTAGATAATTTCAGTAATCTACTCCACAGAATTGGAATCACTGGACTTCCTCCTCTTGAAAAATAATATGTATTTATTATTTTAATGTGGCTTGTCTTCTGTTCTTATCACTTGGTCCCTGGTGTATCAGTTTTGTATTGCCACAATAATGCTGCATAAGAAACCACCACAAATCTCATGGCTTAAAACAATAAGACTGTATTTAGCTTAATTAAGAGTGCAGTCTGGTTAGATGGTTATTGTGGTGTTGGCTGGTTTCACTCAACTGATTTGTGTGTGGTTAGCTGCAGGAGGGCCTGGCTGTTCTGCTTGTTTGTTTGTTTTCCCTGCAAGTCTCTTTGTATGTCTGGGCATTACCTGGCTGTTGGTTTGTCTAGGATTGTTGAGGTTGGGGTGGTTTCAGACAACTCTGTTCTGCTTCATGTGTCTCATTTTCTTGCAGTCTAATTTGGGCGTGTTCATGGTAAAGGTAGAGGAGCAAGTGTGAAAGCAAGCCTCGGTGCGAGTTTCACACCTCTGCTCACATCAGGTTTGCTAATGTCCCAATGGCCAAAGCATGCCACATGGCTGAGTCCTGAGTCAAGGGCAGTTGAAGAATTGGGTCTACCAATGCCATCAGTCTGCCACATCTGACCCCACATTATCCTCTTCTCTCTCCTTTGTGTATGGACTTCACTGCAATTTACGAAGTAGAGGTTTTGGGAGTTGCCCTTATCCAACAGTTTACTCTTTGCTTAAAGGAGCTCCAGCTGTATACTTTTATTAGTTTACTTAAATGTACAACACAGCATGAAAAGAATGAATTTGCCTCAGAAAGCTACTGACCTAAAAAAGGAATCCCTCAGAAGGTGAAGGGAACCAGTTTAAACAATATACTTCCTGTTCTTTGAAGTGTGGTTTTGAAGGATTTAATCAACATGGGACTGGATTTTACCAATTCCTATTCAAAGTCATAGGATCACTTAGGAGCTTCCTCTGATCCATTTTCAAAGCCCAAATACTTGGACTCCATGTAGGGTGCTGTCCTGGTGGAGTACGTATCTCAATGCGTGGTTTCAAGGCTTAAGCTGGTAACCTTGAAAAATCACTCAACTCTGCTTCCTTCCTTGAGAAAGTCTAGTGATTACCCTTTTTCAAGAAAACCTATCTCATAGACTTAACGATTAAATGACACAAATGGGTGATGACACTTATCGAACCATATAAAATTCTAGGTTAATTAAAATGGTTATATTATCATGCTGGCAAAAACTTGAACTTACTCTGTGACAGCATTACAACAAAAATCGTGGCTTTCACTTGCTTTGTGGGTCGTGTGTGCTGGCACTACGATCAGCACTTTACCCCCATAATTTTATTTTATCTTAACGGGAATGCGATTATCCCTGTTGTACAGAAAATTGAGTTTTAAAAATGTCAGATAACTTACCCCATGTCACCTGGTATGGTGGGGTGTGAAACGAAAGGAATCTGGCAGGTGGATTCTGGAGCCTTTCTCCTTAATTGCTCTTCTCAGGCTGTGACATGGTGGCAGTCTTGTGCAATTGTGAATCTTCTACACTGTCCAAAGTGCTCACTCCACAACTAATTCCCATGATGTAGCAGCTTGCATTAAGTAGAAGAGATGGTACTGTTATTAATCTTTATCAAACATTTATTGTGCATTAAGAATGCTGGCCTCATTCTCTGGCATACTGCTTAAAGTAAGGGGATAAGAATATGAATGAGGAAGAAGACTTAAAAAATGTGCTCCATCCCTAAAAAAGTGAATACCTCCAGACAGCATGGGTGGAAGGGAGAGCAGACTGGAGTGCTGTACATGTGAAAATGACTTTTGTTTGTCCAAAAATCATGTATTGGAAGTCTATGAGGAAGGTTCAGGGGATCGAGGAATGAGTGAGGCAGGCCTTGCCCTAAAGGAGCTCAGGTCTAATAACACACATGCAAACACACACACAGATGATGTAGCATGGCCAAGGAGTCTAATAGAGACCTTCATCATGCGATTGACCTTGATTTGGTTATAGGGTGTAGGGAAAGGGTCTCAGTCCAGGGAAGGCTCCATGGAAGAGGCGACAATGAACTGAGTCATAATGAATGAGGAGGAACTCCTCAGAAAGAAAACCATGAAGGGGGAAGGGCTATTCTACTGCATGTAAAGTGCTAAGAACTAAGCAGGCCATAGCAGGTGCAAGGAAAAGCTGAAGGCGGGGGGGGGGGGGGGGGGTGGCACACACACTGGAGAAAGAATGTCAGAGGTGTGCAGGGCTCAGATCATGAAGGGCCATGTGGAGACAATGGAGACGTTGCTTAGAGAATGGGAAACATCAATTTTAGGAACCTATAAAATCCATCATTAAGTGAGAATTAAAATGGTAAAATGCTTTAGTACCCATGTCAGGCAGGATTTATCTCAGTTTTCCATTAGGGCTAGTGGTAGCACAGGGTGGGGCTGCCATTGGTCCCATCCGTCCAGCTGGAAGGGTCTTCCTGGGAGACCACATGGCATTCCCAACTTGAGAGAATCCAGGCAGACAGGCTGTCCCACCCACTGGCCCTTGCAAACACAGAGCTGCTACAGATTTGTTTCTGACAACTTCTAATTCTTCTTCCCTTTTGCCCGGGCTGAAGAAGCAAGCTCCTGGCACAGCTGTGACCCCACTCTCAGGTACCTGTGACAGCAGTATGGGCAATGAGCAAGCAAAAAGGTGTGTGTGAATCAGAACCCCAAGCCACAGTTGTGCACCAAGTCTGCTCCTCCAAGACTGAAACAGGTTGTGAAAGAATGAAGCAGTACAGGAGCCAAGAAGAGCATCTGCATTCTCATGTGTGAATCACCAAGCAAGCTGCTGCTATGATGCCCTCTCATGTCATCTGTTGTAGCTGATAGCATGAACATAGTTCAGGAACATCTCTGCTCCTGGTCCTGGGCTGAGGACCTGGAGGGTATCCCTTATATGCTCTAGTGACATCCAGGTAAGCTCTGAGAAATGTCCACTTTTTTTTTTTAATTAAGGAAGTTGCTAGGTTTCAACAGTAGGTGCTTGGTAAACCTGTCTCTATGGTTTTGTCTAGAATTCAGGGGTGTTCAACCTGCAGCCTACGGGCCACATGTGGCCCCGGGATGGCTATGAGTGCTGCCCAACACAAAATTGTAAATTTACTTAAAACATTATGAGATTTTTTTTTGTGATTACATGTCATAGTATATTTAATGTGTGGACCAGGACAGCTCTTCTACATTCCTTCTACTACTCTTCTTCCAGTGTAGTCCAGAGACACCAAAAGCTTGGATGTTGGACACCCCTGAAGGCAAACTGTTCTACCAGAGTCCCAAAAAACAAAGTGTTTGTTCACATGTTATGGATCCACTACACCCATATGCTCCCTCCTTCCATTTGAAGTCTGCTCCTGCACCCTTGTACACACATCATATTCACACGCAAACCCACAGCCTCATGCATGTCCCTTTTATTTGCAGAATGACATGGAAGGTTACTGAGATCTGGGGGATGTAGTTAGAGCAAACTCCATTAATATTAATACATATGATATCATCATATGATACATATATTGATACATATGAAAATATTAATATATAATCGTTATTATATATAACCTTATAGTTTACTTTATTCAGATAATGTTCATAGATATTTCACAAATTTCTTCACTGTCTTCATGATTAATATCTTAGTGACTATTGTGCAATACTGCATTGGATGATGTATCATAATTTACTTGTAGTCTAATTTTGGACATTTCAATTTCAAATACTTGTGATTATAAACAAGGCTACAATGGATCTCTTGGCATTTTTCACTGTAAAATGATTTCTCCAGAATAAGTGTCCTGGAGTGGAGTTATCATCTATGAAATTAAATCTATTTAAAACTTTATAGTAGTTATTTTCATGTTGCCTTCCAAGACAGGTAGTACAAACTTAATGTCACTAGGCATGTGACCATACCAACTTCTCCAGAATGTTCCCAGTAGTGTGATATGACTTTAAGATTTTTGTTTTGTTCTACAAATCTATTAGGTATAAAATAGAGCAAATAGATCTTAATTTGAAATTTCATAATTATTGGGAAGCATGAGTATTCTCCCAAGCTACATCTTTTATATATTTGGTGTCTGTGGATTTTTTCTAATGAAGTTTAATGGGTTCATAAATGGCGTAGCTATTAACCACTTATATGTCATGTAAGATATTTATACCCAGTAGTAATTGACTTCCTTGAAATGTTCTTCTCCCACTTTTTGCAAGACTGGCTCTGTACCATCAATCAGCTCTCTCTCAAATGCCAGCCTTCTAGAGAGAGCACCTCTGACCTCCCTGCATAAGAGTAAGACGGGGTGAGACCAGAGCTCTGGGGCCAGACCAGTGGACTCTTGATCTTGACTCTGCCCAATGTGAAATGGGGATAATAATAATAATAATAATAATAATAATAATAATATCTATTCCGTAGGGCTACTATGAGGATTAGAAAGATTGGTGTAAGAAAAGTGCTCAGAGCCCTGCCTGACATAAAGCAAGAACTATATAAATATAGTGATTATTATTATTTTAGGAGTATGAGTATGAGTGTGAGGGAAATAAGACCCAAGTCTCTAATGGGTGGAGAAGAGATAAGGAAGTACACTTTGACCCTCTTTCCATTTTTTTCCCACTTCTACCCTGGCTGGTTATGGTCCTACTTTATATTTTAATGAACACTAATCAAAAATGTCCCATGCCAAATCACTGTGATAAATTGCTGTATCTAAGGGGAAAATGCTTTCAATAATGTGGCCTCCAGTGGCTTTAGGTCAAGAGTTAATAAACATATGTGTTAAATGATAGCATGTGGAAGAGTGGATAGAGTATGGACTTTGGAGATGGGTTAACCTGAGCTCAACCTAGTCTCTATTACAGACTAGCTGTGTAGCCTTGAGCAAGTTCCTTGACCTTTTGGATCAGGTTGTCAAACCTGTAAGTTGTCAGGAGAATTAAATAAGTGGAAATATATATATTGTAGATGGCATGTGGTAAACATTCAATAAGTTATAATAATAATTAGTATTGTAAAGAGGGTATGAGCAATTCTTTTGGGGGTGAGTGGGATTTCTGTTCTGTCCAAAGAAAAGTTTTATGCTTCAGAGAACAAGTGAGTTTGGATGGGTCCTTAAATGACAGACTAAAGGGTTAGAGAAAGACCTTCATTTGGGGTAGCATGACATGATGCAAGACTTCTTTGTAGGAACATGCAGGCTTACAGGAAAACATAGGATGAAAGCCACAGAAAAGGAGCTGAAGGTCAGGCTTGGGTTATTATGCTAGAAGCCTAAAGGGTGGGCTTCTGAGATGCACTGACATGATTCCGAGCCCTGTCACTCATATTAGGACCTTTAGAACCTGGGCAAAGAGGCACTTGGAAAGCACAGAACAATCTGCTTATGGTTAACATGGGAGAGGCTAGCATTGCGGTCCTATCATACATAGAGAGAGCATCTCTACTTATCCGTTCCCTGGGGCTTGAGACAACTGCTGTTCCAGAGGAATTCTTTGACCAATCCACAGAATGACTGTGAGCCTCCTGGATTAGCACCACATTTGATCAGTCTCATCACGCATCTGTTTACGGAGCACGTGCTCTGTAAAAGCTATTCCTTCTACTACTCTTAGTACAGTATGTGCATCACCTCATTTAACCTTCTGAGTTGCCCTAAAATCATGTGCTCATTATATTCACATTTTACAGAGCGGGAAACTGAGTCCTGGAGAGTATACAAAGCTATTAAGGTGCTGAGGCCAAATTTGAACCCAGGAGTGTGCATCTTCCAAACCACTGCTCTTTGCAGTCTCTAACACCAGCTTTATACTGTCTCTCTGCACAATTACTGTTCATTTGCTGCCTTCTCTCCTTTCTCCCAGCACATGCCATTTCCTTCCTCTAGTGCATGCCATTTCCTTCTGCCCAACCTCTCCTTTCCTGCCCTTGTCCTTGTCCAAGTTCTGGCTTATGCACTCAATCTCTCAAGGCTTATGGAACACATATAGCATGCCAAGCATTCTGCTGAGTGATTGTTTCTCTGTGTTTTTATTTCTCCATAATGCCTGATGCACTGCTGGAAGAAAGTACTCAGTAAATGCATGGTGCTGTTACGTGGGTTGCGTGCCCTCAAGGACTTGAAGAAATGCAAGTTATTTTAGTGGACACTCCCAAAGATGGAAAGCACTTTGCCTGCTTTTCTTCCTCTTGCTCCTCTTCTGCCCCTCATCTTTCTTCCACAAATATTTGTCTATACCAAATACTGTGCTAGGCCTAGACATACAAATAAAATGCACAGTGAGGTGAATATAACTAAAATCTGCTTCTAATCCAGTGTCAGGCTGCCATGCGTGTTTCCTGGGCTTCTGCTCAACACATACTGCTCAATCAACAATGAGTAAGGTAATGCTTTTACTGCTGCCTTTTATAAATATCCCAAACAGAACCAAACTATAGGACAGGAAAGGGCAGCACCAAAGATTAAGTGAAGATGGAGTGGGTGGGGGAGGGTTGTGTTTGAATAAAAATTCTGTCCCATCCACTAACCAGAAACTGGGAAGCTGGGCAGGTGGGATCCTGTGGTCATACTTATGAATCTGGATCTGAGAGGCAGAGTTAGAGAGAGGAGTCTGGAGAGGACCCCAGGAGCTGGAGGAGGCTGCTCTGGGGCAGGAAGTGTGCAGCCTGAGTGTGTCCAGATTTCTCCAGCAACATGACCAGATGACTTCTGGGAAGGACTAACTCTTCTTTGAACAGGCAGCCCTCTTTTTTGCATCTGAGTAGATAGGTTGTAGGTATAGAACAGTAACTGAACATCATCCTGAGCAACATGCTCTTGCTCACTTGGGAGAAACAGTATTTTCCAAACCAAACACACACATCAGGGGACATTCAGATTGAGACTGGGCAGTGAGTTCCTCTTCAGGCCCACTGCCATTAGGACACCATGGACCCCTCTATATTGTGAACTGAGGGCATAACAGAAGACCTTCTATTTTCTTGACAGAGATATGAATATCTGGAATGAGCAGGCCTCAGTTAGAGAGTGGATTAGTTTCATTACGAACTAAAAGCACTGTCAAAAGAGTATGCACATTGTTGACTGTTTATTTTAAAAAAGCAGATTAACTTGTGTAAGTTCACTCACTTCTATCTAGTTATTTAATGCATTATGAAAGGAGACCTCTGCAACCCTGAGCTAATAATTCTCAGCCACAGTAGGACACAGAATATGGATTTTAGGGCTTAAGATATTCCCACTTTCCTGAAGCATAGGCTCATATATTTACTAAATGAGCAATCTGAGCATGCCTAGCCCCGTAGGAAATGTAAGTGCTATTCTGTCATTCTTTGCCACCCATTAATGGTGCACATTTGTGTAACAATGGGATCCATAAATTGGTTTTATGTACTTTATTATGTAAGTTATTTCACGGAAGTTTTCCAGTAGAGCATTACTTTTACCTTCCTTTCAGAGATCTCCTGGGAATATCTGAGGTATGGAACTGGCTTCAGAGTTTTGTTATGGTAAGAAATTTAATTAGTAAAAAATGCAATATAACACACATGTCACACATTAATTTTTAAAGGCTGCATGCAGATTAAATATTGAGAATTTTGGGATGATTTCAGTCTGCAAGCCCATTTTTCTCAACCACATTATTTTTGTTTTATTCTTACCTGGGATGGCTGTAAGCTCCTGGGGGTTATCCTTGCCCTCATTTATTCATTTATTTGTACAGAAGATATTCCTTGAGCGCCTGTCTATGCCAGTCACTGTCTCGGTCAATGAGAATACAGCAGTGAGCAACATAGGTAAGGGCACTTGCTCTTTAGAAATTTACAGTGTAGATCAGTACTATCCAACAGAAATTTCTGATAATGAAAACGTTGTAATGTGACTAGATTAGATGACGTTAGGAAATGATTTGCCATCTAATATAGTAGCCACTAGCCACATGTGGCTCTTGATCACTTAAAACATAGTGCAAATTGAGTAGCTGAACTTGGGGAATTATTTAGTTTTAAAGTATTTACTGTATTTTTTCAGACCATAAGACACACCTAGGTTTTAGAGGAGGAAAATAGGAAAAAAATTTTTGAAGCAAAAATGTGGCAAAATATTCAATAAGATAAATAACATAATATTTTACCAATGTAAGTGTAAACAGAACTGAACAGCAGCATTAACAGTCATTATTCCTCCCAAATTTGGGAGGGAGTGCGTCTTATAGTCTGAAAAATATGGTAAATTTAAATAGCCACACATGACTAATGGCCTTAGTTTGTTACAAAGAGGTGGTGTTCAGGAAGTTTGGAATATGCTTTAAACAATTTAGAACAATTGTTTAAAAAATTAACTGATATTAAAATACTAAAATTTTAAAAATTCCACAGAGGGCTCTTGGATCTCCAAGTTCATTTTTGGCTGGTTTCCTTGAGATTGAGAAATACTGATCTGTGTTTGCATGTTTTCTCTGGTCCAGGGTCCTGTTCAGAGATGGCAGACCCTTTGTCCATCAACTCTACACTACCTCCCAGTAGCCCAGCTGCAGGAGGCTGACTTATCCTATGGGAGAGGTGATGACAGGGCTGTAGGCGAAGGCTCCTCAGTCTTGCGCTGTCAGAACTGGGCTGTGACTTCTTCCTCCTGTCCCTGTGGAGGCTGGGGTTCACAAGAAGAGTATTTGTGGACTGTTATGTCAGTCTTGGCCAGAGGAATCAGACTGTGGTCCTGTTTTTGGACCCAAAGAGTAAAACTAATTAACATTTTTTATATCACTCTAAGTCTTTCATACACATTGAAATTAGTAAAAATATTAAAAAGCATCCTGGGAGAAAGGATCTGTGTTAAGTCTGAGAGGCAGTGCTATGTGTTGTTTCCATGTGTGGCCTCTGCATTTGGACTGCCTAGGTCTAAACTGTGGCTTTATCTCTTAGCTAGCTGTGTGAACTTGGGCAAACCTACCTCTCTGTGCCTCAGTTTCCTCATCTGTAATGGTTCTTACCACAGGATTATTCAGTATTAAATGAAGCTCATAAGTGGTTCATGAGAATGCTAGCTATTATTATCTCCAAAAAGGTGATAGATTGCTATTGTCAACTGATGGTAGTTGGTGCCCATTCAGCTCCAGCAGGAATCCCCTAAGTTTGGAGTGCTGTGAAGAAGAGAACTTTGTTCCACACAAAACAGCTCAGCTGTGATACAGCCTGGCTGGGAGGCAGCCCTGGGGCCTAGTCGCCCCTCTCTGGCTAGACAGCTCTGCTTTGTTTCTCAGTGGTCTGCTTGGTAGGTAGGTGTCTTCTTTCTCAGGGTTCCCACTTTATAGTGTAAGAATAGCATGACTATTGCTTTTCCTGAATTGGATTAAATGGAACTGAAAGCCTCATTCACCAAGACTGCCAAGAATATCCAATATTGGACACTTTCATGGATCTTGTCAACCCTTTGTATTCTAAGTGGCCCCAGGACTTACTTCAGAAGATGGAGAGAGTCTCTGGTCTGTGTGGTCCTCATAGTTCCCACTGTCATGTCTGCCATGATGAATGCTGGTCCTCTCCTACCCATTAGGCACTGCCTTGCCCTGGGGTCCTATCTTCTGACCCAAGGCTACCATGCACCATCCCCAACTGAGCACCTACCTCCTCTTTATCATACTCTACTTTACTACATTCAGTAGAGGTCCAGGACTCTCTGACCAGAAATCCTGAGACCCTGTCCTGCACCTGCAAACTCTTTTCCTACACTGTGACCTCATTGTGAAACTCGAAGCCACACATCCTCCAGGGAAGTCCAACTTTTTACCCTTGATGGGACCCAGCAGATACTCCAGACAGGCTGCAATATGCCAAACTCAACACAATTGGTTATGTTGTTCATATGCTGACATTAATTGTTCTTACAGAAGAGAAGTCTGAGTTATACAGAGTTAGTGACTTGCCCCAAATTCCTTGGTAAATAGTGCAGTTTTTAATCCCATGCCACCTTCTGTGTCATAGTAAATTCCTCAAAAATGAGGACTTCTTTGTTATAGCCACTTCATGTGGAGCTACAGAATCTTGGTACTCAGAGCACTGGGGGTGTGTTGTCTGGGGAAGAAAACATTACTCGCTGTATTGAGCAACTGCTACCTTGACATTATGGTATTTCTATTTTAAGGTAAATCTGCATGGGTGCAGGTTTTCTTCTTCTTTTTAAATTTCCTGGTATTTCCACAGACAGCAATTACTATTGGTTCTTTCTGTTACACGTGGCAGTTTGCTGAAACCCTAAGACATTTTCTTTGCTTATTAGAGAATTCTGAGTGGCATGTAGCTTACATAAATTTTCTATGCTAAATACAACCCCCTTAAGTCTAGTTATGAAAGAAAAATTAATTGCTAAGAAGGCACTTGTATTTAAATTTAAAATTAAGGTCTGGACACCACTGAAGTAAAGTATGCTTTAAAAATAGATTATGAAGAGGAATAGAGTATGTGTAACTGATGGAAAATATGATCAGCAACCCGTGGTACTTACATTAAAAATGTTTCTCTCTCTCTGCCCTCATCTCCCACACTTTCACTCATTTATAAGTGTGTCTTGGTCGCCCTGTGAGAGGTGTAGGGCTACAGAGGGCTGGGTCAGACGTGGCTACCTGACTTGGGGCATCCGCTCTCTAATGAACAGATGCACTGCACAGACTGGCTGGCAAATGGTAAAACTTGACTTAGCAAACAAAAGCAGTGATATGATTAATGTGTCATTTGGACGAAGAAAAGGACCATTTCATTCTTTTATAGGAAGTTGTTCCAAGGAGTTGGTATTGAACATGGGCCTTGGACAATAAGCCTTTAGCAGATATGGAAGGAAAGGTTGGGAAGAGGATTGTAAGCTGAGAGAATAACATGACCAATTATCTAAAGACATGAAAGTGCCTATCATTTTTGAGAACAGGGCATTGTTCATTGTGGCGGAGAGGAGGCAGTGTCTCAATAAAGGGCAAGGAGCAGTGACTCTGGAAATGGAGAGTAAGAACCAATGGGAAGGCTTGTCGGTGCCATGCTAGTACATTTGTACATCGTTTTGTAGGTGATAAGGAGCTAGCAAACATTTGACAGCAAGAACATGATAACGGTCATGTCTACTTCCTAAAAATATAATAATGTCAATGACAAATAAATAACCTGTGGCTTTTGATTCCATTTATAGCTTGAAGGCTGCTACCAGGGGTAAGAAGAAGGTAATCAGGGTAAAAATGGAAAGGGACTGCTGATGATAGAAAATAGGCAGAGGGTGATATCTGAGCAAAGATAAGGGAATTAATGGTGTCAGCTGATATGCTGTACCACCCAAAACACCTGGGACTCTCATCCTCGCTCCTGAAATTGGTGCTGCTTAGAAAATTCTTTTGATTTGTTCTTTTTGTCTCCAAGTCTTTCATTCCAGGTTTTCTGCCCTATAGCCAGTTGTTCTTTGGTTTCTGTGGTAGCAAAACCTACCAAATTGAGCCCTGAGTTGTGGACATTAAAATTTATGGTAGAGCAATTTGGTTGTGCCCTGTTTCCAAAGAAATGGAGATATAATTTTTCATCCGTCTCAGTGTCAGCCCTCGCTATGATTTCAGATCAAAAGGCGGTGGAAAATTATTTTTGAATCATTTTAAATCACAAAATCTAAACACTGGAGTGATTTATGGAAATGAATAGTCTGACTTGGCACTAACAGGTTTTTGAACCCCGTCTTCCACCCATTTATATTTAACCTCTGAATATCCTCTGCTCTGTTGCTACCGACACGTACTTTTGAAGCCAGTGAGCTGTTTGCTTGTAAATACTGAATCAACCAGCAAGTCACATTTAATTAGGCTTTGTTCATTCTACTTAAGTTTTATATTTTATTTTTTTAATATATTTTATTGATTATGCCATAACAGTTGTTCTATTCCCCCTTCATTCCCCTCTACCCTGCACACCCCCCCACTATTCCCCCCTTTACTTTATGACCACCTTCTCTCAAGTTCTCTAGATTGTATATTTCCTATACTATTCTTGCCCTCCCCCCTATCTATTTTCTACCTACCATATATGCTACTTATTTTCTGTACCTTCTCCCCCATTCTCCTTCTCCCACTCCCCTGTTGCTAACCCTCCATGTGATCTTCATTCCTATGGTTCTGCTCCTGATCTAGCTGTCCTCTTAGTTTGCTTTTGTTTTAGGTGTGGTTGTTAATAACTGTGAGTTTGCTGTCCTTTCATTGTTCATCTTTTTTATCTTCTTTTTCTTAGGTAAGTCCCTTTAACATTTCATATAATAAGGGCTTGGTGATGATGAACTCCTTTAACTTGAACTTATCTGAGAAGCACTTTATCTGTCCTTCCATTCTAAATGAAAGCTTTGCTGGATAGAGCAATCTTGGGTGTAGGTCTTTGGATTTCATGACTTGGAATACCTCTTTCCAGCCCCTTCTTGCCTGCAAGGTCTCTTTTGAGAAATCAGCTGACAGTATGATGGGCACTCCTCTGTAGATGACTATTCCCTTATCTCTTGCTGCTTCTAGGTTTCTCTTCTTCATCTTTATCTTGGGTAATGTAACTATGAAGTGCCTTGGTGTGTTCCTCCTTTGGTCCAACTTCTTTGGGATTCTCTGAGCTTCCTAGACATCCTGGATGTTTATTTCTTTTGCCAGATTGGGGAAGTTCTTTTTTTTTTTTTTACTATTTGTTCAAATAAGTTTTTCACTTGTTGCTCTTCTTTCTCTTCTGGTACCCCTATAATTCAGATGTTGGAATGCTTAAAGATGTCCTGAAGGTTCCTAAGCCTCTCCTCATTTTTTCAAATTCTTGTTTCTTTCTTTTCTGTTTGATTGTTTCTTTCTTCCTTCTGGTCAACTCCATTGATTTGAGTCCCAGTTTCCTTCCCATCACTATTGGTTCCCTGTACATTTTCCTTCATTTCACTTAGTGTAGCCTTCATTTTGTCATCTAATTTGCGACCAAAGTCAACCAGTTCTGTGAGCATCCTGATCACCAGTGCTTTGAACTGTGCATCTGATAGGTTGGCTATCTCTTGGTCACTTAGATGTATTGGCTCTGGGGCTTTGATCTGTTCTTCCGTTTGAGCCACTTTTTTGGTCTGGTCATGCTTGTTATGTAATGAGAGGCGGAGCCTTAGGTGTTCACCAGGGCAGGATAATTCCCCTGTCTCTAGGTTGTGACACTGTATGTGGGGGCAGGGTCAGAGAGGGAATAACTGCACATGCTCTGTTCTTGTATTTCAGTCCCTTCCACCGCTTCCCACAAGCAAATTGGTCCCTTCTGTTGCTGTTTTCCTAATGGGTGGGCTTGTGTCCATTCTAGGACCCTGTTGGTTTCTCCAACAAACTCTCCTGTGAGGCTGGGAGTCTCTTCTGGCACCTCAACCCCCACAAGTGTTTTGAATTGGTACTTTTAGGCTTTATTTCCCGAGCCTGGATCCCTGGGTTGCCCATTTTTGCCTGGTTTATGTGCGCAGGAATGTGCGGCCCGCAGTCAGCCCGCCACCTTGCACTCCTCACTGGGTCTGCTCGTTGCCAGCCCATGCCCAGAGTCTGCTGGCCACCACCTGCATGCCTGGAACTGCCAACCACCACTTGTTCCTGCCACAACCCCTCTCCAAAGGCCCCTGACTCTGTCCCTCTTACCAGTCTAGATGAATAGTTGTTGGACTTCTGTACAGTTCAATTTTCTGTCAGTTCTGGTTGTTTTTTTGGTTCTAAACTTTGGTTGTGCACAGAGGCACAGTGTGTCTACCTATGACTCCATCTTGGCCAGAAGTCAAAAATCTTAATTACGTGTAGACCAAGTATAATGTTTGCCACCTGTTTCTGCCAATCCTGTAGAAACACTTGAAAATAGTTTCTGCCTCAAAGGGCCATATTCAGATCCTGGTACATTCTGGGGGTGGGGGGTAAGCAGAGCTAGTGAGCACATTTGATTTTGCAGGATCTTTAAATGAAGTCCTTACACTGGTCTGCCCCGTGTTATTGCTCATTATTCCTCTGTTTGGGGGAGCACTTCAGCTCCATCACAGGTGAACACAAATAATTATTTCTAGGAACAGTTATACTATTTCTTTGATCAAGGAGAGGGAGCAGTGCAATTGTTAAAAATGAAGCTTTAGTGCTAGCCACCATTGATTGGAGCATTGTCTAATACACCAAAAAGTTGCAGGTTTGATCCCCACTCAGGGCACCCAGCATACCCAGGTTGAGGGTTCAATCCCCAGGCCAGGGCACCTATAGGAGGCAAATGACCAATGTTTCTCTCTCACATTGATGTCTCTCTCTCTTCCCCCCTCCCCTCCCCCTCTTTCCCCCTGCCCCCTCCTCTCAGTAAAATCAATAAACATATCATCGGGTGAGGATTTTTAAAAAATGAAGCTCTAGAGGTAGGAGGAGATCTACAAAATTCTTGCCACTGCTTCAGACTAGTTATAAGACTCAGCATAATTTTTAATCTCTAAACCTTGGTTTCTTTATTCATAAATCAGGCTTGAGCTACTGAACTTACTTTATGTCATTATTGTGAAAATTAAATAAGAAAATGTGTGTAAAGTGTTCAGACCAGTACCTCACATATTGTAAGAATGCCCCAGTGAGGTACATATTATTGTCATGTGTTTGTACTGACGTGAAGTTATTTAGGAGGTGAAAGTCCTCTAGCTCCAACGTTTCTTGGTTGTGCTATTTTACCACTGGAGAGCTTTCCTCTGTTTAAGGAAACAGCATGTAGCGATACTGAATAATATGCAAATATATGAAAATGCTGAATTTCTATCAGTAGAAACACATTCCTGTAACCTAGTTTATTTTATTCCATGTTATATGAAATAAAATTAAGAGGATTAAAACCTATATACTCTGGTGGTTGTTATAAAGGGAAAATTCATAAAAAATTTGCTTCTTGAAAAGAATTTAGCCAATTTAGAGGTACATATACTCTATGTCTTCTCTTTTAATTTTATTTTTCAATTATAGCTTGTATTTGGTATTATTTTGTATTCGTTTCAGGTGTATAGCACAGTGATTAGACAGTCTTTACAAAGTGTTTTCTGTGATATCTCCAGTTTATACTATATCTTCTTCTGTACTTGAACTCACCCTCAGTTGCGAGACTCATCATATATTATAAGGGTTTTAGGAAGTGAGGGAGCAAAGAAATACTTAATAAGGTGCATATTTTGATTATGTGGTAACTTCTGAATTCATAAATATTAAAATATAGAGAAAAAGCAACTTACAACTGAGAAAATAGGTCATTAAAATGAATAGTCATATATTAGTTTTACTACCTAAAGATAATCATTATTAACCATTATTACTTGGAATATATTTTCTAAGGTCTTTAAGATATATACATAGTATATACTCACACATATGTATATACAGAGTTTTACTGTATAAAACATATTCTACATGTGCTGTGTATAATGTCTGCTTAGAGATACTACATTTCGTATGTATAAAAATATGTACCATAAATATCATTCTGGGACTTAAAAAAATAATTCCAGTGCTGGCCAGGTGGCTCCACTGATTGGGATGTTTTTTCATACACCAAAAGTTGTGGGTCTGATCCTTGGTCAGGGCACATACCTAGGTTATGGGTTCGATCCCCAGTCGGGGTGCTAACAGTAGGCAACCAGTCGGTATTTCTCATGCACATTGATGTTTCTCTTTCTCTCTCCCTCCCTCTCTCTAAAATCAATAAGTATAGCCTTTGGTGAGGATTAAAAAACTATGTGCTTTAAAAGTATAATTTCATAGCTTGCTTTTATCACAATATATCACAGACATTTTATCAATGCCATTACATATAGATATACCCAATTATATAAACTGCTGCTGATTAGTCTATTATCTATATGTACAGTTACTACTCCTGTCATTCCTTCATTGATACTGTTCAATAGATCTTAAGTTTTTATTATCTAAATTCTTCTGAGAATCTGATTATAGCTATGAATCCTTTCAACCACCCAAAATTTACATACACTCTCAGGGACTTTATAGTACTCCTGGAATTCACCCTTAGCTCCTTTCCAGCCCTCCCCCATGTACTGAGGTAAGAAGACCCTTGGAGCCTTTAAACAAAAATGATCTGCTATATGTAATCACATATAAAAAGAATAACTGTAAAATACTAAGCTTTAATGTATATTGAAATTAAATGATCTTAGTTCTAGATATTATGATTGCAAAACTCAGAATACACTCATTGAAATTGAATGATGTCATTTATGGGAATTTCTGCTTTGCTGGGTTTAAAGTATACATTTGGTCTATCTATTGGTTAATATAAAAATAAGCATGTGAACCAGGGAGCAAAGTGAGTTACTGAGTGAATTTCATATAAGATTTACGGATGAGTACATATTCTGCCACTCTAGGGTATATACCTAATTTTCAAATTTTCTTTTAAAGCACTATGTATTTAAAGTCATTATAGCTAATAATAGCTAATATTTACCTAGGACTCAAGATATTCTAGGCTCTTTATTAAGTATTCAATACTTCACATGCCTTGTCCTATTCGGTCTCTACAAAACTGCCAGGACGTCGTTGGTTTTATTAACTGGATTTTATGCATGAGGAAATATAATTTATACAGATTAAGTAAATCATCCAATACCACACATCTAGAAAGTCCTGGAGCCAGAAAACAAACCTTCCCAATGAGAAAACAAACCATTTCTGTGGCCTGCTTTCTGTCCATCCTTTAGATTGGGCGTCCACCTTCAGATGACGACAATGTTGACTGTGTTTTCTGAGATCTAGTCCTCCAGTCAGCTGCTGTTCGTAAGGCCTTAAATTTGCAAAGCAAAACCAAAGTATAAACTACATCAAAAAAGAAAAAATATGTTTATGTTTTTTAAAATGTATGTTCTCACTATTCATTTCAGAGACTTATACAAGGAATATTGAGGAAAAGGCCATTTGCATTTGAGAAATATCACATCTCCTGACACTGAAACTTGCATATTATGTTAGGAAATGTGAAGACTCTGGAGGAGGGCCACCCATTGGGAAGAGACAGGTAGTGGGCATGATAGGTTGGCAAGAAGACCTGCTTGAGGTAGTGTCTCTCTTACCTCACCCTCTGTGAGCCTTGGTTTCTTTCCATAAAATAGTCATCAATGATACAATCCAACATCCACTTATAGTTCTCAATTAATGTGTCCTCCTACCTACCTTCATTTTTAACCTATCATTTTCCTGTAGTTTCTGACAATTGGTTCTTTATAACCATTCTCCACTCTGCCTTTTCCTTTCTTTGACCCCAGTTTTGTTCAGGCCTGTCTCAGGTATGTATTAGGAATATACCACACTGATTTCTGGCTTCACCTTTCTTCCTTTTTACTCTGGCTATCCCCTTACCCAGAATGTTCTCCCTGTTCTTTTCTTTTTACTAGAATCCTATCTTTTTTTTTTAACTTATGAATTGTTTATTTCTGGAATTTTTCATTTAAAACCTTTGGACTTCTGCTAACCATAAGTAACTAAAACCACACAAAGCAAAACCATGGATAAAGGGGGACTACAGTACTCAAGGTTGTGCCTCCAGTAATTTGTCCTTCTCTCTTGTTCATCATTAATCTTCCCCTCTCTACTGAATCCAGTAATTCTGGATCATTCCAATTATCACCACACAAACACATCAGGAAAATTCTATCAATTTTTCTAAATCAGCTTATGTTGAGTAAGGTCAGCCCATTTAAGATAAATATCTCTGTAGCTTCTGAGACATCGAAAGGAGAAATTTGGGCCATTGTTGACTTCCATTTCGGGAACTTGTAGAATACAAACGGTCAGTTCTTCTGTGTTTATGGCACTCTTTTTTTCATATGTGAGTGTCTTCCCAAGAAGACTGCAGCAATTTGAAGGCAGGGAAAATGTCTTATGTTTGTATAATTCCCACATAATTGAACACACTTAGAATCTATTGTAGTCTTACTCAATGAAATATATGTTGCTGTGGTCTGAATGTGACCCCACAGTATTCATCAGTGGAAATCCTAACTTCCTAAGGCTTTAGTAGGTGGGCCTTTGAATGGTGATTAGGTTAGGAAAGTGGAACCCACATGATGGGAGTAGTGCACTTAGAAAAGGGTCTCAAGGGACATTCCTTAGTCCCTTCTGCCACGTGAAGATACAACAGGAAATCTGCAACCCAGAAGAAGGTCCTCACCTGACTATGCTCTCAATTCCCTCACATCTCAGGTGTCATTTTGCTCCAGAATGCCATCTTAGCTGATGACATTCCCCTATGGGTCAGAGTATATGGCCTTTCTTGAAATTTGGAATCTTCTGGGAATAATTGCAACAGAAAAGAAAATGTTAAAATAAAATACTATACCCATCAAATTTATTGAGTATGTCTGCTATCAGGCACTGAATAAATAAGTTATACCTAAGGTTTACTCTGTCTCTCCCGAAGCTCACAGCTCAGGGGATGCTGCAATAACTGATGGAACAGGGGTTGCCTAAAGGATTTTGCAAGGAGGTGGTACTGAAGCTGGGCCTTGAACACTAAGCATGAGTGTGTTAGGTGAGAAGGAAGCAGAGGAAAATGTTTTCGCTTTAACTTTCCAAGTCACCCACAATTCTCTCTCTCTCCCCTTGTGTCTAATATCCTGGAAGATAGCTTTTTCCTTCTTCTCTCTTTAGCTGAAGTCCTGCTTGTTAAAGTGTGCCCCCTGGACATGTGCTCAGAATCTCCCCCCAGGGTGCTTGTTAAAATGCAGTGTCTCAGGTTCCCCCCAGACTTACTGAGGTAGAACCTGTAGGGGTTGGATACAGGCATTTAATTTCATAATAAGTGGAGACTGAGAGATGGTAAGTTTAAACTGCTTAGATCCTGGCATGTTGAAATTGAAGAAATACCACAATAGAGGTACAAAACCTGTGGTTTTTAATATGCTTACATTTAGTGCATTAATTATTTTAAATGCAAGATTATGTGATTTTATTAAAGTGTATGTGTATGATATAGGTGCATTTGTAGGTAATCTCAATCCATGATAGCACAAACAGTTAACATTTGAGACCCTTTGTAAATGTGGGACCTTGGGACAAATGACACTACAAGCTCCTGCCCCCTCCCCCATTAGCCCTATTAACAAATTCCTCAGGTGTATTTTAGGCACAGTGCCAAGTGCTAATCTGAAGACCTACTTTTGGGATTTGCAGTGTAGTTGTCTGCCCTTAGTATACAGAGGAAATGGAGACTCAGAAGGTTCAGAAAGAGAGACGTGTATATCTGTATATATACGTATATATCTAATCTATATCTTTATATATAATCTTATCTGCCCATGTCCATATCTACATATGGGTATCTATACCTGTATTGATACCTGTACCTATATTTGTACCTGTATATATATTACACACATCTTAGTACAATCACAAAGTTTTATGGCCTGAAAGAACCTTTGAGATCACATGCCCATTTCCTCATTTTCCAAATGAGAAGAACATGCTGAGGATGCAGTGCATGTCTAAGAAATACTTTGTTCAACTGGAAACTACACTTATCCATGTGCATGTTTCCAGTGTCTGTGGGATTGATTATAAATGGAACAGCCTTCCAGAGTGTTTCGCCCTGTTTAGGTTACAGGTTCTCCTCATTACTAATACTTCAGAATGTTTTTTGTGCAATCATTTCCACTCAACACCTGTCAGTCAGTGGCAGGACCCAGGAACTCTTCAGTGGAGCCAGGTTCTCCCAAGTCAAAGTCATTTGCCTTCGTGTGTGAAGAGAATGGTTGCATCTGTCAGGAAATAAGAGCATAGGCAGATTCAAAGGGGAGAGTTCCGCAATTTTTACATGGCTCAGCTTCACTTTGGCTAAACTCTAGTTTGCTTTGCACTATCTACTTTTTATTCCTTATGTGAGAATTTCATGTCCCTACTTCTAGAAGATTGATCTTAACTGGGGGCAGTATTGCCCCTAGGGACATTTGGCAATGCCTGGAGATATTTTGGGTTGCCATAACTAGTGTTGGGGTGCTCTAGCATCTAGTTTGTAGAGGCTGGGGATGTTGTCAAATGCCCTGCATCGCAAAGGACAGTCCCCAATGACAAAGTGTTATTCAGTACAGAATGTCGATAGTGCCAAGGCTGAGAAATCCCACTCCAGAACCAGGGCTTTTATTCTGGGGGTCGTATTCAACAGTTCTGGAGTCTACAGATGGAGTTCAAGGAATTACAGACCATCCCCCAATAAACTGTGCAAAATTTTGTATGTATGTTCCTCGTCTGAAGAAGGTTTAAGATTTCTATCAGATTTTCAAGTCCCTCAAAAGTTACAGTCAAAACTTCTGTCCCTGTATTTCCCATGCCAAGAATGTTTCGCCATTGCTGCTTTTCAATCACACCTCTTATTTTGATTGACAACTTGTTTAGCACTGCTCTGTAAATGTGTCCAGATGAGTAGGGCAGCTATTTGTCCTGAGATGCTTGGGCAATGCCAGCTCTAATTATTAATAACATTCCCATTTACTTTCAAATGTGTCTGATTCTGCTTTGGATAGTAAGTTATAAGGTCACTAGTCAAATGTATTGTGTCCATTTCAAGTCTCCCTATGATTTCAGGAATATCTTACTGCTGAGGCATAAACTCTAGGTTTTTCTTTCTTTTTTCTTAATCCATGCATGAAAAATACGTCAATATATAGAACCCCTTCATTGAAGACTACCACCTCAGGCTACATAATCCTCTTGGGGAATAGGAGGAGGAAAGACTATATGACAAGTGCCACAATTACATTAAATATTTAGCTCATATTTCTATACTAAAAACAAAGAAAATTTAGGAATATCATTATGGATACAAAACACTTGCCAAATTAGGGTATGCTCTCATCACAATATGTGGCCTCTGTAGCTAAAAAAATGTAATAAATTTAAAATATGCATAAAGCTTGGTCCCAGAGAAGCACATTTTATATCTATTTACTTTAATTATGAGGCTACTATTAGTGTGTGTGAGGTGCGTGTTACACATTTATCTAGAAATTGCTTCTGGGCAAGTCAATTAACATTTTTCTGAATCCAAGAAGTGAATTCTATAAAATGAGGTCATTGGAATAAATCTCTCAAGTCCCTTCTAGAATTCCATGTTTGTTCATTCATTCATTTTGTCATTCATCTTCCCAAAGTGCTTGAGCATCTGCTCTCAGCCTTGTCTTGTACATGGCTCAGCGGGTAAAGACCTCAAAAGTGTCAGGGCCTGTTAGGGAAGGAGGACAAGTCCATGGCCAGGCTGCTGTGGGAGCGTGGAGGCACAAGTGCAGCCAGGGGAAAAGGAAAGGAGATACCTAGGAAAAGAGAGGCGAGGTGAGCATTTACCACGTGAGTGTGGCTTGGTCAGGGATTCCTGTGGGAAGGCTAGAGCCCCTCCACTGGATTAGAGACCTCTGTTGGGCAGGAAGTGACCTCTTCCCTTTGGGTTTCCAGTAGAAGAGTGGCAGAGGGTGGTGATTTAGGGCACAGGCTTTGCTATTCAATCAGGGTTTGATCCCAGCTCTAGGAGTTACTGTAACATGCTGAGCAAAAGAGTTTACTCTGTTAAGGCACAGTTTCCTAATTTGTGGATTACAGATTTTAATAGAATTATCACTAATTATTCAATAGGATTATTTAATAAGGATTGAACAAAATAATATGTATAAAGTACCTGGCACTAGTAAGTATTTATAAAAGTTAGTACTATCAAGTGGTGTTGGATATGGGTGGCCTAGTTGAATGAGCATGGGGTACCAATGTCTGACAAACGAGTACAAAGCCCTCCCACTTCCTAAGTAGGTGATACTGGGAAAGGGGCTTCATCAGTCCCAGCCTCAGAATCTTTATTAGTTAAATGAGAATGGTAATACCCACCACACAGAATTCTTACAAAGATTAAAGAAGATGGTGTATGTGGAGAGATTGGTACTTAGTCATAATTTCCTTCAGAGTCTCTTCTCTCTTAATTCCTTTCATTCTTTGATTTACATTGCTCCTTGACTGAAGACTTCTATAGAGTCCCTCATTCATTCATTTACTTACCTACTCATTTTTAAGATGTCTATTGTTTACTAAACTGAATCCAGACCTCGAGGTCAGTCTTCAAGGATACTAGCACCAATATTGGATCTGATTTCTCACATTGCCATCTTTCTGCTGTGGCAGCCTGTGGTAGTGGCCTTGGCTCTCTGTCTGTCTTGGCACAGGTATTGTCTGCCCTCACCTCTCCCTGCTCCTTTGCGACAGGCTCTTTTCCACGAGACAAACACTTGACAAGTTGGCACGTTCTCTGCTCCAAGGACATCAGGGGCAAACTGTAAAGGAGCGAGTTTTCAGAGAACCATGGCTTCTGGCAAATATGTGTGGCCAAGGGTAGGAGGTTGTGTTGCTAATTTGTCCACCCTCATTTCATCTGCACCTCACCTGTGCATGTCAGGATCTGTCCCTCAGTGTGACACCTCTCAGAAAGCACCAGCAACTGCTGAGAGAGCCATTTTCTCACTCTTTGTCATCTGCCTCCTTCAAGCTCTTTCTGGACCTATTTGTTTCCTTCAGTTGTTTGTAAAACTGAATTGTGTGTAGTAGGCCCTGTATAAAGCAGTTTGATGGGCTTTATTTGGTTTGGTGATGACAACTTATTTTATGCAATTCAGGCTTTTATTTCCATAAAGGGAAACTTTTAAAACCCCATAGAGGATTGCATCTCTAAGCTCTTTGTCCTCAGATACCTGATTCCTTTTTTCCCCCAAATATATTTTATTGATTATATTACTACAGTTGTCCTATTTCCCCCCTTCATTCCCCTCCACCCTGCACACCCTCTCCCTCCCACATCCCCCCCTTTAGTTCATGTACATGTGTCTTAAGTTCTTTGGGTTTTACATTTCCCGTACTATTCTTGCCCTCCTCCTGTCTATTTTCTGCCTGCCATCTATGCTACTTAGTCTCTGTACCTTCCCCCCTCCTCCCACTCCCCTGTTGCTAACCCTCCATGTGATCTCCATTTCTGTGGCTGTGCTCCTGATGTAGTTGTTCGCTTAGTTTGTTTTTATTGTAGGTGTGGTTGTTAGTAATTGTGAGTTTGCTGTCATTTTAGTATACATGTTTTTTATCTTCTTTTTCTTAGATAAGTCCCTTTAACATTTCATAAAATGAGGGCTTGGTGATGATGAACTCCTTGAACTTGACCTTATCTGAGAAGCACTTTATCTGTCCTTCCATTCTAAATGAAAGCTTTGCTGGATAGAGCAATCTTGGATGTAGGTCCTTGTCTTTCATGACTTGGAATACTTCTTCCCAGCCTCTTCTTTCCTGTAAGGTCTCTTTTGAGAAATCCGCTGACAGTCTGATGGGAACTCCTTTGTAGGTTACTATCTCCTCATCTCTTGCTGCTTCTAGGATTCTCTCCTTCATTTTAATCTTGGCTAATGTAATTATGATGTGCCTTGGTGTATTTCTATTGGGATCCAACTTCTTTGGGACTCTCTGAGCTTCCTGGATGTCCTGGAAGTTTATTTCCTTTGCCAGATTGGGGAAGTTCTCTTTTATTATTTGTTTCAATAAGTTTTGCACTTGTTGCTCTTCTTCTTCCCCTTCTGGTGCCCCTATAATTCAGATGTTGGAATGTTTAAAGATGTCCTGGAGGTTCCTAAGCTTCTCTTCATTTTTTTGAATTCTTGTTTCTTCATTCTTTTTCTGTTTGATTGTTTCTTTCTTCCTTCTGTTTCACTCCATTGATCTGAGTCCCTGTTTTCTTCCCATCACTATTTGTTCACTGTACATTTTCCTTCATTTCACTTAGTGAAGCCTTAATTTTTTCATCTAATTTGTGACCAAAATCAACCAGTTCTGTGAGCATCCTGATCACCAGTGTTTTGAACTGTGCATATGTTAGGTTGGCTTTATTGCTTAGAAATATTGGCTCTGGGGCTTTGAGCTGTTCTTCTTGAGCCATAATGTTTTGGTCTGTTTGCACCAGTTACGTATGAGGGGCAGAGCCTTAGGTGTTCACCAGGGCCAGGCCACCCAAATCTCTGGGTTATGAAACTGTCTGTGGAGGCAGGGTCCGAGAGGGGAAAAAATGGCACTTTGCTCTGCTCTCTGTTGCAACTCAGCCTCTTCCGCCGCTTCCCCCAAACAAATTGAGCCTTTCTGATGCTAATTCCCATGTGGGTGGGTTTGTGCGCATTCTAGGACCCTGTGGGTTTCTCCAACAAACTTTCCTGTGAGGATGGGAGTCTCTCCCTGTGCCTCAACCCCACAGGTGTTTTCAATCAGTGTTTTGAGGCTTTATTTTCTGGTGCTAGGACCCTGGGTTGCACAATCTCTCTTGCTCCCCAGTTATCTGCACATGAATGTGGGACCACTGTCTGGTCAGCCAACCATCTTGCGCACGGTGCCCTGCTTCTCAGTCACCACCTTGCTGGGTCTGCCTGTTGCCACCCCATGACTAAAGTCTGTCCATCATCGCCTGGGTGCCCAGGGTCTGCCTGGTGCCACCTTGCATGCCTGGGGTGCCACGCTTGCCCAGTGTCACCGCTTCCTGTGCTGCTTGGCCAACGACTGTGCCCCGCCTACTGGTCTATTTTAACTTCCTGGTTGTCGGACTTCCATACAGTTTAATTTTCTTTCAGTTTTGGTTGTTACTTTGTTTTTGAATTGTTGTTGTCCTTATTTTGGTTGTTGGAGGAGGCACAGTGTGTCTACCTGTGCCTCCATCTTTGCTGGAAGAAGACACCTGATTCCTTATGGTCACTTTTAGAACCAAAATAATATTCTGAGATAATAAACAACACATTTGTGATCCAAAATTAAGTGCAAGCCTTTTTCCTGCCTGGAAATTGAGGCATTTAGTGAGCAGTGATTCTGTGAGCGTGAGGCTGCAGTGGCCCTTTCCAGCCCCTGCACCTGCAATTCTTCAGTCTAAGCCACAGCTGCTGAGGTGCCATCGAAAAGGATACATGCTCAAAAGGAGGTTTAGAAACACGTTTTACTTTGCAGTTTTTATTTTCTCTCTGCCCTAGTGAGTGTGCTTGGATGAGATTGAGAATTGGTGGGAAGTACCGAATACACATTGTAGTCCATTGGCTTCCAGAAAGCCAAGCAAAATGATGCGCTCAACTCCAGAGGTTAACACACAGAGGTCGATCAGATGGCATTTTATTGCCCAGGGCTCTGAAAGATAAAGAAGGACTTATTAATGTGTAATGACACAGTCATTGCATCGTTATGCTCTACAGAGTACATAGTCAGAGCTACACCGACTGTATCATTTATCGTTGGTCAGTGTGGTTAAGACTGTTCAGGTAACCATGTACTGTAATTATGTAGGAATTGCTATTCTTTGAGTAAAAGTAGTAATCAATAAAGTGAAAACTGGAAAGTAATTGTCTCATAATTATTTTGGGGAAGGGGTTGTTCCAAGTAAAACAACAGGAGATAAGAAGATGCCTCTTTTGTTTGAGAGGTGATACCAGCTAGCTATCAGAAGCCCTGCAGTCATATCAAGACAAATTCTATGCTATTTTTATTTATTTATTCTTGCTTATTAAGCAATCTGGGTAGCAGAATAATTTCCACAGAATAAATCCTACTTATGGACCTTTCAGTGGTTGTTATTATCAGCCGATGTCAAAGCTGGGTACATACTAATTCAGAGCAGAGAAGAAAACTTTTTTTTTTTGCATCTCCCTTAGTTGTTTCCTTGAGGACAGCTGTCATGACCACAAACACAGCAGTGAGCTTATCAGACCCAGGAGAGTTTCTATTTGCAATTTTTAATAATTACAAGAACAACTCTTTTTATGCCCAAACCTCCTTTTTTGTGAGATAGTCTTTCTAGAAGAGGGTTTTAAAGATCTCCCATGGAGATAGTCTGACTTGCTATAGCTACTGACATTTGCTACTGGAGGGTGTGGAAAGACAGACAATTCATTTACTCAAGTGGTCCTTCTAAACTGCATGTGCTCTACAAATGTGCAGTTCCTTTATTTAATATTTATATATTTATTTCATCACACTTCTAATTATATAAATAGAGGACTTTTTGTTGCTGTCTGAAGCTGTTTTTTTAAAGATAGCTGTCAACGAATTAACCCACGTCAGCTGAACCTTTCTTTTCCCTCTTGTTTCCCATTCCAATTGGAAATTCAGGTCTCATAATTGCCTGTATTTTCAGGAACTACATCACTAAGGATCAATTCTTTTTATTAGTTGCTTGAGGTTACTGTAGCCTTTTTCTTCCCTGAAAAAAATCTTGGTGTTGCAGATAATGTCAAGGGCAGTGGGATGTGCATAGAAATTAGATAGAATGGTGGCGCTTTTCAAGGATGTGCATGAAGGTGTTTGTTTGCACTAAGTTTCAGTCAGTGGAAAGGATTAGATTCTTATTTTCTATTTGTTATAAAGACCGAAGGATATTCTCAGTTTACTGTTGAGTAAAACAGACTGGTAAAGAAATGTATGAATATTATTCTGCCATTGGTATAAAAATAGTGGGCTCTTGACCTGTGATTGTTGATACAAACACTATTGCTGGAAGGAAACCCGAGACACTGGTAACAGAGTTGGCCTTCGGGAAGGAATCATGGGGTTGGGGTGAGAGGAAGCATACTTGTTAATCAATGTATGTACTTTTATATACACTCATTTTACTTACTCAGAATATGTATATATATCTACATGTATCTTTACATGGATTAGAAGAGCACCTCATAGTAACAAGTGCTCAGTGAAGATTAGCTATTACTGCTGTTGTGATCAGTCATCTAAAAGCTGACCCATGACAGAACCTAGGGCAGAATTTGAGCCCCCTGACCTTTCCCCCCGGTGTTACACTCATAGATATCCTATGTTTCACAGCAAAGGGAACTGGCAGTTGTCATTCAAGTTACTAATCAGTTGATCTTAAAGTAGATTATTCTCGATTAGTAAAATGGGCCCAGTTATGTGAGTCCTTAAAAGTAGAAGAGAAAGGCAGAGAGAAGGGGGACACTGAGAAAGACTCTCTGTGGCATTGCTGGTTTCTCAATGGAGAGGGGTTCGGGAGAAGGGATGTGTTTGCCTTGCAGGAGAAGAAAGTGACTGCAGTTGACAGCCAGCAAGAAAATGGGGACCTCAGAATGCACAGTCAGAAGGAACTGAATTCTGCCAACTACCCAAATGAACTTGGGAGCAGATTCTCTCTCAGAGCCTCCAAATAAAAGCTCAGTGCAGCCAACACTTTTATTTTGCCCTTGTCAGACCCTGATTGGAAAACCTCCTCAAGCCACACTGTGCTTGAACTTCTGACCCATGCAAACTGCGAGATCATAGGTAGGTGTTTTAAGTCATCGTGTCTTTGTAATTAGTTACGGTGGTGACAGCAAACTAACACTCTGTGCACCAAGCACAGTACCAAGTGCTTTCCAGTCATTCCACCAGGATCATCAAGGGTCCCTAGGAAGTAGAGACTCTTGCATCTCTCAGTGACATATGAGGAAATTAAGGCTCAGAAAGATTAAGTAACTAGTTCAGAATAATAGCGTTCAGTAATTGATGGAGCCAGGATTTGAACCCAGCTTTTTCTGCAAGAGGCCCAAATCTAAGTAGTTCACCAACTGACATGTTAAACTGTAGCCAGTAGGAACTGAGAGTTGCCCCATCATCCTGTAAGATTCAGTGAATCTCATGGACCATTATCCAGGTATATAGCTCATATTACCCCTCTATGCTTGCCTATCTGAGAAAGCAGCGGAGCCAGGCAGTAGCCTGGCACCTGAAGGAAGTGGCTGCTGGCCTGCCCCACAGGGCCCATTTAGCTCCACAATCCATGGCAGGAGCTCCTTGGGGGCCTGGCTTCCACCCTGCTTGGTGTCCTGAGCACTGACCTGGGTCATAGTTAGGGCTCTGAAGTGTGAAATGGGGTTTTGTGCTAAAGCCTGAGACATGGTGCATGGAGTTTGGTTTGGCCATTTTTCCCCTCACTGGTTGTTTTTTGAGATGAAATAAGGGCACACATGAAAAAGGTCTCCCAGGTCCTCTCTACAGTTTGGCAGCCAGTGGAGCAGGCAAGAATACAGAATAAAGCGAGATGGGCTGGCTCTCTGAACCCCAGCATGTAGTCCACATCCAGTGTGTGGCCGTCATTCTTGTTATTATTACCAGAGCTATTACTACATGATTATTTCAGGGGTATGGAGAAAAACTCCCAGCCTCCAAAATGTCTGGAGTCACAATTAAGGGATCTTTCCATTTCTTTGTTTTAAGATTAATGTCTTGTAACATGTTTATCGTCCACCTCTGACACCTTGGAATATAGGTTGTGAGCAAATAGAACTCAGTTAAAAAGGTTTAAGGGATTTTCATTTGACCTCAAGCTAATACCCCTGGAAAAAGACATTTGTCATTCATATGATAATAAAGCAGGGGTAAAATGCACACCACAGGGGGTAGGAGAAGTGATTTTAGGTGATTTTCAAATGGACATACAATTTTAGTAGGTATGAGTTTTTAAGATGGATTAGAAATAAACACACACAATACATTGTGTGATTTCTAATGAGGCTTCAGTTGGAAGTAAGTAAAAATTGTGTGTCTATTGAATAGAAAACATCATGTAGTAATTACACAGGGAACACAAAGATAGGGAGACAGTATGAAGGCAGTTTGTAGGTGATAGATACCTGGAGTCTCTGCACTAGCATGGCTTCTATTCAGTTCATCAGATGAGCTCCAAAGAGGACAGTGAGAAAAGAGAAGAGACACAAAGATCCTGGTCCTGTGAGGGATAAACAGAGGACAGGTTGGAAGTGAGTGTCGAGGCCACCAGGGTCTGCCGCAGAGGACATAAAAAGCCCCTGACAGACACGTTTGAAGGCGTTCCTGTCAAATGTGGCTTCTCCATTTTCTTTTTTCCCTAGTTCTACCCGGACTGAAAGAAAAATGAATGTGATTCCTATCGGTCTAAGAGAGTGACTGTGGCTTTCAAAATTGCTTTACCTGCGAGCAGACCATGCACTGAGAGATTCATTTATCTATTTTGTGATGGCAAAGTGCTCTTTGTCTCCATTTGATGGAACAATAGTTTTCGGCAAATGTTGGTGCCAGGGAGACCTGATTAACCTCATCACTTTACAGAGAGAAAACCTGGAACATGGAGGAGTTAATTGATTTCTCCAAGGTCTTGCAGATAGCTGATGTCAAAGCTCAGACCACTGTCCCTGTCTTGTGACACTTCCCAAGTGCACTTGGCCTGATGCTGCTGATGTCAAAGGCAGAAAAGGAATTTAACCTCAGGCCCTGCATTATTTGGTGGGGATGGGAACAATCCCTAACTTCTGTCAGTCTCCTGCCTTTGCTTTGCTTTGCTTTTATGCTACTCCCTCTTACGCTCCATCATTCTAGTCTCAAAAACCATTAAAAATGTTTCATATTTTAAATAGTTGAAAAGCCACTTGCAGACAATGTAGGCAGTGCTCTTCCTACACCACCCCCACCCCAGTTATAATTATGCATATCTGCCCTGGTAAAACTTTGTTTAGAGGATGTCTGATATGGTATTTGGGAGTAGGCTTTTAAAAAGCTCCATAAGCCAGGGAGGCTGAATTAGTGTGTGACTGAGTCCTGTTAGAAATAACACTCTTTCTACTACACTTTCCTGTGGTTGCCTTTCCCATATACAAGAAGGTTGGAGTTCTTCAGCTTGTAGGAGCAGTAGTTTATAAAGGGAGTAATCTGCTGCAGATCCTTAGGCATCTATTTGCAGAATAGGTATTACACAAATTCTTATTTATGGGAATATAAATTGCATTTATAAGGCAATAAAGATAGGAGGTGAATTGGCTAATGACCTATAACAGCTCCCTTGCTTATTGATATTACCTCCATTGTACTTCAGAAATAAATATCTTTTCAAGAAAATATAAATGTTGCTGAAAAGCTACAGGGGATTTTATTATCCCATCAGCCATCTGTCAGAGTCTTAATAACAAAAATGGGGACTTCCATTTCCTCATGGGTGACTTCATTTCAGAAACAAAGGTGGAGAGATTTCTGCCAGAATTGAGTCTCTGGTTGTAACTACCCTGCCTTCTATTTCCTTCCCATTTGGTGTTGTGAATTTCTAAGTTCTCTCTTTTGAGTGTAAGACAATTGGGAGTAGTTTTAGCCACCAGCATCCAAAATTTTAGCTTCTCTCTGGTTTGACAAAGTGGGCATTCTATAACTATTCTTGACCCAAATTCTCTGTACTGACCAGTGGTTTTAGGCTTTTGAGGTATTTCTGGAAATATATTTTTTTCCTCAAACCTTGATCTGAAACGGTGACTTCAGCGGTACAGCATCATGGAAACTGCCCCCAGTTAGCCATTTCTACTGTGACTGAGAGCATGTCGTTCAAGCCTCTTCTGGGATTCCAGAGCCAAACACTGAATTGCCATGCAAATTTGCTCAGATGATGGCCTCTCATGCCTTCTATTTCTCTCTCCAGATGAGGATGTATTCTCTGCTTCTCCCACATGTCTACCAGGCAAGGTTTCTGGAGTGTTTCTTTTTCCTAGGCACTATGCTCAGCAACCAGAAGCTGCTGATTCTATACATGTTACCATACAGAACTGGTTAATGAACGCTGCTGGAATTAAAAACCTTCTCTTGAAGTTCCATGGCTTTGATGTCCATGGAAAAACTCCAAGGAAGCTAACAATGTGATGAGGAATTGAAATTCACCTTGGAGGCTGTCTTCATAATTTAAATCTAAGAAATACTTGATCAAAACCATTTCTTCTCTCCTGTCACGCCTTTTGCAGGATAGCTGCTAGGCAAGACCCACAACTTACTATTAATGAATAATTAACACTCTACTTAATAACACAAAGCCTCTTTTTCTCTTCTCCCACTAGCTGTCAGTGGGTTCTCACCTATGCTGTGTTTAATAACATCTCTCCTCACTTTCTCATTCCATTGTCAGAGCAAGAAGGAATAAAGGACAGTGTCCTGGACACACATGTCTCACTAACAGGTGAAGGATTATGCCAGAGCTCACATGTTGAACACAGACAAAAAAGGTCAGGAGGTTGCCCTTTCTTTCTTTCTTTCTTTCTTTCTTTCTTTCTTTCTTTCTTTCTTTCTTTCTTTCTTTCTTTCTTTCTTTCTCTCTCTCTCTCTCTCTCTCTCTCTCTCTCTCTCTCTTTCTTTCTTTCTAGGTAGAAGATAATGTTACAGAGTCAGACTGTCTCAGTTTCTCTGCAATTTCTAAATAGGTGAATTTGGGAAACCTATTTAATCCCTTTGTGTTTTTGTTTTCTTATTTATAAACTGCAAGTAATAGTAGCACTTGTCTTACAGGTTTCTTGTAAGGATTCAGTTGGAAAATGTTTCCATTATGACTATTACAGAGTAAACCTCCAATAAAAGTTAGCTATTCATTCATTTACTGATCCATTTGGTCACCATTCTTTAAATTCCTTTTTGTGCCAGACATTGTGCCATGTGCAGGGGGATACAGAAATAAACAGAATGCAGTGTTTTCCATAGGAGTTCATTGGTTGCACCAAGGTGAGGCTGCGGATTCCACACGTGGTCAATTACAAGATAATGGCACGTGTTCCCGTCTACAGCTACATACATATCTCACTAGGACTTACTAGACCTTACTAGAGGTCAAAGACTGAGAAGCCTAACTTGAGTGAGCCTTGACAGAGGAGGTATCATACTTGCCAGATCTGGCAGGGTGGAGAGGTACTAGTGCATAGACCAGGTGGGCATGCTAGGCAGAGAAACTGTATGCTTAAAAGCTTGGCACCTTAAAGAGAAGTTCTATGTTACTGTAACAGTTGGATGCAGAAGGCCTTGGTTGGGATGAGTAAGGAAAAATAAAGATGTCCAGAGGTATACAGATCATTAAATTCTGTGCCAGGCCCTGTGGAGGGTGTTTGGCCCAGAACAAGGAGCCTGTGAAGATTTAAAAGAAGGAGGACCACAGCTTTATTTTTATTTGACTTTACTTATTTATTTTTGCCTCTGAAGAGGGGAGTTGGGTGAACACATTTTAGAATTAATTAATCCACCTAGAAGGGTATTACATTAGTCTGGGGAAGAAATGATCAAGCAACCTGATCCAAATTTATTAAATGGGAACAGAGAACAAGGAATAGCTTCAAGAGAAATTAAGTCTAGAATGGGAGAACTTGGTGACTGATGGGATGTGGGAGGTGCAGAGGAATTAAAAATAACCCTGATGTTCTGGCTTAGGCACTGGGTAGGTGGTTGTGTCATTAACAGAAATAGGGGGAAACTGGAGACAGAACTGGATTAGGAAGAAAACTGGAGGCTCCTCTGTGAAATTCTGTGGTACTCCCAACTTGTGAATTTGCCTTTACTTCTCACATGAAACAGATGGATGGTGCTGTTGGTAGTGATATGACAGAAGCAGAAGGACCCTAGGCAGAAGAGTGGGGGAAGAGACAAGACAGGTAGCAGGTACAGCAATCCTGGATGGCCATGGGCTAAGTAAAATTTTTGGGAGCAAAGAAAACCTTACTTTTGTCCAAGAAAGAAAAACCTTCCTGGATTTTCAGATCATTAAAGTAATAAATTTTCATCGTAAAAAAGAAAAATAGACCAACAGAATTGCAAGAAGGGAAGGTCGTCCTGAGAGGAAACCCTGCCATCTAAAAATAAACACAGCAATCAATTTGGTGTATATTCTTCCAAGCTGCTTGAGAAAAGGCATACTCAATTTCTGTATGTTTGCTGCTGCTTATTATTTTTTACAAAATATATTATCTATGTACATCTCAGCCCCTAGGTCAGTACTTGCAGATCTTTCTCATTCTTTTTAGTGGGTACTTGGAATCCTATTGTGTAAATATTCTTAGGAAATACTCCTAGACATAGAGTTGCTGGCTGAGGCATTTACAGATGGCAATTTAAATCTTCCTGTTTGATTTATAACTGATAATTGGTCAAAGATAAGATTGATTAGCCCACTGATTACATTGCTAATTGAGAGAATTTGTGTCTGAGTTTCTCTTTGCTGCTGTAACAAATCATGACAAACTTAGTTGCTTAAAACAGCACAAACTTATTATCTTACAGTTCTGGAGGTCAAAAATCCAGAGCAAGTCTTAAGGAGCTAAAATTAGGGTATCAGCTTAGTTGGTTACTTCTGGCAGCTCCAGGGGAGAATCTGTTTCTTGCCTCTTCTAGCTTCTAGATGCTTTCAGTGGTCTTTGGCTCCTGGTTGACTCACTCCAGTCTGTGTTTTAGTCATCAGATCATATTCTCCATCTTGCTTTTTTCTTATATGGACCTTTAGGATTACAGTGTTTTTAGGAAGGATAATAATATGGGTGTAATAATTTATAGTTTTAATTAACTGAACATTTCACTAAAATGTCATATGGTATGCTTGAGTGTGATATTGTTATATTAAAGAATTACATGCTTGTGATTTTGTAATAAAATATTTTGTAATAAAAGAGGGGATTTATTTGTGTGGGACTCTGTATATGGATTTTATTGGGGTGCTGTTATCCAGTCTACCACATTACAAATATTTCAAAAACAAAATGCTAGAATTTCAGTAAGAAATGACTGAGATTGGAAGCGTCATCTAAACTAGGACCTGTGACACTGGATGACAATGAATAATGTCTGATGTACCTTTCTAGTTACTCGGAGACATAGTGGAGATTCTGAGATAACCTTGGCTCTGAAGACATTAAAGTCTAGTATTTTAATGGGGGAGGTGAAAGTAAGATTGGATAGCAAGGTTAATATTGGAAATGGTAGCAAGATTTACATGATAAAATTGTATATTCTGTTAAATGTGATACAAGCTAAATGGTGGAAGAAGGTAAAAAGAATTCTGATTTCTTTCTAGGTTTCAGTTTTCTTGCTAGAATGAGATCTCACACTAGAACTTTTATTTTCATTTCTTTCTAACAGAAGAAGAATGTGCCTGTGTGTGATAAGGAAAGCAGAGGAGTATTGAATGATGACCTCTTTGACTCCTTTCTTTCAATGGCTTGTGTTCTTTATGTTCTCCCAAGAAACAAAAATAGCTTTGTTCATTTTTGATAATGTTCTACTCAGCTAACATGAATGATATGCCTGTAGTTCTCATTACCATCTATTTTCTGTGCTAGGCTTTACACTGGAGGCAGGTTTATTTTGACTCTACTGTCTCAGTTTCTACTCAATAAAAAATAGCCCTGGCTGGTGTGGGTTAGTGGATTGAGTGCCAGCCCGGAAACCAAAGGGTTACTGGTTCAATTTCCAGTTGGGGCACATGCCTGGAAATTGCCCCTCGGCACATGCCCCCCAGTAGGAGGCATGTGAGAGACAGCTACAGATTGATGTTTCTCTCTCTCTTTCTCTCCTGCTTCCTCTCTCTCTAAAAAGAAATATTTTAAAATATTTTTAAAAAAGCGAAATCTCCTTCTCAGGGATTTTCACTTTGGGACAGCGTTTGTATCCTGGTCCACGCCGTTCTCTCTGTGCTCCCCAGCAGTAACACCTGTATTGCACTACACTACTTCTCAGGTCAGTTGTGTAGTGAACTTCATTGCTGCCTTTGTTCCAGACAAGAGCATTGACTGCATCCACATGGACAGGTCGTGGTCTTCCTAGAGAAAGCCTTCATTCAGAATCCTTTCATCCATGTCCTGAAGTCTTAATTTCCTCCCAGTCCCTGATCTTCTTTGCTAGCTCTTTGAGAAGAGGGATATGATAGAGAAGGTTGCCACACTCCGAGGCTAGGACCCTGACATGATTGGCCTAGCATGTCACCTCTAGCAACCATCTTACCTTCTTGATACCCACACCAGTCTATTCATAGTCCCTTGAAAAGTATAATTTCTTCTTTTTCCATTAAAATGGAACTTCAGCTGAATGACTGGAGTCTACAACAGCACATTTCTCTGTAGAGAAGTGGGGAAATGGGACCTAATTCTTACCCATGTAGGCACGTGTGATAAAAAGTTACTTGCTTAAAAGGAAAATGCTGGCTCGGGCTGCCTGTCTGTCTCCCTTCACATGATCAGGGACACGGATGGCAATGTCATGTGACCCTGCAGGAGAGGACAACACCCCAGGTGATGGGGGAACTACCAGATGGGTGAACTTGGGTGATGGAAAAGCTTCTGTGTGCAAGGAGGAACATCTTTATTTCAGCAAGCGTGTTTGTGCAGCTTTTTGTTACAGAGAGCTTTCCCCTCTGAAGATGGGGAAGTGGACCCCAAGGTGTGTCCTAGGACCAGCATCTGAGGACCACCATGTCAGGCACTTTGTTTAGCAGCACCTTCATTCTGACTCATTTCTATCTTTTTCTTTGTCTTTTTACAAATTCTTTTTCCTTCCTTGGGACATCTAGATCCCAATACTCTTTATTTATAATTTAGCTTCCTGAAGGTTGATAGCTAACTGATTATAGATACATTTCCATTTTATTCTGTATGTGTAGAAGATACAGTCTTTATCAAAAAGAAATATACTGAGTATATGTGTAATGATAAGGATAAAAGGTTATAATCTTGGTGGTTAGTTTAGCAATTCTTTTTTTTATTTTTACATGAGGATATGTTTTGATTGACGTTAGAGAGGGAGGGAGGGAAGGAGGGAGGGAAGGAGGGAGGGAGGGAGGGAGAGAGACATCAATCTGAAAGAGAAACATCATGTGGTTGCCTCTAGTATGCACCCAGAATAGGGATAGAACCTTTAACCTAAGTATGTACCCTGACTGGGAATCAAACCTGCAACCTTTTGGTGTACAGGATGATGTTGCAACCAACTGAGCAATGCAGCCAGGGCTGGCAATGATTTTATAGTGAGAGATAGGCATTGCTGGAACAATGCTATGATAAGACCTCCACAAGGGAGAAATGAGTCTCGGGGTTCCAGGTGAGTCTGGCACCCAGGATTCATGCCAAGAAAGGAAGTTACTGTGTATAATAGTGGAATGAAAGGAAGAAAGAGACAGTTCCAGCTCACAGAACTGGGTTCGATGTGTTTTGGACCCTGATTCACAGAGAATCTGGAGACTCTGGAGAGAAGGAACATGTATCACAGCTATTTTTCTGAGTGAAACGCAGTACACAGGAGGATGTGCCTTCCTCCCATGAATCCCACTTTTCACTGAAGCCTTGCATTGTTCTCCATCTCTCTCAGATAAGCCAGTTAAAAAGCCAAGCTGTATGTTAAGGATGGTGAGACATTGAAAGTTATAGATTGGGGATTATTATCTCCTCGGCAGTTGTCCCTAACCAAGGAGAGATGAGGGGGATTCACATCCTGGTGGGATCTCAGTGCTGTGCTCCTGTGGCATCGAAGACTGAGCAGTCTATTAGCCACTCACGCTCACAGAATACCTCCAGCAGGACACCCATTATTGAAGATGGGTGCATACACCTGCCTGTTCAGATTGGGGGTGACATTGGATGAGGTGGGGGAGTTTAAGGAGTAGTTTCTCTATGTTCTTCAATGTATTTCCTGCCTCCCCTCCTCCAAGAGACCTTCAGTCTTAGCTTTCCTGTGCTGGGCCCCCTTCAGGGAGTACTGCTTTGCAGGGCCAGGCAGAAGTGAGGCCTGCTGGAGTGTGGTGGGTGGGGTAATAGTGTGGGTGTGATGATTTCTAGTTTTAATTTGAACACTTCACCTAACATGTCACATGGTGTGCTTGAGTGTGGTATTGTTAGGTTACAGAATTACATGCTCATGATTTTGTGATAAAAGACTTTGTAATAACAAGGAGTGTTATTTGTGCCAGACCCTGTATTTGAGGAATATTCCTCATTGAATTTTTACTCTCTCATGGGTTCCTTAATTATCTTAACCATCACATCCTCAGATTGAGGGTTTATGGAAGTGCTGGAAATCCCACATATTAGTAAAGTGACTGGATGTCAGACTGTAAGGACTTGGTGACAATGTGGCAAACTGGCTAAAGGGGCAGCTGGCACTCAACCCAGCTGATTACTGCTGGGCAGGCAAGTGGGCATGTGTAGCCAGATCTGATTTTCAACAGAATGTGGAAGTTAGAAACTGCATGTGATATTTACTAATTTTTTCACATTTTACAATTACAAAAAGCATCTGTGGGGTCAAGAACCAGTCCACGGTTCATCAGTGTGTGACCAGTCCGTTCTCTACACTCTCCTCACCTGCTTCGTGCACTTAAGATTCTTCAGGTTGAAGAAGGGAGAGGAGAAGCCCTCCCTAAGTTTAGGCCTCTAGGAAGATTATCTAAAAATCAGTCAGCCCTTTCACCTGGGAAGAAGGCATCCTGCTGACAAGTCTCCCACAGGCTGTGGGAGGTGGGTTCCCAAGTCCCCAGACTCAGAGCTGAGTAGGGACATGGAAAGAGAGACCGTGGTGACCCTCCCACCCCACTATACCTGGCAGGTTTCCATGTGGTGCCAGGGTGGTGTGCAGTTAAGCAGGCAATTGTCTTTCCCATTTTTTTATACTTTGTTTTTCTTCCTCCCCTTAAAACCGGGTGATGTTGTGAGTCTGTTAAGTGAGTGCGCACATTCTCTCTTGGGACCATCACATGGAATCTGCTGGGGGTGGTGTGGGGTTGGCAATAATCATGGGGGAAAAAGAACTTAAACAGCCATCCAGCCAAATTTCCATGCTTCGTTTGGGGTTTAAGAGCATTTTCATGGATTTCAAAGGGAATGGCCTCCCCTCCTTCTTTGCTCTGCCTCCTCTTCCTGGGGGCTGAGAAGGAACACTCCTAGCCCGGAGATTGGGTCAGGAAGCTGTGCCTAGAGATGCAGGAAAAAATCTGTGGTGAAAAGTAACAGAGGAACTTATTAGAGCTGAGGAATTCTAAACATAGGAGGGGAATAAGACTGATGTGCGTGTGGATAAAAATCAATATATATTAACAAGTAAAAAATACCAAATCGAATGTCTTGCTTTTTGAGATCATTGAAAAGTGCATTATAGAACTTAAATCAATCTTATTATTTTATTTCTTAGATACTACATCTGAGCCATTATAAGCTCTTATTTTACCAAAAGCTTGTATCTAGCTTATCGCAGAGTAGTTTTCATTTCTGTAATAAAGTTAGAGAAATAATTACTTAGCTTCAGCTGTGTGCAGATACTCTAAAACCAACCTGCAGTGTTTTTTCTTTTTTCTTTTTAACCACTTTGGAATTCAGCTTTATTGACTGTGATATTTCTCTGCCTTTGTTACTCTTATGTGTAATTTAAGTAAGATGTTTTAAGTGCATTAAAATCATTTCACATGTGTCACCAATGGCAGATTAATGTCATTAGGTTCAGCTCTGGTCAAGGCAGCAGAATAGATTGGTGTTTTTGTATTATTCAAGTAAACCGTTAATGTACCAGGCAGAGACTGAGCTGGACCAATGTGTTATTTGGCCCATTCTCTTGGCTTCACTGCCCATAGGCCCATGATTGCCTTATCTTAGATGACTTTTTATAATGCATTGATCTTAATCTAACACTCATCATAGGAGAAAATACAAGTGTCCATGAAATGGGATTTTACAGTATTAATTATAGGCTTTCTCTTAGGTACCTGGATTCAAAGCGAATGTTTGTTTACCCCACCACCCCCCACACAGAGAGAGGGATCCATACTTTGGGTATTGCAGAAGAACATTCTATCCTTAGTATGCCTGCGCTCAAAAGGAGATTCAGATGATCACAAAATGTTCAAAGCAGGTATCTGCCTTTAACCACTATCCCACTTCTTCCTCACCGGTGGGTTAGGTTTTCCCATTTTTATGGCTGTCCTGTGACCACACTCCTCAGGTGTTTCCACTGATGACAAGAAAATCATGGGAAGGAGGCTCGTTTGTTTTCTTTAGCTGTGTTTCCACATTGATTTGGACTTCGGATGAGAATTGGGGGGTTAGTAAGTAGATAGATCACTCATGTCCTAAAGATGGGCTTAGATCTGTAATAAGATGAACTGAGGTGTTCTGTAAGGAGGCTGTGTGACCATAAGGGTCAGAAGAGGACAACGTGCTGTAAGGGAGGCTTTGGAAGATGGTTTTGGAGGATATCTTCAATACGTCATCATGACAGATAGAGGCAAGGAGGGCATTAGGGGGATTTGCCACATGCCACAGTCCTAAATATACTGATTTCGTTTACAGAGATAATGCTACTGACAATTTTCCAGATAGATTTATTCATGCAGGTATGATGGAAAGTACCAATATAGGACTATTTACTCTTTTAATGTTCCACAAAGATAGCCCCTATAAAATACACCATATCCAATTATCCAAGCTTTCCTCCCTATGGTTATTGCTTGATATTGATAATTTTAGCTAGAGTGCATTAGTGGTTGTAACCTTAAATCCTCACCACATTTTTTTATTAATCTACACCAAGGGTATGTATATTGATTTTACAGAGAGAGAGAGAAAGAGAGAGAAAGAGGAGAGAGAGAAGCATCAGTGTGAGAGAGAAACATTGATCAGTTGCCTCCTGTAGGTGCCTCCAACTGGGGATTGAACCTGCAACCTAGGTATGTGCCCTAACTGGGGACTGAACCCACAGTTTTATGGTGTATGAGGCAACATTCCAACCAGCTGAGCCACCTGGCCAGGGCAAATCCTCAAAAAATAAACCAATCATCCGAGTTTTTTTTAACACTTACATATACTATATCATAAAAGTAGTCTGTATGCTTAATTTTTCTCACTTTCCTCATGGACAGACTCTATGTCCCAGAATGTGCCAGTTTTGGGCACACGTGCACTTGCAAAGTGTGGTTTTTCTGCCTGGAGTGCCCTGCAGCATGATGCAGAATTTGCCTTTAGAACCAGCTCAGAACCAGCAACCCCAGGAAGCCTTCCTGGATCCCATGCCCCTTGCCCCTGACATCATAGGTCCTCTTTCCAAGCTTACAGTATTTAGTTGCTCCATAAACATGTACTGAATAAATGAATGAATGTTGAATAGATATCTAGCCTTTCTCCCATATTAGTCTACAAGCACCAAGAAAACTGGAAATTTCATTCATATCCACATGTCTAGCACCATTCCCAACATATAGTAGATACACAGCAGCCAAATGATGGATGAATAAATGTTTATTCTTGAGAAAACAAAGTCATTTTTCACAGCATCATGTATCCACTGTAAAATCCTCAATGCCCGTGCCTTTTTAAAATATATTTTATTGATTATGCCATTACAGTTGTTCTATTCCCCCCTTTATTCCCTTCCACCCTGCACACCCCCTCCCCCACCATTTTCCCCCCTTAGTTCATGACCACGTGTCTCAAGTTCTTTAGATTCTATATTTCCCATACTATTCTTGCCCTCCCCCTATCTATTTTCTACCTACCATCTATGCTACTTATTTTCTGTACCTTTTCCCCCCTTCTCCTTCTCCCACTCACCTGTTGCTAACCCTCCATGTGATCTTCATTCCTATGGTTCTGCTCCTGATCTAGCTGTCCTCTTAGTTTGCTTTTGTTTTAGGTGTGGTTGTTAATAACTGTGAGTTTGTTGTCCTTTCACTGTTCATCTTTTTTATCTTCTTTTTCTTAGGTAAGTCCCTTTAACATTTCCTATAATAAGGGCTTGGTGATGATGAACTCCTTGAATTTGATCTTATCTGAGAAGCACTCTATCTGCCCTTCCATTCTAAATGAAAGCTTTTCTGGATGATAGATCAATCTTGGATATAGGTCTCTGGATTTCATGACTTGGAATACTTCTTTCCAGCCCCTTCTTGCCTGTAAGGTCTCTTTTGAAAAATCAGCTGACAGTCTGATGGGAACTCCTTTGTAGTTGACTGTCCCATTATCTCTTGCTGCTTCTAGGATTCTCTCCTTCATTTTAATCTTGGCTAATATAATTATGATGTGCCTTGGTGTGTTCCTTCTTGAATTCAACTTCTTTGGGACTCTCTGAGCTTCCTGGATGTCCTGGAAATCTATTTCCTTTGCCAGATTGGGGAAGTTCTTCTTTATTATTTGTTCAAATAAGTTTTCCACTGGTGGTTGTTCCTCCTCCCCTTCTGGTACCCCTATAATTCAGATGTTGGAACATTTAAAGATGTCCTGAAGTTTCCTAAGCCTCTCCTCCTTTTTATGAGTTCTTGTTTCTTCATCCTTTTCTGTTTGGTCATTTTTTTCCTCCTTCTGGTCCACTCCTTTGATTTGAGTCCCAGTTTCCTTTCCATTACTATTGGTTTCCTATGCATTTCCATTCATTTCAATTAATTTAGCCTTCATATGTTCCTCTAATTTGTGACTAAAATCAACCAGTTCTGTGAGCATCCTGATCACCAGTATTTTGAACTGTGCATCTGAAAGTTTGGCTATTTCTTCATCGCTTAGATTTATTGGCTCTAGGGCTCTGAGTTGTTATTGAGCCATGTTTTGATCTGTTTGTGCCTGTTACATATGAGGAGAGGCGCCTTCGATGTTCACCAGGGTGGGGCCACCCAGGCCGCTGATTTGTGATGCTGTATGTGGGTGCAGGATCAGAGAGGGAGCAATGGCGGTCCTCTCTGCTTGCCCGATCTGCCTCACTGCTCGCCCCTGCCTGTTTATCTGAGCACAAATGTGTGAGCCCACCGCCTTGCACCGGGGCCTTCTCAGTCTGTCTCAATGCTCCTCTCTTCACTGGTTTATCTGCGCGCCAATGGGTGACCACAGACAGCCAGCTGCACTGTGCCTTCCCTGGGTCTGCTTGTAGCTACCCCGCACCTGGGATCCACCCCCTCAGCTGCCTGGGTGCATCCCTGTCGGGGGATCCTTTTTGCCCTACCTGCTCTGCTGCTGGCTTCGCCCCCTCACCAGTTAGCTGAGTGGGTGGTCACTTTCAGACTCCATATTGTTTGATTTTCTGTGGTTTAGTTGCGTTTATTGTTGTTAAAGCTTTATTATTTTTAGATTTGGTTGTGCAAGGAAGCAAAGTGTTTCAGCCTACGCCTCCATCTTGGCGGAAGTCCTTTGCCCATGCCTTTTATTCTGAATTTTCTTATACTGTGTTTTGGAGGTGCATTGAGTTGTTCTAGGTGCTGTCTATTCGGATCAAGAAAATTAGACTTTGATAATGAAGTTACCGCTAAATCCCACAATGCTTTGTCCAGCTTGTGCACACCTTGCACACTATTCCCTACATTATTTTCTTTCTGTTCCCAGCACTCAAAGTGCTCCTACTGAGCATCAGGTAGTTTTTTTCACAGATCTCTGATAAAATAGCTTTGGCACTTTACCTGCACCCTTACCCCTCCTTACTGTCATCTCTGCAGTGAGGCAGAGACCTTCACATTCACTTCCCACAGATCAACGGTGCAATTTCCCCTTCACTGGTGTCTCACAGATAAGTTTGAAAAAGGACAGAAGAAACTACAGTTGAAGAGAACCTGGGGACTCTCTTAAATGATAAATGAGAGTTGAGAAAGTTTCCTACCTTAGCTGTAAACTGCACTTGCTGAGCTAGCTGAGGAATTAAAGTGCCATCTCTCCTCCCTGGGAGCTGAGGTCTCTCTGAAGCCAGAGCTGCCATCTTGACCTTTCTTCTTGGCCTCTTTTCTTTGAAATATTCAGACCTACCTCTTTTGTGGGACAGATTCTTTGTTTTCTCCCCAGCATTTTCTCATGCCACTGAACTGCATCATGTGTTAATAAGCTTTTTACTGTGCTAAATTGCTTTGTTTTTCTAGCTGATTTGAAGGCAAAAAGGCCCTAGAGGGTGAAGGGGGAAAAAAAGAAACATTCTAAAGTAATTAGAATGCCTATAGCAGCTGAAAACATTAGCAGCTTTACTAAAACTGCATTATTTTGTCAGGAGATTTATATATATAAATATAAATGTATATTTTAAAATATTTTTTTTCTTTGCAATAGCCCGTGAAGCTCCAGGACCAGTGTTTGCAAAGCAAATTATAGCTGACAATTTTTTTTATGATGGAGCTGAATGAGCGGCATCCACTAGAAACTTTCAACCTCATTATCATGACCCTAGGGTTATCTTGTTCATCACATATTTGGCTGCATTTATGGTATCTGCCCTCAAGACCATTTGAGCCAGAGGCTTAGCAGTTCTGATGCGACTGAAATACTTGGTTAAAAATCAGTCCTTGATAAATATATGTAAAAATCTATTCATTAAAAATGGTGAGTTGTAAATATCTCCTTGATCAAAAGAAACAAAAGAGCAAATGAAAAGATGATTTCCCATCAGAAATACTAGTTAGTCCTTGTGTGGTAGAATAAATAGCAATTTTTTTTCCAGGAAAAGCTGGGTTTGCTTTTCCAACTGAGTAGAAGTCAGCACAGCTAGAAAGGGCCGAAGCTGAGAGTGTCTGCACTTTGCACCTCTGCTTTCTCCCATGTGCAGCAGGGAGCGCACAATGGCTCACTTCCAAATGCATTCCAACCTCTGCAAAAACGGGTGTCCGTCATTTTCTTGTAATGGACATACAAATTTTAGGCACATCACGGCACTTTTTGTGGGTTTGAAAAGCTGTCGCAGGGGCAAAAGTTAGATTTCTGAACTGGAGGCTGAGGAAGAGGGTGGACAAAAGCTTGGCAGTCCCTTGCTTGCAGTCCTTCTTTGTCTCTGGCAAACATCTGATGGAAGCAGCTGAAGACATTCATACCTCACAATGACATGTTCAGCAGAAATACGTCTTCCATGTAACTTTGAAACTAAGTTCCACTCGGAATGTAAATCTTTCAATGTATGTTACCCACTTTGCTAGCATCTTAAGACAAAATATATTGAACATAATTTAACCTTTTTCTGATGGCTTAGGGTAAGTTTTACAAACATGTAGTAATTCTGTAGGCATTTCTAATGCTTGTGGTTGCATGTCTGGCTTCCAGCTTTTGTATTTTATTGATGGCCATTTGAATGCTCTTTAAAGTTTTAGGAAGGATAAATGGATAATTGGGTGTGTAAAATAAGAGGACATGCAAAGTAAGAGTATAATTGTAGGATGAACCCTTTTGTGGAACAAAGTGTAGACATTTGGTGATGTCTCTGTTGGCTGTTTAGAAGTCCATTCCCTTTTGGAGTGTGACATCAGATAAGTGGGGTGCTGTCATGTGTGTTTGGGCTGAAGGGGCCATGTCTGCAGCTGGGAATAAACAGTAAACTCATGAATCATGATTTCCTTCACAGTTCATCATGGAATAATAATGTATGAGCTTAAAACAATCTGCCTTGATTATATCCTCTTAAGGATACTCATTACCTAATCTCAGCATTAAAAATTCTTATCAAGACTAATGACTCTAAAGGGAAATGTTGATTGAGGCTATAACTGTTCAATATAATAGGAGGTACATGAATTCAGATAAATATTTTTGTGTACTCACAGGTGCTGATGACTTCAGTGAAGACATATTGCCTAATATCAACAAATCATTGATAGTAGCAATATCATCAGGAACATGGCATTTATTTGTTACTTATTTTTTCATACTTAGTTTGGAGTCTAGCCATAGGGATTTGTCTTTGGTCTCCTTCACAAGTATTTCTACTTTTTCTGGGTGCAGCATTCTGTTGTTTGGAATGTGACTTCACCTTCACTGACAAAGAGTGAAGTGGACCAAATGAAATAATCTTTTTCCATATTAAATCTGTTTCCCTCCCCACCCCAGACATCTGCTACATGCCACTGCATGACCAGGAATGATTTTCTCTGCTTCCCATTCTCACATTGGAAAATACAGCCATTCTGGGTGCCCACATTCACACATCACTTGTCCAGGCACCCAGAAGGGACTCAGTTAAGTCTTTTTTTTTCATTTAATTATTTTTCAAGTACAGTTTTCTGTCTTTTATTCCCATCCCAGCCCCCCCCATTCTCCCTCCCTCCCTCCCATTTCCACCCCCCTTAGCTGTTGTCCATGTGTCCTTTATACTAGTTTCTCTAAATACCTCCCCTTTTTCCCCTGAAATTCCATCCCCTCTGGTTGCTGTCCCCCTGTTCTCTATTTCAGTGTCTTTGTTTTTATTCTGCTTGCTTGTTTATTTTGTTGTTTAGCTTCCTGTTTAAGGTGAGATCATATGGTATTTGTCTTTCAACACCTGGCTTATTTCACTCAGCATAATGCTTTCCAGCTCCATCCATGCTGTTGTAAACGGTAGGAGCTCCTTCTTTCTCTCTGCTACATAGTCTTGACACCAATCCCAAATGTTTAAGAGTATAAATCTCTGGACCAAATTTTCAAGAATGGAAAGCTCTGAACCAGAAAGCTCTTCCATGTGCAGCGCTCAGATTGAACAGAAATGTTGCGCCCACTGAAATCATAGAAGGGTGCATGTATGTGCAGTGTGGGGGCAGGCTCCCCCTCCAAGGAGAAGGGGTTTATCGAAAATGTCTGTCACTCCCTATATGTGCCTAATAGAGGCTAATATTATCATTTATTTTAAAAAGGCATCAAGGTTGCCTTTAAAATGTTTTTCATGCCATCTACTCTTCATTAAAAATATTGGTGATGGATAATGAGGCTGAACTGTTAGTAATTGTTGTCCAGGTTTTAAAGATTGTCTTAGAAGGTTTTCACATCATCTGGCTGCCACTCAGAGGTAATACATCTAGAACTGTGTATAGACAGAAATTGATAAAGTGGATACATCTACTGGATTGGCAGAAAGACTCAAGAGCAGGGCAAAGAGTTGTTCATCTCTTCTCTGCAGAGCTGAACACCTGCTGACTTTCCCTGTCAGTTGGTTGTAGAAGACCCTTTGCATTGAAGTAACTGAGAGTGAGTCTGGGGTTGGCATGTCTCATATTCCAAGTGGAAGCTCCACCTCTGAAACATCCCGGTTGCACAGTAACCAACCTCAGCAAACCCCAGATACCCTCACGGGGTTAGTGGCCGGAGGAGTTTCTTAAGTATATACATGCTTCTGGAGATTTTCAGGACTGTAAAAAAAAAAAAAACTGATGATTGGTGATTTGAGATTGATGCATTTCCTATTGTTCTTTGGTAGGGATTGACCACTTTGTGGTTATACTCTGGTACTGTGGTCACATTTGTTTTTTTATTCAACTTCTTACTTTGAACTCTGTATTTGCTCCTATGACTGTGTAGTCCATTATAAGTGCTCAATACTGATTTACTAATGAATGAATATGTGTGTTTACAAAGGACAAGGGGACATACCTTCCTTTTTTATATATCCTAAGTTTATTAGCTTAATACAGTGCTTTAAAAAATGATCGGTTAATACATAGTGGGTGAAGGAAGGAAGAAATAAAAAGACACATTCTAAAGTGCTTTGGAAGCTTTATTTGGAAATTAAAACTTGCCATTTCTTAAAAAATCAGAAGTGATTATGGGAACTCAGGCTGTATCCATTTGAGTGAATCAGTGAACATGAGAACAGTTTGTGAGCTGCAAAGGGATATTGCTGTTATCACAAAGGACAGCCTGGCGGCCCACTGGCCTGAAATAGTCAACATCTGTAGAGCCCTTTACCAACTACAAAGCACTTTCATAAGTGATCTTCCTCTCACTTTTCTCAGCAACCTCATGAGAGTGCTGTTTTATCTCATTTTATAGATGAAGAAGGTTCATTGAAAGAACATGATTGGTTTGAGGTCACATACTTAATAGCAAAGTCAAAGTTCAGGCTCTGTTTTTCTGAACCCAAGTCTGAACTTCTTTCTCCACACTACACTGCCCCAGGGTAATAATGTTCTATTTTAATGAGTGATTGTGCTTGTCACCTATTCAAAGTATAAAGAATTGGGTGCGGCTTTGCTTCATGAGAAAGGAAATTCACCAAACCACAGGTTTTGGAGTCATTCATGCACCGTAGGCCAGGCATGGAGGTATTGGGTGAGAGCTGAGGAGTTAAAGCACTCAGTAGAATTTGTCACTCTCACAAATGACTTTGTAGGGGTGGCTTTCCAAGTGGATTTCTTTACTGCTCAAACTGACCCAGCAAGAGCTTTGCCTCCAGGTGGGCACAACTTCTAAGTCCAGCCTGTGAGGGGTATGTACTTTAGCAATAACTCTGTGCCTTAGGCATTTATGAGTGATCACTCCCATTTTATATAATCAGTTCCGTTGTCAGGGAGGCTTAGAGATTTACTAGGGACACAATGCTAGTAGGCAGCAAAGCTACCATTTCTCTCCATTAATTTCCTCACTTTCTTAAGTCAAATAGCATAGAGAATACATTATTTATTGTTAATCAGAAAACCAAGCCAGATTCAAACTTTAGATCAAGCTTTTAAAATAAATTAATGTCTTTTTTTATCATCGCTCTTTATTGCTAATCTTTACCTTTTCTTTTATTAATTTACTCTGAATATTGTCTTGAATTTAATACATTTTCTTGACATTTTTATCTTTAACTTTACATGTTGAGAGTTGGACACCATAGAATATCCACCATTTAGCACAGAAGCAAACTTCTCCCTTAACCTTAGAACTGTAATTCATGCAGTCTCAGCTGCCTGAGCAGACTGTAGGAAGGTCTTCATTTACAGAGCACTCCATGATTCAGAGTTGAATGGAATTGTTTCTTCTTGGCTATTTATTTGGCCTGTTACTTTGTCTCCTCTTTCCAGCCCTGCTGAGAGATAGCAACATGAAGAAAATATTTGACCACTCTCAGATAATTATTGAATACATGTAATGTTTGAGATGCATTGTTCAAGACACAGAGAATATATCTGGATTAAAAAAAGACCTTGTTCTTGTGATATTTTCATTCTGGTAGTTTCAATAAATAAATAGATTCAAGTACATGTTATATGCCTATGTATGTGTAGAGAATGTGTGTGTGTGAGAGAGAAAGAGAGAGAGTGTTTATGAAGGCTAGTAAAGGCTCTAGGGAAAAATGAAGCTAGGTAAGAGTGACGATGAATAATGGATGCATGTGGAAACTGTATACAGGGTGGTATGTTGGTGTTCTATACAGGTGGCCCTCTCTGAGAGCTACTGGAAGTTACCCTTTGAGGGTGGATTCCCTGTCTCCTTCACAACAGGCAAGTGGGAAGGTTTGCCTGTTGCAGCAGACTAAGCTGGTCTGGGGGTAGATGGACATTTCTCTGTGAGCAAGTCATTAGAAATCAATGGTCACCGAAGACAGAAATCAACATGTACGGAGCAGCCAGGAGAGCTGTAGGAAGAATGCCCAGGGTGTGATGTAAAGGCTCGTAGATAACAATTCTCTTGATAGTATCCAGCTTCCCTTTCTGTTGATTATGAAAGATTCAGGTTCAGAAGGGATTTGATCCTTTCCTTGTTAGGAAGAAACAAAAAGTAATTTCTCTTTCTTCTAAAGGTCTTGGCTGTAGCTAGCTCAGTGACCTAATTAAAATTGGGTTCCAGCATGTGAACTATCTCTGAATGTGCATTATCTTCTCTGGAGCCTCTTAAGAATATTCATTACCTAATCTCAGCATTAAAAATTCTTGTCAAGACTAATGACTCTTATCATTTATCTCTGAAGCAAGTGGCTACACACAGTTAATATTTTATGCAGCTCTTCTGTGTGGATGTGAATGAAAGTGTAGCCAATCTAACTATTTAGTACCCTTTTCTGTGTGTGGTGAGTGATCATGGCTGTCTGCCCAGTCAGGTGGATTTCCTTGTCTGTAGTTCAGCCCTCCCTAAGAGTGGTTTTAAATCTCCTTTTTGAGAACTTGGAGAAGTATGCACTGGGGGCACAGTGTGGCAAGCCCTGGGGTAGTGTTGTGTTCAAAGAAAGGGGGAGGTTGGAGCTGGAGCCCAGAAGGGAGAGGGTAAGGCAGGAAGAGGGTGTAGCTCCAACTGGTGTTGAAAGGACCTGGGCAGGGGGGGTTGGGCACAGAGCTCAGTTTTACAGAGGCTGAAAAACTAGCTATTAAATCATTCAGTAAATTCATGAGTAAAACTCAAACAGGCTATTTGAAGTGTTCTTCTCAAAGCAGGATTGAGCTGCTCCATCACATCTAAGACAGGATCCTCTTTTCTCTTTTCCCCATTCCTTTCCCTCCTTTTGTTTCTTCTTTTTGTCCCAGAGTGGTTGGAGTGTTTGGGAGCCTCCTCCCACCCCACTCCCAACCGTTACTGCTCATTTCTTGTCTCTCTCTTCTTCCATGGGCTTCTACACTGACCTTTCCCATACTTCTGTAATTTTTACTCTTATTGAAACACAAGCTTCTGGGCTCCGTTCCCAGCTAACTTGGTATATTACTTCATGTACAGCCTCTGGCATTCTGTAAGTGCTCAAAATATATTACTTGAGTAAATGTGGTCATAGCTTAATATGTAACCCCTACTGAATACCACAGGTATTTAATAAGGTTTCTCAGAAACATGCCTTCTAATTGGAGCATTCAAGGTCCTCAGGGATGCCAGGGAGAGGCATATGTGTACAGAGCCGCACCCTTGATGAAGTTCTTTTGCCCAATCAATTCCTTAGGGCAGAATTCTGAAATGCACAGTGCGATTGAAGGTCATCCTTTGCATATCTATTCAGAACCTGGCCCAGGTGTTATATTAATAAGTCTTTTTTCATTAGCACTGTCCCCATATGCATACTTCTAAGGCTGACCTTCTTGAATCCCCAGACCAGAGGGCGTGTGGAGACCGAAGCAGGTGCACAGTCAGAGTCTCCTGCTCACCCTCCAGCTCTGCCCCTTCCCAGCCGCGTGATGCTGGGAAAGTCTCCATCTCCCTCAGTTTCAGCTTTCTCATTATGAGATGGTAACTCCATCAACAGACCTACCTACTGTGGATTTGAAGAACTGGTTTTCATACTGGATGTGAATCTTCTTTCCAAACTCTGAATTGTTGACAAAGGCATGGAGGCATGTTTAATTCTAATGTTTGCATTTTTACTTTAAATCTCCAATTAGTGGCTTTCTAGTACACATGTCCCAGCTGAGTTGTTGATCTTTAGTAGACATTAGTTGTAGAGTTGTGCCAAGTTTACTTATGCATGTGGTTGTCAAGCACCTACCATATGGCAGGTAGTGTGCTAAGGGCCATGTTCTAGATGGTTAAAAACAAAAAACAAAAAAAACAACCTTATATTTTCCTTTGGAGAGTTTACAGAGAGAGAAAGATATTAAATAAACACACAAATAACCATATAATTAGACATTTATAATTAAATTATGTTAGTTGCTATGTGTAAAAGAAAGGATCTGGTATTGAAGGAATGAGCAGGAATAAGCCAGGTCACGAAGGTGGAAAGGATGCAGAGGAATAGCAAGCATGTGAGCAAAGCTTCATAAATCTAAGAAAATAAAAGGCCAGCATGGTCTCATGAGTGACGTGGGAATGGGAAGTGCTTTGACTGGATCAAATACTGGGTAGGAAGATGAGATCATAGATGCAGGCAAGGGTTAGATCATGCAAAGCCTTGTAACCCAACCCATGGTTGAGATGCTTGATCTCACTGCCAGTTCACTGCAAAGCTACTGAGGGTACTGAGGTATGAAACTTATAGGACTTCTAGATTTATGTTTAAAAAAAAAGAAAGAACCCTTCACTCTCACTGCATGCTATGTGAGTTAGGTTAGAGGTAAGCCTGTGTGGAAACAGCTGGACTGGCTAAGAGTTTATTGTGGAAGTCCAGGCAAGAAACAGGGGGATTGCAGCTGTCACTAGTGCTGTTCACTACCTGCTTTTAGTTCTCCCTCTTCTGGGAGCACTGTAGGATTTCCTGCTTCAATTCCTTTTAAGGTTGGGCATGAACTTTTTAAAACTTACTTTGGTCAGCAAAACAGAAGTAACTTGTGTCACCTCTGGTCAGAAAGTTTAAGAATAAATGTGTGATTTTCTTTGTTCCCCGTCTTCCTCCTTGATGTGCATGGAAATGCATATCCACATGGAGCTTCCATTGGTTTTAGTCCCTATGTAAGTGACTATCAGAGTCCACCTGCTGACCAGCACTGGGTACAGTGGGTGCAAGGAGTGCATCTCTGCAATGTACCAAACCATTGAGATTTGGGGGTTGCCTGTTACTACAAGGGAAAGTGTCCTGACAGGTGCCGTGCTTACACATAAGCATACTAATTAAATTCAAATGAACTTTCCATTTTTACAAGTGTGTTGATACTATAATGAATGACTTTTGCATTCTGTTGGTGGAGCTACAGCTCATCTCTGTTGTACTTGCTTTATACCGTATTCTAATTCAGAGAAATATTCTTGTAATATTAATCAGTGTAATATATCAATAGCCTGGTCTTTGAAGGAGCACCTTTTCAGGACTTCGGTAATCATTTTAGTTACCTCCTTTTGTTCATTATCATTTGTATATGATCGAGGGCAGAGGTAGAGTTGAACAGTCAAATATATGGCAATTTTAATTGTTATATTCTTTAATTTGATTTTTAAATTGGTGGTGAACTTGTAGTTTTTCTTTGTGAATGTTATTGAGATCCCTGTGAGATGCTTTTCTAACCCTGTGCAGTTTGACTACACCAAGACGGTAATTTGGGAAATTCACATATCTGTTTTTAGTTTCCTGTGCCCATTCAATATGTGGGTAAGCATATAGCTGTAATACACATATACATATACACATATTTATGCATGTATACACTTGTGTGTGTATATTTTACATATATATATATTTATATGTGTATATGTAACAGCCAAGTTGGTTCTTCCTTGCCACCTGCATGCCCATTTCTTAACTACACCACTTCCCCACCCATGGTGAAGGAATGAGTAGGCTGTGTGCTGAAACCATTCCTTAGCAACCTGCATTCTGGGGTTCAAAGGGTTTGTAGGCTGCAGCAAGAACAGTAAGAGTTAATTGCTGGCTTTATTTTGTTGGAAGAGGCAGCTTTCATTTCATGTTGATTTTTTGCCTTCTTCCTGCCAATTTGCGACAGCTTATTTCTCAGCCCCACATTTGTTTAAAGCTTCCTAACAGACCGATTCTATTTTTTTCCCCATGATTTTTTTTTTTTAACTTAGGAGAGCATGTCTTTGCACATGCTTGGGAACCCAGATAAGGCCCTCTCGCTGCATACTGTGATTGGCAGCTCCCCCTGTCGTGCAGATGTGAAATGAGGAAAGCTAATTTTCCCATCGACTTTCTAGTTTCTATTACTATTTGTCATTTCATATTGGTGCTCATTATAGCCATCTTCTTGCCAGATGGAAATCTGCCTACTCACTGGGTGTCTATTTTCTGCCACTCATGGATCATGACAATGTCAGACAATATGTCAGTAAATTCCTTCAATATCCTTTTTCTTTTTTTTTTTTTTTGCACTGGATAGATTGGTGACATTATGTAGAATACTTTCTGCTGGCAGGCAACTACTTTCATGTTGTATGTGAGCAAGGGAAAGGCAAGTCCAGAAAATCCAGGTTCTTTGAGAAAAGTTGCCCCTGAAACCAGAAGAATCAGGTGGTATTGGCAGCACCGATGAGTCACTTTGTGGCCATAAATGTGCCTGAAAACTGATCTGAGTGACTAATGACCCATGTGAACAGCTCAAGTGTTGGTACAGGCCCAGCTAACACTCGAAGGTCCTATTTCTGATGAGATGACAAGTCTCAGTTGGAAATCAGGCTTGGCTTAAACTAGGGTTCTCAAAGTGCCGTCCTGGGCCAGAAGCATCAGTATCAGAAGCAGGTTCTCAGGCCCCACCCCCAGAAGAATTTCTTCAGTGGGGGCCAGCAATCTGTGTTTTAAGAAGCCCTCCAGTGATCCAGTGCCCTATTTCTTTACCCACATCCAGACATGGATAGGGGATGTTTTGGTGTCTGATATAGTAAACCAAATAACTTCTAGAATGCAATCAACAGGGGGCCTAGGTGAGGCCCTCTGTTCACCCAGCTGAGCTGGCTGTGGTGGGACCTCTAGTGTGTAAACTTCTTCCTCCTCCTCACTCACAGCCTCCCCGTGCAGTGCTTGCATTCTCTGTTTACATCCTTACATTCTGGAAATTCCTTCCACAATAATTTCCCTTTTGGGGTTCTAGTGCTCTTCCACAGTCCTTCTGGGAAGAACTCAAGCAGTTGCAAGCTGGTTTTCTCTCCCCAACATGGTCATAACCTAGACCAGAGGAAACGCTCCAGTGTCTTTGCCAAGAGCAGTATTCAAGCAGACTGACAACAGTGCAGCAGCCACTTTTGAGTGAGCTGTGCTTGCCCATGATGTGACATCTGTCAGCCTCTAGAGCATGCTCTGTCAGCTTCTAGATCTGATGCTGGTAAACTTTGGCCCATGGGCCAACTCTGGTCTGCTGCCTGTTTTTTCAAATAAAGTTTTATTGGAACACAGCACACCCATTTGTTTACGTATGTCTGTGGTTGCCTTTGCACTATGACATGAAAGAGACACCATGGAATACAGAACCTAAAGTATTTTTGATCTGGATCTACAGGAAAAGTTGCCAGCCTTTGTTTTAGATTTCTGGTGGTGGGGGAAGGGGGGAAAGGAGAAAGGGAACATGAGGAGGAAACAGGAAGTCAGACCCTAGTGCACTTTTCCTCTCAAACTCCAGGGATTTATCAAGTTCTCTCTGTGGTCTCCATGAAGGATCCCTACCTCTCCCTTTCCTTTAAGGAATGGAGCCGCTCTCTCCCAGAAATCCCTGTAGAAATCCTCTCTTTATTTCTTAGCTCCGAAAACCTTTATCACCTTGATGTAAGTGAGGACTCCAGAGTCATTAAGCCAGTCTGGGCCAACCATTTTGAAAATACACAAATTATTTTGGCACCTCAAAGTGAGGTTTGGCACCTCACTTTGGTGTCTGATACTTACCACCTGAGGTAATTGACCAAATTCATGATTTAAATTGTTTAGGTGGTTAAATAAAACTCAGGTGACTGTATCTTGATTTGGAGAGATGTGGGAAGCTATTTGTGGATTAAATTATAATAAAAATTATCTGATATTTTCTTGTGTAGCTGATAATTGAGTGTCAGAGACTTAAAGAGGTAAACACAGAAACTTTCTGAGATTAGTTACAGGTGACTTTCCTAAACTATATGTTTTAGTCACTTCTCAAATTCACATCAGGCTTTTGGATCACACCTAACATCACAAATTGAAGAATCCAAGTATTGCCTCCTCCAAACAGCTCTGGGCAGGCTTCATGCTGATCAGTGTTCCTGTGCATCAGAGAAAGATCAGCCTGCTTTCCAATTTCTGAGATCCAAACTGACTGGCAACATTTTCCAGTCAAATATTTACATCATTTTTAGATTGTTCGATGGACTTGATAGATTTGTCCAGTATTAATTTGGAAATGATGGAAACATGGGCAAATGGCTCATGAAAAAAAATTGATTCCTCATGCAATATGGAGAACATGTCTGAGATGCTCCTTGAAATGAATGAAAAAGTAAAACAACCATATGATTGAAAAAAATAAAATGACCATGTTGGATGGAACATGTCACATGAGGCCTTAAATCCCAACCCTCACTGTAGAAACTGATTACATACCATGTAGGTGAGCTGCTTTGATGAGCAAGTAATAAAAATAGATGAACCGTGAAACCATGGGTTTGATTATTTTGTATTCTTAACTTCCAAACCCGATGAACTCTCCGATGAACTTACCGCCTTAGTGCTTTGCCATAAATGGATATCCCACAGCAAAACCTGTCAACTGTATTTTACATAGGTTTATTTTACAGTATCAAGTAGGTATTTTGCTAATTTTTTAACTTTAAATATTTTATCTTTAAATAAGAGTTGACATTCAATATTATATTAGTGTAGGGTATACAAACCAAGTGACTAGACATACATAACTTACTAAGTGATCATCCCAACAAATCTAGTACCCATCTTGGCACTGTACCTAGTTATTATAGTGTTATCGACCTTATTCCCTGTGCTGTGCTTTATGTCCCGGTGACTGTTCTGTAACATCCAATTTTTAGTTCTCAGTCCCGTCACTTTTTTAACCCACCTCCCTAACCAGCCCCCATCTGGTAGCCATTAAAATGTTTGTATCTATGAGTCTTTTTCTGTTCTGTTTACTTATTTTGTTCTTTGGATTCAATTGTCGCTAATTTATAGTTTTAAAAACATTCAGTAATGTGTTTACTAGCACTTTTTCATATTTACAGTGAAATGGTAGTAGTACACCCAGCAATAAATAGAACTGCCTGGGCCTGTTATTATATATCCTTTAACATTTTTATTACATCCTGATTTTCCTCAGTCTTCTTATGTTTACGTCCAGTCTGATTTATTTTAGCTTGAGATGATATGAACTCATGCTAATTTAAATAGCCAGAGTACAAGGCCAGTTGTTCAGAGAAAGTGAGAATTTTCTTTACTTCATGGTTTACTTCCCATTAGGTCCTTTCAGCCTGAGCTCTAAAAATATTAGTTATCTTACAGCCCCAAGTTGTTTCTAAAATTCATCCGCAAGTCTTGAAGCTTGACTAGATGTGAACATGCCTCCTTCTATAAAGAGGTTTAGAGTAGTTAATACAAATGAACTCCTGGTATAAATACTTTTGAATATATTACTTACACACACACATTTATATAAATTCACCCCAGAGAGAGACTCTGGTATAGATTTACCTGTTTTAACTCTGTATTTGTTCTACTTCTTCAGAATATTGTTATTTCTTCAAGATTTAGGAAAGGTCTGCAACCATGTTTTCTGCTGTTTTATTTCAGTAAGTCTTCGCATTTATATTCTGTGTACCATAACTCTTTAAAACCTTTGCTGGAAGAGAAAAGTATGAGATTCTCATTTGGTTCCTGTCATCTAAAGTCTCCATGTACATCTGTGGGTACCAGAGGAAAATGGCAGCATGTTTGCTAATACAGGGGGGCAGGGTGCTGACTTGTACTTTATTGAAGCATATGTTGGCTGAACTCCTACTACGCATGAAGCATGATGCCTGGTGCCAGAGGGATATGAAGATTAAAGTGACACCGCTGCTCTGCACAGTGAACCCAAGGAATGCTCTGACGCAGATGTACTGTTCTGCCAGAGTTATCTAATGTATGTAGAGGATCCACATAAATGATGTTGTGTCCCCAAGTTACCCCAGTCATTGTTCTTTTCTCTATTCCTTGAGTACAAGTAGCTTGCTATTAACTGGGAATTTTTTCTCCCCCCAAAATTTTTTTATTTTTTTATCGTAGAATCGAGCATTAGTGCAAAGTCAGAACATCACTTTTTAAAAGACAATACTTAGGATTTTCTGGCACTTGTACTTTGTTGTTTCTAATCATTTCAAAATAGAATTAGTTTTCAGTGAGCAAAGTGATCATGTGGGGGCTGCCAAATCAATTACTAGTACATTTGTTGAAGTGCAGTCATTTGAATAGATAGTAAAAATATACAAATATTTTCCTCATTCTAGAAATCTTATTCAAATGTGGAGGCATATTTCATTGATAGCCATTCCAGTCCATGAAATACATTCACTGTAAGCTTCACTAGCCTGATTGATAAATCAGATGAGCAAACAGCATGTCGTACATAGAAATAAGTTTCTCATGAATACAGCAGCAATCATTATGGTCCTCTTAGGCTCATCTCGTTTTCTCATCCTCTGTCCTTCTTCTGGCATCAAAGGTGTACTTCTATATGTTGTAAACTAAACATAAGACAAGATCTAAGATGATTCTACCTCTAATAGCAGAGAACTGAGGAATTTGGGGAGCCAAAACCTCTGCTTTGGGAATCTGTAAACTTGAGTTCAAATCCTTTATTGTTTCAGGTTTTCCTTGAATATATGCTCCTATTTTTCCCATTTATAAAGCCATTGCCATAAAAGAGACACAGCTGTGGCCTCGTTGTCTCTTCCCTTTTGAATTTTTTACTTTCTAAATATATTGATAGTTTCCTGTGCATGGTGCAAACTCATTCTTGGTCTCCAACAAGAAGAGCTTCTCAGTTCTGTTTTCAAGCTGGTGAGGCTGGTTTGACTAGGGTCCTCACGGGAGTTGGCACGTACTGGACAGGGCAAGGGCCTTATAGGTTTGGAACAAGGGAGGATGTAGGGGCAGTCTCCAGTAGAGAAGCTCAAACAGTGGCCTCACGTAGGTGCTATGTCCCTGCTCAGTGGTTTGGAACAAGGACAGGGTCCAGAGCCTGAGCGAGAGGAGGAGGTAGCCAGCTGGAATGCTCTAGCAGCCAATTAAGAAGAGTTCCAAAGCCCAGTACTTGTTCCAGAACCTCCGGTCCAGGGCAGAGCTGCAAGGAACCTCCCACTACATGAACCCTTGGGCAACACACCAGTGTGTTTGTCTAACTGGGGATTTACTGTTGGTCACAGTGCTTTGGGTGAATGGAGATGTAGAATGAGTGGCAGTAGATTTTTAACATGATACAGGATGTTGCACCTGGAAGGAACCTTAGAAATCATTCAACACCATCCATGTGCCAGGTACTGTTTTTGGTGCTGGGGATTCAATGATGGGTGAGGCAGATAAGGTCCCTATGTGCATAGATCTTACAGACTAAGAAAAAGAGGCAAACAATAAAAAAAAATCCAGAAAGTATTAGGTGTGCATACATATTGTAAGGAAAACAAAACAAGATCCTGGGGTAGTAATTGTAGGGCAACTTTAAATTGATTGGGTAATCAGAAAAGACCTCTCTTTTTTTTTTGAGCTGTCACCTGGAGGTATTTGAGCTGTCACCTGGAGGTATTTGAGCTGACATCTGGTGAAGGAGAAGGAGCTAATGATAGGAAAATTTGAGGGAAGAGTATTTCTAAGGAAGAGGGAACAGGTATCATGGCCACGCATGAGCTATGAAAAAGCTTTATGTGTTTGGGAACAGAGAAAAGGCTAGTTGGTTGGGGCAGAGTGAGTGGAGGGAAGAGTGCTTGGCCAAAGTTTGTATGCCAAGGTAAAGATCAAATGTGAATGACTCCTATTTAAAGATTAAGGAGCTCAAGTTCAAAGAGGCAAAATGCCCTGACCAAGGCAGTTTGTGATAGATTGGGCTCTCATGGCTGCTCTGACCTCTGTGTTACATTCACACCCCTGTCATGGGTGGGGTTCACTTAAACTTTTATGTAGTATGTTGATTCTTGTCACAATGGGGGCTTGTAGCACCAATCATATAAAAATTTTAATAGAAATATTGCTAAGAAATGAAAGAAGTGAGAGCACTCCCAGATGAGAGGCAAATATTACAGATTTGCATCATCTTCTTACTTATACATGGTGTAGGGATTATATTTGCTCCTATGTTAGACCAAAACACACACAGATACAAACACAAACACGTGACTGTGTGTGAAAGGAGGCAAAATCATTCCAATCATACTTTTAATTTATTTCCACCTAACTCTGGCCTAGCTGGTGGTCCCTGGGAAGCCTCTAGTCATTAGTCTATCAACAGCACTGAGAAGTGGGAGCAAGCAGGACTTCCTGAGCCCTCTGCAACCCTTTGCAACTTTAGCACCACTCAGGAGAAACACAAATATTTTCAACTTCCCTTTACCATCCATTCATCTATTCATTTACTCAATGATGGACACTTATCAAGAAATAACTTCTGTGCAGAACCTCTGGCTGAGTGTGCTATAATGCTCTACAAGTCAAAGTCATTGCTGCTCAGATGTTAAATCTGTGTCACACAGATGTGCAAATGGGCTTAACAGAGCTGATACTAGATGGAAATGGGGTCTGGATCTAAGCATACCTGACTCCTGTTTTTGTTCATTTGCTAAGCATTTCTGGAACATTTACCTCCCAGAGACCATGTTAGGTCTTGAAAGCAGAAGTGAAGCATCAGACATGGTGCCCTTACAGAGCTCAAATCTTTGATGGGCAGCCTTCCAGTGTCTCAGAAACAGCCCAAGGAAATGGGAAGAGGATGATTTTCTCTTACTCAGTTTTTAGAACAGTTCAGCTCGGTGCACAAGCCAGACTTCCCTGGTACAGGAAATGCCCAGGGATCTTACTCTTTTGCCAGTTGGAAACTGGCACCATTAACTGTTCATTGGCTTTAGAAGAGGCTTTGATGGGCTGATTGATTATTTCACAATAATATTTGTTGCAGGAAGACATTTACTTGGCCTCTCTTAAACCACCTCCCTGGAGGTGGCCAGACAAACAAAGGCTGTTTCTTTTGAAGGAAGCAAATGACAAGTGTGGGACTTTTGCAGCCTTTGTAGACCAGGCTTTCTGTCTGGTGTTCAGGGAAGGAAGTCATTGATCTGACTACAGATGGGTGGGAGAAGAGTGTGGCTTAATGATAAAAATGTTATGTCTCGGAGTCAGATTGATCAAATTATGACTCCCCTGTTTACAGGCTACAAATTATTTAATGTTTCTTGACCTCAATTACCTCAGATTTTTACTAAGAATGATAAGAGTACCTACTGCAAGGGGTCTATTTGAGGAGTTCAAGAGCTCCTCCCTCAAAAGGCTTTGCTGAATAGTGTAGCTGGTATGGGTTTGTGTCATGATTTGTGGGTTCAAATTCTACAAATCACTCATGGTATGGTAATTCATCTTCCTACCCCTCCCCTCCAGTGCGGGACTCTATGGTAAAACGTACCAAAGCATAAGTTATAGTTCTGGAAATAAGGGAATATGAAGATTTCTAAATCCAAGTCTGATCTAAGTAGGTATGGTAAAGTCAGGGTTCACTTACTCTGTAGTGTGCATGTGTAATGAGCTCACATAGCATAAGAGGCAGGGGGCTGGGCTGGGAGGCAGGCATTGGGCACCCCCTGGGACCTTACGACATGGGTTGTGCCCTGGAAGTGCAGAGAGTAGAACCTGATCTTTAATACACAGCATTCTCACCCACCACTTGAACACAGCCTGAAAAACATCTCAGATCTAAGGGATCCATGTGATAACACTTCTTTAGGGGCAAAGACAGTAGGAGGATGGGAAAAGGAGTTTGGAAACTTTCTACATAGCAACCCCCCTTACCCATTGGAAGAAGGGGAGAAATGCTATTCCCTAAGGGTTGATATGGAAGCACAGAGTGAAATGTAGAGAAGCTCCTCACCCTGTCAAAAGTAATGAACATCTAATAAACAGATATCAACTAATATTGATAGGATTATCATCATATTAACAGCTATATTTTGCCCTTCCCCACACTCTAGTTAGTTGACTATCTGGCCATCCTCCAATTTCAAAGAATTCTTCCCCACATCCATTTGGAGAAGTATACAGTCTGGCTGGTAAACACTCTGGTAATGGGGAATGTCCCTCAGCAGTCATCTGGGTATGGCGGCTCCTTTTCCATCTGTGGCACAAGGTCACTAAACCACACTACATCTGAGATAGCAGATATGGGCATGCTTTGGAGAGGGAAAAGCAGAAATGTACTACTACAGGGGAAAAATGAGGAGGCAAAACCAGTGGGCCTTCATCTTTGCTGAGAAGCCAGAACAGGGAGTTTGGTATCATGGCGATGGGAATGGTCTATCACAGATCTCACTATGGCTAACAGCTGGTAGGTTTCCCTGATATTCATTATGTCAGTGGAAAAACTTGTACTGGAGACAAAGGTGGGCATGTTTGCCCGGTACCTGGATATGATAGATACAGCTGGATGCAGACGGGTTCACAGCTGAACTGCTCTTTCCTTCAGCAGATGCGAAGCTGGCAAGAATATAGAGCTGTCAGCAAATCCAGCCATTTGGCTATTTCAAGTCAGGAACAAATGAAACCAGATCTTTGCTGTATTATGAGTAGAATTTAGAAATGAATAGCAATAGTAATAATAATACTTAGTTGATATTTATTAAGTACTTTAGGGTACCAGTACTCTCTTAGGCACTTTAGACATTACTTTTCTCATGTGGAAACTGAGGTTAAGTAATTTGCCCAAGACCATCAGATGTAAAATACCAAAGCCAGCATTTGAACCTAGTACTTTCTAACTCCATAGGCCAAGCTTTACTATCTTGCTATAATTGCTTCTGGGAATAAGTAGTTTGTGTTAAATAAAACCCATTGGGTTTGGGTACTTTCTCTATGAAATGTAGTTTGGAAATTATGGTAAAATCAACAGAAAACTTAAGTGTGGTTTCCTGTAGACCATATTTTGCTGGCTATTGGGGTGAATCGAGGCCAATGAGAATGTTGTGAGCTGAAAAGACTTTCCTCGAACCCTGTGATGTTTAGGAAATTACTTTCTGGGATGTCTTGATGCCTGCTGTCACAACGTGAGTCTCATTCCTCTGTTCTGTCCTCAGCAGAGAGGGAGACCTGCCAGGAACTATTTTCCACAAAATAAGCCTTCGTTGTGCCTGAAGACACTTCTCTGGACCCCTGTTGTAGTTCCCTTTGTATGTAACACATGAGAAACCTCACCCTGCTAAAGCGGGGACTTAGGTTCTCTGCTTGCCAGGTAGCTCTGAATTCCAAGCTCCAGAACCAAATGTTCTGGCCAGCAGCACATCTGCAGGGAGTTGCTTCCCTGGTGATGCTGGTTTTGTTGTCCTTTTGTTGGAAAACAGTGCTGTTTTTTATGCAGTTGATTGAAATGGCAGGAGGGACCAGGGGGATCTCTAGCAGAAGCACTGGAAAAACCACAAACAATAAGGCTTTCTGTTCAGGCTGAGTCTGTCATCTCCCTAGTAGCCGTTTGGACGCTACTGGTGGTGCGGAGCTTTATGGGAAATTCTACTTAAGTCTGAGTTTCTGAGGGAGTGGATGAAAAACCAAACTGATCTGGATTCGATTTATTAGGCAGGTTTTCTGAAAAGTCAGAAAATTATTGATACTCTTTTTCATTCTGGTGAAATAGGGGAGATGGTTGTTCCTAATGATGTTGTGAGTACCCGGCAAATGAGGCTGTTTGCATTGGCAAATGATGTGACTCTCCTGCCTTCTTGCCTGTCTACACTGGGACTTACTTAGAGAAGGAGAAAGCCCCCTGAGAATCCCCAACACTGCTTTAGCCTGAAAAAAGGAAACCCACACCAAGCACACAGCATTTCAGTTTGGACAAAAGGTGGTCCTGGCTCTAAGCAGTGGTTGAGGGGCAGTGATTGATGTTTTCCTACCACGGGGCACAGTTGGTTTGTTTCTTTGTCACAAATTTATTGTCACTGAAGGACATTAGTTTGTTACAATATGCCAAGAAAGAAAAAATAAGTCCATAAAGGTCAGATAGTTATTTATGACTTGAGCTGAAGAAAAGATTTAAAAATCAACTCCATGATAAGGCATCTTTCGAATATCTTAACAATGATCTGTTCTAAAAATGTCTATTTATAAATGGCAGGTTTTTCACCCTAGTCGTCAAAAGGCAAGATTTCTTGCCCTCCCTATTATCCTGGGTCCAGGTGCACTAGTTATGGTTCATCTCATTTCATAATAACACACACATCACATTGGTGCAAATAATCAAGCAGGCACCTGTTTCACAAAACCTGGCCAACAACACTTATTCAGCAGCAACCAATGGAGGGGCAAGTACAGTCTGATGGTGATGGAGTGTGAAAGCTATTAGTGACAGAAAAAGGCAGAGGGTTTAGACGGGAGCAAGTCCAACTAAGCCAGTACTGTGCCAACCAGTACAAGCTTCTCCTAGGACCTGTCCCTTACCTGCCACCTGCCTCTCTATGCAACTGCATGGCAGGGAAACTGATTGGTCATTCTCAAACATAAAGCTTCTCAGGATTCAGAGGCTGAAATGATCTTATCCCTGATCCACTTCCAAGTGACCAGTTATTCTTTATCAGTAAACACTATTTGACTGTCTCATAGAAGAACAGGACTTTTAGCTGATCTTTAAAAGGAGAGTTTGGTTCCCTTGGCCCTGGGGTTAGGAGAAGGCTTTCAGCAAAGCTGAAGAAGGGCCCTTGAGCGGGCAAATTCACTGCTAAGTCTACCTTTCATAGGAGGGTGGGGGGAGGGAGGACAATGGAAAAATGGCTTGTGTAGGGTTACTGGAGTTTCTAACTTTTCCTCCTGTTTCTTTTAATTTTATTTTTATTCCACCAACCAAATTTTGGGTCAAAAATATTAGAATAGATAAAGCAGAAAATATTTTCACTTAGGAGTTCTTTAGGTATTCACCACGCAAATTTATTAAGTTCATGTTTAATGTAAACTGGAAGTTTGAGGCCTTGAGTAACCAGGTATGTTTAAGGGAAGGTATTAAGATCTCAGCTACATTTCCTCACCATTGCTCTTGGGCGCATTGAGTGGCTAGGGGTAAAGCACAAAGCCAGGAGAAGAATGGTTATTTGAATCATCTCTGTAAATCATCGCTGTCTCTGTGTGTTGCTGGCAGAGAGAACCCTCACCACAACCCCATTTGGGGTCCTACAACTTGGTAGAATTTGCAAGGTCTAGTAGCTCGCTGAGTGGTTTCAGCACCTGTGTTCCAGTCAGACCACTCTCAGAATGCCTTTTCATATCAGTGTATATACATGTAACCACAAAACTTCCTCTTGTTTCTGGAAAATAAATTAGAAATGAGTCCTTGGCCAATTTGCTATATTAATCCTTAAACGTTTCACCTCATTCACTTCTCAGTTTAATAACAATGCCCGGGTAAATCAAAGACATTGTGCTTTGGTGGGAAAGGTCTTGGAAGTAAAGATGTATCAGTGATTCACTTTGTCTCAGAGCTTCCTGGTGCACTTAGAATAGATCCACACTGCTTCCCCCGGCCTCAGCCTCGGGGGCCCCATCTGAGGTGGCGCCTGCTGTGGCTGCAGTTACACCCCTGCGCTCCCACCACTCCCACCCCCTTTCTTTCACTCCAGTGCTCCGAACTTCCACCTACTTTGTTGCATGCAGGGCTTCCCATGGATGATGCTTTCTTCAACCTCAGGTCGAATACCACCTTGTCTGAGAAGCCTTTAAACTTGACTATTTTATACAGCATCAAGCTCTCAATTGTATCATTTTAATTTAGTCTTGGTAATTCCGTTTTTACCTATTTAATGCCTATCTTCCTTCACCAGAATATATGCTTTATGAGGGTGGGGTTCTTACTCTTCTTATTCACCCTAATATTGCTAGTGATGGGCACATATACATGTTGAATCAATACTGTTGAATAGTTGAATGAACTGGAAGTCAAAGATCTATGTTCTGCTCCATCTCTACCATTATTAAACTGCGTTAATTCCTAGAATTTTCCAGGCCTCAGCTTCATATCTCTAAAATGAAAAAAATTAAAACAGACCCCTAAGGTTAGTTTCACATCTGATTTAAGTTTTTACATTGTTTGTGCTTCACTGAATGAATCCTGTTTCACTTTATGAACATAAAAGACTATTTCCATAAAAGTATACCATACATATACCTGTAAACAGCTCCATTGACTGTGACTTTGGCATAGTTTTTGGGACAATCATATCGCCCATTTCTCATTCATCAAACTTCCTTTACAATTCAGGCACAGTGCTAGGCTTTGGTAATACAGCAATGAGCAAGACCTTCTCTGCTCTCAAGGTTCTTACATTCTTACGAAGACAACAATTGGAGTAGGCAATTTCAATTCAGCAATGGGGGAGTGTTCTATAATGGCCCATTAGAGACACTGGGGAGATGCCACAATCCTGTGACAGTTCAGATAAGACCAGAATGGTAGTGTGGCCCAAGTGAGGATGAGGAGGGTATTCCATGGAGATGTATTAACCTGTGTGATGGCCTCCGGGGGAAAGAGAGCATGATATGTTTCCAGAAAGCTTTGCAGTGAGGCTGGCTGTAGCAGAGGCTGCAAGGAAATGACTGAGAAGGAGCTGTGTATCACTGTGCACAAGGCTTGGGCAAAGCAAAGGGAGGGTGGTCTTAGGTTGTTGGGTTCTCTGGTCCTAAAGAAGGAACCAGAGTATCTTCTTAGTGCCTTGATTAGTGTCTTCTCAGACACAGGGTCGAGCATGGACCAATTGTTCAGTTGATGCAGCCATTAAATTATTTATTTCCCATGACATAAGCATATTAAATATGTTTCTCTAGAAGATAAAGAGAAGACTAGTATTGCCTTGCCATTTCATTTGACTCTTGAGAAAACACCCTTCATGTAGCTTCATGTTTAACAGGGGTAATTCCAGAGGACTGTTTGCAGAGCAGTCCCCCCTTGTTTTCCCCTTGTGGAGTATAAAAAATAATACTGGATGATACGGTGGATTTTCAAACTTTGCCATTTCCCAGTAACAGTCTTATGTGTTTATTCATTCGTTTTGTGACATTGAGTCTTTATCCTGTTTGGTCTGTAGCATCAGTTTCCCTGGGTGCTCAGCCCACGTTGTCATGGTACCAGGGATTGGGTATCGGGCAATAAATTGTTGGGAAAAGAGCACTTTAGAGGTCGTTTTCTTTTCTTTTTTTTCTCCAAAGAAACTAGATTGTGTCTATTAACACAAAAGAAGTTATGTTGCTCTAATTTGTAAAATTCTGATTACTTGAAATTTTGTTCTTAAGATGTAACTACAGCTTTGCTATGGACAGAGCATTTGAGGACTATGCCCTCCTCCCCATATGTTGTAGCACGTCATGTAATAAGACCGTATTTGGAGATTGTCTTTAAAGAAGCAGTTAAGGTTAAATGAGGTCATTGATCCAAGGTAACAAGTGCCTTTAAAAAAAGAGGAGGTTGGGGTTCAGACAGGCACAAAAGAAAGTGCATGAGAAGGCAAAGGAAGAAGATAGGCACCTGCAAGCCAAGGAGAGAGGCCTCAACAGACAGAATCCTGCTAATCCCTTGATCTTGGACTTTAGCCTCTAGAACTGTGAGGAAATAAAGTTCTGTTGTTTAAGGCACACAGTCACAAGCTTATATAAGCTGTATACCATTTTTTTAAATAAATAAATTGAAGATTGCATGTAATTCACTCATTTATGAACTAGGCATAGTATGTCTTTTATTGATTTGGAGGGTAAATGTTTACATGTATTTTTCAGGGATGTAGAAACATTACTGTTTGCTGTCAAGATCATTATCAGCTTCCTCTGATAAGTCTACAAAACCTTTAGGGGTAGGAAATAAGGGAATATGTGAAGGATTAAAAAAGTGAATTATTATCAGGTGTTTATTATATTGTGGTGTTTATTATATTAACACTAGTCAGTCATCCCATCTTTGGGGTGTGGTCAAGATGGAGAACTGTGAGCTGAAACTATACCATATGCTTTGGAATGAAAATATAGTTTATGGTTTACAAAATTTCTAAGTTCTCATTTAAATGGCCAGGAATCAAACTAATGGTTTAACCAGCTGGTGTTGTTAAGTGAGCACTGGCATCGAAACCTGGAGAGCCAGGTTCTGGGCCGAGGCCTGTCACGCGGTCCGTGGACTCTCCAACACTCCACTTTTCCCTGTGGCTCATGCAGGCATCACTGTGAGCGTATGGGGCAGTCCTGGATGACCTTGTGGGCCCATTCTGTCCTCCATGTGCAGTGCAACTATGTGTCCCCAGGGAGTAAATGTGGCTCAAAACCATTTCACACCTTTTTAACTTTCCGGTGGGTTTAAAAGCAATCCATCTAGTTACAAGTATAGAAGTCAATTTGTAAAAAAAATTTAGCTCCGCTACCAAACTTTTAAGGTGTTAGCAGCGGCATTATAAACAGTGATTTCTTTACTGTCACTGCTAGTTATTTCATCCATATTTTCCTCTCCATGGGGTCCACATTGTATAGGATTGTAAAGTAAATCTATCTCCTGATTAATAGTATAAAAAAAGCTACATACCCTCAGAATCCAAAGAGGTTGTCATGGCAACTGATGACATTTCTCTCCTGCCGAGTGTACTCGGAGCACATGGCCTGTGTGTCCCTGAAAACTATTTCATGTTGTTTTTATGGGGGAAGCTGGAGACAGTAATGGTGTGAAGGTAGGAAGTTATCCAAACTGAAATTTTCATTTCATAGGCTTAACTTGGGCAGGGACGATGAATTCTTAATCACTGAATCTCTAATCCCCACATTAAAGTAGGCATTTAATACATGATTTTTACATAAATGAATAGATACATATCAGAATCTTGGTGGTACATGACCTCCAGCATAAAAGATTTAGCCCATTTATCTTTGGAAAGTTTTATGTATAATTGTGCAGTAGACATTTGTAGGGTTTGCTGACTAGCATTTACTTACACCCCAATTTTCTTCTGGGGCTTTACTCCTTCTTCAACACTCCGTCACTGGATTTTGGGTTGAAGTTACTTTTCTACCAGCCACAAGAGTGGAAGAGTGACTTAGGCTTGGCCAATTAGAGCATCGTGTCCTTGTGGCCATAGTCCCTGGTTTGGGAACAGACATGTGAGCCACTTGTGTTGAGGCACTGCTGAGAGAGAAGCGCACGTTCCGTTACAGCTGGTCTCAAATCTCAGTGTCGATTGGTCCCAAGCTGTTGGCAGCCATGTAACCATCAATGTGGCTTGAGGATGAAGTTATTGTTAATCAGATGTTCAGGGATGTGGATCTGGTGGCATCATTTTAGACACTCCTAAAGTCAGACCTTTCTTTGATGTATCATTGTGATGAATCAATAGATTTCCTTGTTTAAGATCCTTGGGTTTGCATTTCTGTCACTCGCAACAGACAGTATTTCCATAGAAATAGACCCACAGCAAGCTCTGAGGGACAGTGGGTAGAATCCTGGTCCATAAATTCTTGACTATATAATTAAGGGAAAGCACCTCTCTGAAAATGGGCCAGTTATCCTAAACTGTCTATTTTTCATGCTTATTAAGAAAATTAAACTTGAAGATATATTTTTGAAGTTTGTTATAAAATATAAAACTCCTCTATTGCTGTTAGCTATTAAAATTTTGACAGGAATAGGACTAAGGGAGGTGACAAGGGAATTCCATTCAGAGGGTATTGTACATGCCCAGACTCACTGGTGGCAGAGAGCGTGGTGTCTCTGGGAATTATGAGGCCTGATCTAGCTGGAGTGGGCAGGAGGAGGTGAGAAGTGGTCAGAGCTGCAGCTTGGGTGTAGGGCAGAGGACACGTCGTAATCTGGTATTTTATCCTAAGAAGTAAATACTTTTTTTTTGTAGGCATGAGCAGCCTCTGAAGGGTTTTAAGCAGAACTCTATCTTGATCAGATTTGTACTTAATACCTGGCTACAAAGTGGCGGATGGTCTGGAGAGGGCACCACTGGTTAAGATGCTGCTGCAGAAACTTAATCAAAGATTCTATAGCTGAGGCCAAGGCACTAGTAATGGGGATAGAAAGGAAAGGAGCAGCTTATGGTGATATTTAGAAAGTGGCATTGATGAAACTTAGTGACTGATGGGATCTGGGGGTTGAGGAAGAAGGAATCAAAGATGGTTCCAAAGTGACTTTCTAAAGTAAGTGTGTATGTGTTTCCTCTTCCAGATACCAGGGCAGCTGTAGTTTTCTTGTAAGGACTGAGAACTGAATTCATATTTGAGTGTGCCGAGGAAAGGGAAATGCCTTTCATTTCCATCTTGGGAGGGACTGCACTTAAGAGCCTAATGCATCATCTACAGGTGTATGTATGGCTAATGCTTGAAGGCTGATAAAAATCCAAAGAGAAAACACCTTGCTTATAGCAGCCTAATATATCCTGGAAGGTGATATCTTTGGGGACCATATCAAAAGAGAGAGACTGGAGCAAAATAGCTGTCTTGTGCTCACTGATAACCCTCAAAGTGACTTCACACGAGACACAGATTCGGATTGCCCTCTGGATGTGAATTTCATGCTTGGTGAAAGTCAACTCAAAACCAATGAAAGGAATGTGGGCAGAGGAAATGAGATTTGTGTAATCTGCTCTGGCTTCCATTATTCTATCCTATCAACTCAGGCCTCTCTTGCTCCTTCTCCACCTTCATGGCTTTAACCTCCACTTTGCTATGCTGGTTTCTCAGACCTTTTTCCAGCTGCAGTGTGGCAGGCCAGAAACACAAGCCTAGGCATATATTGGCCACTTATTTTTAATTGGAAAATCTTGTTCAACATATGCATGAAGAATTTGTTGTTAACTCCAAATGATTTAATGTGGCTGTTTCCTGACTTAGATTCTCAAAATCAGACAGACCATTTGATCTCAACCTGAAATCAAATGATTCTCTGAGACCTGACTTCTACCTGCAAGGAGGTGATTTACGACATGGACTGAGAGGGTGTTGTTCCCCTGAGCTCAAACTTGTATTTACAGTTGAGCTAAGTGTGAATCTGTTGGCCTGGAGAGTCAATCAGACATCTATGTTCATGGGTTGCTTTATATGTGAGTTACTGTGTGTTGGCTAAAGGAGTAAGAAGACTATTTTATGAGCCGAGAGCCTGAAATAAGACAGGATGACATGGCATGAGTACTCCCTCTGTCATCTTAGACTAGATTTGAATGCTGGTGGAGTAAGAGGATGAGCCAGAGCTGAAGGGATTTGTTTTCGAAGGCTTAAGTGAGAAACAATGACAGACAGAGAGAGAGAGAGATGACCACTAATGTCTACCACTGCACGGACATTACGCTTGCAACTGGCAACTTTGGGGACATTTGGAGCAAACATAGATATCCGGACAAACCATGGACATTGACTATAGGAAAGATAAAGATGAGAAGCAAGAATCTACTTGTTGAGCACACCTCAGTCCACTCTGAGGATCCCCTGGAAGCAACTGAGAGAGATTCTGAGAGCAGGACCCAAAGTCTTCCATAATAAGTGGACAAAACTTGAATGGGGTTTAGGTAATCTTACTTCATTTATGGTGAAAACAGCATGTGGGGCCTGGGATGCTGGCTTAACCCTAAAAGGCCTGGGCAGGACAACATTTGTTGACATGCATGATAAAACTTTAATCAAAAACCTGGAGTGAGTCCCCTGGTAGAATTTCAATCAATGCTCCTTGTCTACTTATCCCATTCTCTAAATATCATCAAAGATCACTGCTCTCTGAGGAACAAAGAAGAGTATGTGAGACCAGAAAAATTGTCCAAACTCTGGGCTGCTTTGTATATAACATCCAAAAGTGCCATTAACTTTGCTAAGCTGATAATCATCAAGGCTGGGGGCTAGTGTTGGTGAAAGGCAAGCCAGGGCCAGGCTCTCTGAGCTGCTGACTTCCATCTGAGTCTTTCTGTTTGTGTGTTGATTTGGGGATCTCTGTGGTGTGCCATGTTCTCATCTTCCCACTTTCCTAGGCAGCTTAAAGTTAGAACATCCTCATTTTAAAGATCTCAAAGAGATCCACAAATGGAAGTATTTATGCTCCCCTATTTCTGTGAAAAATACAACAGGCTGTACTGGAAAATTTTAGCAAGTGCTATTTATTCTTATTGCTTGGCACAGGTCTCTCTCAGCTCTGTCTCCAAATAGTACAGCCCTATTATGTGTTTGATTTGAATGTCTGGTTGGGGATATGAGTGATACTATTGAACATCAAAAGTAAAATTTACCCATCATCTTTGTCTACTAAATAAATGATAAATGAGCTTGTGTAATGGGAGAGAAAAGAAAACAAGTTAATACTCAACAACAGGGAATGTGTTAAGTAGGCCATGGCAGTCGATAGAAAGACACCATTGAAAATGAAGACATGGTTACAAAGAACATCTAATAACATGGGAAGATGCTCACAGTGCTGTGCAGAGTGCAAAGCTGGTTACAGAAATGAATGTACAGCTCTGTGCATGATGTTCCCAGTCCATGCTGAGTGGCGGCATTAATGTTGTCCATGCGTCATGTATAGGTAGCGAAGGTCTTTTTCTCTTCCTTAGACTGAATGGAAGTATGACAACTTAGTTGGCAGTACCCCAAAGCTCTGTACCCCAGGTATAGCTTTTTCAATGAGAACTTGCATTGCTACCTGTTCTGTCTCAAGACCATTTGAAATAGAAAATATAACAGTCACCATTCTTTTCTGTTGCTTATCTGTTACTCAGCATTTTGAAAACAGATCTAGACACCAATATCCTGCTTGTCTTCCTGGTGCCAGCACTTGTATAACGGCCAATTACAAGGCATTTGTCATTGTTTTTATACCATAACTTAGTAATTTTATTTAGACAGGGGCATTTTTCTGGTGATAAATCTAGGGAGATTACCAAGTCAGAATCCATTTATTAAAACACCAATTAGATCCTGCTCCCTCATCCATCACAAGACCTTTAATTCTTGTGTGGTTTCAGCAGGGTGTTCTAAGGACCACGTTTGCCTGAGTGAATAACTCAAATCAAACTGGCATTTTACAAGGCTTGCCTTATCTCAGAATTTCATGGCAAGCCATTCTTTATGTACTCTATGAATAATAAGCAATATTGTTTTTCAAGCCTTACTGCTGTATTGTCGGGATACAGAAAGGAAATAGCAAGTCAGGGAGGCTGAAGCCATAAGGTGATTATTTTCCAAAGGGATGCCATCTTCCAAGGTGCCTGCAGAGTTAGAAGTAGTGTGCCAGTGACGTGAGCACTGGGCAAGTTGAATCAGCAACAGTTACATTCTGGAAGAAGAGGTGGGGCCAGCTGGAGGAGCAGATGCTGCTTCCTGAATGGTTGTTTCGGCTGTTCTTAAGCTGAACACAATGTCCTTTCCCTCCTCTCTCCCAACTTTTGTCTTCTGCCAACATCAGTTGACAAAAATAATGTTTCTTTTTTCCTGAAGTATCTTTTTGGGGTTGGATATTCTGGTACCAGCTACCTACCATGGACATTTGGTGTGAAAACTTCTGCAGCAGGTGCTGGTGAAAGAGTTCTTCCTGAAGGAGGAAACAGAGAAGAGAACAGGGGTTGTGCGGGAAGCATGCTAAAATCTAAGGAAGTGAGGATGAGAAAAATGGAGTAGGCTGCCTTGGAAGGAAAAGCCCTCTTTATTGTGTACTTATTTAGGGCAAGGCATTATGAATATATTTGTCAAAAACTTTTGGTTGAAAAGTGTCCACAATCCAACTCAAGCAAGCTAATGCAAAAGATAGAATTTACTGGAAGGATACTGGTATAGCTTACAGAATATCAAAGACACAGGAAGAAGGCTGGGTTCCTTGTAGCTTCTTTTTCCTCTGCAAGTTGCTTTCATTCTCATCAGCCATAGGAGATTCCCTCCTGAGCCAAATGAACATGCCCTCAGGCAGTGATTTAACACCATTTTATTTGAGTGACCAAGAGTGGAATTTTCTGTGGGAACTCAACTTAATATTTGGAAGGACTCCAACACAGCTTGGGTCATGTAACTAATCACATGGCATGGGAGGGGTGGCAGGGAGTAGGCTGTGATTGGCTAGATCAGAGTCAGACACCTACCTCTGGCTGGTGGCAGGGTATCATGATGGATAGTCACCATGAGAAACCACATGTTTTGAGTTGGATGAAAACTGTTCCCCAAGGAAAGTGGATGGCAAATTGTTTCCTCATATGCACCAATTCTTATCAATTAGCAGTGAGAAGGCTTGTATTTGGATTCAGTGAGGAAGACTGCAAGCAATGAGACAGGTAACATGTTAAGCCATCATCTGTCGTCAGTGCTTTACTTGGATTGGCTTGCTAGGATTTTTCCATCTGACAGGTGTGGTGTTTCCCCACCCTGGGAAAGAGTAAGGGAAAACTGCCCCAGACTCCTATTCCTCCAACCAGAGTCTCTCTGCTTTTACTGGCAGCATCTCTGGAATGATTTTTCTGTACACTACTTTCCCAGGGTTCATTTTATGGTGGGTTGCAGCTGTTTTTTGATGCATAGACCTCCTTGAGAATCTGATAGTGACCATGGACAGTCTACAAAACCCATATGTATCCCATATTTTGCATAAAATTCTAAGCACTTTCATAGTTCTTCTGAAGACTAAATGTGTAGCCCCAAGGAGACTCTTCAGAGCCAATAATGTGAAATGCAGTGTTACTTTATCATCATGTCAAAACACTTCTAATTATAAGTTGTAGAATTAGGAAAACATCTCATTATGTATTTAAATGAAGTTGCCTATGTCAAAACTAAGTAGCAGCCTACACGCATACACATATAACATGGTTAGTGCATTCACTAGAAAAAAATCGGAAAAATGTTTGCTTTTTTAAATGACTGTTTTTTTTTTCAGTTAAGTGTGATAGCAATTGACTTAAGTAGTCAATCACTTTAAAGATTTTAGTTATTTTTAGAGAGAGGGAAGGGAAGGAGAAAGAGAAGGATGGAAACATCAATTGTTTGTCTCTTGCTTGCACCCTGACTGGGAACCAAGCACTCACCCCAGATGTGTGCCCTGACTGGGAATTGAACTGGTGATCTTTCCCCTTGCAGTACAATGCCCAGTCAACTGAGCCACACCAGTTGGGATGGTAGTCAGTCATTTTAGAGAGCTGAAGGGGCTTTAGTTTCTGCACAAGTACAGTGAGGTGGTTGGATGAATGACTTCTAAGGCTGCTGTCAGTTCTGATGCTCTGCATGTTCTGGGATTGAGTCCAGCTCTTTCACACAGTTGATGTTAGAGATGAGTGACTCTCCAACCTTAGGGGTACACACATCATCTGGTGTGTTGAAGTGGAGATTGCCTGGTCCAGACTGCAAAGTTTGGAATCCCTGAGTCTATGAGAGGAGGCAAAAAGTATGCAGTTTTAAAATGTGCTCTTGATGATTCTGATGCAGATGGTCCTAGGATCACACTTCAGGAAACACTGCACTACAGACATATAGGGTGAGGCAAAAATCCGCTCTTGTTTTTATCTGACGCAATACTATGCAGAAAGTAGATACTGAATATACGCTCATTAACTTGAATTTATTCCTGCTTTCGTGAATCATTGGGAAAATTGCCTGGGCTTGGAAGCATTTTGCAGAGCATTGCACACCATAATATATAAAGTAATGGAAAATGTTCACACTAAGCCATATGTCTTAGCAATCACAACGGAATTTTCTATATGATGTTTTTTCAATATGTTGATCATTTTAAGCTGCTCATTTTCTTATCCTTTGAAAGAAGCCAGTACGTTCTATGAAAATGAAATATATAATGTGGTAACTTCTTTCTTTTTCTATTATTCTAATGCGTCTTAGGAATAGATGCTTTTAATAATATGTACATTTAAATTACCTTAGTGCCATTTCATCAGTGTTTGAAGTTACTCTGATTTTCATTTAAAAATAAAACCAGTATCACCTTTTTTTCTGTTTAAACTCTGAGTAGTAGGAAGGTTTTCAAATGACGCCTAGAAAAAAGGTGAATGGAATCACCATGCGTTCCATTCTTTGGTGTGCCGGGAACACTGACGAGCTCTGTAGATGCTGGGCTGACCTCGCTTCCCCACAAGCCCGTGAAGGAGCACTTGCTGTGTGCCCTCCTTACAGATGAAGAGACACAGCCAGGAAAGGAAAGGTGATTGTTTCAGGTCACCCAGGTGGTGGTCAGAAGGGCTAGAGACTGTTTTTACCTAACATTTTAATGACCCCTTTCCAGCACGCATGTTATCAAGACTTACTGAAATGATTCCTTTGAAAAAAATTTCATGTATTGGTGACTATAATTTTGTCAGTGGCCATGTGGGCCAGAGAGAATGGTTTATATTAGATCAGATTTATACCCCAGTGGCAAACACTAAAAGCCTGATTATATAAATATATATGAAGCTCCTGGATATTTTGGAGAAAAGTAGATTATGGATAACACTCTTCAGTTTATCCAAACAAATTGGTCTCCTCTGCTAGTCTAATTGTATCTTCTAAGTCAAGCCCGATTTTCTTGAATCACCTCAGCTTTCTCTTCCTACCACATTTTATCTCCTCATTTTATGCCAGTACACAGGTGTGTGCACACAAACAGTGAAGCTTCATCGTTTGACATAGTAAATAGATCTTATAGCCATAAGTATTCCCATTTTAGTCATGGAACCTCAGATTTGTATGAGATGAAATGGTTTATTCAAGGCCAAACAGTGTGAAGCGGAAGAATCAGGATGTGTTCCCATGTGTGCCTGACTTCAAAAGCCCATTCTCGTAGCTTCTCACCATCTGTGGCCAGTGTCTAAACTCAGGTGCCCAGACAAGCTAGCCACGCTGTGAAAATGATGGCAGCCGGTCAATAAAAAAGGGAAACGTCTCGCTCACCCTTGTGTTTCCCACTTTGTACAGGGACCTGGGTACAGAGAAACACTTCTCCCCTGTTGGAAAAGAAAGGTCAAGTGCAGTGATACAGTTCAACCGATGTCCATCCCTGGCATTGAAAAGCAGTAAGAGATTCTGGTGAGCGGGCCTCTGAGAGGAGCGGCTGTGGCTCCCCTGATGCCAGAGGCTGCACGGGGATGTGATGACCCCATGGGACCAGATTTTCTGAGTTTTCAAGACCAGTTGGAGCTCTAGATTTTTATGTAATATCTTTTAATTTTTATAAGGTGGCTTATGGTCTTTAAAATTTTTTAAAGTGTCAGGTAAAGAATATGCTTGAAGGCCAAATGAAGGTTCTATACCATTTGTTTCTACCTCTGTCATTAATACTTATTTGACATTTAAAAAAAATAGAAAACTAGCATATGAAGCAGCACCCTGCTCTTCTGGTTTCCCTCGTGGGCTGTGATGCACTCCGCCTACCCTGTTCTGCCTGTGTGCCCGGCAGTTAGTGTGTCTGCAACAGTAGTGTTTGAGGTCCTTAAAAAGTGGTCTTTTCTGCTCTCAGTACTGTACCACACCTTTTGCGCGTGAAAAAACAAGGTGGTGGGAACGGTTATTTTGTAGTCATCATACTTGCTGTCTGTCCTTGTTACCAGAGCCTGGAGATGGAAGTGCTGCCTCTGGGTGTCGTGGCGCCCTCTGCTGGTCCACTGGTCCACAGAGACTGGGTTCTTGCAGCACACCACAGTTGCCACACCACTGGCACACAGAGCCCTCAGGTCTGCTAACCTGTGAAATTGTTTCCCACTTCCCAGTACATTAAAACCTGACTGCTTTCTTCAATGAAACAAAAGCATCCAATGAGGCTGTTTGTTGAGCTGGGAGGCTCCTCATCTGTGATAGTCAACTTTTCTCTGAGGCTGTTAAAGAAGTGTTTACTGTTCTGACAAAATTAACCTTAAAAAGTGAATTCGCCATCTGGGCATCTCTACCTTTGTGGGTGATCTTTGTCTCTTAACTTTAAAACATGAAATCCACTCTCTAGCTAATAAGTGATTTCCTGTTATTCGGTATTAGTAGTCATATATTTATGGTCGATACAAGAATTAACAGTTAAATGAATTGCATTTCACAGAGGACATGACAATATTAGTAAACATACTGTTCAGCATGTGGATGTTAAATGAGGGGAGGATGTGTAGCCGAGGGATACTGTGGCTGAAATGAATTATGGTAATCCTCTTAAAAGGCCAGAGGGAGGAAAGATTAAGCCCCATTTGGCCTTAGGCTTCATCTCATTTACTGAAACCATGCTTTTCAAGTTGTGATGTAGTGCTGTACATCACATCCTTTTGGACAGGGTGTTAACTGCAACTGGATAAACCAGATGTTTTGAAAGAATCACCCAAAGCCAACATCTTCATTCTAGGAGAAGTGATTAGGATCTTAGCCTAATTAGTATCTAAAATGCATGTCATAACACAGTTGGATCATAGTGGTAGTTACTGTTAAAATAAGTCACCTAAAACACTTTGCATTTTTAATATAGTGCACACTGTAGAATGAAATGAGCGAAGGAGCCTTTAGTCTGAATATCAATATGTATTTCCTTCTGATGAAGGCTGCTGGCTGGTGGGACCGTCTGCCTGTCTGGGTAATGAGGGAGCAGAGTGCTTCCTGTCATTTCAAAGTGGAACAGCGAGGCATGCTAAGATGGGACTGAGAAGTGTGCTGTGGCGGTTAGGTGGGAGGCGGCCAGAGGTCGCATACAAGAACCTGTGGGTTCCTAGTATTTTTGGCTTCTTAAAAATATTTTTATAGTATTATTTTCTTTGTTCCTTACTTTTTTTAGCTTCATAAAAATGATAGTTCAATGAAAAAACAACATATGGAGCTGTACAAAGGGAAAAAACTGCTAATTGACCTCTCCATTCTGTTGAACAGATCTAATTTTGCTTAATAAATTTTAACTCTCTGTAACCTGCTTCATTTCTTTAGCTGTAAGTTAAAGAAAACCATAGTGCCATCCTCCTAGGTTTGTTGCAAAGTTTAAATGAATTAATGTATGGAAAGACTTTATAATGGTGTCATTACAGATTAATGTATCTATGTGTCTATTGATCTAATCTATGTAAATACTATGACATTATTCCTTACTTGCTTTTCCCCACACCAATTCATCAGGAATGTCATTTCATGTGCTCATATATAGAACTGTCTTATTCTTTAAAAGTCTACTTTATCTTTCAAAAAATAAGTATACTGTAATTATCAGTCTCCTTTTAATGAGTATTTACATTATCACTATTATTAGGCTATTGCAAATTCTGCAGGAAATATTCTTGCACATGCACCCCTCCATATTACCAGAAACGGCATTGCCAGATCAAAGGACCTATGCATTTAAGTTTGACAGATATTGCAGTTGCCTTTCAAAAGAGTGGAGTTGACCTACATTATGCTGGTAGTTATCTGATAGTTCCCTTCATCCCACATGTTCGCCAGCATCAATGGAGGTGATTTTGTTGGGCGGTGGCTGTTGTTTTGTGTAATTGTGTGCTCCTGAGTCTTCCGTGGGGTGTGTGTTGTGTCAATAGTTTTATTGTGACTCCTTCTCCAGCACATTGCTTTCGACCACTGGCCATTCACATGCCCACAGGGCCAAAGCCCTGGGTGTAGGAGCCTATTTACAGAGCTTCTCTGTCTAGCTCCCCATGGAGACTGCTCTGGTTTTAACTAGATGGCTTGTTGTGCTCATGTGACTCCAAAGTGGAAGCTGTCCATGTCTCGACTCTTTTCTTCCTCTCAGTTGGGCTAAAGCTCAAGTCCTGTGGGACTTCAGTGAGAGTTTTAACCCCTCAGACAGGCACACCGGGCTGGTGGCAGGTGGAGTTGACTCCCTGCTGTCTATTTTGATTGTGTGGCTCCCTAAATATCCCTCACACTGCTCTGCCGTAGTGCCGAACATTCTCCTTTTAGGATTTAATTTTTAGGAACCACAAGAAAACCGTGCACTTTATTTTAACCCCTTGTCCTCATTTAAAAAGGCCACTGTTCGTGGCCTAGGGAAATGGAATCATGGAAAGAACAGTGATCTTGGGGTCAAGAAACCTGGATTTCCCTCTCAGGATAGCAGGTAGTTAAGAGACTAGAGGTTTGGGTCCAAACCACGCTCTGCCAACTACTTCCATGGAAACATGGAACTTTTTAAAGATTTAGTCTCTTCCTGTGTAAAGTGGCTATAATAACACTTCCTACTGGTATAAATCGAGGTTCTTGATTGTAGATAATAAGAATGGACTCTGGATGGTGTAAGTGGAAGAGTATTTATTGTAAAGACAGTGGGACTTCCCCAGTAAACAAGAGGCCACAGATTTAGTGCTGGAAAACTGGAGTTCAGGTCCTTGGCCAGCTAATCCACTGGCACAATGTGACTCGAGTTTCCCTGCTGCTGCCCTTGACCTCTGCTGTAAACAGATTCTTACACCTCGTTTGTATTTACACCGCTTCCCCAGGTTTGACTGTCCGAGTGGGAGCAGTCACCTGGTCAGGCCCCTGTGAGGCGCTCATGCCCAGGCTGCCAGGGACAAGAAGGAGGAGTGGTCTCATTCGGCCTCCAGGGGGAAGCAGGACACTTCCTCCAACAAGCCCACAGAGGGAGATTAGCAGAGTGGTAGACAGTGTGGATTTGGGTGCCAGGTGCCCGAGTTCAAGTCCTGGCCCCATTACTGACCCCACTTGTGCTTCATGGATAAAGTGGGATGACTATGACACCTCCTGAGGATTATTCTGAGAACTGAATGAGTGGACCTATAATAATCTCACTAGATGTTTTCTCTGAATATTATTAATTCCCCAGATAGAACGGAGTTCATACTGGTTAGCCAAACACAACACAAATACAGAAACTAACAAACCTAACCCACCAATATCAACACACACACAATAAGCATTCAATACTGATAGTTATTTTTCTTATTGATATTTTGAATTTAAGCTCTGAAACTAACTTGCTTTTATCAGTCTAGGCTAGTATCACGTTTTTTTTATCTATAAACTGAGAGTGTGGGCCACATGACTTTTAGAGTATCTGTCAATCCTTAATACTCTGAATGGGATTTAAGGAGGAGGCAGAGACACCTTGTTGGGAGTAGGAAGGGCTTGGCTGAGCCCTCTGGTTGCAGTGGGAAGGGTGCCCGCCACGTGTGGCTGCTGAGCACCGGAAACCAGGCCAGTCTGCGCTGTGCTCTGCACAGTAGAGTTCAAAGGCTTCATGCAAAAAGAAAGAATATATTCTAATAAGAATTCTAAAAATTCTGATTCCATGTTGAAATGACGTTTTATATGTATATTATGTATATGGTTATAGAAAACATATTACTGATATTAATGACATATATTTCTTGTAACTCTTTAAAGTGTGGGTACTAGAATATTTTAAATTATATATGTAGCTTACATAATATTTCTGTTGGCCAGTGGTCAGCTAGTGCAGCTGTAGAGTTGAGTACTGGAAAGAGTTTAATGTTCTTTGACCCCTGTATTAATCAAGATACTTTTGTTTTCAATTGATAGAAATCTAACTCAACCTACTCTTTAAAAAATTGAAATATAATGGCTCACACATAACTGAAAAGTACAGGAACTGCCTATTTTCACACTTGACTAGATCCAAGAATTAAATGAATGCCGCTCACACTCTGTGTGAATATGTATGTGGACTCTGTAACATCTCTCCCTTTGCTCTCTTTTCAACTGTGTTGGGTCTCAGTTCTAGGTGCGTTCTCCTTCCGTGGCAGCCACAGGGGTAGTAAGTCAATAGCCTTATACCTTCTGGTCCAGAAGAACAGGAGATGGCCTCGTCCCCTCAGCTCCAGCACACCTAGCTCAGGTCTTATGCTCATTCCTGCTCTAACCACTGGCACAGGGCATATTAGGGTTTGATTATCCAGGCCGGGGCCATCTGATGCTCCCTGGAGCACAGATGGAGACGTACTGGAACCCTGTGCACTGAGGATGAGAGTCACCAAGAAAATACTTGTTACCAGGCCAAGTCAGAATGACTGCTGAGTAGGGAGGGTTGGTCATCAAAGTCTGTCGGGCGGAGGAAGAATAGTCCTTTTTCCCTGTTTTTTATCTCATGCTCACCTGAGTCATAAACCTGGAAGTTGTCCTCTTTCTCATACACGTCATCCAGTTGGTCACCAAATCCTATTACTTTGCTTTTTCTACAGCTTTACATGTATATGGCAACTTCCCCTGCCTCTTGTACTAACTTCCTATCTCTTCTGCCTGGTTCTATCCTCATCTGGGTGAAATCCAAAATCTATCCTCCACACTATTTCCAGAGTAATTATTTATTTTATAATAAAAAGGGGTTTAAGCTTCCAGGGATGTCGAAAACTATGCAAAACAAAATGCATGGCAATGAGTTATTCTGAAGGAAACATTTTTGTAGCCACCACCAGGTTAAAAAATAGAACACTGCCAGACACTCTAGAAGCCCCTTCCATGTTTCCCAATCCAGATACAAGCCCTTTGTTCCCAATGTAACAGCCTAACTTTTACTCTAAATTTCCTTGACAGTTTTGTAGTTATCCCTCCCTCACTTTCTTTGCCTTACAGCTAATCTGTTGAAAACTCAGGCTGTTTGAACTGTGGAGTTTCTCCGAGTTTGGATGTGGCTGAATGTGACTACATTGTGTGATTCAGTGTGTTCCTGTGTCTTCTGTATTTTCTGTAAAGTAGCAGCCAGATCCAGAGACTGGATCCCACCGGAGGAGAGTCCTTGGCTAGATTATGGCAACACAGATCTGGTTGTTCCTCCTTTGGTGATTAGTAGCTATTGATATCTAATGGCTATATCTGTTAATTCACTGTAACTTGTAAAATAATGGCATGCTATTCTTCTATTTTATTTTTAATTATTATATTTATTATTAACCCTTTATTGAGGTACAATTCACATATCATACAACTCATGCATTTAAAATATACAATACAAAGTTTAAAAATATACACACAAGGTTATGAAACTGTCAGCACAGTCTAACCCTTAAATGAAACCCTGTATCCATTAGGAGTTACTTAATATCCCACCCTCAAGTCGTAGGCAACCACTAATCTATTTTCTGTTTCCATAGATTTGCCTATTCTGAACATTTCATATAAATGGAATCATACTATATGTGTTGTCTTGGACTTAGTTTCTTTCACTTAGCATAATGTTTTTAAGGTTCATTGATATTGGACCATTGCATGGATAGACCATATTTTGTATATTTATTCATTAGCTAATGGGTATTTGGGTTGTTTTTACTTTTTGGGTGTAATGAATAATGCTGCTATGAACATCCCTATACCCATTTTTGTGTGGACATGCGTTCTAATTTCTCATGGGTAGAATTGTAGGTTTGTTATAGTTGGGTTTGTTATATTATATAGTAACTCAATTTAACTTTTTAAGGAACTGCCAAACTGTTTTTCCAAACTGGCAGCACTGCTTCATATTTCCATTTCAAATGTATGAGGGTTCCAATTTCTCTATATCCTTGCCACCACTTGTTATTATCTGAATTTTTTATTACAGCCATTTTACTGGGCATTAAGTAATATCTCATCATAGTTTTTATTTGTATTTCTTTTAAGACTAATAATGCTGAGCTTTTTTTGATGTGCTGTTGATTATGTCTAGATGTTCTTTGGAGGAATGTCTATTCACATCCTTCGTCCATTACATAAATGAGGTATTTATTTATTTATTTATTTGGTGAATTGTGAGAATGTTTATATATAAGAACCTAATCAGATATATAATTTGCAAATGTGTTATCCAATTTGATGGGGTTTTTTGCTTTCTTAGTGGTATCACTTACAGCTCAAAGTTAATGATCTACAGAAGAAATGAGTACCCTTTGCCATTGAATTGCATTCTTATATATAAGAATACATTCCACACTTCCATACATTCTTGGTTCAGGAGCTAGAGGAAAAGAAGTATATTTGAAAGGAATTGAAGGTGTTTAAGACCTGGCTGATGCCAGAAACCATGCTGTCAAAAGGCTAATGATGATTTTATATTCTTTCTTTAATAAGCTACATGCTTTTTCTTTTCCTGAGTCATGTATACATATATTAAATAATTAAATTTTCCTGGTTTATATATTTTTGGTATTTTCTCTGTTCCCTTGATATACTTTTCTTTTATAGATGCCTATTATCTATTTGTTAAATTTACCTATTTTCAATATTTGTCATTTTACCTAGAACCCTCTGGTTTCTTGTTTTTTTTCCTTTTTAAATTTTCTTTAGATATTTTTTTCATTATCAAAATGTATAAATTAATGTCATAATTAAGTGTTTATTTTTAGCTATATAAACTCTAATCAGTTTTGTTTGTCCATTTAATTAATGATTGATTGTTCCTATAGCAGCATGTTTCATTTTCTTAAATTTTATTTAGTTATTTTTGAAGCACATTTTTTGTCTATTTCTCCCATCCCAGCCCCCCCACCCCATGCTCCCCACCTCCCTCCCATTTTCTCCCCCCCTAGTCTTCACCCCTGTGTCCTTCATACTTGTTCCTCCAAATCCCTCCCCTTTTTCCCCCTTAAATTCCACTCCCTCTCCCCTCTGGTCACTGTCCCCTTGTTCTCTATTTCAGTGTCTTTGTTTTTATTCTGCTTTCTTGTTTGTTTTGTTGTTTAGCTTCCTGTTAAAGGTGAGATCATATGGTATTTGTCTTTCAACACCTGGCCTATTTCACTCAACGTAATGCTTTCCAGTTCCATCCATGTTGTTGCAAAGGGTAGTAGCTTTCTTGTTTTTATAAGTATTAAAGCCCTTATGGCACTTTTCACAACACAGGCACCCAGATTGTACTCCAAAGCAATTAACCAGGAATCCTGAGGGTGTGACCAGGCATTCACAATTGTTAAAGCTTCCCATGTAATTCCAGGGTTTGAGTACCATTGGTTAGAAGACTCTTTGCAGTCTTCTGGCTGTGGTCTATTTTGTCATCTTTCCCTGTTGATGTCTCCTGACAAGCCCACAAACAAACCATCCTTCAGGCATCTCAGACTACTTATAGTACTGAAATTGATTACCCTGTTGCTTCTCAGTCTCTCTGCATGTACTGTTCTCTCTACCTAGAATTCCTCCTCTGCTACAATGACTCCTCACCTGGTAATTACTGTATAGCTTGTAGGTAGCAGATCTGAAGATTAGTACAAGTATCTGGTTTTAACACAGCAAGTGAAATGGCCAAGTTATTGTAAATTTAGGGGTTTTGTTCTCTGTACTATCCCCAGTTGAACCCTAACTGTGTGAGAATAGGGCCAGTTCTTGAAAGTGAGCCTTCAGCTCTCTCTGGTTATCTCTGTGAATTTCTGGGAACTAAGTTTTGGTCTTTGGAACGTTTATTGAGAAGGATGAATTACTGACAGGGGCACCTCTATATGGTATTTGCTTCTCTGGGTGATGATTTATATTCATAACACTGAGGCTGAAGTTGGAAATTAGGCCTGCCATTTTAAAATATGCTTAGTCTGGCCCTGGCATTGTGAGGAGTGGATTCTTATCAGTGGTTGCATTAAAACAGCATCAAGAACAAGAGCAAGAGTGTTTTTTAAATGATAGCTCTAAGAAGCCTTCCTGTTTTAGATTAAATCATGATTTCAAAGGCTAAGCCCTGGATTGAAGATTTTGATTTGTCTCCATATTCTTCTCTTAATCAAATCTGCTTTTCTTAATGCTTCTACCCTTAGGAAAAATGAGAAGCCACTTCTTCCTAATGGCTTTTATTGTCTCACATTAGGTCCCAGTAGACACCAAACAACTCATCTTGGTTTGAAATAAGATAAACTTGTGGTACAATCAGTGAACCACCATGAGACTGTTAGAAATAATGCCATGGATCCCTCTTTACAATTTGGAAAGATGACAATATAGAGTCTTGGAAACTTTCACACCAAAATATCAAAAATAGTTACCTCTTTGTGATGGAATTGCAGGTGGTTTTGTTTCTTTCATTTCTTTTGTTTTCTTATAATATCTGTATGTATATATGCACTTAAAGAAGTTAAATATAGTTAGAGGATCTTCCTCTAAGAAAGGTTGCCTTTTTCAAGGCCATTTGAAGACTCTGGTAGAATCTGTTATTCTGTCTGTATTTTTCATCTGCATAGCAGAAACCAAAGAGTCTCTTAAAGAAACTCAGCCTGATTCCTTTCTCTCAATTCTGTGGAGGTCTCAAGTTACAATTCCCAATTAAAGGAAAAAGTTTTCTTTTCAGTAGAATAGTCAATTTATTAAAGTTGTTTTTATTCTCCAACCTACCCCTGGGGTAGGTGGCCCCGGAGGACACAGCCCTGGCCAGCCTGTGGTGCTGCGTCTGGTTGGTGCGGTGTGGGCCGGCCGGAGGGCTCAGCTGCAGTTGGGTGGCTCTGCCCCACCCAGAGAGAAGGGCTAAGAGGGAGATGTCAGTTACACGTCGGAGAGGACACACCAGTACAATGACAAGGAACTGAGACACACATCTCGCTGGGGTTTTTTTGGGAAGCTCTATTAAAATCAAACTTTAATCATGAATTGTGAAATAGAACACAGGGAGTTGGAAGCTTCTAAAATATTAACACATCTATTGGAACAGGAGCTCAGGCACTTTATTATCTTCATGACCAGCTCTGGGATTTCATAATTAAGTCTTTCAGTTTGATTTATTTAGACTAAGCAAACTTTTAAAGTGTGTTTGAGGGCCTTTGTACTTGGAACATGGAGGCGTTGTATTTCCCAAGGCCACTGGGAACGGGGGTTTCATTGCTTCGATGCCCTGGCTCAGAAGCAGGTGTTCTGAGAAACTTCTCTTGAGCAGCTTTCCTCATTAACTGTGAGAAGGACCTCGACAGCTCCCTTAGCAGTGTGAATATTCACAAGGGAGGGAGCGATGGAAACAGGTTCTACTTAGTGGAACAGTAAGAGCTGCAGCTTATTAATTTCTCTTGGTCTGTTCTCTTTGGTTTTACAAATGTACATTTCCCTCTTATCTCTCATCTAAGCCCTTAACTGTTTCTAAATATTTCCCCATTGGGTAGAATGAGTGGAAAGATGTACCATTTCTACACCTAGACACGTGATTCCTTTCACCCTCCAAGATGTACTGAGGAGCATTGGATCTAGCATGATTCTGAAATTTAACATGTGGCAAGTTCTCAGATAATATGAGCTCAAATGTGCTATGTAAACTTTAACCCATTGCAAGTTGCAGGGTCGGTGAATCAAGGAAGAGAATGGAATCTGAATAGATACAACTTAATGGTGGCATTTTTGTTCAGGCAGAGGAGGGAGGAAGATTAATTATGCAAGAAGGGAGATGGAGGGAGCTGGGTTGGGGGGATGGGTTGGCCCTGGTGGTTGAGCAGGGGAGTCAGGGGCTGTAGCAGCCTAGAAGGTCAGCAGGAGAAGAAAGGAAGGGGGAGGAAAGCATCCAGGCAGGACTGGCAATGTGTAAACAAACCAGTGGAGTGCTGGAGTGGAGGCTTTGACAGCCGGTGATTTTGTAGGAAAGGGGCATCCACGGATTGGACGTGCACTGGTCCGAGAATGCCTGAAGGGAGCTGCGCTTTCTCAGTCATGATTGTCCTGGTGTCCTGGGTTCACGCCCGACTCTGCTGAGACATTATTACAGAAGGGAGACTCGTGGCCCTCATTTGAAGGGCTAAAAATGCAAACTTGAGTCAAAGATAAAGCTGAAGCCATTGCTGTCTCTCATACTATATTGTGTTGTCATTATACCAGACTGGTAAGATTTTCTACCCATGGCAATGAATGTGCAGGTAAACACATCATCCTCAAATGGTAGGCATGGGAGTATAATTTAGAACTGACCTCTTTTCTCTGGGTTTGTCTGAAAAAGGCACCTGTAATTCTTTATATGTAGTCACTACTCTAAATTCTTTATATATTTGCACTCTTTAATTCTTTCCGTATGTCCACTCTTGCACACAAACAGAAAAGTGTAACCTTGCTTTGAATAATAGGATTGCATGAGAATAGTGTCCTTCCTTTGGACCTTTAACACTAATATTTTAACTTTGAAGAAAATGCATGCATGCTTTTCTTTTTTTTTTAATTTAATTGGTTTTTTAAAAAATTTTATTTATTTATCTTTAGAGGGGAAGGGAAGGAGAGAGGGAGAGAAACATCAATGTGTGGTTGCCTTTCGTGTGTCCCCTACTGGGAACTCGCCTGCAGGGAACCAGCCTGCAACCCAGGCATGTGCCCTGACTGGGAACCGAACCGCGATACTCTGGTTCGCAGGCCCGTGCTCAATCCACTGAGCTACACCAGCTGGGGCTTCATGCTTTTCTTTTAACTAGAATTAATCTGTGACTAAAAGCACAGCCTGTCTCTAAACTTACTCTGTACTTCATTCCTCTCCCTGACATGGTCTATCACTTTGTTCATGTCCATTCATTCCCTTTCCACTCACTGCCCGCCCCCACCCCCCAGACACTTTATCCCAGGCTAGACTCCTTAGGGGGTAATAATACAATTCAATTTGAGTGTCAAACTTTTGCCTATTTTTCATTCAGTTGAGGAAGGTAAGTTGCCATGGTCCCAGGTTTACTATTCATTTTTCTTAATGAGTGAGTCAATGACTCTGCTTAGGTGAATGCATTCATTGATGGGTGAATTTGTAGCTGGGTAGATCTGGACTTTTGAATTTGTTTTGGCAACACTATTGTTGAGACACCACCAGATCTCTTTTTCCCCCTGTGGATGCGAAAACAAACACAACAGCCTCTTGGAATGACTGTCAGGATGAGTATTTAAAAAGACACTTCAAAATTGCCTTTTCCTCAGTAGTCTCTTACAAGCCTTCTGCTATGCAGGCCGTTTTTATTCAAAGGTGGTACTTAGGGATCTGAGGGTGGGGAGAGAAGTTTTCTAAATAAATTATGCACATAGCCATAGATGACAAGTGTAGTGTAAGCTTCATGAGGGAGTGGGGGAAACAAATTAAGCTCTTTGCACAGATGAAGTACAAACTTAGAGAGGAAAGGCTGTAACCAGTGGGCCACAGTCACATGCCATGCAGTGACATTTCATTGATCATCTTGTATGATTGTGAAGGAGCTGAAAGATTCCTGTCATCTAGTGACATCATTGCGTTGGTGGTGTCAAGTCTGATCATAGTGTCTACACCACAAGCATGCCGTAACTCCCCAGGTGTCATTTTTGTATCTTTTACAGTGTAGTTTTTTTTTTTTCTCTGTCTGCAAGGTGTGCTGGAGTGCAGTGTACACAAGTAGTCTGCAGCCCACACGCCAACCGCGTTTCTGTGGGTGTGCTCTGTGATGTTCACACAAGGATGGAATCACCTAATGATGCATTTCTAAGGACATGGCCATGCCCCACATGTCCATGTTGCCCTAAGCAACACATAGTTGTGTATGTATTTAAATGAATGAGTATTCAATGAATCTGTGGTCACATAGCCTGGTTGATTAAAAGATGTTTCATACCATGATGGGCTCTCCCCTATATGCTGAATACTTTGCTTTTTGGGGGGACAGATGATGAATAAGCATGCTCCCTCCTGTTAAGGGGCCTAGAGTCTGTTGTAGGAGCCACTCACAGAGACAGCACGATGCTTCAAGCGAGTGCCCCAGGTGAAGTGGAAGGACAGGCAAAGGGTCATCAGTAACTTGATCTCCAGAGGCATCTGGGTTTGGGCATGGCAGAAATCAGGAACCTTCCTGGAAGAGGTACAAGTAGGCTGACTCTCCACTGATACATTCCCCAGGCAAAGGAAAGAGGGGACAGAGAAAGCATTTTAGGCAGAAGGGACAATCTGATGCAAAAACCTAATGTACAAACACTAATGAATAAATATAGGGGGTGGAAGGAGACCAGACTAAGGAGATAATTGAATATTGGATCAAGAGTCTCTTCTTTCCTTCTAAGAGAATAATCTCGGGCCAGTGAGATCAAACTGAAGACTGACAATAAGATGATAATACCCAAAACACAAATTCTGCTGCAACTTTATATGCTGTGTATATTTATTATTATTATTATTACTATTACATTTTGAAAAATGTCTTCATGAATATTTTCATTTGACAGAGAAAACTTAGCAAGGAGTAACGAAGTGATAATACTGTCTGAATTAGGGATGAGGAAAATACAGGACTTTTAGGAGTTTGGTTGAAGCCATGTAACTTGTTGGTACCAGAGAGGGCCTGGATGCAGGTCTGGAACTGTGACTGGTGCAGAAACACTGCCCAATAGTGTGACTGAGCACGTTTGCTCACTCATCACATCCTGACAGCCAGGCCCGTCGTCCTGTCTCCCGAGGGGCTGGTCAGGTGGACTGGTGTTTGGTGGAGTAGAGCAGAGCCAAAGCCACTGATGGGGGAAAAACACCCGTAATGTATGTGTAATTTATTCTTTTCACAGGAGAGAAACAGAATAAAGCACCATTTATAATAATTAGTAAGAGTACATTAAAATGACTACTTATAATTAGTAATAACATATATTGCTAATATGTTATTAGTTATAACAATAACTGGCAACAATGAAGAATACATCTGTCTCACGAGCCCAGTGCCAAGCAGAGCACTTTGCATTTCCTTCTCAAACAGCCCCATGGGCAGGCACTGCTATGGCCCCCGTTTTACAAGAAAGCAAACTAAAGTTCAGCAACTTGCTTAAGTCACACAAGTAAGAAGTACAAATGCAGCTCATTCTGAGATTTGTCTGATGTCACAGCCCAAGTGCTTCACCACAGTGTGGAACTGCCGCTTGATTCATACAACACCTGCGTTGTGCCATACATTAATTATTGGTATTCAATAAAAACACACAGATACTTTCTTTTCTGTTCCAAGAATTCTGTGAAGAGGCTGCTGTTCTGAGGATGGAGGAGCCTGCCCCATCCTCCAATGTTTACCAACCACTCCTTGGTTGTCTGCAGGATGGAGAGAGAGAGAGAGACAAAATATCTTACATCCTAATGGAACTTGGTTTTCTGTTTTTTTCCTAATTTAGTTCAAGGGCTGGGATGTAATGGAAGTCTAATAGACAATCTGTCCCTTGAATAAAAAAAAAACAGGTATAAAACAAAGGGATGCTATACAGCTGACTATACTGCAAACCTGTTAATTTTCAATCATTGGGGTCCTGTTCCCAAGAACCCACCAACGTGCAGGGCTGTCTTCTTGCATTTCCGTGTGTGCAGCAGCTATGCTGTCTGTCCTCGTGTGGAGAGCAGGACCAATAAAATGGTGTTGGTCCCATCAAGACAGCATAAAGTATATAAAACAAATTAAAGTCACTCATGGTTTGTTCACGAGGGAAACTACGTAAGTCAGAGAAGACACATCTGACAAAGAGACATACCTAAGATACCTGCACGTGTGATTGGAACAGCCGTGTCTGCAGAGCGGGACCACCCACGGATAGGCTCCCGGGGAAACTCCACACTTGCTAGCAGAGGTGTCAAGCAGAACAGCCATGTACCACCCATAAGCTCCTGGGCACATTCTGTACTTGACATCAGGGGTGCCAAGACATTTACTGAAAAGACCCAGGAGGGTGGAGTGCACCCCTTTCAAGGTATAACTGAGGCAGGTTCCAGACCACCCCCCCCAGACAGCCAAGCCCCACACACCAGAGTGCTGCTCCACACCACCCTGATCTCCCATGATACTGGCCACTGGAGGCTCTGCTCTGCTGGACTGAGGACTTTGTCTGCCCTGTGGCCCACCTGGCTCCAGAGATCCTTCCTTGCAGGACACTGACAACTCCCTTGCCCACCTTGCTGTCTCCCAAACCTGCAGACTGAGGCTCTGAGACTTGTGTCTGTTATTGCCTGTTGATTGCCGTGTGTATGCTATAATTGTCTTAGATTGTTAGAGTGTGATTAGGATATTAATGTATGTTGATGAGAACTTCACTCTGAGTGAACCTGCATTCAATAAAAGCTGAGCGAATAGGATAGTTACGGTGTATGACTCTTGTGTATTCCTTGGTGCTGGGCTGCTCAGCAGGCAGCTAGCCTACCAGTTGCTCAGATGACTTATAGGAAAGGCTATGTCATGAACCTACACTCCTGACACCCTGTTGTAGAGAACACACAATCAGGTATTAATATGTGACAGGATATTGGAAATGAGAGAGTGGAGACAGCACACAGGAAGGCAGTAATTAACTGGAATGCATATTTATCATCATCTGTCATTGTTTACAAACAATGTAATGACTCCTGACTGTAGAATTCAGTTCCAGGCTCCTAGTTTGTGAAGTCAGTCAGACAACCCCAGCAGGTGTAGATCAGCAGACTAACCAAGAAAGTGTTCCGATACACAGGGTAGAGCCAGAGACAGTGAGAATATCTTCTGTCAAAAACTGATTGATTGTCGAAGATTTGAAAAATCTTAATGCCTTAATCATTGGTATGACTATGGCATGGTGGAGAAGAACTGGACTTATAAATGGAAAAATTCTCTACTCTAATACCAAGCTCAGACAAATCATTTGCTTTCCTGAGCTTCCCTTTTCTTACCTATAAACCGGGAGCAAGGAACTCTAACTCAGAGTACCATCTCTCCATCTCCACTCTTAGAAGTCACCATCATCTCTAGCCTGGGCACCAGAAGAGCCTCCTAACCAGCCTCCTTGCCTCCATTCTCCCTTATCTATGACCTGTTCTCCAGAGAACAGCCAAAGAGAATTTGCAATAAAGACTAATTAAATCTTGTAATTTTCCTGTTGAAATCACTGTGCTTAATGCTCTAAAAATAGCTCAAGTGTAGCCTTTGAGGCTGTATGAGATTTGGTCCCTGCCTTTCTCCCCAGTGCCGTCTTCTACCATTTCTCCTCCCTCAGCACCTTTAAGCCACGAAGCTCTTTTTTTCTGTTCCTGGCACAGGCCATCTTATTCCTACCTGAGGAACTTTGCATGTGATGTTCCTTTTGCTTGTAATAACTTCTGCACGATCTTCACAGGCTGGCTTCTTGTGGAAATTAGGTTCCCACTCAGATGTCCACTTCTCTGGGGATGCCTGCTGACCACTCTGTCTATTGACTGCAACCTTCTCACCCCAACTTACTCCATCCTATCATCCTGTTTTAGTTTCTTCGCAGCCATCATCACTACCTAAATTTTTATTATCTTTCACTCATTTATTACTTATCATTATTACTGGAATGTAAGGATCCCTGTGGCTAGCAGAGAACAATCTAATATTATGTGAGTGCTGAGAGAATGAATACGAGGGTCAAATGAGATGTAAGGAGCAGAGATGGTTCTGTAATCTGTGAAGTGTTGTGCAGATCCTGGGTTTTGTCATTTCCATTCCCCTGCTGAGTCCTGGCTCTTTTCAGATCTTTGTCAAAATGGAGTTGAGCAGCACTTTCACTTAAGAACTCTGTCAACTGACAACTTACTTTCCAGGACTTTTAATTTAATAAAATACAAAATTAGCAAAAAGAGTAAAACAAAACTTTTAATGAAAAATTTTAAGACATCCTGTATTCATTGTGCTAAGGTTGGTTTTCTGTTTTGCACCATGCAACTCTATACAACTGTCTGGGTGCATATGTGTCATATAGAAGTATGGAAATAGAGAGATTTTTATAGACTTAGAGGAGAAGCGTGGGAAAAACAAGGAATTTGAAATAGTGTTTATGAGGAGAGAGACAAGGATTTATCGACTTGGATATTCTATAGGCCCATAATCATTCCCAAAGTTAACTCTTTTCCTTCCTCCTCACCCCACCTCCCGACCTCTTCCTCTTCATGGCAATTTTCTTGTACCTATTAGCCATTCTTATGCCTTTCCTGAAAAAAAATGTATATTCAGTTCCTGTGCTCCTTTTGAAATCAGATTGTTTGTTGCTTTTTTTTTGCTATTGAGTCATATGAGTTCTTTATGTATTTTAGATATTACCCCTTATCATGCATGATTTGAAAATATTTGTCTCTCATTCTGTAGGTTGTTGTTTACATTTTGTTGTGTCTTTTGCTTTATAAAAGTTTTTTAGTTTCATGTAGTCCCACTTAATTGATTTTTGTTGTTGTTGCTTGTTTTTGGTATCATATCTAAAAATTGTTGCCAAGACCAATTGTCAAGGAGTTTTCTCCTGTGTTTTCTTCTAGGAGTTTTACAGTTTCAGGACTTTCATACATTTTGAATGATTACAATCTCTATCAAAATTCCAATGTTATTTTTCACAGAAATGTAAAAAAATCCTAAAATTTGTTTGAAAGCACAAAAGACCCCAAACAGCCAAAGCAGTCCTGAGAGAGAACAAAGCTGAAGTCATCATGCTTTTTGATTACTAACTATGTTACAAAATGATAATAATTAAAACAGTATGATGTTGGCATGGAAATTAACACACAAACCAATGGAACAGATTTAAGAACACAGAAATACACCTTCTCATATATGGTCAGTTAATATTTCACAAGGGAGCCAAGAATGCTCAGTGGGGAAAGGGGTGGTCTCTTCATAAGTGGTGCTAGGAAAACTGGATAACCATATGCAGAAGAATGAAATTGGACCCTTATCTTACAGCACTCCTTTGGTTTTCTTTTGTAAAAGCTCTTTCCCATCTATATTTCAAATGTTAACAATTTAAGAGTGTGCTACTAGTGGTCTAATCATCAATACATGGAGAAGGATATATTTAGTCATCAGAGACCAAGCAATATAAAAATCAAATATCTCTCAATTTAACTTCCGTAGGAATCATACTATTTTTTTCCATCACCGTTGGTCTGGAAATCACGAGTGCTAATTTTTTGTTCGTAGTGTCCCTTTGCTTTTATTCCTTATTGGATACGTTAGTCAAACAATCCAAATGGCTGTTTTAAATGAATTACCATGGAAGTGTAACAATGGGCTCTATAGTTGAAGGATATTTCTTTCTATAAAAGAAGGGAGAGTTGGGCAATCTTATGAGGTTGTGCATTTGTGTGTAATAGATGGGATTTAACAGAAAAAGGCAAGTCATATATAATGGAATAACTATGAACCATCACCACAGTGCATAACTGATTCCTCTTTGAGCACTTTTGATTTACCTGAAAGTCACTACAGGTCAATCCAGAACCAGGAGGAGGAAGACTTATATATAAATGGATTTGTAAATCAGTAATATTTTCCAAAATGTTATTAATCCATGAAAATGGGATCAATTCTTTGGTACATGGCCCAGGAAGAGAGTAGAAAGTAGAGATACTGGTTAAGTAATATGAAGGTGGGCTTTGGGTCAACTGTCTATTGAAAGAAAGGCAGACAAAACAAGGAATTACCTATATTGAGAGTACTTTTTAAATAGTTCACATACTGTGACTAGTATTAATGTTTTGATTTTGGGTATCAAAAGTAATCAATTCTTTTTTAAAAAACTATTATTCAATGGGCACCGGATGTATTCTAGGCACTGTGATCATGCTGTGGATAGGTATTATTTCTCACCCTCCTACCAGAGAAGCACTGTGATTTCTACATTTTCAGGTGGAGAAACTGAAAGTCATCAGTAGATCTGAGTGCTGTTCTGCTTTCTTTGACTCCAAACCCCCATCTGAACCAGCAGACAGACTGCCCGACTCATTGGGAAAATTCTGGAGTCAGCAGCCCCAATTTGCATGGTCTCTCACAGCTGGTCTCTTAAAGACTTCGGGTTAGTTGCTTAACCTCTCTGTTCCTCAGTTGGCTCTTCTGTAAAATGTGAGTGACAGTGGAGTCACTTCATAAGGACGTTGTAAACCTCAAATGAGATTCCTCGAGGCATGGGCAGAACGACACCTGGCATAGTGTTGCCTGTGATTATGTGATATTCACCGAGGCTGTGGCTATGCGGGGAAAATCCTTGGTGAGAGTCACCTTTGTCTCATTTTGAAATCCTAATTAAAAGGAATGAATAGTAATTACCCAGTGACCAATTAGCAGAGGTACATACTCAGGCAGAGCTTCTAAATACATCCTGTAAACCTGTCTATTCTGTTCTCATCTGAAGACAGCCTGGTGAAAGCAAGGCATTCTTCGAATTTCAGGAAGGGTGAAAGGGCCACTCACTTCCTCCGTCTCCTCTCCCGGGCACTTTGTGGGACTTACATGAACGGAGCAGCTGGGCCTCCGCCAGGTAAGCTCCTTCCAAACAGTCATCCCCGCACTGGACTGTGCGGACTGGGAGGGAACAGGTGTGGATCTTGGGGTCAGAGCTACCAAAAATCAAGCCATAGTTCCACCTCTACTAGCTTTGTGGCTCATGGGCAAATTCCGCAAAAATTAGGGTATTGAGTTTCCTCACCAGTAAAATTGGAATAACGTTAACCTCAGAGCAGTGGCTCTCAGCCAGAGGCGATTTTGTGCCCCACCCCAGGGGGCATTTGGCAACATCCAGAGACATTTTTAGTTGTCTTTCCTGAGGAGAAGCAGTGCTACTGGCAGCTATTTGGGCAGAGGCCACCGCTGCTTGTACGCACCCTACCAGGCACAGGACAGCCCCACAACAACCACGGCAGCGTTGAGAAGCCCTGCCTTACAGAGTAACTGTTAGAATAAAGTGAAAATGTGTGTGAAGCACTCAGCATCACAGGTGACACATGGCAGGTACTCAACAGTTCATTAATGTCATTTGCTAGCCTTTGCCCACTCATGGGAGTTCTTGGGCTTTCTCTGCCAGCCCCAAGCATTTTGATCAGCCAGCTCGCAGTGAGATGCCAGACTTAGTTTTCCATTCTGGGTGTATGCTGTGTAAGGGAAGGGCTCTCCAGTGTTGATTCTGAGTAATCTCTGTGATGGAACGTCAGTGTCCTTGGCACCTGGGGAAGTTTGGTGCTCCCTAGGCTCCTAGTCACCCTAGGAGGTAGGAATCAGAAGGTGCAAATCCTTGCTTCTCTTTAATGGTTGTGAAAGTTCAATGAAATGATGCAGGTAAAATGTCTAGACTTGTGTTGACATCGGGTGAGTGCAGATGCAGGTCAGTGTGATCCCTGCTGTAGTCACTGGGGCTAATTCACTCTTTCCTTCTCCCCCTCCCTCTCTCTACTAGCCCTGTGGTCCTATTAGAGGAATCTGCTTTTCCCAGGCTGCTTTTTCCTGTGTTTCTCTTCACTGTTCTCAGGAATGGGCTCTTTCCCAGTGCCTTTCTTCTGTCCCTTTGCTGGACTGTTCACCTGTGGAACCCTCTCTGGTTCAGTTTGATTTACCCCCCTCTTGCCCACAGGGCTTTGCACCTTCCCATCTGTACCCCTGGCCAGTCTGAGGCTGGCAGGCAGAGCTCCAGAGCCAGAGTGGGGCTCTGACACTATCAGGCCCCAGAACCAGGAGGCTCTGCACGGTCAGCCTGGCTGGGCTTCTCCCGGCCATGCTTCTCATGGGCTGAAGTTCTCTGGTTTACCTCTCCTCTCTTCAAAGTAGTGTCTGATTTATATGTGTTTTGAGACAGTACTCTCTTTTTTTTAGATTTTTTTGATTTATTGGAGTGGCAGTAGTTAATAAAATTATATAGGTTTCAAGGGTACAGCTCTATAATACATCATGTGTACATTGGTGTTCACCACCCCAAGTGAAGACAGATTTTTTATTTTATCCGTGGTTACCATAAGACTCACAGGGTTCCCTAGCTTTTGAAAAATTGTTCTGGGCTAATTTGACTTTTTTTTAAAGTAGGGCAATCAATAGAATGCATTTACCAATAAATCGTAGATTATTATGTTGTGATGTTTCCCTCCTTTGAGGTAGCATCACATTGTCATTGGTTGGTTGCCGGAAATTCATTAAGCAGTATTGCAACTGTTAAACTCAGCTGGCAAAGGGCTTTTTCTCCTGTGCCAACTGTGCATGTCGGACACGGCTATGCTACCAGGGCGGCCCTGGCAGAACTGAAGAGCGATGGGAGGGGGGGTGTTGGCATCAGGAAGACAGCCTGTGACACCTCATCCTTGATTTAGTCCTTTCAGTTCTTTCCAGTGGACTGGGCGAAGGGAACTGAGTCAACACTTGAACCCTTCACACCAATTAGTATTTTGAAATATCTCTGGTAGAACAGTCTCATGATATTGAATAATGTTTCCATCAAACATAACAGAGGCTTTGTATCAAAAGAGACCTGGGGCCCTGGCTGGTGTGGCTCAGTGGATTGAGTACTGGCCTGCAAACCAAAGGGTCGCTGGTTCAATTCCCAGTCATGGCACATGCTGAGTTGCAGGCCAGGTCCCCAGTAGGGGGCGTGCAAGAGGCAATCACACACTGGTGTTTCCCTCTCTGTCTCCCTCTCTTCCCCTCTCTCTAAAAATAAATAAATAAAATCTTTTAAAAAAGAGAGACCTGTGTTTGAATTCCTAATTTGCCACTTGTCAATGCTACAACTTTGGATTAGATAATTAACCACTTTGAGCTATAGTTTCCTCCTCCATAAAAAGGAAAGAAGCTAATAGGGTTATTTTGAACATTATATTAGTTAAAGTGGTGAGCACAAATAACAGACCCATAGGACATCCTGAGACTTTATCTCTATCATTAATGCTCAGTTTCTGGTTTTGGAGAAAACAGGTGTTACCTTATTTACCATTGGAATAACTGTGTACAACAGGTGGCAAGAGAACTTTAGTATGTTTCTTGAGAGCATTCGTCAAATTTGCTGGGACCAGTGTAGCAGAGAGGCTACCATTCCAGAGAAGGAACAAGTCACCTGTCAATTAGCTTAGCCCCCTCCAGCCCTGGCCAACATTAGCGAGAGAACTGAAGAAGTGCTCAGAGGATGACAGAGATAGATGGACAGAAGTGTGTTCATATAAATTTGAGGTAGTGTTCAAGACTCTTACTGTAAGTAACACAAAAGTAAGCAAGAAGAGAATATCTTGGCTTATAAAATTGTAAGCCTAGGAATGGGGCCGATCAGTCTCTTGACTGTTTCTCGGCTTTGCCTCTTTTCCTCAGCCTCCTTCTGCATCCTGCTCTCCAGCGAGCAGAGAGAGGGCCACTGAACACACGCTCTCCTAGCCTGGCAGCCTCCTGCATCACAGAGCATATATTGCCCATAAGTTCCAGAATCGTGGTCGCAGTGAGGACTCTGATTCCTCTTGCTTGGGTCTCATGCCCATGCTTAAGTCATCCACTTTGGTTGGGAGGTGAGAAGGTCCCACGTGGCCACATGCCCTCTTCTTGTGGCTCGGCATGGCACCACCCTAGGCAGACCCTTCAGGACAACATGGAATCGAGAGGGCCGTTTTCTGAAGGAAGGGAAGGGTGTGTTAGTAATTTCATACCCATTTTGTTCTAAGAGACAAAAGACCCTTAGATACAGATGGAGAGAAGTTATAGGGGGAGTTGTTGTTTGGGGGACCCCTTCTTGTTTGTGAGAGATGGGTGGAGAACAGTGAAAAAGAGCATGGCCAAGATGAAAAGGCCAGGGCAGGAAAAGAGACAGGCTGCAGACTTCCCCATCAAATAGGCAAATGAGAGCTTTTGAGCAGGAGCAATCACTTGTGATCTTAGCTGAAGAGCATTGAGACTAAGACAAGGAAATACAATAAAGTAGAAGAAAGCAAGAAAAGGGCAAAAAGGACCTGGAAGATGGCATAAACGTGTCATCAAGAAACAAAAGAACAAGGCAGTCAGTCAGGCGGTCAGAGTTCACAATTCCTGGCCTCATGTGCAAACTGCTGAGTTGCTGTATGTTGAGAGCAACTGCACAGATGAGAAACCCGAGTTAGAAGGGTGCATCTGAGGATGGCCACACTGGAAAAAATTGCAGGAGCAGAGACCAGGGGTTGAATGGTTAGGAAGTTAAATTTTTACTTAAGTTGTATAATGCCTGTAGGGATTTTTACACATACTAGTAAATAATCATGAATGAGGATCAATGAAAAAAATACATACATACATATATACATACATACATACATACATACATACGTATATACACAGGGTGGGACAAAAGCAGGCTCACAGTTGTTTATATGGAAAATAGTACAGTAATTAATAAGTAATAATACAGGATAAACTATTGTGTACTCACAACTGTTAACCTGCTTTTGTCCCACCTGGTGTGTGTGTGTGTGTGTGTGTGTGTGTGTGTGTGTGTGTATATATATATATATATATATATATATATATATATATATGCACACATATACACTCATGCCATTTCTCAATTTTGGGTAGGCCTGTGGCTGTTGTCAGTACCTCTGCCAGTCAGTGTGTTTTTCTCACATGCATATTAAAGGTCTAGTGATGTGCTGAAACATTTTCCATTCCCATGACCTTTGCATGTCAGATTTTCTAATTCTTTTTTCCCCCAGTGGGTTGGTCACTATCTTTCACACACACTCTAAACAAGAAATCACTGTCTGTTCTCATATCTGTTTGCTCTCCCACTCATTTATCCTGCAGGTATTTCCTGAGCCCTGGAACCCTGACCAGTGTGGGCCCCAGAGTGTGCACTGGAATTCAGAAAGGCACAGACACAGGCCTTACAGACTGGTGTGGGAAGCAGACACTGAACAAATGAACCACGAGTGCACATGAGGGTGTTGGAAAGGACATGGGCTAGAGGTTGGGACTGGGTTGGAGAGAGGTAAGGCCCCTCTGAGAAAGTGAGCTGAAGCTGAGCTCTTGAGAACAACAACAAAAAAGGAGCTCATCAGGTGAAAATAAGAAGAATAAGGGTTGTTGGCAGAAGGAAGAACAAATGCAAACCCCTCAGGCATAAAAAAGGGCAGCGGGGCAGGATTGAGGTGACAGCTTGATTCTGCTCCTGTTTCCCAACCCCTCCACTGGAGCATGAGTCCCGGCAGGCTGGGAGCTGCGTCTCTCTTGTTCTTTGCATCTCAGGCAGGATGAGTGTGCTGTGAATAAGCTGTTGTCACTGAGCTCCAAACCCAGCACTATCTACTGTGCGGCTAGGGTGGGATTCAGCTCTCCACACTTGCCATCTGTCCCGGTGACTTCCTGTTAGCTTCTGTCCATGGCAGGTGCTAGAGGAAGACTGTGAGACATGAGGCCAGGAAGGACTCCTTGTCTGTTCTCTGCTCATCAGCTGCAACCCAGCTTTTATCTGCCCCAGAAGCAGTGGGCCCCAGTTTCCAATTTTGTTTTATTCTGTCATCCTTAGAGCCAAACCTGTTCAGAGATAGCGACTCCAGCAGGCAGCATGCCCACCTTGCTTGCCTGGGTCCAGCCTCCTGGGACTGTCTCCCCAGCCCTAAGGGTGGTAGCTGTCTCCTGCCGTCACTGTCTTTGTCTCTTCAGGGTCACCTTTTTGCATTTTCACTCCTCCAATATCTATGTAACTGATTCCTTAGAGTAATTTCTCCTTGTTAAGGTACCAGGCAGAGGATCTGTTTCCTGGTTGGCCTGGGCTGGTGCCTGGGTGGTTTCCCCGTCTCAGACTTGCTGGCAATTGCCCCTCTTATTGAGGAGCCCCTGCTGGGCCCATCCAAGGCCAGATGTCCACAAGGGGAAAAGGTCAACCAGAAGTCAGAAATGGTAATTGTCAAGCTCAAAGATGCATTTTTCTCACAAGTTTGCACGACCTGCCTACTCCCAGTCTACACTGTGCCACATCTTTTCCAAGGTTAGCAGAATTATAAAAACATTGATTTGGCCATTATTGACTTTTCTACTGGGATACTAAAAATGTCTTTTAGCAGCCCCAATAAATTAAATCCAGCTGCCACACTCCCAGACGGGCCGGCTCCTGCATCACTGACGGCGAGGACAGGGGAAGGCAGTTCCCCAGCTTTGCTGTAAGTGATGTGCACTGTGTTCCCCAGCATTAGCAGGTAGAGAATTTGAAGTGTGGGGAGAGAGCAGAGCTGCCTCTTTTAAAAATGCATAAGCACTTTGTGAGTTTGCAAAGTCATGTTTCGCTCAGCTCGGTTTGAATTTTTCATAGGAGAGAAATATTCTGTAGCCTTTCTTCTTTTATTTTTCCTTTATCAGCAAGGACTTCCACAGTTGGGGGTGTAGTGGAGAGGGGCCAAGTCCAGTCATACGGTTTGCCTCATTGGTCCTTAGTTTTTCTAAGGTAAAATGTTGGAAGATTTGGGTTTTTAAGGACTTGGAGCAATTGGGTTTCCCTCCCCTCCCAATTTAGTCCAAACTACAAATTTCTCTCAGCTTTGGCTTTAAATTCATGTGTCTTCAAGTAAATTTTTGCCTTGGAAGACTCATCCATTTGTGAAATTGTGAGCACTGTGCTGCAGAGGAACCTTCCTTCCGAAATTGTCCACTGGTTTCACAGTGTGCTAGACACTGTCCCTGTGTGGTTATTCCCACTCCCACACCAAAGTCAGACATCACTAAATGCCCAGCACACATTTTCCTGACACATGATGCTCCAACCAGACCTAAGAATTGGTTATGGAAACACAACAATCATCTCTGGCAAAGCTCCTGATTTGTTTGGTTTATGTATATCAGTGTTTGGCTTATGGTAGAACAAATAGGTATGAATGAATGAGATGCTTACTGGGTACCACAGACCAGGAAACGCTTTTGCATTAGCCATCTCATTTAGTATTCCTAAAACCCCTATGAGGAAGCTACTAGTAATCTTATTTTTCAGATGTGGAAACTGAGGCACAGAGTGGTAATGTAATCTACCCAAGCTGACGAATTGTGAGTCCTAACTCTGGAGCTTGAAATCTGCCCTGTTGTGTTATCCATTCAATGCAGTGCAACATATGTGTTTGGCTCATTCATTCATCCATTCATGCATACATCAGATATTCAGCAAACCTCTATTATGTACCAGATACCAAAAGTGATATACTAGCCAACAATTTCAGCAGTAGTTTATTTTAAAATAAGGTTGAGCAATCAGTCCCTTTGATGAGCAACTGATTAATAAACCCCCAAAGGCAATAAATAATTTGCTTTTTATGTATCAATAAATCAGACTTGTCTTGGAATAAACTGGTGTTCTCCCCATATCTGGCTAATCAATTGTATCCTATTTTCTCCTCAAGTGGAGAGAGTTATTATAGTCAGTATTGAAACCTCAACAAACTAGGAGCAAAAGTCCATTGCAATTTCCACCCTTTCCTGGAAGTTGCACACCTGTCGGTGGGACCGTTGGAGCAAAAGCTCCCAGCCCCCACCTGCATGTCACTTCTGAGCTCTGGTCACACATCTCAGTGGGAAAGGTGGTGGTTAGACAGGCAGTGCTTCCAGAACAGAAGTGAGTGGTTAGCTTCTTGCCTTGGATGTTTCTAAATTTTACTCTGACTCGTCACACAGCACTTCCAGCTGGACTGTATTAGTCCCCATCCTCTTCCTGGACTTCAACATAATATATAGACTTCAGGAGCCATCTTATGAATTATCTTGCCAAAGTGGTAAAACATTCAAATGTTCTCATAAAATATTGAAGCATGTGGTAATATAACAGGCTTCACTAAAATTAAGTTGTTCAATTTCCCTTTAATAGTGAGAGTGCCTAGAAGAAATGGAAAGTAATACTTGCTTTTGTCTGGAAGCTGGAGGAATCTGACTGGCATTTAAACCCAGGGTCATCCCCTCAGCAGTTGAGGGAGGGGGTAGCTGCATCAGAGCCAGGTCCTTGGCTTGGACCCGCCCTAGAGGGCTGCATGCGGTCTTCCACGTGGACACTCGGGGCTCCCTCCCATGTCAGTGTTTGTGTTGTCAGGGGGCTTTTTAGAAAAGCTCCTGGTCTCCCTCTGGAGTCCACAGCTGGAATGATGGTCCCATGAGGAAGGTATCTGTTGGGCAGAAAAACCCAGGGCTTGCCTTGCTATTGGTTCAGCAGGTTTACATCTGTATGTTTTTGTCTTCTTGTAAGCATGCATGTCACCGCATATATTTCTTCTCCTCCCTACACTCTTGCCTCTTTCTTCCTTTTTTTACAGTTAAGTTCAGTTTCTGAACTTTTCTCAAAAAGGATCAGATGAGAGCCACCCTGGGTTTTACTCGTTCTTGTCCCAAATCCTTAAAGCCATTTCTCCATCGAGTGATAATATGGGGATGGCCCGGTTTGGAGAGGCAGAGCCAGAGCCAGATTCTCCAGAAGGAGCAAAATGACCTCCTCAGCATCTGGGCTCTCTGGCCAGGTGATTCAGTTTGTTTGAGTGCCGTCCCATATACCAAAAGGTCATGGGTTCGATTCCTGGTCAGGGCACATGCCAAGCTTGTGGGTTTGATCCCCAGTTGGGTTGTGTACAAAGGCAACTTAGCAATGTTTCTCACATTTCTGTCTTTCTCTCTCTCTGCACCCCCTCTCTGTAAAACCAATAAAAAATGTCCTTGAGCGAAGATTAAAAAAAATTCAGGGCTGGCAGAGAGCAGCCATTTTCCATTGCATTACTCACGTCACCAGCTGGTGCCGGTGGAATAGTGTCTGTTGCATAGACACTTGTTTGTAACAGCTCAGGACAACTGGGACGCTAGTGCTGTGGTGGTTCCTTTGCCTAATCGGATTGTCGCACTTCATTTAATGGGCATATAATACGGTGATTACCATATTTTAAAAAGTGGTTTGAAAGAGAGAGTTCAAACTAGAGATACTCTTAGAGTTGTGATTTATAGGGATTTTGGTGTTTTACTCCCTCTGGAAAACTGCATCAAGATAAGTTGCTGTAAATAGTTAAACCATTTAGATATATAGAGGACAGGCATTGTACCAGAAGACAGGACATGACTTTCCTTGTAGTTCCCATTCTACGTTTCCTCTACTTCGACCGTATTTGAAAACGGCAGTGAAGTGGAATCTTATTATAAGTAACCCATTATTTATGAGAATAAGTTACAATGCACATTAAAATTGGGTCTCCTGTAAAGCACATAAAGATACTACATTATCCTTATCCCCAGTATTACCATCGTAAAGGGCCTTTGTTTCCCTTTATTTTTATGGCTTAAGTGCAGTGAACTATATGATGTACCCAGTGCCTAATGTATGATTAGCAGATAGTTTCAGGTGCATGACTCCAAGAAGACTGTGGCTGTTTAGAGTACATGGCTGGGAGTGGTGACTGATATATTTAGGAAATTGCTTTGCACCATAATCATGGATTTTCTAGTTCAGGGAGCTACCAACTGTGTATTCGAAAAAATGACTGCCCCCAAATCATGGAATTCAGTGCTGGAGTCAAAACTTGGGGAAATAGGGAGACAAGGTCTCACACTAGCTTAAATGAAAAGTCCATGGAAGGACCAGCTTCAGGTATGGCTAGCTCCAGGTATTTAAAAGTCATGTGGATAGTCTTTTATTGAAATTCTACAGTATTCCTTGGAATTACAACAATGGACATGCCTCTGTGCCCACCTCGGAGAGCTCATGCTCTAATAGCTGAGATGCAGAAGGTAAAAAAGAATTCTAAGGAATGTGATATGTGTAATAATAGAGACACAAAATGAAAACCATAATTCAGAGGAAAAAATGGCAAATGTTTCTTAGGAGAGGTAAACAAGAACTTCATTATGAAGTTAAACCTTAAATATTATTTTGAAGGAGAAGCAGGAATTTTGCAGACAGACAAATTGATGAGAAATGGTTAATTATCTTGGAGATGGCATTTTGGAGATCTGTATTTGAGTCCCAGCTTTGAGGGCCTTAGTTTCCTTATGTGGAACTGCCGAGTTCATGGGATTGTCATGACGGCCTGATGAGTGGTGGGTGCACAGAGCTTACACAGGGCCTGGCTTAACGTGAGTCCTCCCTACCCGACAGCTGTTGCTTCACTAGTGTAGACTGCCCTGTTGGGTCTGACTACTGACATGTGGAACTTTGAATTATGGATTGGTGTCAGCCATGGTAAAACAAGCTGGCATTTATTGAGTGCTTACTGTGTACCACATACTTCATTCAGAACTTCATTTGACTTATCAAATTCTCCCTACAACCCCAGGTAGCAGGAAAATCATTATCCTCATCTCACAGATGAGGAAACAGAAGCTTTGAGAATTTAAGAGGTCTGCCAAAGTAACCAGGTTAGTAAGTGGTGGCTGAGTATCCCCCTCCCCCACTGGCTATCTTATTCCAGTGCTGTGGGTTTAAGCATTATACTCTATGTCCTCTTAGCATGCCAATATTAATCCCCTCCCCTCTGTGGACTTGGCTCTGAGTGCCCCTGTTGACCCCTATTCTGGGTGCGACACCACTTCTTCTGAAGACATGGTTTGGAGTGCTCCAGTGTTTGTGTATGGTCAGGTGCTATGCTGCTACTTCAGACACTAATCTCCTGGACCCTGTGCTTCTTTGCAGGTGAGCCTTCTAGGTGGTCATCCTCCCATTGTGATTGCTGCTGCAAGAATGGCAAGGGTGACAAAGAAGGGGAGAGTGGCACATCTTGCAATGACCTCTCCACCTCCAGCTGTGACAGCCAGTCTGAGGCCAGCTCTCCCCAGGAGACGGTCATCTGTGGGCCTGTGACACGCCAAACCAACATCCAGACTCTGGACCGCCCCATCAAGAAGGGCCCTGTGCAGCTGATCCAACAGTCAGAGATGCGGCGGAAAAGCGATCTGCTCCGGACTCTGACTTCAGGCTCCAGGGAGTCAAACATGAGCAGCAAAAAAAAAGCTGTCAAGGAGAAGCTCTCAATTGAGGAAGAGCTAGAGAAATGTATCCAGGATTTCCTCAAGATCAAAATTCCAGACCGGTTCCCTGAGAGAAAACATCCTTGGCAATCTGAACTGTTAAGGAAGTACCATCTATAGGGCAGGGCTGGGGGGGTGGGAAGAGCTACAAACCGTGTAAGCATTTTGAAGTCAACAACCTAAATGAAATTCGTATTTGCAAAGAAAAACAACAACTGACAATACACATTTGTTAGAACACAATGCCCACTGATATACTACTGCCTATTTACCTGATTCACCTTAACACGTAAATTCACAGGGTAGATTTCTTTCCAGGCGTGGAAGTATAAGAAAACCTTTTTTTTTTGGCTTGTTTGTTTGTTTTGTTAACTTGGTCCCATGTGCTGACCACCTTACATATAACGAGAACCAGCTCCAGGAGAGTAGCTGAGGGGCCTTGGAATCATTTCCCCAAGACTGGTTTTTCTTTCATCTTCTACCTCCCTCCTTTGAATGGGAACATGGCAGAAAGATATCTGGCCTAATGGCATATGTTGGATTGTTTTCATTTCCTTTTCCAGTTCTTAATGGGGGAAGGGGGGATGGCAGATTTCTATGGCTTTTCAGTCCAATCTATGACATAGCAGTTTCTGTGGACTCTGTATGCGTGAGGGTTTGTGCAACACAAGTACAAAGAAGTATGTATACAGGCACACAGCGCACATGACCCCAGAGCCCAGACGGGAGATGGGGTACGCCTACTCCCAGCAGCACTGTCTCAGAGCCCCTCACACAGAGGAGCCTCTGCTCTTTTCTTAAAACCCTTCTGTGTTAAGATTTCCCAGCCTCTCTTGGCAACACTTTCTAGCATCATCCAGAAATAACCCTCAGCATCCAGAAATCATTTTATTTCAAAATTAATACCCTCAGGCTCCATTTTACTAAGTTGCTCTTTCTCTGCAATCAGAGGGAGTGAGAAGAGCTAGTCAAACATCTTTTGTATTAAACAAACATTCATATCCACAAAAACCCCTACTCAATGGCTGCACACTCAGCCTTCCCTACCCAGTGTTTTTCACAGTGTGGCCTTTGTCCATGGTCCACATTAAATTCTATGCACTCCCAGGTAATTGTGGAAGCAAGAACACCACACAGTTCACACTTGAATCAGGGTCCAGTCTTTTGCTTGTTTAAGAGGGAGTTGTAATCTAACTCCTCCTAGTAATCACTCCTAAGCTCACACACCTGCAGTGCAACACTGCTGCTTTCCTGTAAACAGCTGTGTGTGCGCTGGGATTCTGGGACTTGGCTGTGTCCATACGAGGACTGGCTGTCGTTGCTCTCATGTCTAAACAAATCCACTAGATAACTGGAGCTCCAAAGCTGAGGTTTTGACTTTCTAAACTATTTTTTGTGATTGCATCCTTGACCTTTATAGACACAGCCAAAAATAAACTGTTAATAGCCACCCAGCCATGTGACTCTGAGTCTATTAATGCACCAATAGCTTTTCCGCGTAGACTTGTGGTAAATGAAGATTAAGAGACAAGATTTTATTTTTGGCATTCCTCATGCATTTCAGTGGGAACTGAAAAATAATTGGTCAACATTATTTTTGTGCCAAGTACTCCTAATGTTTTAAATGGTGTGTTTGTATGTCTGTGTATGTATCACAGGTAATAAAGGCAACTGGATGATGTCTGTAGGGGGGAAAATAATGACCAATTGCTTCTTTTGGAAATCTCTTATTGTTACCTTTTTATTATGTTAGAGGCTCTGTTCTGGTTCCTATTATTAGTGCCCATTAGCATAGGCCTTTCTTTCTGAATTCTTGCCTTTACGCCTGTGCAACAGACTCAGCCAGTGTTTCCTTGTTGTGGTGATTTGAATAGAGTATAAAGTTTTACATAAGTGCAATAGAAAGGGTATTGGGGAGTTGAGTTGTCAAGAGAATTATGATTAATGAATTTAAGTGTTTTTCCTTTTATACATCCATATATTAGCAGACATTTGCTGTTAATTGCAACATAGCTTTGCAAAGCTTACCAAATATGTCTTCATTATTTTCAATGCTTCTTAACAACACATCAAAATACCATCCTATTCATAATAATGGATCCTGCAAAGAATCAAAGAACTTAATAGGTCAAGAAAAAGTTGAATTTGATGAAAATACCCTCAAATTTACTTTAGTCAAATGACTCTTGTGACTATCCTAGAAGTGTTGTCAGAGTCAGGCTTACACAAAGTGACCAGGGTCCCAGCCTCCTCCAACTTCAGACCCGAATTTAATGGCATCAAGATGAAGACACCCTCGTAGGAAGTGGAGAACTAATGTGACAGTAGTCAGCCCACTGCTTTGACTACGTACTTTAAACAGAAAATTAAATGCTTCAAATAAATTGTCATGGCATTATTTCTGTCCCTTGACCTGTCATGGTTGTTTTGTGCATAGGCACTCTGTACCCCCAGTGAACCCAACTAGGGTAGGAAATCTGTTTAAAACAAAACATCATCATCTGGTGCAGTCACCCACCCTACATAGACCAAACAGCTAAAACGACATGACGTTCATTTGCTTGGCTACTGGTCTAGAGACAGACATAGGTCTGGTCAGAAAGAAAACTCTGAGGAGGTGTCGAGGAAGTGGCCACCTTCAGACTGAATTTAAGTGGAGCTGTTATTAAGTGATGCGTATGCAGCCTGTGACATGGAAAATGAGTTCTGGGCGAGGGAGTTACAGATTAAATTCTCTAGTGGTCCTGGTAGTCACTGTGATTCAGGCCTGTTTTGCTAAACTTAAAATTCTTTTGAGAACTTTTAGTTCAATTCTGGACATAACAATATAGGTGGCTCGCTTCTTGAATATTGGTTATGATAAGGGCCATAAGTTGCTGATATGAAGAAACTAATAGCATCCAGTAGGTCAAGCGAATGAAAAGTCACCCATGTAGAGACCCAGCCCGGGTTGCCTCCTGGGAAACCCTGCTGTCTGAAATTTGGTGAACTTGAGTAGGTCGTCCCCTACATGTGTGTGGTTCTCCTGAAGGCAGACATGTATATGTATAAAGTCCTCCTATGCCCTGTCAAGAAGAGAGTGGCCTGTGTTCATCAGAAAAAGGGGAAGACAGGAGAACAAACTGTGAGATCATGTGGTAGTATGCTCACCCTTCCCCTCCCCTGCTAAGAAAAAGCTGCACTGAGATGTAGGCATAAAACGGCAAAGTGCAGTGGCTTCCAAAGTGCATAGTGATGTTATCCTTTGTTATTGTAGGCACCATTATCTTACTGGAAGTGTATGCATGGAGAATTGAAATAAAAGGGGAACAACGCACAAACCCTAAGTGTTCCCTTCACTCTTTCTTCCTCCTCAGCTATGTTTACCCTGAACCGATTCATTTGGGGGGAGGGTGCATATTTATTAAAGGGGAAGCAACATGGGGTTCTCACTTTTCAGTTGATCTTGTTTGATTCTGAGGCATCTTTCCCCGTGGGCACAGATGTGTGTCTTTCATTCTGGGTCCTCTTAGTTGCCACTGCTTGAGCTTCTGGAATACTTTTGCTCTTCTGGGTTTTCAATTCCTCTCTGATTATCCTTTGTCTATGCCAAGCAAAACATGCTCCAGTGATAAAATCAAAGGCATATATGGTGTTTTGCAAAATTACTTGTTTCCAGCTTCCATGAACGGGAGCCAAACTTTGATTCTCATACATTTTCTTTCACTACAGTTCCACCCCTTCCACTCTGTGGTTTACACACTGAATTAACCCAGAGAACTTTAACACTGCCATTTCTGCCGTGCCCTGGAAGATGTCAAGCTGTGGAATCTGACTAACCTTGGCCTGCTAGGTGATTTTTACTGGAATTAATAAGACTTTGTGAACTCTCAGGTGGAACTCTTTGTCACCTCCACTTGACATAGCAATTTTCAAGGGAAAAATGAACACAGTTATTTTTCCCTCCAGTGACAGTCTGGCAAATAAATGTTTTTTTCCCCAATTTGCATGCTGGGTTATAGGTGTAGCATGGACCATTTCTCTCTCTAATGTCTTGATATTGATGGTATCTTGCAATCTTGATGGCCCAGTGTTTCAATTTATTTATTTTCTTCTATGTTGTCAAAATACCACACTGGAGGAAGAATCAGAGTGAGCATCCTGTGTTCCAAGTTAACATCGAGTTAGGTGTCCTTTGTGTAGGATGGCACAGTGATTAATGTCTGCAGAGAAATTAGACCGAATGAAACCTGCTGGAATGAGTTTGATTTATATTGCTTTCATCATTCTGGTTCTCAATGAAGTGGTTATTGCTCTCCACCTTTGCTGAAAGAATAGAGTCTTAAACTTTGATAATCACAGTGTTGTGATGTGAACACAAAGAGTATTTGTCTTAAACGTCTGTTTTTTGTTTTTTTTTTTCATCTTGCCATACACATCAGAATGGAGGTTCTTTATTCAGTGACTTCCATCACAAACTTTCTGGCAGTGTTTTCAACCCTCAGTCTGCCCAAAAGTCACGTGTGGCACTTGTTAAAAATTCCTCCGCCCTAACCCCTGAAAGTTTTCAGAAACTTCAAGTAGTGCCAAGGAATCTGCACTTGGGTCTACTATTCTTAATAATTTGGATGGGACAGTCTGTGGACCTTACTTTCAGAAACTCTGCTATTTTAGAGACTACGCAGGGGTCAGCTTTTCTCTCACTTCCTAGTGGCACTTCCTTTCCACTACAAATAAGTCAAAGCATGCATTCCCTACTAAGAGAAAAGCCTGAAGAAGCCCATACCAGGGCTAGGGTAGAGTGAGTTTCCGAGATCCTTTTACCCTTTTGTCTGTCATCCATAACCTCTTGTCCATTTTTCTTGTGCTTGTATCTTTTGCTAATTTATTTGTTTTTACCAAACTAGAAGCCTGTATAAATAGTTTTGCCCCTGGGTAGAGGGGAGCACAGCTCTGAGTGAGATGTATCCTAGTAATGCCCAACAGGCAATAAAAATAAGGAACTCACCCAAGGAGAGAAGGAGAGTTCATCTCCAGGCCCTTAGGCAGTTGGAGTCAGGAGCTTGAGAGTGGTCTCTAATTCCATCATGTGGAAGGACCCATAAGTTGGGTCCATTATGAACATATGCACATGTCATCGAAAGTACTATGCAATGATCAGTGAATTTAGCTGTGTTTCACCAATAAAATGCATTGAGTTGCTATGTTTATCCAATTTGACTCACACAGGACTGTGAAGCTCTTAGAGAGTTGAAGACTCTGATCCTCAACATTAATTAAAAACTTCAAGCAAACCCTGGAGGGAGACTAAATATAAAAAAAGAAATAAAGAGTGAATGCAAACTAGTGGTCATATTCCATGTATAATGGCACAGAGTTCTGTAACTTTCTAGTCTCTCTGACTGGGGGAGATGGCCATACCCTGATTGTTTGGACAGAAACCTTTCGGAGGGCTTCAGTGGTCTGGTTGGTTCTGTCCCTGTAACAACTGGAGAGGCACCATTTTTCCTTCCACTGTAAGAAACAGAATGAATGGCTTAAATTCACATTTGTTGGGATTGTCAATGAATATTTAGGTAAGGCTGCTGCCAAAGGAAAGTGGACAATGGCTAGTGAAATGAATGAGCTTGAGCCACTAGTTCAGGTTACTTGGCCATGATTTCTAAAACTGGGATCTGATTCTGCTTGCCTCCCCTCTTCTACTTCCCAAGTGGGATCCCTTCACTGCTCCAGCTTTGTAACCTTTTAAAAAATGTTCCTCTTGTTTGTGAACAAATTATGTTGCTTATTGGTTAAAGAATTTTTGGTTCCTTAATTGTTCTTCTTGATTTACTTTGAAAAGGTGAAGAAAAATGTACCCTGGCCCAGCAACTATCAAGGGGTTGCTTTGGTGACAGGGACAGTAATTTTCCTGCTAATCAGCACTTAAGGCCAACTGGAGGATTTAGTAAGTCTCCTTTATCCTGCAGCCTCTTCCATCTTGTCAGTTTATTCTTAGCATTGACCTTTAAGGTAATTCACCTGCATTTGGACAATAAAAACCAACATATCTCCCAACTGTCTCCCTGCTGAAGTGGACTCCATCCATCACACATGGAAGCAGGATTGATGCACTAGTAGTGGAGAATTCTGGGTTGCTTTGTAATTGCACTACATGTGAGCGTGTGAGCATGTGGATGTGCATGTACACACATGTGCAGTTGTTAGGTCGGTGATGAGTCATTGGCTAAGGCCGGTGGAGACAGTCTTTAGTTACAAAGTTTCACAGCTTTTAATTCAGTACAGTAGTTCCTGCTGAGGGTGTTGGTCCTTGAGAATGTTGAGTAAGGCTGCTCTCTTGATGTGAAATTCAAACAGATTTCTGGGTAAAAGTCAAACTTGTTTTCATTTGTATAGTGAACTAGTGGTGCCTTCCTCAAAAAAAAAAACAAAAAAAAAACAAGAAAGGAACGAGAGAGAGAAAAAGAATGTTTTGAAATCTAAAACAAATTGAGGGTTCACGTGGATCATCCCTGGTCTCTCTCAGCTGCAGCCAGTGGTCAGTGGTTTGTGCCTGTATGTGAGAGACAGGGACAACTGCAGGAGACGCTGTCTCTGATTTGGTGGTTTATGTGCATTTAAGGTAGTGACTGTCACAGGGGGTTGCTTTTGCATCCCATGGGACATTTGGCAATGCCTGGGGACAGTTTTGATTGTTGTGACTTGAGAGGTGTTATAGACATTGAATAAAAAAAGAACAGGGATGCTGTTAAACACCCCACAGTGCACAGTAGAGCCCCCACAATGAATTATTCAGCTCCAAATGTCAATAGGACTGAGGTTGAGAAACCTGAGTTAAGAGTTGGCTCAAATTTTTCAAGGCATTCCTACCATGTAGACAAAGACCTTTAGGTCAAGAGATAGGATGAAGTAGAAGAAGAATTAATCATTGGTTCCACCTTAAAGCTGTACAGGGTTTACCTGATGTTAAATACAACTATCTCCTCATACAGATGTGACCACTGAGGTTTAGAGGGAGAACTGCATCCCTTTTCTCCATACTGTGGCCGTGATGGACAGGCCTGTGGTTTAGGCCTCTGCCTTCTGCTTCAGTCTCTCTCTGCTTCTGAAAAATGATACTTCAGTGAAGACAAAAACCTTTTAACAGCTAGATGTGTTTATTACAAAGCAGAATGGGAGTGCTTTCAGTTCACCTGACACTATCAGAGATGTTTTTAAACTGATTAATAGCAAACAAGAAGGTGCTCTCAGAAATGAAATAGATAAAAGGGAGAAACTATAGTTAGAAGATACCAATGATTTCATTGGCTTTAACTGCTCATTGTGGACTTTGTTTAAGCTTATCCCTCACTAACGATAACCCTTAGATCTTGGAAAACGTGATCCTCAGACTCACACAGGTGGCCCCATGCCCTTGTCTTCAAAGATATGAAAATTCCAAGCACAGATTCTGGTTGCTTAGCCTTATGTCATGTATATGCACTGATTTTATTAAGACACAAAACATATTTGTGTCTTAAATAATTTGACTTTTTCTTTTAATTGATCATACCAAACTCCCTGTGATAGAATAAAGGCTCAATCATTCTATCCCCATTGAATACAGGGGAAACCGAGGACCTAGGGGGTTGGTTAGCATAAATTTATTTATCTGTTCATTCATTGATTCAGCAGGTATTTGCTGCATGCATTTGATCCTGCAGGTGCCCGCTGTGAGATTCTGCTAGAAAATCAAACTTGGGATATCGAACTTGAATTCAGATTGCCTAAATCCTAGACTGACATTATTTCTTTATATAGTTCTGATCAACATTCTAGACTTATAGTTTAAATATGGTTATAAATAATGTATATTAAGGAGTTACTATTATGTACTGGAAACTCCACTAAGTGCTTCATACACCTCAGCATATTTAATGCTATCGTAACCCAATGAAATAGGCCCTGTTCTCATCTGTGTTTGCAGATAAGTTCAGGGAGGCTCAGATAGGTAAAGTGGCACATAATTCCACAGTGGCAGACTCAGTTTATTTTTTGGGTTAAGCCACTCAAAGGCTGATGGCTTAACCACATCGCATCACAACCTTTTCCCTTCACATTTCTCATTTCTTCTACTCCATGCAAAAGATAGTGAGGAAGAATCCAGACCAATGCCCTCCTGAAAATTGTTGGCTATTTTCCATGGCAAACCCCAATAGATAGGCATCTCCCCAGGAAATAAAGGAAAGGCAGACTTGGAGGGTTACTTTTGCCTAGCACAAACTGTACTTTATGACACAAGCCTGATGGAGGGGCAGCAATATTGTAGACCAAGCAGCTGGTGAGTACTGATACCCCGTGAAACCCAAAGTGGCCAGATAGCTTCCACGCCAGGAGGACTGCACCTGCCACCACTCACTGTGCTGTTTCCACATTATCAGGGCAAATTTCATGAGAAGTAGAATAGGCAGATGTGCCTGTGTGTGTGTGTACAAGAATGTATCTGCCATTGTCATCTTTTGGCTTTTTAAGCAATCATGGGCTTTGTTCAAGACAGGTCAGGAATCCAAGTGTGACTAGCTGCTCCCAGCATCTCATGACTACTGTGCTAAGTTGGGAAAATGAGAGACAGCTACAGAAAAGAGATGGCACTGAGATATGTGAGTGTGTGCAAGAGGCGTGTGTGTGCATGTGTGTTGCCTATGTGTGTTCATGTAGAAAATTTTGTGTATATGTGTATATATATTTGTACATCCAAATGTATATATCTATATCTATACTTATGTATACATACATAAATGAATCTCATAGTTTGTAACTCTGGAATTTTGAGTTTGACAGATGATGATTTATATTTGGTTTTCTAGATAGTTTAATACAGTTATATTTTCCAAAAGTCTCTTTAGGAGTGTATACATTTATTTATAGTACAGAAACTATAATTAAAATGCTTTGGTTTAACATCTATTGATACAAAACCAAACAAAAGTGCATTTGAGGAAAAGCCAAGCTTGTAAAAACTGGCTTTCTTATTTGAATCATTTGTTGGAATTTCAAACTGTGTATTCAAACATACTCATTCAAAAGAAGAACCATCCTCACTGAATGAACATGATGATGTTTAGGGAGAGAATAAGGACACACAGGTCTGTGACAGCACAACTCCATCCTGCTCATGGCACTTCACCAACACATTGGTTTCTTTATTCTCTCCCCACTGGTTTTTACTTCATCATTCCTGGGGGTCCCTGTAGCCCTACACACATTGTAGTTGGAACTAATGATCTGTTTAATTATTTTAAACCTATAGTAAATAATTTATAACATGTATATTGTAAATATATATGAAAGCTCAAGGGCACATTGTAATAATAACCACTTTCTGAACTCCTGCAAATAACCCTTTAAGCCTGTTTTAAACTGATACCACAATAGTTGCTCAAAGAAGGAACAAAATAGTGAAATGAAAGAAAATATTAATGATCTGTTTTGGCATCCTATGGACATAATGACCAAATGACTAAAATTTGGGTACTCTTAAGGAGACAGTAACATGTTTTCATTCATAGTAATGTGCTTTGCATATTTCAAAGAATGTGAAAGTGTTTTTGGTCAACCTATGCAAACCAGAGTGTCAGCACACAAGCCCAGGTCATCAGACCCTCAGCCTGGCTCTCCACCCAGGGTCCGGCTGAGAGTCTAAGTACAGAGTCCCCTCCTCCCAGGGACCTGTCAGGTTGGCTCACACAATCAGAAACCTTTACAATCTAATCCAATATGATCAGTCATTTTTTTCCCCATAAGCTCCCTGTAAATGTGATCTTAAAAACACATGAAAGAAAATTAGTTTCTTAGCAATCAAATGTCCTAATTAGGTTTAAGAACACATGAAAAAGAACTGGCTGTTTTTCTGAAAATTTGGAGAACAGAGGAAGGTTTTACATTATCTCTGGCTTCAGGTTTCTCTAACATTTTCTTTCATTTATTTATTTTTAATTCCAAAGGAGAATGTTAAATCAGGAGAATTTTCCTTAAAATATTATGCTTAGTTTGCAAACAGACAGACTCACATATTTTTGTAACTCATGGAGGGGGACATTGAGAGGTGGCGGTGCCCATCCTTCATTACCCTGTTTCTGATCTAAGGAAATGGTTCTGTGAACGAGCAGTGTGGCATCGTGCCTAATGCACACAAACGCAGCGGGAGCTGCATTGCTGAGCGTCCTGCTGGAGGCTGTTCATAGGATCTGCTGTGAATGAGTCACCACTCAGATTAATGATGGCACTCAGCTTGTTTCTCTTATGGGCACTTAGTTCATGAAATCAAAATTCTTCGTGTTGCCTGAAGGAATTGAACTAATAATCTTAGTTGAATTCCTGTTCTCATCATTCAGAACCAGCCGAGCACTGGGTCAAACCTAACAAACACAATAATTGGTCCAAATTAAATAGACATGTCTAAATATTATCAGCACCATTCTGGACACTCGCAAAGACCCTGTTGCTTAGGTTGAGTGGAGATCTCCAATACAATCTGCCAGGGAGTATCAGATTCCTACATCTATTCCTGACTCTGTGAAGGTGACGTCACCACAGCAAGAAGAGCCTGTGTTTTGCTGGGGCCAATACTGAGTGGCGTTCTACTGGGGCTTTGCTCATGTTCCTTTTCCCTGACCTCATTCAAGTGCTTGATGACCTGGGTCAGTTAGCTGCACATTGATGTATCCCAAGTGACACCCACTGAATTACCTCTTTTCCTTTACAATGCAGTTTGCTTGTACATAACTGTAATGTCAACTGTTTACAGGTTCTCTTTGTGTGTAATTGTGATAGCAGATTTAGCTAAAACTTTAAAGGAATCTGTTTACCGAATGGTGTTCAAATGAATGTTCTTATTGCAATATAAACATTGTTAATTCTGGACTCACACAAATGCATGTCTACATGTCACCAACTCCCAGCAGCTCGGTTATTCAGCAGTCTGTGAATAGCAAATATACATAAACTACTGTGACTCTGATAACTCAGTGACTGTTATTACCTTAGTATGTAACACTAGATTTTAGCCTGCTGTATTTCTTTCTTACCTATTTGTTTTTGCTAGAGAAACACGGTAAAAGATAGTACTACTAATTGTCCCAGTGGAATTGCACACCGTTTTGGTGACCATTGGTCCACCCAAAGGCAGCTGCCTATTGCTGGAACAATGGCCCTGAGCAACAGATAAATACATACATACATACATAGTATGTTTGCAACATCTACAATGCTAATTACTACCATCTATTCTCACTGCCAGTGGAACAAATTGCTATTTTCTCTGGAATCACTGATGGATATAAAAACCTTAATTTGCTATTAACTGCTTTCCTCTTCTGTTCAGTTGTTATAATATGGTAAATGATACAGGTGCAGTATCAGTATTGTAAAATGTGGTAAAAACTACAAAAGTTATTCTGTGGATATATTTTAAAAGGCAGACAAGAAGATATATTTCAGATTCCTTGTGTGAATATAATTACAGACATAGGTAACTATTTTTATGTGTTTCCATAAATGACTCCATTTCATATACATTGTAATTTAGCACTGATCATAATAAATCATTTGGTAACATTTAGTTGTTATATATCTATATCTATTTTCAATATACATAAGAGACTGATGATTCAACATTATTTCATGCTAACTCAAGAATTTTAGATGAAAGGTAATTACCATGGCAATTAGTTTATTTATGGTTTGCCGTGGCAGCTTGCTGGATGGGGGTATAAAAAAGGAGACTTAATAAGTTGGTTATTTAGAATTCAGGAATAAGACTGCAAGGAGGTGAGGTGTTGCCTCTATCTCTTCTCAGTGGGGTGGCTTTACACTGTCAAGCCTCATTAAACCTCAGTTTCCTCATCTGTAAATAGGAAATAAAAATAATAGATAACCTCATAAGGTTTCTGTGAGAATTATATAATTCAAGTAGAGCATTTAGTACAGCATCTGTTACATTAAATAAATGTGTGATAATCCCTATTAATCCCTTTTACTATTATCCAAAATGTACATTTAGAAAAGGAGTTCAGCTTCAACACTCAGAACATCTGTCTATTGTCTATATTTGTATCTCTATTTATATATCTATATAATCTATATCTATATTTCTCTATATAGTTTTTATCTTTAGCCTTTTAGGGCATTGCCTACAGAGCCAAGCGTTTATATATTTTGTAATCAAAAGGGAAAATTATAAGGAGAAAAAAGAGAAAACAGCTTGGAGGAGCTTCAGAAGTAATTTAGCCTTTCAGTGCCATGAGGTATAATTGACAGAACACTTGTCTAAAGTATGCACTGAAAACAGGAAGGGAATCAGATGATGTAAAACCTGGGAAATAGAACCTTTTGCACCCTCCATTTTATAATTTTGAAATGTGCCTTTTATTTAAAGCCCTAGGAGTTAGTCAGTGAAGGTGATTTCAATCCAGAAATCACCTTTATTTAACCCAGAATCTCCCAGACTTCCCTCAGCAAAGATCCTCCTGGTTTTGAGGTATACACATTGAGAAATTTATCCCAATCTCCTCTTTGTACAAGCTAAGGCCCAGAGAAGGGAAGGGAAGTGTTGAAGGTGTGGAGGTCCTGGGTCCAGAAGCCCCTCTCTCCACTCAGGCTACAGCACTTCCTCCCAAGCCTCTCTCCTGTCAATGACTGACAATGACAAGGAAAAGCCCTTGTCATTGGAAAGCCCTTCTAAATTCACAACATCTGTCTTGCACAGACCCAAGGTGAGAGTCCCATGTGGTATCAAAAGCCAGGCAGGTGCAAGGTGAGGACCCAGCGTAAGCATTTCTTCCTTAGACTCAGTCACCCCTGAGATTGATCAGGGTCAGGGCCTGCTTGGGCTGCCCTAAGCTATTATTAGAGATGGTTGCCATGGTGACACAGATGCTGGACTATGCTGTCCCTCAGCCACCAGAAAAATCTGAGCTTAGATAAACCAAAGTGGGAGAGGGGTTTGGAGGAGAATTTTATTATGAATTCTCCTGTGGGAAGCTGTGGATTTTCCTCCCAAAAACATAAACAGAAAACCCAAGCACTGAGAAATTGCTCAAGTAGAGCCAAAACATCATTAAATGCAGGTTGTCAGGAAAGGCTCTGTCCCCACTGTTCGAGACCAATACAGGCCATGAAGGGTACACACCAAGGGGAAGGTTGGCTACAATCTTACAGGCCACAGCTTTGAAGGGTGAGCAACAATGAGGAATTGATTTGTCCCCATTGTTCTGCAGCTAAGTGCTCTACAAATCAAAGGTCCCGGGAATACTCCTGGAACCTCTGCCATGTAGGTTGTAAGGACCCAAGGCTGTTCTGTCTACTGACCTGGAAGCCTGGATGGAAAGGATGGTGTGTGGGAAGCCTACCCAGGAATATGCTGTTGGAGAACCAGGAGAAAGGTTCCTCCTCAAGCTCTTTGGATAGACTTGGGTGGCATATGTCTTTATCCATCTCAGCTCTGTAGTTCCAAAGACTTACAAACAGCCGTCACCCTAAAACTCACTTATCTGATGAATTGAGTTGAACAGGACTTGTTCAGAAGGATTATAGCTTTTGGAAGGAAGGCAGTGAAACAGGGATAAACACCACCTTCTTGGATAATGCTTTCCCCTCTGATTGTAAGCCAAAGGCAGCCTTCCCTTCCATGCCTATAAAACACCCAGAGCCCTGTCAGTCTTGGCCCCCATGGCTGCAGCCACAGGACATGTCACTATTGGTGTTTACCCTGGTAGGGGTGGGTAACAACTCCTAGCCAGGCAGACACCCTTGGCTTCAAATAGACCAAACTTGCCTTGTGAAGCTTAAGAATCACGATGGGTCCACAGCAAAGGCCCTGGTTTCCCAAATGCTCCCAATCCCTGAGAGCTTCAGTTACATCCAGGAAGCTGTACCTTTGTCTCAGTAACCTTGCTGTGAAAGCATTAGAAAAAAAGTCTTTGGCTTGTTTTCCTTTTTCTGCTGGCCTGCACTATGGATTATGCCCCATCCTCGGGATTACAAGAAGGAAAACACTATTCAACTTAAAGGTAGATGATGTACTGAGTGGGACTGCTGTTCCTCTGTGATCAGGCCTGGGCTCCAATGTGCTGTCTGACCCCATGGACTCCCTGGTGTTTTGTGAAGCAATGAAATCTGCCACCTCCAAGACATAAACTCACAATACCATGCGATTCACAAACAAGCGATTCTTCTCTCTGTCTCTCCTGGCCTCTCCAATTTTGTTTGCCTCTTTGCATTCCTGTTTCTCTCTCTTTATCCTGTTTACACTTTGTATGTCTGATATACAAAGTCAACATGTTCCACAAACCACAGCACCCCTTATCTGACACCCCCACCCCCCACTTCTCTCTAGGCCTTTTTCCCTCGCCTGATCTGAAAACAAGGACTTTGGAGGTGACGCTTCTATGCATCGTTTTGCCATCTTTCTTCTCTGCTAACATTTCCCTTGTCTCTGCCTGGTCTCCCACTTGGGGGCATGGATGGGAGGGGGCAGAGGAGGCTTTGGTGGCTCCTACAGGTTGACCATTTCAGATTGTCTTGGAGAAAGAACAGCTGGTCTACTTAAGAGAGAACAAAAGACAAGCAGAAGGTAAGAGGGATGCTGGTGGATCCTTTTGAGTTGTGTCCTTCCAAAGTTACTGTGAATGGATCAGCTGTCCTCACTCTTCCTTCTGACAATGACACCTCAGGGGGTGGAGTGGATGTCCAAGCTTTTTCCCTGTGCTTAGGGACTTGTCTCCTGTCTGACCAGAGGCACAGCTTGTGTTTCAGCAAGCCTGGTGTGAATCTCCACACCAGGTGTTGTCTTCCACATGGGTGGATGGGAAGAGATTGTTAAGGGTGGACAAACAGTGAAGTAATGGATGTTGGAGATGTGCTTCTTCCCCCTGGCCCCTGGGAAAGAGTGTCTCTCAGTCCCTGTAACTAATGCACTGTTAGGTTTCTTTCATAAAGAGATGGCTGCTCCCCTCTCTCTGCCATGTGACATTAATGCATGCAAGAGGGTATGAAGATGGATACAGAAATGTCAATAACACTGGGTCTGTGTGCCCAAGGTGCAAGAGAGCTTTGTTTCTGCTGGAGTAAATGAGTTGCATGGTAATTATCTTGATCTGCAGGTCCCTTTGTAAACCTGCTTCTGTGTTCTTGCTGGGATGAAGTCTACACAGTCAGCTGACTCCTCAAGGTCTGCAGTGAGTGGTGTACTTGTTCACCTGAAGCTTCCAGAAGCAGAAGGTCAAGTTGGAAAGGATTGCCTATTTTCCTTGCAGAGCCATCCCTGAACATAGCTTTGCATGAGTCTGTGTGGTGATCACACACCTAGAATTGATATTGATGAGATTTTGAGGAAATGTTGGAAATATAACAGCATAAAAGTTAGCAAGACAGCAAAGAAACATGTTCAGTGCAGCCATTTCCATAGTTTGTAGTGTTCTCTTATCATTAAATAATTGCCAGTCTAAACAAAAACATTCAAGGGGTATTATCCGTCTCCTACTCTGTGTTCCACTCTGCTCTGGGTTCTAGTGGGAGGGGTGGACCCTCCCAGAAAAACTAGTGTTTCTAAGGCTATTTGAAGTCATATAAGCCAGTGGTTCTCAGCTGGATCCAATGTTGCTCCCCAGGGGACATTTGGAATGTCATTGTTGTCACTGGTGTGAGTGGGCAGGTCTTGCTGCCTGAATGTAGTGGGTAGGGGTCAGGGATATGTTTGGCATCCTACAGTACACGAAACACCCCTCAACAAAGAATCACCCAGTCTGAAATGTCAGAAGTGCTGAGGCTGAGATGCCGATAGGAGTGGACAGGAGAGTGTGTGTGTCTATGTTTGGCAGCAGTTAGTTTCAGCTCAGACCTCCAAAGGGGTACACAGATAAACAGCCATTGACGAGTTTCCTTTGCTCCTAAGGAAATTTCCTTGATGGAGGGCAGGTAGTGGTTTGGTTCATTCTACAGTGATTTGGGGCAAAAAACTCACATCATTCAAACCGATTGGTGCTGTGCTTTGGAGTGGGAGCACACACATGTATTAAGAGTTGGCCAAGATTCATCAAAAAATGTCAACCAAGACGGTCTTGTGGGAAACAGATTATCCCACAGGAGGCAGGTTGGCAGACACCTTCTAAGCTCTGTGTGAGGTCAGATGGCAGAACCTGGAGAAAGCGCCACTCAGCTGAAATCACACTGAAGAAGGAGCAGACAGTGGGAAGTAAGGGAAGGGGCCGGGGTCGGGGAACCCTGGTTCTCTCAGCTAACACAGGAGTCACCGGGGAACTCCGGGCAAGTCAGTTGATAGCTCTACAACTTTCTCTCTTATTTGTAAAACAAACTTAATACTTACCAGATACCTTTATGCAATAATTTTCTTCCATTTCATCCTCTCCATAACTCAATGACATAGATATTGGCACCTCTACATTATCTGTGAGGTACAAAGTGGTCAATTTGCCTGCCCGATGTCATGCAGTTAGAAAGTAGCAGAGCCAGGGCTTTGACTTAAGTGTCCTGGTGGCTGTTGTTTTCCCTCTTTCCACAGGTCCTGTTTTCTCAGCTTGTGAAAGAGACAATACATGAGTTTTTGTGTGAAGATGTCTTGATTTAATGTGCACAGCCTCAGAAGAATAGGAGACCTTTAATAAATGCTGAACGTTTTCTATCATTATTATTATTTTGATGCTCATGTTCAAAAAACATCCTTTCATTCATAAGAAGCAGCTTAGGAAAGAAATTCACTCATTAGATAGCAATTATGAAGTAAATGTATAGGGTTCCTTTGGAAGAAAAACTCCCCTGATTTCTCTTTTCTGGCTGAATCAAGAGAGTCTTGGGCCTGAAACCCTGACCTGGAGACAGAAATCAGGTTTGCCCCACTAAAGCACCCCATTTCCCAAGCAAGGGGTTCTCCTTACCTCTGGCAAGCAGGTGGGGGCAAATGAAGCCACTAATAACTCCATTAAGCTAAGCACCTCCTCCAAAACTCAAGAGTTGCCTCTCTCCTTGGTTATCAGAAGAGAGATTTTCATTCTCAAAAGACTCTCCAGAGATTCTCAACTATTAGAGTAAATGATCCCCACTGGGGAGGATGAATAATTCAGTATTAGTGGTAAATTGGGGTAAAACATAAGTGTGGCAGACACTCTGGGACACAAGTGGTACACAGAGGCAAGTCCCTGTTGCAATGTGTTTTAGACTCCTCCATCCCACTGGTACCCCCTCCCATCAGCAGCCATATCCACCAGCACCTGTCAGGCTGTCTGCAAGCCCTATCCTTAGAATCACACCTGTCAAGGCCTCCAAGACTCTTGTTAGAACGCAAATATGACTTGGGGAGCAATTAATGCATGCATATGTTAGTGTATATTAACACTCTGTTAGTTTGTCACATTAGCTGTCCCTCAGAGAGCAGATCTCTCTGGGATTGGGAGCTACTTTGCATTTACATTGGTGTAGAGAAGGATCACTCAGCAAGGTTGGGTTTCCATGTGGAGCTCAAGAGAAACACATTAGGACCTGTTTCAGTTTCTACAAACCAGCTCCTGGCTTGGCAAGAAGCAAGGCCCAGAGAAGTTGGGAACTGGCCCCAGGTTCCAGGACTGGGAGGGAGCAGGGCCTCCACTTAAAGCTGGGAGTCCTGGATCTCAATTCCATGCCAGCTGCTCAGAGGCTAGTTAGGAGGAAGGCAGGGGGTGCACTAGCCGTGGTCAAGAAAAGCATGGCCTTGGGTGCTTCAGTGATTTGGGCTTGATGAGGTTTGGGTTACGAGAAAAAGTGACTTTGTCTTCGTTTAAAGCAGACAGGGATAAGGTGGGAATGCATACATACATAATTTGGAGGGTGAGGTGGGGAGGGGAGGATATAATCAGAGGGGTAATCCTTTATCCAGAGCCTGCTGTGACTTTGCTGCCACTTGAAAAGAAGCAATATGCCTTGGGTGTGGGCTCTCAGTCCTTTACAAAGGGGAAACCCCTTGCCCTTGGCCTCATCCTCTCTCACACAGGCAAAGGGAGGGTGAGACTGGCCTTAAGGGAGATTTGCCACCCCTTGGATCCTTGCCTAGACCCTAAATGACTGGGACTGTCTTTGGTGCAACAATCTAAAAAGAACCTAACTAGCACAATATCCTGTAGGGAATATTTCATTGTACATATATATGTAGCGCAATGTTTTTAGTCTATTGATGGGTCCTTTGCTGCTTCCATATCTTGGCTATTGCAAATATCACTGCAATGGACATAGGGCTGCATATATTCTTTTAAATTAGTGTTTTGGCTTTCTTCAGATGTAGTCCCAGAAGTGGAATTATTGGGTGAATTTAAGTAAACCAGAGAAAGACAAATACCATATGATTTCCCTTGCGTGTGGAATGGAAAGAAAAAAATAACAAATGAAGTTGAAACAGACTCAAAGTTGCAGAGAACAGACTGCTGGTTGCCAGAATGGAGAGGGGTTTGGGCACTGGGTGAAAAATGTGAACAGATTAAGAACTACAAATTGATAGTTACAAAATAATTACAGGGATACTAGTCAATAATATTGTAATAACTACATATATGGAACCAGGTAGGTACTGGAAATATTGGAAAGAACACTTTGTAAAGTAAATATCCAACCACCATGCTCTACACCTGAAACCAGTACAAACTAGTATTGATTATGAACTGTAATTGGCAAATAAATAAATAACACCTATCAGGAAGGGCCTGGCACACAGCAGGTATGCATGGCTGGTGCTGAATGCTGGAGAAGTGACCTGGACTCCAACTCACAGTGGTTTTGAGACTTCACCCAGCCAGCCACTAAACACGGGCCCAGGCTTGCTCCCAACAGCTGTGAGTCCCGGGGCAGGAGTGCACATGGAGGTCAGCACATCACAGGTTGAAACGTTTAAAAGCAATAAATCACAGTTAAAAAATACTTTGTAAAATATGCTCTATCACCCTAACTTCACCTTCATAACTACAAAATAAAACTGTGTACAGCTTTGGTCTTTATGTAACTAAAAGTCTGCAAAATAACAAAAACGACTGAATTTAATTGTCACCGCACATGTCAGAGCACTTCTTAACAGGCCAGTAGCACTTGAGTGAGTCATAAGGTAAAGACATGCATAACTAGAAAATTAATAATGCTCATGCCCTCAGTGTTGTCCTTGGTTAAGTTCACTCCAAGCATTAACAACACTGTGACCAGATTGTCTCAAATAATTAGGTTTTATAATAGTAATTCTTTCAAGGTTAAAGATAAAAAGCATCCAAAATGTCCCCAATTTGAGTACATTTTCCTCAAAAGAGTAAATTACAATAAGCAATAAGTCATGAAATGCAAAAATAATTTTCATGTGTTTTCAAAGACATTTTTCTATATTATGCAAAATTGTGAAAATTAAGAGGAAACTCTCAAATTATTAGTAATAAACACTAGCACTTAAAATATAGTTATTTAAATTTAAACACTTGTAATTTAATTTTGATTAGAAATTTCATGACCTCTTATCAAACAGTTGTAGGTGTTAATTAAACTGTTCACAATTTTAGCATTCAATCAGCTAGTCAGTCCACGTGAGAAAAATCTGCAGCATGCAGTGGGAATTTAAGAGTGATGTGAGTTGTTTAATATTGCAGAATATTTCTCAGCCACCAAGGTGCATATACTGAACTGTGAAATTCCTAAGGACCTCTGGAACTACGGGTTGGAAAACAAATAGAAGTGCGAACATGGATGCACTCTGGGGAAAGTATGCTTCACTGTGCAGGGTCTGTGGCTTTCATACTACCTGAGAAAAAGGATTTGACAAGTCAATTAATTTGCTTTTCCTTTTACCTGAGCACCTCTGCTGCTCAAATCCAACACTCTCTGAAGCAGCGTCTGTCTCCCACACCAGCAGCAGAGAACCACAAACGTTCGCAGCTTTAGGACATGGTGCCTTTTTAGAGCAAATAGGGCAGGAGAGGTGAAAAAATGTTTTTGGGGGCTTGAACTGTATTAACCAGTAGGTGAAGAGGTGGAGAATGGATGTTTAGGATTTAGGGTCACACTGTACCAGGAGTGGGAGCTGGATTCTGAGTGCCAAAGCTCATATGCGTCCTTAAATTTATTTTGTGTGTGTTATTATGTACAAGATTTGGGCCAAGTTGTTTTCCTGAGCATTGCTTCTCTCCCTTGAGAAATGGGCACATTGCCTCCTGACCTACTCACACCATAGTGTTCTTGAGAGGAGTAAGACCGTCTGCATGCTCTTTTAAAGAATATCTTTATAATTTGGGTAAAAGCTTCAATTTGGCATTAAAGGAGCATAAACCTTCACCAAAAAAAAGTTATTGTTTTTCTCGGGTTTTTTGGCATATATGTATCAACAAAAGAATCAAAGTGAATTAAGACAGGCATTTATTCATAGGATTCTAGGAGTGCTTTATTCTTTGCATTAATGATATGCTAAGCCATTAAGAATTCTAATATCTGTAAAAAGTAAAATGGAGATGGCCTTGATCCTGTACAGTCACGTCCTGCAAATGTTTGGCTGATCCTTTGTACATGATGGCGACACCATCAGCTCCATCTTTCAGGGGGACAGGCCCTTTCCAGGAATCCTGCCTTGTCATTTCTTTCTCTTGCAGCATGCAGTGGGAATTTAAGAGTGATGTGAGTTGTTTAATATTGCAGAATATTTCTCAGCCACCAAGGTGCATATAATATAAAAATATATTTTTGTATACATATAATATATACAATATATATTTTATATATTATATAAAATATATTATATATTTTATATAATATAGAAAAATAAGCCACCAAGGCTTATTTTTTCTAATAAACCTTTCTAGGTTTTGAGAACATATTCAATGCCAGGCCCTAGGCTAACTTTTACATGTAGTATCTCATTAAGTCCTTGTAATAACCAGGTTCTCTATTATTATGCTGCCTTGTCCTAATATAAGAAAAACAGAGCAAATGATTTTCTCAGGATTGGAGTGAAAGGACTGGAAACAATGTTAGCCTAATTTCAAAGCTCAAGTTATAAACCATTGCAGTGGGTGTCTGCTCCAGAGATTGTTGAAGATGTCAGTCACTGAGCTTCCAGGTTGGTTTCTCTGGCTGCTGACTTCTCTGTTGGTACTAATGACATCATCTCAATGGCTCTGGGGTCCGGAGTGCTTTAGAAACCCTGTCTGACCCAGAAATCTGTGTGGAGAAAGTCCTGGCCTGACTTGCATGTTGCCAGTTGGGTTCGGATATACAGAGTGAGTGCTGATTCCGAGAGCTCTGGTTCAAGACACTGTATAACTTTGATGTGAATGAAAACATCAGCATGTTGTCTTGGGCACAGCTGTGTAATCAAAGCCACACAGCCTAGCTGAATTTCAGCTAATTTGTTCAGCAGAAACTTGCAGCTGGAACAGGATGGAGTGGAGCCGTCTGCCATGGTGTGTACAGACCAGCCCCACTCACGTTCCCTGGCCACCACTGAAACAAAAGTCCTACTTTTCAGAGGCACAGACTAGTGGCACACAAACAGCTCAGCTGTTTAACATTTTCAGACATTCATGGTAATATATCTGCTGTCAGTACACTGCACACACATTAGGGGGGATTGTGACAGTATTGCCGACACACTATTGATTCATGGCCTGGGCTGCTTATCTGCAACAAGAGAACATCAGCTGATATTGATAAATCATCTTAAGATCCTCACCTACTTGCACTCTATCAAGCTGAGTGAGGTATATAGTCAATCGACTGCTGGGAGTCAAAACAGATCCACAAGAAGATAGTATACACAAGACATTAGATATTCCCTATAAATACACAGCCCAGGCTTATTGATGATAGAAGAATAGTTTTCTCTATATAAAGCCAAAGACTGAAAATCAGTTATGTTAATCATAGGAAAGAGCAATGAGTGAATTGGGAGTGTGGTTTGTTTAGTTAAATCTCTACTGCTTATTGACCTGATAAAATGAGTGTGAGAGCTGCCTGGTATACGATGCTAGATGGGTGAAATATTCTAACACATTAGGGAGGTGAGAGTGTGCCCTTATTTTTTAAAGAGCCATGTTCAAGGTGGAGGGATTTTACTGAAACCAGTATTTTGGGAGTACATTATAGGCTTTCTTCACCATCTCTTACTGTGTTTGGAAACCCATAAAGATGTTTAGATTGTGGTGCACCTGCTAGTGTCAAGCTAGAGTGTTCCATGTAGTTACCTGGAAAAAGATTCCCATTGGTCCATAAATGCTGTTTCAGAATATGTATTCACTCAGGAGTTATTGAGCACCTACTGGGTGCCATGCACTGTGGTAGGGGTCCAGATGAGAGCAAGAGAGAAGTCCTTGCCCTCATAAGGCATAGATTCTACTTTGGGGGGAAGACAAAAAGTGTAAATATAAAATAAAGTAAGTAAATATGAAAATAACTTTAAGTTGTAAGAAGTAACAAGCCAGAGACAAAGGTAGTTTGAAATAGATCTCTGTTACCAGTCCTGACTGGTAACAGCAAACTGCGTTGGTCATATCTGGGTGTGTCCCCAAATTCTCCGTGGACCCATACATCCCAGGTGAGGTGGGGTCAGGGAAGAGAGCATATGCTTATTTATTTAGTTACTCCTGTGAGCAAGCACTGTACCAGGCACTTCTAGGTGCATTAAGCCTTTGAGTGGCAACTTCATGGGAAGAGGTCAGGATTTCCAGTTGGATTGTCTTGAGTTTAAAACCTACCTACCATCTTTTTAAATTTAATACTGTTTTCTTTAGTCATGCAGAAACTTTTCATTTTGATGAGATCCCATTTGTTTATTCTTTCCTTTATATTCCTTGCTCTAGGGGACATATCAGTAAAAATGTTGCTGCGTGAAATATCTGAGATTTTCCTGCCAATGTTCTCCTCTAGGACTTTAAAGGTTTCAAGGCTTATATTTAAGTCTTTTATCCACCTTGAATTTATTTTGGTGTATGGTGTAAGTTGGTGCTCAAGTTTCATTTTTTTGCACATAGCTGCCCAGTTCTCCCAACACCATTTGTTGAAGAGGCTATCTTTACTTCATTTTATGTTACTGCCCCCTTTGTCAAATATTAATTGACTGTAGAGAGTTGGGTTGATTTCTGGGCTCTCTGTTCTGTTCCATTGGTCTATGTGCCTGTTTCTATGCCAGTACCAGGCTGTTTTGATTACAGTGGCCTTGTAATACAATTTGATATCAGGTATTGTGATCCCTCCTACTTTGTTCTTCTTTCTCAAAATAGCAGCTGCTATTTGGGCTTGTTTATGGTTAAAAAGACAGCCAACTGTATGGGAAAACATGTTTGCCAATGATACCTCAGAAAAAGGTTTAATCTCCAAAATATACAAAGAACTTACATGACTCCACTCTAAGAAGACAACCAACCCAATTAAAAAATGGGGAAAGGACTTGAACAGACACTTCCCCAGGGAGGACATACAGAAGATCCAGAGACACATGAAGAAATGCTCAATATCGCTAGCTATCAAAGAGATGTAAATTAAAACCACAATGAGATACCACTTTACACCAGTCAGGATGGCCATCATAAACAAAGCAACCAACAACAAATGTTGGAGAGGTTGTGGGGAAAAGGGGTCCTTAGTTCACTGTTGGTGGGATTGCAGACTGGTACAACCATTATGGAAAACAGTATGGAATTTTCTCAGAAAAATAAAAATCGACCTGCCTTTTGATCCAGCAATTCCACTACTAGGATTATATCCTAAGAACCCCAAAACATCAATTTCAAAGAACCTATGCACCACAATGTTCATAGCAGCACAATTTACAATAGCCAAGAGCTGGAAGCAACCTAGGTGCCTATCAGTAAATGAATGGATCAAAAAATTGTGGTACATATACACAATGGAATTCTATGCAGCAGAGAGAAAGAAAGAACTACTACCCTTTGCAACAACGTGGATGGAACTGGAAAACATTATGCTGAGTGAAATAAGCCAGGTGTTGCAAGACAAATACCATATGATCTCACCTTTAACAGGAAGCTAAACAACAAAACAAACAAGCAAGCTAAATAAAAACAAAGACACTGAAATAGAGAACAGGGGGACAATGACCAGAGGGGAGAGGGGAGGGAATTTAAGGGGAAAAAAATGGGAGGGATTTAGAGGAACAAGTATAAAGGACACAGGGACAATAACTAAGGGGGGTAGAAATGAGAGGGAGGTGGGGTGCATGGGGGAGGGGTGGGGTGGGATGGGAGAAATAAACAAAAAACTGTATTTGAAAAATAACAAATAAAAATTTTAAAAAAGATGGTACAGCTTTGAAAAAATAAAAATATAAAAAAATAAAACCTACCTACCGTATCCTCCTACTGTGGCTCTGGGGAAATCACTTCAACTCTCTCAACCTCAGTTTTCTCATTCATAAAATGGAGACAATAGTTTGCTGGTTCCAAGTAAGGATTAAATGGGATAACACACTTAAAATAGGTGGCATAAGTAATTTTAATAATCATCTGAGATGGGCACCAAGTATCACTACACTAAGTCTGAGGCTATCAAGGGTGGTGCAACTTACTTAAAAGGCTGAGTGTTTTCAAAAGTTTGAATGATTGGGGCTTTGGATCCTCATCTGATTAGATCTTTACTCTTTTCATTATGTTTAATGCTATGCCATGCACTTCAGGAACGAATCCTACCACCATCCTTACCTCCTCTGCCTGGCATCCACTGTGATTACCTCCACCACCACCACCACCTCTGACCGCTTCTATAAGAATCTTACCTTTGTTGACCATTTGCAGTGTGACAGGTACTGTGCAAAGCCACAGAGTATATCAGCTCATTTAATTCTCACAACCACTTTAGGTGATAATATGCTAACCTCTCATTCTATAGGTAATAAGATAGAGGCATGTTCTAAGGGAAGACATTAATTCAGCTTCAAGCAGGTACTGAGGCATGGAGTTTAGTCCAAACCCATGTAGCTAATTCTGGAGATTGCTCTCATAAACTGTGTACATAGTGTGTAAGCTAGCTGGGCTTTTGTAAGGCATTCTGTTGTTCTCACTATACTGTTAAGGAAGCCACAGGAACCATGGGCAGGCTGCTTACTGTGATCATCACTAGCCTGGACTCAGCTGGACCCCCTGACTGCCTTCTTGGTAGCATCCCAGGCTGCTCTTTCTCCTTCTGGGAGTAGTGTAGGTCCAGGGAGAATCTCAAGCTCAACAAGCGCTCATTGTTAGTGTTACGATAAGGAAACAGCAGAATGAAGATTTGCCAGTAGGGCAAAGGCTTGGATGTAATATGCTCTAGTAAAGCGCTACCTCATGAATTACTAATAAAAGTCAAGAAACTGGTATTTTCTTATTTGATCAGGTCCCTTGTTAAGGATTTATTGAACTTACATGTCTGCCAATTTACTGAAAATAACTTGAAGTATCATTAAATGAATTTCCACAGACTCCAATTTCAATCTGCTCTATCTCTTTGTTTATAGCCACCATTTTCTGGGATACTGCAGGGAACACTCTTTCCAACAGATCTAATAGAAGCAGGAAGATTTTTGCTGAATCTGTAGGAATCCCTTTTTCCCCAAGCTTGTCTAAAAGTGTGCAGTTCGGTTGCCCATTGTTCTTATGCTTATTTTGTGTATGATGCTAGTGGTATGGCTCTATGTCTTGTGAATCTATTATTTTTTTAGATGAAGTAAAGACATAGTAACTTGTCTAAAATCTTACATGCAGTAACTGCTGGTGCTAGAATTTGAACCCAGGTCTTTCAGACTCCAAACTATAAATCTTTTTCTCCCCCATCATGGTTTTCTGAATTCCTATGACCCAAATAGATGTTTCTAATGTTGTATTTAATTTATATGGTGAAACGTAGCTTTGTTTGTTTTGTTTTTTTAAGAGAGAGGGTTAGGGAGAGAGAAAGTGAGGGAGAGAAAGATTAATGTGTGATTGCCTCTCACATGCCCCCACTTAGGGACCTGGCCCACAACACAGACACATGCCCTGACTGGGAATCGAACCAGTAACCCTTTGCTTCGCAGTCCAGTGCTCAACCCACTGACCCACACTAGCCAGGGTGAAATATAGTATTTGAATCTTAACTGTCTCCTTGTCTCCCAGATGTTATAAAGTTTTTATTTAAAATCCCATTTGTTTTATTCATCAAATATTTATAAAATATTTACCGCATGTCTGAAGATATGGCAATAAGACAGGGCAGGTGCAGTCAAGAATCCTATAGTTCACTGATGTGTCTTGTTATAAATTCTCTATGTCAAAGCTTTTCACCATTGTATTTTTAAAGAATGCTGCAATGTTTATTCTGTGCTCTTCATGTCATTGTTGATGTATGACTGATAGCCCCTTCTATGTTACACCTTTATTAGTCCCAGGATTAGATATTTAAATGATAGAAATATTGCTTTACCACATTAAAATTATTCTCTTCACATTTTATTTTATGGAATGTTCATCTTAAATTTTCATAAGAATTTTATTAGCTATCTGAGGAATTATTCAGTTATTGATCTGATATCTAGTATAACAGTTGTCATGGTTTTCCCCGGAGCAGCTAACCTAAGTGGAGTGGTCAGCAGAAGTGGACTTGCACTGGACAATTAAGGGAGGGGCATTGAGAAGCAGAGAAAACAGGACAATGTTTGCAGAGATGATTCATTAATATGCTCATTATTGTAGTGATCATGTGCTCAACCTTGTGTGTAAATACCCTCTTGTGGGGATTTCTTAAGTGGAAGAGCTATCTTTTCCTCTGTAGCTTTGAATGTTGGAATCACCAGCAAGGCACAGTATTAATTAAACTGACAACAGCTTACAAATTTTAGTTTTTGAATACTGTGTTTTATCTGATGCTCTAGTCTTTGAGAACCCAAACTAATAAAAGCATTTCTAGATACACAGGGAGAAGTATGGAAAGATTATGCAATCTGTAGTCTAAGAAGCTGGTTCTAAGGCAAATGTCTGTTTCTGAGTGGTGCTACTCCAGCAGATACTAGGTGTATTCACTCAGTTCAGTTTCCTCACCTATAAAGTAAAAAGAATAACAATAGTAAAATCTGTCTTCTCAGATGATTATATCCTTGTCAGAAGGATGCTGTGGAAACATATTCTTACAGCTGTTTTGTTAAGTTGAACACTTCTCCAGTTTTCAGACTTATCAGCCACTCAAATTGTACACAACTCCAATTCCAGTACCTAGCTTAGTGCACAGCAAATGACTGGAACCTCATAAATGATAGCTGGTGTTGTGATTCAAAACATAAAAGTTTCATGGATGGACCTTAACGGTCTCCCTTAAAGTCTAGAACATCAAGCTTTACATTAAGTCCTCTTGTCCAGGTCCCCCAGATAGGCTTTATGTTATGGATATAAGAATTCCATCTCCACCAGTTGTCTTTCGGGATAGTTCTGACTATATACTCGTAAACCTGGCCAGATACACTCATCAAAGAAGTCAGTCCCTAGGAAGATGAATGAGTTCCAACTACTTCTCAACTGAATTCTATCTTGTGCCACATTCCTAATGCTTTCTCTTATTTTTTATATTTCCTCTAATATCACCCGTGACTGACTGAGGAAGTAATATATTAATAATTTACTACCTCTGTCTTTTTCTAAAAATAATGTTTGTGCCTGTGATATTTTTAAGGATAAAGAAAATCACCCAAAATGTGTGCTTAAAACATAATTGCTGGGCAGGCTGTGTTCCTGGTACACAGGAAGACGATTCAAGGATGGCTATTTATGATTCAGACCCAGGAAAGGGCAGAAGGCAATGGACATGAGAAACGCAGTGTCATCAGAAAACTTGGCTTTGACAGTCACAGGAATCGTTGTAAATGGAAAAGAATGCAGGCCTTCTGCAAATGACAAGCACATACTCTTGCATTGCCTTTGCCTACCAGCCCCGTCAAGCTCAAGTCCTCTCAGGAACGTTGGCAATGCACAATGGAATTCTCTGTGCATAAGAGTGGTTGGCATTATAATTGCAGGCATGAGACCTTCATGAATGCTTTGAGGTAAGAGAAACTTGATTTATACCAATAGAATCATATATACTTGTTCTTCTATGGACCCAGCATTTCCATTTATATCGCTTCAGGAAGCTTTAATCTTCAGATGCAGTTCATTCAGGGCATCTCACTTGTACATTTTATATTTTTATTTACCAGTATACTGCTTTTACCCTTTGGTTTATAAAAAAAAATTAGGAAGCTTTGTGTATAATAGCTGGATATTCATGGGAGAAAACTGCTACAACTCATTTCTATTTTTTTCCTTCTTAGTAAAATGAAGAGGAGTTCTAACAAGTCCTAATACTGCCTTAGACAGCTGTGTGGTACCTGACAGTGGTGCTCCTGGATCCCAACCATAGGGCTTCATAGCAGAAGCCTGGTTCCACCACTTGCTACGTCAGTTACTGCTTAACTAGGGACATAGCACCACCATAATCATTAGGGAATAGGATTTACACCTCATCCAGCGGTGGGAGGGTGCAGTGAACAGAAATTCATACGCAACAATCAAAGTTGCTGGCACAGGCAAACCAGTGTGGGGCATATGGGTGAGTTGGAGCCTGCAGGGAGCCCACATACTTGGCTGCTGGGAAGGGCCAGGAAAGGGCTGGGGTAGGAGTCCAGGAAAGACTGCTAGCTATTTGGGGGTGTTGCTTCCATCAGATTTCAGTGAAGCATCAGGTGGTCATCCCAGAGTTGCCCTTGGAGCCCAGTCAGAGGGAAGATTTGGACTCAGATTGGATAAACGTAAGGACAAATAGGAACTCTCTGTACCTCTCTCTAACCAACAGGGACCTCTAAAGTAAAAGGGCTGCTGTCACTTTGTTGCCAAAATTATAGCTAATGTTTCTTGTGGACAACCTAACCTGGACTCATACGTTGAGGGAAATCATGGGAAATGTAGTTCCAGCATAGATAAGTTGACAAAGTACAAAACCAACATTTTGTGTGACTTTAGATCAATTCCTTAAACTGCTTGGTCATTTTTTTCTATCTGTACAGCCAACATAATTGTACTTACTCTGCAGCATTATTTTGAAAATAAATGACATGTTTTATGTAAATCATTTTGCATAGTACCTGGCACATGCTAAGAGCTAAAAAACAATTCGTTATTTTTATTTTCACGTACAGATTCTTTCATCAAGCCCTCCCATGTCTCCCATGACTATTCCATCAATCTATGCTTACCTTCGCTCTCGAGTTGTTGTTGTTGTTGTTTTAAGTTGTGTCAGCTTTTACTAAGCAATCATTCAGGGATAGGGTGTTCTCTTTTCTACAGCTGCTCCAGAGAGGGTTGACCCTGAGTTCAGCAGAGGATTACCCACATTGAAAGGATAACTGTCTACTCTGCACTCTAGTGATTCCTAAAGGGTGAGACTTGTTCACTCACCAGCAGCTGTAGTCACCTGGGAAGAACAATACTCATATCTTTGAACTATAACTGTGCCTTGCACAAAAGCATGATTGTTGGAATGGTGCAATCTGCTCAATGAATCACAATGTCATGATCACTCCATGGCAGAAGAAGACTGCTTTCTTGCTCTTCTGGCATATATTCATGCTGCTAATGACTTTTCTTCCTAACTGTGCCCAGTGTGAGGAGGGTGTTGGCTCACTCACCCTCTTCGGAGCTGCTCCTAATTTGTGGGCTTGGTTAGACCAGGAGGCACAGCTCACCAGGGATGGACTAAACTTAAGTTTATTTCTAATGTTCCTGCTTTGGTAGGTGGGCTTTACTATCACTGCAGATAGTGCCTCCATAAAGATAAATCTAATGCTACCACTCAGTGGCCCATAGGTCCACTGGGGCAGGCAGTGACTCTCAATTTCTTGGACCCCATAATGCAATAGTTCTTTCAGCTGTCCCATCCAGGCTAGGCTGTTACAGTAGACATCTAAAGGGGCAACAAGATGTTGTTGATTAAAATGAGTTTCAAGCTGTAGAAACTGAGAAACTGGAATCTAAGGGCCCAAGAGTAGTGGTGGAGCAAAGGTATGAAGGAGTCAGGGGCTAGTTTTTAGACCCAGGGTCTTTGATTTACCAGGAAAGATGCAGTGTGTAGTTGTACCATGAGTCACAGCAGCCTTGAAGTGGCTTTTTAAAACATAAATTCCATTGCTAGTTTTTATTTGTCTTTAGAATTTTCAGGCTTATATGAATTCCCTATGTGCATGTATCGGTATTAAAATTTGACTTTCTCCTCTTACTCTGTCTCTGTTAATTTGATCATTAGTTCAGATAGAAACATTTAGAAGGTGAGAAGGAAAGTTTTCAATTTTTAGCTTCCACAGGATGTAGTTTAGGACTTAGATCACCAACCTCCTGATTCTCAGGCCTTTGGATTCAGGCTGGATTATAGTGCCAGTCAGCTGGCATGAGCCAGTCCTTACCACACATCTTCTCATATACATTTGTATATATCCTATGAGTTCTGTTCCTCTAGAGACCCACAACTGATGTACTTTGTAATTACTCAATTCTTACATATGAACCACACTATATATTTATAGTCTGGCTTAGGGTTTTTTTCTATCCTGTCTACTTCTTTTATCTTTTTGAAAATCTACTCTAATGTGAATACCATAGCTCCACTGGTCAGCTGTATTGTAATCTGCTCTAATGTAAGGATTAACAGCTCCACATGTGAATTACGTTCTAACCTGTTTCATTGTAAGGTCTACAGCTTCAGAGGTCAACTTCACTGTAATTGACTTCAGTGCAGGGACTAAAGCTACAAAGGTCAACTGTATTGTAATCTACTATAGTAGAAGGCCTAAATCCTCATTCTGTATTCTGTATTTAGTTGAGCCAAATACAACAACTATACATTTTTATAAGGACAGTTTAGGTTGGAACCTAACCTTGTTAATGAAATTATTATCCCTTGGCCAAGGGACAATGTCATAATTAAAAGATTCAAAATCTGAGTGCAGACTTGCAGAAGGTAACACTATAAGGACGGCAATACAAAAGAAAACCAATGTAGCTGATAATTACATTTCTTATTTTCCTCCATATAGAATAATCTGTTCTTTCACTAGATTTTTGTGTTAACAGGTTTAAAGTAACGTCTGTGATTACTTACAACCAGCCCTACATTGTTTAATCTGAAACTGTGGCTTTCATTGGTTTGATTATGTGCATAGAAATAGTAAAGATGTTAGAGTAAAGCTAGATGTGTTTACCTGACACCCAGCATGTGGATGAGAAGTAAAAAGGCTCTATCAATCAATTAGATTGTTCTGGAACAAGCTGTGCAGACAATGCCAAGTAGCTGAACATTTGGAAACATCTGGCTAATTGGAGAATCTTCTTTTGAACATTTAGATGTTTGAGATCCCATTGACTTGATGAACACAGAAGCTGCTCTCAAGATTTGGGGCTTGGAAAATCATTCTCACTTACTAGAAACAAGTCTGTGAATCAATATCATCTATATAGGAACTTAAAACTTTTGGCATTAGGAAAGAATTTGTTCTTTAGGTGAAACCAGGTTTTACATTCTTTAAAATATTTCCAGGGAAGTAAAAGATTTATCTTATAAAAACATAACCTAAGGCAATACAGGAGACAGCTTAGGTGACCTTGGGTATGGCAATGACTTCAGATACAACACCAAGGGAGTTGAAGGAAGTAATTGATAAGCTGACTTCATTAAATGTACAACTTCAGCTCTGGGAAAGTCAAGCTCAACAGAATAAGAATAAAAGCCACAGACTGGAAGAAAATATTTGCAAAAGGCATATCTGATAAAGGACAATTGCCCCAAATGTATGGCAAACTCTTATAATCCATCAATAAGAAGAAAAACAACCTGCTTAAAAAATGGGCAAAAGTCTTGAGCAGACACCTCACCAAGGAAGATATACAGATGGCAAATGGACATATAAAATGTATTTCAATATTCTGTGTCATAATAGAATTACAAATTAAAACAAAACACCACTATGTACCTCTTAGAACAGCCCAAATCTAGTACACAGACAATATTACATATTAGTGAGAAAAGAAAAACTGAAAAAGAAAAAAAAGTAGCCTTAGAAATTTTTTTCTCCTCAACTCCAGGTTCCTCACCAGTTAAGGAGTGAAAATGGCACTCCTCACAAAGAGGATCTTCTCACAAAGAGAATAAGTGGCTGTGTAGTCATTATATCACCATCGATTAACAAAGTACAAGACTGACACGCCTCTGCTTCCAAACTCCTCCTCCTCCCTGGCTGTTAGGAAGCAGTGCTGTTTTTTGAGGCATCAAGGCCTCAAGCATCTGTGTTCTCTCTCAGTTCTTCTTCTTTGTCTTTGGTTTCCAATCACTGAGTAAGTGCTTTCTCTTGAGTCAACTTAGAGGTGATTTCCTGATTTCATTATGACCATATATTTGTATATACCTTTATCAAGCTATAGGACGTATTCATGTGAACATATGCATCATAATCACAAATTAGGTAATATTTGTTGAGAAATGACTATGAGCCAGCAGTGTTATATACTTTATATAAATTTTCTCACACAATGTCTGTTGCACTATTTGATCAGTGATTGCATTTGCCTGGGTAAGTCCAGAGCCTCAAACTTTACTTACTCTATATAAAATGCATTCTTTGTTGTTGTTTTTTAAATAAAATTGTGATAGTATACATGTTTTGAAACATCCTTTTAACTTAAGAACAGATTAGAGATGCCTGTCCTTATATCAAAATACTTCATTCTTTTGAATAGCCAAGTAGTATTCTGTTGCATGGAAGAATAAGTATTCAGTTAAATTATTTATAGATTACTTCCGCCAAGATGGAGGCATAGGTGGAAGCACTGCACCTTCTCGCACAACCAAGTTTAAAAACAACAAAGTTTTAGCAACAAAAATGCAGCCAAACCACAGAAAATTGAACTATATGGAAGTCTGACAACAACAAACCCTTCAGCCAAACCTATAAACCAGTGAAGGAGCGAGCAGTGAGATGGACAGCACAGGCCCCAGGGGCGGGAAGCAGCAGAGGGGGCCACTATTGTTCCTCTCTGACTCCACCCCCACATACAGCATCACAAACCAGTGACCTGGGTACAACAACTAAGGCTCCACTCTTCATATATACAGACATGAAAAGATCAAAACATGGCTCAAGAACAACTCAGAGCCCCAGAGCCGATAAATCTAAGTGACCAAAAAATTGCCAAGCTATCAGGTGCACAGTTCAAAACACTGGTGATCAGGGTGCTCACAGAACTGGTTGATTTTAGTCACAAATTAGAGGAACATATGAAAGCTAAACTAGTTGAAATGAAGGGAAATGCACAGGAAACCAATAGTAATGGAAAGGAAACTGGGACTCAAATCAAAGGAGTGGACCAGGAGGAGGAAAAAAATGACCAACCAGAAAAGAATGAAGAAACAAGAATTCAAAAAAAGGAGGAGAGGCTTAGGAACCTTCAGGACATCTTTAAACATTCCAACATCCGAATTATAGGGGTACCAGAAGGGGTTCCAGAGAAACAGCCACAAGTGGAAACTTATTTGAACAAATAATAAAGGAGAACTTCCCCAATCTAGCAAAGGAAATAGACTTCCAGGAAATCCAAGAAGCTCACAGAATCCCAAAGAAGTTGGGCCCAACAAGGAACACGCCAAGGCACATCAGCATTACATTAGCCAAGATTAAAATGGCTAGAAGCAACAAGAGATAAGGGGACAGTCACGTTCCCATCAGACTGTCAGCTGATTTCTCAAAAGAGACTTTACAGGCAAGAAGTGGCTGGAAAGAAGTATTCCAAGTCATGAAATCCAAAGACCTACAACCAAGATTGCTCTATCCAGCAAAGCTTTCATTTAGAATGGAAGAACAGATAAAGTGCTTCTCAGCTAAGATCAAATTCAAGGAGTTCATCATCACCAAGCTCTTATTATATGAAATGTTAAAGGGACTTACCTAAGAAAAAGAAAATAAAAAAGATGAACAGTGAAAGGATAGCAAACTCACAGTTATTAATAACCACACCTAAAACAAAAGCAAACTAAGAGGACAGCTAGATCAGGAGCAGAACCATAGAAATGAAGATCACATGGAGGGTTAGCAACAGAGGAGTGGGAGAAAGAGAATGGGGGAGAAGGTACAGAAAATAAGTAGCATAGATGGTAGGTAGAAAATAGATAGGGGGAGGGCAAGAATAGGGGAAATATAGAATCTAAGGAACTTGAGACACGTGTTTATAAACTAAAGGGGGGGGAATGGTGGGGGAGGGGGTGTGCAGGGTGGAGGGGAATGAAGGGGGAATAGAACAACTGTAATGGCATAATTAATAAAATCTGGTTAAAAATTTTATAGACATTTAAGTGATTTACTCTTTCCTCTATTACAAAAATTCTGAGGAAATGGATGAGAAAGGTGGAGGGATTAATAAATACAAATTAGAAATTACAGAATAGTCATGGGGACATGAAGAACAGTAGAGGGAATATAGTCAATAACATTGTAATAAGTATGTATGGTGTCAGATGGGTATTCGGTTTATCAGGGTGATCACACTGTAAGTTATATGAATGTCTAATCATGGGGTTGTATACCTGAAACATAATATTGTATGTCAACTATAGTTAATTTTTAAATTAGAATAAAAAACACAATAGGTATTTATGTACACTTGGGTATGTGTTTCTGTTGGATAAGTTCCTTTGAAGAAAAGTTGAAATAACTTCATAACTTATTTGCCCACTGCTACTTTCTGCCCTCTCAAGTCCATCCTTCTCATGCCTTCCAGAACTATCACCACAGAGCATGGTTTTGATCCTCCCACTTTTTTGCTCTGGGCTCCTCTGGAGTTTTGGATAAAGTATAAACCCCTTATCTCATCTGGCTTTTAAAATTTCAGTTACTTTCAGCCCAAGTTCATTTTTGCTCAGTTCTTTTTTACCCATTCACTGCTCTAGCATCAACCCTCCTAGTACTGCCTTAGCCTGGAATCCCCTCTGTCTCTTCCACCTTTTCAAAGGTGATTCGCTCTTGGTTCCAAATTCTCTTCAGCTAGAAACTATAGCTTTGCGGTTCTGATTCCCCAAGGCATCTGATAATCTGTTTGCACTGCTATCAGTTCCTGTGTTGTACTAGCACTGATCTCTAATACATGCTTCAAAATTCCCTGGAAAATCTGAAAAATAAAAGGGAAAAAAAGAGGAGAAAAGAAAATCCTCATGGGTGTGTTACATGTCTAATACTTCTTATATTCCTTGTGGCATCAAGGGTTGGCTTACAATTTAAGTAGTTGTTTTATAAATTAATTTGCACTTAAATATGAAGAGCATTTTTCTATTTCCCTGAGCTTCTTTCTGTACATGGATGGAACCATTGATCAGGATCATTTGAGCTGCTGACCTTTCTGTGAAATAAACATTCATCTACATTTGAAGGTGGTCTTACTGCTGCTTTTATTGGTAGTTTACTAAAAATTTCTTAAAACTAGTATATTTTGGCTGATGATATCACATGTGCCTTTCACACAGGTTTTACAGAAAATGGCTCTGTCTGCAATTCATCTCAGGTGCATATCCATGCCTCTCTTCTTCTGCCCCAGGACATTGGGCTAGAGATGAACCCTTGATCTCTGGACATGCCATCTTGATGCTGGTCATTTAACTATGGCTTATTATATCTGAAATAAAAATATGAGGTAAGCCAATCAAATTCTCCTTCAAATTTGGAACTGAGAATGGTGAGGCTGAGATGGTATTTGGAAAGCAAAAAATATTGTGAGAGTGAGTCAGGGGCCAGAGTTATAAGAATGCATAAAAGGTGTGTAGTCAAATCAAGTATTGGAGGCTCCCTAAAGCCCGTTAGTGTCACAGGCAGTGAAATTCACCCTTGATAATCCCCTATCAAGGTATCACTTGGGGAACTAGCATACTGTTGGTAAGCTCAATACAGCATGATTTTTCTATAGCTTTGGAACTTTGAAACAGATTACTGCTTCTTCAGTAGAGCATCAGATGAATCAGTTGGCTTGAATTTAGGAGCTGTATTTTACTGAAAATATGCATCTTTAAATACTAGAATTGTACTTGATGCAGTGAGTTGATCACAGTATGGGAGGGACCTGAAAACTGAAACTGACTGAGAGAACAGCAGTTTCAAGATACCCATCTAGTGCTCACTTCTGTGCCAATATACGAAGCACTAAGAGATGAATATGCATAAGATAAACACATGCATAATTTGGCTCCAGAATAGAGAACAAGAAAGAATCCAGCAGAGGGAAAAAGTGGGATCATGCAGAGAGCAACTCTATCATGAGATAGAGGCTATGAAGCCCTTGAGCCAGACAAAAGATCAGGCAGCCCCTCAAGCTGGCTTGGATTTGGAACAGTCTGTGCTCCTTCTCCTCATCTATCCTTACAGTAACCTCTTTTTCCTGAGACAACCTGATGGGGTCTCTGTTCATTACAACTGAAATTATCCAGATTAGTTGGTTGCATTGGCAAAGGCACTGCTTCTTGATTTCTTCTCAGGTTTGTCTGTATCCATGCAAATACTTGTGGGTGGTAAGTGGGAGAACATTTATGGGAAATATTCTCTACTGTATGTCTTTCTGAGAAATTACATAGTGTCATTTCTAGAGCTACTATGTTAGCAAGGAGACCAGAAGGCAACACAAAAAAAGAGAACAGACAATTTAGTGTTTGGACAAAAAAAAAATGTCATCTGCCAGTTGTTTTTTTCTTTTGTACATAGCATAATCTAATGTGTAAGGTTACCTGTAAAGGTAGTTTCGACCAATTTAATTATTTTCAGCCATAGATAAGTCATATTTTGTGCCCCTTACTGCATTATCAGCAGAACAACTTCCATTGTGAAATTAAATGTTTTTATTATTATCTTTTCCCATGGAAAGCATATGAATAATTTCAAACTGTGAGATGACAGCTTTGAATAAGCCCTGTTCCCTCCTCTTTGTGAGAACCACTGCCGCCCCCCCCCCACCATTGAATGATCTTGGATTTAATCAGCAAATAGTAGCGAAGAATTAGCTTAGAAAAACTGCCCTCTCTAACACATGTGCTCTTCAGACAGACCTCACAAGAGAAAACAGCAAGGCTGCCAGGGAAGGATGGCAGACCTGAGTGGCTTTTGCAACATCTGCTGAAAGTGGACGAGCTGCCTGCTGCTGTGCTGCCTGGATTTCATTGATCAGTTCCAGTGCCATCTCTGGACCACGGGAGGCTGGTTTCCAGGTCTACTGGGCTGGAGCTGGAAGAACATGGAAAATTTTTGGAGCAGAAAAAGGCAAATGGTTTTGGATTGCTAGGCCATAAAAAAGATCTTGATGGAAAACTTAGCTTTCTTTTCCTTCCTTGGAGAACATTGGTGCTCAGACTTTTTTTTTCTTTTTTCCTTTCATTTGCCAAAAGCTTGGATTAGAACATATACACACATTTCTACAGAGAGCTCCAGTTAGCACATGTGGCCTCATTTTCAAGCAATAAAAAGCAGGAGCCTACTCTCTGAAGCAATTTACTACAGTAGAAACAGGTCATCAACCATAATAGCCCCTTTTGTTGCACTATCTCTTTTCTCCAAATCAATAATTTCTGTTTTCCATGAATGAGATTGTCCCCTCTTGCCTAAAATGAAAACCAACCCATCTTTCCTCTCTGCTGATCAGTCATCATGCTGGCTTATCATCTGCATTCAGACAACTTCCACTGATGATTCTGGCAAAGCTGTTTTTATTTGTGGAAGCAGAATCCAAAAGTATCCCTAGAATAGTCACAGATAAGTTTTGACCAATGAATGAGGAAGCTAGACTTTATCAAGGGGTTAATTTGAATTTGCACTCATAATCTCCAATGAGAAAACTAGCCAGGAGAGAGAGAACAGTCGATAAAATGAAACATCCACTGACATAGAACAGTAGTAAACTCTCACAATGTGCCCGTTCTGTGGTGTTCCATGCAGGTTTCCTCAGGGGTCCTCAAGAGTTGCCTATAAGGAGATAATTACTATGTTTAGATTACTGGCTCAGAAATACAGTGTAATCTGGCTAAAATTAATTCACTTGTTAAGTATAAAAGTTTGCATGACTCCAAGTTTCAAGATTTTCCAATATATTCTACTGTCTCCATACAGTGTTCTAATTGTTCATTCAAATAAGGGAGACTACATAGCCATTCTGTGCCAGCCATATGCCCAGCACTGGGACACAGCAGTGAAAGGGAAAGCAAAAGAAAACTCTGTTTGCATGGAGCTTACATTCTGTTGTCGAGTAAGAAAAGCCCCAAGAGGCAATCTAATCTAATGTAATCTAGTCTAACCCAGGTGGGGAACTGAACATACAAATTTTCTCCTAAACTTTGAAGGCACCTTTACCAGTCGTAGGCTCTGAATCTGGCTTTGAACTGGGCCCCACTTTTTCCTGGTAGTGCTTTCCCCTTTGTAAGACAAGATTCATAGTACTAGTACTTGCCCCATAGAGAATTTTTTTAAGGCTGAAGGAGATAATGCACCTAGACTACCTAATATAGCACCCCACACAGAGCAAAAACTCAAAGATTGCTTGTGGTGATGATGATAATGAAAGAGTCTAGACATCGATTTCAACAATAAAGTGGGCAACCTTGTGACTCAAAAAGGAGAAGACTTGAGGCAGAACATATAACCCTTAATTTCAGAACCCAGGGCTCTTTCATAAGGGAAGTGTAGCCAGCTGGTCTCAAAAGTGGTTTTTAGAACTAGGTTAAAGATCACCAGTGACCCTGAAGTGGTTTTGAGGATGGTGACCGCTATTCCGTGAGCTCCTTTTCGAGGCATCTTCTTGGCATCTTCTCAGCATCTTCTCCGCAGGACCTGGGCCAGAGATGTGCCTTCTGGAGAGGCACAGGGACAACGTAGAGGTCCAACTCTGGTTTGTGGAGCAGAAGGGATCAGGAATTGACGTTCTCCTTAGAGAAGGGAGCTTGTTTCCCACCCACTCACTGCCCTTCTTCTTCCCCCCAGGGAAGTGACAGGCTCCTACTTGTGGGAGAACCTGAGAGCCTAGCAGTGAGATGCTAGATGGGAAAGACGGCAGTAGAATGAATGCTTCTGTGTAAGCTGTGATCTAGAGAAGATTTAGGAGTTTGGGATCAATGAATGGATATAAGTCTGGGTGTTCAGATTGTCTTGCTCGGTAATCCTGTTCTCATTTACATAAGTTGTTTATGAATTCCCCAACTTCCAAAGCCTGGATTGGCTTAATGCTCTTGCTGGCATAACTCATAGATCCTGCCGATTGTCACTGAGCAACACAATCTGACTGCTTCTCCACTTGTTAATTAATACATCCTTAGGTGTTAGAGATGGGAAATTTCCTGTCATTTACATTTATTAAAGTTATAAACCTAGGACAAATTCACCTTCATTGTGGTCTGCGATAATCTTTGTGCAAGTACACAAGGAGACTTCCAGTGAAGCATTTAACCTTCCTGTGTCTGAGTCTCCTCAACTATGAAATGGAAATATTTGCACCTGCCTAGAAGTCTTATGAGGCTGTTTTAAAATAATGAAAATGAAGCCTCCAGTTTGAATAAATGTCTCTACGTTTTCACAGCCAACTGAGGGCATAGGGCACTCTGTAGCTCTCTTTAACCCTCTGTGTCTCATCTCCTTGGTTGGAACACAGTCACAGCAGTTTAAGAATATGTGTCTATTCCATCTATACACCTTTTTTTGTACAACCCCTTGTATGATCTTTAATTCTGTTTATTTTTATTTCTTTAATAAAAATTTAGTAAATTCCATGTGCCAGGTCCTGTGTAGGTAGAAAACTTGTTTTCTGTTTGGTTCCAGCTCCTTTCACATTTATTATCTGCTTCAGGGTCCAACTCATGGTGGGGAGAAAGCTAATAGGGAAAGAGTACAGTCTATTACATGGATGGTATGTTTTTTGAAATAAACTTTTAATTTTAAAATGGCTGTATATTTAAAGAAAAGTTGATACAGAGAGTTCTCATATACACCTCACCCCAATGTTTTCCCTAATATTAACACCTTACATTTTCATACAGTATATTTGTCACATCTAAGAAACCATCATGGTTACATTGCTATTAACCAAGCTCCATACTCTATTCATATTTTCCATGTTTTCATACTAATGTTCATTTTCTGTTCTAGGTTCCCATCCAAGATAATACTTATATTTCATCATCATAGATCCTTAATCTCCTCTGCTCTGTGAAATAACTTTAGTCCATCCTAAGGTTACTCATGACCTTAACAGTTTAAAGAGTACTGGCCAGGTATTTTGTACAATCTCCCTTAATTTGGGCTTGTCAGATATTTTTGTCATAATTAGCCTGGAGTTATGAGTTCTTGAGAAGACCACGGAGATGAAGTGCCTTTCTCATCACATCATCTCAGGGTCAGTGCTGTGAACACAGCTTATTACTAGGCGTTGCTGATCTTGATTATCTGGCTGAGATAGAACTCACCAGTTTCTACATTGTAAAGTTGCTCTTCTCCCTTTCCATACTATTCTTTTTAAGTAAGTCACTAAGTCCAGCTCACACTTGAAGAGGTGGGGAGAAAGTGCTAAGTTTCACTTCCTAGGATATATATACAAATAATTTGGAATTCTTTTCTAAATATTTGCTTCTTCTCTCTCTTCCCAACTATCTCTCCATCCATTTCTATCAGTATGGACTCATAAACAAGTATATATTTATTTTATGTTATAATATAATGTTGCATTCATTATTTACTTTGTTGCTCAATTGTTCCATCTTTGGCCATTGGCAGATTTTTCAGATTGGCTCTTATGTCCCTTTGACAAGCCCCTCCCCTTTTGATTTTTGAGCATTTTTCACTTTTACACACTAAGAGATCTTCTAGGCTCATCTTGTATTTTCCCTGCCCTGGCCTGAGACTTAGCCATTTCTCCAAGTAGCCCTGATTCCTGTTACTGGAGGATAATATTAGAAACCAGAACCTGGATACTTAGGGCACTCATTGCAAATGGGGTGTCACTGACTTAGGCCTCTCAGTGGCTGGTGTAAGTTTATTCCAACACTGAGTCCTTTGCACATTGGAACTTTAACCGACTCTTCTCTTTTCTCCCATGGTATTGGTCCCTCTGAGGTCTCTCCGCTGGAGTTATCACCAATGGTTACTTTATTGGCTATGGGGACCACTGATGATTTTTAAATGTGGCAGGATAGTTAAAGCTATCTTCTGGTAACATTACTTGCATATCAATTTGAGTGATGACATGGAGTAGGAAGAGAATGCTATACGGAAGCTGGTTAGGATACTAATGTACTAGTCTTAGGGTTATGAAAAAAATGAAGTCTGGACAAGGATGATGACTGTGAAAATCCAAAAAAAGGGAGACTAACATAAAAATATCTATTAAAAGTCTTGAAGATCTGGGAATTCTCAGCTACTTCTTGCCATGGCTTTATACTTCAAGGATTTTCTGCCATTACTGCAATACGTAAGTTGGGACAGTGTCTAAGGCTAGTCAGACCCTCAGGCCATTTACAATGGAAAATTCAGGGTGGTTACTGTAGCCAGTAGTTCTTGAGACCCAAGTCTCAAGACTGGGTTGCTCACAGCTTCTTCATGTGGATGATGCAGGGCAGGCATCTTGCCATTTCCCTCTAGGCAGTGGCTGTATCCAGGCAGGAAATAGGACTAGACACCAAATGATGGTTTAAAATTTTACTGTAATATTCATCCTCCATTTGCTTATTTCTGGTATCTTCTAAGAGGGATGATATAGAAAGGTACTGGAATAAAACATTTATGATTTTGTGAGGATGAGAATGGGCCATGTAAGAGCTAGAGGACTTAGGTAGCTCTTCACGAGAGATGAGTCTGTAGCTCTCTAGGTCCAGTGTATGCAAAATGTTTTTTTCTGATGGATATGAACAGCTTTGAATGGCTATATAAGGAGTTTGCATTCACTCTAGGACCTCTCTTGTTACCCAAAATGGAGTCCACAGAGCAGGAACATAAGCATTGCCTGGGAGCTTGCTGGAAATGCAGAGTATGAGGTGCTGTCTACTGAATAAGAATTGTTATTGTAATAAGATTCCCAAGTCATTCATGTGCACATTAAAGTTTGAGATGCAGTGGTCTAGACCACTGATCCACTAACTTGGCTGTACATGAGAATCATCTGGTGGAGCTTTACAAAATACTGATGCTTCGGTCCATCCTGCAGATTCTGATATCATTGCTGTTGAATGTGACCTGAGTATTAGAACTTTTAAAACTCTCACTAGGCAGAAAAATTTGAGAACTACAGTGCTAAACCAATGATTCTCAATTACTGTTGGACATCAGAATCACTCGAGGTGTTTAAATATTTTTAAAAAAACGCTTGGTTCCATCATCTGTTGGAGAAGGTCATTCAGAGGATGTGACTGCCAATTGACTTGCAAGCTGGACCTGGGTTACCAAAGGTTCCTCACACCCTCCCCACCCATCCCCTCATGCCTGACAGTGTTCCCTTCCCTGGACAACATGAATGGTACACATCATCATGTTGGATATCTAATAATGAGGTCACTTTAACATCTAAGAATCAAGCCACAGTGTACTTCTTATAGAAGAGGGTTACCTACTTTCCCATATAATTTCCTAGGAAATATCCATCTATTCAGCCTTTGGCTTCTGCTGACCCTGTGGTATTCAGTCATGGGATGGCCACCTGACAGAAATACCTTTCTACAATGGGCCTCCTCATCTGCTTAGCAAAGGAATCAATTCAACTGTTGGTTTTGTGGGCAACTGCCTTTCTCCAGCTCATCAGGATTGCCTTGGTGAGTATCTCTACTCCAGGAAGGGGATTAGAAGGCCATAAAGCAGTACATAAAGGAAGAAAAAGTAAAATTAGCACTCTTAATTCATCCGATGTCACCAATACTGACCCAGAAAGTGGGCATATGGCATACACAATCAGTAACACTTTGCATGGACATTCTTTTTTGGTTAATCAAACTACTCAGGCAGCCCATCAAACTGCTGATTGGAAGGGTCCTAAAAATACCACCTTCAGAGCCATGGGTTGCTAAACTCAGATCTGGGATGGGTTCATGTGGCTCACCCCATGCTATGGACATTTGAGTACCTGAATACACCTAGGTTAGGGACAGAAAAGTCACTCTAAAGAGAACCAACCCAATTGCCCCAGGGATATGGGATGCATATCACTGGAATTGGGTAGTTATTCTGTCCCATTGAAAGACAGCAACTAGTCTGTCACTAACTAGTTGTGTCACCCAGGTTTTTATTTGAGCAGGCTGAATGTGACCCAATAAGTGTATGGCAGGAAGCTTTGGCTGAGGCTTCCATCTGGGTGGTTGGAGCCCTGAGCCCTGGGTTTTCCCTGGGCACAAAGGATAATCTACCCCATAGTAACAAATCTTGCCAATCTCCCTCTCTTCAATGTCAGTGATATACTGGTTTGATCATTTGGCCACTGGTTTCGTCTCCTCCATTGTACAGCACATATAGAATCCCTTACGAAATTCATCCAACAAACCTGAAAGGATAGCTGACAAAGCCCTTTTTTACTGAACACTTAAATGTCTCTAATGAGAAAGCTCTTCTCCAAAATAAGATGGCTCAAGGTCGGGAGTGAATCCCCATATCAACACAATTTTTGGAACACCAGGTGGGTATCCTAAATTCAACTCAGTTCTAACCAGGGATAGAATCAGATTCTACAGGTTAAGGGGTAAGTCTTATAAAGCTTCCCCTCCCCCATTTCAGAGTCCAGTTGCAAGTACAGGTTACCTATACTTCTGATCACTAACCAACTGGATGTAAATCAGAGGTTTCTAAGACCTGCCCCACCACCCTCCTTGCAGGTTCAATTAATTTGCTAGCTCAGCTCCCAGAATGCAGGAAAACATGTTACTACATCACTGGTTTATTAGTTAAAAAAATACAGCCAGTTGGAAGAGATGCTCAGGGTGAGCCAAGGGGAAAGGGGCGGAGCTTCCATGCCTCTCCAACGGTGTCACTATGCCAGCACCTCCTCCTGGTCACCAACCGGGAAGCTTCCCAGACTCTGTCCTTTTGGTTTCTTATGGGGGCTTCATTACATAAGCATGATTGATCAAATATTGGCCATTGGATATTGATTTAACCTTCAGTCTCTGTCCCCTCCCCGGAGGTCAGGGCATTGGAAATTTGGTTCCTCTGGCAATAAAACTATATACTTCAGTGGGTTCCAACAGTCAGGAATTAACATAATAAAAGGCATCTTACCTCCAGGCCCATCACTTAGGAAGTCACTAGAATTTTTAGGAGCTCTTGGTCAAAGACCAAAATACACACACATACGTGTGTGTGTGTGTATATATATATATATATATATATATATATATATATATATGAGTGACTGGCCACTGCACACAGAATGTTGTGTGTTAATACCCGAGGAGTCTGCTGATGTATTGTCTTCGTTAAATTGTATGAGGACACAGGTGAACACTCTAAGTGATCTGGCTCCCAGCCTGAGGGACTGTACATTTACAGTCCCTCAGGACGGTTCAAATCAGGGGCTTGATTATCATTCTCTTCACCTGTGTTTGCTTTTGTGCAAGCTTCCATTGTTGCCTTTGCCATAGCACCTGCCTCCAGTGCAGCCAAACAGCCATCCAGTGAGCTGCCTCCAGGCTAATGGAAGCCCTGGCTGTGTACATGGGGCCTTACTGTGGAAGAGGAAGAGGGACACCAGGGAAAAACTGATGGAGGTGGTCCTGGAGATGACGTGACTGAGAGAGCAGACCTGAGAGCTGGACCCGGGCAGTAGGAAGCTCCTCACTCTCTGTCCTCACCTTGGAGTACAGAGTCAGTGGTCTGCCCACCATACCCTCAGCCTAAGCGGTTTCCCCGGATGCTTCAGTGAAATGGCAACCTGTTGTTGGGACCAGCTGGACGGTGCATGTCACTGAGCCCTGTTTGGGCCTTCAAGCAAACTTTTAAGATTTGTGAAGCAGCTACAGATATCTACTCAGCTTGTGGACAACCAAGACAAGCCTGGCAATGAAGTTTCCTGGCTTATTCAACCTGCCACCTACCATCTGGAGTGGTCTGCACCTCTCCATCTTCCGTTCTCCTTGCCCTTGGTGTACTGGCTGTTTCTGAACCATCTGAGAGTATTCTTTAGTTTGTTTTGGGGTGGCGTTTAGAAACTCTGTTTTAAAGCCTCCCAAATGGCCTTGCTGCTAGCCCTGAGAAATTGTGTTTAGGCTCCTGGAGGCCACACCTGGAAACTCTTTCCCCAAAGTGGAACAGAGGACTCCTACACTGTTGCTCTCCAGAGGAAATGAGGCTGGCTTCCCGTGTTCAAGATGAAAATAGCACAATCATGTGTAAGTACTGAATATTATCACTTCTCAAACAATGATTTCATTACATATTTGACTTCACTGGGTAACCTGTATTCTGTGACATGTGCTAATTTGAAAAGCACACATTACCAGCACATTTCACAATGCTGTTGAAAGCCAGGTTTTAATCATGCTCTTGTGTACCTAACTCCCTCATCTCTGCACATTACAAGTTCTAAGAATGCTCTGGAAGATTTCTTCCCTCCGCTTCAGAGCACTACCAAAGCACCGCAGCCCTCTCCACTGCCCGGGTTGCCTGCAGTGACTGGGAGAATATATAGTCTTTTCTCAAGTCTTTGCAATCAGCCTGTATTCTTCTTATAAACAATAGTCTCACCTTTTATTTTTAGGGTCTTCTAATACACCCTGATAAATGCTCTCCTCCTCAGGACTTGTCAGCAGCAAGAGTGATTGATAAACTGTTGCAAAGGAAAGAGAAAAATGTTCTCGCTAATATCTGCCATTGTGACAGATTACAGAAATAATGTTCTGAAACTAATTGGTACTAAATGGATTTGGTATTGTAAACGTTCTCTGCAGCTGTCCAGGTGTGAATCACATTTCTTTAACAGACTCATTATGAGGGCTGCCTTGACTTATAATATCTTGCAAATAAATACAGAAAGCCAAATGGTGCTAGGCATGGGTATGCACGGTATCAGGGCATCATTTATTCTGCAAGCTCATCAATCACCACTCCATGTGAAAAGACTTGCCACAGAAAAATGAAAACTTTGTCCTTCATCATCATCAGCATTGGCTGCTTGAAGAGGTGTTGCTTTCTCTGTGTCAGATGACAGGGGATTCAGCTGTTCCCTCCTGCTTGTGTTGGGGTCTCTTTGCTTATATTTTAGGACAGAATTCTTTGAGCCAGGGGTTTCTGAAGTGTGTTGGGCAGGGTGATTTTAGGTGGTATGTGAGCAAATATTTTGATTTTTGGCAATCGTGAAATTTTCCTATTTTTGTAGTGAGTCTGCTAATGAAATTTACTTTGTGTTAATACTTTTGTTTTCATCTGAGTCTCAGAATCAGGAAACACTATAGAGGAGTAAAAGATGAAGTAAAAAAGAGGGGAGCTAAAGGAGGTAAAAAGAGAAGGAATTCAATGCTAAAAGTGAGGCACTGGACTTGGAGTCCTACAACGATAGGATTCAGAGATGTAGGAATTTTTCTGAACCTTCTACATTGGGGCTGTATCTCCCCTTGGTCACCGGGACTCCAGTTCCTGATCTGATGCACTTGTTTTAGAAGCATCATCAAACCAATGATGCATAAAATTGTTTTTAATCACCCCAATAACTCATTATGACTTCATACCTTATTTATCAATTTCCACAGAATTTAACAGCAAGATTTCATCAGCCCACTTGATTCTATGTCTGCTTACTGGCAACCTTTCCATAGTCTAAATGTATAAGGCACTGATAAGAACTGCAAAAGAACCAGGCTGTGCAGTACTTAGTGCTGAGCTATTTGGGCGTCTTGGGGACATTGTTGGCAAATCTCTTTCAGGACTTAAACTGGTCTGTGGCCAATCACTGATGTAGCCATTTTCACAGAGAGCTGTCCTAAAGTGTGCTCAGGCCATGCTAATGTGGATGTGGTACCTTCATCACCCAGCTCATTGAATAGGGAGAACTTACTGAATTGTTCTGCTTTATCAAGAGCAACTTTCATTCAAATCAATGTGCTTTTTTTTTTTTTAACCATGCATTTCCCAGATGGCTTGTAAGCAGAGCATAATAGCAGTTCCTTTCTGGAAGGTAGTGTTGGCTTTGAAACAGGAGGAAAAGATTTTGAGCCAACCATTACTCTAAAGAATTCCTAGTTTTATTGCTTTCTGAGCCTTTACCTACTTTGTACAATGGGGCTAATGATGCTTACTTTTGGAAGAATGCTGCTTTAGGTTTTTCACTGAATTTTTTTTAACTTCAGCCAAATTCATTAAAAAACATTGCTTGTATGTCTGGTTTTTTTGTCTGCTTACCTGCCTGTTTTTCTCTTCCTCTCTTATAAATAATGCAAACACAAACACACACCTCCACACAGGGAAATTTGAATGAAGCCACCTGTGCTATCTATATCTGGCTCAAAGCCACCATATGTGAACTGAACATTGGGGAAGCCAGCCTCCTCTGTCTTGCTTTGATAGTAACTCTAGTTTACTACCAGTTAGTCTAGTGAAGCAGGTCACTTGTTCTAATTGCTACTCCAACTGGCATCAGATGAACAGGACTGTTCTTTGTAATTCCTGCTGCAATGCAGGTTTGCAGGCCTAGGAAGAACGACAGTGCAGCTGGTGGGGTGACAACCACTACTTCCCTACATCTCTGTTTTTCTTAAAGCCTCTAAGAACCCGCTGACCATACAGGTGTCTAAAATTCTATTAGCAGATCTCTCAAGCAGGGAACTATGTATATCTAACAATGTTTATAATGGATTTGTTTCTGATAACAGAAGTTTGGCAATAGCATAAATACCTACAAATAGTGGGGGTGGATGGCTGTGCTTCCCACCTCCAACACAGCCCCGTTCGAGCCCCACCAGTGCTCCCTGGCTGCCCTGAGGAGCCAGTGGTTTCACATCTGAAGGTGTCCCTTAAGCCCATTCATGGCACACTGGAAGTCTTGAATTATATTCTATACATACAAGGGACTATTTCTAGGCAGAAAAAGATGATGACATGGATCAACAGCAGGCTGAATCACAGAAAAAAGTTAATGTTGAATATTTGTAGTTCATACAACTTACAACCTGAGGAAATATTGGGAGGGACAGTTACCAATATTTTATTACTAAATTGATAATACAATTCTGGGTGCTATTATTTCAATATTCATGTTTCTATATATTTGGGGGGATTAAAAATGTTCACCATTGCTAAGTATAATTTGCTTAAGATAATCAGCCTATATATATTAAAACAGGTCCTACTTGCTGGAATTGATATTGGGTTTATTTCCCTCCAACCTACTTCTTGTTCCATTAGGTGACAGTCTTGAACTTCAGAGGATCCACTTCACTTCCTGGGAGTGGACCATGGTTAGTCCAAGTCTCTTTTGTTAATTCCAGTGTTTTAACCAGTGACTGAGTCAGGACATGGTGTCTAAGATAGTAAGAACCTGTTCATTCTTAGGCCACAGGGATTGGCTGAGGATTGGGAATCTGTCTATTTGCCATATGGAGATGGGAATAAAGTTTACTGCTAGTTTCTGGAAAAGCATCCTTGCTCTTACAATAGAGAGTTTAGGGAGAAGGGATTGTCCCTTTGTTCTCTGGAATTTTTTTTTCAGTTGTCAGTGTCAATGGGCCTGGGCATGGAATCAGAGCTAAGAGAATTGAAAAATAAATGGAGTAACGGACCCTAAATTAAGCAGTGCTGCATCTTATTTTACTCATTTACCCAAGCAAGTACTTTACCTGTGGCTAAACAAGCAGGTCGATTTTCTTGTATTCGAAAACACTTAAGGGTGAGAATCAAGAATAGAGTTATTTCACCTCCATGAAGGCCTACTGGACGTTATCAGGCAGTGTAATATGACATATCATATAATATATCAAGTCTATCTATAGGATATAAACATGCTTACATACACATATACCATTTTAACCTATGTTCAAAACAACATAAACCATCTCATAAATTGTTTATCTTACTGCTGTAGAAATAGACATATTACATATGTAGTTTCAAAGTTTATAGTTGCCAATTTAAAAAAGTGAAAATAAATGGGAAATTAATTTTGATAATATATTTTGTTTAACTCAATGTACCTAAATATATTTTAAACACTTATTCCACATAGAAATATTATTTTAATATATTTTATTGATTATGCCTTGATTACAGTTGTTTTATTTCTTCCCTTCATTCCCCTCCACCCTGCACACCCCCTCCCCCACCATTCCCCCCTTTAGTTTATGACCACGTGTCTCAAGTTCTTTAGTTTCTATATTTCCCCTACTATCCTTGCCCTCCCCCTGTCTATCTTCCACCTACCATCTATGCTACTTATTTTCTGTACCTTCTCCCCCTTCTCCTCTTCCCACTCCCCTGTTGCTAACCCTCCATGTGATCTCCATTTCTATGATTCCGCTCCTGATCTAGCTGTCCTCTTAGTTTGCTTTTGTTTTAGGTGTGGTTGTTAATAAGTGTGAGTTTGCTGTCCTTTCACTGTTCATCTTTTTAATCTTCTTTTTCTTAGATAAGTTCCTTTAACATTTCATATAATAAGGCTTGGTGATGATGAACTCCTTGAATTTGATCTTAGCTGAGAAGCACTTCATCTGCCCTTCCATTCTAAATGAAAGCTTTGCTGGATAGATCAATCTTGAATGTAGGTCCTTGGATTTCATGACTTGGAATGCTTCTTTCCAGCTCCTTCTTGCCTGTAAGGTCTCTTTTGAGAAATCCGCTGACAGTCTGATGGGAACTCCTTTGTAGGTGACTGTCCCCTTATCTCTTGCTGCTTCTAGAATTCTCTCCTTCATTTTAATCTTGGCTAATGTAATTCTGATGTGCCTTGGTGTGTTCCTTGTTGGGTCCAACTTTTTTAGGACTCTCTGAGCTTCCTGGATTTCCTGGAAGTCTATTTCCTTTGCCAGCTTGGGGAAGTTCTCTTTTATTATTTGTTCAAATAAGTTTTCCATTCGTGGCTGTTCTTCTTCCCCTTCTGGTACCCCTATAATTCAGATGTTGGAGCATTTAAAGATGTCCTGGAGGTTTGTAAGCCTCTCCTCATTTTTTTGAATTCTTGTTTCTTTATATTTTTCTGTTTGGTCATTTTTTTCTTTTTTCTGGTTCACTCCCTTGATCCAAATCCTAGTTTCCTTTCCATCACTATTGGCTTCCTGCACATTTCCCTTCATTTCAATTAGTTTAGCTTTCATTTGTTCCTCTAATTTGCGACCAAAATCAACCAGTTCTGTGAGCATCCTGATCACCAGTGTTTTGAACTGTGCATCTGATAGGTTGGCAATTTTTTGGTCACTTAGGGTTATAGGCTCTGGGGCTTTGAGTTGTTCTTGAGCCATGTTTTGGTCTGTTTGCCCTGTTATGGATGAGGAGCAGAGCCTTAGATGCTCACTTGGGCAGGGTGACCCAGGTTGCTGGGTTGTGATGCTATATGTGGGGGTGGGGTCAAAGAGGGACAATAGCGGCCCCCTCTGCTGCTTCCCACCACTGGGGCCTGTGCGGTCTGTCTCAATGCTCACTCCTTCACTGGTTTATCTGTGTGCAAATGTGTGACCGGGGTCAGACTGCTGCCTTGTGCCCTCACTGGGTCCGCCGGTTGCTACCCCACACCTGGGATCCACCCACAGCTGCCTGCAGCACACCTGGGTCAGGGGATCTTTGCTGCTCGACCCCACTCCACCAGTCGCTGGCTCCGCCCCTCTTACAGGTCTGGCTGAATGGTTCCTTGTTGTCTGACTTCCATATAGTTCAATTCTCTGTGGTTTGGTTGCATTTTTGTTGCTAAAACTTTGTTGTTTTTAAACTTGGTTGTGCGAGAAGGTACAGTATTTCCACCTACACCTCCATCTTGGTGGAAGTCCTCCCACATGGAATTATTAATAACTTATTTTAGAAAATATTTCTGTACTAAATCTTGGAAGTCTGATGTGAATTTTACACCTAGAGCACATCTCCACTTGGGAGTTAGGTTTGCGAGCTCAGTGCTTGGTTGGCTTTGCTAAGAGACACAGGGCTGCCTCCATGTGGGTACCTTCAAAGTGTCAGCACAACCATCTAATTTGGGAGCTTATTTGAAATGAATTCTTAGGTCCCACTCCAGACCTACTGAGTTGAAATCTGCATTTAACAAGATTCCCAGGTGATTTGTTTGTACATTAAAATTTGAGTAGTTATTATATTTTATTGTCGTTGTTATTTTGGTTTTGGCAAAAACTAACCATTCATACCTCTGACCTCAGTCACAGTAAGTTATATGGCTGGCCTGTGGAGAACTGGAAATACAGTCAAGTTATACTGTGGGCAAATGCTTGAATGGAGACCTGGCAGGAGCCAGTCCAGAAATGTCACAGACTCTCCTACTGTGTAGGTCTGGTGCTAGTCCTGAAATAGATGCTACAGGTCTATTAGTGATAGAAAAGATTTATTGTAAACCCCACATGAATGGCACAGCTGTAATGTGTTGATATCTTTCTAATCAACAGATTTATTTAAATGGTTTTGTTTTGCATGATAAATATCTGATATGGGATTGTTGGCAAAATATTTACAGATCTTCAAATTTTCTTTTGTAAGGATGCACTGGAAATTGAATTGAACAATATAACATCTTCATTAGGCCCTCATCACATGTCAGGTTTTTGTTCATTTGTTTTGGTTTTGATTCCTGTCTGCTTTGTATTCTTCCCCATGTGAACTTGTATCAACTCATTAGATAAAGATAATTCCCTATTCTGTGGAAGAGGGAGACCAATGGATTTTGAGAGAGATCATAGCTGGTGCTGCATTTCACAGTGGGCATAAACCTGTGTGCTTTTGTCTCCTCCATAGTTATTTTTCTATCCATCCCAAATCTCATTCCAACAGATAATAAACCACTTCATGAGCAGATGTGGCACTTATTCATCTAGTTCTGTAATGATAATGAAGACAATTTAATCTGGAGTGTCTATGGAAGATGAACTAAAGCCAGATTGGTATGAATAATAATGGCTCTGTTGAAATGTTGGACCCCACATGAAGAGCCAATCATTATGTACTTGACAATGCTGTTGTTGATATAGTGCAGTGGTGTATAGACACAACCACCTCTTGGGTGCCGGACTCCACATGGAGCTACAGATGTAAACGTTCTAAGTAATTTAGCACATAAAGGAGAATAAAGGATACATTTTCTTGTCACTTGGAAGCAACATCTGACATGGCAAAATGCTGCAAATATATTGGAGGGATTCCTTTATTCAGAAAAATTTGATAAACTCAAAACATGTGTGGCTTAACATTTTTGTTAAAACTCCCACAAATAAGGACAAATTTCCCTTAAAAAACTATACAAAGTGATCTCTTACAGGGTAATAATTAGCATGAAGTCTGCTGCACATTTGACCTTAGTTTTATACATGAAATGTATTGCTCTTGACACAGAGACATGTGGTCTCTAGCTAGGAAGCAGTTGTACGTTCATTGAACTCTGAACAGGGCTTTATCATGGATTGTGTTACCTTCTTATTTCTCATAAAAATCAGTGCACCAAGACAGACTCTCACAATGTAGGTTTCATCCTACATTTGCAATGTGTTCCATATGCTCAACACAATTACCTTTTCTGTCTGTACTTTTCTGCCTCTGTTTGGGCAATGTAGATAAAATTATCTAATTCCCTTACAGATCTATCAGCCTGAATTATTATTATTTATTTTTAATTTAATAGTTGTAGTTCCTTGATAGTTTCTTGTTGCAGAAGTAGGCACCTAAATAATTGTCTCTTGCCCAAGCAATGGAAAGTAGTGTGTGTTGTGTGTAGGATATCCTGCTTTGGACCTTTGTCTGCAGTGCCAGACAATAATTCAGTTAACAAACCCCACTGGGAACAGTTCATAATTATTTCTTAAAAGTCAATATCATTGTAAAACAGCTTGCCTGTATAAGCAGAACAGGGAAATTATAATAACAGGTTGGTGCTGTAGTGCATTTAATATTTTTAAGGTGTCCAAACCAATAGTTCCAAGGAAAATACAAAGTTTCTCCATAGAACAAATGGAATGTCAAGCTATATTCAAATCATCGAGCACAATGATATTTATCAAAATTGAACTCTTCTTATTTACTGTGTTTCCCAGCTTCCTCCTAAATCGTTCCTGCTCACACATTCCCTGTTTCCATGAATGGCTTTGTTTTATTTAAGATTTTATTTTTAGATAAAGGGGAAGGGAGAGAGAGAGAGAAACATCAGTGTGTGGTTGCGTCTCATGCACTCCCTATTCGGGACCTGGCCCACAACTCATGCAAGTGCCCTCACTGGGAATCCAACTGGCAACCCTTTGGCTTGCAGACTGGTACTCAGTCCACTGAACCATACCAACCAGGGCTCCATAAATGGCTTTATTATCCACCTAGGCATTTTGTCTCTGACCTATCTAGCCTAACAGAATTTTCCCATCTTCCCAAACTCAATGGGTTCATGATTGCCAGTCTTATTTTCACCTGCTGTTTCTTCTGCCTGATTTAGCTCCTCCCCACTCTTCTAATCACCTGTTTTCCTTTGGCTACTTTACCTAGAGTCTGTAAGACAGGGCTCAGATGTCAGGCCTCCTACAGTCTGTAAGACAGGCCTCCTTCCAGAGACTTCATTGTTTTACCCTTTATTCCTGGTCTGGCTTATGTGTACTGTCATGTCACCTGGTGAAATAAAGGCCCTCACACCTCTGCCTCACAGCCCAGCACCTACTTATTTGTGTGTGGTGCTTTGGGACAGCTGTTTGAGTACAGATGCTGATCTTATGAATCTCTGTATCTGAAATCCCAGAGGGTTCTTACTGGTTAGGAAGGACTTAGGAGTTGCTTCTTAGAAGGTACATGAGTTAACCTTCATAGAGGTGATAGAGACTTTAATAATAATGAACAAAGTGAGCTACACAGGTAAGCTAAAGCCTTTTAGAATTCTATCCCCCATTTTCATTTATCTTGAAGGATTTCAAAATTTCCTTAAGAAATATAAGTGAATACTGAGGCATATGCTTATAAAGTTTCCTTTTGTTCATTTCATTAGCACTGCTAATTGTTTTAGAACATTCTGGCTAATCCTCCTTGTCTTAGCTGCCTAAAGCTTTCCCTAGCCCTGAAGGGATTCTGGACTTCATTATGTTCTATACAAATTACACATTTTGTAGTCTTTAAAGGCAGGAGGTTTACCATCCTTTCACAAAAAAAAATCTGCATGCCAGAAAATGACTAGAGATGTTTTTCATGCCTATCATAAAGAATATGGAACTCAAGAAGATTAACACCGAAAGCCACACTTCTGGATGTGGGTGGGAGTATGGGGTGTTGGGTGGTTTGGGGGAATACATACTTTAGTATAAGGAGCTGGAGATCATATAGCATTTTTTCAGCAGCCTTTGAACTTCATTAAGAGGGTGAAATTTCTCAAGTTACTGCAAATCAGCTTTATCTGTTTATTTTAGGTAACTTCCAGAACAGTAATAGGGCTCTAAGGTCCTTGGATTTTTTAAGGCCCAGTATTATGGGTATCTCCTCCTCTTTGAGTATTCAGAGGGTGTCTGTAAGACCCAGGGTTCTAGAAGAATGGGGATGGCTAGAGGGAAAGAGCAAAGAGTGGCCTCCCAGACTCTCTATATTTGCTTAGACAAGAAGAATGAAGAGTCCTGAAGGCTTATATGTGCATCTAAGCATGGCTTCTCTCATGATCTCAGCAAAGTCTTCAAGATGCAGTATCACGATCATACAGTGTCAGTTACCCCTTGGGTGTTTGGCTGGAGTTTCTTCTCAGCGGGCCTCATTTCTGTTTACCTATTTAAAGGGCCTTTGTAGTTTTTCAAAGATCTACATGTATTGTGCTTGGATTGGATAAGCTTTTCTGGCCTAACTCAAATTCCCACTTTTTTAAAACATTGACTATATTTAATTTTGTTCCATAAACATCTGGTGAGTGTCAACAGTGATCTGGGTGTGTATGCATGTGTTTGCTCTCTGTTTCCAGTCACCACTGCTCTCAGTCACTGCAGCATAAATACTGATTAATTAGCATTTGGTTTTACTAACAGCGGTGGCATAAGCCCTCAGATATAGTTCTGTACTCTTAAATTTTATCAAAATATTGTACAGTCAACATTCCTGTCATGCCTGAATTTTGTTCAAAGTTACTCTTGCTGACCGGTCAGTTAACTATGTGTAATATCCAATGACCTTACTAACAGAATATTTTAATGAATTGGCTAAATGTTTTAATGTTGTAAAGACATTTTATCCTGTCTAATTTTGAAATAAGATATCCTTTATAATCCATGTCAATATTTTTCAAAAGATTAATGTATTTCTCTTAATAGCAGGTGATTTGGACCCATTCTAATTTGGCTGAAAACAGGTTCTTTAATATGACAATGACTATTCTTAGTCTCTGGCAAATCTTTGGTAATTTGGAATGCTTAGTGAGCAGTTTTTCACTATTTACACATTTAATAATCTGTACCTCATTTTAGTCAGAATGCTTTATTCCTTGTAAATGTCTAATCTATTTTAAGAAATATATTTTCTATAGTGCTCCTAAAAATCAGCTTTATGGAGGTATAGGGTACAAACACTAAAATGATCATTACATACACAATTAAATGCATTTTGAAATTTTAATAGAGTTAAGTCATTACCACTACAATAGAAATATAGAACAATTCGGTATTCTCTGTAAGGTCTCCTGGGCCCTTTGAAAGTCAATTCCTTATCCCTACCAGGGCCTCTTGCAATACCTCATCTTTCTGTCACTGTAGTTCAGCATTTTCTAGATTTTTCTATCAATAGAACCCTCTGTGTCTGGCTTATTTAACTCAGGATAATGATTTAAGAATCACCTGTGTCATTGTATGTGTCAGTTGTATTGTTCTTTTTATTGTCTAGTGATATTCCATAGTATGTATGTGCACATTTGTTTATTCTTCTACCAGCTGATGAACATTGTGGTGGTTTCTCATTTTGAGCCATTGTTAGTCAAGCTTCTCTGGAACATCTGCATACAAATCTCTGTGTGGAAATCTGTTTGTATTTCCCTTAGTTAAACTCCTAGGACAGGGATTGCTGGGCCATGTGGTTATTGTATTTTGTTTTTTTTATAAGAAGCTACCAAACTTTTCCAGAGAGGTTATATTGTTCTGTATTCCTGCCAGCAGTGTGTGAGAGTTCCAGTTACTCCACATCCTTTCTAATACACGGTATTATTAACTTGATAGTTCAAAATAGTTACATGTTATCTTTTCAATATCTGTAGTTACTTCTCCTTTCTCACTTTTGATATCAGAAAATGGAGCCCTCTTTCTTTCTCCTGATCTATATAACAAAAGCTTTATTAGTTTTATTGATATCTTTGATATTACTGATTTTCTCCATTATTTTGGCCTCTTCTACTTCATTGATTTCTGCTCTTTATTATTTCCTTCTGCTGACTTCAGGTTTCATTTGTTTTTGTTTTTTTCTCTAGTTTCTGAAAATAGAAGCCTAGATTATTGATTTGAGACCCTTACTTTTTAATATAGGTATTTAATGCTAGGAATTTCCCTTTAAGCATTATTTTACCTGCATCCACAAATTTTAAGATGTGATTTCATTTTTGTTTAGTACAAAGTATTTTTAGCTTTTATTGTGGTTTCTTCTTTGCCCCATGGGTAATTTAGAAGTGTGTTTAAACATTTTATAATATTTGTAATCGTTTGCTTAAATAAAAAAGGGGAACATTTACTTGGCTGTTGTTGAGACTCCTTGGACAATTTAGTTATATAGTATTAAGCTTAATTCACTGAAATTTTGAGCCAGAGTTTTAATCACACAGAACCTGCTCCCTTAAAATAATGTCTAAAGGTCAACAGGTCATAGACATTAAATAGAAGTATTTTACACTTGAGTTACAAGTACAATAATATCCTTACTTACTTAAAAATGCGACATTATTTAAAGAATAATTATCTTATTTGAAGAATAACACACTATTCTACCTTCCGACTTTATGCATTTGACCTAGATAACTGATAAGTGGAATTTTGCAAGATTTGGCCTTTGGTGACTGGCTTATTTCACTTAGCATAATGTTCTCAAAGTTCATTAGTATTGTTGGGTATTGCAGGATTTTTTTTTAGGCTGAATAATATTCTGCTGGATATATACGCATTTTCTTTATCCATTCATCAGTCAATATAATTTTAGTTTGTCTCAACTATCTCAAAGAGATATCTGCACTACCATATATGCTGCAACATTATATGCAGCAGGTAAGATATCACCATCTTTGTCATGTGGATTTTTACACCTATAAATTTCTTTTTTTTGTCAAAATTAAAAACTTTATTTTTTCTCTATTTTTAATTTTTTAATCATTGTTCATGTACAGTTGTCTCAATTTTCCTGACACCACACTCCCCACCCTTAGTTCCCACACTCAGGCTTCCCCAGTTTGATTTTGTCCATGGATCATTTATACATGTTTATTGACAATTCTTTCCTTCTTTCTCCAGTTATCTCCTCCTTCCCTCCTCTCTGGTTACTGTCAGTTTGCTCTTTTTTAAAAAAATTTATTTAGTTATTTTTCAAGTACAGTTTTTGTCTGTTTCTCCCATCCCAGCCCCCCCTTCCCCATCTCCACACCTCCCTCCCATTCCCCCCCGCCCCCCGTCCTCATCCCTGTCTATTTCCTACTTGTTCCTCAAAATCTCTCCCCATTTTCCCCTTAAATTCCCTTCCCTCTCCCCTCTGGTCGCTGCCCACTTGTTCTCTATTTCAGTGTCTTTGTTTTTATTCTGTTTGCTTGTTTGTTTTGTTGTTTAGCTTCCTGTTACAGGTGAGATCATATGGTATTTGTCTTTCACCACCTGGCCTATTTCACTCAGAATAATGCTTTCCAGTTCCATCCATGTTGTTGCAAAAGGTAGTAGCTCCTTCTTTCTCTCTGCTGCATAGAATTTCATTGTGTATATGTACCAAATTTTTTGATCCATTCATTTACTGATGGGCACCCAGGTTGCTTCCAACTCTTGGCTATTGTAAATTGTGCTGCTATGAACATTGTGGTGCATAGGTTCTTTGATATTGATGTTTTAGGATTCTTAGGATATAATCCTAGCAGTGGAATTGCTGGGTCAAAAGGCAGGTCGATTTTTATTTTTCTGAGAAAATTCCATACTGTTTTCCATGATGGTTGTACCAGTCTGCAATCCCACCAACAGTGAACTAAGGACCCCTTTTCCCCACAACCTCTCCAACATTTGTTGTTGGTTGCTTTGTTTATGTTAGCCATCCTGACTGGTGTAAAGTGGTATCTAATTGTGGTTTTAATTTGCATCTCTCTGATAGCTAACGATATTGAGCATTTCTTCATGTGTCTCTGGGTCTTCTGTATGTCCTCCTTGGGGAAGTGTCTGTTCAAGTCCTTTTCCCATTTTTTAATTGGGTTGGTTGTCTTCTTAGAGTGGAGTCATGTAAGTTCTTTGTATATTTTGGAGATTAAAACTTTGTCTGAGGTATCATTGGCAAATATGTTTTCCCATGCAGTTGGTTGTCTTTTTAATTTAATACTGTTTTCGTTAGCCAAGCAGAAGCTTTTTATTTTGATGAGATTCCATTTGTTTATTCTTTCCTTTATATTCCTTGCTTTAGTGGACATATCGGTAAAAATGTTGCTGCGTGGAATATCTGAGATTTTCTTTCCAATGTTCTCCTCTAGGACTTTAATGGTGTCACGGCTTATATTTAAGTCTTTTATCCACCTTGAATTTATTTTGGTGTATGGTGTAAGTTGGTGCTCAAGTTTCATTTTTTTGCATGTAGCTGTCCAGTTCTCTCAACACCATTGGCTGAAGAGGCTATCTTTACTCCATTTTATGTTACTTCCCCCTTTGTCAAATATTAATTGACTGTAGAGAGTTGGGTTGATTTCTGGGCTCTCTGTTCTGTTCCATTGGTCTATGTGCCTGTTTTTATGCCAGTACCAGGCTGTTTTGATTACAGTGGCCTTGTAATACAATTTGATATCAGGTATTGTGATCCCTCCTACTTTGTTCTTCTTTCTCAAAAGAGCAGCTGCTATTTGGACTCGTTTATGATTCCATATAAATTTTTGAAGTGTTTGTTCTATGTCTGTGAAATATGCCATTGGTACTTTAATGGGGATTGCATTGAATCTGATATTGCTTTGGGTAGTATGGACATTTTGATGATGTTAATTCTTCCAATCCATGAACAAGGTATATGTTTCCATTTGTGTGTGTCTTCCCTGATTTCTTTCTTCAGTGCTGTGTAGTTTTCTGCATACAGGTCTTTTACCTCCTTGGTTAAGTTTATTCCCAGATATTTTATTTTTCTTTTTGCTATATCGAATGGGATTTTTTCCTCCATTTCTGCTTCTTCTGATTCATTGTTAGTATACAAAAATGCCTTTGATTTCTGGATATTGACTTTGTATCCTGCTATTTTGCCAAATTCATTAACTAGTTCGAGCAGTTTTTGGGTAGAGTCTATAGGATTTTCCATGTACACTATCATGTCATCTGCAAACAGTGACAGTTTTGTTTCCTCCTTTCCTATTTGGATGCCTTTTATTTCCTTTTCCTGCCTGATCGCTGTGGCCAAAACTTCTAATACTATATTGAATAGAAGTGGTGAAAGTGGACATCCTTGTCTTGTTCCTGATCTTTGTAGAAAAGCTTTTAGTTTTTGCCCATTGAGTATGATATTGGCTGTAGGTCTCTCATAAATGGCCTTTATTATATTGAGGAATGCTCCCTCTATTCCCCCTTTGCTGAGTGTTTTTATCATAAATGGGTGCTGTACCTTATCAAAAGCTTTTTCTGCATCTATTGATATGATCATGTGGTTTTTGTCTTTGCTTTTGTTTATGTGATGAATTACATTTATAGATTTGCGAATGTTGAGCCATCCTTGCATCCCTGGGATGAATCCCACTTGGTCATGGTGTATAATCTTTTGGATATATTGTTGTATGCGATTTGCCAATATTTTGTTGAGGATTTTAGGGTCTTTGTTCATCAGTGATATTGGCCTGAAGTTTTCTTTCTTTGTTGTATCTCTATCTGGTTTTGGAATTAGGATGATGCTGGCTTCATAACAGGAGTTTGGGAGTTTTCCATCCTTTTGGATTTTTTTTGAATAGTCTGTGAAGAATAGGGGTTAGCTCTTCCTTAAATGCTTTGTAGAATTCTCCTGTGAACCCATCTGGTCCATGGCTTTTGTGTGATGGGAGCTTTTTGATTACTGCCTCAATTTCTTTTGCTGTTATTGGTATATTCAAGTTTTCTACTTCTTTTTCATTGAGTTTTTGGAGATTGTATTTTTCTAGAAATGTGTCCATTTCCCCTAGGTTTTCAAATTTCTTGGCATACAGTTCTTCATAGTAATTTCTTACAATCATTTCTATTTCTGTGGTATCAGTTGTAATCTCTCCTCTTTCATTTCTGATTGTGTTTATTTGTGTCCTCTCTCTTCTTTTCTTGATGAGCCTACTTAAAGGCTTGTCTATCTTTTCAAAGAACCAACTCCTGGATTCATTGATCCTTAGAATTGTGCTTTTAGTTTCTATGTCATTTAGTTCTGCTCTGATCTTGGTTATTTCCTTCCTTCTACTTGTTTTGGGCTGTCTTTGTTGTTGTTCCTCGAGTTCTTGCAGGTGTAGGGTTAGGTTGTTTGTTTGAAATGTTTCTATCTTCTTTAGGTAGGCCTGTATTGCTATCAACTTCCCTCTCAGGACTGCCTTCGCTGTGTCCCATAAGTTTTGGGTTCTTGTGAGATCGTTTTTATTTGTTTCCAGAAACTTTTTGATTTCTTCCCTAATTTCATTCTTGACCCATTCGTTGTTTAATAGCATACCATTCAGTCTCCATGATTTTGGTTGTTTTGGGTTTTTTCTTTTGGGATTGGTTTCCAATTTCAGTCCCTTGTGGTCAGAGAAAATGCTTGGTATGATTTCAATATTCTTGAATTTGTTGAGGCTTGTTTTGTGTCCTATCATGTGGTCTATCTTTGAGAATATTCCATGTGCATTTGAAAAGAATGTGTATTTAGCTTGTTTGGGAAGAAGAGCTCTATTTATATTAGTTAGGTCCATTTCATCTAGGATGTTGTTTAATGCCGCAATGTCTTTGTTGATATTTTGTTTGGAAGATCTGTCCATTTTTGATAGTGGGGTGTTAAAATCCCCCACTATAATTGTGTTGCTGTCTATATCTTTCTTGAATTGCTCTAAGATTTCCTTTATAGATTTTTGTGCTCCTATGTTGGGTGCATATATATTTATGATGTTAATGTCTTCTTGGTGGATTCTTCTTTTGAGTATTATGAAGTGACCTTCTGGGTCACTCTTTATGGCTCTTTTTTTGAAGTCTATTTTGTCTGATATGAGAATTGCTACCCCAGCTTTTTTTTCTTGTCCATTTGCTTGGAAAATTTGTTTCCAGCCTTTCACTTTTAGTCTGTGACAGTCTTTTGTCCTGAGCTGGATCTCTTGTAGGCAGCATATGCATGGATCATGCTTTCTTATCCATGCAGTTATTCTGTGTCTTTTGATTGGAACATTTAACCCATTTACATTTAAGGTTATTATTGATAGGTACTTATTCATTGCCATTTTTGTACCTGTGTTCCTCTCTGTCTGTCTCTTTTCCTTCCTTTCCTTAAAGCAGCCCTTTTAGTATTTCTTGTAGAGCTGGCTTGGTGGCAGCAAATTCTTTTAGACTTCTTTTGTCTCGGAAGCTCTTTATTTGGCCTTCTATCTTGATTGAGAGCCTTGCTGGGCAAAGTAGCCTTGGTTGTAGGCCTCTGTTTCTCATTACTTGGAATATTTCTTGCCATTCTCTTCTTGCTTGGAGTGTTTCCATTGAGAAGTCAGTAGCTAACCTTATTGGGGCTCCCTTGTATGTTATTTCTATTTTCTCCCTTGCTGCCTTTAAGTTTCTCTCTTTGTCTTGGAATTTAGCCATTTTAATGATGTGTCTTGAAGTGGGCCTCCTTGCGTTCCTCTTGAATGGGACTCCGTGTGATTCCTGGATTTGTGTGACTTTTTCTTTTATCAAATTAGGAAAATTTTCTCTCATTACTCTTTCAAATATGTTTTCTATCCCTTGTTCTTCTTCTCCTTCTGGTATTCCTTTTATTCGGATATTATTATGTTTCATATTATCTTGCATTTCTCTTAATCCCTCTTCATTCTTTCAGAGCCTCTTTTCCCTTTCCTGTTCTTTCTGTGAGATGCTTTCTACTTTGTCCCCCAATTCACTAATCCGATCTTCTGTTTCATCTACCCTATTTTTAATGCTTTCTACTGTGTTTTTTAATTCAGAAATTGTATTCTTCATTTCCTCTTGGCCCTTGCTAATAGTTTCCATTTCCTTTTTCATGTTGATATAGTTCGCGATGAGATCATTATAGCTCTCCTGTAGTTTCTGGTAGCTGATTGTGAGCTCTTTAAACTTCCTGATAACCAGTGCTTTGAATTCAGTATCTGATAGTTGACTTGCCTCTATTTCATCTAACATTCTTTCTGAGGGTTCCTCCTTTCCTTTCATTTGTGGATTGTTTCTTTGTCTTCCCATTGTTTGTGAGACTCATCTTGTTAGCCTCAACTTCTTAGATTAATCTGTTTTGACACCCTGGGTTTATGGTGTGAACTTTTGTGGTGGAATGCCTGTGAATTTCAGTGGTGCAGTGTCTTTTGGTTATCCTGTTGTTCTCTGCTTCCACCTACTCAAATATGCAGCAACTTTTGGCTTCTCTCCTACAGCAATGTGCAATTTGCCTCTCTGACTCTACTATTGGGAGGCCTCTTCTATGAGTCCAGCTCTGGTCTTTTCATATTTTCAAGTCGATTGTGACTCTTGTGGTTAAAAGAAAGAAATGACAAGGAAAGAAATAAAAAAAAGAAAGAAAAAATGGTAGGGGAATGGAAGAAAGAGCAATAAGTTTAGAAAGAAAAGAAAAAGAAATAAAACAGAAAATCCGGGAAAAGAGGACAAAAATATGGAAAGATGAAACAGTAATAAAATTTAAAAGAAATAACAGATTACTTTAAAAAAGCAAAAAGATAATGAAAAGGAATGGAGAAGGAAGAAAAGTTAAAAAAAATTAAAATAAAGTAAAGTAAAAAAAAAAAGAAACAGAAAACAAAAAACACACAAACAAAAATATGCCCCCAAAAACAACATCACAAAAGGAAATGTCACTTGTTGGCTTCAAACTAGCCGAACCAGTTTTTCTGGTTGCAGTTGGTTGAGGGTCGATTGTTGTGATTTTTTCCGCCAGCCCCTCTCAGGATCCAGACACTTGGCGCCTCTCCCCAGCTCCCTGCAATGGGGAACTAGGACTTGCTCACAGCGCTCCCCTCCCAGGGGTTACTGCCCTGGGCTGGTTTGCTGTGTTTGCGGGCACCTGCACTGGCCTAGTTGTCTGGTTCCCTCAGGATTGAGCACAGACCTGCCCCCGTTCTGTTCGGAAGCTCTAGGCCCTCTGCCCAATCTGGGTGTGAAGCAGACCAGGCTGTTGTGTCTATTGGATTCAGGGCCCCAGGCTGTACCTCTCAGTTCTCCTGGGCTGGCAACCACGGAGTCCTTGGTTGGGGCCCTTTGTCCTCAGCACCCTCTCCGCAAACTCTATCAAACAAGTCTCTCCTGGCACCCCACCTTGCTTGGCCAGAAAGGGAGGGCGTTGAGGGTCTTAGCTCTTTTCCCAGGACCCCTCAGCGCCTGGGGCTTCCCTATAGTCTGAGGGGGGGTGGACTGGAAGCAGGGAGCCGATCTGAGGACTGGGCGCCGACCTAGAAACTCTGTGCGCATGTCATGGCACGCTGCGTGGTGTATCCCTTCTGCTCCTGTGTTTGTCTGGGTCCCCTGGCCAACCTCTGCCAAAAAAAACCTAGGGATGGAGCAGCACCACACCGGGCGCTGGACCCAGAACTGTGTGCAAGCTGAAATCTCCTCTGCTCCCCTCTGGTTGGGTCTCTTGGCAGGTCGGGGCCCAAAAAATCCTAGGGAGGGAGCTTTCTGGGCGTGAAACGTTGGCCTAGGTGCCCTCAGGCAGTCTCCCAAATACACTGCGTGTAGGGCGACTAGTTCCCCAAATTGCTTGCAGGCTGAAATTCCTTCCACACCTCTTTGCCTGGGCCACTTGGCCTGCCTGGCAGGAAAAATCCCAGGGAGGGAGCCGTCTGGGCGCTGAAAGCTACCCCAGGTGCTGTTAGGCACTCTCCCAGACACAGTTCCCACCAGGCGCAGGGCCTCCGAACTATGCACAGGCTTAAATTACCTCTGGTCCCCTCTGGCTGGTCCACTTGGCAGGTCCCCGGCCCAAAAATCCTAGGGAGGGAGCTGTCTGGGCGCTGAAGGCTGTCCCATGAGCCGTTGGGTTCTTGCCACAGGGCGCTGGTTCCCCTACCCTGCACTGGCTGTTTCTCTTTGCTCCGTCCCAGAGATTACTGTACCGCTGCTGTCTCCCTAAGGTCTGGTTCCTCCATGACTGATGAGATTTCTGGTCTCTTATTTTCATATATGCTTGGCAACTGCTGGCTTGCTGGTTTCACCTCCTCCGATTGGACAGGTTTCTCTCCCTTTTGTACTAGGAACTGGTATCTGCTAAGTCCTAGTCCATCGCCATCTTGAAAGCAAGAAACCTACAGCTATAAATTTTCATTTGATCATTGCTTTCAGGGAATAATTTAAGTTTTTACACATTTCATTTTCATTGCCATTCACTAAATTTTCTAATTTCCCTTTTGGTTTCTTCTTTGGTCCACTGGCAGTTTAGGAATGTGTTGTTTTCCATCATTGTGAATTTTCCAAATTTCCTTCAGTTACCAATAGTAATTTCATTCCATTGTGGTTGGAGAACATATTTTGTTTAATTTCAAACTTCTTGAGACTGTTTCCTGGTTTTGTGCCCTAACATGTGGTCTTTCTTGTAGACTATTCCATGTGTACTTGAGAAGAATGTTCTATTTTGTTCTCATTATGTGGAATGCTCCATAGATGTCCAGTTAGTTAGTGTGTCTAAGTCTATTTCTTGCTTATCTTCTGTCCAGTAGTTCATTGTTGAAAATGGGGTATTGATGTCTCTAGCTATTAGTGTCAAATTGTCTACTTGTTCTACAACCTCTATTATAAAATGCACTTGATTTTGCCTATGACAAATATACAACTAATATTTGTTTGGAAACACATCATTCATGAAACATTCACACACAGTTTGTCATTGAACTTTCCTGACAACCTTAAGAAGTACTGTTCTTTACCCTGTCATTTAATAGCTGAAGAAAATGCTATTAAAAAAACCCCTGATCACATTGAATCTGGTGAAGCTGATGGTTGAACTCCAGTGTGTTAATTTGGAATCCTTTGTTTTCCATTGTGCAGTGTCCCCATTTCCCCATTCCCCATGCATTAAGATTATAACCCTGTAACTGCTCTTCATGGGCAGAGCTCTGTTCACCTTTGTTACCCATCAGATTCCCTGGTCCTGTTCCTTCTCAGCTCACTGACTTTGGCAGAGTCCATGTTTGTCTCCCTTCCAAGTATCTATGCCACTAGCTCACCTCCTGGATTGGTACATTCTGGTATTAAAATTCCACCCAGTTTTTTGACCAACAGCCGACAAGCTCTGGTGATGACAGCCAGACCCACCCAAGTGTCCATTCCAACATGGCCAGGTGGATAGTATCCCTGCCTGCCAACCACCTGTCCACATTTTCCTTCTCCTGCCAAAACATCTCTGTCCCAGTCCCAGCACAGTCATTTTCTTGGCATGCCTGAGAGGAACATGGCAGGACAGAATTATTTAGCAAGACACTTTTCAAAATAACTGCATAGCAGGTGAGCTATCAAAGGCCAGATCTACCTACTCAGGGAGAAAACAGCTGAGTGGAAAGGAAAAGTCATTTGGTGGTTGGTTTATTATCTGCATTAAACCAAAAAAAGAAAAATAATTGGGCTGATTATTCTAGGTAAATTGGCAGATGGGTCCATGTCATGTAGATTCTTGGGGGATCAGAGAGGCAGGAGCAGGAGGAAGGGTGAGATTTGACCTACACTGAATCCATAGTAAACTGTTCCAGATGAAGCTGAGGTTTGAGTTTGGTGATCTGGAAATCTTAGGGATTTAGGTCTATGAATGTAGCAAGAGAAAAACAAGGAGTTTGGGTGGGCACCACAGTGGAAGATTGGGGTGCCAGAAGTGAGAGAAGGTTGAAAAGAGGCATAAACATTGTGCCAGGATAACAGCCAGTGGTGGGGGGTGGAGAGGCTAGGAGGTGGAGAGATTGAGCAATTAAAGGGAAAAGGACTCACAGACATGGACAACAGTGTGGTCATTGTGGGGGGTGGGGAGTATAAGGGTAATGAGAAAAATACAATAAAAATTTAAGAAAAAATGTTTTGTCAGGGCATATAGTCCTCATTTTTGTCATAGAATTCTTTACTAAGCAACTCATTGACAGGTAAATTAGATCTGAGGGTTATATAGACCACAGTATTTGACTAAATGTAAAACCCGAACCTAACGTTTCGATTAGTAATAAGAAATAGACCCAAAGTCCTAAAATAAGGTAACTCAAAAGTCCAGGTGGATTACTGATGTCAGGCAGTGTGTGTGTGTGTGTGTGTGTGTGTGTACATAGATGTCTTTTCTCAGTGGGGAGGCACTTTTGTGGAGCATTTGGAATACACATCAAAAACTACTTCAGGATTAAAAAAGTTGGAGCCTCTGTTTTTCAAAGTTGGTTTATCATTCTAACTTTGTTTCATCATACATCCCTACTTTCACATACTTCATTCTCAGGCTGCTAAGAAATATTTAAGAAAAAAATCCTTGACTTTAGGGTGTGTTTGTGGTATAAATATGGCCACTGATAGCTTCAGGCTGTTGTGGAACTCACACATATAATCCCTGTGATGCATGTCTTTTTCTCAATAGTTCCAACAAAAGTCTCTGGGGACAGTCCTTTCTGGGTCACTGAACCAATGTTTATGTAAGGAGGAAGCTCCATGATTGGCCAGGCCTGGGTCATTTGTTACTCATGGAGCTGGTGGAGTTGGGTGGACTTCAAAAATGGTGGGATCTGGCTTAGGTGAAAGGAATAGCATGTTCAGAAGGGTATGTGCACAGAAAGAAATGGCTTCTGCCTACAGGACAGTGCTCAGGGGTCAACCAGCAGAGTTATGAGAGGGGTTTCTCTCTCCCATGTTGGAATGGCAATGGTGGACTAAATAATGAAAGACTGCAAGGTGAACAATTTTTGAAATGTTTGTTTGCTTGTTGCCATAGGTAATAGAAATCTTTATAGTTTTAGGAGAAATTGGTTATGTACTTGACATTAATTTGGTCAGATCTTTTAAGATAAATTGGGAGAAGAAGGCATTAGTGACATGCATTCTGGTTTGAGACTCCTGCACCCTCAGGGGAGGAAGTAATGGACAGATTTATAACTTTGACTTGTTCTTCATAGAGATCATGAAGCAAATGTAGTGAACAATTCAATAACCATTCATATTTGGCTTTGCCATCTGTAGAGTCACTCTTTCAGCTTTCATTTTTGTCTTTGTTTTCTTTGTATGTGTGCCCTTATTGTGGAGGGGATGTGGGCACTTCTTACAAATTATTTTGATTTAAAATCAATTTAAGATTGACTTTAAACTCTTTTTCAGCTTTATTGAGGTATAATTGACAAAAATTTTAAGATTTTATTTTTTTTAAAGATTTTACTTACTTTTACAGAGAGGAGAAGGGAGGAAGAGAAACATCGATTCACAATGTTGGTTGCCTCCTGTGCACCCCCTCCTGGGGACCCCATCTGCAACCCATGCATGTGCCTTGACCAGGAATTGAAAAGGTGAGTGTTAATTTGGCAGGGTGGTGCTCAATCCACTGAGCTATGCCAGCCAGGGCAATTGTAAGATATTTAAAGTGTACATTGTGATGATTTGATATACATATACATTGTGAAAAGATTCCTCCCATCTAGTTAGTTAATACATTTGTCACTATATATGTATATCTACATATGTAATTTTTTGTAAGAACATTTTTCTACTCTCAACAAATTTCTATTTTACAATACAGTGTAGTCAACTACAGTAACCAAGTCCTACCTTAGATCCTCAGACATCATTCATCTTAAAACCAAAAGCTTGTACTTGTAAAACCAAAACCTGTCTTGTTTTCCCCACTCCCTTAGATATACTCATGAGCTCTTCTGCATAGAATAAGTGTTGCTCTATCTCTTCAAAGAGTTTTAAATATAGCTGGTGAGATAAAACATAGATTCACTAATTAGATAAAATACAAGAGGGGCTTTGTCCTATGTCCTATGCACACCCCCAGCTGCAGCATTTTACTGGGAACACAGCAGGTCACCTGAAGTATGTGAATGAAGGTGGTTAGAAGGCTACTATATTTCATGCGGACATTATCCATTTGCAACTGCACTTAGAAGATTAATGAGGGAGTGAGTACACACAGAAAATATCTAAATAACTACATTTTTACATTTGGAAAATGCTAGTGACCCAGCCTACACCATCTGTTGGCTTGGCAGCTGTGACATTTGACAATGTTGATTACTGGAGATGCCAGGATTCACTTTTGGGAAGATAAATGCACAATTCAGCATTCCTGGAAGAGCATGTGAACAGTGGCAACCGCAGTGAGCCCAGAATCAACTTCCTTTGTTTTTACACCCATCCAAGGCTAGGAAGTCTGGAAATTCTTTCTCAGTACAACCTTCTTATTTCCTGACCTCAAGTACTGTAAACCTAGTGTCAGCTTCAAGGCCATCACCTTCACCTTAAGGCTATTGCTTCTTTCTTATCATGGGTTTCATGCCTGTCTGCTTAGTTGTGTTTTCTTTACTAGCCGCTGTATATTTCACCTCTAATTTTTGCCCAATCCATTTTGTCAACATCCAATTCTGAATAAACACCATTTTGCATTTTCTTGAAACATCTAGGTTGCTAGCTAGATAAATTTATAATTTATGACTTAAAATTTATATAATTTATAAATTATATAATTTATCTAGCTAAATGATTTTATAATTTACTTGATGGCAAAACATGATGTGGCTTGAAGTAATTTGTCAACAATCTGAGTTGATCTGAAGCTATTTATTTACAGATTCTGACAAATGGAAAGATTCATGTTTCACTGAAGAAATAGGACTTTAGGGTGATTCCTTTGACCCCATTTGGGTTCACACATAACATGTGTTATTCCTACACTATTATGTTTCTAAAACAGAAAAATTCTGCATTCTGAAGCATATATAACCCTAAATGTCAGATAAAGAATTTTGGACTTATATACCTTTAGTGTTACAGGTTATTTATTATTTCTCCTGTGCTAGCTTGAGTGATTCTTACAATAACTCTAAAAATGTACTGAATGCATTACTGGATCCATTTTTCAGATGTAAAGACTGAAGTCTGAGAATGTAGGTCTCTGATCATGTAGCTAATAAGCAAGAGAGGTAGGATTTGAAACTAGGTGTTCTCTTCTGTGCCTTAGTGTGTTTTTTTCACATTTTTCTTTAACAGTTACTATTTATTCTAATTATAAAATTAAAGATTTTAGTAAAAAGTGAAAAATCATAAAAAGAGAAAGGAAAGAATCAAAACCACTCACAACTCACAGATAACATTGTGAATACTCTGTTACTCCTTTGTTCTCTTCTTTCATAATATTCTTGACACAAAATTGAGGTATCCCATATACAGTATTTTGTGTTCTGATTTTTAATCATTTAACTTTTATTATAGACACATTCTACTGACGTTTAAATTATCTTCTGTATGATGATTTTTCCAATTATTTAAAAATCTCTGGCACAGAGAACTCAGAACACATCCTCATTTTCAGAATTTGTAGGACCCTCTCATTCCTGATTTCCAGTTATATTCCACAGCACTCTTCCCTCAACCTACATACTACCCACTCTCAGTCATCTAATATATGGTCCTGATAAAACAATATAAGAAATAGTCAGTTTCCCAAACTATTTAAATCATAACCTGCTGAGTACCAGTCTCATTTCTAATAGTTTTTATTTACTATAATGTTAAAAATTTATTCATATAAATATAATTAAATTTGCATTCTATAAATTCTGCACATTCCTTACTTTGTATAGTTCTAGGTATTATATCTTTTTTTGAAGAAAGGGGGAGTTGCAACTTGAAATGGGATTTATTTTTCTTTTAAAACATCTAACTTGTTGTTTGTATATAAACACTATTTATTTCTTTTATTAAATGTGTATACTGCCTTCTATTAATTCTTCTTGTTTTAATTGGTTTCCAGTTAATTTGCTTATCATCTCACGGTGTGCGGTAATTTCCTCTGCAAATAATGGTACTTTCAACTTCTTTCCAATTATTTTGTCTCTCTAGTTTCTGTGTTTGCTAATTGCAGTTTTAATCCTCCAGAATGATGTTAAGGTGTAATGGTGGCTGTGGATTCTTTTGTCTTATTCCTGATTTTAACAGAATGTTTCAAGTGCTTCCTCACTATGTGAGATGTTGACTTTAGGGTTGAGATGGACATGTTTTATGGTATTAAAAAGACATATCTTATTAAATAACTTTTATATTAAAGAATAATTTTGAATAAAATTTTCAGCATCTGTAATGATAAACGTAGTTTATCTTTTTAGATATGGTGTGAATTTTAATGTCTTGAAGTCTAACTGCACTTGCGTTTTGGGGGTAAACCTACTTGGTCATTGTATGGATAATTTATTTGAATGTACTACTGGATTCTGTCAGCTAATATACTACTTAGGACTTTTAAATGATGTATATAAATGAGGTGGTATATAGACTCACTTTGTCTAATATTTCTGAGCTTTTAGTATCAAAGTTAAGTTCATTTCATTTTTTAAAAATGTAGAGTCCTGGCTGGTGTAGCTCAGTGTACTAAGTGTGGGCTGCAAACCAAAGGGTTGCTGGTTTTGATTCCCAGTCAGTGCACATGCCTGGGTTGTGGGCTAGATCCCCAGTAGGGGGCAAGTGAGAGGCAACCACACATTGGTGTTTCTCTCCCTCCCTTCCCCTCTCTCTAAAAATAAATAAATAAAGTATTTTAAAAAACACATAGAGGTTTTCTTATATTTCTATGTTCTAGAAAACTTTAAATAGCATTGTAATTATCTACCTTTTTTTCCTCCCAAATATTTGGTACAGCACACCTCTGCAACTGATAGGTCTGGTATTTTGGGGTCAACAATGTGTGGTCATCTCTCTCTCCCTCCCTTTCCCTCTTCTTCTTTACTGACAGTGTTTCTCAGCTGGATGTATTTAATTTGGACCAAGAGGTAGGGAGATGGTTCAGAATGCAGAGTTAGTTTTCTGTTTCCAAAGAGATACACTAACTTCTGAACATGCGTTTTTTCCTTTAATGAGTTTCTGTGTATGTGTTGCTTCCTCTGACTAGTTAGTGGGGGTCTCTTCTGGGGAAACCTCTGCTACCAGTTTCCATGACCCTTGGAATAGTATAAAGTAGACCAAGGATGTAGGGGCTGCATGAGCACATGTGCCTCTCACCTGCAGGAGAGTACTCTGAGCAATTGACCAGCTGAGGCCACAGCCTTGCCCCAGTCCTTCCCTGAATGGTTTCTTGCTTCTTCTGGGTGACTTTGGCAGTCCTTTGCTATACCTTGAGATTTGTGGCTACAGCTGTCTCCTAAATTAGCTGAAAATGAAATACACACATTCCCTTTGTTGTTTTTAGATGATTTCTTAGAAGAGAAGTATTGGAATGCTCGCCTAAAGACTTTTATTTTCAAACAAAAGGTAATTGAGGGTCATTTAATTTTTTTTTTTACTCCATGACTAAATTTTTAATTTATAAATGCCTCTTGTATATCTCTCATTTTTGGAACCCAGTGATTTATGAAGAACACATTAAATTTTCATCAGTGTTATTTTAGAACATATCAAGATGGTCAGAATTTTTTTCCTTTGACCTATTAATGCAATGAAATCTATTAATACACATTTAACAGTAAATTTTCCTTGTATTCAGGAAATAAGTCCATTTGAAAGGCTAACAATAAAAGAAAAGATTATATTTATTGAGTGACCATGGATAGATTACTAAATGCTTTGTGTGTATCATCTTCTAAAATCCTCACCAACAATGCTCTTAAATCAGCACTGTGAGTATTTCACAGTGGAGGAAACGAAGATTCACTGAGGTTAAGTCGCGTAAACTCACAAACGTGGTGCACGTGGTGAACGCAACGTGCCTGGTCTCAACCCACCATTTTATGATCCTATTGTCCTCGTAGATTTACTTTACTAGTATTTTATTAAATATTTTAAATCTATTTCAATACATCAGTAAGATCTTGGTATAATCTTATGAGTGCAGTGAAACAATTAAATGGAAATTTTTATATTTCCCCTCATGAGGAGTATTAGAGAGATTCTGCCTTTCATAGTTAGTCATTATCCCTTAAAATGATTTAATCACAGTGACTAATTTTAGAAGCAATTATTCAGCCTCTTTTTGTTAGTTCCAATGTCATTCTTTTCAAGTTTTGTTTTTTTTATGTTTAGAAGGCTTTGGTAATTTTATTTTTCTAGAACTTCTCCTCTTTTATTTAAATTTACTATGTTTTTACTACCTACTGCATAGAATGTGCCTACATGTATAATAAGTGTCCAGATAAACAAATAAAAATACAAGTACTCAGTGTGGAGCCATGGGTTTCTCTATTTGCTTCATGGTCTTTTCTTGACTTCACCAGACCTATGAACTTTCTGCACCTGTGAAAAACTGCCTCTTAGGCTCATATACCAGTTCTTTGCTTTTCTTTATTTGAATGTATTTTTGTGATTAACTTTTAATCAGTGATTTTTATTTAGCTCTCCTCAAATGTTTTAATTTTTTTCTAAATCTTGATGTTAAAAGTTCAGTTTATATTCTTCCATTTATTTTAAGATATTGATCTAAATAAAAGCATGAAATATTCTTTTAGCTTTAGCCATTTTCTATATTACAGTGAGCTTATTGTCATTATTTTCCAAATGGCTTATAATTGTAGTTTTGATTTTACTTTTAAAAAGATTTTTCCTTTTTAGGCTTTAAATATACACTTTCATTTTTAATTCTGCATTTATTGGATTGTTATTGGAGAAAGCAGTATATAATTTGCCTTTCAGAATTTATACAGGTCTTTTTATTGTCAGAGAATGTAGCCAATTTTGATAAATGTTTCATAATCTTTGGAAAATGAGGTATATTCATTGTATATAAAAAACTTCTATACATAATCATGTATTATATTTGAAACCTCTATATGTTGTTTGCATATAGAGGTTTGCATATAGAGGTTTTTCTGCTTGTTCTATCACAGAGAATATTAGATTTCTCCACTTCATTTGTGCTTCTGATAATTTCTTTCTATAATTCTGACAGTTTTCTTATTTCTGTATTTGAAATCTATATTCTTTACTTAAAGGTTCATGACTCACATCTCTAATGTCTTTATTATATATTTAATTTTGTCAACAAAATTACTTCTTTTTTTTTTTTTACATTTACTTTGATTTAAATCATACTTTGATAATTTTTCCAGCCCATTTCCCCTGGTATGTCTTTGTAAGTTATTTTACTTAGATTCTGGTCACCCCATCCCCAAGTCCTTTTCTTTACAGGGAGATTTAATTCATTTATATTCATTTGGAAAGCAGATATGCTCAGTCTGATTATAGGCATCTTCATGTTTTACTTTCTCTCTTTGATGCATTTTCTCTTTCCACATCTTTGTTATGTGCACCTCACATGCTTATGCACACACAGGTTTGTGCTTTTCTTTTATTATAGCAATTTGAGAGATATACATCCATAGTAGCACCATATCAGTTTGTTACTTTTAAGGAGAGGACAAAGAATCATCTCAGGTCATTTGGAGAGCCACACCAGTACTGGGTCTCTGAAGGTGGGCTCTCTCAGATTTGTAAGGCACCCTGGAGCTGTTGAGGGCATCTTCCATAAGAAGTTAGAGGAGAAGCTCATTTATCTAGGGAAACCAGGCATGAACAGAACACTTGTGTTCTGATTCGAAGAATTTGCTGCATGAAAAGCCACCTGTTTCTGAGTCTAGGAAGCAGTGGCTTGGAATCTCCTCTGTGTTTGCACTCTGATGGAGGGTGATTACAGAAGCCAAGAGAGCTGAGTGCCAGAACTATATTAACCCTAGGGACCCTAGCTGGGCCAGCCACTGCCCAGTCCTGCCTTGATCACACCCCTTGAAGGGTGAAGATGGCTGGGGCAGTGATCTGAATCAATGAATAGAATCCTCCAGGTGCTGGCCCAGAATTCATTTCAGATTGTGAATAACCTGGTGGAAGTGAGAAGGAACAGCTATGGTCAACACATTGCACTCCTGGGCATTCTCAAGGATGCATGTCCTTCTGACTAGCCCTCTTAGGTTTGACTAAATCCCAAGGGTTTGTAGATTACTAGAGGGGGTAGAAGAGTGTTGAGAGAGAGCCATCAAACCTCCTGCTAATGGGGCATTTGCTGGTTAGAGCAATTAATTGGAAAAATAAGCTATGTGACCATATTTAAACCTTATTTATGAAACAGGTTGTATTATATTTGTATTCTAATTGTGGTTGCTTCTACATTTTTAAAGTTTGAATTTATTTTTATTTACCAAGATCTATGTGGAAATAAAAAATTGACCATTGACTGTGGTGGGTAGAGTTTTTAGTACAGTTTTACTTCTGTTTTCCACATGTACCCCTTTCAATGTTTGTTCATATAGTCTTGGATTTTAATCCCAAATTATTATCAAATGATATGCCAAAACCTGGTATTTGGGGGATTTTACATATAATGTTAAAGCCATATTAACAAAAATTATTTTAATGTTAACTGTTTTAATTTAGTTTCACTGCACAGAGTTAAGCCTCATATAATAGCCTTTTCTTCTGGAGATATTTATTTTGATTCTACTTTGGAAGGCTGCTACACATCTTCAAGCAATTTATCTTTCAGGAAGAGTGTTTTGTATACATACAGGCATGATTTTTATTCTCAGCTACTTATATGTGAGGGTTTTTTAATCTTTGAAATTGAAATAATTATAAATCATTTTTGTTTATATTCATTTTATATATAGTACTTATGGTATGTTATGCTGGCAGTATTTTATGGTACATAAAGAGCCTGTTCATTTAGCAAATGTATTCTTTTTTTTAAAGATTTTATTTATTTATTTTTAGAGAGAGGGGAAGAGAGGGAGAAAAAGAATGAGAGAAACATTGATTTGTAGTTACCTCTTGCACACCCTCATCTGGGGACCAGGCCCACAACCCAGGCATGCACCCTGACTGGGAATCAAACTGGTGACCCTTTGGCTCTCAGGCCCGCATTTAATCCAGTGAGCCACACCAGCCAGTAAATGCATGTTCTTCCTCAACTTAGCAAAGATTTCATCTGTTTAAAGTTTTCTTCTATTTCTAATTTACTATCTTTTCTTCTTCTATCCTCCATCCCTTTTTTGGGAATTGTTATTATATATGATATATATATTTAATCACTTTCATCATATTAATATTTTTGATATCATTTATGAATTTGTTAGATTTGTCATGTATGTTGTTAATTTATGGAGAGTATCCAACCTGCTGTTTGTCATCCCAATATTAAAAAATACACTTTAGAAGGTATGTTTCAAAATAAATGCTTAGCTCCACTTTCACAGATAACATGTAACAATATACTTGACAGGTGTTCTAGATCTTTCCCAAACACTTGAAGACCTCAGAATAGTTTATGAGAAGACCAAGGTAATTCACTGTGATCTCCCCTAGAAATCGGAGGTTTTTCTTAGCACTACATTATCTTCCTTTTTTTCCTTCCTATTCTCATTCTAACTAAGAAATCTCCACCAGTTCCATGTTCCTGTTTATCAGGGTCTTTGATTCATCAGTTATCTTTTCATCCCCTTGAAACTGTGGTTATTCCTACTCACTCCATTTTTTCAGATGAAAAATTTAACCAAATTTTTATTTTTGAGACTGTAGCCTGTGCAGTATGCATCCTCTTTGTTACCATACACTCATTCCTCAGCCTCCAAACTTTTCCCACTGAAATGATTATTTTAAAAGTAAAACATCTTGGGTTCTTTAGCTCTTTCCTTACCCTTGTCCATCTCTTTGTAGCCTATGCCTTTAGTCACCCCTTCTGTAGCTTAGAACACTTTCCATCCTTGAGATCTAGTTTATCCTGTTTCTTCTCCTTGCTTTTTAAAAAAATCCTCATCTAAGGACTTGCTTATTGATTTTAGAGCGAGGAGAAGGTGGGGAAAGAAAAATTAATGTGAGAGAAACATTGATCAGTTACCTCTCAAATGAGTACCAACTGGGTCTGAATCCACAAGGCAGGCATATGCCCAGGCTGGGAATCTAACCCACGACCTCTCAGTTTACAAAGTGATGCTCCAGCCAACTGAGCCACATTGGCCAGGGCTCTTCTCCTTACATTCTCATTAATTCTTCTCTAGCTCTACTAGCTTTTCTCTTTCTCCAGGACCTCTGGTGCTTTCATGAAACTTCTCCCATCCTCTGGTGAATTCTAATTGGTGAATTCATCACTCTTAAAGCTCCGGTCTTCATTACCAGGCTGATGAATCTTGAACCTACATCTTTTACTTTGAGTAACCGCCTCCTCATGGGAAGCCCAACCCTTCCCTCAGCCACCTGATGTATAATACTATTTCCATGGTTCTTGGATGCTGAGATTTTGGAATTTCACCCCTTTCTCTTTCCATATCTGCAAGTAACCAATGCTGTCATTTATTTTCTTTCCTTCTTTCCCTCCCTCCCTCCCTCCCTCCCTCCTTCCCTCTTATCTGCTTTTTGTGTTTTGGGCATCCTTTCAGTCCTCCCTGTCATGATAACATATTTCTTTCAGGTCCCATTCCTTTTTGCTCTAGGACAGTAATGTTGCAACATTTGAAAAGTGCAATGAGATGAACTTAAAACATTTTTTATTTTTAATCACTTCCAGGGGTCCACGTTGGGAGATTTAACTATCCTCTGGACTGAGCTGAACACAAGTAAACAAATGACACTTACTGTCTCTCAGGTGATTCACGTAGTTCATTGTAACACCTCCTCCTACCCAGCAACTTATTCAACTTGGAATTTAGATTAACTCCCCAGTGTGCAGCAGAAAAGAGAAATGGTTTGTAAATATTTTGGTAAAAAGTAGCTTTTAACCAAGTGGTTACACTGAAGTATGGGATTTTAAATGCTATAATGATATAGATTCTTCATAGATTTGGTTTTCAGACAGGGCCTGGGGGCCCCTTTGCAGGACCAATTTTTTGGTGATGAAATCCTAACAGGTTCAGTATTCATTGCCTGGGTAATGATGGAAGGTCACATCTGCACAATGCACTAGGGTTTATGAAGCACTTTTACAATTCTACTTCTCTAATCTCTACAATAACTCTAAAAGAGGGGTGGGAAATGCTGTACTATCTCCATCAATATGTAAGAAAAACTAAGAGAGAGGGTCGATTTTTTCTCTCTCCTTACACAGTATATTGTCTTGGATATATATATATATATATATATATATATATATATATATATATATATATATATACAGCAGATCTTCCTATAATATTTTTATGAGTCTCTCTAAGTTTTGTATGAGCCCTTTTGTATCAGTAATCTAAGTAATCTATTACCCATCATTGTATCAGTACATACTGTCACAGTCGCAGTGGTCAGTTGCCTACTATATGGATATTAGACAAAGGAATCAAGTGAATCAGTATAGAATAATAGCTAGCATTGATTGTTTCTTTTGTCTTATATACTAATGCTGACACTGCTTTGCTTCACACACCAACAACATTAACTCATTTGACCCTTGCAACAACCTTCTCAATTCAGTATGGTAATTATTACCTCTGTTCCATAGAGGAAGAAACTGGGGCAGAGGGAGGTCAAATAACACACTTGTAGCTAGTTGAGTGGTAGGACTGATATTGGAACCTAGTACTCATTGAGCCACTATGCTCTGCTGTCTTTTAGTCAACTTTATAAAAATAAGATAATAAAATTGGGTGTGGTGGTTTTAAATCATGGCCCCAAATTCTCTGACAGTCCTTCCCTGGAAAGGTGTGTGTTTATATCCCCTCTTATGGAATCAGGGGAGTTTGATGAAAGTGGTATTATGTGACTTCCAAGATGTGGCAATAAAAAGCCATGAAGGTCTCACTTTGTTACCTGAAGCATATGTTCCTACAGCCTTGAATGGCATGAAAATAGTCTAACCTGAGGGTGACAAGCCGTGAGGAAACCCAAACCACCTAGAGAAGCCAGGTGTAGGCAAGTCTGTGGTCACACAGCCCCAGCTCTGCTGTTAGGCATGTGAGTGCAGAATCCTGCAGAAGATCCCTGCCCCAGGCGTTCGTGTCGCTCCTGGGCATTGCAGAGCAGAGATCAGTTAGCTGTGCCTCTGCTGTGTCCTTGAATCACAAAATTTGTGAGCATAACAAATGGGGGTGGTTTTGTGCCATTAAAATAACCAGAATAATAGGATTTAATCAAAGTTAAATTGCAGTAATATCCCTAAGTCCTGAGGCCACTTGCTTCCTAATAATAATACTTCAGGGTTGTTTAGTTGAACCAATTAAATAGTTTGTTGTTACACACCCCACATTAGAGAGTGCTGCACATTAAGCTGACTGAAATGTTTAAAGGGATTGGCCTGTTGGACAGCTCTTTGCTTCCAGGAAAACCACAGGAATATGGAATCGCTTGTTTATATTCTGCTGAGCTCAGTGGGTTGCATGTTTATTCTTGGCTTCATGCCCAAGGAGTCTTGGCAATAATGTCACTCCCTCCCTGATTATCTTGCAACTGGGTATGAATTGCTGCTGCTGTACTGAGGTGTCATTCTCCAAATAATGGGGTGTATTGGCCTGCTCTCTTGACTATATGTATCTAACTACCCCTAGAGTAATTGAAAACTGGCTAGACATACAGAAAGTAAATAAATAATGACTACTGTGAACTCAGGCTTTCTTTCTTTTTTTTTAATTTATTTTTTTTATTGATTATGCCATTACAGTTGTTCTATTTCCCCTACCCTACCCCCCGTCCCCACCATTACCCCCCCTTTAGTTTATGACCATGTGTCTCAAGTTCTTTAGATTCTATATTTCCCATACTATTCTTGCCCCCCCATCTATTTTCTATCTAGTGTCTATGCTACTTATTTTCTGTACCTTCTCCCCCCTTCTTCTCCCACTCCGCTGTTGCTAACCCTCCTTGAGATCTTCATTTCTATGTTTCCGCTCCTGATCTAGCTGTCCTTTTAGTTTGCTTTTGTTTTAGGTGTGGTTGTTAATAACTGAGTTTGCTATCCTTTCAGTGTTCATGTTTTTTTAACTTCTTTTTCTTAGATAAGTCCCTTTAACATTTCATATAATAAGGGCTTGGTGATAATGAACTCCTTGAATTTGATCTTATCTGAGAAGCACTTTATCTGTCCTTCCATTCTAAATGAAAGTTTTGCTGGATAGAGCAATCTTGGTTGTAGGTCTTTGGATTTCATGACTTGGAATACCTCTTTCCAGCCCCTTCTTGCCTATAAGGTCTCTTTTGAGAAATCTGCCGACAGTCTGATGGGAACTCCTTTGTAGGTGACTGTCCCCTTATCTCTTGCTGCTTCTAGGATTCTCTCCTTCATTTTAATCTTGGCTAATGTAATGATGATGTGCCTTGGTGTGTTTCTTCTTGGGTCCAACTTCTTTGGGACTCTGAGCTTCCTGGATTTCCTGGAAGTCTATTTCCTTTGCCAGATTGGGGAAATTCTCCTTTATTATTTGTTCAAATAAGTTTTCCACTGGTGGCTGTTTTTTACCCCTTCTGGTACCCCTATAATTCAGATGTTGGAGCATTTAAAGATGTCCTGGAGGTTCCTAAGACTCTCCTCATTTTTTTGAATTCTTGCTTCTTGACTCTTTTCTGTTTGGCCATTATTTGCTTTCTTCTGGTCCACTCCATTGATTTGAGTCCCAGTTTCCTTTTCATCGCTATTGGTTTCCTGTGCAATTCCATTCGTTTCAATTAGTTTCACCTTCATATGTTTATCTAATTTGTGGCTATAATCAACCAGTTCTGTGAGCATCCTGATGACCAGTGTTTTAAACTGTGCGTCTGAGAGTTTTGCTATTTCTTCATCACTTAGATTTATAGGCTCTGGGGCTTTGAGATCTTCTTGAGCCATTTTTGGTTTGTTCACAACCGTTAAGTATGAGGGGCGGAGCTTTGGACTCCCAGGTCGCTGTGTTGTGATACTGTATGTGGGGGCATGGTCAGAGTGGGGAAAGGCTGCCCCCTCTGCTCTTTTGGACCACTGGGTGAGGAGCAGAGCTTTAGGTGGTTCACCAGGGCTGGGCCACTCAGAGTCACTGGGTTATGATGCTGTATGTGGAGGTGGGGTCAGAGCAAGAGAAATGTCGGTGCCCGCCGCTGCCGCTCACCTGCGCTGCGGGGACCCATGGGGTCACGTCCAATCACCCACTCCCTCGCTTGTCTATTCACGCAGGAATGCAAGACCACAGTCAATCTGCAGCCCTGCTCCCTCACTGTTTCCCCGAGGTCACTCACAGGGTCTCTCACTAGTCCAACCCTGTGCCTGGATTCCACGTGCATGAGTCCCTCTGACCGAGTTTTCCTGTGCTATCCCGCTCCACCAGCTGCTGGTTTCACCCCTCTTACCAGTCAGGCTGAAGAATTTGTTGTTAACAGACTTCCAGAAAGTTCAATTTTCCATGTTCTGGCTATGTTTTCTGTTGCTAATATTTAATTGTCTCTAAACTTGGTTGTGTGAGAAAGCACGGCATCTCCACCTATGCCTCCATCTTGGCGGAAGTCCTCTCAGCCTTTCTTTCTGAACCAGGATGCCTTTACCTGGTTATGTTCTTTATCTACCATATTATGGACTAAGGGACTTGGAATCATCAGTTTGCTCCTCCAGATTGTAGGCATCCCTAAAAACTTACCAGATTTACAAATCCCAGACACATAAAAGAGAACCAAGTAACCTATTACTAATGCATATGAGTAACTGCAGTTATGATGTGTTCTCTGAGCCAAAATTGCTATTTAAACCATTAATTTATTCACTTATTGAAAAATTATTAATTGAGGTCTATGTGCAAAGCATTCTGCTAGCTGTTAATGAATCTGCACCTAAGACAGAAACACTACGTTCATTTTCATGTCTTATACTTTTATCTTTATAGCACCTGTACCCTGGCACACTGTGTCCTCCATGCACTTGGTACCTGACACAATTTAGGGTTTCAATTCCCATCTGTTGAACAAATATAAAACAAAAGGGATTTTTCCATTTCTGGGAGAGTCTTTATTCATGAAGTCTTTCCCTAGTATTTCATGCTATATTTAATCCCTCTTTCCTCTAGGAGCTTAGGGGAGCTCTAATTTGTACATTATGCATGAGAGAATTTGGAGTTTGTTATAGTTTCCTGTGTTCTGGTTTAATAAGGGCCACATCACCCACTAACCAATATGTTGGTTAACTAAGCATTTGATGGTGGACAAGTCCTTTTTCTCTCCAGGCCTCAATTTTCTCTTCCGTAAACTTAGACATTTCAACTTGGTGAGTGGATTTCAGTCTGTGTGCCAAGAACCTCCAGGGTAGGATGGAAGAACAACTCCAGTTTCTAAGACCTTCACATTGCTTTTAAACATAGTTTTTTTAGACTCATATGTACAACACACAAATTACTTTGTAGCACCCTGATTGTTAAAAATAGTTGTTGTTGTTTAAATAAAGAAGGGGCCCTGGCTTGTGTGGCTCAGTTGGTTGGAGCTTTGTCCCATAACTAGAAGATTGTGGGTGTGACTCCCATTCAGGGCATGTGCCTCGGTTGTGAGCTCGATCCCTCTTCTGTGTGTGTGTGATCCCCAGTTCAGACACATAGTGGGAGGCAACCAGTTGATGTTTCTCTCTCTCCTTTCCACTCTTTCTAAAAAAGCAATTAAAAATGTCCTCAGATGAGAATTAAAAAATGTGTTTAAGTAAAAAGGGGGTCCTTATGCAGGAAAATGTTGGAAATTATTAATCTGCCAACAGAGGGTTGGCAAACCCAGCAGCCTGTTTCTGTAGAGTCTACAAGCCGAGAATGTTTTTCCTTTTAAATGGATTGTTAAATAACAAAAAAGAGTGTCTGTCTAAAATATTTGTCTAAATATTGCTCTGCCCCCTTGCAGAAAAAGTTTGCTGACTCCTCTTGTAGACCAAGGACAACACACACATGGCTATGCGTTGATATTCTAGTTTACCTCACCTATGGCAGACATCTTTAATGGGTTACAGAATTCTGCCCTCTCTGCCTTAGGATCCCTATCAACTCACTACTCCTCAGAGTTATTACCAGCCCTGTGGAGCTGGCGTTTTAGCCTCTAGGTTTCTATTGTATGCAATATCCACACTTAAAAGAGTTTTGAGGTAATCGCTGTTGGTGTCCTCAAATCATATCTTTCTAAACTTTTGGGGTGTTCCATCTGCTTTCCACTGTCCATGTTTGCCTGCCTTCTACCCAAGGGCTTTCTCCTAAGTCTCTGACAGTGGCACCCCTTCTACTCACAGCAGGTCAGAAATGCCAAGGAATTAACTAACACCTATAGGAGCAGCATCAGGAGTCAGTATATAAATATTTCATTTAGCTCCCTTGCCTTTGGGCTTCAGTATAGGAAGCATTTTTAACCAAGTCTCTCAGAGTTTCCCCGCATTGTTAACCTCCATTTGCTCATTGGCATAGCTGGCTAAACAATCACCATTAGTAACTGTCTTCCCTTCACACTGGTGTCCTTTGCATCTCCCCCATAAACTGCCTGTGCTCGAATCTCTATCTCAGAGTGTGCTTCTGGGGAAACCAACACCAAGACTGATTTCAAACCCACTCTTTCCTGAATGTAATGCTTTTACAAAGGCCTCTAATTGAAAGTATCACAAGCTCCTCTTGAAAGTCCTGGAAATTACTGCCTGCAGTTCCTCATTTTGAGGACAACTCAGTTTGTGGAGGTGCAGTGTGTCTATTGTTGACTCCAACATTATGGATGGGTCACCCAATTAATTCTCTGATTGGATCCTGGGAGCTTTTCAGCCCTTTTCTGCAGACTCCTATTAGTGAAGAGACTTCCTAGGTGCCCATACAATGGGAAATTCACAACCAATAAACAATTCAATGTTGAGATTTACATTGGCCAGGCAGGTTGCTATACTGAGCTCTAATAATAACTCCATTTTTCCTTACACCCTGGCAGAAAATGCAGGCAGCTGTGTCCAATTATGCTGAGCACAGAAAACTCAAACTTATTAAAGGTAGGAAATAGGCTGTTTCAGGATTTGAAAAACTCAACATAATGTGAAGATAATTTCTCAAGTGTGTGGTTTAGTTGCCGTTTTTATTTTATTTTATTCTCAAGCCAGCATTAAGTTTTTTGCTCCCAGTGTAGGCAAGGGAGATATGTGTTTGTTAATACATACATATCAGAGTCCAAATAAGTAAGCTCTAGTTTTGGACCAAAGACTCTATCAAATGACCCATACAGATCATGTGTTTCATTTATTGTTACCCAAAAATACAATTATTAATACTCTCACCATGACAGAGGAATTTTGATTATAGTTTATTCTGGGTCTTGGGATCCAAAACCAGGATATGTAAACAAACAAGATGGCAGTGCATTTTAATTTGTGGACTTGGGGGTTTGCCTGACATTTGGGGGAGTCAAGGACTTTCATGATCTTGAGAAAAAAATCATTTTTTGTTATGATATAAGAAAAAATTAGTTCTTCATTGGACTTTTCCTAGTTTTACCACCTCTGGGTTCCCTAGAGAAGTTAATTCCATCAGTAACTTTTTCCATTGCCAAGTGATTCTGATGACATTTTCCAAGCATTTAAGTAGGGTTTTTCATGCTGCAACAGAGAGCTGGTGTAACTTTTCTCCTTTCTTTAATGGAAATAATTGATCCCTCTGCTTGCTTTCTCTAATGAGGACGCAAGGATGAGACTCTCTTGCTACTCTTTTGCTAGTTGAATATCTCTTTCTGCACTGTGAAATATTTTACTACCATTTTCAAAACAATATGCACAGTGGTACTTCTCATGTTGCCAAAAGCTAGTACCTCATTTTTCTAAACCAATTTCCTGTCCCTCCATCTAAATTATATCCTTTATCATTCTTATGTCACCATGTGTTTTCCCTTCATGGAACTTAGAGCTGTTTATAATCACGCATTCATTCTGTTGCTTATGCGACTAATGCTTTTGTTTTTCCTCTAGTCTTTATTCAGGACCATATTTCTCCATCATTATATTCTTTCTGCCAAGATTTTCCCTAACCCATGGTATTGTTAAATGATACTAATTGCATATTATATATACTTATTAACACATTTATTAATATGTCATTATAATTATTCCACAGTACTATGTTACATAAATATACTTAGCTTGGGATATATGTATATAATATGTACACATATATAATATGCACACACATATAATATGTAATGTGATATTATATTATAACATAATAATGTAATAAAATGTATAACATAATATAAAATACACAGCAGCATATACTATACAATAATCATATCTACTACTATATACTATGCAATACATATATGTGTTTTATAGATATACATATGTAATATATGTATACATACATAGAGAAACTAAATCTAAATCTCTCTCTTTCAAAATGGCTAATTTTCACAGGTTTTCATCAGAGGGAATAAAAAGTTTATTAAAGTCTGTTGTCCAAGTTACATTTATTTTTAACTTTTTTAAAAAGCAGATTAAGTTTGTTTTTTACTGTATCAGACTGAAAATGTACAATGCACTGGCTACATTTATATTAGTTTCCATGGTTTCCATTACTTCAGAAATTGTCCAAGAAAGGAGTGGAATTTTTCTCACCAGGCAAAGATGTTTTTCCCTAACTTGTTTGTGCCCACGTAATGTACCAGTTTGAATCTCTGCTTCTCTTCTCCCCATCTGTGCTGCTTGCAAAGGGAGGGGAGAAAAGGCAAAAACAAAGCAGGTTGGAAGCGGGTGAGACACGGTCCTTATTCCAGTGGTGGTTAGCTCAGAATCATTCCCTTTCCTTTATACTGAAGTCTTCTTACTCACACAGTGCAGGCAGCATTTGAAGCATATTTCGCTTTCTTCAAATCACTCCTGCAGGAATATGCAACAGTTTCTGTAAAGAAGGGAGGGCAAAGACCTCTGGTTCTCAAGAGGCAGTTCTGTCTGCAGAGAATTTATGCTAATATTTTTATTGGTGCTGTTGCTGGTGTTGGTTTTAGTTAATTTTTTCTGACCAATTGGAAGGATCTGCTTTTTCAGGCATGGCCATCTGTGGTTCTGCTTTAATTAATTATCTTTATTATTCTCTCAATTCACCTAAAAATGAAAATACATCTTTCCCCCCGGAAAGTGTTATTTACTCTGCATTCTATGGCTTGTTTTCATTGCAGCAGACACTGCCAAGTACAGTGGGCTTTTGTTCATTTCAGTAATCATTCTTGGGTCCTGGCATGACTCTTAAAAAATCTCTCATTTACAGAATCTTTGCCATGTGCTTGAACTGTGGTCAGTATGATAACATCAGTATTCACGTCACCCACAAAATAACTCTGTAGCCTTGGCTGTGGCTCCATTGGTTGGAGAATCATACAATATATCAAAAGGTTGCAGGTTCAATCCCCAGTGAGGGGTATATGGGAGGAAACTGATCAATGTTTATCTCACATCAGTGTTTTTCTCTCATCAATATTTCTCTCTCTCTCCTCCCCCCATACCTTCCTCTCTTTCTCAAATCAATAAACATATCCTTCAGGAAGGAATAAAAAATAACTATGTTAACTAGGTGTGCACGTGTGTGTGTGTGTGTTTTATCACATTTTACAGGCAAGAAAACTAAGCTAGAATCCAATGTGTGGATTCAGAGTTGTAAAAACAGATCTTTCTAACATCAGGCATTTATTAACTCACTCACCTAAGAAATGTACTGACAACTTACTATGACCCAGGTAATTTTATAAGTGCTGGGAACACATCACTGAGCAAAATAGACAAAATTCTTTCTCTCATGCGGCTTCATTCTGCTGGTTTTCATGCACAGCTATGCTACCTCTCATATGTCTTATTGAAGCCAGGGGAACATTTGGTCAGAAAATGTTGGGATATTTCACTCTGTAAGTTATGTTCACTCTCTTGTCAGTAAGTTGGCTGGTCTATTTTTGGAGAATAAAGCTCTAATACAAGGTTTGGAGTGCTTTCTTAACTTGTCCTTCTCTGAGTACGTTTCTGCCACCCACAGAACAAGACCCAAAAAGTTGTGTCTTTACTTTGTCACTGTGCCATTTCAACCACCCATGGCCATAGCTGATTGGCTCTTCCCATAGCTAAGTAATTTTCCACCTAGAATGCTCGCTATTTAAAGATAAGTAGTTTAAACTGGTTTTTGACCATCACTCTTGGCTCTGTACACACAGAAGTAGAGGGGATTTGCCTCGATAGTGAGAGAGAGAGAAGAGAATTGTGGAGGAGAGAGAAATTCAGTAGATACATATAAAAAAGCAGCGATACAGAAGCACATAATTCTGGAAAGATAGATGTCCAAGGGGTACTCCCTCAGCATGGTTCCTGAGTGCCCTTGCCAGTGCAAGGGGACAGGCCTGTGAGAATGTGTATCAGGAGTGGTCCTGGGAAGTAGCTCACTGGGATGGGGTTTTGGAGTTGGATCACCCACTACCAGTTGGCAATGAGGACCCCATTGCTGATGGCAAATGGACTGGCAGCAGCCCCTAGCATGAAGGTGCAGCACATGTGCTAAATGGGACTTGACCTGCAGTGAAGTAGTAGAGGTTACATGGGGGAGGAGAGTATCATCTCAGGCAATATCTCAAGCCTTTGAAAGATGCAGGATGATGCTAATTATAATGATGATATTGTGCTGACCATCACCGTTGATTTGAAGAGAGAAAAAGACAAGCTCAGGAGACTTAATAACCAATTTTGAGTCAAGCAACAAGGTCACAGGGTCTCCTTGGCAGCATTTTAAGAGACCTTTATCACCTGTAGCTGGAGGGAAAGAAGAGCTGAGGACTCTGCAGACAATATAATTGGGAGATTGGCAGAACTTTGGAGAAAGCTGAAATTCTTAGCTTATGCAAGCCACCTATGCTAAGTCAGGGCCAACAGAGGAACAGTGTGGCCCTGAGATTGGGATGAAGATATCTTGATAGGTGTACTTGAGCACCTTGAACTTCCAGATCCTCCAAACCCCTCTGTACCTGCAGAAACATCTCACTTCCCTTTGTTGGCAGATAGGGCCATTATACCTACATGCCCTTACCTGTTGCTTGGGGCTATAGAGAAATCTCAAATGAGGCATACGTCTTATAAGATAATGCTCATCTCCAGGATCTGCATCTTCCTCTACTGGTTATCAGATCAATAATGAGGGGCAACAAGTGCCAGACCTGCTAAGGTGTGGGATGGATTAAATGCCATAGGGGCCACATGACTTGGCTATTGTGTTCTAGTTGGGAGTGCAGAGTGGACCTAGTTGGATATTGAGTGTGCAGAACTGAGATGGGGAAAATATTAAACTAGATAATGGAGAGCTTGTTGATACAGAGTCACTCCCCCATGTCACTGGGATGAGCCTTAGAATCTTGGACAAAGTGGTGACCCATATTAAATGGCACAGAGATGCCCCTGGCAGACAGTGGAGGAAGATATCAGATGGCTCAGAGAAGCAAGGTGCTAGGATAGTTCTACTGTATAAGAACAGAAAAACCACAATCCAACTATATCTTTGGAGGGCCCTGAGTGCACTTCATCTACCAGAGTGATAAGGGGCACCCTGGGGTGGGCAGCACCAGTATCACATGGTCCTTGAGAGACTCCAGGAATGGAGGGCAGTCCAGGAATGACAGAAGGGGGTGCTGGTTCAGAACTGAGATTCCTGGTCTTAGTGGGGATAATAGGGTTCCAGACTAGCACAGGCTAGAGGGCAACACTTGGTTGTCAGATGCAAAATCAATTTAAGTACTCTAAAGGGCAGAAGGGACCTGACCTGTGGGAATAGAGGAGATGTCGAATAAAGCCCTCCTTGTGTAAATCGTGAACTTCCAAAGCTTCATTTTAGGCTTGAATTCTGTCAGTTATCTAAGTCAGGAGTCTCCAATCTCCAGGCCATGAACTGATACTGGTCTGGGCCTCTGACTGGGTCACACAGCAGGAGGTGAGCTTAAATGTAATGTGCTTGAATTATCCCAAAACCAGCACCCCCACCCAGGTTTGTGGAAAAATTGTCTTCCATGAAACCAGGCCCTCATGCCAAAAAGGTTGGGGACCACTGATCTAGGGGACCTGGCATAAGATAATCCCTCCTCTAGCCCCCAGACCCAGAACTCTCCTGTCTAAGCCCCAGCAGTTCTCAAAGGACAAGAGAAGAGCCATCTTGCTCTGAAATGTATGTCTGGGTCCCCCAGGGAGTTGCCAGGCAGGGATAGCAGGATGGCAGTGGTTGGTATGAAATCTGCCATCACAGAGCCGAAGCAGACATCTTTACTCAGCCCCAAATGGTGGCCCTGAAAATAAAGCTGGAGTAGGTCAGTGTGAGAGGCACAGTATGGTCCTGTGGTGGCCAGGTGGTCTGTGCACCCACACAGGTGAGGCATGAGGGCTCGGGTGTGACCAGGGTCCCGTTGGGTGAGTTCAGTAACCAATGAGGATCTAACTCTGTCTCAAAGATGAGTCCCAATAAAATAAACATATACTTTTCATAAATGAGTTGGTGCTTTCTACATGGGGTTTTGGGTCCACTTTCTCCCTGGACACTGTTAGGTTGCGTTATTTTTGGTTATGCATGAGAAAAACAAAACTTACATTAAGTTCAGGGCAAGAAGGGAATTTACCCAGTCACAGAATTCAATTCAAAGAAGGGTTAAGGAAGTACAACACAAAAAAGGCAGATAAGCAACTAAACTACAAGGACAAATGGGTTCAGAAACCCATTCTGCTAAGTTTTTCCCCCTGACTCCTAACACTGCTGTTTTCCAGGGAGTCAGGTTCATTGTCTCTCGCTGCAACCAGGCCTCTCTCCTCAGGGATCAAAAAAGAATCAGTGAGTTCTGAGTTTTGTATCTGTGTGGCTTTCCCCTCTGAAAAGAAAATGCCCTGATTATCTGTGGTCCAAAGTGCAAGTATTTCAGGGAATGGAACCTGATCGCTTGTCTTGTGTTTCCTGCTAATCCCTAAGTGAATCAACTGTAGCCCAGGGGGCAGGGGTGTCTTAAAATATGATATTGCCAATGGTGATTCTCTCCATTGGTTTCCATTAGGAAACCTCAGGGAAAGGGGAAATCCCCAGTGGAAGGTGGAGCAAGGTTGCAGAGCTGCTTGCTTTTGGAAGCAGTGGAACTGCATGTGGAATTGGAGTGTGGGATGCCATGAGAGTAGGCTGGTGCAAGCAAAAGAGCTCAGAATCTGAGATTGGGAGGAACAAAAGTCCATGTGGTAGCTGCCCCACTCGGTGAGTGAACAGAACTGGATCACTTACCCTCTCAGAGCCTTTGTTTCTTCACTGCAAAATGGGAGCCATCAATGTCCTGTTTAAAAAGACAAGGTAGTGTCATGGAGTCAGCTCTGTAGGTAAAACAAATCCAGGTTCAAAACTCGGTCCATCTTCTGCCTCTTTCTAGTTGTGGGATTTCACATGATTCTGACATGGTGTAAATCTGTTCACTCATTGGTAAAGTGGTCATGATTATATCTACCTTATTGGGTCATTATGAGAACTAAATGAGATACACATTCAAAGACAAAAAAATCCACAGTAAGTACTCAATAAACATTAGCAACCATCATCATAGCAATGCTAATAACCGTAGTCTGCAAATTCATTAAATGTTGGGATTACATGTTCTGCATGTTCCCTTATTATTATAAAGCTATCCCAGAATAGCTTTAGAGTAATAAACTTGCCATGTTGTCCAAACTTAATATATATTTATAGAATCTTAATATCAAAATTGCCCACCATCCACTTGTAAACACATTGCTCATATATTTAGAATATAAACATTGTGTTTGGACACAGACAGACACCTTCCCCACCAGGCTCACGTTATTATTCTACCTCTGCAGTGGCCATATTGGAAGTGTTCATGTATCTGACCTATACCTCCGCGCTTAGGTCATTATGCTTATAGAGAACTGTGAATTCACACACACCATCAAACGTAATAGGTGTAGGAACATGTAATGAATACAACACTTATCTATTGCTTTTACATGTGAAAACTTATCCAAAGCCAATATATGTGGAGCTTGTATTTTTCAACTTTACCTATCACTCCTCATATAGGTAGATACACATTTTTGAAGAATTTTTGCAATTGCTGTTTTGCTTTATCTTTCTGTTTTTGTGGTGCTGTTGGACATATTTTTCCTAGAATCAAGGAGAAAAGAAACACATGTTAATTTTGTTCTCCTGGAGAGGATGCTGGAAGCCTGTCTCCTGAGGCACACCTGCTCATCTCGGGCTCTGGCTCAGAGCCACGCCTTCTGCAGATTGCTTTGTTTCTAGGAAAATTGCCATAGTTTTTCAATCCCACCTGAAGTAAGGCCTGAAAGGGCCATTTTCATTTCTGATGTTGGTTTCTGGGGCTCATCACTGTCCTTTCTTTGGGAGGGCCCTCAACAAGGCATGGACTCAATAGACCAGATTCCCAGGACAGCGAGCTCTGGAGATAGACCAAGAGTAGAACCTCCCTGTAAGAGAAGAAAGACAAGCCATTTATTATTGTCTTCCGATTTACAACTGTGTCCTTTCTTGCTTACAAGGCTGTGGCAATGTTTGTGTTGAAGGCTTAGAGGAGAAGAATGCTTTTTTCAGAAATAGTTTTAAAGGAGACAAAACACAATCCTGTAATTACCTTGTTTGCTTTCTTTTTCCTCTTTTCTGCCACCCCAATAGAGGTTAAACATACCCATGTTACCAAGTTAGCAGCTGCTTGGTATCAAGTGGGAGCAACAGCTCCATCTTGGAGGGCTGTGTCAGAGAAATTCACAGGCTGCTTCTCTGGACAGTTCATGCAGGGGAACTGTCTCCCACAGACTTCCACTAATCTGATCCCTGAACCCTCCAAAAATTCCCTCCTAGTTCCCAGCAGTATCTACCACCTCAGCATCAGGCTGGAGGTGAGCAGTGCACACAGCACACACAAAATGTGCTGCTGTGGTTGGAGCTGTGTCTGTGGGTGGAGCTCCATCATGGGCAGCTGAGGCTGAGACCAGTGGCCAGACAATGGGAGGCCATGAAAATCTCAAGTAACACATAAGAGGTGTTTGGTATATTGGTTAATTGGTAAAGAGTGGGCTTTTTGGTGTGTCCTTTTGAGGGCCAGTATTGAACAGTGATTAAAAGAATGGGCTTCCAGCCCTGCCTATGTGGCTCCATTGGTTGGAGCATCATGCTTCAGGGATATTCAAACTTTCAGCATCTCTGAGCCAAGCTGGAGGAAGAAGAGTTTTCTTGGGTCACATATTAAATACACAAATACTAACAAAAACTGATAAGCAAATATATAGTTTTAAGTAAATTTATGGTTTTGTGTTGGGCTGCATTCATAGCCATCCTGGGCTACATGCCACCCATGGGCAACAAATCGGACACCCCTGCACCAAAAGGTTGCTTGCAGATTTCATTCCCATCAGTGCACATACCTAGGTTGTGGGTTTGATCCCCAGTCAGGGTATGTACAGGAGACAACCAATCAATATTACTCATATCTCGTTCTTTCTATCTCCCTCTCCCCCTCATCCAGCCCCTGTTCCCCCACCCCCTAAAAAATAAAGGCTTCCAGTCTGACAACAACAACAAAAAATTAGAAAATCCTTGATTTGACACTCTCTAGCTATATAGTGGGGGACCCCCCCCCAAAAAAAACCCCACCAGGATTATTGTCTGGAGGGTAGGCTCCTTGTAGTACTGGCTTTCTCCACTTGGTGAGTGTTCTAGGAACTCATCTATATCAGTGTACTAGCTGGTGGTGGTGTGAGAGGCTGCGTCCTGCCTCAGTGAATTATTTTTGAATGGTCTTTCAAAGTGCCCACTTCATGATGGGTGATTTACGAACATATTTGCTCACACTGTACTGAGCATTCATCAGTTTTCAACCAAAAAACAGCATGACCTCTGTGCCCGACTCTCCCTATTTACCCAATCTCACCCTGAGTGACTTTTTTGTTGTTTCCTTGGGTAAAAAAAAAGTCCTTAAAGGGAACTGTTTTACCAGTGTGGTAGGGGTGAAATAAAAACAGCAAAAGCATGAAGAGGCATCAAAATTGATGAGTTCAAAAACTGTTTTGAGCAGTGGAAAACTGTCTCAGTAGGTGTATTGCATTAAATGGAGAGCACTTTGGAGATGACTGAAATTTAAGCAGTTTTTAAAAATTGTGTAAGAATAAATACACAGTTTTTATAAATTATGGGTGATTTGGGTTCCCCTTCTTATGACTTTGGGCTATACTTTTCTCTCTTATACAGTGAAGCTAAGAAAAGGACCTACTTGATGGGCTTTTGTAAGTAGTAAGTAAAGTAATTCATGATATCTGATCTTTGATAAGAACTCAAAAACTCATAGGTAATGTTATTATTTTCCCCATTTCTGAGATTATTTTGCATTTCTGTGGGAGCAAGACTTTATTTATGGAGCCCTTTAATAAATTTTCTTCCAAGTACCCCCAAGTTGGTTTGGCAGTAATTGACCCTTTCTGTGTAATATTCGAATCACTGAAATGGAAAAAATAGGCTGTCAGAGGAAGGTAGGTAAAGATAGCTACTAACAATTTCAGTAATTAGTTGGGGAGGCTGTGTTTTTCATGTCCTCAAGTTATTCTGATACAGCCTGTCTGTCCACAAGCCAACATTCAGAAACTACTTTCATGTACTAAAACTATCTTAAACCACAGCTTTGACATGGCTAGCCCTGGTAACAATGGGATTTGTGAGCTCTGGGATGGCATTTTTCTTTTACAACCTCCCTAAGGCAAACTGGCAAATGCACACACACTAATACAGATTTTCTTTTTTTCTTGAGGGGTGGGCAAAGGGTCAGACACAGGAAAACAGTTGCAAGGCCATCAGCTGCATGAAGTTAATTTGTTTGGAGAATGTATACAATGGAGAACTAATGTGGTTTCCCCATATCTTCCTGGGTCTCATGCATATTCTTAGTAACAACAATTTTGAAGTGTCTTAAGATCTTCCCAGGTCTCATGCATCTTCTTGGTAACAACAATTTGAAGTGTCTTATGTTGATGCAGCTCTAAGTTACTCTCTGGGGTGGCTGCCTGCCTTGTGGGTTAGGAGGGCCAGTGCTGTCTGTGTGGCCAGCATGCTCGGCTGGCTGTCTGGCCTCCCCCACTGCTGACTCCTGTGTCTACTCAGGGAACAGTCACTCAATCTTAATAGCAGCCTCAGCAAAACCTACTTATGAAGACAAATCCAGTGGTCATGCAAAATTAACATCCAACTTGAATACTTTCCAAAACCAAGCTGAAATGGCTTTTGGTTTATCCATAGTAGTGGATTATCCACCCCACTGCTCTCCTATTAATGACGTTTTTTGGAGTTCACCGTCCAGAAAGTCTCCAAATGGTGACTGGGCACTGTTGCAACTCAGGTGCATACAGTTCTAGAACATGTTACTCTGTAAGCCACGGGGGGAACTGTGGTGAGACCCCCTAGGTCAGTGGTCCTCAAAGTGCGGTCACAGACCAGTGGCACTAGTGTCACTTGGTAACTTGTTAGAAATTCAAGAGGATTATTATTAGCTTTTTGTATAATTAGATGTACATAATGAAAAAATTATAGTATATAAAATGAGCTACTTTATGATGTGGTGTGTCTCCAACCACTAGAAGTCTGTAAGTAGAGGCTGAATAAAATATCAGAGGGTTTTAGAAGAAATTCTTGCTTTAGATGTGGCATTGAATGAGAAGGCAGTGAATGTTGCTTCTAACACTCATGTTCTTTGCTCCTATCCACAGGAAAAAAGTTCTGTTTTAGTCTGGATCTTACAGATAGACACATGCTAGTTACAGATCTCAGTCACATTACTTTTAGATCCTTGTGAATCTTTCCCTGAGTTTTGCTGAAGTTCCCACATGCACTCCAAATAAGTTTTTAGAACACCATTTTCCTAGTTTGTCTGCAATCAGACCAATCAATAGCAATCAAACCAATCGATTAAATTTGTAATCAGAATTTCTGAGGTTTCTAAAGACTTTAAAAAATAATGAAAACAAAATAAGTGAACCTGTGTTAGGGATGAGATTAAAAACTGTTTTTGTTTCCTGGCTGGGTGGCTCAGTTGGTTGGTACCTCATCCTGTACAACAAAAGGCTGTGGGTTCAATTCCCGGTCAGGGCACATGCCCAGGTTACAGGTTCGATCCCATGTCAGGGCATGTACAGGAGGCACCTGATCAATGTTTATCTCTCACATCTTTGATCCTGGCTCTCTCTCTCTCTCTCTTCCTCTCCCCCTATCACTGCCTTTCTCTGTCTCTAAAATCAGTGAACATATCCCTGGGTGAGGATTAAAAAAGAAGAAACAGGTGTTTTGCATTACGGTTTAGCTGCTTCATGGTTTCCTTGTCATCACAGGAAAGTTACTATTAACATGATTCATCAAATTTTAGTTGAAACTGTTATTGTCTTGGATGATAATAAGGAATTAACCTTTGTGTAGCACTTTGGAAGGTACAAAGGGCTTCCACATACAAAAGCACACTTTCTCCTCATAGTGACCCATGAGCATTTGTGATTATTGTTACTCTCATCTTAGGAAAGAAGACCTGGTTTTGAAGAGTTCAGTTACTTACCTAAGATCACTCCACTGGTTATGATGCAGGAGAAAATGGAGTCCAGCATTGACTTTATAAAGTCCATGTTTTTTCCTCCGTATCCTTGGTTCCAAAATGTTTTCACCTTGGACCCTCAGTTATTGATGACCCCAAAAATGTTTTGGTCGTGATTTTTATGTCTATAAACATTTACCGCATTTGAATTTAAAAATGAGAAAAATTTAAAAATACTACTTATTACTTCATTTAAAATAACAGTAATACCCTGGCTGGTGTGTCTCAGTGAACTGAGTGCTGACCTGTGAACCAAAAGGTCACCAGTTCGATTACCAGTCAAGGCACATGCCTGGGTTGTTGGCCTGGCCCCCTGATTGAGGGTGTGTGAGGAGTAACTGATCAATGTTTCTCTCACACATTGATGTTTTTCTCCATCTCTTTCTCCCTCCCTTCCCCTGTCTCTAAAAGTAAATAAATCTTTAAAAAAATAACAGTAATAAGCCCATTACTTGGTCATATAAATGTATTTTTACTTATATCATATTTTCTAAAACAAAAGGTGAGAGCAGTTACGTTCTCATACATTTAAAAATATCTCTTTTTTCTGTTATTTCTTTTTTTAAATTTTATTTAGTTATTTTTCAAGTACACTTTTTGTCTATTTCTCCCATCCCAGCCCCCCCCCATGCTCCCCACCTCCCTCCCATTTCCTCCCCCACAGTCCTCGTCCCTGTGTCTTTCATACTGGTTCCTCCAAATCCCTCCCCTTAAAAATATCTCTTTACATTTGGATTAATAGAAGACAACTTATCATTTTTCTTTTGCATTTAATTAGTTGTAGGATGATGTTTTGGTTGAAGAGTATGAAAAGTTTGACCACCCAGAAATATGTGGTTAAAAAAAAGAAGGCACATTGTAATAACTTTTACAGATAATTGTGGATTTTTTTGATACTATAGCAAAACTCAATAAGGGACAGTTTCTCAAGGATCAGTTGTGATATACAGAATCTGAACCCTTTTCAATGAATGTTCTTACTTTGTTACAATAAAATATAGTTATCTACTTGCATTCTGGGTGGATATTTTATCAATGCATGGTTTCATGACATCATATTCCAGTTATTTGAAAAATATTGATTCACTGAACTATGAAGAATTTTCAAATACTGTCTCATTTTCTTAAATAGTGTAAAAAATTACATCTGTTAATGACACCATTGATCTCATTAAAAAAATCCTTACATATTGGAAACCTGTCAAGTTCATGGCTGTACACACAACATATTCAAATTTCTCATTTTTTCATTCAAATTTTATCTTTAACAACAAATGTTAGTTTTTTTCCCTTAAAGTGACAGGCTCACTTTACTCTTCTCAAGAAATTTTTAAGAGAAGATCTTTATGTCATATTTCCAAGTCTGAATAATTAGAGTTTACATTTCACAATAAAAAAGATAGTTCAACTTGCAATTCACACGCAGACACAAGCATTTTTCCTCAAGACAGTCATCACACTTTGAAATGCAGCAGGAATGTCTTGGGCACATTTCCTGTTTCATAATTTTGTCACATACAATATTAAAAAGACATGTACTCAAGATGGAGATTTAATAAAATTAATAATTTATACTGCTTTAACAAGAATAAAATTGCTTTTGAAAAGTACAAGTGCATGGTGGTCAAGAATACAATAGTTTTCCACTAGAACAATCTGGTGCCACTGACTTAATACATGCAAAGGCACCAGTAAGTTTGCTCACCACTGCTTTTGCACCATTAATACAAATTCCAACCCAGTGCAAAGGTAACATCTTAGTATTATCATGAACAGAGTTTTGAAGGGTGCCCTAGAGGGGGCCTTTGATATTCATGAAAGAATGGCTACCCTACATCAAGTCATCTTTCTCTTTAGTAGCTGGAGTTCGAAGAACTCAAAACTACTCTATATGCTAGAGTCAACAGTGATGGTGCCAAACTTCTTAAATGGCTGACACTATTATTTTTTACTTTGTTCTTCTAGTGGCCCATTTTGAGCTGTTGTTCTTTCATACTATACTTGTTACATGCTATTGAATCAGACCCAGTCCCTTGCTACCCTATGAATGAATGATATCCACAATATGCTGTCCCTGGTTGTCCTGCTCAGCTCCTGTAGACTCATGCCTATGGCTTCTTTTATGGAGTCAGTCCATCTTGCATTTGGTCTCCCTCTTTTCCTGCTGATTTCTATTTTCCACCATTGCTGTCCTTTTCAGAGAATCCTGCCTTCTCATGATGTGTCTAAAGTCAGACAACTTCAGTTTGGTCATCTTTGTCTCTGGTGATGTTTCTGGCTTTCCTCTAGGACCTTCTTGTTCATCTGTTTGGCAGTCCAGGGTATTTGTAGAGCTCTCCTCCACACCATATTTCAAATGATGCATTTTTTCCTCTCTGTCACCCTTCTTCACTGTTAAACTTTCATATCTGTACATTGTTTTGGGGAATACAAGGGTGTAAATAATCTTAGCCTTGGTTTCTAATAATATATCTTTGCCCTTAGTAATCTTTTCTAATTATTCCATTCCTGTCCTTCCAAGTTTCAGCTTTCCCTAGACTTCTTGGCTTCAGTGTGTATTTGAATTGGTGACTGAACCAAGGTAAACAAAATTTTTTTAACAATCTGTATGTTAGAGTTGTGTATTTCTTCTGTAGACATGAGGTTTGTCTTCTTGGTGTTCAAATACTACATTGCCGTCCAACTAAACACTTTGTTCTTTTAACTCACTTTGTTCTCTCTAGCTTCTGGGTCCTACTGCACTGGTCCTACTGCAGAGAGCAATACTCCCCTTTAAACCATGAGGATAGCTCATTTGCAGGTATATGCTTAAGTATCATTTTCCCAAGGACATGCATATTGACACACTCATTGACACCTTTATTCACACATACATTTAAATACCTCTTATATGCCAGAGAATAGTCTAGGTATTAGACATGCATTGGTAAATACTGAGTACTTCTTATCTGTTTAATGTATGTGTTCTTCAGAAAACTCAGGTCTGTATCCTTCACCCCTATATCCTCAGGCCCAGCATAGTGCCTTTTTTGCCTGTTGCATAAAATACACTTGTAAATATGCAGTGTGTTATATATATTTCACAGTCTACAGCACAGGTGAGAAAAATTAAATCTCTGTGTCATGTATCCCTTTTACCTATCAGCAGAAAAACATAATTTGATTAATTTGGAAACTCCATTAGTTTTATATTTAAAAGAAAAGTGGGTCAAATTCAGAGTCTCCACCTCATCGTCCCTGGTGTAGATTTTATCATCTAGGGTTTATTCAAGATTACATTATTTGTGGGGATAGATGTCATGCTTCTAGGTCTGGATTCATTTACTTCAGCACCCACTGAGATATACAATAATACTGATAGCCTCTATCTATTTTGGCACCTGCAGGTGAGTTGTATGTGCTTCTACCACAAAACCTGCTCGAAATGGATGCAATATATAGTTTATCCTCACTGTTTGTAGATTCCATATTTGTTAGTCTGCCTACTTGCTCTAATTTATTTGTAATTCTAAATTCAATCCATGCATTTTGGCACCTGCTGCTGAGATAGGTGGAATCCTCCTGCATGAACCCTACTGGGACTAATGTCAATATGCAGTCAGTGTTCATTTGCAGATTCCACATTTGTGCATTTTCCTGTTTGTTGTAATGTGTTTATAATCTAAAATCAATAGCCACAGTGCTTTCTTAATCACACACAGGCATGCTCAGAGCAGTGACAAATTGGAGTTACTTGACATACACATTCCCAGTAGAGGTCGAACAAGGTGACACTAGGCCTTTTTATTTTGGCTCTCATAACATGTGTCCTTTTTGAGTCTATTCAGTGCTGTGTTTTCCTCTTGTTGCTGGTGATTTCACTGTTTACAGTGGACCCCAATGACAGTGCTGTCTAGTATTTCTCAGCACCAGGAGGCTGTGATGTGCCTTATAGGGAAAATGCATAAGTTGGAAAAGTTTCATTTAGACATTAGTGATAGTGTTGTTGGTTATGAGTTCAATGTAAATGAATTAACAATTACACATGACATTGTTTCTTTAAACAAGAAGACACAAAAAACAAGGTTATATATTGACTGGTTGACAAAAACCTTGTTACCCGAGGTTCACAGGAACCTAACTCTGCATTTCACCTAGGCCTGCAGATTTGACATTTGCTCACTTTATATCTGTGACTACTTTATAGAACATAACTGTCCCACATAATGAAAGTTGATGTTGCATTTTCCTGACACTCTGTGGTCACTACGCAGAGAGCCATGGCCCTGAATTCTGTTTCTCACTCCACAACACACTCATTGTGTAAAGGACCTGGAAACTTTTCAAAGTAATGTCTCTTAGGTATAGGATAGACACCTGACTAGTCCCCTTTCTTCCTACTGTGTTGTGGTTTGGATTGTGTCCCTAAAAACAATGTGTCAGAGTTTTAACTGCCAATACCTGTGAATGTGACTTTCTTTTAAAAATAGGGTCTTTGCAGATGTCATGAAGTTAAGGCGAGGACATATTGGACTAGTGTGGGCCCTGTTGAAGGGTGAGAAAGTGAAGAAGAGTGCATAATAAAAGCTTGCTTTAGACTTAGGTGGGAAACCCTACCCAGCTAGGCAACAGAAGATTTGAAAATTGTACCCCAGGGCATGACTTGACCACAAACCCCAGAACCAATCACCAACCAGAGCACGAGTTCCTCTAGTTCCATACGAGCTGATCACGAGCTCTGTGGGCCGATCCTTAGTAAGACCACGAGCCCTGGTATAGCCCTGAGCCAATTGCTAACCGCCACCTCTCGCTTCTGCATAACTGCTTGCTTGCTCCGCTCCTATAAAAACCCTAGCTTGTAAGCGTTAGGCGAGACTCTCATTTGCAGCCATTTTGGCACCCGTGTTTCCAGAGACACGCTGAGAGTTCGCCCCTGAGCAGGTAAAACCTTGAAACTTTGGCCAATAAACCATCTTTGACTACCCGACAGTCTCCGACCCTTCTCCTCCCTTCTTGCTCGCAAGGACTGGATGTTAACAGCCCTAAATTTAATAACTGGTGTCTTGGTGAGGATAGGGAGGTTTGCATACAGAGACTCTCAGGGAAGGAGGCCACATGAGGAAGGGGACAGAGATTGTAAATGCAATATTTATGATGCCACAAGGCAAGGAGCACCAGGCATGACTGGCAGCTCTTGGAAGCTGGGCAGAGGCATGAGACACATTTCTCCCCAGAACCTCCAGAAGGAGCCAGCCCTGTAGACAAGTTGACTCTGGACTTCTGGCTTCCAGGACGAGGAGGATAAATTCCTATTGCTGTAGGCCACCCAGTCTACAGTACCTTGTTACAGCAGCTTTAGGGAACTAATGTACATCCTTTAGCACTTTCAGGTAGTATCATGGAAGAGATTCAGCAGAGAAGAGTTCACATGAGACAAGGGCATTTCTTCCAGTGCACCCTGGTAGTTCAGGACTGGCAAGTCCTCTGTTAGTTAACTGGAAATTCCAGCCTCCAGTTTTCAAGTAGCGGGTGTCACCGAGCCAAATAGGACCCTGGAGATCAGGCTTGTGGAAAAGTTTCTGCATTCCAATAACCTTGGATCAAATGCTATTTAAGGGGAGAATACAAATATTAATGTACCACCAGCTTCAGAAACTTTCAACTGGCAGGAGCTGGCAGAGAGCAGTGCATGTAGGGAGACCCTGTGGACGTGGGTCTGACACTCTTGCTGGCTCACCTTAGGGATGAATCCTCCCTCAAACAGACCTGGGGGCTTTTCTGATGGGCTCTGAGGTGGGCTGTGGTGCACCAGAACCTGTTTGCCCACCTTGGGGCAGCATAGGGTTCTGTCCACTGTCTCTTGAGTAGGCTAGTAGGGGAGGGGACTGCTGATTAGAGTTCCCTTTCCTGTTGAGGTTCCTGGAGATCGGCCTATGCAAGGATAGCTGCTGCTTCTGGAGTGGAGCTTCCATGCTTCCATAGGAGTCTCCCTAAAGTTGAGGAATTGGACTCATGTGGCCCCACTCACAGCTGCTGCAGGGGCCACACAATCCCATGAGCCTTGCAGGAAATCTTTGAGTGGAGGCACCTTCCCCACAGTTTGGGTTATTTACAGGGGCTCCAGAGCCTGAGAACCAACCCTGCATAGGAATGAGCTGAAATCAGGCAGGTTGTACCTGTACCGGTGTCTGGTTCTGCCTCCAGGCATGTGGATCATTTAGAGATTGCTCAGAATAGCCCTCAGTGACAAGCTGCAGCTAGAGAGCTGGGAGCAGTGATAGTCTATCCTCCAGTGGCTGAAAGAGCACCTCTAAATGCAATTTTTAAGCCACAAATTATGAAGATTGTAGGTGTGCCAGCTGCCATGTGACATGCTTAATAAGACTTAATTCGTTACATTCTAGCAGACCTAAGATGGAGCAACTATCATTATCCTCACTGTACATAAAAAGACTCCCAAGGGTAATAGAAATTGAGTAGATTTTCCAGGTGACAGCTAGTTGGTGATGGACCCTGGTTGCAAACACAGCTCTACTTGACCTCCCACATGAATAACTCCTGAGCAGAGCTTGAGATACATGTGGGTGTTACACACATATAGATGTAGAGATATGATTCTGGTATAAATATATAAATTGGAATACACATGTATGTTGGATCCAGAACTCAAAATAAATATATACATATATGTATGTAGTTAGGTTCTTAGGTTAGAATAAAGTCTATGCATGGCATAACACTAATATCAATATCTTACATAGATATACCACTAGTTAGTAAGAAAGATCTATAAAACCAGGAACAATTTCTGTTTTTCTTTCCAATGTGTGCCAGAGAGTAGTATAGTATCTGGCACAAATGTATACTCAGTAAATATTTGTTGAACAAGTACATGAAAGGAATAAATGAGTGAATGCCATTATTATGTTTATTGCAAAATTCACATCCACTTCAACGTTTTGATTCCCAGCACAGCCTCAGAAAGTGGGCAGAGTAAAGGTGGTCATGCTTGCCTTGCAGACATGGAGCTGAACTTGCATTTTCTGAGTGCTGGTCTTGGCTCTCCCCATTCCATCTTTCCAATGTGGCAGAAGTAAATCAGGGGCCTATTACCTTTGGTTCAGCCATTACTTCTTACATTCTTGTTTTCATAAACATAATTCAAGCACTAGACAAGTGTGGGTGATTGCCAAAGAACAGACCAAGAATTACATGAAAATTCCCAAAGTTTCTACTTTTATCCTTCAAATGCACAGTCAACATGCTGTGATCTCTTCTTACTTTGGGGAAGAGTAGCTGCCACCATTTGAACAGGTAAGCTTGGAGCTGGAACTTTGCCTTCTGGAACTAGAGGTCTTGAGATGATTCCTAAAGTACATTCCAGCAATGTTCATCCATTTTTCTGTGTCCTCAGTGATGCAGAGACTTTTCCATCATAGGACATATTCATAGGACTCAAGCACATTAAGGAATAAATCCTCCTATGGGAAAAGAATAGTAGATATAGATATAAATGTACCTATATATATATAAACAGATATATGAAAGCTCACAAACATCTAATTTTTAACTATAATCTCAGTTGTGAATGATATTGAAAAAATATTATTGTATGAAAAATTAAATGTTACATATATGCCTCACTGCTCCTAGCTTTTCATCTGTCTCTTCCACATTGTCCACAGGCAGGACAGTCAATTCCCAACCCTTCCCTAGGGGGTCATATTCTGTAATGAAGGGTTCAGAAATGGTAAAGACCTATCAGAAACCAAAAACAGTATTTTAGCCTTATTACTATCTATTATTTTTCTCAGGAAAGAGATAGCCTAGTTAACTAATTTCTCCAAAGAATTCTCTGGACCTGAAGTACATCTCTTAAAGGATGTTATTGGGATCCATTACAAATTGGTGAAGTGCACCTCCCAGGATTCAAGCTAGTTCTTTTATTTATGCGTCTGATCCTTGGGACCCTTGCTTTTGTTTCAAATCATCATCATAAAGCTATTCTCTTCACAGTAATGATATTTTGTCTTTTTAAACTTAATTTTGGAGCTCTTAAATCTTTATATTAATAGTCAATTTCTCTTTCTCCTTATCTACACTCTGACCAACTCTCAAGTTTGATGGATTTGACTTCCTAGTTTCTCTTGATTCTGTTGTTCCTGCTCCTACTATAGTCTTACCCTCCTCTTCTCCCACAATACTCTTATACTATAATGATTAAAGTTGAAAACATCTTTTCAAATTTGATAATCCATCATCTTTAAGAATCTTTTTGGAAAGTGCATCTCGACCAATACATTTTGATTGTGCTTTCTCCTGAAGTTCTCTGGCAATAGATTTCTTGTTGCAAATATATTCTGCATTTTACCATAGTTACCTGTGCCCTGTCTCATTCTTTTCATTGGAATATAAAAAGCATCAGGCCCTTGAGAGCTTTCAGTGTATTGAACTGTTAGCTTTGCACCTCAGAGACAGTCTAAGAGAAACTTAAGTGTTCTGGAATCAGACTGCCTAGATTTGAATCCCAGCTTTGATATTTTGACATGTATGTCCTCGAACAAGTCACTTAACTGCTTTGAAACCACAGTTTATTTATCTAACAAAGAATAATAACTACCTTTGAAGTATGTATTTTAATATAAAGCCTTCATCAGTGTCATTTGGCACATAGCAAATGTTGGTTCATTCAGTTTGCTTAGCCACTGTGTTTCTGAGCAGGTCCTCTGTGTCAGATACTGCTTTTGGCTCAGCAGATCCACAGCAGTGAACAACACAGAAGAGTGCCTTGCTTGCACAGGGTGCAGATTCTAGTAGGAACAGACAGAGTGCTGAAGTTGATCTTAAGGAGTAGCATGGTCGTACCAGTGGTTTTCAGCTCGTTTCCATCCTGATCTATAGGCTCCCATGCCATATTGGTTGTTAAAGACCTTGCATGCAATTCCAGATACAGATACTTAATAATTGATGCTGAAATGAAAGTTATGAATGAAACACCAGTATGATAAATATGATACTCCAATGTGAAATGTGAGGTCATGAAATAAACATTTCAGCAGTGGTGTTGAGATCCACTTTTATATCTACGAAAACCCTCCCTGTCAATGAACATAAAAATCAGCAATTGAAGAGAATTTTTGCTGAGAGTGTTTAGGATTCTCCAACTGCATCAGAGAATCCTTTTTGGAAAGATGAGCCTGCTTTCCCCCTGAGTTAGGAGAAGAATTTTAAGAAGTCTAATTAGAGTATAATATGATTTTTTTAGTTTGTGGAACACAGTAGGCTTGAGTATGATTTCTTCTAAAAATCCCAAAACTGAAATATACATGTATGTTGGCTAGCTGCTTTGATAGTGGACTGATGGAACACTGAGCCCCCTGCAGACCTTGAGTTTATTGAGGAATGTAATATTTAAATATTCCCCATGGATAGAATGTGCATGAAAATGCAGGGGAAGGGATGATGATTTAAAATCTATCTAGCAGGGCTGAAGGGAAGACTTAACAGCCCTCAGAAGAAAGAACTTGAGGTGCCAATGAATGCCTATGTCCAAGGCAGAAGTAAATGGCCAGCTGCAGTAAAGATGCCTGTATACTCCTCCGTGATCAAGATTGACTGGACAGTTCAGATACTTATCAGGTATCCACTATTCTTATATAAGTAAACAAGGTAATTTGAGAGAGTGGTGAGAGGCATGGAGAAGTTAAATTGTGGCAATTTAACAGAGATTGACTGGAGTAAGACAGAAAGCGGAGAGAGGATTGATATAGGCAAAATCAGAGTCTGAGGGAGAGTCTCAGTGCAGGTGATAACAGGCTGGCAGGAAGTAGGAAAGCAGATGGTGTTCTGGATACTGAGATGGCTCTGAAGGAAACAGGAGCCCAAAGCACCAGGGCCACTGGTTGGGAATGAGGGTGACACATTTTAGACAGTGTTCAGAAGTTCTGGAAGGTGGGAATGATGGAAAAACATGAGATGTCATCAGAGAGGACTGTAGGGGCAGATCAAGTAGGGCCTTGAAGGGCATGGTAAGGAGGTGAGTTTTTATTTCCAGTAGAAAAGGAGCCATGAGAGAGTATTAAGCAGGTAGTGACATGAAATGATTTACATTTAAAAAATATCTCTTACTTTTGAAGCAACAGAAAACTGCAAATTACAGAGATAATGGAGTGATCAGAAACTCGGGGGAGATAAGACTTGAGCTGGAAACTGAAACATTTGGATTGGATTTAAGGAAGAGGGGAAGAACTGGTGAAAGTTGAGGGTAAGAGCAGACACAGGTCAGGGGCAGAGAAGTATGACAAAGCACAATTTCCCTCCAACACAAACAAAACCCAGGGCTTTGGATTCTGAGCTGTAGCTTGGTTGCTGGGATGGATTAAAACTGGCCGACCAAGGGTCCAGAGGAAGACACCAAGATACAGAGTCCAAAAAAGCCAAACCAAGTGTCCAACTGTGATATCTATCCAGAGAGACCCACTGAAAACAAGACTGCAGGAGTGAGGGAGCTGGATAGAAGTCAGGAAGATTCCAAAGGATGGCAGGCTTTGGCATCTGAAAAGAGTGCCTAACTATCTGAGATGCAGGAATAGGTTTTATATTGCCTGTGGCTATAGACAGAGAGAAAGCCATTAATAGTAATGAGGCAGATCAGAGCTATACTTGCCTGATGGTGGGCAACTGTCCTCACCATGCCATTGGCAATTTCTTGCTCAGGGGTCCTAAAATGTCAACAAGCCACTATACAACAACTCCATGGCATTTCTATTCATGTGCCTTTCCACTTGTTTGTGTGATTAACTAACATCTGGCTCCACAACCAGATGGTCAGCTCAGTAAAGCCAAAGGCCTTTCCTGCTTTTTCCCACTGATCTATCCCCATCGTTAGACCAAGCACACAGTGGTTACTCAAGCATTTGCTGAATAAATAAATGAATGCTGCCTCACTTCCTACCCAATTCATGAGTTTATATCTTGCCTCTCCTGATTCCAAACAGACTAGTACCCTTGTAGATTGTGAGAGACTCAAAGATTTATTCTTTAATTAGTTTCTTCATATATCCAAGAAAATTTGAGTGACACTGTGTGTTACCCACTGCGAAAGGTGTTCATTGATACAATGATAAACAGGACAAACCTGCCCCCTGTTCCCAAGGAACTTAACACTTAGTGGAGACTATTAAACACATAATTGTGCACAGGATATTTAATTTTAATTAACATATGTGCTAAGGAGGGAAAATGCAGTTTGCTATGCATAGAATAAAAAAAATTCATGCTCTACTCCCAAAGAAGAAAAATACTATCTGGAAGGAAGAAAGGAACCACAGTTTTCGTTTTTATTAGTAATGTGTATGGTACTCTAGCACAGACCCATTCATAGTAGTTCAGTGCCTGTCGGCGTGGCAAATCAATGCTGAAATACTTGACAATACACACTAACCATGCTAATCAGTATGTTCTACTAATATAGCGCTGAAGCCATGAAGTCCTCATTATAGTCCCATGGGTGCAGTGGTCAGGGAATTACTGAAGAGACTTTCCATAGTGTAGGATATTAGACATCTCTTTTCCATCTGTCTGTGCACTCAGAGACTTTGGCTCTGTGCCTGTGTCAGAAATCAGATTGATTAGTATAGAAGTACTGAACTCAAATGTGTGCAGAGAGTACCAGCTACCTCTGGTGATTATTGTAAGATTAGAATCTCCTTAGAGATTTTAAGTGGGGCCAGATGGCCATCTACATAAAATCACTAAAGAAACTCAGGGGAGAAAATGAAATTTAGAAACATAAGTAGATAATTGTAGGGAAATAGAAAGACCAGGGCAAGGATGCCAGGATTTGCTAAGTTCAAAGGAAAATGTATCTTGTTGCTTAGCTGACCATGAAACCATATCCCTTATGGATACAAGTTACCTTTGCTGGTCCTTCTTCCTGGAATGCTTTGCTCTTGTCTCTTTCCCTATTTTCTATATTTTTATGCTTTTTAAATGTCAGCCCAAGAGACTTTCCTTGATGATCATTTATATGTTGGACCCTCCCCACTTACTCTTTCATTACCCTATTATGTCCTTCATAACATCACAATCTGCATTTATCTTGTTGTTTATTTGTATACTTTTACATTATCTTTCTCCCTCACTAAAATAAAAAGCTTAGTTCGTGAGGTCAGGTATTGTAAACAGATTCTGTATCGTTTGTTACTTTAAACTCAAAGCCATTGAGCAGGGCAAAATCCTACATAAGCATTTATGAAGAATGGAATATATGTTGATTGGCTATAGTAGAGATTACAAGGATTCCATTTTTTAAAAAGATTTTATCTATTTTACAGGGGCAGGGAGGAAGAAAGAAAGAGAGAGAAACATAAATGTGTGGTTGCCTCTAGTATGCCCCTATTGGGTACCTAGCATGCAACCCAGGCATGTGCCCTGATCAGGAATAGAACCAGCAACCCTTTGGTTCACAGGCTGGCACTCAACCCAATGAGCCACACCGCCAGAGCACGATGCCATTTTACATTGGTGAAAATCACTTGGATTTTCAAGGCTTATAGAGAAGGAGATTCTTTAACTTTTTTTCTTTACCTATTCCCTTATTTAACCACTCCTAAGAGGTTTTTTGTGCATGTTTGTGCCTTATAGTATATGTCTATTTTTTCTTTTTCCAGCTTTATGGAGGTATACTTGACAAATAAAGATGGTATATATTTAAAGCACACAACATGCTGTTTCAGTATACAAATACACCGTGAAGTGGGTCCCACAGGAAAGCTAATTAGTATATCTAGCACCTCACAGTTTTGATTGTGTGTATGTGTGATGAGAACACTTAAGATCACTCTCAGCAAATTTCAAGTATGAATATAGTATTATTAGATATATTTACACTGCTGTACATTAAATCTCCATAACTTATTCATCACACATTACTGGAGTTTGTTGTTGTTTTTTTATGTTTGTTTTCTAATCAAAATCCTCCAATGCTTAAGCTGAAAAGTTCTGTCCTCTGCTTAAAAAAATGGCCTCACAGGAATATCTCATTTTCTCAGTCTGCCTCTCTTTAAACAACCCACTCCCCAACCCTATTTTCTGATATGGTAGGAAGAACACTGGACTGTGTGTTGGAAAAAATATTAATTTGCCATTGAAATGGTGGTTGCAAAAGCCCTTCTCTCAGATTTGTCATTTGTAAGGTGAGGGAGTCAGACAGATGATAACATCAAGTGTCTCCTAAGTCTGAGATGCTATGACTCACAGGTTTTATATTTAAATCTTTTATTCATGCTTCTGCCTACTCTTTCCAAAGGTCGGAAATGAATGACAGATGCTGAAGACAGCTCTTGTCTGAAGCTCAAGTTGATTGGGAGGGTAACCTTGGTGTTCACTCAGGTCTTAATCCTGCTGACCTGGCTATAAAGAGCTGTACACCTGTAAATTATGTGGGGACTTTAACTATTAAAATTTGCTCATCTCCATTGAGATGCTTCTGGAAACTCAGACATAGTTTTAATTCTCAGAATTTCAGAAGCAGCCATGAATTTGGCCAAAGCAAAATGCCAAGGAGTTACTTTTTAAGAAAAGGGTAACTTTCTAATTGGGAATAAATCAAGAAGTTTCATCATTTTTACCAGAATCTAACTTCCTATCAGAAATATGGATATTTCTCTTTTTAACAAAACATTTTTTTTTTTGGCATTGAGTTAGACATCAGAGAGGTGCAGGAAGGACCCTGGTGGAGATGGAGGGTATGGTAGGGAAGAACTTACACTCTGGACTTAGATCAGTGTTTGGACCACTTAACTCATCTGTAACCTTTGGCAAGTCATGTAACCTCTCCCAATCTCCAATTTCTTGTTTACACAGTGTTAATAACAGTGCTGGCATCATAGTTCTGCTTGAGTTTTAAATGAGATCATATATATAAAAATATTTATCACATTGCATGGTTCATTATCAAGTGCTCCATAAATATTTACCATAACTATTACTGTGTTATACTCAACAAATGTTTGTAAACAGCATTAATAACAAGGTTGAGTAAAGAGTTTCCCTATACTATTCAAATCCCCTCTTCACCTTCACACACACATTGCTTGTTTAAACTATAAGTATGCTAACAACAAGGTATACTTTGCAATGTAACAGTATACCAAAAACTTCCATCCTGTTATGAATTATTTAAAAATATGGAAGAGAGAAAACTACTCATTAGTGGAAGTCCCTCACGCAATCTATTTCCTAGAACTGTCTTCTCCATTTCCTGCATTAAAATGTATTTGTTCATTGTGTTCAATTTATGATGAATAAAATATGGGCTCAATATTTTTACCATGTGTACTGGAGGTTACAATGAAAATATGAAGTCTCATATCCACCCTCAAAGAGCCTATAGGACAGTGGTTAAGAGCACTGGCTTCAGATTATACTCACCCAGTTTCAAACTCTGGCCTCCTTGTCTCCTAGCTATATGAACATGGGGAAATTATTAACTCTGAGCATCAATTTTCTTATAAAATGTAAAACCTTCCTTATATGTTCTTGTGAATATAGTTCACATAATGAATATAAGGTAATTTTTGGAGAACATTAAGCAGACTTCCTAATATTGGCTAATACAGCCTAATAAATGACTTATTATTTATTATTGTCACTGAAATATACTATAGTATACACTTTAAAAACACCCCATTTTGATCATCCCATACTTATAAATATTGCCATTTCTACCCCCTTATTAATTGAGTCAGTCTAGGCTTGTAGACAAGTCAGTAACAACAACAATGACAACAAAGCCTTCAAATATCAGTGGCTTAATACAACAAAATTGTACTATTCTTGTTGACCTAAAGTCTTCTGTGCTCCAAACACCTCCTCAGGTCAGCTGTCCTCCATATGGTCACTCAGAAATACAAGTTGCATTGATATAAGTTTTGTCTCCACCAACTCACCACAAGAAGACACTTCTATGGGTCCAGAGTATAGGGGACCAGTTTGTCTTGGCCTGGCAAATGTGACTCAGCTCTGCATAGAAAATTTATAGATGTGAAGCAGTGGGCAGAACCCAGACTTGCAAACTGAGTTTTCCCGTGGGAATCGGGCCTAGAAAACACTTACAGATTGTTATAGCTTGCTCTTGCTAAAAACTCTCTCACCCTGGTCTAAAGCAACAGATGTATATTGTCTATCTTCAAAGTAATTTTTAAAGCTTGTGTGAGCTCTCCCAAGGACAGAGCTAATGAACTCATTGCCATCCCCCTCTGCATTATTTTTATTTCCTTGATTGTACCTAGAATGTAGACAATAATACTCTATGTGATATATAATAAATCTTTGTTTGATGTAAGACCCTAGGAAAATAATAAAAACCTGTCTAGGCAAGGGCCAGGGCACTTCCCTCTTGAGGGAGTGACTGAGGCATCCAGAGACACTCTCCACTTGAGAGAGCAGCCATGCCTGTTCCCTTTTTCTGCACAGGATTGTTGTCACCTGTGCATTTATTCTTGTCATGAGCCACAACAGGCAGTCTCTGCTGGATGGGGTGTGCTACACCAGAGTGTAAAATGGGCATAGGGAGCTCTAGTATTGTCATCCACACCTTTTCTCCCAGTCGACTCTTCACTTTACATATCATGGAAAAATCAGAGAAAACCCTGGCTCATACGGAGAGAAAGACAAAATAAAGTGGAAGGAAGGGGCATTTGCAAAGATGTTTTATTTTTGGAGCTAGTGTCAATTCATTGTTTTGTAGTTGTCCAGAGGGCTTGGCTGGGAAAGTTTGGGGAAAATGCCTTCATCATTTCACAATGCCTCCATAGGCACAGAATGTGGGAGTGACTATACATTTGCCACATTCTTGCCTTCCTGGCTCCAGTAAACATTGAATTCATTCTTAAAAATTATTTATTTTTTAAATATATTTTATTGATTATGCCATTACAGTTGTTCTATTCCCCCCTTCATTCCCATCCACCCTGCACACCCCCTCCCCCACCCCCCCTTTAGTTTATGACCACATGTCACAAGTTCTTTAGATCCTATATTTCGAATACTATTCTTGTCCTCCCCCTATCTATTTTCTACCTACTGTCTGTGCTACTTATTCTCTGTACCTTCTCCCCCCTTCTCCTCCTCCCACTCCCCTGTTGCTAACCCTCCATGTGATCTCCATTTCTATGATTTCACTCCTGATCTAGCTGTCCTCTTTGTTTGCTTTTGTTTTAGGTGTGGTTCTTAATAACTGTGAGTTTGCTGTCCTTTCACTGTTCATCTTTTTTATCTTCTTTTTCTTAGATAAGTCCCTTTAACATTTCCTATAATAAGGGCTTGGTGATGATGAACTCCTTGAATTTGATCTTAGCTGAGAAGCACTTTATCTGCCCTTCCATTCTAAATGAAAGCTTTGCCAGATAGATCAATCTTGGATGTAGGTTGTTGGATTTCATGACTTGGAATACTTCTTTCCAGCCCCTTCTTGCCTGTAAGGTCTCTTTTGAGAAGTTATTTTTAGACAGAAGGGAACAGGAGAAGAAAGAGAGGGAGAGAAACATCAATGTGTGGTTGCCTTTCATGTGCCCTCTACTGGGGACCTTGCCTGCAACCCAGGCCTGTGCCCTAACTGGTAATTAAACTGGTACCCTTTGGTTTGCGGGTCAGCACTCAACCCACTGAGCCACACCAGCCAGGGCTTGGATCCATTTTTATGCAGTTATTTTTCCACCTATGTTTAGTTAAATAGTACAAAAGATACCTAAAAGTAAAGATACCTTTATTTTACAAACAGTAAAATGAATATCTATTCATCATGAAACATTATTTTTCCAATACTAGCTTATATTTCCATTCATTTTTTTCTGTTAAATTTTAAACATACTGCAGGTGATGTATCATTGTATTAATAAATATTTCAAGACATATCTCTAGCTGATAGTCTTATGCTTATATCACCACTGTGCCGTTGTTGCATTGAAGAATAGCCATAATCCACTAATGTCATCTAATTTCCATTCCATATCCAAATTTTTAATCTCAAAATGTCCTTTCATAATTCATTTTTATAATAAAACTATAAACCAAAGCAGTTATAACATTTGGTTGTTATATATACTCAGTCTGTTTTATCCTATAGGTCTATTCTATTTTTATGCCATTGATTTGCTGGAGAAATCAGATCATTTGTCCTGTAGAATGTTGCACATTATGGATTTGTCTGTTCCCTAGTGGTTTGGCTTATCTTATTTTTCTTTTTCCTGTAAGCTTGTAGGTAGAGAGATGTGATTAGATTCAGAATCTATTCATTTGGGGAGGGGGTTGTGTCTTTTATTTTTACTTACTTTTGCTTCAGTTTTACATTTCAAGGATTTCTTTTAACTTTCCCTAGGGATGTTCTTACTTTGAATAATGGTGGTGCAGGTTTTCTATATTAGACTAATATTTCTGCTATTAACAATTATAAATGTCAAACAAGATGTATACAAGACTTATTTGATAGCACAGGAGAAGAGCACAAAGCTGTGGAAACATAAGGGGGACATGTTTGAAAAAAGGAAAATATAATATTTGCAACCCACACATAAATGGTTTTTCCCTTGCTGAAAGAATGGTTGATAATTGAAGGAGGAATCAAGTAAAAGAAGAAAGTTACAGAGAGTGGAAGTTTCAATAGAGGAATATCTCTTTTCTCTAGATCTTTGATATACTCTTGAATTGTACATGTGTGGGACAAGGCTTCAAGGAATTCAAAAGCTATAAGGATGAAGAAATGAAAATTCAAGAGTTCTCTGCTGGTGAGGAGAGAGCTTTGGGTGCAATCCTTATTAAGTTATAACAAATCAGTAAGCCAGCACCTTGAGGTTTTGAATAAAGTTTCAGAAGGATCATGATTTAGGAATAAGAACCATCACTACCTGGCAGAACCTATATCTATGCCCTGAGACTAAGGGAAGATCTAAAAAGACCTTCACTAAGAAAGTCTAATACCAAGCTGCTATAGGATAAAGGTTACCCATCATTAATTTAATTACCCATGGGAACAAAAATCAACACTTTTCATAGGAATACAAATAGAGAACCTACAATATCTAATTTATAATATCCAGTATACAATGAAAAATTACCAGAGAATAAAATTCAATTAAATATGACATTTAGGAGAAATAAATATTCAACAGAAACCAACTCACAGGTTGCCTACTGATTTCAACATCTGGATTAAGACATTAAAATAATGATTAAAATATGTCAAAGAATTCACATGAAAGTAAGCTATTTCAATATCAAGAGAGACATGGAAATTCTAAAAGAGATCCAGGCAGAAATTCTACAACTAGAAAAATAAAACCTGAAACAATACATTCAGTGATTAGATTTAAATACTGATTATAAAATGAAGAAGAGCCCTGGCTGATGTAGCTAAGTGAGTTGAGCATGGGCTATGATCCTAAGGGTTGCTGATTCTATTCCCAAGCAGGGCATATGCCTGGCCTGCAGCCAGGTCCCCAAAAGGGGATGTGCAAGAGGCATCCACACACTGATATTTCTCTTCATCTCTTTCTCCTTTCCTTCTCCCTCTCTAAAAATAAATAAATAAAACCTTAAAAAATAAAGCTGACATTCTACCTTTTAAAAAATAAAATGCAGAAGAAAGGATCAGTGAAGTTGAAAGCAGGCTCAATGTATATTATTAAACAAATTGAAACACATGCAGAAAAGTTAAGAACAAAAATATAGCTTCAGTGATCATGAAACAATAAGTCATTTAACATATATGTAATTGAACTCCACAAAGGGAGAAAAGGGGAGAATGGAGTAAAAATTTTGAGATTATATTAGATGTTTTTTAAATTTTTTATTTACTTATCTTTAGAGGGTAAGAGAAGGAGAGAGGGAGAGAAATATCAATGGATGGATGCCTCTTATGTGTCCCCTGCTGGGAACTAGCCTGCAACCCAGGCATGTACCCTGACTGGGAATCAAACCGCAATACTCTGGTTCACTTATATTAGATGTTTTTAAAAAAATTAATTAAAAGACAAATTATAACCCACTAATCCAAAAGGCTCAAAAAAGGAGAAAACAAAAAACAAGAAAAACAAATAGAAAGAAATCAAACATGGATACATTCTAATTAAACAGCTGAAAATCAAGTAATAAACAGCACACTTAAACAATAGCCAATGGAATAACATGAATTTCATGCAAGAAAATTATGATGAGAACTATAACTGACATCATCAGAAGCTGAAGAGGACTGGCTAGAATGTAAAGCTATCTTTAAAGTACTGAGTAAAATATAGCAATTAGAAAATTTAAAGAAAATTATGTAGAAATAGTAATCGAAATATTCTTCAGAAATATACACAATAATGAAAACTTCAGAAAAACAAGAACTGAGAGGAAACTTGTAATTAATCAAAATTAATGGAAATGATAACTATATAGATAAATAGAAAAGATTATTTTTCTAGTTCTCTTAAGTTCTTTAAAATAAAGTAATGTTTGAAGTAAATTATAAATAAACCATTATTAATATTTATAGATGTAAGCTATAAGACCACAAAGGAAAAATGGAAGTGGAATTTTTCTGTTTTAATATTTTTTCTTACAAAATAAATAGTACAGCTTCCTTTTCTGTGAGTTTCTTTATAAATTAACTGGTATAAAGTTAAGAACATTGAATAAAATTAATAATATTATTAATTTTATTAATAATACTAATATTTTCTAATATTAATTTTATTAATTTCTCTCTAAAATTACTATAATACAGTGACATGCTTAATAAGCCAATAAAGCAGATATAACAGATAAGAAAAGTATTTGACCCAAAGTAGTAAGAAAAGAGAAGTCAAGAAAAGCAAAGAGCACCTTTCAAAGACAGAAAAAGATAAAACAAAACCCAAATAGTGGACTTAAACTCAACCATATTGATAATTATGTGAAATTAAATTAGGCTGTCTCCAATTAAAAGGCAAAGGTTAGTGATATGGATAAAAAGGAAACCCCATATATATACTATTTTTTAAAAAGAGGCACTTTAAATACAAAGTAATGGATAATTTGAAAATAAAGGGATAGAAACATACTGTGCAAATATGAAACTATATATACTGTACAAATATGAACTATAAGAAATCAGACATAGTTAAATCATAAACTATACAGTTCAAAATAAAAAGTATTACTCAATAAAAAGAAATATTTTATCATTGTAAAAGGGTAAATTCATAAAGAAAACATTATCTTAAGTGTATAAACTTAACAACAGAACTTTAAAATATACAGAAAAAATTGAGATAAATAAATAGATAAATATGCAATTATGGTTGTGGATATTGATACACATCTCTCCAAAATATCAGTAATAGTGTAGAGGATTTAAACATTATGAACTATTTTAATTCCTCTGAAGCTAGAAAATATAAAAAAATTAAACTTGACCTATTTTGAAGAAATCATAAAAATAAAACCAAATATCAATGAAATAAAAAAAAAGACAAATGGAGGGAAAACATCAATGAGTTTTATACATATAGTAGTTAGTTATTAAATATATATATGTTTCTTTTCTGTACATTCTCTCTCTATGTATATATATGTATATATATGTATATATATATATAACACTATATATATAGTTGCCAAATACCTATTGAGACCATGCAAAAAAAATAGAAACAACCATATTGCTAGTATCAGCAATATAAAAGGACTCTTACTAGAGGTCTTCCAGATATTAAAAAAAAAAAGAGAATATTCTAAATGACTGACTTTATGCCAATAAGTTTAACAACTCTGTGAAAATGATGAAATATTTTGAAAAACTAACTTACCAAAACCAGCACAAGAAGAAATAGAAAATAGGTTATATTTATAAAATAAATTAAGCTTGTCATTTAAAACATTTCAGTACGTAATTTCAGGCCCAGATAACTTCATTGGTAACATGTGAACATTGGTAAATGTTCTCATAAAATTTTTAAGGAAGAAATAATACCAATCTTACACAAACTCTTTTAGAATGGGGAAAAGAGAGAATATTTTCAAATTCATTTATTAGGCTAGAGTAACAACAACACTAATTTGATGAAGGTATCATAAGTAAAGAAAATTATTGGCCAATATTGCCATGGACACAAGAATATTCAAGAAAACATTAACACATATAACCCAGTTCTATATTCAAATAAAAAATGTGACCTAGTGTATATTTTGACCTAGTGAATTCTATTACAGAAATATAAGGTGGTTCAAACTTGAAAAAATGTAATCAATGTAATTTTTTCTAATAGCAGAAAAAAAACAAGATAAGTCACCTGGTCTGTCAGTAGGTACACAAAAATTATGTGACAATTCTACTTCCGCTTATGATTTCAAAAAACAAAACCTCTCAGGAGACTAATAATAGAAGGAAAATTCCTCAGTCTGATAATGGCATCTTCAAACAACCTAAAACTAGCAATCATAATTAATAGTAAAATATATAATACTTTCACACCATGTACAGAAATAAGGCAAGAATATTCTACTCTTTTCATATATAGTCAGCATTGTGCTCAATGTCTTAACCAGTGTAATAAGAAAAATTAAAAAGGCAAATTGTTAAGGAAGAAAAAAGCTGGTTTAATTTGTAGATTGCATAAGTGTATATATATATACATATACATACACACAAAGAAAAATATTGGATATAAAAAATTTAAATACCAATTATACTATCAAAAACTGGTTAAATTTTTTCTAAATATTTTATAGAGATGTATAAAACTTCTGCACTTAAAGCTACAAAATATCGCTGAGAGAAAGTAAATATAAATATAAGTAAATATAAATATAAGTAAATGGAGAAAGTAAATATAAATATAAGTAAATGGAGAACTAAATATAAGTAAATATAAGTTTATCAATTAAAAATTCAGTATAATCGGCATATCATCTCTCCCTAAATTGATCTATTCTCAGATTGAGTCCACATTCAAAATTCAAACATAATAATTTTTGTAGAAGTTGACAAACTGATTCTAAAATTCCTGTAGAAATGCAAAGGCTTAATATAGCCAAAGTAATCATGATTTAAAAATTTACTACTAATCTGCAGCAGTCAGTTTTGTGTAAAGGAAAATTAATCAAGGCAGCACCATTATGATTAATAGCTTTTTGACAAAGTTGTGAAAATAATTCAACTGATAAAATTGGGTTTTTTTAAGACGTGATGTTGGAGCAATGGGATATCTTATGGGAAAAAATGATGCTATTCACACCATTAACAAAAATTAATTTAACATTATAAACATGAATGTAAAGTTTAATAGTATAATGTCTAAGAAACCATAAGAAAAAGTTTTCATAACCTTAACTTAAGCAAAGATGTCTTTGAAAGGACACGAAAGCACAAACGACAGCCCTGGCTGGTGTGGCTCAGTTGGTTGGAGCATCATCCTGTTGACCAAAAGGTCATGGGTTCAATACCCAGTTGGGACATGTACAGGAAAACCCAATCAACCATCTCTCTCTCTCCCTCTCCCTCTCTCTTCTTCCTTCCATCTCCCTCCTTCCCTTTCTCTGCCTCTAAAGGCAATGAAAAAATAAAGCGCAAGCTACAAAATAAATTATGAATTGAACAGTGTCAAAATTAAACATTTCTGCTAATCAAAAAACACTTTAAAAAAGGAAAAACCACTGAGTGTGAGAAAATATTAAAGTTCATATAGACATATATATGTGTATATATATCACATGTATCTGACAAAGGCCTTATATCCAGAACATTTAAATAACTTCTACAATTCAGTAACAAATAACCCAATAAAAAAGAGCAAAAAGACTTGAGGCAGCATTTCACAAAATAAGACATAAGAAAAATGTCTATTGATAGAGTATAAAAATGGAACCAGTTGGAAACTAGTGGTTTCTTATAAACTCCCCTGCTTTATGCCCAGTAATTTCACCTCCAGAGTTAGCTATGTACCTAAGAGCAATGCATACTTGTACACACTCAAACAAAAGACTTTTCCAAGGTTGTTTTGAGCAGTTCTATATGTACTGTATTTTTCAGACTACAAGATGTACCATTCCCCACCAAATTTGGAAGGAAAATGGGGGTTCATCTTATAGTCTGAATGTAGCTTACCTGGCTTGCTGTGGGGTAGGGGCCTGGCAGCCTATGTTATTTGTGTTATTAAATATTTCACCACATTTCTTCAAAATTTTTTTCTATTTTTCTCCTCTAAAACCTAGGTGTGTCTTACAGTCCTAAAAATACAGTAATTGCTAAATGACCCAAATAAGCAAATTGCTTACCGAAAGGTGAATGGAAAACCAAATTATGGTATAATCATATATGAAAGAACAGAACCACTCAGCAAAATGAGCAAACAAACAAACAAACAACTCACGGATGGATCTCACCATCATTTTGTTGAGTGAAAAATGCCAGACACAAAAAGCATCATTTAATTTTTACAAATTACAAAATGGGGAAATAACCTAAAATGATAAACCTTGAGAGTAGCTGAGGAGTTCAACTTGTAAAGAAACACAAGGGGAATTTCTGGGTGGATAGAAATGTTTTATGCTTTTAAAGGGGTGATGATTATACAGATTTATACATTTGTCAAGACATTGAGTTGTACACTTAAAAATCTGTCTGTTTAATGTAAAGGATGTCACATTAAGAAAAGAATACTGGAGAATTTGTCCTAAAATGATAGTGTTATTCTTGCTAATGTTAAATTCAATAATTTTTCCCAATTTTACATTTTGACAATTCTTAATTTTACAGAAAATTTGAAATAGTAGTGGTATTAGTTTCCTATTGCAGCTGTAACAGATTAACACAGACATGGTGGCTTAACAAATGTATTATCTTATAGTTCTGGAAGACAGCAGTCCAAATGAATCAACAGAGCTGTGTCCTCTGCAAGTCCGTTTCTTTAACTTGCTCATCTTTTAAAGGGCACCTTCATTCCTGGCTTCATGGTCCCTTTCTCTATCTTCAAAGACAGCAACTATGCATGTCTCTCTGGCCCTGACTCTTGTTCTGTCCACACATCTGCCTTTCTTGTCTCCCTCCTTCCCTTAAAAGGATGCTTATGATTAACTTGGATTTACCTGGATAATCCCTAATAATCTCTCCACTTCCAGATCTTTAACTTATTTATATACATATGCAAAGTCCCTTTGCCAAGCATTCATAGGTTCTGGGATAGGATGTAGACATCTATCCACTATAGGGAAAAATAATAGACAAAGTATAAAAGCATGAGTGAATCAAGATATGGAAATAAATTAGGATTACCTGTTATTATTTATGAAGGACTTTATATCCTTATTTTTCAGGAGTGTGGAGCATGATTCTTACTTAATTTTTTATTCTAAAAAATGCTACTAATTTTGGAAAATGGGACCAAGATGCTACAATATCAACCAATGACAATGGATTTCCAACTCAGATATCTGAGTTTATATATTAATTTATTTCAATTCATTCAACACTTTAATTAAGCACTCTTATACAATTTATAATGGTATTTATGCAAATAATCAGCTGTGGAGAATTGAAATGGGCTAGTATGTAACAATTTTTACTGAATACCTACTATGTGCACACACTAAGCTAGGTCCAGGAGATGAGGCAGTGTCCCCTGTCTTCATAAATCTACAACCATCGTCTTTCAAAGAGACATCCTGTTAAAGAAACTCTCAAAGAGTGTTTAAGAAAACTTTTATCCACTCTTGCAACAAAGAGATCTTTTCCTAGAAGCCTGGAGATCAAAGTAAATCCTGGTTATCAGCATATGAAAAATGATAATATTGAATATGTCATACAGAGGGTTAATCTAATAACCATTTAAAATGTTATGACATGATGAATTTGGTACTTGATATTTTTCATTGGTAAATGATTAGGAGTAGAAAAAAATTCCATAGCAGATATCTTGGAAATCGCTGAAAAAGAACAGTGTTCACAACAGAGCACTCTCCTGGGATGACAGATGGCTGCTTCATTTCTTAGGACATTCCAGAGCCATATTAAAAAAGCACAGAAAAAATAAAAACATGGTGATGATTCACTCATTCTACTTCAAAGCAACTAAAGTTACTATTCTTCTGCCTTAACAACTAATTATATATATATATATATATATATATATACACATATACATAAATATATATAACTATCTGACAAAACATATATATATAACACATATATAACTATATAACTATATATATGTGTGTGTATAGGGGTGTGTGTGTGTGTGTGTATATATACACACACACACACACACACACACACACACACACAAACATATATATATATAAAACTATCTGAAAGAAAAACAGTTCAGAGCACTGGGGGACTATAGTCTCCCCAGTGCTCTGAACTGTTTGTTTGGGTTTTTTTTTTTTTTTTTAGAAAATGTGTGGCTTTTTACAATTGTTACCTTGTGATTTTCAAAACAGGAGAGACTATATTTAGAGGGAAGTTATGATGAGTGACTGATAGAAATCAGAATATAACTTTACTTACAATAGTTTTGTTCAATGTGTGCATGTCTGTTTATCACCCACATTGAAACTAATGAAAATGATGCATGCTGTTTACAAAGGATAAATTCTGAACATAGCTCAGAATTTACAAATGCTTCTATAAGCTATACTGTGTGAGAAAATTGTATTTAAAGAGAGATTTCTAGTCAAATGCACCATCTAATATATTTTATTAGTTAGGCTATACAATCAAAATGAACCACAAAATCTCAGTGGTCAAACATAATGACATTTTTTTTTTTTACTCATGCAATGTACACTGCAGGTTAAAATGACTTTCTGGGACAACTGTCCTCTAAGAGCTGACTTTGAAATCCAGACCATTTGTGGCACCTCCATCTCAATCACATATTCCTTCCAGCATAGGAGACAGGAGAAGAGAGTGTCTCTTGCACTGAAAATGAAATGTTTTGGCCCAAACGGAACACTTATCAGTCCTGCTCACAACATATTCACCACACTTGGTTAGAATTAGTTACATGGCTCTTCCTGTTAAGGGGATCAGCAAGTATTTGGCCAGAAATAGGAGAATTTTATGTGTGGGAGTTCTTGAAGTCCAAACCATGCATGGTCTATCTTCCCCCCCCTAGAAGATAAATTCCATGAATGCGGGGATGTCTGCTTGTTTAATTCATTGCTACTGTATCCTTAGGGCCTTGGATAGTTTCTGGCACATAACAGATGCTCAATGTTTGTTGAATGATCATAGAAAGAACATCACCTGGAGGTTATCTTCTCCAGAGTGGGCTTTGGGTATAATTGGATTTTCTCGAAATACCAGTAAGTAAGTAAGCAAGCTGCACAATAGTTGCATTATATTGAGCAGTGAGAAAGTTGGGATGGCTTGATCTGACTAATGATTAGGCTCTGACTAATCATTATGCCCGCCTTTGGCTAGGTTACTTTCAGGTACAAGTGACAGACTAAACAAGTAAGAGACTTAAAAACCAGCATGTAATATTCTCTTACATAATAATAACTCTGCAGAAAGATGGTTCTGGATTACTTTATTGGCTCAATGATCATCAAAGACCCAGGGTGTCCCCATCTTTCTACTTCATCATCTTCACTGTGCTGGTGAGGATCATATAAGAGTGGTTTTCACTTCCTTATCCATCAATGTTAAAGAAAGAATGATATAGCTCAGAAGGCTGTCCTCATACATCTCTCTTATTATCAGAGTAGAATTTATTTTTCAGAACTACCCCTCTATCAATAACTGGCTACTTCGGTGGCTACACCACCTGAAGTGGCTATGTCACATGACATCACCTAGGTGTGAGGGCAGGGTGTGTGGCTGGAGTTAAAATTTGAAGTCATCTGATTTTGGATGACAATTAAAGCCACAAGACTCTATGAGATTGCCAATAAACTCAATGTTGATAGAAAATTGGAATCACTGAAGTTCTTTAGTACTAAGAATTTTGGGGACATGAGGTGCCACTTAGCTTGGTAACTTAGGGAAAGTTGCTTAACCTTTCTGAGTTTTCATTCTTTCAACTCCAAAATGAGAATATTTACATTGCCAAACAATTAACCCACAGCTGCCAAAGTTATGTAGGTTTGTCAACCTCAAGGTGTTCAAGGATTAAATAAAACAGTGCATGTAGTATACATTGTAAATGCTTGATATCTGTTAATATCCTCTACACCAAACATGTCATTTGTATAAATGGAAGATGACAAGGACAAATTTTTTGTCTTGCCTAATACCTATATGGCTTCCCGTTACTCTTAGAGTACAGTCTGTCTCCCTGCCATTGCCATGGTGTTCAGTGGTTCCTGGCCTATCATCGTAGCCTCACCTCATACCACCTGCTCTCCAGGACCAAGACAGCTTTAGCATTCCCCTCAGCACGACCAAACTTGGGACAAGCTTCTTCCTGCCTGTATTCCTGGCCTTCCTTTTCTTAGAACATTTTCTTTAGAAAACTTGCAATTGTAAATTATCTCTGATCCTTTGAGATGTAAATCTTTTAAACAGTCCCTAGCCAGTTTTACAACCTGGAATGTCTTTCTCAAGGACCTAGGAGCCACCCCTTTGAAGTGTACTCAAGGAAGACTGTACCTGTGTCCTAGTTTCTACAGGAGGAAAGGGACATAAACTCACTGAGGCTTTTCTCCAAATTATAAAGCTACTTCCTGTCAGGAAGATAGGAGGAAATTTACTTTACTTTGGGTAAGGCCAATAGCAGATGCAGATGACCTACAACTTCCCCGCCCCCAGGTTTTACAAATTCCCCTGCCCCTCATTTCAGTACCATTGACTCCAGACTGCCTTATTGTCTCTCTCCTCTGTTACAGTGGCTTTGATTATATCTCTCTTACCTGTTTACCTTTGTCTTGTACAATTTGGGCTTAGACACTACCCTCCTGCCACTCTGGCATTTCTGATCCTGGAGAACACTCGGCTTGTTCCCATCTCAAGGTATTCACACATTCTGTTCCCTTTTCCAGGAATTACCTTTCCCTACAGCTGCCCATGGGCATTTTATTCTAGTCATTAAGATCCAAATATCTCATCCTTAGAGGCTTTGCATGCTTACCCCCTCTCCCACTTCCTTCCCCACTCAGTCACTCTCAGTCACATCACCCTGATTTGTTAACTCCGTATTATGTGTCATTATTGGTGATGTTCTATTGACATGTTATTTACTTCCATATTTTTTCCTTATCACCAAAATGTGAGTTCCATGCTGCAGAAGCCTTTCCTGTCTTGTTAACAGCTCCAACCTAGTTCCTGATGTTTACTAAGTGCTCAATAATTTTTCACTGAAGTCTAATACTTGTTGGAGTCTCTGGGCCTTAATAATTAAATGTAATGTTCATATTCTATCTTTATTGTATTTCTACTCTAGTTGCCTTAAATACTAGCTCAAGAGTAAGTATTTTTGTCCCAGGTGCATCCTGTGCATTCTAACTCTTTAGAAGCCAGGAAAGCATATTAAGGGTCAAGCTTCAGCAAACTGACCTAGATGTTATTTATTTGGCAGTCTGGGACATGGTAATTTCTCCCAACATAGACGTGTGACTTGTATTAGCAGTGGTTGATTTGTGCATAAGTGGCTCCAAGCTGAAGTCAAGCTGAAGTTTCCTTGTGGGGGAACTTGTGTCCAGCCATTAAAAAAGCAAAGTGTTTAGTCATCTGCATGGTCTACTCTCGGCTGCACCAGAGTGCTCACTGGCTGAGATCAGCGCCAAGCACCAGGGATTTCTCATCATGCAAAGTACAGAAAGCCAGCAATTCCAGGCCCCCAAAACAGTTCTCTGGAATAGCTAAATAGCCCAGGTTCAAACTGCTCAACAAAGATTTTCTCTTGTTATTTCACCTGAAAACAAAACAAAACAAAACAAAACAAAACAAAACAAAACTTGTTTGCATGCATGGGGCCTAAGGAAATGCCCAGATGAGGTAGACTAGAAACACAGCTGTCATCCAACTTTGTGATGGTTAGAGGAATGAATGGCTCCATGTGCTCAGTCACCAAAGCAGCTTCCCTTGATTTGTTAAGTCACTGAGTTAACTCTCTTCTGCGTCCTCAACTCTGGAGTATTGTCCACTGTCTCTCTCCATCTAGGCCAAGAAAGGAGTTAGGAACTTATCTTGAAAACATGATTATGATTAATGGTGACATAGTTCAGAACAAAATCCTACTTCATTATCAGTAGCAGCTGTTGCTCTTAAGGTCTGGAGTTTCTGAATAATTGTTTCAGCTCATTCCATTTGTCCTTTCATACCACAGGAGAAGCAATTTGATAAGAAAAATGATTCCCAGGGGTCATGTTTATGTTAGCCAAGAGAACATCAGTAGAATGTCTCCATTTTTCACATCATTGGCATCTGATAATTTCAACAGCATTCATAAAAATCTGAAGCAGAAGGCTGCAGAAGATTAAGTGATGTTTCATGCAGGTAAAAAGTGGAGAATAGAGCAGCAGCCCTAGCAGGGAGAGGAAAGTGGAGTCTAGGAAATGTCAGGGAATAGAGACAAGAAATTTGATATAACAGCTGCAAATGTATCTTTTCAGAGTTGTTGGGAGATGGAAGGGGAGAAGAAATGATAAGTGGTGAGTGGCAAGGTGAGTGGTACCAGAGAAAGCACCTTTTTTTTTTTAAATTTTGTAAAGGGGAAGACAAGGGGAAGTGATTTGAATCCCAAAGGTCTAAAGGGTAAAACTCGTTAAACAGGAGGAGTCAGGAGTCAGGAGTCATAACTAGGACACTTTTTACTTTGTGGTAAAGCACAGGGGAGTTCTTTATAGATTCTAAATAAAAGAACTTTGTCAGATATGTGATTTACAAATGTTTTCTCCCAGTCTGTAATTTTCATTTCCTTACTCAGTTTTTTCACAGAGCTGAGAGGTTTTAATGTTGATGAGCTCTGGTTTTTCAGTTTTTTTCTCTAATGGATTGTGCTTTTGATGTCAAGTCTCAAAACCCTTTACCTAATTTTAGATAAGGAAAATTCTCTCCTATGCTTTATTTCCCCTGGAAGTTTTATTTTTTTACATTTAAGTTTATGGTCTAGCATTAACTCAACATTTTGTATAAGGTGTGATGTTTAGGTCAAAGTTTGTTTTGTTTTTTGTTTTTTCCTATGGATATTCAATTGCTTTAGTACCATTTATTACAACTATTTTCTTTCATTGAATTGCTTTTGCCAATTTGCTGATTTACTTTTTACTTTACTCTTCAGCTGCTACTGCAGGCCATCCAGCAATCTGTTGATTCAAATATCTTGGCCAGTGGATGACGTCTACTATGTAAATAGACACTCTCTTAAAAAAAAATAATTGCTGTTCAAGTACAGTTTTCAGTCTTTTACTCCCATCCCAGCCCACCCCCCCAGTGCTCCCCACCTCCCTCCCATTTCCACCCCCTTAGTTGTTGCCCATGTGTTCTTTGTACTAGTTCCTGTAAATCCTTCCCCTTTTCCCCCCTGAAATTCCCTCCTCTTTCCCTTCTGGGCACTGTCCACCTGTTCTCTATTTCAGTGTCTTTGGTTATATTTTGCTTGCTTGTTTGTTTTGTTGTTTAGCTTCTTGTTAAAGGTGAGATCATATGGTATTTGTCTTTTACTGCCTGGTTTATTTCACTCACCATAATGTTTTCCATTTCCATCCATGCTGTTGCAAAGGGTAGGAGCTCCCTCTTTCTCTCTGCTGCATAAAATTCCATTGTGTATATGTACCATAGTTTTTTTTGAAAACTAGATCCTCTCTTTTGAGGGTAGTATGGATTAACAAGGGGAGAGTTGGAGAAAAACACTCAGCAACCCCTTTGTCTTCAGGAAAATTGGCAAAGCATCTTCCATTGCCCCAGGGAGAACTTGACTGATTGGGGCCAATTAGTGTTCATTTCCACAAATAGTTATTTCCCTTGATTTTTGTCTCTCTGTTTATAAATATTTGACTATTCAAAGGAATTTAACCCTGGTCCCTCACTGGATTTTAATATTTTCTGTCTCAATCTAATAGGCATTATTGTCAGATTCAAAGTTAGGCTATGGCATAGGTGGCAAACACATGGCCTACAGGCCAAATCCGGCCTTCCATCTTGTTTTGTCTGGCCTGGCACCTTGTTTCTACCCATCAGCAGCACCAAGCTCCTTGTTCCTAGTTAAGGAGTAGTTACATACATACAGTCCTAAAATTACATTCAGCCCTTTGAACACAACTGCGAGGCTCATGCGGTCCCTGGTGAAAATGAGTTTGACACCCCTGGGCTATGGTATTCAAAGTATTTGCCTTTTTGTGGCTTACTTTTATTCATCATTTTATTTTATATGCTTATGAATGTTGGGTCAAGTGGTCTGCCTCTTATTTGGCTCTCCATATACTCTCCTTTGTTCTGATCCATGATGTGTATGTGTGTTTGTGTATGTGTGTCTGGTAGGTAGGGAGTAAAGAGAGGACTGTTATACTTTTTATGTATTTTTTAGCAATACATGACCATACAGTAAAATGTTGAAGTCACTAGCAAGCATAATTCTGAAATTGTGATCGGTAGTTCTCTCTGTATCTGAAAGGGCTTAGATCACAGTCATGGGAACTTGCAGTGTATTTTGGAGCTGGTGTTACAATCACTTTCAGAGAAAAAAAGCACTGGGGTGAGTCAGTGAGAGGACAGGGGAAAACCTGTACAAACATTAAAGTCTTCATTTTAGAGGTTTTAAGAGATAGCATTTAAATTCAAAACTATTTTCAATGAGGCAGTATTTATTCCATAAACTGAGGATGTGGCTTTTGTTAAACTACAAATGTACCCTTGCCTACCTCCTTGGCTATGAAGAGAGGAAGATTAAAATTTCCTTTTGCCTATTCCTAGATGTAGCTCTGTCCCTGGTGCTGGAAGGTGGACATGAGTGTGGTCCAAGTGGACAGAGTGACCACTTTAATATTTAATATTAAGCTTGTGAGGATCCATTAAAATTTTCTGCTGTTTTCTATCCATGATGGGTAGAAAAGTATCCTATCGATTAGCTTCTTGACTCCAGGGTGTTTAATCATGAAACTGTAATAAGGAACCTTACATATTAGGGCCTGAGTGAGGTCTTTGACCTTCTTAAGAGATGTTTCTCTATACACATTCTCTCATTTTTGAAAAGGTTGCAGCTACTTTGGACAGTGGTCAACAACCACAGTGTCCCTATACTGGTGAAAACACTATAGGTTTTTAGTTCTAAGAAATATGTTTCATTCGATTCTTAGATAACAAAGTCTGTCTGTAAGAAGCTTTGTCTTCATTAAGAACAGATGTTGTCCCAGGTGCCATTAATAGGATGTAGAAGTTATAAAGTAATCTGCCCATGGATCCTCTAAACCAAACCATTAATCCCTTTTTCTAACAACTAAATAAAGCAGTGTCTTTAACATATTAAAGCAGTGTTTTGCAAATATACAATTAACTGATTGAGTTACCAATTGTGCAGTTATCCAATTAGTAGGAAGAGAGAAATTAAGACTAGATAAGGCTACTTTTTCTAGAAAGAGTAATTAAGCTGCTATATCCAGGAAACATGGATATATTTAAATCAAAGAATCAGAAGAGAGGAACTGTTTTACCTCAAAAATAGAAACAAAGAAGGGGAAGAAATGGTTGGATGTGACTGGGATGGGTGAAAAAAGAAAGGACAGAAAAAGGAAAGGAAAGGGGATAGGAAAGAGGATGGGAGAACTTTATTTGACTATATCAAAGAACATGATTGAAATATTCAATAACATATTTATTTCTTGAATATTTTTTTCTGGGATGTATAATAACATATTAGACAAATAAACCACCTACTGGATGAAATAGGGAGAGGGTGCTTTGGAGCACAGTTGTTTTAAGACAAAGGAGAGATAGTATTAATTGATCCTATCAATTAATTGATCCTGCATGTCTGTTCTTTGTGTCCTTTTAAGTTCTAAGTCAAATAAGAAACTGCTCTGAAAGAGTTTCATTTTTCCAAAGGAAGTACCTCATGATGGCTTGAAGCTCAGTTAATGGGAAGATGATGAATTATATAGGTGGAGATTGTATTCCAAAAGTGTTTAGCTTACCTCTGTCTTCTCTCTATGCATTCATTCAAGCAGCTTGTATTAAACACCTACTGTACCTTGAGCACCTTGTGGGGCACTGGTGATAGATACAGTGGCCAAGAAGATGAGTATTTTCTCTGCCCTAATGGGGTTCTACCTTTCTCCTTACATGAGCAACTTCCTTCTTCCCTTGGTTCCTAATGGGACTCAGGTGATAGGTTTTAAAGACTGCATGCTACAGAAAAATATAAATGAAGCATTTGATGATATGTTTATCTTGTGAATTTTATCCAAATATGTTTTTGACAGTCACCTGTGATTTTTAGCAACTGAGAAGAACTCCCAGATACCTGAAATAATATTCAATTATATCCTTGGAAGGTTTAGCTTTGGGACTCTGAGTGTTTTGTTTACTTTGTATTTCTCTTCTAGCTAAGAAACCATCCTTTCTGCTTCTTGGTCCACCTGAGACTTGCCATTGATTATCTTACAGCCCATGTGCTTTCAGAGACATTGCAAGTGATTTCAGGCTCCATTCCAGAGACTTTACTGGAAACTAAGACTTCACCAGAAAATGGATCAACTGTTCTGAGCTCCTCTAAGCCATGTGGGGAGCCTATGGTAGCAGTGACCTGGGACAAAGTCCCATGGGGAAATAGAGGTCAGAAAAAGCCTTTCTTCATTGAGCCCGCATATTGACTGAAAAAGTTGTTAATTTACTTTGCAGATTTGGAAACTAAGGGGGAGGATAAAATTGAATCTAATTCCTATTTTGTACCAGCAAATGTGCTAATAAAAGTCCCAGGTGAAAAAAAGAGGCAATAATGATAGGCTCTAGATTATTGATGAAATTCTCTACTCCAACTTTGGGTGGGTTGCCTTATGTAATGTTAGTAGATCTCAAATATCAGAGTTTCTAGGTCACCCATTATGTGAAATTAAACAACTCTGAGGAATTAAGTGTCATGTGATCTATCTGAAAATCACTGCTCTCCTCCTCAGATGTCCTATTTCATATTAAGAATTAATCCATTTAGGGAAGGTCCTTGTGTGGTGGCTGCTAGTTCTGGCATTACAAGAAGAGTATTGCTATATTGACCTGGGTCACAAATGAGCCCATGCTCTTTGAAACATCTAGGAAATAGTTTTTTTTTAAGCCTCCTTCTTTACCCTGCACAATACAAGCTTGTCTTCATTGGCTAATTTGATTTCCTTTCTATAGGGATCCAAGTTACAGCTCCTAGTTGATAGGTGAAAAAAACCACATTAATTTATGATTGTTACTGTTGCTATGACTTTTATGTTATGATATCTGCCCATGCTTGTTAATTTAAATGTAATTTTCCTAGATTTAGCTCTGGAAATGCATGTGAATTAAGTGCAGGTGAGGTAGTAATACATACTTCTGCATTTTTACAGACTTTGATGGTAAACCTGATCTCTAATCTCCTAATTTTGCACTGCCCCCATGGATAAAGTAGGTTAGCATATGCTGGAGTGAGAAAGAGTTCCAAGGGCTTCTACTAAGTCCTTTCTACCATGACAGCTCTTACTGAGTGGGTCAAGGAACAAATTTGGGAGTTCTATATTTTGTCCACTATACATGTATGTCCTAGGATTAGAAGAAGGAACAGCATGGGTCAGTCTCCCACTGGACCCATTATGAAATAGGCTTGGGCCCAGACTCCATCTGCCACCTGATTTGCCTTCAGTCTCCAAGGATTCATTTCAGTACAAAGTCAGTATCTAATAGCTCCCTGAAAGTCTGGTAAAAGTTCACAGATTCCTTCCAGGGGAACTTGCCTGAATTTCAATGGCCATGTGCTAAAACTGTCCTTAGCTGGAAGTACCTTCCCCAATGAGCAAGAGAATCTGGATTTAGGAGTTAGCTTAGGTTTGAACACTGTGTAAGAGGTCACAATCTACCTCAAAGCTTTGAATTAGGTTTCTTAGCACCCTACAAACACCTAAAATTTTCTTGCACATGTCATCTTGAATTTACAAAGCTATCTATTTAATTCCTAGTGATCTAGGATTCCATTAACCATTGCCATCTTATCCCTGTACACCAAAACATTCCCATCACCACTGTGTTCCCCTGCAGCTTATAATAGCAATTATTGTTCCTACCCTCCACAGCAGGATTTTATTATTTCCACTGAGGTCCAGAAAGCCACTTCCTTTGCAACACCTGCAGTCATCTCTACCCTAGGAGGATAGCCAACACATTGTTTTCAAGTGCCAATGCCCCTCAGGATGTATTTCGAAAAGTTGAAGGGAGTTTCTCCTGTGGATGTGGTGGATAGGTCATGGCTGCTGGCTAATACTCTCAGCTCTCTGAGCCTTCTGCTGCCAAGGAACTTCTGACATGTCAGCCTCACTGGCCTTCGGCCATTTCTTAATCCAAATTTAATTATCCCACCAATCAGGCTATTAATTCTAGTCCCAGTGAGATGAGTGTACCTATAGCAGTACATTTGGCTTAAATTCAATTTTAAATTTTGTCACCTTTGTTTTGGCACCATCAGGGTCCTCTCCATGTGCTGTCAACTAGCTTCTCTCGATGTAACTGGCAACATTCTGCCGACCCTTCAGTATATATGCTGTTTCTTCTTAGGCCTTGAATTCTCTGTCTTGGATATGCTTGGATTTACCTTTTACTGTTTATGTGTTCAGTGTACCTGCTTCTGTTGGGGGGATTTACAGATGTGTCCTGTAAAGATATAGCTTCCTCATGTGTCAGGATCTACTGTTCCTCCATCAGAGCCATAAGATAAAAGATCTGGTAAAGGTGAGCAATTGGTTGGTATCCCAACTCAACATTACTTACAGTCAGGCCCTGTGTTCTGTCTCAGACGCAGCAGCCAAAGACTATAGGAGAAAAAGCATTACCGCAAAATTATTATAAAGGCTTTCTGATTGTCCACTTGAGGTATGAGCTTGACAGCTAAAGATTCCAATTCGTCCTTTCTTTGGGGGTCTGTCAGCTCTCCAGGATTGTCAACAGCAGCTAACTACCCCCCAAAACAGTTTGATCAATAACATCACCATAGAAACTAAGTGCCACAGCCATTTAATCTCTCCATCCCTTGCCTTCCATTTGCACTGGATGCCAAGCCATCTCCAGTGATAACTGAAGCAATGATCGTGCTACTCCATCACGTGAAATAACGGGTGTTTCATTTACTTCCCACAGGGAGAGTATCGGTGCTCTCCACAAAATATGAGCAACCTCATTTCATCAGGAGGGCTGTATCCTCCAGCACTTTCTATTGCATCAGCTGCAGGTTTGGTTTTTGGTAGGAAACAAATAAGACTATGGACTAAAGAAAGAAATTTGAATAAAGTGGCTATTTTATAAAGTGTGATCACAATTAAGGGAAGATAATAAGAAATGGTGAAGCCACCCTTGTTGTTGCTAACACAGCCTTTGCTGCCACCTCCAATCCTAAAGGAAAAGGGGAGGGAGTTGTCAGTGGAATCGAGAGAGACTGGCAGTAGTTATAGAACAGAGCCATGTAGTTGGAGCTTTGGCTTGACTAGCAAGCCATTGGGACCTTCTAGCAAAGGATTCAGAGGAATACATACACTCTTACCTCACTTTCTTCTACCTACTGTTCACCTGGGCTTCCCGCTGGCCATATCCATCTGAAAGTCAGATACAAGGCAGCCTGTTGCTGTCCTTCCCAGAGGTGCTCTCCCTGGGTGAGAGCAGGGCAGGCAAGAGCAAAGAATGCTTGTGAGGCAATGCAAGGAAACAGTGGGCACAAAGAGGTACTGCTGTGTTACCATTTCACAGACGAGAAAACTAAGGTTCTAAGAGCAAGAGTCACCTGCCCAAAGGCATTCAGCCGGGTTTTCAACAAAAGGAAACCAATCCCAGTCATTTCTAACTGCCTTGGAAACTCCTTCAAAAAGCAGTTGTTGGGCTTTTTCTTCTACATAGCACCATCTTCCTTAATAGCCTGCTTTGTTTATCACTTAAAATTAAGGCTTCTGAGATGGGAATTGCTATTATTGTATTTTATAGAGGGCCAGGATGGGGCCTGGAAGTTGAAACTACATTCCTAAGCCTCATGTTCCAAGTGGAGGCGGGCATCTGGAATGCAGGTCTACTGAACTCCCAGTTTCACACCCAGGCACCAGGTCAACATATCAGGGTTGCTTTTTTTCCTTTATCTTTATTTGTGGCAACCTTTTTTCTTTTTAATATGGATTATTCCTAGATATAGCCATAAACATTTTTCCCATCTGTTTTCCAAGGGATAAAATTTGACAAAATTATAGTTTCCCTTCCCAGCATTGCTTTGTGTGCTTCTGGCTGCCCCATGCCCTGAGGTTCACCACATCTGGCAGTGAGTGGTGGTCTGCTCCGCTGCCAGCACAGGAAGGCAAAAGCAGGGAATGCACCTTGTGCTTCTTTGGGATAGGGTTTCAACACCAGCTTTGGCATATTGCAGTTATTGGGCTATAAATAACATGAATTAAAAACACAACAAATGTATTTTTTCAGCAGCTTAGGGCTTAGCCTCTTATCAACAGGAATTAGAAAGAATTGCTGAAAAATGGAACAAATGTTGCTGGAGTAGACATGAAACCTATTTAAAGACTATTGTTAAGTATTCAAGGACTTCCAGCCAAGATGGAGGCATATGTAGACACACTGTGCCTCCTCACACAACCAGAATAAGGACGACAACAATTTAGAAACAAAAAGCAGCCAGTACCAACAGAAAATAGAATTGTATGGAAGTCTGACAACTAAGAAGTTAAAGACAAAACAGTCACCCAGACCAGTAGGAGGAGTGGCCAGTTAGAAAGGGGTCACAACAAAGCAGTGGCTTGTGGACCCTGGACGTGCAAGGCAGCAGTGGGCAAACCCAGTGAGGTGGCAGGTTGTGGAGGGGCATTGTGCACAAGGCAGCTGGTGGAGCAGGGGTCCCACATTCATGTGTGGATAAACCAGGTGAAACAAAGAGGGAGTGGGATGGACTGCACAACCCAGGGTCTGCGTGTGAGGAAATAAAGCCTCAAACCACTGATTGAAAACACCTATGGGGGTTGAGGTAGCAGAGGGAGAAATTTCCAGCCTTACAGGAAAGTTTGTTGGAGAAACCCACAGGGTCCTAGAATGTACACAAGCCTACCCACATGGAAATCAGCACCAGAAAGGCCCAATTTGCTTGTGGGAAGTGGGGGAAGTGACTAAAATTGGGTAGGCAGAGAGTGGATCAAGTGCCATTGTCCCCTCTCAGGCCCCTCCCCCACATACAGTGTCACAACCCAGCAATGTGGGTTACCCTGCCCTGGTAAACACCTAAGGCTCCAACCCTCACTATGTAACAGGTGGGTCAAGACAAAAAAATGACCCAAATGAAAGAACAGATCAAAGCTCCGGAAAAAATAACTAAGCGACAAAGAGATAGCCCACCTATCAGATGCATAGTTCAAAACACTGGTAATCAGGATGCTCAAAGAATTGGTTGATTTTGGTCACAAATTAGAAGAAAAAATGAAGGCTACACTAAGTGAAATAAAGGAAAATGTACAGGGAACCCACAGTGATGGGAAAGAAACTGGGACTCTAATCAACAATGTGGACCAGAAGTAAGAAAGAAACATCCAATCAGAAAAGAATGAAGCAACAAGAATTCAAAAAAAATAAGGAGTGGCTTAGGAACCTCCAGGACATCTTTAAATGTTCCAACATCCTAATTATAGGGGTACCAGAAGGGGAAGAGGAAGAGCAACAAGTGGAAAAGTTATTTGAACAAATAATAAAGGAGAACTTCCCCAATCTGGCAAAGGAAATAGACTTCCAGGAAGTCCAGGAAGCTCAGAGAGTCCCAAAGAAGGTAGACCCAAGGAGGAACACACCAAGGCATATCATAATTATATTAGCCAAGATTAAAATGAAGGAGAGAATTCTAGAAGCAGCAAGAGATAAGGGGACAGTCACCTACAAAGGAGTTCCCATCAGACTGTCAGCGGATTTCTCAAAAGAGACTTTACAGGCAAGAAGGGCCTGGAAAGAAGTATTCCAAGTCATGAAATCCAAAGACCTACATCCAAGATTGCTCTATCCAGCAAAGCTTTCATTTAGAATGGAAGGGCCATGTAGGGGACTGGTTTGTTTCAGTCTGGCAAATGTGAGTTAGCTCTGTATGGAAAACCTACAGAAGCAAAGTGGTGGGCAGGAGCCAGACCTTCAAACTGAGTTTTCCCATGGGAATCAGGCCTAGAAAATTCATACAGATTGTTATGGCTTGCTCTTGCTAAAACTCCATCACCCTGGCTTGAAACAACAAGTGTGTATTGTCTATCTTCAAGGTAATATTCAAAACCTGTGTGAGTTTTCCCAAGGACAGAGCTAATCAGCTCATCACCATTCCCCTCTGCATGTTATTTTCATTTCCTTTATTGTACCTAAAATGTAGATAATAATATTCTATATAATAGATAATCTTTCTCTGATATAAGATCCAAGAAAAACAATAAAAGCCAGTCTAGGCAAGGATCAAGGTGCTCTCCTCTTGAGGGAGTGGCTGAGGCATCCAGAGACACTCTCCCCTTGAGAGAGCAGCCATGCCATCCCCTTTTTCTCCACAGGATTGTTTTCTGTGCACTTATTCTTGTTGTCATCCTCAACAAGTGGACTCTGCTGCCTGGAGTCCACCACAAAACAGATTAAGTGCTTCCTAGATAAGGGCAAATTAAAGGAGTTTATCATCAGCAAGCCCTTATTGTATGAATGTTAGAGGAATTTATCTAACAAAAAGAAGATAAAAAAACATGTACAGTAAAATGACAGCAAACTCACAATTATTAAGAACCACACCTAAACCAAAACCAAAACCAAACTAAGCAAACAACTAGAACAAGAACAGAACCATAGAAATGGAGGTCACATGGAGGGTTAGCAACAGGGGAGTGGGAGGAGGAGAGAGGGGGAAAAGGTACAGAAAATAAGTAGCATACATGGTAGGTAGAAAATAGACAGGGGAGGGTAGGTATAGTATGGGAAATGTAGAAGCTAAAGAACTTATGACACATGGACATGAACTAAAAGGGGGGAATGTGGGTGAGAGGGGGCACAGGGTGGAGGGCAGTGAAGGGGGGAAATGGGACAACTGTAATAACATAATCAATAAAATATATTAAAAAAATAAAAACATTTCAATCTAACCATAAAACAAAAAGGGAAGATTCATTTTCATTTTATTTTAAAGTAACAACTAATTAAATAAAAATAGAATGTCTAAATTATAAATTACTAGGGGCTAAACAAGAAAAACAGCAGAAGGGTGGGAAAAATAGGAGTAATGCAACATAAAAAATGTTGTTAAAATGATACTACTCTCTACCACTATTATCATTTTATTTTTGGGGCCTGTTCTCCTGAGAATTTAGATAGAATAATCTTTTTCTTGTTATGATAGTCTGGCAACATTAGGTAAAAGTAGTAAGGAAATTATGTGACTCTCTTGAGGCTGCTGTAATTTTATATCATGAGAGGGTTTCTTGCTTGCAGGTTTAATTCCTATTGATTTTTAGTTAGTGCTCTCCTTTTTCTGCTTTCACATTATGCAAAGAATGAATTTTCATTTAGAGTGTCAGATAGCAAACTTGACTTCAGTAACTAGCACATTCTGCACCTTGCTCTGCCTTTTTAGTAATTTCTATGTCCTGGATGTGATGTTCAAGTAAGAATAATAAAGAAAGTTTTGAAAACTGTGTTCTAATTAGAAGATTATCTGTAAATTCATAGGTTACCCTTTTCAATGGCAGGATTTCATAACACATTTAACACACATTTATTGAGGACCCACTATGTGCCAGCAAGGTAACTCAGTAACTCATCCTGGGGAGAGGCTAGGGCGGTGGGAGTGAGATGGGCGAAGAGGAAGGTTTCAGGAAACGTGTTCCAAGAGGTTGCTATGGTCAGGTGGAACTTTGGTAAGGAACTCCCAGGGCGATGGTGTCTTTCTTCTTTCAAGGGCTAACTTTCCAGTGAAATAGATTAGAGTTAAACAAGAAAGACTGAATGCCAAACTGGTGCAAAGCTGGGAACAAAGACAACAGTGACAGCTTGTTCCTTAATGCCACTTAACCCTTGAAACAGCAGTTGGTTCCCTGGACTCCAAGCCTTAGCTGAAGCCTGTGTGGCCAGTTCCTATACCATACCCTAATGCACAAAGGTGTGATGACCTCCCCAGCTGGACTTTTCAAAGCATCCCATTTTTCATTTCCAAAAATAAGGAGCAATAATTTCTTCCTCGTGAGAATGTCATGAGTATTCTACAAGGCAATTTATTTAACATACTCATCTCAGAGCGTTGCACATATTAAAGGCTTAATAAATATTTGCTATTGAAATGATTACATAATGGCTCTAAAGGGTTATTTTTAAGAACTGCTTAGGGCTATTTGGAAAGTGACATTATATGGTCATTTGACATACAGATATATGGGGTCATTCTCTGAGAAAACATAATAAGCTGTAGTGATGATGGTAATTTAAGCAGGGAATTTCCCTTTTGAGAAATAGCCTTTATCTCATTCCAAGGTACTATCCTTCAAATCGGTTGTGTTTTCCAGCCCCCCCACCCCTGCAAACAATGAATTACACTGCATTAGCTAATGAAGTGAATAATGCCTCTGATGGGCTTGACATTTTCTGACCAGTTGAAAAAATTAACCTCACTGACTATAAACAGCTAGGAAATCGGTGACCTTTCAGCCATTTACATCATTATGGAGTGTAGAAAAGGGAAAGAGATGGTGATTTATGCCTCGCCAATGTGCTGTGGAGTCATTCCTGTACGTGTGCACTAGACTAGCTTCTAGGAAGGCAGGTGTCCCAGCTGCCGTGTGAGCGCAGAAACCAAAGTGAAGGTTAACACCACACTGTCTCAGAAATGCAGGTTTTTCTAACAGTCTAGTTGTCTTTTTCTGAATAGCCTTTGAGGTATAATTTATATTAAAACACTGTACATATTTAATATATACAATTTGATAGGTTTGGACTCATGAAAACACTTGTGACACTGTCACCATAATCAAGGTAATCGACATACCCAGTGCCTCCCCGGTGCCTGGTGTCCCTTTCGTGTGAAGGTGGTGAGAGCACTGAACATGAGATTTACCCTCTTCACAAACCTTAAAAGGCACAATTCTGTGTTGTCAACTGCAGGCTCTATGTTGTACAGCAGATCTCTATGTTATTCCTCTAACATAACTAATCTTAATACCTGTTCAGTAGGGATTCCCCATTTTCCTCACCTCCCAATGCCTGGAAACCACTGTTGGTATCTTTTGCTTCTGTGAGTTTGACCATTTTAGATTTCTTGGATAAGTAGAATCATGCAGTGTTTGTCCTTCTGAGACAGGCTTATTTCATTTAGCATAGTGGCCTTTAGGTGTATCTATGCTGTCACATATGGCAGGATTTCCTCCTTTTTTAAGGCTGAATAGTATTCTGTTGTGTGTGTGTATATACCCCATTTTCTTTATTCACCCATCTGCTGATGGACACTTAGGTTACTTCCATATCTTGGCTATTGTAAACGATATTGCATTCAACATGTAAGTAAAGCCATTGCTCTGGTTTTAATGTGCTTATCACCATGTTGCAGCTTGATGCTATGGATCTCATTTGCTTATATTGACATGCTACTACTGTTAGCCCCATTTTACAGATGAGGAACCTAAGGCTTAGAAGTGCCCCATTGAAGTTTTCTATATCCTACCTTTGATGATCACAGTGTGAGACTGTGAGTGTGGATTCCAACTTAGATTGATTTAAATTTATGCCCTAAGGTCATTGAAAGTAGTACCACATTGTCAAAATAGCAAGGATAGGACAGGCCTTTACCTTCAGCATCATACTTGCTCTCCCTCTCACCTCCAACTAGTTTATGGTTAACAAATGAGAAAAACAAGACACCATGAACCAGCATTCCTTTCAAGCTGTGAGCAACTAGGATTAGAAGCCTGTTTCCTGATTCCCTATTCTTCTCATCAATCCTCATTGCTAATCATGCTCCAGCCACACAGACAGGCTTTCTGTGCCTTCATATGCTGGATTCATTCCCTGCTCAAGGACATTGCACTTCCTGCTTTTTCCTGACTTATTTCCCCTGGACTTTACCTTGTTGTCTCTCTCTTGTGTCTAAGTCCTAGGATAGCTAAGCCTCCTCTGGGATATCTTTCCTGATGTTCCTCTCTGGTTTTCAACTCTGTTCACTCCTATTGTGTTGCATTGTCTGGAAAATATCCAGAAATTTTCACATTTCCTTGTGCATTTGTGAATTGTCTGCATCCCCAGGGGAATGTATAATCAGCATGGTCAGGACTCACCTGTCACGTTTAATGCTGAGTCCCTAGGTTAGTGCAAATAGTAGGCATTCAGTAAACCTGCTGACGGTGCAGGTAAATAGCACAGTTGGGGAAATTTCATGGGGGCGCTTTCTTCTAATAGTCCCACATAAAATTCAGTTTTTAGCATATTAATTGCATTTATATTCTAGAATCCATGCCTAAACGTGGCAATTTCTGAGGGTAAAACAAGAGACAGCTTTTCTTTAACTATCAGAAACTGATACTCTAAGGGAAAATGCTTTCCTGAGATAACAGGACAGCAATGAAAGCAATAGTCCTGAATTAGCAGCAATGGGAACTTGGCGCACAGGTTTAGCATAACACAGTCTTGGGGAGTTCTGAGAAACCCACACTAAATCTCATGCAAGAACTCCTTTCTTTTCCTCTTTTACATAACAGTACCAGAATATCAAAAGATAAATAATTCTGATACTGCAATAGATCCAGGGGAGGAAAAAATATTAGTATGACAACAGAGACCACAAGGTAAGGGGAGTCTATAAGCAAGAGGTACACTCTCAGACTACAGGGTCATCTGTTTCTTTAACATATGCACACATACACATGTACACACACACACACACACACACACATAATTCTCATGCCTCACTATCCTGACTTAGCTTATATAGAGTAAAAGGTGAGATATTTTCCCCCGACCATAGAATTGGTATGTGAGTCAGCAAGCAGAAGCTCAGAGCACATTGGTGCAGTGGTGGGAAATGACCTTTTAATGTTCTGTGACTATAAGTTTTATTATAGTTAACATTTCATGAGATCTTACCATGGTACTTACCATCTCCAAAATTAGATATTGTTGAAATTTCCACTTTAAGGTTGAGAAAAAAATAAAACTTAGAGAAGTCAAACATGTGTTCGGTGTCAGGCAGTGAGAGAAAGGGCCCAGAAGATGCTGAGATATGCTGGACTCCAGTCTCCTGATGTCCAGGTGTAGCTCCGGTGCCCTGGGTTTGGGGCATTACATCATGATGCCACGGGAAGAGCGTTCTTAGAGCATTTATTACATACCTAGGGAAGCCCAACATTTGGACCTCACTTTCTGTGGGGGTGTTTGGGTGGGGAGGCTTCTTTGTTGGCATTAATGGTTTCTGCGCTTACTTGTCTATTTCCTGTCTTCCTCCTCTGGCATGTAAACTTCATCAAAAGGAAACCTTTCCTGGCTTGGTTAGTTTTGCATATTTATTTCTTAATCCAGTGCCCTGAAAATAGTAAAAATTAAATAAATAATTGTAAAAATTAAATGAATTTTGTCTGTAAAGAAATTTGAGGAGGCAGTGGTAAAGTGGAAATGGCAGGAACATTCCAGAGTCAAACAACTGGGTTAGGGTACCTGCTCTCTCATTTTCTAGTAACAACTGTATTATTTGAACCCTTTTCTAGAAAGTATCCCTTTTCTAGGAAGAGCACCTTGGACAAGGCACATAACCTTTCAAAGTCACAATTTCTTCATGTAGGAAATGGGGAATAAACATTCCTGCCTCAAGGGGTGACGGGTAAGATCAGTACATGAATGTAAAGTACTTAGTAAAAGGTCTTGTTAATAATAAATATTAGATTCCTTCTTGTTCTTTCCTCATTCCTCATTCTTAATTGCTTTGAGTGCCAACTGTGATATTAGCATGTACCAAGAGCATCAAAGGAGTTTTGCTCTCTTCCTTGCTCCACTTGAGAACCCTTAGCTTTGCTTTTTGTAACAACAAATTCACATCTAAGTGGTGAATATCTTGCTTTAAGATAGGTAACAATAGCCAAAGAAATTTACCTATTTTAGAGTGTATAAAAAGGGTATAACAGGATGCAAAGTATGATTCTATGTATGTAGAAAAAAATATGTATATGTCCATCTATCCATGGGAACATTCTACAAATATATACACAAAATTTTAAAGTGGTACTACTAGTGGCAAGATTATGGATTATTTTTTTCTCTTTCATTTTTAAAAAGTTTGTTTTTTCGCATTCATTTTTGTAAAAAGTTTTTACATCTTTCACGATGAACATGGTATTATTTTTGTGTACAAAAATATTGTGTCTTCAATTATATGAATTGACTAGTGAAATGCAAAGGGGAAAATCCCCTTACACATGGTTGAGACTTTATTTTCACCTAAATTTAGAGAGAAAAGGAAGAAGATGTCATAGGAATAAAGACAGGAATAATTTCCTTTGAGCTCCATGTTTTTCTATAAAAGGACTAGAGATGTGGAAGCTGGAAATTCTGCCCCAAAGTGGCATAAATTTTTTTCAAAAAATAATTTTTTTATCATGTACACCTGCCAAAGCAAGGTAGAGGATGTGTGTTCTTTTATTAGTGATGCTAGCATCCACCAGTGTGCAACATAATCTAATAAATCATGGTTATTGCCAATGTGGGTGAAGGCACCAGTGGCTTTCACTTAGTTCAGTTACACTGACCCTCTGTAATAGATGTGCTCCTAAGAGATTTGTGGAAGTCAAATTCCTGTAAATTGAACTGTTAAGGGAGCTCCTATGTAAATTAACTCTGGTGAACATCTGTATAATATATAATTAGCCCCTCTTTTCCATTCCAATTTCTCTCAATTTACTTTTTATTTTTTATGCATGCACATCCAGTGAAATAGAATATACATATTGGTGTATTATTAAACATTGTATTTAGCATTTTTAATGGTTGCTTTGTGTTCTCAAAGAATGCCTCAAAATGTATTTAACCAATCTCCAATTACTTAGTGTTTAGATTATTTCTGATATTTCTTATTTGTAGCATTTTACCTTATTGCAGCTATAGACCAGAGTCTATCTATAAGCTGTATGTTTATGAAGGGTATAGGTTTCTGAGACTAGTTTTTCTTTTATGAAGCCACGTTGTTTTACTGGATCGTCACACAGCTTCCACCAGCAGCAGAAGAGGATTTGCATTTCTCACTGACTAAATTGATTGTTATTAAAACATACCAGTTTGAAAGTTGAGAGTGGTCTCTTTTTTGTTTGTTTGTTTGTTTTTTGCTTAGGACTGGTTGAAAATTTTTCTGTCAAAGGGTTATATAACCTTGCTCTACCTTTTGATTCTTGTAGGAGAATTAAAAACTTAGGAGTTTCAGTTTGAATTTACAGTATTCTATTTATTAGCCAAATAACACAGGGAAAGTTATTTAATCCTTCTGTGCCTCACAAAATGTCAGTGACAAATAGTCCCTACTCTAGAAAATTGATGTGAAGATTAAATGTTAAAATATATAACATTCTTGGAATAGTGCTTAGGAGATAGAAAGTATCCAATAAATGTTAACTCTTTTTTCTTCTCTGAACTACCCATTTGGTGTCCTTCTCTTGAAGAGGGCTATTGATACATTGCACAGAATACAGAGGAGAGTATCCAAGATGGGTATGACATGAGGTATAAAAAGTCTATTCCATGAAGAACAGATGAAGGCTGGCAGTAATATTTTGACTAGTGAAGGGATAAAGTGATAGAGTGTGAGGGATGTTCTCAGACAGAAGAGATTTGTGCAGAAGTGGGAGTAACTAATCTCCAGATAACTCTATCGGGCAGAGTTAGCACAAATGCATGTGACAAAAAGTTGATTTTGAAAGAATTTTCTCATAATGTGAGTATAGTGGGCAGGGCATCTTTTAGATCTGCCCAATCCCTCCTTCTTCCAGTAAAAACTGCACCCTGATTTGTCTTTGAGATCAGTTTTGCCTAACTCTAAATCCAGGGGCATTGGGTGCGAAAAACTCTCCCCTACTCCATCTTTAAGGCACTTTACTCAGACCTGACTATTGCATTGGTTTATCCCCCTAAAATTTATAGGTTCAAACTTTATTAAATCTAGAGGTCAAGTTGAAATAATTGATATCTTGGCATTATTAAGCCTTCCTGTCCATGAACATGGTATATTTCTCCATGTTTTAAAAAGTTTTTCTTTGATTCGATACATCACAATTTTATATTTTACAGTTTATTTCATTTCGATTTTACACATATTTTGTTACATGTCACGTTTTTAATTTCTGCTTGTTCATTGCTGGCACATTGGACAGTGATTAACTCTTGTGTATTAAGCATGTATCCTGCAAGCTTGCTTTGATTTCTTATTTGTTCCAGAAGTTTTTTTATTGTTTCTTTCAGATTTTCTACACAGATGATTCTGTCATCTACAAACAATGACAGGTGTATTTCTTCTTTCTCAATCTATTTGACTTTTATTTCCATTTATTATGCATTAGCTAGAACTTCCAGTACAATGTTGAAAAGCAGTGATGAGAGGGGACATCTTTGCCTTATATCTCATCCTGGTGGGAAAAACCTCTCAATTGTCACATATCGGCTCAAGATTTTTTAAGTCCATATTAGGAAAACAAAACACATCTGCAGACTAGATTGAGAACACAGAGCACCAATGAGAGTTCTGACCAGGGAGATTAAAATTACTGTTCTAATTAGACCAGCCTACAAAAGGAAGAAAAATCAATGACTAATTCAACTTACTCATAATTCTCTTCTGTGCTGGGATTCAGATTGAGACAGCCCTTGGGATATTAGTGATGGATTAGATTTTCTATACCTTCCTTAACTCCCTTCCAACCCCAAATACTCTCCCTGGTTCCAACAATGACCAGTGAAGAAGTCCAGTGATGGACAGATCCTTGGTGTAATACTCATGGCAAAGAAGCTAAAAAGGGAAATATAGAAGGACCCTGCACCTTCAGTTTTTAACTTATCTCTGGGCTATCTCAGTTAAAACACACTATGCTAAAGGGGGAAAAAGGATCTTGCTTGATTGACCTCTTTTCTATGTTGCTCTTCCACTTGCCTGTGGGCTTCATTAAATGTGCAAGAACAAGCTGGTGTTCAGAGGCTTGTAGCTGGGAAGCTATAAAGTGGTGTCTAAAATAGACACTCTACTAAAATAAGCACTCTGCATCAACACAGTCATCCCATGCTAAAGAAGTGCTGATGGCAGAGAAGGGGAAGGCAGTAGGTGTATGATATCCTTGAAGCTCTTCAGCATCCTACAAACAATGGCAAATATATAGCTCGATAGTGGCCTTGTGGAGAGAATTGGTGGGGGTTGGAGGACAATCTGATTTTGAGTTATTTTGAAGGGATTTAATTTTCAGCAAAAGAATTCACAGCTCCTCTCATTAATCTTTCTTTACACACTCTTTGTTCTCCATTCTCATTTTCCCCTAGCTATATGCATTTAATGATTCTACTCTTCCATTCATTTAGTTTTTATTGAGTATTATGTCTTAAACACTATAACAGGTGGTAGGAATCTTATGAAAATGAAAAGAATTGTGTATGGAATGAGAGGTTTTAAACAACTGCCTACATTGTCATTTTTATAATTCCAGTGGCAATGGAAATGCAGGTAGAAGGCAATGATAGTGGACCATTTATTCTTCCCCCTTCTTTATTTGATATAAATATAATTTTCCACTACTTTCTGGTTTCAGAAGCTATCAATCTTATAAGTACTCTTTCACATTTAAATGTGCCCTCCTTAACTTGGAGTCCAGTTGCCTGGGCTTTAGTCCCAGCTCCTTCATGTTTACTAGCTGTGCAACTTTGAGCTAATTATTTAAACTTTCTATGTCTCCATTTATTTATAAGATGGGATAATAATAGCTAAATTATAAAAGTATTGAGACTTCTGGCCAAGATAGAGGTGTAGGTAAACACTCTGTGCCTCCTCACACAACCAAAAGAAGGACAACAATTTAAAAACAAACAAACAAAAAAACAACCAGAACTGACAGAAAATCAAACTGTATGGAAATCTGACAACCAAAGACTTAAACATTCATCCAGACTAGTAGGAGGGGCGGAGACCAGCAACAGGCAGAGAGGACTCTCTACAAGGTGGCAACTGGCAGAGCTGGTGTTCTCCACATTCACATGCAGATATACTGGGAGGAACAACTGGGGAGTGAGACCGACCTCACAACCCAGGGCTCCAGCTCAGGGAAATAAAGCCTCAAACCTCTGGTTAAAAACATCAGTGGAGTTTGAGGCAGTGGGAGAAACTCCCAGCCTCGTGGGAGAGTTTTTTGTAGAGACCCACAGGGTTCTAGAATGTACACAAGTCCATTCATCCAAGAATCAGCACCAGAAGGGCCCAATTTTATTGTGGGTAGCAGGGGAAGTGACTGAAAGCTGGCAGAGAGCAGAGCAAGCACTGTTGTTTCCTCTCAGACCCCTCCCCCACATACTTTTCACAATGCAGGGACATGGGTTGCCCCACCCTTGTCAACACCTAAGGCTCCACCCCTTATACATAACAGGTGTGTCAAGACAAAAAAAAAGAAAAAAAGAGAGAGGCCCAAATAAAAGAACAGATCAAAGCTCCAGAAAAAAAATAACTAAGTGACAAAGAGATAGCCAACCTACCAGATGCATAGTTCAAAACACTGGTAATCAGGATGCTCACAGAATTGGTTGACTTTGGTCACAAATTAGATGAAAAAATGAAGGGTATGCTAAGTGAAATAAAGGAAAATGCATAGGGAACCAACAGTGACAGGAAGGAAACTGGGACTAATCAACGGTGTGGACCAGAAGAAAGAAAGAAACATCCAATCAGAAAGGAATAAAGAAACAAGAATTCAAAAAAATGAGGAGAGGCTTAGGAACCTCCAGGACATCTTTAAATGTTCCAACATCCAAATCTTAAGAGTACCAGAAGGAGGGAGGAAGACCAAGAAATTGAAAACTTAATTGAACAAATAATGAAGAAGAACTTCCCCAATCTGGCAAAGGAAATAGACTTCCAGGAAGTACAGGAAGGTCAGAGAATTTCAAACAAGTTGGAGCCAAGGAGGAATACACCAAAGCACATTGTAATTACATTATCCAAGATGAAAGATAAGGAGAGAATCTTAAAAGCAGCAAGAGAAAAGGAGACAGTTACCTACAAAGGTGTTCCCATCAGACTGTCAGCTGTTCTTGATCTTTCTCAAGAGAGATCTTACAGGAAAGAAGGGGCTGGAAATAACTATTCCAAGTCATAAAAGGCAAGAACATACACCCAAGATTACTCTATCCGGCAAAGCTTGTATTTAGAATGGAAGGGCAGATAAGGTGCTTCTCAGATAAGGTCAAGTTAAAGAAGTTCATCATCACCAAGCCCTTATTGTGTGAAATGTTAAAGAAATTTACCTAAGAAAAATAAAATAAAAAATATGAACAGAAAATGACAACAAACTCACAATTATTAACAACCACACCTAAAACAAAAACAAAACTAAACTAAGCAAACAACTAGAACAGGAACAGAACCACAGAAATGGAGATGACATGGAGGGTTAGCAACAACCCTCCATGAATAATATGCATCTAAGCTTCATGAAATTTATACCTTTAAAAAATACGTTTTTTAACTTATTTTTGGCTCCAACTTGTTTGGGATTCTCTGAGCTTGGGAAGTGGGAGGGGGAGAGAAGGGGAGATGGTACAGAGAATAAGTAGTACAAATGGTAGGTAGAAAATTTGGGGAGGTTAAGACTAGTATAAAAAATGTAGAATCCAAAGAACATATATGTATAACCCATGGATGTAAATTAAAGGTGCAGGGAATGTGAGTGGAAGGGGGTATGCAGTGTGGAGGGGAATAAAGAGGTGAAAATATGACAACTGTAATAGTGTAATCAATAAAATATATTTTAAAAAAAGTATTGAAACAAAACAGAACATAAAATGACTTTGGCAAACATCTGACTTATAGTTAATATTTATTATACTACCTGGTAATAATGGTATAATGTAATTAATTTGATTTGTTTTTATTACTTATTCAATGTCAAACATGCTCAAGAGTGAACAAAAGACTCAAAAATGAAAAGGTTTAGATTGCATGGAGGATTGAGGTAGTAAGAGTAATTGCAAACATAACAAAAAATCAAAAGTACATAGATAAAAATAAAAGTTACAATTTAAATTTAAAAAATTACCTGTGAAGGTAAAGTAACAAGTTGTGCAATTTTTCTGTGATTTGGATTACTGTTGATAATCAAACAAGTTTTTGTGAAAAATCTATAAAATCTCTTCAAATCTATATTTGATTTTTCCAATATTGACAACCAGTTCTGAACTACTGAGTATATTTTAAAAGATGCCATTGGTTGCAAGTGATAGAAATCAAATGGGACTTGGGTTAATGTAGGTTTGGATAGAGAAGAACTGACATCAAGGGAAAGTAGGACTTAATCACCATTCCTCAATCTCTCCTTCTCTGCTGATCACTGTACTTGAACTTTTTAATCTCTCCTATAGTTGGGTGTCCTGCACACAGTAGGAATCATGGCTTTGTGTTCCCATTTGTTTAAGAAGAATTTCCCCAATCCTAGTTTGATTTTGAAAAATTCTGGGCAAGTAGTCTGTTTGGTTTTGCTTAGTTAGGTCACAGTCCCACACCCTGGACCAATAGCCATGGTAAGGGAAGGATGAACACAAGGATTTGCTTTTGAGCTTGAAATTCAGTGAGGAGGCATATTCTCCTTTTGTTGGGATATTATACACTTGGGCCAGTCCCCTCCCTGAAACCAACAGTTTGAGTGTATTACCAGAAGTAGTTGTGGGGAATGAGGTTGTAGCCAGGTTTGAAAATTTTGCCAATGTTCAGCCATTCCAATTTGTGTCCACTTCCTGGGATCTGGAAAGAAGTTAAAAAATCTTTCCTGACATATATATGTTGATTCTTAGATTTATCTTAAGGAAATTTGAACCATATAATCAGTCTTTAAAAGTTTTGCTCTTAAGTCATTTTTTAGTGGCATAATATTGGAAATCACCATGTCTCAAACATGCATCCTAGTCCAATTCCCCACACTATCTAGTTACTCCACTGAAATATATTCAGGAAATTCTAATTTCAAAAGCAATCATAAGTATGACCAATATTTAAATACTACGTCTGTTTTGTTGCTAAAAATAAGAGCCTGGGGGAGGAAGAAAAATGGCATGTTATGTATCCTTATAATTTCATATGCAAGGTATGTACAGAAATGGTATTTAAATGGGGCAGGGGTAAAGTGTGCCACATAGCCAGATGTCCATGGATGTGGTAAGAGTTCAGCGGACATATATTCCTCTCTTCTCTACCATTTCCTGTGATGAAGGTTAGGCATTTATGGTACAGTTTGCAAACAAAGCTGTATTCACCAGAATAGGTGGTTTACTTTGGTTTTCACACTGTGAAATGATTACTGGAGGGAAATGAGGATTCCTAAAACAAAAAAATAAGAAATTTTTTTTATTGATCACAAATGTATGCCAATACTTCTCTCAAACCTTCCCATGCCTTGAATATTCATTCTGTCTGCTAACTGGAAGAAGAAAATCTCCAATTTAGTCAAAACTTATTTTTTAAAGGTATAAATTTCATATAAATTTCATGAAGCTTAGATGGATATTATTCAAATGTTTAGGGCATGACTACCTGAGGTACACTATATGTTGTATTGTGATGAAAATTAAATTGTTTGATGGTAAGTTTCTAGATTCAAACATTACCTCAGACATTCAGCTAATAATAGGCTATCTATCTTGAAATCAATTATGATTTTATTTTACAACCAGCTTTGTTACCATCTTTTAACTCTAGGATAAAGCATTTAAATTTCAATTAAATATCAAGAATCTTCTATCTGCAATAAAATGCTTTATTGAAAACTAATTCATTAAGTAGCTACTACAAGTGAAACTCTGTGCCAATAGAACTATATGGAATGCAGGATAATTGTGTTATTACCCTAATATTATTATTGTCAGAGCAATGGAAGATTTAGACTATTGCAGCAAATGTCTCCACAGAAAATGCAATTGAACTGCAATTTTTATCACTATAATTTTAGATTGTATCAATTTTATGGCTAAACTGAGAAATACAGAAAGTTGAAATGACTTCTCTGGAGTGAAATACAATGTTTACATAGATTTTTAAATCCCAAATTTTCTGTTCCTAATCTTCGCCATAATGTATACCATAAGTCAGAGGCAAAATGATATTTAATATAGGGAAGGCTTAAAAATAACCCTCTTTCCCTCTTTTTTGAGTTGTGAGGTAGTGTGGTTGAAAGGAGATGCAATCAAGGGTTTGCTTTTGAGCTTGAAACTCAGTCAGTGAGGAGACATATTCTCATTTTGGTACATGCTTAACAATACATTTAGGATATGTGTTACATGTTGTGAAAATATTCATAAATTGTAGGTGAAAATTCCCAGGCCCAGTTAAAAAAACATAAAACAAACTACCTTGCTCATTAAAGAAAAACACATTGAATGAATTATTCTGCCAGGATAATCAACTGTTGATTATATTTCAATATTAAAGTAATTTCTAGGCTTGGAATAAGTTTGGGTTTTTTTCTTTACGTACATTTTGAACTAACTGTTAACCCAATTAATTCATGTACATTGGGGAGAAAAGTGAACATTTAAAATAAAATTACATTTATAAGGTTTCAACTGGGTGGAAATAACTAGATTGCAAACTCCCTTCAGGGCAAGGAGAATGTATAATAATACATCCTTATAAGCTTCTTCATTGCCTGTTGGCAGTGTCTGGCTTATGATGGGTATTCAGATAGAGGATGATGGATGAATAAATAAATTAATGTATGAAAGAAACATAGTAATATAGGAAATAAAGCTGCTTAGGATATTAACTTAAAGATAAGAGCATGGGAACAATCTAAATGCTCATTGATAGATGAATGGATAAAGAAAATGTGATATATATATATATATATATATATATATATATATATATATATTAGTAAGCCATAAAAAAGGAAAAAGTTCTGCTATTTGGAACAACATGGATGAACCTGGAGGATATTTGGTGAAATATCCAGTCACAGAGGGGTAAGTACTTCATGATTCCACTTACATGAGGAATCTAAACTAGTAAAACATAGAAATAGAGAGAAGAATGATAAATGCCAGGGGCTGAAGGGAGAGAAAAACTGGGAAGTTGTTTAGTAAGTATAAAGTTTCAGGTCACAAAGATGAGTTTGTTCCAAAGATCTGCTGCCATAATTGTGCCTACAGTTAATAATACAGGGTGGGAACAAAATAGGTTTACAGTTGTGAGTATGTGAAACACAGAGTTTATTCTTATATTATTTATCAATAATTGTATTATTTTCCATACAAACAGAACAAATGGCAGATTAACAAAAAATGAGAGCACAGTATAACAATTTATTGGATCCACGTCCATAGTTGGTCTTAGGAACACAGCTTCATGGATGCCAGGAACTAAAGCTACTGGAGCTGCTTAGGTAATGAACAGCCAGAGAATTAAACACTCTGAAAATGTCAGTTGTAACTAACTCCGTGTTCCTGGTGCAGTTGTTCAAGTGGATCCATTTTTCTTTCAGATTGGTGCTCACAGGGCACTCTCTTCATGAGTCTAATAAGCAAGCAATGCAGAGAGGGTTCCATGTTTGTAACTTAGAAAACACTGAATCAAAACAAATAAACACAAATATACAGGTACCTTTATTGCAGACTGATTAGGGCCTCAAACATACTTATATGAAATGCGAATCTTGGAGGGAACATAGAGATACTCTTTTCCCAAACTATATTATATCGAACATAGACTCTTTTTGTTTCAGATGTTTATTCGTTTGTTGTAGAATTGTTTTGATTTGAAATCGTATCTACTAATATCTCCAAAAAATAAATTTATGCAGAACACTATTTGAGAAACATGGGCCTGCAGAATTAGAGTTAAATGTAGCCATCTTTGCAAATGGCAGCAGAATTGATGTATCTATTTGACATGTGAAACAGCGCACCTAGTGGAAGATGCAGGTGGTAGAATAATGAGAGTGATGATGATTTTAACTAAAATAAATAAAATGCTTACCATGTGCAATGGTATTATCTCATTTAACTTTAATGAATCCTATGAAGAGAGTTCAAAATTGAGAAAGTACATCTCAGAGGTTTAACTTATTAATCCAAAGTCACAGAGCTAGAAATAGGCCAAAGTCTTATATCATACCACTAATCTGTATGACCTCCTTACAGGTAAAATTTTATAACTAGTACAGGCATAGTAGCATTAGTACTATATGACAACTCTGTTGCTTTTTTCACCCCACTCTTAATGGCATCTTTGTTATATATATATTTATTATAAATATTTTAAATATGCAGAGAAGTAGAGAGAACATTATCACTCATATATTTCCTTACCAATTTCCATATATGCATATGGATGTGTGTTTATTTATATTTTCCTACAATGTCTGTAAGACATTTTGAGGTTAAACTAAAACTATTCAATGAATTTTATTTTATTTGCAAGGTTTTTTTATTAGTCCTTAGTATATATCTCACTATGTATGTTCAGTTTAAGAAGTTCTAAAGGTACCTAAAATAATTATTTTATCTGTGTTACTATAATCTTTTTTGTTGACCACTTTGGACTTTTTTGAATATGTAAAATATATTCATGGTTCAAGAGCACAAGCTATATAAAATGGAAATTCTCATTTTCTTCTCAGCTCTTCCACCTCCTACAGCTAACCATTTTATTAGCTTTTGATTTTATTTTTTCACTGATTTGTTTTCCCAGCAAAAGCAGATGGGCCTACATATTATTTTCTCTCTTCCTTTGCATGAAATGCAGCATACTTTATATCTTTCATTTTTCCCTTAACTAAGTATTGGAATTCATTCCATGTCAATGAAGAGAGCTTTCTTATTTTTATAGCTGCACAACACTTTGATGTATGTTTCTAACATCATTTACTCAGCCAGTTTCCTCTTGATGAACATTTGTGTTTCCAGTCTTTTGCTATGTTAAGTAATGTCACAAAAGTAACCAAATATGAAATTTATTTTATTATTTTGCAACTAGAAATCTAATCTGTAGTATAGTTTAGATAGTAATCTGTGGTATTGCTGGTCAAACTGCCAACATAGGGTAATTTTGTTAGATATTACCAGATTTCCTGTCAGAGGAGGCTTTATACTCCTACCAAACCTGAGAGAATCTATTTCCTTGCATCAGCTTGTGCTACAGAAACTACCATTCCAAAGTGGCTTATAACAACTGTCATTCAATTTAATTAGTTTGTAATTATGTGGGCGTGAAATTTAGGCTAGGCTCACTTGAACAATTCTTTTCTCAGCTGGGCTCTGTCAGGGATCTGAGGTCAACTGCTGGCCGGCTTCCAAGATATGGTGGCTGGTGTTTAGTATGAAGGGAGGTGACCAAGCCAAGTGTCTCTCGTTGTCACAAAAGTTAGCCCAGGCATGTGGACTTGGTTGCCAGGTAGAGGTTGGAGAGAACAAACGGAAGCATGCAAAGTGACACGAGGCTTAGAATAGACCTGGTATGATGGTAATTTCCGTATCCTGTTTGTCAAATTCAGTCACCAGGGCAGCCAGGGTTGGTGGAATGGGCTCCACAACTTGATGGGAGGAGTTGCAAAGTCATGTTGCAAAGTGGTGTGGTTATAGGGAGGGGAATACTGTGGCCATTGTTACCATCGATCACATTTCCAATAGCTGTGCTGAAATAGTACATTATAATGACTGTGCATTTCTGCCAATCTGTTTGGTAAAAAATGACATTTTAGTTGGTTTTAATTTGCATTTCTCTTGGTATAAATGAAATAGAACATCTTAACCTATGAACTATTTGTTTGTTTCTGTTGCCCATTTTTCTATCACATTGTTGTGCTTCATTTCTTGATTTTTGCAGCTTTCTACATATTGCAGATATTAGTTCTTTATTTATAGTGTAAATTGTAGTCATTCCCTCCCCCAGTTTGTCATATACTTTTCACCCTTTACCTGCATTGTGCACCATATTTTCCATGAAAATGTAAACATATTTAGGTACTTCAACATCATTTTTCCTTTATGGCTTCTAGATTTTTGATTCATAGTTTGATTCATAGGTTTTCCTTTCTTCCAAATTTTAGAGGGATTTATCATGTTTTCTTCTCGTTCTACTAATTTTTGTACTAGCTAATGTCCTTAAGATAACAGCTGTGCTAATTAGAGTTTTTTTCCTATCTCCATAAAATAATGACATCTTCTAAGCTCATTATCTGAAGTCAGCTTCTTGTTGGAGATGGTACAGTGTACTCTTTTCTACTGGCTGTGGAAAGACAGAAAGAAAGGTAGAGAAACGAATAACAGAGGAACCCTGGCATAACAAACAGATTTTCTTCAAGAAGCTCCTTTGAAATGTTTCTTTGAGATCCAGAACATCAGTTCCCATAGAAACAAAGTAAAAAATTATGGTGAGGTTCTTGCATCTCATCAACTTTTTGTTTTACCTGCATTATACATTAAAATTACACTGTGCTTAGAATTCTTTATTATTCATTCCCATTCCCATCTCTGGGCCTGAAGAGGCAGACAGAGGAAGTAGCATTATCAGTGCCCTGTGAGAACTGGAGTGTGGAAGGCAGGCCACCCAGTGGAGTAGTGGTCACAAAGGAAGTGGCCATTGCCATATAGCTCAGTGCGGAGGAAGAAAGAGAGCAAAGGGGGAGAATACCCTGATCTCATCTTCTGATAGTCTGTCATTTTTCTCTCATTTGTCAAATCCCAGTGAAATCCAGAGTGCAAAGCTTCCCAGGTGATGCAGCCCACAAAGTTCAGCCCTCAGGTCACAGAGAAGGAAAGGGCAGGGTATGCGGTGATCAGAGGGCGCCTGCAGAGAATTATCATACCGTTAACAACTCCAGGGGTCCAGGGTAAGAATTCCAGGGTATCGGGAATCTATGTCATTATAAATGTCAGGCTATTTCTTGGTGTGAATTGGCTGCCTGACTTTGATCTCCGGATTAGGAAGATCTTGAGGCCATCAGCGTCTCCTTATCATTTAAGAAAGAGTTTAAAGCATGAGAGGAGCACAAAACTCAATGAAGAGTGAGCAATGAGAAGCTAAAAACACACTCCATTAAGTCTGTTAGAAGAAGAAAACGGATAAATCTTTATGAGCTTGGAATGTGGCAACAGATTCATAGATGTCAAGAATCCATATTCTCATAAATGTGAGAATATTACTTAATATATTATATAAAGTATATTTAAAATGGTTATATTGAGCTTAATCAAAGCGTAAAATATTTTTTATAAAATAGAACATTATTAAAAAGTGAAACACAATGTAAGAATAGGAGAAAGTGTATGCAAATCGTATATTTGATAAGGTTTTCAAATCCAGACTATTAAAGAACACTTACAATTCAATAACAAAAAGACAAACAATCCAATTAAAAATAGACAAAGTACTTGAATAGATATCTCTACAAAGATGTATAAATGGCAAATGAGGATGTAAAAACAGGCTCAACATCATTAATCATTAGGGAAATACAAATCAAAATCACAATGAGTACAACTTCACACCCTGTAATAAATAATAAAAGAGCTATAGGATAGCTATAATAAAAAAAATCAGAAAGTCACAAATGTTGATGAGGGGTGTAGGGAAATTGGGGCCCTCATACATTGCTAATGGAAATGTGAAATGGTTCACCCACTGTGGGAAAACAGTTTGGTGGTTTCTCAAAAAGCTCAACAGAATTAGCATATAATCCAGCAAGCCCATTCCTGGGCATATATTCAAAAGAACTGAAAACCAAGTGTTCACCCTGGCTGGTGTAGCTCAGTGGATTGAGCGCGGGCCTGCGAACCAGACAATCGCGGTTAGATCCCAGTCAGGGCACATACTGGGGTTGCAGGCAGGTTCCCTGCAGGCCAGTTCCCAGCAGGGGATGCATGAAAGGCAACCATACATTGATGTTTCTCTCCCTCTCTTCTTCCCTTCCCCTCTAAAGATAAATAAATAAAATCTTAAAAAAAAAAACAACAAGTGTTCAAACAAGTCTACATACATACATGTTCACAGCATCAGTAGTCACGGTAGTCAGAAGGTGGAAATAATGCACATGTTTAATAGTGAAGAATAGATAAACAAATTGTAATATGTCCACACAATTGAATATGATTCAGCTGTAAGGATGTGTGAAATACTGATACATCTACAACATAGATAAACCTTGAAAACATCATGCTAAGTGACACAGATATCACATATTGTATGATTCCATTTATGTGAAATATCCTTCCTGAATAGGTCAATCCAACAGTTCAGAACACCCATGGGTGGTTGGCAGGGGCTGGGGGCATGGGGGCTGGGAGAAACTGCTCACCGGGTAAAGGACTTACTTTTAGGGTGATGGTAATGTTTAAGAACTAAATAGAGGTGGTAGCTGCACAACATTTGGAATATACTAAGTGCCACTGAATCATTTATTTTAAAATGGTTAATTTTATGTTATGTGAATTTTACCTCAATTAGAAAATAGAAAATAAAAAGAGGACGTGAGTGACAGGTGGAAAACTATTGGCCATAGTTTGATCATGGGAATATGAGGGCTCAGACTCTTTTGTCAATTTTGTATATGTTAGGAAGTTCCCACAAAAGTTAAATGAAAATAATAATAACAAAAAAGTTGACTGCAGTTTAATTCTGCATCTGATACCATTTTTACACATTTTAATGAACCTTTGGAGGATGCAGTCTCAGACCTTTCTCTGTCTCTGGTTCCGTCTTTGACGCAAGTACACATCTTTATAGATTTTGTAAAAAGGATTAACTGCACCCATTCTCCAGATAATTTATGTCATCTTTCCCATGTAACATCAGATACCTCAGAAATCATGATCTCACTCTCAGACACTGTGCTATGTTCTGCTCTTTTCTCCTCACACCTGTTGAGATCAGGTTCTGCAACTGGGTTCCCAGGAAATCCTAAACAATCTGAAAATATTTGCAACCTTTGCATTTCTGTATTATGTACCTTTTGAGTAAAAAGGGGTTCGGAGTTTTCATCACATTTGCAAAAGGGCCTGTGACCCCATGAAAACATAAATATCACAGCAAAGAGAGAAAAAAGAATGTTACGTAGACAGAGATTAAGATCCAGTGGCAAATGACAGAAAACCCAATTAAATATGTATTAAGCAATTAAGGAACATATTGGCTGGCAAACCAAAGGGTGGTTCAGCTTCAGGCATGGCTTCATCAAGGGGCCCAATGTCCTTGGGACTGGTTCTTGCCCTCACCATTGCTCAGCTCTGTCTCCATCTACTCTGCACTCTTCTCAAACTTTTCTTGTATAGACATTAAAGTGATCACTTATCTCCTCCAGGCCCAGAGGGCAGCAAATGCACACCAAGATCACAAGGCTGGGAATGGAGAACAGTGGCTTCTAGAAGGAAGGCTGGTATGCTAGCTCCCTGTGACCAAAATAAAGGGAGAGGGATTCCGGACAGGCAAACATAGCAAATGTTTGCTGGACATACTCATGATGAATCTTTAGATGGACATAAAAGTAAAATAGACCACAACTTTGCCATGATTCTTGACACCCGGGATTGCCCTGGCTAGGAAAACTTAGAATGAAGAGCAAGTTTGCCCTCTAGACAGTAAAGATTGGGGTTAGAGCAAGACCTGGGGGTCTGCTAGCAGCATTAGCCTTGCTGAAGTGGGCCAAGAAGAAAGGTCAGTTATTCCAAACGAAAACTGTTGTCCTGACAGGCAATCAAATGGAAGGAGGAGGGGGCCAGCAATGACTTACAAGGGGTGAAAGGAGGGAAGAAGGTAGATCTGAACAGGGGGGAAGAGAGTCACAGGACATATTCATTTAGTGGGCATGATAATAATAATTAAAATAATGATAATAAGAAAGATAATAAACATTCTGTTCATTAATGTGACCTAATTTTCTCATTATAAGATCCCTATTCCATGTGACCCTAAACTGTGACCTTCCCACGTCACATGGGGAAAGCAGGAAGTCCAATCCAGAAGCCTGTGCTGGTTGTCACTTGGTCAATTACAGTATCATTAAAACAAAACCTTATGCCAGTTCTCACCCTGATGAATGTTTGAGGCACTCATTTATCCTTGCCCATAGGAGATTTGTGTAGTGGTCTCACTGCATCCAGCATGTGTATTGTCACACTCTGTGGAAAGAAATAGTATAAAGTACCTTTTAACTGGGAGAAAACATTAGAGTTGTTCTGGTTCTTATTTTGCCCTGAGGTTTTCACCAATGTTTCTTTATTAAACTTCTCCCCTGATGCCCAAAGTCTGATGTTGCCTTCTTTTTTTTTATTTCACCTTCTTCCAGGAGATGACTCTGATATCGAGATGTGATTTGATCCCATTTGCTGCACTTCCCCTGCTTTGTTGACTAGTGCTGGGCTGAAAGCCCTGAGGATATATGTCAGATGACACCTGCTTGATTCTCATGTGTCAGGGAGGGAAGAGCCAACCTCTGTCCTCTACAGATGAGACTTCTGGTGCCAACAATGGTCCTGGGCCTATGCACCTTCCTTTTCTCACTGGTGTCTTTTAAGAAGATAGAAAGGTAGTGTAGGAGACCCTTTTGTGTGTGACTGCTATGTGATGATGGTGATGATGATGGTGAAAATAATAATATAATTTGTATTTGTTCAACAAATATGTGTTGAGCACATCCTATATTCTAGGCTCTTAGAGTACATCAATAATCAAAACTGTCAGAGAGCCCGCACTCTAGCAAGGAGAAACAGACAACAAAAAATAAGCATAATACATAAATAAGCAAAGTAGTATACTGCTTAGGGATAAGGATATTTCAAAAGGGAGGGACAAGTAAAGTAAGTACATGGGAAAGATTGGGCAGGGGACTGTCTGCAGAATCAAAGGGGATGGTCAGTGCAAGCTTCATTCAGAAGGTGAGACATAAACAAAGCCTCAATGGGTGGTGGTGAGAGATCTGCAAGTATAGCGCAAGTGTAAGCTAGGGTAAAAACATCTCAGGCAGAGGGACAGCTAGTGCAAAGGACCTGAGGCAGAAGCACGCCCACTTTTTTAAAAGATTTTTTTAAAAAATTATTTACTTAGAGAGGAAGGGAGGGAGAAAGAGAGGGAGAGAAACAGCAATGTGTGAAAGATACACTGATCTGCATACCCCCAACTGAGGACCTGGCCGCAACCTAGGCATGTGCCCTGACTGGGAGTAGAACTGGGTGACCTTTTGATTCGAAGGCTGGCATTCAATCCACTGAGCCATACCACCATGGTGCATGTGCAGCAAGTTTTAAAATCAGCAGAGGCCACTGTGGCAGAAGCTGAGCGGGAAGTGGAGAGACCAGAAGGAGATGAGATTTGAGAGATAACAGTGACCTAGATCACTCAGGGTCTGTAGGTCACTAAGAATTTTGGCTTTTACTTTGACTGGAGTAAGGTTTTAAATGGAAGAAGTAGTTAGATTGTTCTTTATTTTAAAATAATCACTCTAAAATTAGGTTACAGAGTAGCCATGGTAGAAATAGAAAAATCTCTTGGTAGGGTATGACAGGGTATCCCCCAAATGGTGGAGAGTAGATGATGGCAATGGAGATGGTGAAGAGCAGTCATGTTCTGGGCAGGAGCTCACACTTCCCAGCAGATACGATGTGAAGTGTGACAAAGAGTGGTTATCCCCTGAGGTGGGGGAGGCTATGGGAGAAGCAATTTTGGGAGAAAGACCAAGAATCCTCTAAATGCATACATTTATTAATTTATTCAAATGTGTCATTCAGCCATTCATTAACTGTTCATGAAGTATTTATTATGATGAGGCATTCCCTCACTAATTTTATTTTTTTTTAATTTTGTTGAATTTATTAGGGGGACATTGGTTAATAAAATTATGTAGGTTTAAAGTACACAATTCTATAATACATCGATGTATATCACAGTGTGTGTTCACCATCCAAAGTCTAGTTTTTCCATCACCATTTAACCCCCTCATCTGCCTCCTTCTGCCCCTTTTCCCTGTAATCACTGTACTGCTGGCTGCGTCTGTGAGGTTGTTGGGGTTTTTTACCCAGCCCCCAACCTCCCTCCCCTCTGACAGCTGTTAGTCTATTTTCTGTATGTGAGTCTGTTTCTCTTCTGTTTGCTTTTTATTTTGTTCATTAGATTCCCCATAGAAATGAAATCATATGGTATTTGTCTTTCTCTGACTGGCTTATTTCACTTACCCTTACGTAGTATTACAGATGAGGAAACAGAGGCTCAGAGAGGTGGAGCCATTCACCTAAGTTCATTTGGCCAATAATGAGTTGCCTTGCAATTGCAGTCTGAGTCTTTAAACTTTTACCACCACATGGGGCTTGATGGCCCTGACAGACTCCGAGAAAAGTGAGAAAAGATACCATTTTACTTATATGTTGTTAAACGTCAGATTATACTTGATTGCAAGTTAAGATTTTCTTTTTAGCTATGCCCTACTATATGTTTCTACAAGACACTAGGAAGCTTTTCCCTTCCCATTCCTTTTTTTAAGGCTCTTAGAATATCCCATTGAAAACTGGGCATCAATCATTGAGTGTTCTGCTTTTCAGAAACTGTAACAAAAATATACTTGGTGCTTCTGAATATTGAGCACTCACTGTGTAACAAGCACTATATCTGGATATTTTGACGACAATCTGAATTTCACAATATTGCCATAAGAAAATGCCAGTCATTTCTCATCAAGGATGTAAAACATCAGTGAGAAACCCAAGTATCTAATTAGGGTAAAGGTCTTCCATGAATCACTTTAGCAAAACACACAAAAAATATCGCAGTTTTCAATAGCTAGAACTGTATCTTTTCTAATATAAGCCACGGTATCCCCCCAAAAAACATTTTTCTTCTTAGAGCAGCTTGTAACAGCTCCATGGGCTGTTCCTCTGGCTCTGGGCCCTCTTCCACTCCCTGCCTCCCACAAGGGTGCGCAGCACCTCACCTCCCCCCACCAATGCGTTCTCCTGGGCAGCCTCAAGTCCTGGTCTGGGGCTGCTTTCACGCTCCCCTTATCCTTGATGGGCTCTGTTGGAGGTGAAAAGGGCTCTTCTTGGACATATTGGAGAGAAAAAATATCCCCTGATATTTTCTATCTATTCCTTTTATTTTAAAATTTAAGGTATCTATTTCATCACTTATTTTGGGGAGAGGCATAACCTCCAGCTGTAATTTTAAAGCTTTTTCATTTTTTAACATTTCCCTAAAGATATCCTTTTACTGCTGTGCACAGCTCATGGGCTTCATTTTCCGTTCCCTGTGAAGAAAGCAGCATCTCCTTCATCCATCCACAGTACTGCAGTCATTCCTCTAAGCACAATTTTGAATGTAATAAAAAGGGTACAGCTCTCAGCTATGAGAAAAGAAAGATGTGCTTGCAGCATAATCCCACTTCTTCCTTCCCCACCACTGCCATTTGGAGGGGCAACATAAGGAGGGGTGGATGAGGGGTGGGGGATGATGTAGAGTTAGTCACTAACAGGAGGCCAGCAGAACCGAGAGCACACAGGGCCTGTCAGAAAATAATAATGGCATTCATTACGTGTTGACACAGCCCAGAGTCATGACCAAGATGGAGAGATTATCAAAAGAAGCACAGGTTGGCTGAGTCACAATTCCATGCTGTTCTTACTCTTGGAGTTGGGTACCAAGGCTGAGACTGAGCCCCACCTGACACATGGACTTTTCCGTCAACATTCTGCCATAATGACTGTGCTGATGTTTTCATCTTTCCAATGTTCTTCAAATGGCATTTGGCTTCCCTTCTCGCAGATCACTCTGACAGAATGCTGCTAGACATTTTTAGTTGCTCTAGATGGCTTGATTTGGTAGTAGAAGAAAATCTTATTATTTTGTACTCCATCAATCCTAGATTAATGATCAGTGAATGGGTGTAAGTCTGAAATATACTTTTTCATAGTCTTCTAAGACATAAATTGATTACTGAGGCACTGTCCAACCCACCTAAGAATTTTAAGGACTTTAAACTTTTTGAACTTCTTGTTTTCCTGTTAAAAAATGGACACTTTAATCATCAATCCTGCTTTCTAATTATTAAAGTAGGCGTCTTTGTATTTTATGGCTGCTGTAAAAAATTACTCTAAACTCTTTGGTTGAAAACAACCCAAATGTGCATTGCTTGCACTTCTGGAAGTCAGAATTCTGATGTCCATCTCATTGGCCTAAAGTCAAGGCATGGACAGGGATGCATTTCTTTCTGGAGGTTCTAGGGAAGAATCCATTCTCCTGCCTTGTCTATCTTCTAGAGGCTCTGCATTCCTTAGCTCATGCCTCATTCCATGTTCAAAGTCAACATTGTCCAGCCAAATCTTTTCACATCTCATCCTCCTGGCATTAACTCTTTTGCTTCCCTCCTCTACATTTAAGAAGGCTTGTGATTACTTTGGGCCCCATTTGAATAATCCAGAATAATCTCCTTATTTTAAGGTCTGCTGATTGAAACCTTAACTCTATCTGCAACTTTAATTCCCCCTTGCCGTGTAAATGAAGACTCAGGTTCTGAGGATAAGAACCTGGCATTTTGGGAGGTGGCCATTCTACCTACAGTGGTAGGTCCTTCTGGGGAAACCTCATTAGACAGTACTGAATTAGCCTAGACCTTCGAAACTAAATACTCTGGTACCACAGAACCTTGTGCTCGGCTTAAAACAGACATTGCTAATTGGTCACAGCACATCTTCTCATTGACTTTGTATGTAGCCTTGGAATCCTTTTCAATGGAAAGATCCAAGCTTACCTCTAACAATTAATGAAGGTTCACATGAGATGGGACTTTCTGACATTTCTGTCCAAAGTCATTTTACTTCTGCTTAATGAGACCCAATTCCTTAAAACATTTGTAAAGCAAATTTCCTAATGCTAACTAACTTTGACTGGCGTTGTCCTCCCTTGTCCTACAGTCAGTACTAAATCACAGCCCTGGAATTACATTGATCCGTGTTTGCTCATGCAGAGCTATACGATGGCTAAGAAAGTTTAAAAAACTGACAATACTATATATTGGTGAAAATAGAGGTTTTAAGAACTCTCAACTATTGAGGGTTAAAGTGCAAAAAAGTTCTCAAGTTTTTTAATAAAAGTAAACAGATTTACTATACCATCTTACAAATACATACATTTGTATGTATTTACTCATTTGAACTGAAGACTTCTCTTCACACAGAAACCTACTATATGTTTATAGAAGCTTTATTTATAATTGCCCCAAACTGGAGGTTACAAGAATGTCCTTCAATAGGTGAATGGATGTATAGTTATACATTAAATACTATTCAGCAATAAAAAGGAATGCACTACTGATTCATAGAACATGAATAACTGTTAAATACATTTTGCTAAGTGAAAAATCTAGACCCAAAAGGCTACATATTTCATTATTCCATTTATATGACATTCTAGAAAAGATAAGCCATAAGAAGACAGATCAATTGTTGCTAGGAGTTATGGGAGGGGAGAGTGATCACTTACAAAGGGGAAGCAAAGAAGAATTTTGTGGGTGGTAGGTCTATTATATATGGGATCAGGATGTTGAATACATTATAAATTTCTCAAAATCCACTGAAATTTACATCTCAGAGAGCACACTTGAATGTATGTAAATTAAATTAGAAATCAGGAAAGAGGTTGGGGAAATTCCTGGGTTAAATGTTGACTGTGACAAAAGAGTCTATCTGTACTGCATATGTATGACAGAACTCCACTGACAGGATGAGGAAACAGAAGCTGAAGAAGTAACTTTGGAAAATAGATTTCTAACAAGAAACTGTAAGACTAAAGGCAAAGTCAACTGAATGTAAACCCTGTACTCTGGGTGGTAAGGTTGTTTATCAGGTTCAGAATTCTGAAACTGCCATGTATCCTGAAGTCAAACAAATATACAAATGGATCTGGATGGTGGTGGGAGATAGGCTTGTCTTTGCAGGAGAGTAGAGTCAGAGATAGGTAGGGGGGAAGAATAGAATCTATTATGTGGTGCTGGATTCCAGTGAGAGATGCTAGCATTAACACATGTTTAATTTATCATAGAGATAGATGGAGAGACCTAGAAATAATTATAGATATGTATGTATTCATGGATCAGTATACATACATATATTTATTAGCTCTGTCCACAAAGAGAGCTAAGAAGTAATGACATTCCAGTAGCAATGAGAATACCCAGTGGCCAGATCTGCTCTCCAATAAAAGGTACCTGAGCATCTAAGAGAAATAGTTGATTCTGGGGCTAAAGATGAAAAATACAAGATGAGCCTGGAGCTTTCTGTAGTGTGCATAAGTGTATGAAAGTTCTCAAAAACCAAAAGGTTGGGGGCTTGTCAAGCAGACACAGAGTAAACCCGAAAGACATGCCAGTGGCCAAAGTTGGAATCATTTAAGTGACAAAATTAATAATGTGACAATAGATCCTAACATAAGGTTAAAACAAAATAAATGATCAAATAAATAAATGGGGGAGAAGGAACAAGTCTTCCTTACAGAAGAATACCTAGTAATTTGTGTAATACCTATCCCTCCAGCTGCTAGGTGGTAACCACCCCACCCCCTTCACCAACCCAACTGTGGGCTAGATTTAGAGACTTGCTTTCAAGGAATAATATGTGGAATGTAGAAATAACAGCAGAGCATCCTGATAATGCTACCTTGGCCAGGTGATCAAAGTTAATTTTATTGGTAATAAATCATGTAGACAGCATGTATCCCAGATATGATGTGATAATCAGAGTACTTTAGATTTGTGATGTTCATCCAAACCACCTCCCATCAGGCAGCCCTGTTTGAGGAAAATAGATACCAGACAAACCCATATTGAGGGACATTCTACAGAATACCTAACAAGTTCTCTTTAAAAATACCTAGGTCATCAAAAACAAGGACAGAAAACCAGTCACAAATCAGAAGCCTAAGGAGATGAGATGACTAAACGCAATTTGGATTCCTGGAATGGATCCTGAAACTACAGGATCCATTCCTGAAATAAAGGAGAGTAGTATAAAAATAATGAAATCCAATAAAAATTTCAGTTTAGCCAATGTTTTCTTAAAACTTTTACATGTGTACCATGGCTATAAAAGATATTAACAATGGGGGCAACTGATTGAGGAGTGTATGTGAATTCTTTGCACTTATATTTGAGACTCTTCTGCATATTTAAAATTATTTAAAATAAAAGTAAAACACATTAACTTGGAACCTTGTTAGAAAATATTTTCTCATTTTGGCCATATAATGTCATTCTATTTATAAATTCTCTTCCATTCCTTGATTTGTCTATATTTAGGTCAATTCAACACTACCTTTGTTATTATATATTTATAATGTCATTAAATTAAATAATGTTAAGTTCTCCATCATTGTTTCCTTTTTCCCCCCAGAAATGTTTCAGCTGTTCTAGATCCTTTCCAATTTCCCGTGCATTTTAGAACCACAATGTCAATTTCTTCATCGAAGGTGCCTTGGAATTTAGATGCTAATTGCATATGGTCCAACTTAGCAAATATAGGCATCTTAACAATATTAAGTCTTCTGATTCATGAGTATTGTAATTCTCTTCATTTATTTAGATCTTATTTAATTTATCACAGAAATCTTGAATAATTTCTAGAAATCTCACTCATATTTGTTGTTACATTTGTTCCTAGGTATTTTATGTTTTAGTTGCTGTGGTACATGGTAATTGTTTGTTTAATTCCCTGATTATTTCTTGCTAGTACACAGAAATACATGTGATTTTTGTATATTGATTATGTATCTTTCATTTTTAGTGAACTCATGTTAGTTTAATTGCTTTTCTTATAGAATCCAGTTTGTTTCTATGTAATCATGTCATCTACAAATGAACATTTTTACTTCTTTCTTACCTGTAGGCTTATTGCAGTGGGCGAGACCACCAGTACAGTATTGTATAGAAATCATTAGAAAAGATACTCTTTCCTTATTACTTATCTAAGAAGAAAAATATTCAGTGTTTTGTTGTTAAATATAATGCTAGGTTTCAGTACTCTCAAAAACGGTAATTTTTTAAGGTGACCTCTATTAGGTGAGCATATCTTCTTTCAGTCCTAATTTACTGAGGGTTTTTATCATAAATAGATGCTAAGTGTTGTCAAATGCTTTTTTTCATGTATTGATATAATTAGATGATTTTTATCCTTTATTCTTCACTGTGGTAAAATACATTGACTTTCAGGTGTTGAAGTAAGCTTGATTCATAGGATATACATAATTTGGTTGTTGTGTATTTGATTTGCTGACATTTATTAAAAATTTTTTTTCACTGTCTGCTTTTCTGACTTGTTCATTGTTTCTGTTTTTTTTATCACTTTGCTCATGATCAGATTAGATGTGAACTTCCTTGTATTTATTCTGTTTCTTGCATCTATGGATAGATGCCTTTTGTCAATTTTAGAAAGGCTTTGGCCACTATCAATACAAATATTTTTTTGACTCTTTCTCTTTCTTCTTCTGGGGCTGTAAATACACATGCATTAGGCCAATGATACTGTCCTATCAACATCTGATTTTTAACCCCTTTACACATTTTTTGGTCTTTCCATTGGAATACATTCTGTTGATCAGTCTTCAAGTTCTATCATGTTTTCTGCTGTGTCTAGTCTGCTAATAAGTCTACCAAATAAATTCTTCATTTCCAATATCAAATTTTTCACTTGCAGCACTCTTGATTTTTTAAATAATTTTGATATGTTTCTTCTCCTTAAGGGACTTGAAAATTCCTGGAATTTAGTTTATTCACTTTTTTTTTTCATTCTTTGCTCTCTGATGATTTTTTTTTACAAACTTATATATTACATAGCTTATTGGGTTTGTTTACATTGTTAGAATGAGAATTAAAATCTTGTGACTTTTCAACTACATGATAATAATGAAAATTTGTATATTATTTCAAAGGAAGAGTTTGTGGGATTATTGCTCTTTTCTCTGTGGGACACTATAAAATTGTTTTAAGCACACATTATATCAAGGAACTGGGAAATTTTCTCATGAGGTGACCTGGGCACAGACTATAACTATCTCAGATAGAACAAAGCCTGTATCTTTACTTGACCCTTCTGTGAGTATATGATAAGAGGTTTTGCAAGCGACCAGTCCTGGTGTTTGGCCTCCCTAAATCCAACTAAATTCTCTACATTCTTGGCTGGGGCAACTGGGAAGCTGACTCTAACCATGCTTGCAACATTATGACTTTCAGAATTACTTCCATTCTTATGCTTGAAGAATGATTTGCTAAACAGAATAACATAATTAACTTATAAAACATAATGCATTTGTAATGACATGAGTGGAAAGGTAATGTGAAATCATTTGTTAGGGCAGATAGCAACACATACACATATTAACTTTGAGAAAGCAATGATATTAAAACAATTATTTAGCCTTTAATTTATGTACACATTCACAATCCAAAGAGGTAGATACTATTATAATAGTAGTTATTATTTATATTTTTCAAGTATGGAAACTGGAACCTTGAGTAGTGGAATCATTTGCAACAGTGAGCATCAGTTACATTTTCCTTTCTCATTTCAACTCACTGTTTTTCTTAGGTTAGTAACAATATTCTGTTTCCCCTGGGGTAACAAAACCACCATCACTCTCTGTTGGTGTGGTTGAGGGGAAGATGCCTCCCCCAGGTTTCAGTATTAGGCATGTGACCCAAGTCTAGCCAATTATGACAGCAATGCAGGCCACCAGGGCTATATCAAGGTGGGCATGTGACTCAATTCTAAGGATGCATTCACGCTCTTAAGAAAGAAAGAATCTCTTTTACTTGGGGGACTTCTGGCTAAAAAGATGCTACATGGAGAGGAAATCAGAACCAGAATATGAAGAGACATGGGAGACCACATACCGATAACATCCTTTCTTTTCCTTCAGGTGTGCAAATATATTTGCTCAAGCTGTTCGAAATCAGGAATCCTCCTCTTTCCTGCATACAAGATTGTCTTGGCTAACATTTAGTCAATGCAAAAAGTTAGAGACAATTGAGATTTGAAGTCCGGTATCAATTTCAAATGACTATATATTTGAAACTGAGCATGTTACAACTTGCTTACCAAAGCTCCTTTGCTGCAATTTCAGCCAGCATTTTTTGAGTTAGTAAATTATCTTGTCCAGCTTGGCTGTATCAAGATCAGAGCTAAATGTTAAGAAATTTATTTGGTTAGTTCTCTGTTCCCTTGGGTTGACCCTGGATTGTGATTAATTGCAGCTTTGGGCTAATTTGTTGCCTAATATTTTTGTGTAAAACTGTAAATGTCATATGAGATTTAACTAGGAGGAGCAGGGGCTGTCTTCCTCTAAGCCTAGAGTTGGATGACTATGCAAATGAACACTCACAGAAGAATGCCATGTTTGTCTTCCTCATTGCTGCTTTCCCTGCAGGGTAACTGGAGCTAATCTAGTAATTAGTGGTAGGAAGCAGGCAAATCTGCTAGCTCATTTACACATAAGGAATCCACATGTTTCAAATGACATTAACTCATTGGACTTCTATGGGGGGCTCCACACACAGCTGTCCCATCCCTTAGGCTATATCGCCTGTGGTGCTCTGAAATGGGAAAGACCATTAGGGTCTGCCTCGGAACAAGTGGTACATAAAATCAGAGAAAGTCAAGACAAACTATTCTCTCTGGTACTTCTGAAATCCTAATAGGCCCTACCACTGATTGTTGAAGGTATTATTAATCGTCAAGCACTAAAATAGTAATTATGACAATTTCTCTTAGGCACTGTGGTACGTGTTTCATATACATTATTGTTACTGGACATGGACTGGGACCAAGGCAAGTCTCCCAGGCTGGTCTGGGAATAGGCTCATGTGACAGGCATGAGAAAGGCATTTTGAGAACTTACCCATAGCAGAATACGAGCAATAGTGGCAAGATTTATTGGAGGGGCATGCAGGGCTTGGGTGCTGTTGAAGAGAGGCTGTTGCACTGCCTCACCCAGGACCAGGTGGCTCAGGTCTGAGCTCCCTCTTGCTGCAGAGAAGTCCAGCCTCTGGGACCTCAGGCTTCCACTCATCCTCAACAAGCCCAGAAGGAGGACCAGAGCCCAGAGCTGCTGTGCCATCAGCCTGACAGCCGAGGCTCTAGTAGTCGAGCACAATCTCTGTCACCTTCTGGCTTGCTCTCTACTCTGTGCTTCAGCCAGTGCAGCTGCTACAGAGAGGGAACATGTCTGGGGTCTTTGTTAAGCTTTGATTTTGTTTCCTTGGGCTTGAGAAAGAGCAGGTTTTCTTTCAAACTAACAAATTGCCCTCCTGATCCTTCCATGTGCTTGTCCTGGCCCTCCCCATCACATTACTTTCATCTTCTGGGTTTCTGGGTTTTCATGCCAATCCTTTTCCCAGACTAGACTCCTCCCCTTTATGCTCACTGTTTGGGCTTCTATTGCACATGCCTTGCAGTTTTGCTTCATCATCTGGCTTCTACTGTGTATGGGCTTAGTGAAAGGTGCTCTGCCTGTGCCATCTTGGCTTTTGCTGTGCATACAACCAGCTGAGGAATTTCCCCTTGGCTGGTTCTTCCTCACCTGTTAGCATGCAGGAAGGAACAGGTGGTTCTTCAGGGAAACTAGAAACCTGTGTTTCCTGCTTGCTCAGGGAACTAAGTCCCTCTGGCAGAGGATGTGGCTGTCCCCTTGGGTGTCTGGGAAGCTAAAGCTTCCTGGTTAATCTGGCTTAATTAGATGTCTGGCTCCTTTCTCTTTCATTAATAGCTAACTAGCTGCCTATGGTAATGTTACCACATTTCCTGCTCAAGAAAAAATATTGTCATTCCCATTATATGGAGAAAGAAATAATGGCTCAGAGACCTTAACTAAGTAGTCTAATCTCACACATTTACCAAGAGTAGTGTCAGGATTCCTATCTAGACTTAATTTTTTTAATTAAAAATATTTTAAAATTACAATGTGTTCTGCCTACTATAATGCTAGACTTTTGAAGAGAACTATTAAACAGGATGTCTCTGACATTTGTAGTAGAGTCAACACCCTTACAATACAGCTTATTACTAGGAATCTCACAAGCAGGCACACATCTTAAAATCAGTTATTTAAAAATTAAATTTATTGGGGCGACAATGGTTAATAAGATTATATAAGTTTCAGAATACTACTCAGCCTTAAAATCAGTTTTAGAGAGATGCATTTGAACTTATGTGCACCTACAACTACTGCTTGATTTTTCTATTCCCTTTCGCAGAAAAACTCCTTGAAAAAGTAGACTATTTTTTACCTCCTCTTTTCTCTTGAACCTAATTTAATAGCTTTTGTTCTGATAAGGAAATGGCTCCTGTTAAGGATAACAAAGACTTCTAACTTCTCTTCTTTATCTTGTCTGTTTCCTTTGACACAGGGTAGATTCCTCTCTGCTTCTGTAAACTCTCTTCTCTTGGGTTCTGAGACTGGACACTCTTTCTGCTCTTTTGGTAACCTTAGTGGTTCTATTCTACTAATCCCCTTTGCTGATTTTTCTAATGTCCCAAGATTTTACCCACCAAGAGTGGAGTGCCACTCTTGGCTCAGTACTTGGATGACTTCTCTCCTGTCTTTATAATTTATTCTTGAAGACCTGACAGCTCAATCCTCAAATCCAGTTATTTCTCCCCACATCTCCTACCACCTTCCTGTCCCAGCCACTGTTTTCTCTTGCCAGGACTCTGGCTAGAGTATCTACACTGGTCTTTCTTTGTCCTTCTTCACTCCCCTGAAATCCATTTTCTCTATGGCAGTGAAAGTGAGCTTATTAAAACACAGATTACAAAATTTCCGATTAAAGCTTCTCAGTACTTTCCTATTGCCCTTAAAATACAATTCAAGCTCTCTTTCACAGTGAACAAGGCTGTTTTAGATTTGCCCTTCCTGATTCTCTTCTTTGAATGTTTGTTGCTTTTTGTTTTGCTTTCTCTAATTCAGCTACACTGGCCTTGTTTTTCTGTTTCCAATACTGCCAAATTTATTTCCCAAATAAAATTTTTGCATAATTAGTTCTTACCTTCAAATGTTTTCCTTAGGTTTTCACACAGTGGGGTGATTTTTATCATTCATATCTGTTCTTAAATGTTACTTCTTTAGAGATTGTCCTCATAACCCAATTGAAAAGAGCTTTCAGCTCATGCCTGTACTCTCTAAATCCTTACTCAGCTTTTCTTCTCTTTAAAAAAGATTTTATTTATTTATTTCTACAGAGGGGAAGGGAGGGTGAAGGAGAAGGAGAGAAACATTAATGTGTGGTTGCCTCTCATGTGACCCCTACTGATAACCTGGCCCACAATCCAGGCACGTGACCTGATTGGGAGTTGAATCGGCCGCCCTTTGCTTCGCAGGACAGCACTCAATCCACTCAGCCACACCAACCAGCGCCCCTGCCTTATTTTCTTCATTGTAATAATTGTGTTTAACAAATAGTATATATATTTTTAAACTTTGCTTGTCAATTGTCTACTAGAATGTAAACTCCATGAAAACATGAACTTTATCAACCCAAGTTCCTGGGAGCAGAGTGATAGTAAATATATATATTTTAATACCCAAATTAAGGAATGAGTACATTTTAATAATAAAAGTCATTTTTGTGTCTTTCTATTATCAGGCATTCCCTAGCCTGGAAAGCCCTGCCTATGTCCACTATGGTATGCATTTATGTCTCATTTGTAAAATTTCTTCCACACCATCACTTTTTATTAAACATCCTTAGACTATACTTTCATATTTCTGTACCCTTTACAGTAATTGATATATTGCAGAGATAAATGAATGATGGAGTTTTCAGTATATAGAAAAATGAAATACTGCCATTCATGTGGATGGACCTTGAGAACATTATGCTAAATGAAATAAGTCAGTCAGAAAGGGCTAAGAACCATATGATTTCACTCATATGTGGGACATAAAACCTGAAATTCATGGACACAGAGAGCAATGTCTAGTGGTTACCAGAGGGAAGAGTTTAGTGGGGATGGGGAAGCATGGAGAAGGCTTCCTGTATGGTGAGGAAAGATGATTTGACTTTGGGTGGTGGGTGGACAGTGCAATATACAGATTATCATAAAAATGTACACTTGAAACCTATATGATCCTATTATCCAATATCACCCCAATACATTTAATTAAAATTTTTCTAAATAATGAATGAATGATGGAGGAAGTGAATATTTTATGCCACAAGTATTTATAGTAACTCAGAATGTTGGAGCAGTGGGAGAAGAAGAAGATAAAACTAAACTAAAATATCTCATAATTCAAATTAGATTATGAAAGTCTATGGTTAATTTAAAGGTTTTAAGAATCAGCAAATGCTTTTTATTAGGAAATGTGTAGTATTAGGAGATTAAGTTATAAAGAGGAAAAGATAACATTATAACCAGTGAGAAGAGTGGCTGGTTAAGAAAGAAATTATAGGCAGGAAATCTAGGCTTGAGGCTATTTTAGTGCAGGTTGAAAGAAATTTAAACTCTAAACTAGGACACTGGAAAAAAGAATAAAAATGAAAAAAAGTTTATTCAATTTCAGGGGTAAATTGTTAGGACTTAGTGAATAACTGGATGATTGGATGTGTATGCTATGAACAGAGAGTATTGAAGAAAGCTCTTAATTTCCAACTTAGGAAGGTTATGGCAATCAATCTAGACAGAAGACACAAGAGAGTTTAAGAAGCATTCTTGTTATAGAAATATAACCTAACCTAGTTTATGCACACTGGAGAATTTTTTTAGGCAATTTGAGTGTGGTAAGAAGAATAAATATTCTCAAAAGATGTCTATGTTCTTGTTCCTGGAACCTGTGAATATGTTCTTTTCCCTGGCCAAAGGGGCTTTGCACATATGATTAATGTTAAGGGCCTTGAAGTGAGGCTATCTTGGACAGATGGACCCAGCCTAATCACACAAGTTCTTAAAAGCAGAGAACCTTTCTCCAGTGAGTTTAGTAAGAGATGTGACATTGCTGGCTTCACAGATGGAGGAAGTGGCCAGGAGTCAAAGAATGTGGACAGCCTCTCAAAGGTGGAAAGAGCAGAATGGAATGCAGCCCTGTGAAACCTGTGTCTGACTTCTGATCTACGGAACTATCTCAGGGAGCTCAAAGACAGGAAAGTGGTTGGGCTGCAGGAACAAATACAGCCTGGAGTAAAAACAGGATTATCTCCCCACAAGCCTTTCTGCATTTTTACATCATTGCACTCTCTCTCTCTCTCTCTCTCTCTCTCTCTCTCTCTCTCTCTCTCTCTCTCGACTGGGTTGCTCTACTTATCTAGTTGTTTTGTCTGAGCAAGAATTCCTGAGTTCCTGAATATTTAATCCAATGGATCAGTCTACCAGAAGGACTGCTTCTTTCTCTTGCCTTTATTTTTTAAACTTTTGTGTATGGACTATAATTGTCTGTGCTTGGATCAACCAACTATGTTCAGGAGGAGAGGTTTTAGAGTTAACTCACCAGGTGGCACCCAAAGTAACCACATGGATGGGGTAAAACTGGGGAGGATCTGTTCCCAGAAGAAGAGGAAGAGTGATCCCTAGACAAAAGGACAAACAAGTAGTATAGAAGGGCACAGATTCAATGGTTGACATCGCTTCTTTTCTTATCCATTAGAAGTAAGCACGGTCCTTGAGTAGTTATTGGGTGCCTCTTTTGTGCCAGTCACTGAGATAGTCACTGTGTAGTGTGGCTGAACATCATCCTCAAGATCAACAAGCTTATAATTCTAGTGGGAAAAGCAGTAATTTAATATTTATAAACAATAATGCATCATTGCAATCATATAAATGGTGGGGAAGAAGGAGAAATGTTAAAAGAAATGTCTAATTGGGGTAGGACAGTGGTTCACAGGAATGGGACCTAGCCAATCTATGCAGGAAGGAAGCATTTAAGCTGAAGCCCAAAGATAAAGAGAAGATGGTCAGACCAAAAAATAAAAGGCATGGGAGACATTCCAGACAGAGGAAACAGCATATGTGATGCTATGAAAGCAAAAAGGAACGTGCATTTTTATGGAAACCGAGTAACTAACAGTGTAGCTGAATTTGAAGCAATCAGGGGAGAGTACTAGGAGACTAGGGAGGAGACTAGGGAGGTAAGGACATACACGTGCCCCTATCTGGGTGTAAGGAGTCATTGGGACTTTGTAAGTTTGTACATTTGGGACTTAATTTAAGCTAGTGTGTGAAATGGGGCTTGCCTCAGTCTTTACATTCAGATCCCGAGCCTCACTATCTTTGAGCTTAGTGACCAGAAATCTGCATTTTAGCATCTCCTCTTTAAGATCCTTACATACTTTAAATTACAATAGCTACCCTTCAAAGGAAAACAACAATGGTGCACTTGTGCTATGTTATTATTATTAGAGAGTTCAGGGTGGGTGTCACGTCTCTCTCAAGAATTGACATATGAAGAATAATGAAATCTGTTTTTCCCAAATGCAAAAAGTCGAGAGTTAATGAAGTTACAAAATTGTCAGACTTTATTGATGTTTGCATCAGCATATACTAAGTTTCAATTAACCTACTGACCTCCATCTCAATATCAAAAAGAAGAATGCTTGTGGTAGAATACATTGCATGTGGGTGTTCCCTAGCTTCAGCCCCCAGGGAGCTCTTGATTATATTTGTTTATATTTATTTAAAATATGAGAAGGCCTTTATACAGGGAAGATGTGGGATGTATGGGTTCACCTGTGCTACAATTGCTGGTTGCTTTGCCTGTTCACATTCCTCTAACTTGGCTAAAGTACAAATTAATGAGTTCTGACAAGTGTTGACTTTCTACCTATCAATTACAATGATATTAGCACTCAACTGAAATAAAGTAAGATATGCAGAGTTTCTACTAATCACAAAGTGTTATACCCAGCTAGGAAAATTACAGCTAGGGCATTACCCAACCCTAAATCTGCAGTTCCTGGAACAGTGTAATGAACAAACATCTGGGAACAATTGGGTTTAAAATTCTAGCCAAATAAGGTAACTAACCCGGGCCGCCAGAAAGTGTCCGCCAGCAGCAGCACCCACCAATCAGGGACCCTCGCCGTTTTTAAATAAGCCAATAGCTAACCGCCACCTCTGCTTCTGTATGCCTTTGCTTGCTTGCTAGAAAATATAAATACCCAGTAGTCTGTAAGCCAGGCGCGACTTCCATTTTGTAGCTGAGTAGCTACGTGACTCCGGTCACAGTTGGGGAAGTTCGCCCCTGCGCAGGAAAATCTTTGGCCATTAAAATTTTTATCAGTTTGGTTCTGGACTCCAAGAGTGTGTATTTACCCGCCAATTGTCTACAACAAAAGCACTTATTATTTTATATACTAAAAAATTTTGAGCATTACTTTGAAAAGTATAAAGTATCTTCTGCATTCTACATTTCCATTTCTCCAGAAGAGAAGACACTTTGATGGGAGGATGTAGACATTAGAAAAAAATGCCTGGTCATTTGCCCGGACTCAACAGAATGTTTTCTGTTGAATTCTGTCCATCTCTTGGCATAATTTAAGGTGACCCTCCAAGGCATTCTACTCCTTCATCATGAGCAGGGCAGTGGTTGCTGAAGGCCAAGTGCAGGACAAGAATATAGAAATGAATTGTCACATTGCCTAAATCTGGGGGCAGTGAGAGAGCAAAGAGTTTGCCTAGGAACCAAAAAAGATAGCAGGTAGGCTGTTATGTGTGGAGATTCCTGGAGAACCACTTGCACTTAGATCTCAAGGCCTGCTAAAGGGGAAGCTGTGGTTCCTCCCCAGTCAGCATGTAAAGCCAAGGTGGGCTCAACCTCAGGAGAGCAGTAGTAAAAACCAAACTCAGGTCAGCAACATGACAAAAGAAGGAATATGTCTTTTCTTTTCCCCTGCAGATGTAATATTTCTTACTTTACTTTCTGTTGTTTTTCCACACACAATATCCAGCATTAACTTTATTTTAAAAAGCATGAGACACACAAAGAAGCATGAAAATTTGAAACATGATGGAAAAAAGAAAATCTCAATAGAAGCAGACACAGAAACAATTCAGATAGTCAGAATTGCAGACAGATGGGGACTTTAAAATAATTAGATAAGTATGATAAGAAGTATAGTAAAAAAAGTGAACAAAATGTGTAAACATACTGAAAATTTTAGCAGAATTATGAACTATAAAAAGTACCAAATGAAAACAATAGAAAGAAAATATTTGTTGGAAAAAATAAATAATTAATTTGAAGATCTTAATGGAAAACTGGACATAAGAGAAAAGAATCAAGAAGCTTTAAGATTATCTGAATAGAAGCAGCTGGAGAGGAAAAAAAAAGGCCAGAGCAGGTGAGGCCAATGGGGCAACACTGACCAGTCTAATACTGCCAATAAATTAATCTATTTAATAGTTATAAACACTGCACTCCAAAACTGCAAGATACATTTTTTAGTGTGTACATAGAATATTCATCAATATAGATTACATGGTAGGCCACAAATTAAATCTCAGCAAATTGTAATTAATTGAAATTATACAGAGTATGTTTTAGGTCACAATAATAATAAATTAGAAATCAATAACAACAACACATAAATAATTCTCAATTATTTGGAAATTCAGTGTGACCTTTGAAAGAATTCATGAATCACAAAAGAAGGCATAAGACAATATGAAATAGTAAAATATATTTTACATAGAGGAAAATTTATGCTTTACATGCTTATATTCTACAGATATTAAAAGAATAGGGGTTATGAACAACTTCATATAAATAATTGAAAATTTAGAAGAAATGGACAAAAATCTTTGAAAAACACAACTAAAACATAATGTAAGATGATATAGAAAACTTAAGTAGACCTTTATCTTTTATAGTCATTCAATTCATAAACAAAAACAAAAAGGGCAAAATTAAAATCTTTTTACCAAGAAAATCTGTGGCTCAAAGCCTACACTATTAATAGTTCAAACTTAAAAAGTGATGCCAGTATTACTCAAATTCTTTTAGAAAACAGAGAAGAAACACTTCTCTGTTTTAAAAGTTCAGCATAATTCTGACACTAAAACTAAATAGACAGTACAAGGCTAATAACCCTTATGAAAAAAGGCCAAAATTTCTTAGCAAAATATTAGCAAATCAAATGCAACAATACATTAAAAGTATCATGACCAAGAGGGATTTATTTCAGGAATTAAGGTTTTTATTCAAAAGGCAATTAATGTAATTTATCACATTAACATAATAAAAGATGAAATCATATTACCATTTCAATAAATATAGAAAAAACATTTGACAAAATCTGATGTCATTTTATGTTAAAAATGTCTGGCATATGAAAATTACAAAAAATATATAAGTAATCTTTCTCAATCTGATAAACGAAGTCTGTGAAAAGTCTCTAGTTAACATTATTTAATTAATAATGAAATATTAAATGTTTTGTCTAAAACTTGGAGCAAAGCAAGAATATCAAATCTAACCACAACCATGAAACATTGTTGGGGAGTCTTAGCCAGTATAAAAAAGACAAGCAAAAGAAATAAAAGGTATAAAGTTAGAAATAGAAAAAGAAAAATTCTCATCATTTACAGGTAACATGATTGTGTACATAGAAAAATCCTACATAATATACAAAAATTACAGTAATGATAAGTGAATTTAGAAAAGTCACCGAAGGCAAGATCAATAAACATAATGGTATTCAATATTTTGTTGCTGAACAATAAATAAAAGAAATTTTTACAAAAACATTAAAATTATATACTTGTGAATAAATACAGTAAAAGGTGTTAAGACTGTAAAACACTGCTGAGTGAAATTAAAGCAAGAAATAATTAGTAGAGCTATACTCTGTCCATGGTTTAAAAGATTCAATGTTACTGAAATGTTCATTTTCCTTTAGTTGTTCTGTGGTGGCAATTTCATCTCAGTCAAAACCTGAGTAATTTTTTCTTTAGAAATTGACAAGCTGGTTCTAAAATGTATATAAAAATAAAAAGAAAGCTCAAACAATCATATAAAGAAGAAATAAGTCAGAGAACTTATAAACCTGATTTCAAGACTTATTGTAAAACTATGTCAATTACTACAGTACGTTATTGGCATAAAGACAGTCAAATAGGTCAAAGGAACAGAAAAGCAACAGCAAGACATATGAGTATTCAGTCAATTCATGATCAGGGCACCAGATGAAATCAACAGGGACTAGAAAGTTGTCTTTTTTTAAAATAAATGGCAGCATCATAACTGGATAATAGAATTGTAAGATGAAAATAAATTTTTGAGTTCTACCACATTCCATATACATAAAATAGTTTTGGATAGATTATATGTTTAAATACAAAGTCAGAAACATGAAACTACTTAGATCAAGGTGCTGGAGAATAGCTTTGTGACATTAGGGCAGCTATAGACTGGTTTTATAGAAAAAAATCATTACCCACAAAAATTTGTAAATGGGGCATTATTAACTCTAAAAATGCCCACTCATCAAAAGATACCACTAAGAACATGAGTAGGCAAGCTACAGAATGGGAAAGGATGATCCAAGTACACATATCCAGTTAAAGACTCCTGTCTAGAATACATAAACACCACATAATAGTAAAATGACAAAATGGCAAAACTCCCAACAGTAAAATGGCAAAAAATTAATAATAACACAGGCAAAGTCTCAAACATACATTTAACAGAAGATGTATGAATGACCAAAGCACACCTGGAAAAGTGTTCAAAATCATCAGTCATTAGTAAGTTGTAAATTAGAAAACCAATTGCTTCTCAATGCTCTTAGGTTCAAAAAAAATCTAGTCTCCTTAACAGGACCTATATGGTCCCTGACTATCTTTGTAAGTTGTCATGTTGCCCTCTCCAGAACTTTTTTAAGGTCCTCAAGTCTGTGCACATGCGCTTATCTCAGCCTGAGCCAATCCAAATTTCTTCTTCTGCTTTATATGTGGAGCTGGATAGCTGCTGACTTCTCACTATTCATGTCACTGCTCAAATGTAGCCCCTTCACATTCTCAGAAAGAATTCTCACAATCTCACACTCTCAGGCCAGTCATCTAATGTTGCCTTTCTTCTCTTTGTGTTTTATAGCATCTCTTAACCCTGTTTGTTTCCTTGATAGCACTTACAGTAATGCAGAACAATTTATTTGTATGTTTACTTCCTCTTCCAGGAGAAAGAGATTTATGAGGTTTATGAGCAGGGATTTTGTCATTCTATATCCACTGTATTCCTAGAGCATCTGACAAAATAAATGGCACTAGTAGTAGATATTTGTAAAATAGCAGATATCTTACTAGTAGTAAGATATTTGTTATTGGAATGAGTGGATGAATAAATGCAGTGCAAGTGGTCAGTGAAACTAAGCAATGTAAGAGCTGTAGCTATGAATTCTGCACATTTCTGGAGTTTCTAACAAGGCTCTTTTAGTTGGAGCAGCCACTTCACAAATAGAGTTTTGCTTTAGTTTATAAAGCTGATCCCAAGGGTCTGCATTGTTCTGGGCAAGTGCTTTCTCTAGGGAGTGATCCGTCTTCACACTGGATGGCCAAGCATGAAAAACCATCTCCTCCATCCATGAACCAGGTGGTTTTTAATGAAAGCAGCCACTTACTCTTAGATTTTTTTAATGGTTTAAATTTTTTTCTTAATTTTATTTTTCAGTTAGAGTTTACATTCAATATTCTTTTGTGTTAGTTTTGGGCATACACCAGGGCTTCCAGGAAATTCAAACTCTTACAAAAGTTTTGTTGATTAAGACTTCTAAAGAGATGGGCATGTGTCTTGCAGGGGTCTGAATCAAGCCACTGCAGCTCAGTCCCTCCCTGGGACTCAGCTGACCACGTTGTCGAACAGGAAGCTAGGCCAAGGAGACAGAGCTGGGTCAAGAGCCAGATGAGTGTTTGTGCAATTTGATTCGTAAGGATAATAATTCTTATATTTTGCTGACCCAGTGGCTATGTCGTATTTTAAAAGCAGAAGTGGCACATGGTTGCAGTTCAACTTTGGTTCAGTAAAATAAACAAACATTTAAATTTTTATTAGGCTGCTACTTTGGAAAAGGGGCTGCATGTGTGTGAGAGAGAGTAGGAGGGAGGGAGAGAGAGAGATTCAAATATTCACTTCTCACCTCTCCTCCATCCACACCTGGAGCAGTTTTACATGGCATTTAAATAAAACAGCAAAGCAGCAAAAATCCACTGAAGACTACAGTCAGAAGCCAACTGTGTAGTAGTGTTTTTTCTCTTTGGCCTAGAACAGTATATAGGCAAATGCTCCCCCTGGCAGTCATAAGGTTAAATATCTTTGACCATCAAACATTTGTGCTGCAGCTAACTCAGGCAGCACCAGTACACAAAGTGACAAATTATGTATTTGGGATGTCTACTTTATTTCTCAGTCTCTCTCTGCCACCAAAACTCATTTCAAGGCTTATACAAGTGTGAGTTGATGCCCCTTTGCCAAATCACCTTGTTTTAAATCCCCATAAAACATTGCTGCCATCAGCAGCTAGGAACTTTGAGAAGCAATTTAGGCTTGATATAATTTGCAAGTAATTTATCACTGCAAGTAGACAGTTTTACTAAACTGCGGCAGGGTGTCTGCCTATGAAACAAAATAAAAGGAAGGTTACCTTACCTTTGACCATCCTTCCTCTCACCCTTTTCTACTTCCACTCCTTTTATTTAATGTAGTTATTTAAACTTCTCCTTGGTTGGAGAAGAGTGTTAGACAACACCCTAGCAAGCAGTGAATGAACAGATTCCTAAGAAGAAAGGTTCAGTAAAATCTGTGCTAAGTTGAGAAAATGTTGTAGAGGACATGGGCTTTGAGTTGGACAAGAGAAAACAGGAGGGAATTTCATTAGGACAGAGAAGGAGTATGTGCCAAGGGCCTGGGGCAGGAGTGAGGAGGCTTTCTAGTAGAATTTTGTGTAACATTGTTGCTTAGTACTTAACATATTAAATTTAAAAACTATATAGTAAATTGGTGATTTAAAGTGTCTGTACATTAGTTTTGAACACATTTACAAGTGATAGATCCAAAACACTCAGAGTTCCCAGGGTTGGCCTTTGTTCATCCATTCTACCAACATAGCATAAGCTCTACCATATATCACAAATGTGTTAAAAATTAGAGAGACAAGAAGGATTAATCAAATTATGCCATAGATCAAACTATCAGAATTAAGTGGTGGGTTTTTTTTAACTTAGTGTGTTAGTGGTTTTGTGGAATTTCTACCTGGAAGTTTTGTGCGTCAGAGCCAGATGGAGGCATTTTGACAGACAGGCATCAGTTAAGGGTGAGTAAGGTTAGGCCTTTTGCAACTTCCACTTTTTAATAACTCTTCCAGCATAGAAATTCCAAGTAAAAATGCTCTCAGAATACAGAGGGGGTAAGACCAGTTAGAGTGAAACAAAGAAGGCTTTCAGGGGAGATGAAGCATTCAACCTGGAGTGATTAACATCTACAATTGTATGTTTTCAGTTTGTATTAACTCAAGGAGCGTTAATGCAGCAAAGCAGGACTGTGTCATAGATCATTCCTCAAACTAAAAATGTAAGAATGAGTAAACCGTAAATGTTTAAATGAGTTATTTGGCCCATAAAAAGGCAGCTACTGGAGAGTAAGAAGCTAACACAATTAATCTGGCTTTGAAGAGAAAGAATTGTCACTACTCAATACCTTGTTGTTGATTTGTAAGCAAGACACCTGTCCCCTGACCACAGCCCAGTCATCTGGTCTCCCTGTCTGTCACTTGTGCCTTTGGATTTCTATTACATTCCCATGCAGCACTTTGGATCTGGAAGCAGATCCAAAGGCCATACTGTTGGAGAACCTAAAGAAGTTATTGTATTTACATATGCAAATAAGGCCCAGTCACTAACCTCTTTCTAATTCATTGGCTCTGCTAAATCCAGTACAAGGCTGCAAAACTAGATAAAGCTCCCTGCTTCAGTAGAGATAGTGTTTTGAAACAGGAGTAATGATTAAAAGAAATGGACATGAATGATTTGAAACATTTAAGGAAAGCTAATTTAAAATGTTTTATAATTTTCTTCCAGTTTATTTCCACATGGGCTATGCCTACAAAATTTTTTTTATTTTTCTTCTTCCTCATATATGGTTGTTAAATTTTTTTCCAAATTTATTTGTTAAATAGAGAAACACATACAACTCAATAGTTTATCTTTTCATACCACAAAAACATATATAATAAAATTCTCATCCTTTAAGAAAACGATACATATACATATTGGCTGGTGTTTGAATGAGCTATGCCCATGGGAAAACACTGAAGATTCTAGGAATCTTGGTGCTCAAATTTGGCTCTGCTCCCAATTAATTAATTGCTAGTGAGGTAACTCCTGGAGGTAACTAGATCTTAGATGTAGCCGTCAATCTTTCAGAAGCATAGAGTACATGTAAGTTTCCTAGTTCCTTAAGAATAGGTGAATTACTTAATTAATTGTTCAAAGTTGAAGCCAAAGACTTCTGTTTATAGTTGCTCTTTGATTTTTGTCCTCTGGTCAGATTTGTGCCTAGACAACAGAGGATCAAGCAAGGAAGCTACGTCTTGTAGCTGGAGCCACTGTGGTGAATGAAGGGATCTGAGTCTTCTAGGAAGAGACCTAAGTTCACTGGGACTCTGACTTTCTCCCCTTCTTTTTTATGCAGTGGGCTAACTCCAGACACAGGGTCAAGGGTGATAAAAATTTTACCCTGCTGGTTCATGCTGAAGTGGTTCTTGGCTGTATTATCAAAGCATATTAATATTTATTAAGCTCCTATTTCATGACCCACATTGTGTTTGCACAATCTTTAATAAGAAAAAAACACCCTAAGAAGTAGGCATTTAAGAACCTTTTTTACATGAAAGAAGAAACAAACAAATAAGAAAAAGAAACAGAAGACCAAGAAGAGGAAGTAATGTGCCCTAGAACATACGATAAAGGGTAGGGCCACCATGAAACAAAGATCTGTGTGGGGCTGATGTCTTTGAACTTGCCACTATATACAAATGGCCTCTTTAACAAAAGGCTTTGAGCTCAAAGCCAGATCTGTTGGGGATTATTTATCTCGCCATCACTTAAGTCATTATTTGTATAAAGTATCACTAGAGCCTGAGAGGAGGGCAAAGAAGAAAAAGTATTAAGTGAGTTAACAAAATGTCTTCACCTCATTCGAGAGGATGCATTAACAGCTTGAAGAAAACATATTATACTATCTCAAATGAACTTACTCATGATATGTTATGAGTATGCCCTAGCAACTGCTGGTTAAGAAAAGTCATCAAGAGCAAACTTGGGAGAAGGACTCCCAATCTTTAATTGCTCTGAGACACAACCAGGGCCCTGTGATGTCTATCACTTTTATTTTCACTACCTTCAGAGGTCCCCACAGGAACCTCAAAAATTAAAGTAAGTCTCCAGCTCAATAATAAATGAAGTTAGCATTGATTCTTTGTATGTTTAAGTCTATGATAAAGTAGATAGATGAACAGACAAACCACTCTTAATAACAAAAATTAATATGAATTTTAAATGAACTAGGTAAGAATGGCATGAGTAGATTTTTTGTTTGAAAAGAAAAATGCAAGTGTGTAAAATTCATATGGTGTAGTGACCAGAAACATTAGCCCTATGCTCAGATCTTTTTATAGATCCTTAAACAAAAGCTCTTAGTCTTCTCAGAACAAACCTGTCTATGCTTCAGTTTTCTCACTGCAGTGCAGAGATAACAGTATAAACTACCCACCCATGAAGTGTTCATGAGAGTAATAGGGATGCTCCACAAACACAGGGCCTAACCTGCTACGAGTCTTGATGAATTTTAATCATTGTTACAATTTTTGTCACTATGATTATTACTGAAATAACATGTAGGAAGATGAGAATATCATAGGACAATTCAAAATTGAATGTTGTTTACCTGAGGTTTAAATCCATTCTTATACCAGGAGGCAGGTCTACAACTTGAAAGGCATTTGAATTATGGTAGGTCTTCCATAAAGACTCAGTTTGACTTTGTAAACCATGCTCAAGTCATGAAATAATTACTGACTTCTACCAAAAAGCTTTGTTCCATAATAACTACTGACCAAATACTTAATGAATTGAGTTGGTTTTCATTTGTAATATGCATCCTAGTATGAGATGGATAAACATATGTTTCCCTGTACATAAAACTCATCAATTGAGATGTGATGTTTACACAGGATTTAGATTGCTATCATAAAAATATTTAACCCAGAGAACAATGATTATATTTTGTCAAATACTTACCCTATAATAAAGTTTTGAAGTGACTAAATAGATGTTGTTTTGTGACTTAGTATTCACTAAAATCAAGAAATGTGATCTATTAATATGCTGCTAGAAATGCCAGGGCAGAAGTACACCAGATGTTCTTAACCTTTGTTTCTGCTGGAACAGAAGGCAACTATTCACCTGACAAGCATCTACTGAGCATCTTTTATTCCAGACACTGGGGATATGGAGATGAACAAGATATATGGCTAGGTCCTTGCTCTCTTGGACTTATTTTTACTGGGCATAGTCAGGCAATAAATAAGCAAATGAGTTATAGAAAGTGATATATACTTAAAGGAAATTGAATGAAAAAGGTTAATAAGAGTGACTGTGGTAAGGGTATGTTTCCTTTCAAATGAATAGTAGAAAGCTCTTTGGTGTGGCTGTTACTACTATTCTTGGAAGTAGGCCTTAATTCTATTGAAGGTTAGGGGAAGTGTTCTAAAAACCAACAAAATCAGAGTTACATTTAGAGTTTAGAAGCCTTTGAGTTACTGGGTTTATTTTGTTCCAGAATATCAATAGTTATCAAAATCTGCAAGCTCCCTCTGCCTTGCATGACTGTCCCAACTCTTTGATTACTTTGGTCCCTTAAGAGCCAGCTTGAATATTAGGTATCTCCCTGGGGAAACATCCCTTGTCTCCTGAATGTGGCTTTTATCCCTTCTGTGTGCTTCTGTATCATATTATGCTCTCTAATACTATATTGAAGATGTTTATTTGCTTGCCCATCCCACCACCATGACTATCCATGCTTGAACATATGAGCCCCTTGAAAGGAAAGACTTGTCTTATTCAAGTTTGTATATCTAGTAGCTGGCACAGCTGTCACTTGTATCTGCCACTGATACAAATCCTTGTATTTCAGTGGGTGAAATACAGGATATTTACATTTCATTGTTAAGTGTCAGACTAATTTATTAAGCATATTTATATTCTGTATACATTGTGTGTTTTGTTAGCGGACCTTTGGTCCATGTAAAATTAACTAGCTCATACAACCTTGGAAAGGGCACTGCATTGAAGAACCAGTTTTTTGATGTCTTGACCGCAGACAGGCCAAGGAGGTCCTAAAAGGATGTATAAACTCTGATGTTCTCCTCTATAGTTAATAAATAAAAAGCCATAGCTAATAAATAAAACATTTGCCTTTTTACTGCCCTTTTCCCATCCCTCTCCTCTCTAATCAAGCTGGATAACTTACTTCCTCCCATATCCACTACAATCCCTCATCCCCCATCCAAGATATATCTTGTAGTCTTTAGTTCACATTTTATTTTTCCACTTGAAATGCATTTTTTCCACACTTTAAATCCTTGGGAAAGTTGTGGGAGGAAGCAGTACATAATGGGGAAAGCTGGTGCTGGAGATCTATTTGATGGGCAAAGGAAGCAATTCATGGAGAATTTAGTTTAATTTCTAGAGGCTGACATCATGCCAACATCTCTTGTAAATTAGAATCAATCCTAAAATGGAAATAGTAAATGAATTTTTAAATATATTCATCTCAGTGGGCTTAAAAAGTCTTTTACATCAAAGACATTTATGAGGTTTTGGAATTTTGCACATTTTTGTTCAAAGCCCCAGTGCTGTGAAATTCATGTGCAGATCAGGGTTGAAGGGTGGGGGTGGGTGGGGAAAGAGTCTTTATGAGAAAATTTGAAGTGAGCTCTGAAGTTTTATATGAACAGTCTCATGGTGCTATATAGGTTGTTAAATATATATATCTATCTATATCATATACACACATTTTATTACAACAGAGATGTGGTCCTTGCTGCTTTCTGGTTGTTGTGTTAGAAGAAATATATAATGCCATGTTTGGGGCTATACATGTTATGAACGCTTGATAAATGCTGTTTATTGATTGATGAAATATATGCTACAGTCTTATGTTGTGAGTGAAGCAGACTGAGGCTGTGGAATGTACCAGGCTAAGGCTGACCCACAACCTTAGTTGCCACACATAATGGCCTTTGTCAGGAAATAGGGCTGATTATTTCACAACTTGGTTACATGTTGTTCCAGTGCCTTTGAGCCATGACCATTCATTTTTTATGGTATAAGTAAGAAAAATGAGCTATTGTAAGTCTATTTGAGACGTTTCTGAGTGCTACATTCTGATTCTTATTAGTAGTCAATTGCTAATTCTACTGATTTTGCTTGCTATATATTTTGTATACTAGTATGCTTAGATCAAATCCCACTCCCTTTGCTTTATTTCAGACCTCGAATCTCTCATTAATTAGATAAAACATGCCTGGCACATAAACAGGTACTCAATAAATGGTAGATTTAATACTTTTTAAAAATCTCTTAATTTTCCCTTCAATCTATTCTGTACACTGTGCTCATATCAATTTTCCTAGAACATCATTCTAATGATGTCATATCTTTGATCAAAACTTTCATTAATTCCCAAATGTTTAGAGAATAAAACACAGACTCCTTTTTTTGGTATTCAAAGGCTTCTTGGCTTGGCCCCCACTAGTGACTTTAAAACCATTTCTTGATCACAAGTCTATGTTCTTGAATAGTGCTTAAGAACTTGGATAATGGAATCAAATTTAAATACTGGCTCCATAATGTATAACCTGTATATGGCCTGCTATACTCATATGTAAAGTGGAGAGAATAATATTAACGACTTTAGTGAATTATATATTAATAATTTAGATAACAAATATGAAGCTCTTAGCACTGTCTGACATGTTTTCTAGCTCTTAGCATATATCTGATATATAATCATTCAGGTTTTTGTTTTAGTGTTCATCTTTAGCAACCACTTCATATAGAGTACTATATTATGCTTTTATGATGGGAAACTCTGAAAGACATACTCACCCTTCACAGAGTAATGCACTGTCCATCTATTAGCATGTTACTTAATGCCAAAGGCAGGTGTCTAAGGACCAAGGAGAATGAAGCAGCTTCAGCTTGGCTGATGATATTCTTTCTATAACTTTTCTGTTAGTTATGCTCAGTGAATGGACAAAAATAATTCTGTCAAGAAGAGTAATATTCCTCCCATTGTAATAACATCTGTAGAGTCCCTGAGACTAACGGCACCTTTGGGAGTAGCCTATGGATGGCCTCAGTGTCCTTGATGGGAATATCTTGTACAGAGAGAGAAGAAAGGCTGCCCCAGGGAACCACCTTAACTTCATCCCTTCTCCCCATACCCTTCTCTCACATTTTTACTGCAGTGCTTCTCTGCCCTCTTTCTGCTCCCAAAGGAGCTCTGAGACCAAAGGCCTTTAGTATTATCTGTTATTCTTTCTACATTGATAACCACTTACCTTGGAGATGGTAGAAGAATATACACAGATGAGTGAACCTTTCTGAATACTAAGAGATGGCCAATGTACTTAACCAAACATTATACATTTTACTTATTTTGCAGTTCCTGCCCTCATTTTCCCCACATTTCTTTTATTCTCATCATTTCCCCAAAGAATAGTTGTGTGCACCCTTGCCCTTATCTACTTAGACATCAGCCTTGTAATTAATGGGAGCCTATCACTTGGGGCATCAATCTGTTAATTAAAATCACAAGGAGAGTCCTTCAAGAGCCAATGTCATTCAGGGCTTCTCACTCAGAAGGGATATTATAAGTAACTTGCAAAACTTTGTTCAACTTTAGGATAATGATTAACAAAGAACTGATTTTTAATTATGACAGTGCAGTGTTCAACATGGTGCTCACTTGGAACCACAAGACCCCCCCCCCACTCCTTCTATGGATTGTTGACTTCTGAACCAAAGGCAGCCAGTGGGCCTATTGACCTAGTGTGGGCCTCTGTATTAGATGGTCACTAACAGCTATACTCAGATTTTCTTCAAGTCCTTGGAATACAAGTAAGATATTTACTCACCAAATGCTCTTTTATTGAGTATGCACTGTGGATTTGCTCACCTTTTTGCCTGTGTGTCATTTTCCAAGTTTGAGACATTTTTAACCATTATTTCTTTGAATTTTTTTGTAGCCCAACCCTCATTTCCCTCATTTTCTGGTGTCAAACATGACGCAGATGTTAGATCTGTGGTCACAGAACTACAGGCCCCTGCAGCTCTTTGCATAAATGTTCAGGCTACTATCTCTCTATCGTTTTTATTGGAGAATGGCTGTGCTTCTATCTTGAAGTTCACTGATGGTTCCACTGTCCTCTCTATTCTACTGTTGAGCTCATGTATAAGGTTGTGAAAATTTTTTTAAGTTCTAAATTTTTTTACTTTATTATATTTTCTGTATCTTTTCTGAGACTTTCTATTTTTCTCTTGCTTTCAAACATGTTTGAATTGCCCATGGAGGCATTCTTTCACTGGCTGCTTTAAAATTGTCACTTGATCCTAACACCTTTGTCCTCTCAGTGTTGTATTGGCTTTATTGTCTTTGAGATTTTTTTATGTCTTTGTAGTAAGAGTGCTCTTTTATTGAATCCTGACATTTTAAGCATCACATTATGAGGCTGCAAATCCACTTTAAATCTGCTTTAGCCGACCCCTCTGACACTGCAGTGGGCATGGCAGGGGACCGTCTGGCTGCCACCATGGGGTTGGAGGGCCAGGGCCCTCACCCTGCCCCTGGCCTCCCTGAGTGGGGGCAGGTCTCAGTGTTGATGGGTGCAGAGTGGGACTTCATGCTCCTCATTAGGCTTCTGTTGTGATCTCACCATGGCTGGGAGGGTTGAAGGTGACTTGCTACTATTCCCACACAACCTTCATTGACACCACAAAGGGTGACCTCATTATACATATCATATGCCATCCCACACACAAAGAACCAAAAAGATTTCTTAGAGAAAGGAATGATTCTAGGAATAGGCCAAGATGAACCAGGAATATCTTATTTTACCAAAAAGTAAAGAAGAGACATGTCAAAAGGACATAGGATCCCAGTGATCACATCTTTAATATTTTGAATGTTAAAATAAATAATGCTATCAAGGAATGATAACCCATTAATTAAAGTGAGAATTCTATGCTTTTAGGCCGAAATAAAGCAAGGAAGGAGGGGACAGAGGAAATGAAAGAAATAAAGACGGTTTTTTGTTATAGTGGAATTACAAATAATATGTATGGAAGTTGAAAACTCATCAATAGAAACTAAAATTTTTAGGTGTAAATTCAATAGGGAACAAGATATTTATATAGATTAAAATGTTCTCCTATGAATTCATTTTTCATTACAAAGCAATTAAATAGTAACTGAACAGTGAAGAAACCTGGAAGATACCACCATAATCTAGTGATCTAGTTGACATCTGAGACCACCTGTACTGGGACAAATAGACATCAAATGCCTCCTGGCATCCGTGATGCATGGAGTAGTGCACAGTATGTCTTCATTGGCTTTCCTATAAAAATGTGTAACCTTAATCTAATTATGGAGAAACTAGACAAATTTAAATGGAGAGATATTTTACACAATAATTAGCATATACATTTAAAAAATATGTAGGTTAAAAAAGAAAGAAAACAAGCACTATTTATTTTAAGAGACATGACCACTAAATACATTGCAGCATCCTAAACTAGGTTTCACATATAGAATAAACATGTTTATAAGGAATGTTTTTGTAAGGGTTAACAAAATTCTGAATATGGAGTATGGATTATTAGAAATTGGCAAACTACTATGTTAGCCAAATCTATTCCAAGGCCTGCTTTTGTAGAACTGATGACCTAAAATTTTTTCCTTTTATATTTTAAGGGGTTGTAAAAACAAAATAACCAAGATATGCAACAGAGACCCAATGAGGCTCTCAAAGCCTAAGATATTTATTGTATGGTGCTTTATGGAAGACAGTTAGCTCGAGTACCAGTAAAGCTCAGGACATAGTTTATCTAATCTCATAGATCTAGCAAGATGTTCCCCTTGCCTTTCATTTACATGAGCCAACAGATCTCCTTTGTTCTTCTTAAGCTACTTGAACCCTTGAGTTGGGACCCTGACACTTGTAACCAGAAGGGCCTTCGCTGATGAGAACAGCCTGCCACACCAGCACAATGTGCTCTTCCTTTCTCCTCAGGTCTTTCAGGGAATGACAGCGGGCCTTCCACTTTTCAACTTACAATTTCCCCTTTATCTGTCATCCACCCACCCCCAGCACCCAGCACAAATGAAGAAAAGAATTGAGAAACACAGTCAGCTATATAATTCCTAGATTTTTGGTGGGCGATGTTGCAAATAGGATAGTTCTTGAATTCTCTATTTTATTTGTGTAGACCACATTTAAGTTGGTGAGATACAAGACTTTATCAAATCTCCAGTTGTGGCTGGCATAATTTACAGGTATAGAATTTTTCATTTAATCTGGTACATATGCTGTTATACATTCTGCTGCTCTCAGAAGAAATATTGATGAAATGTGTCCAACATAATTAAAAATGGATTCATAATGGAAATGCCAATTCAATGAACATAACTAATAACACTGTGAGTTCATATAATTACTTTTTAAATGGTCTAAAGTTCTGATAGAAAAGAAAAAAAAGCCTTTGCTATGATATTACACTATTTCATCACTTTATACCCCAGAAAATTAAAAAAACAATTCTAAATGGAAGAATCAAGTTGAAGAAAGAGAAAGCAATGTCAAAATGATTTAGAGAAATAAGAATGTTTGCTTCACAGTTAGTCTAAACTCCTTTATTTGTTCTCCTTCCCATGCATCTCAGTAAACATGTAATGTGTGCCTGGAAGTATAGCAGGTATTGAAGGTATAATGTGATAGGATACAGCCCTTACCATTGGCACACTCAAAAATGTTAGGGAAGGGAAATAATATCATATAATTGCAATGCTATCTAATCAATGAGATGAAAGTTGTACATGTAAACCTTATTGCCCATAAAATTAAAACAGTCTTCTCTAAAGAATAAAAGCTTGTGCCCTCACTGGTGTGGCTCAGTGGATTGAGCACTGGCCTGCAAACCTAAGGGTTGCTGGTTCAGTTCCAGTCAGGACACAAGCCTGGGCTTCAGGCCTGGTCCCCGGTGGGGGGGCATATAAGAGGTGTTTCTCATATTGATGTTTCTCCCCCTCTCTTTCTCTCTAAAAATAAGTAAATAAAGTCTTAAAAAAAGGAATAAATGCTTGTTATGGGCATCGAAGGTGACTATAACAGGTTGCTAGGATAACCTTGATGAGTAAGAGATTAAACCACATTTAATAGAAATCTAAAAAAATGAAAAATAAGATGTTACAGACATTTAAAAATTTAATAAGGTTGTGTATACAGAATAAAATACAAAAAGAAAGTCATGGACAGAGGGCAAACTTTTCCTAAAAAATTTTAGAAGTAAACTTTGAATTCAGAGAGAGTCACCTTAGATAAATATATGTAAGATAGGAAGTTGAAGCAAAAATGAAAAAGAGAGCAAAGGAAGGTGAATTAAGAAGAGATAGAGAAAAAGAGAAAAGGAAGAGAGGCAGGAGCTAGCTGAATGTGGGTTTTCAAAAGTCACAGGTTATTATATACCAGTAGATGGTCACCTGCAGATGTACATACCTCAAGAGTAAATTGGGCTGTCTTCCTTGAATTTGTATCTGTGACATGATTTGAGCATCAAGCCTTAACAAACCCGTCAAAACTTTCCAGAGCTGCTGATTGACTTAAAAGAATATACAGAATCCTAGAGGGACCTGCAAATGTATCCCAGGTAAGAAGCATATTCCCCTACTGTCTTTGCTTTTTCCCCTTTCCCTATTTTGTAATAACAGAGCCTATATTTTATTTGCAGAATCATCTCTTGTGTGGCATTTGCTGTGCTAGCTTAACCCCTAGTAGATGCTTCTTGACCAAAGAATCATAACCTTGAGTCCTCCAGCATTAGTGACTTGTTTCAAAAAGTGACCCCATTCTACTTTGAACTGCTGAAAGCGACCTCTTTTTAGTTATTTAACTCAGAATTATAAAATGGTGGCCTTGAATCCAGGTCAGCACCTGTAATGAACCAACTAAAATAGAAATCAGCAGGATTGTTTTGTCTGGGAAGCTCCTTATTTGGCCTTCCACTTTAACTGAGAGCCTTGCTGGATAAATTATTCTTGGTTGCAGTCCTCTGGTACTCAGTTCTTAGAATATTTCTTGCCATTCCCTTCTGGCTTGGAGCATTTCCATTAAGAAGTCAGCTGCTAGTCTTATCGGTGCTCCCTTGTATGTTACTTCCTGTTTTTCCTTTGTTGCCTTTAAGATTCTCTCTCTTTATCTTGGAATTTTGCTATTTTAATTATGATGTGTTTTAAAGTGGGTTTTGGGGGGGCTCCTCTTCATTGAGACTTTCTGTGTTTCCTGGATTTGTGTGACTTTTTCTCTCATCAAATTAGGGACATTTTCTATAATTACTTTTTTCAAACAGGTTTTCTATCCCTTGCTCTTCTTCTTCTCCTTCTAGTATCCCTATTTTATTGATATTATTACATTTAACGTGGTCCTGCAATTCCCTTAACCCCTCTTCATTCTTTCTGAGCCTCTTTTCTTTTTATTGCTCTTTCTGGGTGTTTTTTTTTCTACCTTGTCCTCCAGCTCACTGATACAATCCTCTGCTTCATCAAGCCTGATTTTAATTCCTTCTACTGTGTTCTTCAGTTCAGAAATTGTATTCTTCATTTTCTCTTGGCCTTTGCTGATAGTTTCTATTTCCTTTTTCATGTTGATATAGTTTTCAGTGAGTTCATTATAGTTTCTTTGTAGTTTTTGGTAATTCTCTTGGAGAAGTGCCTGGCAAAATACTTGAACAAACACTTCTCCAAGGAGGACAGACAAATGTCCTAGAGACATATGAAAAGATGCCCTGGCTGGTGTAGCTCAGTGGATTGAGCACAGGCCTTGCGAACCACACGATCGAGGTTCGATTGCCAGTTAGGGCACATGCCTGGGTTGCAGGCCAGTTCCCAGCAGGGGACTTATGAGAGGCAACCATACATTGATATTTCTCTCCTTCTCTCCTTCCCATCCTCTCTAAAGAGAAATAAATAAAATATTTTTTAAAAATATGCTCAGCATCACTAGCCATCAGAGAGATGCAAATTAAAACCACCATGAAATACCACCTCACATTAGTCAGAATGGTCATTATAAACAAATCAACAAACAAGCATTGGAGAGGATGAGGAGAAAAGGGAACGCTAGTGCTCTGTTGGTGGGAATGTAGACTAGTGGAAAACAGTATGAAATTTCCTCAGAAAACTAAAAATGGAACTGCCTTTTGACCCAGCAATTCCATTGCTAGGATTATATCCTAGTAGCCCCGAAACACCAATCCAAAAGACCTATGCACACCAATGTTCATAGCAGCACAGCTTACAATAGCCAAGTTATAGAAACAACCTAAGTGCCTATCAGTAAATGAATGGATCAAAAAACTGGTACATTTACACAATGGATTTCTATACAGCAGAGAAAAGGAAGAAGCTTCTACCCTTTATGACAGTATGGATGGATCTGGAGAGCATTATGCTAAGTGAAATAAGCCAGGCAGTGAGGGACAAATACAATATGATCTCACCTTTAACCGGAACATAACACAAGAAAAAAGCAAACAAAATATAACCAGAGACATTGACATTAAGAACTACCTAACAATAGCCAGAGGGTAAGGGGGAGGGGACAGGTGGGGGAAGGGTTTTTAAAAAGGAACTACTATAAAGGACACATGAATAAAACCAAGAGGGAGGGTGGAAGCCAGGGAGGCAGGTGGGTGTGGCTGAGGTGGGGGTGTGATAGGGAGAAAATACAGACAACTGTAACTGAACAACAATAAAGTAGTAAAAAAAAAAAGTCAACAGAAAGGAATGTAGAACCATGACATGGAGTGAGTGGGATTGAGCCCTAAAGCCATTGTTTGTGCCACTAGGTATGCTTGTGATAGAATTTCTCAGTTTATATTCTTCTGAAAATGTCTTTATTTAACCTTCATTTCTGAGGAATAATTTACTGGGTACTAAATTTCAACTTAGGAATTTATTTTTGTTGTTGATGTTATTCATTTGTTTTCTTTCAGCAGGTTAAAATATAATTTCTGTTTCTTACTGTTTTTATTAGTTCTGTTAAATAACAAGCTGTTAATTTTAGTGTTGATGCTTTGAGCCTAATGCCTTTATTCCCCTCTATCCATTAAAAAATTCCCTTTTGTTTTGTTTTCTGCCATTTGACTATAATGTGTCTGGATATGGTTTAATTGTATTTACTCCACTTAGTATTTGCTAAGCCTCTTGAGGCTGTTGATTTTTATTAGAAAATTCTGAGAAATACTTTGATTTCTTCAAGTGTTTCTTATATCTCATTCTCTTTTCCCTCTGAGAATCCAGTTACTCATATTTTAAACTTTTACCATATTTCCTAAGCATGCATATGCATGTGTGTATATATATACACACACATATGTATGTTCATGTATGTGTGTGTGTATATATATGTAAAACTTTCTCCCTATGTGCTTAAATCTGATTTGTTTTTTTCTGACCTACTTTCTGGTTCACTAATAATATCAGTTACCATACCTTTTAGTTTTTGAATGTCCATTTGATTTTTCAGAGTATAGTTCTTTGGTGAAATTCTCCATCTTGTTCCCTATTTTCTTTCACATATTAATCATAGCTATTTTAAAATTCATGCCTGGTATCTTAAATATCTAGATTACCTGTAGGGTTGTTTTTATCACCATTTTTTGTGTTAGTCATTATCTTGTTATACTTGGTAATTTTTTATTGAATATTTGTGGGAAAATTATTGAGGTTCTAGATGATGCTATACTTCCCAAGGAATTTTTTCACCCTTTGCATAGCTATAGCAGGGTGTACACACTCAATATATTCAAGGAGAAGTTGTCTTTAAAAATCAATCTTAAGAATAGGATTCCTAGAACATAGGTCTGTAGGGGTTCCAACTGAGAGCCTGGAGGTCATATTATGGCCCCTTCTACTTGGGATTCTGACCTCCATTTTTGTTACTCAGAAGTACTGAAAAATCTGTCCTGGTTCAAACACAAAGATTTCTGTTCCTGAAAGGCAAACAGTGTTTGGTGCTCAGTGACCATTCTCTTCTTTAAATGTTGTGTCACTTTCCAGCTCACTGTAGACTCCACTGCTTCCTATTGTTTTGTGCCCAAGTGACATCATTCATCTTCATCAGTTGCATGGTTCCTGTCTGTAATCATTTGATTTCCAGCCCTCAGATCAAGCAGGAAAATAAGACATTCTCTGTCCTTTAGATCTAATAGAGGAAAGATGCTTAAGTGGCAATAAAATGGATTTTTCTTAGACATAAAGTGAGGCACATCTCAAGAACTGGCAAGAGGTTCAAAGGAAAATATAGTGGGTTTTGGGCTAACATCTCTACCCTCCCTTCTCTCAGGGATCTTCTTTCCTCTTCTACAAACTGCCTTGGCAAACTCAGACTTTAGTTTTTGTCTTCCCAATTCTGGGAAACTGCCATAACCCTCTGATGATGTTTCTACCTCTTTGCATTTGCCTCCTTCCACTCTTTGGCTACTCAGTCCCTAATCTTCTGCAAAAGGCAGCAAATTCTCTCAGCAGAACAGTGGTATTCTCTGTGTACACCTGGTACACCCCACCTCCATGAGCTTCCTTTTTCTGAGATGCTGATCTCACAAATCCTAGCTGCATGGCAGTTTTACTTTGCCTTTAGGTAGATTGTGTGTATCTGTAAGTGAGATGTTCTACTTTGTTACAGCTTGAAACAGAAGAATTCTTATTTACATATTATTTCAGAAATCATTTCATAAGAAAATTCAGGGTTTTTTTTCACTTGAAAAAATAACAAGCGTTGGCAACACAAAAACCTCACTTTTTTTGATTCAGCATGCCTTTTACAGGACACACAATCTTCACCACTCTGTCTTCCAGCCTTGCAGTTTCCCTCATTCCCATCATGTACACCCCTCTGTACTAATTTGATTTTTGCATCTCTTGAAGTAGATTGAGAACACAGTAATTTTTGTTGTTGTTGTTCTTTGAAGCCACAGTAGAGGAAAGGAGCTTCAGTAAAAATAAATGTTTTGTTAGACATAAAACATTGATCCATTTTAGGCACTTTCCAATGAAGGCAAGGCATTTCTAGAACATAGTACATAGAGGCTAGATGCTACATCCATGTAGTGTAGATGAGATGTCAGAGGTTTGGAATTAATTGGAAATTAAACTAACTAGGTGGATTTGATGACTACAGCTTCACCAAACCCTGGCACAATGATTAAGACATTTTTAACAAGTGTGTATAATAATCATTCATGTATTTGGTATGAAAGTCCATCATTCTTCCAGCCATTCTTTTACTCAGATTTTATTGCATGACTACTATATGATAGGCTAGGTTCTGGGCTCTTGGAGTCAGTGGTTACCTATAGTTTTAGCTGGATAATAAAGACAGCAAATTCATAAAGAAACAAATGAAATAATTTAAAGATTGTTAGGCATTTGTGGCAGGCAGACTAATGGCTCCCCAAAAGATCCCTGCTCTAATGCCTAGCATCTGTGAATATGTCACTTTACATGGCAAGGGGGGCTTTGTAGATGTCATTAAGGCCAAGGACTTTAAGATAGAGGGATTATGCTGCATTAAAGTCAAGATCCTAATATAACAATATGAATCTTTAAAAGCCAAGAACCTATTCTGGCTATAGTCAGAGGGAGCTAGGACTACAAAAGAAAGACCAGAGATATAAAACTTTGCTGGCTTTGAAGATGAAGGGGCCATGAGCCAAGGATTACGGATGGCCTCTACTAACTGGAAAAGGGAAGAAAGCTGACTTTTTTCTAAGGATTTCAGAAAGAAATGCAGCCTTGCTTACACCCTGATCTGAGCCCAGTCGGACAGGAGTTGGACATCTGACCTATAGAATTATAACCCCTTTGTGTTGTGTTAAACTGCTGGATTTGAGGTACTGTGTTACCATGGCATCAGGAAAACAGTATGATCTCATGAAGAAAACAGTATAGGTTAGTGATACAGAAGGTGCTGATAGCAGTGGGGTGGCCACACGAGTTCCAGTGATGATGGATAACGTTCCAAAGAGGAGACATGATGGGCAAGCCAGAGGATGGCATGAGGAAGTTTATCATTTGAGGACTGGAAAGGACAGGAGATTAATAAGTGAGACATGTCCATTTAGGGAAGTGGAGGGGTATGTACAGGACAGGGTGGGAAATTAAGTAGGAAAAGCAAGCAGGTGTCAGATTGTGTAGGACAATGTAAGTCCTAGTACATTGCTTTATTCTCATTTGGGGGGCCTTTAGCAGGAGAATGACATAATTTTATTTGCATTCTTAATCCTGTCCCCAGAGGACCTAACTTACCAGATTTCTAATGGTATCTGAGGCTCCACATTTATGCAAGCCCCCTGACAGTGGTGCAGGGGGCCTTTGGAGCACATCCTGACAAACTGCTTCAACTTCTCTGTCTCTTTGGGGACTATATCTCTGCATCACATACATGTGTGTTTTCCTCTCTTTCTCTTCCTTGCAGATACTTCCCCAAAATATACCATGTTGTTAAGACCACAGAACATTTTTTTCCAGTTCTTCCCAGGTTGCTCATAGAGCTCCTGTAGGAATTTTTCAGGATGCTTTCATCATGGAAACTGTAGTGTTTCTCTTGTCTCACCTCAGCTCTTAGGAGTGTGCTACTTTCTGAAAGAAAACTGCTCATGAAAAGGTGAATAGGCTTGTAGCTGTGTTTGAACAACCAATAGGTAGTCTCTTCCATTGAGGTCAGGGTCTGCAGAACTTAAGTTTGGGTTAGGTAGAGCATCTCTAAAATCACTCACAGCTACAAACTGAATTTAGGAAAAATAGGCCAGGAATTGAAACACCATGATATGGAGATACCTACAAACCACCACAATATTAGACCTTTTCTACCTGTGTAAACAGCCATCACCCCTGTGACCTGGTTACTTCTTTCAAGATAAGCTCTCAGTCATGTCTCTTTGCCAAGGGAATTTCTCATCACTCTTTATAAACACCTAACATAAGGGGGTTCATGGAGGAGTCTCTCATTTTAAAGAGGCAGACAACTTTACCTGTCTTGATTATTATATTTTCTGCTATTATTGAGAGCCAGCAATATCTTTAAAAATTGTTTATGACTCTTTCCTCCTAACTATTTTTATTCAAGGGAAATGATGATTGTCAGGCAAGCCCCCTATCAAAAGCTACCCCTGTTTCAGGTGCTCAGAATTATCTTTGATCTTATGCAGAACCCAGCAGCTCTATGTGGGATTCATTCCTGGCTTCTCACATAATCTTTTCTTTCATCTCGGACTTGGCTTTGGCATTGTTGTGACCTTTTTTTCCAGAGGAATTATCTTTAAGCGACAGCAATAAAGTGAAGTGAGTGAATGTTCCTTTTACTGTCCTGATGGCATGCCTGCAAGGATGGGAATTGAGACATCTCTGTAGATAATCCAGGCTCCTGAGCCCTTTCTATTTTGCATTGGTGTACTCTGAATGTTTGGTCTCCTCTTCTGTACAGGATGGCACCTGTACTCAGACATTCCCTCCAACCCCATCAGGTATCTGTTTACAAACCTGTCCTGGAACTTCTGTACCTGAGTGTATGAAGGTCAGCAAAATAAGGCAAAAAACTGTATCAAGCAAGACCCAGAACCCAGTTATTCATAACTTGTACAACTAAATTTATTACAATGATGTCTCAAAAGTATACATCCAATCTTGTCCTTTTCAACTCAGAAACCTTAAGTGGTTTCCCCTCAAACATGGAAGAAGATAAAAATTCTTACTTTTGGGTAAGAAATGATAGAGTAATCACGTAATCCACTGTCCATGCTAGGGATGGCTAGGGTATTGAGAGTAAAAGGAATGCTGTGGGCATCCCTAATTATGCTTGGGCAACAGATTCAAATGCATATTGCATTGAGCAACTGGGGACAAAATGTCACCCTAACTACACAGCTGTCTTCAAACTCACTCTCCACTTGCTTCCACCACTCTTCTCTGATCACAGTGGCCTTTTTCAGTTCCTTAAAGGTACAGAGCTTCCCCTCACAGCCTTTGCATATGCTGTACACCTTATCTAAAATACTTTTCACCTACCTACTTGCATGGCTGGCTCTCCATCCATTAGGCCTCAGTGTTAAATGATGTCACCTGACCATCCAGTCTTATGATGATACCTGCTCCATTATGCTCTGTCACAGGATACAGTTTATTTTCTCACATCATTTATTACAACTCTGCACTCAGTATTCTGTGCACCTGCAAACTCCCAAGTCACACAGCTCTCTGCTGCTTTGTCCATGTGGAGTCTCTGTCTTCTGTTGCTACTTGTTAGTATTGCTGTCACCCAATGAGACTGACTCTTTTTGTCCTAATTGCAAACCTTTGGAAGATAGTGCTACTGATTTTTCCAGTGTGGTTCAGGTGACCTGCTTTGGAGCAGTTTGTACTAGTTGGGGAAGGGTGAGTCAAACTACAGTACCATAAGCATTCATGCCAAGAGCCAGGTCCATGTCACAGTTTTGGGTGAAGATAAGTAAGAGGGCAAGGGCAAGGGCAGGCCCTCTAAAAGGTGTCTCAACACATCACCAGTCAGCTTCCTTCCCTCCCTCTGTCTGTTGTTTCCCAGGGTAGGATTCCAGTGCTCTGCTCCCACTTCTCCTTTGTGCTTGTCTCTTCTGACAATATGTAGTTACATATTGCATTCAGTTCTTATGGACACTGATTTTGAATTGTTTTCTCACTGATGTGTTCAGTTCTCTGAATTGAGGGGTTGTTTTTAGCATCATGGAGATAACAACTCAGGTTGAATTTAATTAATCATGTATCTGATCAAAATACAAGTACCATACCAATATTCTGAACCAGACCCCTGCCACTGGGTTGAGGGGTTTATTCTGACACTTACTGTTTTGCTCTGGAAATTAGAGGGCTTATTCTTTATAAGGTTGTATGTGTTTATTTTGTCTGCAATGGCAGATTAAATCAGATGCATATTATGATTGCACTGATTTGGTAATTTGACAAACCAGTTTTCTCTCATTTGGCTCAAAAAGCTAAGTAAACATACACCCTCTGCTCAGAGTTAAGGGTTTCAAGTTCTAGACTGAGTTCTGCCCGTAACAAATGGGGTGGTAGTGGGGAAGTAATTCAGCCTGTCAAATTGGCTCTCCCTTCCTCATTTTTAAAATAAAAGAATTTATTAAGATCATTTCTAAGTTGCCTTCCAACTCTACAATTCTGAGATACTGGGACTGCCTGAGAAGTGATCGCATTATCTTTTACTAGTAATTAGTTTTGGAAAATCCTCTGGCTGAAATCATTTTGAGATTAAACTCTTTAGGGGACGTTTGTGCTTGAATGGAGGGGCTTTAAAATAATATTTTAGCGAATTAAACATCACAGAAGAAGTGACCCAAGTCCTGATGTCCATGAGTGTTTCAGAATCAGTTTTCTCTGCAAATTCAAAGCCTTCTTGCTGCATTTTATCTGAGTTTAAGACAAAGAGGCAAAGTGGCCGAAAGAGCTAATGACCTGATTCTTATTCCAAAAACTCAGTTAGAGGATAGGATCAAGATGCAAGCCAAAGGGAGAGTCATTATTATTTTTTTACAGCAGATTAATGATGACGAAGTAAAAACAAAAAAAGCTTTCTGGTCTGTAAATGTGCCACTTACGCACATATAGCATATGGCTCACCCAGAAGAAGGAAAATTAAAATGGTCATTGAATGACAAAGGTCAGAAACTGCTGATGATGTAATCTTGAGGTGCACAAGGGACAATCTGACCCACTTCCTTCCCAGCTTGGCATTTCCAGTAATGAGAAAAAAGGCCTCTTTGCCCATCACAGAGTGACTCTTCTTTGAGCCTCTCAAAGAGGTTTGCAGCATCTGCTCACCACACACTAATGACACGAGCTATATTGCTGCTGGCACAGCCCTTCCCACCAGAGACATGACCATACAGTGCTTCTTTCTAAAAGACTTTTGACAGCATTTAGCAATTCTCAGATGTCTAATACATGCATCTTGGTGAAATGATGGTTATCAGGACACTTGCAGCCAGATCACGTGTTTGGATGCTTCCAGATCTTCTGCATGTCCCTTCCATGTTGTTTCTGTTAGCTTCAGTTTTCAATGATCTCTTCTAATGGGAGGGAGTGATTAATTTCAAACAGTAGATTTTTCAAGTATCATCTTGATATCGGTGTGAATTTTGATATGGAGATTTTTAATAAGGACACTCATAATGTTCTGTCAATTTAGACCAACACTCAGCACACACACAAAAACTAGAACTTACTTTTCTTCTGAGAGGCTCTTAACTCAAAACTATATCACCTTTTAAATTGATTCCTGAGAATGTAGACAACCACATCATGACAATCATATCATAGTGCTGGTCTTAAACATTCATAGCTTATCTCTATCAGAGTCATTATACTTTTTGACTCCTATTCGATACAAAACATACTTATTGAGAGCAGTTACTGTATGTGAGACATGGCATGTAAAGAGATGCAACACCTTGTTCTCAAATTTCTGACAGTCTAGTAAAGGACACCTGCACCCAAAGAATTAATGTTAATGTTTTGTGGCAAAGGTAACACAGAACTTCACAGCAGAAATGAAGGAGCAAGCTAGGAAAGTCCAGGACAGTGACAGAGAAGATGTAACATTTGAATTGAGTTTGAAGGCTCATCAAAAATCTTTGAAAATACTCATAAAGATACATGTACCCCTATGTTCATTGCAGCATTATTCACAATAGCTAAGACAGGGAAATAACTTATATGTCCTTTGGCCATTGATTGGATAAAGAAGATAAGGAACATAAATGCAATGGAACACTACTCAGCCATAAAATGATGAAATACTGCCATTTGCAACAACATAGGTGCATCTTGAGAGCATTCATATTATGTGAAATAAGTAACAAAGAAAAAGGCAAGAACCATATGATATTACTCATACAAGAAAGCAACAGATGAATAAACTGAAGTAATAAACTCATAGATAGACAACAGAATGGTGGTTACCCAAAAGGATGGGGCTGATGGTAGAAGTGTACAAAGAGGGTTTAAAGGGGGTCAAACATACGGTGATGGAAGGAGACTAGACTTTGGGTGGTGGGCACACAATGCAGTGTATTAGATGTTGTGTTACAAACTTGTACACCTAAAACTTACATAATGTTATTAACCAATGTTACCCCAATAAATTACACTTAAAAAAATCAGGAAGACAGGGGTAGGAAAGGGGCATGTCTAGGATGAAGGAATACAATAAAATAGCCACAGAGTTGTGCAAGTCAGAGACTTAGAGGACAGCATAATTGCATACAAATTAAAACTAGCATAGTGAGTACAGGAGTAATGTTGAAAGTCCCTAAGCAGTTGAGTAAATCTCATACAAGGCATGGATACCTGTCCTTGAGGAACTGACAGAGTAGTTCATAGGCATATAAGGGAAAGCTAATAATTCAAGGTGACAGGTGATAATAGATGGTGAGTGCATATGAGACATGCAAACATTAAATGCTACAGCTCTTCTGAAATCTTAGAGGTTCAGGACCCTGGAGATTCAGGGCTTCCTAGAGGGCATCTGTGTAGGCAAAGGGGGGTGAGAGATGAAGATGAAAACTAGGGAGCAAGACAAGATTTCAAGGAGGTTTTTGTCCATTTCACAAACTTTCCAATTATGAGCACCTTACATACATAAGGCTGTGACTGTTAATTTACATGGCATTATTGTGTCCCCAACACACCTGCAAGCCCAGTTTGAAAAGGAATGCATACTCTTTACAACAAATAAGGAATGAAGAAAAAAGACATTCATCATATACCCCTTAGGGTAAATTAGCATTAATTTTGTGTATGTAATTCCAAATTTCTTACATAAATATGGACATGTTCTTATATGCAAAAATTTTAAAGAAAGATAATTTTATGTGTACATTTACTAGTAAATAAATTTTTGTACTCTGATTTCTGGTTTAAAACTATGGATAAATTTCCATGTCAATAAATATTTACATCATTATTTATAGTGGCTGCACCATATTTCACCCTACTCTGTTTCATGAACCAAGGGCTTTGTAGTGTCTTCCTTTAATGTGTGCCTGTCATTAAGCAAATACCATACTGTTTTGATTACTATAGCTTAGTAATATGCTTCAAAGTTAGGAAAGGTGGTGCCCCAGCTTTGTTCATTCTCAATATTGCTTTAGTTACTCATGGCCCTTTGTGGTTTCATATAGATTTTAGTATTTTTTTCCTATTCCTGCACAATTACCGTCGAGATTTTGATAGGAATTATATTGAATACGTAAATTTGGGTATGTAGATATTTTAACAATATTATGTCTTCATTTTATGAATGTGGACTATCTTTTCATTTATGTCTTCCTTAATTTCTTAAATTAATGTTTTGTGATTTTTCAATATATAAGTCTCTTACCTCTTTGGTTAACTTTATCCTTAAGTATTTTATTCCTTTTTATACAGATAAAAATGGGGACTGTTTTTTTTTTTAATTTATTTTTCAAGTACAGTTTTCTGTCTTTTACTCCCATCCCAGCTCACCCAGCCATGGTCCCCACCTCCCTCCAATTTCCCACCCTCCCCCTTAGCTGTTGTCCATGTGTCCTTTACATTAATTCCTTTAAATCCTTCCCCTTTTTCTCCTGAAATTTGCTCCCCTCTTCCCTCTGGTTGCTGTTCCCCTGTTCTCTGTTTCAGTGTCTTTGTTTTTATTCTGCTTGCTTGTTTGTTTGGTTGTTTAGCTTCCTGTAAAAGGTGAGATCATATGGTATTTGACTTTCAACACCTGGCCTATTTCACTCAGCATAATGCTTACCAGTTCCATCCATGCTTTTGCAAAAAGTAGGGGCTCCTTCTTTCTTTCTGTTGCATAGAATTCCATTGTGTATATGTTTCATAATTTTTTGATCCATTCATTTACTGATGGGCACCTAGGTTGCTTCCAGCTCTTGACTATTGTAAATTGTGCTGCTATGAACATTGGGGTGCATAGGTTCTTTTGGATTTATGTTTTAGGGTTCTTGGGATATAATCCCAGCAGTAGAGTTACTGGATCAAAAAGCAGGTCAATTTTTATTTTTCTGAGAAAATTCCATACTGTTTTTCATAATGGTTGTACCAGTCTGCAATCCTACCAACAGTGAACTAGGGTCCCCTTTTCCCCACAGCCTCTCCAAATTTTGTTGTTTGTTGATTTGTTTATGATACCCATTCTGACCAGCATGAAGTGGTATCTCATTGTGTTTTTAATTTGCATCTATCTTATAGATAGCAATATTGAACATCTTTTCATGTGTCTCTGGATCCTCTGTATATCCTCCTTGAAGAAGTGTCTGTTCAAGTCCTTTGCCCATTTTTTAATTGGGTTAATTATCTTCTTGGAGTGAAGTCATGTGAGTTCCTTGTATATTTTGGAGATTAAACTTTTGTCTGAGGTATCATTGGCAAACATGTTTTCCCATACAGTTGGTCTTCTTTCTCTTTTAATACTGTTTTCTTTAACCATGCAGAAGCTTTTTATTTTGATGAGATCCCATTTGTTTATTCTTTTCTTTATATTCCTTGCTCCAGGGGACATATCACTAAATATGCTGCTGTGTGAAATATCTGAGATTTTCCTGCCAATGTTCTCCTCTAGAACTTTAATGGTGGCACAGCTTATATTTAAGTCTTTTATCCACCTTGAATTTATGTTGGTGTATGGTATAAGTTGGTGCTCAAGTTTCATTTTTTTGCAGGTAGCTGTCCAGTTCTCTCAACACCATTTGTTGAAGAGGCTATCTTTACTCCATTTTATGTTACTACCCCCTTTGTCAAATATTAATTGACTGTAGAGAGTTGGGTTGATTTCTGGGCTCTCCGATCTGTTCCATTGGTCTATGTGCCTGTTTTTATGCCAGTACCAGGCTGTTTTGATTACAGTGGCCTTGTAATACAGTTTGATACCAGGTATTGTGATCCCTCCTACTTTGTTCTTCTTTCTCAAAAGATAAGCTGCTATTCTGGGTTGTTTATGGTTCCATATAAATTTTTGAAGTGTTTGTTCTATGTCTGTGAAATATGCCATTGGTACTTTAATGGGGATTGCATTGAATCTGTAAATTGCTTTGGATATTATGGACATTTTGATTATGTTAATTCTTCCAATCCATGAACAAGGTATATGTTTCCATTTGTTTGTGTCTTCCCTGATTTCTTTCTTCAGGGCTGTGTAGTTTTCTGCATGCAGGTCTTTTACCTCCTTAGTTAGGTTTATTCCCAGATATTTTATTTTTCTTTTTGCTATATTGAATGGGATTTTTTCCTTGATTTCTGCTTCTGCTGATTCATTGTTGGTATACAAGAAATGCCTTTGATTTCTGGATATTGACTTTGTAACCTGCTGTTTTGCCAAATTCATTAATTAGTTTGAGCAGATTTTGGGATAGAGTCTATAGGATTTTCCATGTACACTATCATGTCATCTGCAAACAGTGACAGTTTTGCTTCCTCCTTTCCTATTTGAATGCCTTCTATTTCCTTTTCTTGCCTGATCGCTGTGGCCAAAACTTCCAAAACTATATTGAATAGAAGTGGTGAAAGTGGACATCCTTGTCTTGTTCCTGATCTTAGTGGAAAAGCTTTAATTTTTGCCCATTGAGTATGATGTTGGCTGTAGGTCTCTCATAAATGGCCTTTATTGTATTGAGGAATGTTCCCTCTATTCCCAATTTGCTGAGTGCCTTTATCATAAATGGGTGTTGTACCTTATCAAAAGCTTTTTCTGCATCTATTGATATGATCATGTGTTTTTTGTCTTTGCTTTTGTTTATGTGATGTATTACATTTACTGATTTGCGAATATTGAACCATCCTTGCATTCCTGGGATGAATCCCACTTGGTCATAGTGTATGATCTTTTGATATATTGTTGGATGCAGTTTGCCAATATTTTGTTGAGGATTTTAGCGTCTATGTTCATCAGTGATATTGGCCTGAACTTTTCTTTCTTTGTTGTGTCTCTATCTGGTTTTGGAATTAGGATGATGCTGGCTTCACAAAAGGAGTTCGGGAATTTTCCATCCTTTTGGATTTTTTGGAATAGTCTGTGAAGAATAGGGGTTACCTCTTCCTTAAATGCTTTGTAGAATTCTCCTGTGAGACCATCTGGTCCAGGGCTTTTGTGTGATGGGAGTTTTTTTTTACTGCTTCAATTTCTTTTGCTGTTATTGGTGTGTTTAGGTTTCCTACTTCTTTTTCATTGAGTTTTGGAAGATTGTATTTTTCTAGAAATGTGTCCATTTCCCCTAGGTTCTCAAATTTCTTGGCATACAGTTCTTCATAGTAATTTCTTACAATCCCTTCTATTTCTGTGGTATCAGTTGTAATCTCTCCTCTTTCATTTCTGATTGTGTTTATTTGTATCCTCTCTCTTCTTTTCTTGATGAGCCTACTTAAAGGCTTGTCTATTTTGTTTATCTTCTCAAAGAACCAACTCCTGGATTCATTGATCCTTAGAATTGTGCTTTTAGTTTCTATGTCATTTAATTCTGCTCTAATCTTGGTTATTTCCTTCCTTCTGCTTGCTCTGGGCTGTTTTGTTGTTGTTCCTCGAGTTCTTGCAGGCGTAGGGTTAGGTTGTTTGAAATGTTTCTATCTTTTTTAGGTAGGCCTGTATTGCTATAAATTTCCCTCTCAGGACTGCCTTCACTGTGTCCCATAAGTTTTGGGTTGTTGTGAGATCATTTTCATTTGTTTCCAGAAACATTTTGATTTCTTCCCTAATTTCATTCTTGACCCATTGGTTGTTTAATAGCATACCATTCAGTCTCCATGATTTTGGGTGTTTTGGGTTTTTTCCTTTGGGGTTGGTTTCTAATTTCAGTCCCTTGTGGTCAGAGAAGATGCTTGGTATGATTTCAATTTTCTTGAATTTTTGGGGGCTCGTTTTGTGTCCTATCATGTAGTCTATGTTTGAAAATGTTCCATGTGCATTTGAAAAGAATGTGTATTTAGGTATTTTGGGATGAAGGGCTCTATATATATCAGTTAAGTTCATTCCATCTAGGGTATTGTTTAATGCTGCAATATCCTTTTTGATATTTTGTTTGGAAGAGCTGTCCATTTTTGATAGTGGGGTGTTAATATCCCCTACTATAATTGTGTTGCTGTCAATATCTTTCTTGAAGTCCTCTAAGATTTTCTTTATATATTTGGGTGCTCCTACATTGACTGCATATACATTTACAATGTTAATATCTTCTTGGTGGATTCTTCCCTTGAGTATAATGAAGTGATGTTCTGGGTCTCTCTTTATGGCCCTTTTTTTGAAGTGTATTTTGTCTGATATGAGAATTGCTACCCCAGCTTTTTTTCTTGTCCATTTTCTCAGAAATCTTGTTTCCAGCTTTTCACTTTTAGTTTGTGATGGTTTTGTCCTGAGGTGGGTCTCTTGTAGGCAGCATATGTGTGGGTCATGCTTTCTTATCCATTCAGCTATTCTGTGTCTTTTGATTGGAGCATTTAATCCATTTACGTTTAAGGTTATTATTGATAGGTACTTATTCATTGCCATTTTTGTACCTGTGTTCCTATCTGTCTCTTTCTTTTTCTCCCTTCCCTTAAAGCAGTCATTTTAGTATTTCTTGTAGGGCTGGTTTGGTGGAGATGTATTGTTTTAGATTTCTTTTATCTTGGAAGCTCTTTATTTGGCCTTCTATCTTGATTGAGAGCCTTGCTGGGTAAAGTAGCCTTGGTTGTAGGTCTCTGGTTCTCATCACTTGGAATATTTCTTGCCATTCTCTTCTTGCTTGGAGTGTTTCCATTGAGAAGTCAGTAGCTAACCTTATTGGGGCTCCCTTGTGTGTTACTTCCTTTTTCTCCCTTGCTGCCTTTAAGATCCTCTCTTTGTCTTGAAATTTTGCCATTTTAATGATGATGTGTCTTGAAGTGGGCCTCTTTGGTTTCCTCTTCAGTGGAACTCTCTGTGATTCCTGGATTTGTGTGAGTTTTTCTCTCATCAAATTAGGTTAATTTTCCATCATTACTCTTTCAAATAGGTATTCTATCCCTTGTTCTTCTTCTTCTCCTTCTGGTATTCCTATTATTCAGATATTGTTACATTTCATATTGTCTTGTATTTCTCTTAATCCCTCTTTATTCTTTCTGAGCCTCTTTTCCTTCTCTTGCTCTTTCTGGGAGTTTCTTTTTTACTTTGTTCTCCAACTCACGGATTCAATCTTTTGCTTCATCAATCCTGCTTTTTATTCTTTCTCCTGTGTTCTTCAGCTCTGAAATTGTATTCTTCATTTTCTCCTGGCCTTTGCTGATAGTTTCTATTTCCTTTTTCATGTTGATGTAGTTTGCAGAGAGATCATTGTAGTTCCCCTGTAGTTTCTCGTAGCTCATTTTGAGCTCTTTGAATTTCCTGATAACCAGTGCTTTGAATTCAATATCTGATAGTTAACTTGCCTCTATTTCACCTAACATTCTTCCTTAGGCTTCCTCTTTTTCTTTCATTTGGGGATTTTTTCTTTGTCTTCCCATTGTTTGAGATTCTCCTTGTTAGCCTCCACTTCTTAAATTGATCTGTTCTGACTCCCTTGGTTTATGGTGTGAACTTCTGTGGTAGAATACCTGTGAAATTCAGTGGTGAAATCTCCTGCAGGTATTTTGATGTTCTCTGATTCCACCTACTCCTTTGTGTGTGTGTGTTATGACAGAGGAAGAATATTTTATGATATTTACAGTCACAGCTGGTAGAGAAGAGATAGAAGGTCTTTAGGCTATATATAGTGTTAACCATAATCTTCAACCCAACTTGCCACTTTTAAGAAAGGATGGACAAAAGATAAGTTTCTTGTTGGGGAGGGAAGGCTTGTGAGTTGGATCTAGAAAGCAGTGAGGTTGAGGGCAGTCATATTTTGAGGTAAGGTGAAAGTAAAGAATAGTAAACAGGTGTAGCATGTGAGGAAATAGAGTTAATCACTACAGTAATAGAATTCAGGAACCTGTAAAGTGGGCTAAGTTCCGGGAGATGTGTTGTGAAATACTTACAGTTGTATAGAGCAGCTATTATTTACAATAATATTAGAGCAACAATCATATGATAGACTTTATGTGATCTGTCTGAATAGAGGGTATAGAGCTTTGGGTAGTGTGCTAAAGGAAAACAAGTGGCGTGAAGTATAGAAAATTAGCAATACACTGTGGAGGAAAGAACAGGGGAAACTTGTCAAATGATACAATATAACCAGCCAAGACTAAGAAGCCTATAGAGAGGAGGAATACAGATATACTATTAAAATATAAAAGAAGTGAGAATAATGAAAAAAAGTAATCCAGATATGCAGCAACTTGTGGCTTCTCTGCTATAGCAAAGTGAAATTTGTCTCTCTGTCTGTACTGTTGAGATGACCCCTCTTTGGGTCCCACTCTGGTATTTTCGCAGTTTCCAGTTGTTTGTGTCTCTTGTGGGTAAAAGAAAACAAAGCAACAAACAAACAAACCAAAAAAAAAGGCAGGAGAAGGGAGGAAAAAGGAATAAGTATGGGAAGAAAGGAGGAAGGACTAAAACAAGAAAAAATAAAGGAGAGGAATAAAGTATTGAAAGATAAAGCAATAATCAAATTAAAAAATACGATTACTAAAAAAAGTTACTAAAGAAAATAATAATAATAACAACAACGAACCTTCCCTTGTTGGTTTCAAACTGTTCAAAACATTTTTTCTGGTTGCAGCAGGACTCTCTGTGGGCTGGGGTTGCTGGCGCGTGCGTGGTTGCCAGCCAGGCTACCAGACTGGGGTACTGGCATCCGCGAACCCGCCAGGCTGCCTGGGTCCTACAGGATCTGCCATGGTCCTTCCCAGTCTTGTGGCAGGACTCAAATGCTTCCACCAAAATGGGGACTATTTTTTTAAATTCCCCTATGTACTTTTAATTTTTGTTAGTGTATAGAAACACAACCAATTTTTAAAACTGATTTTGTATCCTGTAAAGTTGCTAAATTTGCATGTTAGTTCTAACAGTTTGGGCATTCTTGACTTGTTCCTGACCTTAACAGAAAAGCTTTAATTTTTTTAGTCTTGAGTATGATATTATGTCTGGATTTATCATTTGTAGTCCTCATTATGTTGAGCATTTTTATCATGAAAGGATTTTGAATTTGGTTAAAGGCTTTTTCTGTGTCTGTTGAGATGATCATGTGATTTTTGTCTTTTGTTTTGTTAATATAGTGTATCACATTCATTGATTTACACATGTTGATCCATCCCTGCATCCCAGGAATGAGTTCCCCTTGGTTGTGGTATATTATTATTTTTAATGTGCTGTCAAATTTAGGTTACTAGCATTTTATTGGATATTTTAGAGTCTGCAGTCATCAGAAACATTAGCTGTAATTTTCTTTTTTATAGTGTCTTTGTCTGGCTTTGGTATCAAGATAAAATGAGTTTAGAAATGTTCCTTTCTAAAGTTCATGGAAGATTTTGACAAGGATTGGCATTAATTCTGCTGTAAATGTTCAGTAGTATTCATTAATGAACTCTTCTGGTTCTGGGCTCTTCTGTGCTGGGATGTTTATGTTTACTGATTCAATCTCATTGTTATTGGTCTGTTCATGTTTTCCATTTCCTAACAACTCTGTCTGCATAGGTCAGGGCACTGTGGCATTCCTGGAGCTGCCACCCAGCCCCCATTTGTTCTCAGTGGCCCCTGTGATTCTTGATTATGCCAAACCTCATCAGTGCTTAAATATGCAAGATGGAAACTGGTCTGTTAGGCAGCCCCCAGATTTACAGAATGTGGGGTTCATGCTCCACTCTACTCTTCCTCTCAGAGATAGGGCACTGAACTGGGTCATCCATCCTCTGCCTGCTGGACCCCAGATCTTTAGGAGCAACATCAAGCTGCCCTGTCTTCTGTTGTTCTTAGAGGGGCCTCCAGGTGGCTAGAGGATTCCTGTCCAGTCAGCAATCCAAGCAGTTGCGGCAGAAAAACAGCCTGTGGGCACTTCTCTAAAAAGCTCAGAACATTGAGTATACTCCAACTATCCCTCCCCAGAGAAAAGCTTGGAGTTGGAGGTTTTCCCAAACTTGTTTCAGATTGACTAGGGGTAAGAACGATGGAAAATGAAGGTGCACAAGTCCAAAACGTTGCCTTTGTTCTCTGGCACTTTTTCCTGTCAGAGCTTAGGTTCAGGCAATACACAAGCCAGTCCTTTGGGAAGCTCTCTGAAAAGTAAGAAAGAAGATTGTGTATATGTTTCAGTCTTCTCTTTTTCTCCCCAGCAAGAACCTAGGGGCTGGGAGTTTTCTCCCAATTTGTTCAGGAGTCTCCCAACTGTTTTCTGAATATCTCACAAAGGGAATTGGTCCCTATGTTGTTGTTCAATTGACGTCTCAGTAGGGGGAAGGAGGGTCTGGGGCTTCCTATTCCATCATCTTGCTCTTGTCAACCTGAGAGCCTTGTCTTAAATCCCTGGTGTTGTGGGTTCTTCAGGGCTGAGACTATGTGAGATTTGTCTTTATGTCCTATGGTGGCTATGTAATGAGTTCTCTTCAGATGCTTAATGGAGAGAAATAGATGTGAATCAAGTTAGCTAGAAATAAAATGGGCAGATACATACCCTTGACATCCTTTCTTACTTGTATTCCATGGGGCTTTATTTGAATAAGTACATAAGAGTATCATTTGGCATTGCTGTGCCATTTCCAACCATGGATGAAAAAAATGTGTTGAGCTTTTCAGGGTGATTTAGCAGGAATAACTCAGACTTATTTTTTTTAAAAAAAACTCATGTCATTAATTTCTCTACAGAGCCAGAATCGCAGGGTTCTAGCCAACTCCTTTCACACTTAATTTAAAAAATGAAGATACCAAGGCCTGGAGACTTGCAGGGCTGTTTGGACATCTCACTGCTAATTAGAAGGGGAGTGGCTACTACAATTAAGACCACCTTGGATCTGGCTCTTTCTAATGTACCAAAACCATGTCTCAAGCCTGTAATAATTAAAACATGAGAAAAGTATCTCAAATTGATTGCATACAAAATATACTTGATAGGTGAATTTATTGTATTCAAAGATCATTATTTCAGATCTGCAGCTGTTACAGAACAAAGCTGCCTAAAACCCTAGCATTAGCAGATGTCTGCTAAACACTTACTACTATTAATTGAACTAGTAAAAGGAGCACTGCAATTAGTCTATGAGAACTAAAGAAAAACCACACACACTTTCTTAAATCCTCATTTTCTTTTAGAGATATGAATGCATCTGTGTAGCAACTTGAATGAACATTCTGGATGAGTAACTCAAGGAAAATTCCTCAAGATAAATTATGTCCAGGTGATATTAGTTTATGCTATTTAAAAATCATTACCTAGCAGTATATTTAGGTTAGTGATTTGGGGAAAACATATTTGTGGGTGTAAAGAAATCAAGCAAAGTTGAATCTGAGCAGACTGTTTGTTTACATAGTAAGATTGAATGGCAGCCCTGTTATTAGGGAGAGAAAATGGCATGAAGGGAAAAATGACAAGCATTTTCAGTCTTTCCCTCTAACGCTCCTTTACTATTTAGCATAATTTGTGAAAGGCATTTCGTCTCTGGTTTTTAAAAAGGGTAGATATTTACTGATCTGCTCAAGAGCCTTACTATGTCCATGCAATCATCTATTCATTTCACAAATATTTATTGACACCCTATTATTCTCTACTTATATATTAGAAAGGTGACTACATAATCAAATGTGTGTGACCATTTTTTAAAATAAATAAAATAGCATCAAGTGGTCCCTATGTGCCAAGAGTTTTGCTTACAGAATCTCACTTAAGCCTTAAAAGGAAACTTATAAAGAATGTTTGATTATTATTCCTTTTATCAGTAAGAGAATTAATATGCATTTAAATGATGTAACTTGTGCAAGGTTAAGAATTAGTATTTTAAAGAGTAGGAATGAAATCCAAGTGTTTGAACTCAAGTATGTCCTTTCATGTAGCATAAGAGATAGCCTCTCAGAGGCATGGCTGGGAAGTAGGCAGCAGCTCTGTAAGTGGGAGCCAGGGAGTCGTTATGAACTCTTTGTGGAATTAAACAAAAACTGTTGTGTCTTGACTCAGAATAAATATATAATAATACACATATACATGTATTTGAAATATATTTCAGTGGTTTTATGACTTTTGAATTTGAGGACCTTGCATGGGATGAGAGGAGAGGAGAGAAAGTTCTTAGGTTCAAGGTTAAGGCCACCAGAGGGAGAGAGCCATTGATGAGTTCATCATTTCAACCTCTGTGTTCTCATACATAGAAAACTCAGGTATCACAAGCTTGAACATGTCTTCCAAGGTCACCAAGTAATAGTGACTGGTGCCATCTTCTTTTCATCCCACTGCTGTCTTCCCTACACCCAGCAATGTGGGAAACTATTTTTGGTATAATAGAACTAGTATAAATGGATTCAAGTAAATGGACCACTAAAAATCATAAGTGAATTATTTTCTAAGGAGGATGTAAGAACACTATGGGAAAAGAAACATGTTCATTTTTCTGAGAACTATGGAAACAGAATGGGTTACGGATGTTGCCATTGTTAAGTTCTTTGAACGAGGGAGCAAAGATATTAAAAGTATTTTAATATTCATTATTTCTATTATTTCTTTTTAGATATTGGAAAAAGTCCAACTAAGTTTGAAGTCAATGTCAATATAAATATTTATAATAGCCCTAACTGCTCTCATTTAACTCTAATTACATGCAACACAGGACTCAACAGAGTCCCAATATTTTCTCTTCAGCCTTGAAGAGGGAGACAATTTCTATTCCTTATATATGCAACCCTAAAATAATAAATAGATTTATTGTTCACATAAGAACTCAAAGATAATCTCTACCTTTTTTTCTCTAAGGTAAATAACTGTTTAAGTCTATTATTTATTGTGACATTTAGAAACTTTGGTGAAACTTGAAAGGAAATCTGTAAGTTCTGACACACGGAAAAGTCAATGTGATGAATTCAGGATTTGGGTTCATTTTATTTGAGGGTGAAAAATGCATGTAAAATATAGGCTTGTGAGTTTTATTAATCTTTCTATCCTTGGGGCCCACATGCTGACACTTCTCCATTAGAAGTTATGAAGTTACATGATGGACAATCTACCAGCAAGCCTCAGGCTAGGACCTCTCTAGTAGCCTTGTGGTCTACTGATCAATGTGATGTAACTAGTGAAAACTCCCTGTCACGCTGAAACTTGTGAAGAATAAAAATCTCATCAGTCTGATTTGCTGTGACATTATTTGTCCTGAGATTTGCTTTTCTTAGAGGATGTTTTTTTTCCTCCAGTGCTCAATAAAATATCTTGTAAAGTTTACACAGCATGATATAACAAACTAATTGAGTATCGGTATTTAGAGTCATTAAAATAGCCCAGTTTTTTGCCCTGGCTGGTATAGCTCAGTGGATTGAGCATGGGCCTGCGAACCAGACAATCGTGGTTCGATTCCCAGTCAGGGCACATGCCTGGGTTGCAGACCAGTTCCCTGCAGGCCAGTTCCCAGCAGGGGATGAACGAAAGGCAACCATACATTGATGTTTCTCTCCCTCTCTCCTTCCAAAGATAAATAAAATATTTAAAAATAAATAAATAAATAAAATAAAATAGCCCAGTTTTTTTTTAAAGGAGTATATTTCTATCCTGTAGAACTGTTATGTCACATTGTGAAAGTGAGTACATCATTTAGTTCTGAATTCCTTTCTGCTTCTGTTTTTCTATCTAAATCTAAGGACAGGGTTGACTACCCTGAAGTTACCACAAACTTTAAGTATGTTATAGCATATAGCACACTTAGTACAATGCTTGCCATCTAATTTGTATCCAATAAATGTTACCTGACATCTTCTTATTGTTACTATTTATAAATTTTCAATAAATCTTTAAATGCCCTCAGGAGGATCCTTCCAAATGAGATAGGTCAAAATTGTGTACAAGATAGCAAGAGTTCTTGACTCCAATTTTTTTTAAATGTGGGGTTTTGCCTCAGCATTGTCATTGGTGGGTTGGCCACAGAACCCAAACTGTAAATTGAAGGAGATATGCTAGATCTATTTACTTCAAAACATTTGTGCAGCCCTGCTCTGCATGGGGCACCTAACTAATCAATGTATATACAGCTGTGAACAAGACAGACCAAGTCCCTGCTCTCATGGAGCTGCCATTCTAGTGGGAGAAATGGGGGGGGGGATACATTAAAAAAATAAATAGGATAATTTCATGATAGACAGAGGGAATAGCTACTGTAAGGATAAGTACAATTGGGACATGGGAGGGAAAGTGAGTGAGGGCAGGATAATCTGCATTAGATCTACATTGGTGATCAAGAAATGCCTTTGGGAAGGTGACGTTCAAGCTCATGTCTTAAAGATGCAGATGGTCTAGCCATGGGAAGATCCAAGGAAAGAGCACACCAGACAGAAGGAACGGCCTAGAAGTCCCCAGTCAGGAATGACCTTGCTGCACTCGGGAAACATAAGGCAGATGAGTGTGGCTGGAATACAGAGAGGCAGGAGATAAGATAGAAGGCGAAGTTGGAATCCTGACAAGGGTCTTTCCTGAACTCTCTTCCTGATTTAAGTTTTTCTAAGACTGGACAGTAGTTCCAAGTTTTCCCATAGCTCAGAATGGAACCAAAGGGTACATTCACTTACCGGTAGGAATGCTGGGCTTGCTCACAGAGATTTTTCATTCCTTTATGTGCCACAAAGAACAGAAATGGAAACACACACCATGTTTGAAACATTTATTTTCATTGTTGTATGGTGCTATATTATAAATATTAAGTGGCTCACATGTTTTCACTATCCCAAAGACCAAGGAAGGGGTGTATTATAGATTTGTTAGAGCCAAAAGGAGGGATAAAACCTGAGTAATTTGACATTTCCTGCAGGATGAAAATATATTTCTGTCAAATAAATTAAAGCTAAAAACAGCTCATGAATGTAATTCTTGTTTTTGCTATTTGGGATGTTGCTTCTTTTACACTAGGAGATTAATCTAGTGATCCCTATAGATACAGCAATAACTTGTTAATGAGATATTGATTTCTAAAATTAAAACCTTACTAGTATCATATTTTCAATCTAAATTAATGCTTCATTAAACTAATTAATAGCATAACAATAACTAGAACTTGTAGACATTGTAATTAATCATAATTCCATAGTATTCCTGCATCAGTTCATAGGTATAATTTGATCTTTTAGAAATGAGGAAATTTTTACATACAATTAAAGTAAACTTAGATGCCATTTTACCTTATGGGGTTATAATTCTGCAATATAATATGAAGATGCTGGACTGCATTGGGGAAAGATGAATTTTGACCCTCCTTCTCTTTCTCTCCTTCTACCACTTACTGCCCACTCCATGGTCCATAACAAATTACTTGCTTTCTCGGGATAGTTTATTCATTTGAGTAACAGAAGAGTTGCACTAAATGACCTTGAAGTTCTCTCATATTTCTAAAAATGCTATTTTCAAAAGATGGATTTCTTATGAAGAAGGTGACCTCAGGCATTCCCACTCTTTCTTTTAACAACTCTGTGCTTTAGACCTCAAACCTGTAACTTCCATTCTTTCTGGACATTCTGTGTCTAACAATTAACTGGACATTCAACTGTGATATCTCTGGAGTCAGAAGTGCTACTTACCGAAAGCTGAACCTTTCATCTTCCCAATCAAATTTCCTCCTTTTTAGCTTTTCATTTTGAGTAAATAATATCAATAGCCACATGGTCACTCATGTCAAAATATCTGGTCATCATAGCCCACAGCTAATTAGTCACTCAGTCTTGTAAATTATGACTCCCAAATGTCTCTCTAAGGCTCAGCCATTTACAGCTCTCCATTTCCTGACCTAGCAGGGGGTGATGGCATTCTTTTCTCTTGTCTTAGCTGAGGGCCACTTAAATGCTTTTGTTGCCCTGCTATTGCTCTCCAAATGAAAGCATTCCTTTCTCTTCACTGCCTCCAAAGCAATCTCTTTGAAAGGCAAAAACAATGTTACTTTTTAGGTCAAGTTCCTTCTCTAGCTTCTCACTATGCTAAGGCCCCAAATATTACATGTTCTTCAAGGTGCCCACAAGTTCGACCCTGCCTACTGATTAAATTTTGCCACATTCTTCTTTTCTACTGTGATCCATCCACCCTCCTTCTTATATGGAACTATGCATATCATGGCTATTCTTTTGGGAAAGTGATTCCTCACAACATGTTCCTCATTTTGCCTGGACTTAATACAAATCATCTTTAAAATCAGATAAATACAAACTGGTATGAAGTGGTTTCTAAACTGTGGTTTTGACTTAGACACATTTATGACAGAATGAGGAGATACAATATTCTATTAGAAGATTTGGAAGAAAAGAAGGAAAATAAGAGGAAATATTAAGATTAAGGAGATGATGTTGGTTAGAGGTTAGTTAGAAGGAAATGTAGCAAGTATATAGAGAGTGGCAAAACAGTCCAGAGCCGGAGACCCAGCCATGACTTCCTTTGCTTCCTGTCAGCTTTGTGCTTTCAGTGATGTTTTATTAGATGGTGGTTTCTGTATGATGGCCTTTGTATGAGGTCTTATTCCTTACATCCTTACAGTGCTCCTCTTTTCATGGAGTATCTGAATGAGCCTCTTTTCTTTGCAATGAATCGGGCCTTAGAAAAAGAAAAGATTTGGTTTGCTCAGATGGTTCTGGATGATAAGAGAAATAGGACTCAGATTCATGAATGTGCTAATTAATACTCTGCTTTGGAAGTTAGCTGACATATTACTTTTTTTTAAATACCTATCCTGTACATTTAAGGACACCTTTGCTATTTCAGTACCAAACCACCAAAATAACTAATTTCAGAAATAATACTGGCTTTCATGAGTTTGCAGCCCTTTCAGCCAAGAGGGATTATTCCAGCTTCCTCCAGCTTGGCCCCCAGTTACCTTTGCTCAGAAGGCTCTGGCTGTACCACCAGCTTGCTCTGCCTCCCTCCACTTTGAGCTCTGAGTGTGTCCCACTGAGTTTTAGTTTGTGAAATGGGAAGAGCTGTTCTTCTGCTAACTGCAATCTGTTCTTCCTGCAGCAACAGATTTTTCACAACAAAACTAATATTTTCTTTGTGTTTGTTAGAAAAACGTGTAGAACAGGCCCATTAAAAAATTTTAGGAATCCCAAACACTTTGCAGGTGAAGGTTGTTTATTATTTACTTACTTTGTCAGTGCTCTGAGCCTGGGTAAAACTGGTCTCTCAGTCTTAGGTAGGAAAAACTAGTCAGGAGAGAGAGAGAGAAAGTGATACACTCAGTATCCAGTGGAACGAGAACCAGAAATCTACTCTCAATTCGATAGCCTTCAACTACCTCCCCAAATCCACACTTTGTATCTAGGTCAAAAGCTGGGGCTCTGAAGACAGATGGCCACAGTGCCACCCATGCTCTGTCACTTCCTGGCTACATTGACTTGGAGGAAATGGTATAGGCTCTTTAGCCTCAATCTCCTTATTTGTGGAATGGAGATAATGAACATAACTATCTCATAGAGTTTTTGTGAGGGTTAAATGAGACAATGTATGTAAAGGATTGGCATGGTGCCTAGGACATAGTACATGATGAAAAATATTTTCTATTTGATAGCAGTGCATGACATGATAAATGGCTTATTACAGTCAAGTCAAATCAGTTAGTAATGTTCAAAAAAGTGCCTAGTCTCCCAGGCCTTTGTTATATGTCCCAGGAAAATGCAAAAGAAATAGAATGCAGCCTTCAGGTTCATGATGCTAACAAAGCCATTAGGTAGAAAAGGTTTCCTAAGAAATGTTATTTTTTATACAAATAATTATCAAGTGTCTACTTAGGCCCCTGTAACAAAGCAAAGATTCCTATTCTAGTAGAATTTATTACATTCTAGCTTGGGGAGACTGGAAGTAGTCAATACTCTGGATAAAAAAGTTATTTGTAGAGTCTGAAGGAATTTGATTTTTAAAAGAGGAGATTGGATGAATGGAATTTGAAGTAAGAAAGTCAGGTAAACCTCCATGAAAATGGTATTTGACAAAGATTTGAATACGGTGAAATAGTTAGGCAGTTGTTGAATAGAGGTTCTTTGTGTGGGTAGAACACCCAGACTCTTTATTGTAGATCCTGGAGTAAGTAGGGACTCAAAATAAGGCATTTCAGATGTGAGAGAATAACAAGGTCACTGGTTCATTTATACGTTCATTCAGCAACTATTTATTGAGTGATAGTTGGGTAGAAACTAATAGAGAAGGCATTAAGGAGAAGGAAGAATCCAGAACATAAACTGTTCATGTAACTCATGGTTTACCATGCCTTCTTCCCCTTCCCAAATCTATACCAAAGAATTTTGTATTATAACAAGCATATGAACAGCCTCAGAATCCCTCTCAATATCACACTCCAGGAAAGTTAAATAAACATAGTACAGTTCATTTGTGAGATGAAGTCTGTTTTCAAACTGTGCTATGAGACTGCTAGACTTCATTCACATTTAGGAGAGACTTGCTATCAGGAGTCTTCTGGGATTCTGGTCCACTTCTAGGTATTTTTATCCTTCTTTCCTTCATATTTTTCATGTTGTATTGTTAGCACGCTCTCCCATTAACCACTTACCACAGCAATTTTAGACAATGAGATATTTTTATTTGCTGCATATTAGAACCTTATGCATAAATGCAGCAAGTAACTGCCCATGTGTTGTGATGAAGAATACCCATATCAAATTATCTATATTATGGATTTTTAAATGATAACCAACAATTCCACAATTACAATTCTGTTTATTTGTGTTGGTACATTTTAACATGGTTCAGTACCTGTTGGTTTGATAGTCTCTCCACCAATGCACCTCATGTTGTATTATTGTGCTTTTTCTCTATATTCTCCAGACTTAGAATTACCTTCTGGTTGCCAGTGCAATGATGTTTAGAATGCTGGTACCTTATGAGCTGATTTTTTTTCTTGTCCACAACAACTTCTTTCATGCCCATTCTATTAAGTTAAAAGGCAAGCAACTCAAATCCTGTGCTGTCTAAGTGGCATGTTAAATTACGAGTGTTCCCACACTCTGTAAATAATTGTTGAGGACAGAAAATACAGTCCTGCATTATTGATTCAGGAGCTTAGACTTTTTAAGTACAATATAAAAAAATCAAAGTGAATCAAAGCCAATTACTTTGGAAAGAAAAAAAGAAAAGTGGGTTGCCTCATCATTATAGAACATTTTGAACAAATTGAAAAAGGCTTTTTCCAGGCTGATATAAGGTATTTGGGTCATGAGAAAAAAATGTTTACCACCAAAAGAGTAAATTTAATTTAATGAACATCAAGTTCATGGGGTGAACTGAGCCTCTTATTGAAACTATCACCCCACTCCCCGCAGGGTGGACAATGGCACTCCAACTATGAAAGCGGGTGCTTATGGCCTGTATTCCCTTATCTCACATGGTCTCTTCACATGGAGACACACTCAGGAATCATGCTTTGTGGGGGTTGGGGATCAGTGTGTTGAAAAGCATTTTGGAAAAGCCTGCACAGTCCCACTTGAATCAAGCTCCTATAGCAAGGCCACTGAAGACCTAGTCATATCCTTTTGGTATTGTAGTTATGGTGTTCCTGTGTTCAGTGTGTGTGGAACTAGGAACATGAACTCAACTGAAGTAATGTGCACTCAAATACACATGCAGGTTGAAAGAAAGTGCCGGGGGAGAGGGAAGGATCCTTGAGTTCCACAAGCAGAACACTAAACAGAGGAATAATGGTTACCTTTAAGAAAAAACAAAAAACAAACAAACAAACCAAAAACAGAGAAAACCTATGATGGCAATGCAGAATAATTAGTTTTAAGAAGACTAGCTTAGATGGATATCAAAATGTGAGTGGGTATGCATATGTTAGTATGTGGTTTGCCAGATGGACTCCAACTTACCATTGGCATCTAAGAGGATGTTTGATTTCTGTCCATGGCTCTGGAGGAAAGCCCTGCTATTCAGTGGAGGATGCACTATGTTGGGAATTACAAGACTTTGGACCTGGCTCTGCTTCTTCCATCATCAGGTTGTACTGTCTTGAGCCACAGTCTTTGTCACTTTGAGCCTTAGATTCATCATTAGTAAACTGAGACCTTACTGGTCTGCACTATCCTTACAGCTCTAATATTAAGTCCTAATTCAAAAACATGTAAACACATGCAGATATTTATATAGTCAGGCACTAAGGGAGAACTTAGTATCCTGGCAAAACTGCTTTCTAGCATTGACTCATGTAATTCTTACAACTACCCTTTGGGTGAGGTGCCATTATCATCACCATTCTGCAGGTTCAGGATCAAGCTTGGGCAGGCCCTGTTGCCTTGCTTATGGTTAGCCTGTCACCAGAGAATGCAGAGGAATCTGAAACCCAAACTCCTAACATACGGGCAGTGCTTTCAACCACTATGTGTTTCTGCCCCAAAAGTATTTGAGGCTGCTATGAAGATGATTAATTTTTATTAAATTTATTGGAGGTGACATTGGCTAATAAGATTATATGTCTCAAGTGCAGATATCTATAATACACAATCTTTGTGTTATGTTGTGCACCCACCACCCAGTGTTAAATAATCTTCCATCACCATATATTTGGCACACTTTACCCTTTACTACGTTATCATACCCTTCCCTCCAGTAACTACCATGCTGTTGTCTGTGCCTATGAGTTTCCACAAATGAGTGAAATCATATGATTCTTAACTTATTCTGACTGACTTCTTTTGCTTAGCCTAGTATTCTCAAAGTCCATCCATGTTGTTGCAAATGGCAGTACTTCATCTTTTCTTATGGCTGAGTAATATTCTGCATGTGTATTGCATATATGTACATATGTGCAATATATACATCTTTATCCAATCCTTTCTCAAAGGATGCTTTGGTTGTCTCCATGTCTTGGCCACCATGAATAATTCTGCAATGAACATAGGAGTGTATATATCTTTGCTAATAAATGTTTTCAAGTTTTTCATGTAGATATTCAGAAGAGGATTGCTGGGCCATATGGTAACTCTATTCGTAATGTTTTGAGGAACCAGCATACTGTTTTCCATAGTGGCCAAACCAGTTTACATCCCCACCAGCGATACATGAAGGCTCCTTTTTCTCCACATCCTCTCCAACACTTGTGATTACCGGTTTTGTTGATAACAGCCATTCCAACAGGTGGGAGCTGATATCTCATTGACATTTTGATTTGCATTTCCTTTATTAGCTAGTGACATTGAGCATTTTTTCATATATCTGTTGACTGTATGTCTTCTTGGGAGAAGTGTCTGTTTAGGTCCTCTGACCATTTTTTAATTGGATTATTTGTTTGGTGTTGTAGGAGTTCCTTACACATTTTGGATATTAATCCCTTGTTAGAGCTGTTGTTTGCAAATATCTCCCACTAGGTTTGTCACCTTTTTGTTTTGTTGGCAGTTTCTTTTGCTGTGCAGAAGCTTTTTAGTTTGATATAGTCCCATTCTTTATTTTTGCCTTTACTTTCTTTGCCTTTGGGGTCAGCTTTATAAAATCTTCTCTCTGACTCTGGCCCTAAAGTATTTTATGCTGCTATGATGATTATTATTTTATATTGTCAAAGTCTCTACTTTCTGGAGTACATTGAGTTCTATAATTTGGGGCATACTGGGCCTAGGTAGCTGCAGTGAGATAACATACATATTCAGTCTGCTGGTTTGATTTATTTAATTAGTGGGAAGGCTTGGGAGATGATGATCATGCCATTCTGAAGGGTAAGAGTTGGTGGTGGGGAGATCTTTAATGATGAGAGAAGATTGATTTTCAGTTATTAAGCTGCATTATAAGCAGTTGACTCCATCTAGATATACTTCTTCAAACAAGGTTATTAAAAGAAAATCTCTTTACATATATGAAACCAACATAGTATGGGGTGTTTTTTTTTTTTGGCAATTACATTGGCAGTTCAAGAAAATTGTGGCTAAGGAGTTAGAGCTGTGTGGTTTGAAGACAAGCTCTTACAACATTGTTAATAAATTTTTCATCCTCAAAAACATTTAGGTCACTTACATCCTGTCACCAACACCATCACCACCATCATTCTCATTCTCACAATTGGTTTTTTCCACATTCTGTTTATTATAGCAATTCTGATTTACAACTGTTATAGGTTAAATTCAACAAGTGGCTATCCAGTACCAATTAAGTGCAGGTTAATATGAAACATTAAAAGATAATGTGTCAAAAGCTAAATGTCAAAGAGATATTTATGAATAATTTACCTATTCCCTCAAAGTGTTTGGAGCAAATGGAAATAGTGGTGAGGATCCATACATTGAGATAAAGAAATCACCATATATCAAAGCACAAAGGTAAGAAAGAATGCGCTTGTTTGCAGAAAATCGGGATAATAAGAATGGAAGCTGTAAAGATCAAACAAAGATACTTACATTTTCACCTGTTGCATCCACTAGATATAGATTGTTAACTATTTAGGGGTAGATATTATTAAATTCATTTGAATTAAACAAGTACAGAAAAAGTTATGTTTCTCTCCTTAGAGTCAACTGACTCACTCTCTTTAACTCTTCTCCCTTGCCCCTTCTGTCTCAGTTATTTTCTTCAAACATATGTGAATACTTGCATGGAAATACCTGTTACAGAAACTAGTTTGCAACTTGTGTACAACATAAGGAAACACAAAACTCAAGTAATTATGCATTAATATCACAGTTATGATTGCAATACTATAACAACACTGCTGTATCAGTACACAACAAATTACTGCAGAACTAATTTCTTCATGGGTGATCAGGAGAGTAGGTGTGGGCAGAGATGATAAAGATCTGAATGCTTGTGAGATCTGGTATACCAAGTGAATGAAAATAGTTCTGGATTCGGTGGATATCATTTAAAAACCTGCTTAAAAGCCCTACTACTTAAACAAGTTGCCATTGTTAACGCTATTATGTCCTTTTCAGAAATGCTGTTGCTCCAAATTTGAAAGAAATGTTTCCTGTAGAACTACTTAAGCAGATGAATGACATTTCCAAGGACTATGTCATTAACAAGTTCAGTCCATAGTGAAGCCAGGGATGCTGGATATGATGACTTAGAATTTGCACTTCCAGAAATAACTTCTCTCTTTGTTCTGGGAAAACATTGATTGGATGAGAGAAAAAAACTAATTCATTCACACTTTTATTCTTTTTTTTATGAGGCTGTACTCTCCAACAAGAAAAATGAAGGTAGTACAGGGCATTTGCACAGGGCATTTGTTTGTTATATCACTGGCATCTGTTCATTTTTTCCTGCCAAACAATTTTTAGTTTCTCCCTTAAGACATTTACTCTTAGCAATACAGCTAGTATGAGATGGGCCCCACTGTAAGCTTAAGGCAATCCAAGTGTCCCAGGGCCTTTGTGATAAGATCAGGGATGGACACATGACCTAAGCCATGCCAATGAGGTAATAAGAAACCAAGGCTCCTGGTTAAATGAGACCCTCCTTCTTTAGAAGGAACTGTAACACCATTGTACCCACCCCTCATGTACAATGACAGACAGGCAGCTTGTCACCATCAGCTGCCTATGATTATATCTGTGAATGAAACAGAAGAAGCAGAGCCACTAAATTCAAAGTCAGGGAAAATTAAAAAAAAAGCCAAAACCACAAACCTGATTCTGGTCACAGGGAGCTCTGAATCATTTTCTCCTGTGGAGGGACTACTACTGAACTAGCCAGACCCATGAGACAGGAAATTCTCTTTCTTGATGTTGACACTTTAAATGGACTTAAAGGGGTAGAGGGAGTCCTGATGTAGTTAAACCACAAAGGTCTGAAGAAGTAAGTTAAAAATTACCCATAAACCACCCACCCAGACATACCAATCATTTTAATATTGTTGAGATGTTAGGTTGTTTTGGATTTTTCCAGATGGATGAGAAAAAAGTTAGGTAATCATTTCTGTATTCTTGAGATAAAAGAGGACTTTCTAACTATTTCACCATAGCTGGAAACTGTAATAAAAAGATCAATTTCACTTCATAAAAATTTAAATATTTTATATACAAAAATGTAACAAAATTAAAAAATATGACACACTGAAAATATGCAATAATGTGCTGGTAAAGAATTAATGCTACCAGTATATAAACAGCTTTTGCAAGTTAGTGATTAAAAGTTGATACCCACTAAAAATGGGCATGAAAAATGAACAGGCAAGGCAGTCCACATAAGAAATATATAACCAAATAACCAGTTCTACTTCTGGCTAGCTTTGAGACTTTGAGTAATTGACTTGACTTTGCTACTTTGTTGTTTCATTATTAGTTTAAAAAAGTGTGATGACTCTTGCTTCACAGCATTTTTCTAATATCAAAATGAAGAAAGTTCATGTAAAATATTTTGTGAAGATCGAAATTATATTTCAGAAATGGCCTCCAATTTTACTTCCATGATTGCCTCACCTCTCTTTTCCTTGCAGAGGAAAAATAAGAACAAAAAACCCAGGTGATTTAGAAAGTTCAATTGCAACAATTTGATGGCTGAATTATTGATCACATCACAGAACCCCATTTAGGTCAATGGATTCAATGACCAAAATAATTGAACTACAGCTAAAACAATAAGTTTAATGTGAAAGTTCATGATACTTTGCTATGAAGTGTGTTTGCCTAGAGCTAGGGAGGCAAATTAGTACAAGGGCTAATTCCAGAAAAATAGTATTTTTAAATACTTTCCAAACATTATTTTATTTAATTTTTACAATGACCCTATATTATAAAGTGTATTTATTTTGGGGGGAGTTGGAGCTCCCAGAGATTAAGTAAGTTGCTTAGCTAATAAAGAGCAGAGTGAAAACTTGAGTCCAGGCCAAGTTCACATGCTCATGCTGTTTATTCTTTTAGCCCTTATGTTATAGTCAGAGAGCCATTTCATAATTTTTAGAAATATTAGAATAATGTGAGGGTCATATGCACAACATTTCTCTTTTATTTTCTGTTTTTCATGGACATCAGTGCCCCAACCTGTGATGGATCCTGGCCTGCAGGATCCGTGTATATTGTGGCTGCTCATGAACAAATACACATGGACAACAGAAGTCCTGTGGAGAAAAAGGGAAAGCATGGACACTCTCTGAGAGAGAGAGGGCAAGAGGTCCAGAAGCCCCAGTCCCTAGTCCCTGCCTGGACAGACTTTTATTGCTTCTCTGGCTATGTTACTTGGAGAGTAGTCCTCATTTACTATGCACAGGTTAACTACATGGGATTACCTTTTACAGATAACATAGGAAAAAATGTTGCTAATTACTTCAAAGAGTAGGATGTTGCAAACCAAGGGGAAAAATGGTTGATCCAGTCACACTCCATACTTGGGAGGTTTGGCACAGACTTTAGGAAGTTGCAGTAAGCCCTTGCTACCTCAATTCAGGGTGAGGGATTTTTAGCAAAAGCAAGTCTCATAGCAGTCTGGGTACAATGCAATCTCGATTCCCCACGGGAAAACCTTTCCTTGGGTGTGGTCCTGTGTGCCACATGCACCCCACTGGTTTTCCACATGAGGGCTGAGCTACATTTCCACACTATGCAAAGTGGTTCCCTACACCAACAATTCAAGGCTGGATGTTAAACAAGTGTTTGAGAAGCCAATGAGCATCAAGAATTGTGCTTGATGTTGGAGAGTTTAAAATACAAGGTTAGCCAGAGTTTCTTCCTATAAGAGCACATTATTTCTTTTTTTTCCCTAGCCTCACAGTACATACTGCTTCATTGTTAGGTATTTATTAAATGCATCAATATTTACAGTTGTGGTGTTAACCTTTCTAAAACTCAGCACTTTGAAGTTTAATACTCTTAAAATGTAAACCCTCCCCTCACTACTTGCTACCTGTACACTTTTGTGCTAGTTTTCCCAATGGAGATAATGAAAACTGTTACATAGCAATGATGTAAGAGTTAATCAAGGAGCTCCATGTAAAACACTTAGCAGAATAGCTGGAATATAGTGAGCACTCACCAGATGATCAGTTTCAAACAATTATTATGGCTGATTTCTGTATTGAAGTCTGAACGCATTGCATCTGGATGAAACACTTTACCATAATAGTTTTGATGGTTTGTTTGTTGAATTTTTAATTGTACTTTTTTTCCATTACCATTTAGTCCCCTTACAGCCCCCCTTCTTCCCACAATCACAACACTGTTGTCCATGTCCATGAGTTATTGTTTCTTTGTGCTCAACCCATCCACACCTTAATCTCCCCCCACCTTAGCCACCATCCTGCTCTGCATCTATGAGTCTGCCTCTATTTTGGTTGTTAGTTCAGTTTGTTCATTAGATTCTACATATGAGTGAAATCATATGGTATTTGTTTTTCTCTGGCAGGCTTATTTTACTTAGCATAATGTTCTACAGTCCATCCATACTGTTGCAAGTCATAAAAGTTTCTTCTTTTTTATGGCTAGGTAGTATTCTACTGTGTAAATGTCCCATGGTTGTTTTATGCACTCATCTATTGCTGGACACTTGGGGAGCTTCCATATCTTGGCAATTGTAAATAACTATCCAATAATCATAGTGGTACTTACGTTCTTTCAAATTAGTGTTTTGGTTTCCTTTGGATATATTCCCAGAAGTGGGATCGCTGGGTCAAAAGACAGATTCAGGGACTTCTAGTCAAGAGGATGGCATAGGTAAATACGGCTTGCCTCTTAGCACAACCATCAAAATTACACCTAAATTACAGAACAACCATCACTCAGAAATGTTAGAAATAGAGTTGAATGAAAGTCTGTCAACTACAGAATTAAAGAAACTACATCCATCCAGACTGGTAGGGGAGGGTGGAGACATGGAATAGGCTGTTCCAGTATCCACATGTGGTAGATAAAATTTTGGGAGAGATATCTCAGGAGTGAGGAGTTTCAGCCCCACACCAGGCATCCTCAGCCCAGGGATCCAGTACTAGAAGATAAATCCCCATAACTTCTGACTACAAAAAACAACAGGGATTGAGATGGTGGAAGAAAATTCTGGAGTCCAAAGCCATTCCATTTAAAGAACCCACACACAGACTTACCCAGATTCACTCCCTCTGAGCTCCAGCACTGGAGTAGCAGCTTGAAAGGCACCAGTGGCATACAGCAGGGAACTGAAGTGTCTGACATCAAGGTGGGAGCTGAAGGAGTCTTCTCCCCAACAGAAAGGTAGATAGAGGCCATTGTCCCTTTTTGGACCCACCTCCTGCTCCCCACAGAGCCAGAGAACTGGCAGGCCAGTGCCATATCTGAGACTCTATCAACACAGCTAACATTGTTTGCCCTGCCCTGGAGATCTCTTGGGACACTGTCCCATCAAAATTATGGGCCCATCCAAACTGTTAACCTTGGCTTTTCCATATGCGTGGCTGGTATTGGCTCATGCTTTACAACTTCCTAAATCTTATCAAACTACCAGCAGCCAACCTCAGTGAGCCCCCAGCTCCTGTACCTCTTGCTAAGTGGCCCCAGGCCTGGCAGTAGCAGCAGCCAACCTAGATTCACAGTTTGGTCTTGCCTGGAAATTGCCGAGCCTAGCACAAGTAGCAGCTATCTCAGACTACTTTATAGCTCATACAGGGTGGACCCAGGCAGAACACAGATGGGGGCTGACCTTGTCCTGCACCACCTGGGAAACCCTTGAGCCTACACACCCAGTGGACAGCTACAGACCACATCAGAGCACTATCACCCTGCCCCTGCTCAGATGACTCTCCTCAGAGGATGGAGGTTGTTGGTCAGTGGTCACAGCCAATTCTTTCAGCTGAGTGGCCTGGCCTGGCAAATAGCAATCGAGGCTCAATTACAATAGGAGGACAAAGGGGGACTCAGCACACACAAAGGGTGTACCAGGTACCCAGATTGGGTGCTAGGGGTGGCTATGCCACTGGACCCTACAGGATACCCATAACATTAGGCCATAGTACCAAGACAGGGAGTCATAGCTGGTCTACCTAATGCATAGAAACAACCACATGAGGCTGCCAAAATAAGGAGACAAAGAAACATGGCACAAATGAAAGAACAGATCAAAACTCCAGAAAAAGAGCTAAACAAAATGAAGATAAGCAATCTATCAAATACAGAATTCAAAACACTGATATAAGGATGCTCAAGGAACTTAGTGAGAACATTGACAGCATTAAAAAGATCCAGTCAGAAGTGAAGAATACACTAATTGAAATAAACAACAATTTACAGGGAAACAACAGTAGAGTGGATGAAGCCAAGAACAAAATCAATGATTTTGAACATAAGGAAGCAAAAAGTAACCAATCAGAACAAGAAGAATAAAAGAATAAAAAAAAAGAAAGAAAAGCAAGGATAGTGTAAGCAGCCTCTGGTCTAACATCACAGGGGTGCAAGAAAGAGAAAAGAAAGAACAAGAAATTGGAAATCTATTTGGAAAAATAATAAAAGAAAACATTCCTAATTTAGTGAAGGAAATAGATATGCAAGTCCGGGAAGCATGGAGAGTTCCAAACAAGATTAATGTAAGTGGCTCACTCCAAGACACATCATAATTAAAATGAAAATGTCCCAAAGGTTAAAGATGAAGAGAGATTCTTAAAAGCAGCAAAAGAAAAGCAGTTAGTTAACTACAGGGCATTCCCATAAGAGTGTCAGGTAATTTCTTAAAAGATACTTTGCAGGCTAGAAGGTATTAGTAAGAAATATTCAAACTCATGAAAAGCAGGGACCTATAGACAAGATTGCTGTACCCAGCAAAGCTATCATGTAGAATTGAAGGGCAGGTAAAAAGCTTCCCAGACAAGAAAAAACTAAAGGAGTTCATCATCACCAAACCATTATTATATAAAATGTTAAAGGGTCTTATTAAAGAAAAGATCAAAACTATGAGCGATAAAAGGGCAAAAAATACATATCTATAAACAATTGAATCTCAAAAACAAACTAAGCAAACAGGAAAAACAGAGACAGAATCATAGATATGGAGAACATTTTGATGGTTGCCAGATGGGAGGGGTGTGTGGGGAATAGATGAAGAGGTGAGGGGATTAAGAAGTACAAATAGGTTCTTATAGAATAACCATGGGGATGTAAAGTACAGTATAGGAAATGGAGTAGCCAAAGAACTTATATGTATGACCTTATATGTATGACATGAACAGTGGTTTGGGGATTGCCTGAGGGAGTGGAGGGTGCTTGGTGGAGGAGGACAAAGGGGAAAAATTGGGACAACTGTAGTCAATAAAATATAATTTATTTATTTATTTTTAATTTTTTAATATTTATTTATCTTTTAGAGGGGAAGGGAAGGAGAGAGGGAGAGAAACATCAATGTATGGTTGCCTCTCGTGAGTCCCATGACAGGAACTGGCTTGCAATCCAGGCATGTGCCCTGACTGGGAATCGAACTGTGATCATGTGGTTCGCAGGCCCATGCTCAATCCACTGAGCCACACCAGCCAGGGCTGTAATCAATAAAATATAATTTAAATAAAATCTTCAAATAAAACACAGATCCATTTTTAAGTTTTTGAGGTATTCCATACTGCTTTCCACAGTGACTGTGCCAATCTGCATTCCCACTAACAGTGAAAAATGGTTCCCCTTTTCCACTTCCTCACCAGCACTTGTTTGTTGATGTATTGGTGATAGCCATTCTGACAGGTGTGAGATGATATGTCATTGTGGTTTTAATTTGCATCTCTCTGATGATTAGTGGCATTGATCATCATTTCATATGTCTATTGGCCATCTATATGTCCTCTCTGGAAAAGTGTCTGTTTAGGTTCTTTGCCCATTTTTTAATTGGATTGTTTGTTTTTTTGGTATTGAGTTTTATAAGTTCTTTATAAATTTTGGATAGTAACCTCTTATCAGATATATTGGCAAATATTTTCTCCCCTTCTGTAAGTTGTCTTTTTATTTTGTTGATGTCATCCTTTGCTGTGCAAAACTTTTTAGTGTGATGTAGTCCCATTTGCTTATTTTTTTCCTTTGTTTTCTTGCCTGGGAGATATATCTGATAAAACATTTCTATAAGCAATGTCCAAGATTTTGCTACCTGTATTTTCTTCTAGGATTTTTACAGTTTTGGAACTTTACCCTAATATGGTTTCTTTAAAAGTTACAAGGAGTTGAACCCATGTAGCTCTATATAGAAAAAGATAATTTTTAGTGTGAGGACACTGGAACTTTAAAGAAATTTAGGTTTCATTATATTTCCAAAAAAAGGAGAGTGACACACTTAACTCTTATTCTTTATTACAAAATTGGAGATGGTCAGGGACTCTTGCTTGGGTTAAAGTGCCCAGAGATTTCTCCATCTCAGGGCAAAGTTAGCAGCAGCAAAGAGCCATGGTTTGGCATACTGCTTGAGCAAAGAATTTTAAGAAATTCTTCCTTGCCCATTACATTTCAAACCATATACATTTTTACTTTAAGATCGAATTCTCTGACAACCTAGCTGGTTCCAAGAGGAGTCCATCAAGGACATAACAGCATCATACTGCATCTCTCCCCAGAATGAAAATGCCATTTGTTATATTATCATGACTTGTGCTCATTAGCTTATTTCAGATACACACCAATTTACATAATCCTTAGAAAATCATTTTTCCATGACCCATAAACCTTTCCATCCACCCCTCCTTACTTATTGCTGTTACTGGGGGCTCATGCAGAGGAGACTTAGTGTACAAGTTAAATGGGGCTGTTCAGCAGGGGGAGTCCCTAGTGTGGACTCTAGCATTGATGGGACACAGCTCAGTGCCCTATTCTTCCTTAAAAGACATTGGAAAACCCTTCACTTCTACTCTGTTTTGTTTTGTGCATTTCCTACTTAATTCTACTGTTCCATAATCCTGTAAGCTTCTGGCAGAACTTTCCAGTATCTAAATATTATTTTATGTCATTTTTATTGGTGATAGACTTTCAATATTTTTGTCTACATTGGACAAAATTCCTAATTATATATTTTTTGTATTCACTCTGTAGCATCTTCATTTTTAAAGCAGATATATAAAATGAACCCCCTCTCCATAACCAAGAGCACGATCAATATAACAAATTATTGGATAAATAGAACATCTGCTCATTCATTTTATTTGTAAGTGTGCAAATTTTAGCACACAGCCTAAGTTCTGAAGTACTAAGTAAACTGAATTGAAATGTGGATATATGTGTTGTTGACATGTCTGTATTAAAGCTGAAATTTAAAACAGAGTAAGTTTTCAGCATTATCAACTTTTTAAAATACATTAGCAATAAATGCCAACTCTTTAAATAAAGCTAATTTCTCAATGTAATTAATCTGCATTTCAACAAAATAGATCTTTCCTCTCATTCCCAATTCTGGCTGCCTTCAATGAGCAAAGATTGCATATTTCTGTGAACCATCACAGAATCTAGTCAATCAACAATATAATATACTTTATTCCTGATAACATTAATAAAAACGTGTTTACTTATTCCCTTAATGACAAAAATTCCATATTGGAGTTAACTATAGTCAATAGTCATTGTACCATTTACCTTTTAAAATTCCCCAACATTTTCCAATATATCCAATGCCAATCTTTAGGTCAGATAATACCGTATTTTTTGGACTATAAGATGAATTTTTTTCTTCCAAATTTAGGAGGAAAAGGGGGTGCATCTTATAGTCTGAATGTAGCTTACCTGGCTTGCTGTGGTCAGGAGCATGGTGGAGTGAGGTCACAGATTATTAAATATTTTACCACATTTTTTGCTTTGAAATTTTTGTCCTGTTTTCCTCCTCTAAAACCTAGGTGCTTCTTATGGTCCAGTGTCTTATAGTCCTAAATATACAGTAATACTGAAGCATAATTGATTGCCCAACAGATTGATTACTTTTAAGATTTTGAAAAAAGCAAAGGTGAAAACAGTGCTGTACTCTTCCTTCAATTAAAATTGCATGCAGTTGTTCTTTTTATTAAATCACTTTTATTATTCTGTTACAGTTGTCCCATTTCTTCCCCCTTTGCCCTCCCCCTGCTCAGTCAATTGCCACACTGTTGCCCACGTCCATGTGTCATTCAAACATATCCTTTTTCTAGTCCCTTCCCCTTCTTACTATCATTATCCCTCTCCCTGATCCCCTCTGGTCACTTTCAGTTTGTTCCATGTTTCCATGCCTGTGGTCTATTTTGTTCATTAGTTTATTCTGTTCATTAGATTCCTATCATATGGGAGATATTTATCTTTCATCAACTGGCTTATTTCACTTAGCATAATATTCACTAGTTCCATTCATGCTGTTGCAAAAGGTAGGAGTTCCTCCTTTATTTCTGCTATGTAGTGTTCCATTGTGTAAATGTAGCACAATTTTTTGATCCACTCATTTACTGATGCACACTTAGGCTATTTCCAGAACTTGGCTATTGTGAATAGCACTGCTATGAACATAGGGCTGCATAAGTCCTTTTGAATTGGTGTTTGGGATTTTTAGGGTATATTCCCAGAAGTGGAATTGCTGGGTCAAAAGGCAGTTCCATTTTTAGTTTTTTAAAGAAAATTCTATGCTCTTTTTCACAGTGGCTACACCAGTCTGCATTCCCATCAACAGTGCACTAGGGTTCCCTTTTCTCTGAATCCTCACCTGTACTTGTTGATTTATGAATGATAGCTATTCTGACTGATGTGAAGCAATATCTTATTGTGATTTTAATTTGCATCTCTTTGATGGTTAGTGATGTTGAGTATCTTTTCATATGTCTATGATTCATCTATATGTCCTCCTTGGAAAAGTGTCTATTCAGGTCCTTTGCCCATTTTTAATTGGATTTTTTGTCTTCCTGGTGTTGAGTCATATGAGCTCTTTATATATTTTGGAGAAATCTTCTAAGAATTGTAGTTTCTGTTCTTTCTGTTCCATGCTTTTTTCCTCCCAGACTGAAGCTGTTTCCAGATCTATCATTGAGACACCCAGTGAACAAACACTGAGACAGAATTAGGAGTACAGAAATTTTGTTGGGGAGGAAGATCTGTGAAAGGAAAGGGAGAAGGCAGAATGGGGAAGAAGACAGGATCAGATCACACAATGCCTGTCTGAAACAGCCTCTGGCAGTGCATTGGGGGTGGTTCAGAGCAAAAATTACCCTTAGAAGAGGTCCCCCTGTGCTGGACATAAATGGCTTTGTCCTTGTACTGAGGCTTTGTCTAGTAACAGGTGTGGGACATGTGTGACTGTATAGTTGAGGCAGACCCAAAGGAACTAACAGCTGGAGACAGTCAGATAACCAGAGTTTCAGCTGCTGCTCAGCAAATCCTGTCTTGAAATGGAATGAGTGTGTGTCTTTTGGTTTGTCACTTGGCTGCTATCCAACCTAGTGCAAGAAATATTTAATAATTTTTCTTTAAAATTGGAGATTTGAAAGATATAAGGAAATATAGGGAAATAGATGACCCTTTCACTTCTCTAAAATACCCTTATAACTGCAAAGTCCTGACTGCTTCATGTGGCTGTTGGGGAATTTTGATCTCCACTATCACCTTGCAGGTCTTCTAGAGGTACCTTCAGGCATAGGCAAGTGTTCAATTTTCCTTTTAGTCTTTAACCCTAAAAGCCACATGGTGGCAAAAGTGGGCACCTTTAATTGTTCCAAATGAGCTGACATTGAAAAATTTACATAGTTCATTGAGAATTTACTATAGAATAATGCTCATAACTTGTTAAAGATATTGCAACCACTAACATCAGTCATGCATTTCAGGATACCAGTTAGCCGCATTATTAGTCAATCAAGAATAGCTACTTGAGTGGTGGTAAGTGGTAATATTGAATGCAAGAAAAAATGCCACATGTTCAGAGGATACACATGCATCTTTCCATAAATGCTGGTAACTTATGATACTTTCCTACAACACATCTTCCTCCAAACCTTGTCTCAATCCCTTGCTCTAAACAAGAAGTTGGGTTTTGGTTTGAATCCTTCATGTACCACATTATGGGCCCAACACTCTCTGTCTCCAGGTGATATTTTGTACCTGTCAATTACATTACGTTATCTGCTTATAGAATCCTTCCATAATATTTCAATACATAAATTGAGCTGACTCACTCACTGATGGTTCCTTTACAAGTTGAAGTGTTTTACCACTTAACTATAGACGTAATTAGGGATGTCTAAAATCCTGATTTTGAACCAAGAGTAGTTTTAATCATAAATCCCTTGTCTCCTGGACCATCCTATTCTCTCTATTGGAAAGGCTCTCCTTTCCAATATGTGCTTTCATAGAAAAGCCCTTTTCTGCCCAAAAGACTCATTCTTAATCTGAAAATCTGTTGGAATTAGACTAAGGAATCTCAATGTCTCATTTAGGTCTCTGCCCCTCTATTCCAGAGGAAATGCCTTTTGTCCCTGAAAACTAATAAATAATGAGTGAACTGCTTCTGGTAGACTCATTCCTGCTCACTCAACAGATGGACTATGGTCCTGGGTTCTAGATGGGAAAGAGGGGACCCTTAAATCCAGAGGTCTGAGGATAGGTTTGACAATGTGAGCCACATTAAAGGAGCCTGCAAATAGTAGCCATTACTCATCCTTCAGTACTTACAGTGTGGCCCTAACTATGGCCAGTATTTAACATTTGTTATATTTATAACTGTCCTCTGACAATGGTATCACTAACCCCATTTTATAGATGTGAGAATGAGTCTAACAAAGAAGAAGCAATGCAACCATTGTCACTGGACTTTTTAGGGGGCTGAGCAAAATAAAGACATGGATTCCACCTGACTCAGTCATTCTCAGTCACCACACTCTACTGGCCATTGTGTTGGTTCATTCATTCCATGCCTGGGTAGCAGAAGCCAAGTCTGCTCCAGGTTCGTTCGAAGAGGGTGATGGGGGCAGTGGGTTTGCACAGCAGATGAGGTAGTTCTCTGTGCCCCTTGTGTTTCTGATCATCTTGTCTTCACCCTGTGGATCTTCCCTGATGGGGGCACTATGAAGTGTTTCCAGCTGGCATCGCTGGAGCTAATGCCTCAGCAGAAGGAATCTTGGAGCCCTAGGATGCCAACATCTTTTTTTTTAAATTAATTTTATTTAGTTATTTTTCAAGTACAGTTTTTTGTCTATTTTTCCCATCCCAGCCTCCCCCGCCCCTTGCTCCCCACCTCCCTCCCATTTCCACGCCCCTTAGTTCTCGTCCCTGTGTCCTTCCTATTTGTTCCTACAAATCCCTCCCCCTTTTTCCCCTTAACTTCCCTTCCTTCTCCCCTCTGGTCACTATCCCCTTGTTCTCTATTTCAGTGTCTTTGTTTTTTTTTTTTTCCTGCTTGCTTGTTTGTTTTGTTGTTTAGCTTCCTGTTAAAGGTGAGATCATATGGTATTTGTCTTTCAGCACCTGGCCTATTTCACTCAGCATAATGCTTTCCAGTTCCATCCATGTTGTTGCAAAAGGCAGTAGCTCCTTCTTTCTCTCTACAGCATAGAATTCCATTGTGTATGTGTACCACTAGATTTTTGGATCCATTCATTTACTGATGGGCACCTAGGTTGCTTCCAACTCTTGGCTATTGTAAATTGTGCTGCTATGAACATTGTGGTGCATAGGTTCTTTGATATTGATGTTTTAGGATTCTTAGGATATAATCCCAGCAGTGGAATTGTTGGGTCAAAAATTCCATACTGTTTTCCATAATGGTTGTACCAGTCTGCAATCCCACCAACAGTGGACTAAGGAACCCTTTTCCCCACAACCTCTCCAACATTTGTTGTTTGTTGCTTTGTTTATGATGGCCATCATGACTGGTGTAAAGTGGTATCTCATTGTGGTTTTAATTTGCATCTCTCTGATAGCTAACGATATTGAGCATCTCTTCATGTGTCTTTGGATCTTCTGTATGTCCTCCTTGGAGAAGTGTCTGTTCAAGTCTTTTTCCCATTTTTAATTGGGTTGGTTGTCTTCTTAGAGTGGAGTTGTGTAAGTTCTTTGTATATTTTGGAGATTAAACCTTTGTCTGAGGTATCATTGGCAAATATGTTTTCCCATACAGTTGGTTGTCTTGCTAATTTAATACTGTTTTCTTTAGCCAAGCAGAAGCTTTTTATTTTGATGAGATCCCATTTGTTTATTCTTTCCTTTACATTCCTTACTCTAGGGGACATATCAGTAAAAAAGTTGCTGGGTGAAATATCTGAGATTTTCTTGCCGATGTTCTCCTCTAGGACTTTAATGGTGTCACGACTTACATTTAAGTCTTTTATCCATCTTGAATTTATTTTGGTGTATGGTGTAAGTCTGTGCTCAAGTTTCATTTTTTTGCACGTAGCTGTCCAGTTCTCCCAACACCATTTGCTGAAGAGGCTATCTTTACTCCATTTTATGTTACTGCCCCCCTTTGTCGAATATTAATTGACTGTAGAGAGGTGGGTTGATTTCTGGGCTCTCTGTTCTGTTCCATTGGTCTATGTGCCTGTTTTTATGCCAGTACCAGGCTGTTTTGATTACAGTGGCCTTGTAATACAATTTGATATCAGGTATTGTGATCCCTCCTACTTTGTTCTTCTTTCTCAAAAGAGCAGCTGCTATTCGGGCTCGTTTATGGTTCCATATAAATTTTTGAAGTGTTTGTTCTATGTCTGTGAAATATGCCATTGGTACTTTAATAGGGATTGCATTGAATCTGTATATTGCTTTGGGTAGTATGGACATTTTGATGATGTTAATTCTTCCAATCCAGGAACATGGTATATGTTTCCATTTGTTTGTATCTTACTTGATTTCTTTCTTCAGGGCTGTGTAGTTTTCTGCATACAGGTTTTTTTACCTTCTTAGTTAGGTTTATTCCCAGATATTTTATTTTTGTTTTTGCTATATCAAATGGGATTTTTTTCCTTGATTCCTGCTTCTGCTGATTCACTGTTGGTATACAAAAATGCCTTTGATTTCTGGATATTGACTTTGTAACCAGCTGTTTTGCCAAATTCATTAATTAGTTCGAGCAGTTTTTGGGCAGAGTCTATAGGATTTTCCATGTACACTATCATGTCATCTGCAAACAGTGACAGTTTTCCTTCCTCCTTTCCTATTTGGATGCCTTTTATTTCCTTTTCTTGCCTGATCGCTGTGGCTAAAACTTCCAATATCATATTGAATAGAAGTGTTGAAAGTGGACAACCTTGTCTTGTTCCTGATCTTAGTGGAAAAGCTTTTAATTTTTTCCCATTGAGTATGATATTGGCTGTAGGTCTCTCATATATGGCCTTTATTATATTGAGGGATGCTCCCTCTATTCCCACTTTGCTGAGCGTTTTTATCTTAAATGGGTGTTGTACCTTATCAAAAGCTTTTTCCGCATCTATTGATATGATCATGTGATTTTTGTCTTTGCTTTTGTTTATGTGATGTATTACATTTACTGATTTGTGAATATTGAACCATCCTTGCATCCCTGGGATGAATCCGATTTGGTCATGGTATATGATCTTTTTGATATATTGTTAAATGCGATTTGCCAATATTTTGTTGAGGATTTTAGCGTCTATGTTCATCAGTGATATTGGCCTGAAGTTTTTTTTCTTTGTTGTGTGTCTATCTGGTTTTGGAATTAAGATGATTCTGGCTTCATAAAAAGAATTTGGGAGTTTTCCATCCTTCTGGATTTTTTGGAATAGTCTGTTGAGAATAGGGGTTAGCTCTTCCTTAAATGCTTTGTAGAATTCTCCTGTGAGACCATCTGGTCCAGGGCTTTTGTGTGATGGGAGTTTTTTTCTTACTGCTTCAATTTCTTTTGCTGTTATTGGTCTATTCAGGTTTTCTACTTCATTTTCATTGAGTTTTGGAAGATTGTATTTTTCTAGAAATGTGTCCATTTCCCCTAGGTTTTCAAATTTCTTGGCATACAGTTCTTCATAGTAATTTCTTACAATCCCTTCTATTTCTGTGGTATCAGTTGTAATCTCTCCTCTTTCATTTCTGATTGTGTTTATTTGTGTCCTCTCTCTTCTTTTCTTGATGAGCCTACTTAAAGGCTTGTCTATTTTGTTTATATTCTCAAAGAACCAACTCCTGGATTCATTGATCATTAGAATTGTGCTTTTAGTTTCTATGTCATTTAATTCTGCTCTAATCTTGGTTATTTCCTTCCTTCTGCTTGCTCTGGGCTGTCTTTGTTGTTCTTCCTCGAGTTCTTGCAGGTGTAGGGTTAGGTTGTTTGTTTGAAATGTTTCTATCTTCTTTAGGTAGGCCTGTATTGCTATAAATTTCCCTCTCAGGACTGCCTTCACTGTGTCTCATAAGTTTTGGGTTGTTGTGAGATCATTTTCATTTATTTCCAGAAACATTTTGATTTCTTCCCTAATTTCATTCTTGACCCATTGGTTGTTTAATAGCATACCATTCAGTCTCCATGATTTGGGGTGCTTTGGGTTTTTTTCTTTGGGGTTGGTTTCCAATTTCAGTCCCTTTTGGTCAGAGAAGATGCTTGGTATGATTTCAATTTTCTTGAATTTTTTGAGGCTCGTTTTGTGTCCTATCATGTGGTCTATCTTTGAAAAGGTTCCATGTGCATTTGAAAAGAATGTGTATTTAACTTCTATGGGATGAAGGGCTCTATATATATGACAGTTAACTCCATTTCATCTAGGGTGTTGTTTAATGCCACAATATCTTTGTTGATAATTTGTTTGGAAGATCAGTCCATTTTTGATAGTTGGGTGTTAAAATCCCCTACTATAATTGTGTTGCTGTCAATATCTTTCTTGAAGTCCTCTAAGATTTTCTTGATATATTTGGGTGCCCCTATGTTTGGTGCATATATGTTTACAATATTAATGTCTTCTTGGTGGATTCTTCCCTTGAGTATAATGAAGTGACCTTCTGGGTCTCTTTTTATGGCCTTTTTTTTTGAAGTCTATTTTGTCCAATATGAGAATTGCTACCCAAGCTTTTTTTTCTTGTCCGTTTGCTTGGAAAGCTTGTTTTCAGCCTTTCACTTTTATTCTGTGATGGTCTTTTGTCCTGAGGTTTGTCTCTTGTAGGCAGCATATATGTGGGTCGTGCTTTCTTATCCAAGCAGCTATTCTGTGTCTTTTGATAGGAGCATTTAATCCATTTACGTTTAAGGTTATTATTGATAGGTACTTAATTCATTGCCATTTTTGTACTTGTGTTCCTCTCTGTCTCTTTCTTTTTCTCCCTTTTCTTAAAGCATTCCTTTTAGTATTTCTTGTAGAGCTGGTTTGGTGGAGGCATATTTGTTTAGGCTTCTTTTGTCTTGGAAGCTCTTTATTTGGCCATCTATCTTGATTGAGAGCCTTGCTGGGTAAAGTAGCCTTGGTTGTAGTCCTCTGGTTCTCATTACTTGGAAAATTTCTTGCCATTCTCTTCTTGCTTGAAATGTTTCCATTGAGAAGTCAGTCGCTAACCTTATTGGGGCTCCCTTGTATGTTATTTCTTTTTTCTCCCTTGCTGCCTTTAAGATCCTCTCTTTGTCTTGGAATTTTGCCATTATGATGATGATGTGTCTTGAAGTGGGCCTCCTTGGGTTCCTCTTGATTGGGACTCTCTGTGATTCCTGGATTTGTGAGACTTTTTCTCTCATCAAATTAGAAAAATTTTCTTTCATTACTCATTCAAATACATTTTCTATCCCTTGTTCTTCTTCTTCTCCTTCTGGTATTCCTATTATTCGGATATTATTACGTTTCATTTTGTCTTGCTTTTCTCTTAATCCCTCTTCATTCTTTCTGAGCCTCTTTTCATTTTCTTGCTCTTTCTGTGAGATGCTTTCTACCTTGTCCTCCAACTCACTAATCCTATCCTCCCCTTCATCTATCCTACTTTTGAAACTTTCTACTGTGTTCTTCAATTTGGAAATTGTATTCTTCATTTCCTCTTGTCTCTTGCTGATAATTTCCATCTCCTTTTTCGTGTTGCTGTAGTTTGCAGAGAGATCATTGTAGTTCCCCTGTAGTTTCTGGTAGTTCACTGTGAGCTCTTTGAACTTCGTAATAACCAGTGCTTTGAATTCACTATCTGATAGTTGATCAGCCTCTCTTTCATCTAACATTCTTTCTGAAGTTTCTGCTTTTTCTTTCATTTGGGGATTGTTTCTTTGTCTTCCCATTGTTTGAGACTCTTCTTGTTAGTCTCTGCTTCTAAAATTGATCTGTTCTGAAACCCTGGTTTTATGGTGTAAACTTCTGTGGTATGATCCTTGTGAAGTTCAGTGGTGCAGACTCTTTGGAGTTTCTTGATGTTCTTCGTCTCCACCTACTCTCACACTGGTCCTCGCACTGGTCCCTGCGTTTGTCGCCTACCACTGCTGAATGTCCTGGCTCTAGTAGCCACCTCCTCAAGCACCCAGACCCGTTACTACGGCAGCGGCACAGGGGCTGAGAATGTCCCGGCTCCTGTAGCGGACTCCTCTGCCGCCCAGGGCCGTCTCAGGGGTTTGGAGTGTCCCGGCTCCCATACCTTACTCCCCGGCATCCAGTCCCATCGCTATGGCAGTGGCACAGGAGCTGAGAATGTCCAGGCTCCCATAGCTGGCTCCTCTGCTGAGTCACAGGGGTTTGGAGCGTCCCAGCTTCCGTACCTGACTCCCCGGCGTCCAGTCAAGTCGCTATGGCAGTGGCACAGGGGCTGAGGACGTGCTGGCTCCCGTAGCTGGCTCCTCAGGGCCCAGGCCTGTCTCTATGGTGGCATCACAGGGGCCTTTGGTGTCCCAGCTCCTGCAAATGACCCTTCTGTTGCCCAGGCCCATAGCTATGGCATCGGCACAGGGGCCGAGAATGTCCCAGCTCTGGTTCCTGACTCCTCTGTCTCCCAGGACCCTCACAGGGGCTTGGAGTGTCCGGCTCCCGTACCTGACTCCCCGGCTCCCAGGCCTGTTGCTCTGGTGGCAGCACAGGGGCCACGTGAGACCCAGCTCCAGTAGCTGACTCTGCTGCCGTCTGATGTTTCAGCATCGGTCACAATCTCTGGTCTTTTAATTTCATAAATACTGGGTAACTGATGGTTTATTGTGCTGTTTCTCTGTAGATCTGCCAGGATTTTCACCCATGAGTACAGGAGCTAGCATCAGCTCCATCTTACTCCGTCACCATCTTCCCAGCATCCTCGGCTGTCAACATCTTAATCACAGATTCTAGTTCCCTAATTCAGTCACTGGAGGGAAGTATTGAAGGTTGCTGGGAGGTATAGTGACAGCACCAGTTTCTCCTTCTGAAACATCCTAAGGACTGTACATGTACAGTTCAGAGTGAGATGGGGTTCTTTTAGGGGACCCAGTAGGGTGGAGGGTGGTAAGTATAAAGGGGAAAAAACATAGGTAATATTTTTCCCAAATTTGCACCATTAATTTTCAAGTCACCATTTCAAAAAGCACAGAACCTTCTTGTTCTTGCCTCTGTCTTTGACTTTATCATACACTAATTTAGTTCTTTAGTTTTTTTAAATGAGTAAATTTTGTTTTTATATTCTTTAATTTTATTTATTTATCTTTAGAGGGGAGGGGAAGGAGAGAGGGATAGAAGTATCAATATATGGTTGCTTCTCATGCATCCACTGCTGGGAACTGGCCCACAACCTATGCACATGCCCTGGCTGGGAATCCAACTGTGGTTGTTTGGTTCACAGGCCCAAACTCAACCCACTGAGCTGCACCAGCCAGGGCTAGTTGTTTACTTTTTAATCTTTCCCACAAAACTAGCCTTATGTGGGTTGTTTACTTAGAGTTATTAGTACCTAATATTGCCTGGGCACAATGATTTTGCTGTATTTATTCAACAAATACTTTAATGGCACAACTATATGCCAGGCACCATTTTAGGCATTAGAAATGCAATGGTGAACAAGGCAAATTCCTTCCAGCATGAGCTCACATTCAAGCAAAAAGGCAGATGGTAGATAATCAGAGAACCAGGCAAAAATATATCTATAACGCACTTTTGTGCAGTGACAAAGTAGAATAAGAAATAAAACCAGAGAAGAGGTTAAATGTTCTCTTTATACAGCATTGTCTGGAAGGCCTTCCTAGAAATATAAAAAATTGCAAGAGAGTCAGCTGTGGGGGTAGGAATATTCCAGGTAGTAGGAAAAGCAAATAAAGGCATGACACACAGGTGAACTTAACTTGTTTGAGGAATAAAAAAACTAATGAAATAGAATAAACAAAGAGAAAAATGTTAGGTGAGAATTCAAATTGGTGAAGTAAGCAGAACTGAGTTCATAGAGGGGCCTGAAGTAATAGTAAGAAGTTGAAACAAGCCCTTGCTCACCAACTATTTATTGAATATTGACAATGCAGCAGGCCCTGTTTTAGGTTCTAGAAATACAGTTATAAACAAATTAGGTGCATTTCCAGCCTTTGGAGAGCTTATATTATTGGGAGTAAGGACAAAATAACTCATGTAAATCATATATAATGTATAGTATTATTGCATGTAATAGAGTTACATAGCTATATGTTATTTATATTTTACATATAAATGTACAATATCATATATAGATACATACAAATAAGGAGTAGGTCACTATATACATATAAATATATAAAAAATATTTGTTGGTATGTATAATAATAGAGTTCATTTATGAAGTACTGACTATTTTGCTCCTTAAATCCACACAGCAATCTTAAGAAGTACAAATGGTTTCTCTCACACTGTACAAGTAGAAAACTAAAGAAAAACTGAGCCCCAGAGAAGTCAAATACCTTTCCCAAGATGACATAACTGGTAACAGAACTGGGTGAGGTTCTCCTGCACAGCCTGGCTCCTACCCACTGCACTCTCACTGTGCCAACACAGTAGCTGGTGTTACCTATGATACCTCCAGGTAGGACGAGCATCTTTTGCACTGTAGAAATTACTTTCAACTACCCACCAGTGTTCTTTTAATTGTTCTTTAACTTGGTTCTTAAGAATGTGTCAGCAAAGACTGTCTGCTTCTTGCCAAACATTTGTAAGAGAATTCCTTTTGCTTGATGCCAGTACTACTACTGGGCTGGCTCTCTCTGGGGGATGCTGCATCAGTCAGTTCTCAGTCAAGGACTAGCAGTAGATACTGAGCAGGAAGAAAAAAAGAATGCAGCTCTCAAAGCAAATTTAGAGAAGCTGAAAGGGAAAGGAAAGAAAAAATATCCCAAACTAAGCCAGTTATGAGCAATCTTACCAAAGCAAGAGCAAAGTGTGCTCACACACAAAATCACAGACTCCACTTATACCTCACAAAAGGCCAGTCATTAAGAAGAAAGTGACAGAGTAGGATCAGTCCAAACCAAATCAGTGACTACAGGTATAAAAATAAATGCATGAAGGGAAATGAAAGATAAAGATAAGAAGACTCCAAACTCTGAAAAGACATTAATGAGTGTGAGTGGCTACTTGAGCTGAGGATGTGGTCTGTTCTTCTCATGTTTTGGTTGAGTTTTTATGTTATATCCATAAGTTCCTGACCCATGATTATTTTGTCCTCAAAGATGGAACCCAAGCTCTTTAGCAAAGCTGTATAGAAGCTGAATGCTGAAGGCTTTGTGGGAACAGGGGAATGGGCAGAATAATCACTAGGTTATTGCAGGCTTGTTATTTGAACAATCAATGCATCTAAGGAAGGAAACAACAAAACAAGAAAATGGCAAAAAAAAAGACACCTACTAGAAAACTATGATGTCTGAAATAAGAGGACTTAGTCAGAAAGTTAGTAACTGCTGGTGCTGGAGAGTATGTATTCTCAATGGGAGTGATGTCTCTCACAAGGTGGGTGAAACTTACTTCTTGGTGGGGGGTGGGACCAAAAACATTTTACTTTTCTAATGTATAAAGCATAGATGCACATATAATATATAAACAGATATATGGTATATCTGTAATGTTAAAATGTCATGAGGAACTAGAAACAGATGTTTAAAAAGTCCTTATTAAAGAATAATTTTTAAAACAGGTTGAGAAATACTGCTGTAGCAATCTGCCTGTGGAAAAAAGAGAGTGTGCTGAGGATAGGTTGGCATATACAGAAAGTAAACCCTTTATGTGTTGTTATAAACTGTTTTCTGTACAAACAGATGAATTCACCTCTGGGTCAGATTATGCCTGTTCTATGAAGACTTTATCAATCTCAGCTCTCGTTTCTCTTGTGCTCCCTAATACCTTAATGTATTTATAATCTAAATTATCCAATTTAATTCTTAAATATTACCCTTAGCACATTCATTCATGCATTGGACAAATATTATTGAGTACCTACTGTATGCTAGGCACTCTTGTCTAGGCAGTAGTGAACAGACACAAATAATGAAGTAAATACTAAGCAAATAACATTATTGCAAATAATAATAATTAATATTAGAAAATTTCACAATTTTGATAGAGAGTGGCTGGGCATTGGTCATAGCAAAAAAAAAAGGTTGGCTAATTTAGATGTAGTAGTCAGGAATCTCTTTGTAAACAGGACATACCTGCATAATTTTTGTTTCATAAGTATATATCTTCTTACCTAAATTAACATTAGGCCTGAGGGGAAAATAATGAGCAAGTATTCAAATCATGCCCTGCCATTATTTCATGTTTTGAGTTACTCATCCATTTACCCAAAGAACATTTATTGAAATCCAAATTTTGTAATAATATTTATGCTAGGCTGTAGGCATCAACTCTTTGATTCATTGAGACAACAACTATTTAGTGTTTGTGACAGTGAATCAAAGAAAGGTCATCTTCAATGGTGGCCAGGAGTATAGCCTTGATTAGGCTAAAGTGCAGTAGATATTAAGTGCAAATGGTGAATAGGTAGTTGAATCTGCCAGTCTGGAATTTGTGAGAGAGGTGGGGCCAGGAAACTCCAACCTGGGACTCATCAGCAGAGAGGTGAGACATGAAGTCATGGGATAAGCCTGGTTCAGCAACAAAGTGAACTCAGAGAAGTGAAGAGGATCAGTAACTAAAGTCTGGGATACTTTGATATTATAAAGATGGGGGATTGATTGTGGAGGGTGAAAGGGGAGAGGAATAGGGAAAATGTGGGACAACTGTAACTGAACAACAATAAAAAAAGTGTAACTCTAAAAAACAATAATGATATTCATTTGCAAAACAATACCCTGAAATATGATAATCAGTTTTGTTTCTAAATACAAATAAGTAAAAAACTGAATTTAAAAAAAAGATGGGAGAAGATGAAAAAAAACTAGCCAATCAGTGAACTAAGGAAAACCAAGGATCTGTGTTATGCTGGAATCCAAAGAAAGAAAATACACAGACATAGAATAACACACTATGTGAAATGCTGCTACTAAATCAAGTAGAATGAGGACTGAGAAGAGAGTCTAAAATGTAGCAACATGGAGATCACTTGTGACCTTGATATGAGCAGTTTCAATAGAGTTTGATTGGAATAGGTTGAAGAGAAAATAGGAGGAGCGTACTCAGAGACAGTAAGCATAGACATGTTTTTAGAAGTTTTGCAATAGGAGATGGCAAAGGAGTGGGCTGGAAGCTGGCAGGAGAAATGGTAAAAAGAAGGGTTGCTAAGTTGGGAGAAATAAGTGTGTTTGCATACTAGGGAGAATGATGCCAGAGTCAGTGAAAAATTGATGATGTAGGGAAGGCCCGTTTCTGGAAACTTGTTTTTAAGTAGCTGAGAGGAAGCAAAATCACATCAGTATGCACATGGGAGGTTTAGCTTTGGGCAGAAGTGTGAATATTATTTCTATGGTTGCAGAGAGGAGGGCAGGGTAAGTGAATTCAGATACTGGGAGGCCGGGATCTGCAAAGGGCATCATGGACATTCTTATTGCTACTTCATTTCCTTAATGATTAGGACACAAGAGGAAAGACTCATTGCCAATACCACTGACAATTTATATAATTTCAAGTCAGTAGTGCAGTATCCTTGAACCTCAGTCTCCTCATCTGTGAAATCAAAATAAAATATGTATCTGTAAGTGTAGTGATGACAATTAAATAATATTATGTATAAAAAAACACTAGCCTGGTACCTGCACCATCAATTAATGTTGGACAAAGTTGACTTCAGCATGAGCTGACAAGAGTTTTCATCTTAAATAGCATGTGTTACCTAGATTTCAGTCAGGACAACTTGCTCAGTACAGGGAAGCAGCCAACAGTTAACAAGAGCGTGAAGTGCAGATGAGACGAGCTTAATCATTAAGAAGTACATTGATCAAAGATTCGCTATGTTTGTCATCTGGCCCCTGAACAAGAACTCACTAAAATGTTTTAGCCATATTCCTCTCCATACATCTGTTGGCACTCACTAGCTTGGAGTGACAGTGATATGCAGAACATGGGGAGAAAACAAATGTCAACGTTCAGTCTCCTGTCACAAGCTAAGTGTTTCAGGCATAGGAGAGATCACCCTGATTAAAGTGTCAAGTGGCCCCTAATCACATTAAAATGAAATGTGACTGGAGCATACCAAATAATGGGACATCCCTGTCACCTTTTCTCTTTTCCCCATAATAGCAATATCTATTTGCTCTATTCCAGATAATATGAATGTCTATTCATATTGTGGGGACAGTGAGATGACTTTCATTTGACAGATCTTATTATGCTAGAAATCAACCTCTCTGAAATTAATATAGGCTCTTATTAGAAACAATTATGCAAAACTTCTATGGTGTCTCAAATTCTAACAGGCCAATACCTTCTTCATATTCTTCCTAACTTTCTTTCCTCTTTATGAATTTCTTAAACGAGGTCATAATATAAGAATCTGGTATAGACATAATTAATGCCAAGCAAGTAAAAGTATTTATATAATACAGATATTTACCATCACATATTGGGTACCCATGACATTGGGCACTGAATCTATAGTTCATGGTCTGTGGTTCTCTATGAAAAAGGCATTTATTTTTCTTATTTTTGAGGCTATAAAGTTAACACTGCAAGAGTAGGGAGCTTACACTACTTAATAGTTCTTTTTCAATCACCCCAAATAATACCTGGTAGATAGCAAGTACTCAGTAAATGTCTTTTGGGTAAATAAATGTTAATTGATAGTTTTCTAATGGAATTAAGCCTGCCATTGCAGATTATTTATTAAGTATCATAGGGAATAAACAGCTCCTCATATGGTTTATTCACAACCCATCTTCAACGAACATCCTCCAAATTAACTTAAATGGCCCTGACTCTATAAACAAATATCTTTTTTGCCCTGTTGAAATTATAATTTAGAAACAGTTTTCTCTAATTTTTCAACTGAGCGACCTCTGAAGAGGGTAAATGTCAAAAGGATAAAATGTGTCCAAGATACACCTGAAACTATGGGTGCATTTTTAAGGTGTGTGTAGTACAGTCCGTTGCTTATCATGGACCTTGAATTTTGCGCTGTGGAAATTAGGTTTGTCCCCTGTTGGAATATGGGATAAGTTTCAATAGTCAAAGTGAAAGGAAACAAAATATTACCTATGGCTTCAGTTTTGACACTTATAATTGCTAGTTCTCAGCTTATGTCAAGCAGGACTCTCAGGTGATTGCCAGGACACTCAGGTATATGATTTAGACTGGAGACCATAAAATCTAACATCTACAGAGAATAAGCAAATGAACATGGACGTGAGTCTCTGAGTGTGGGAAAATAGTTTGAGATGGAAATGTGGTGAACTGGCACATGCCTTATCCAAAAGCATGTAACTCAGTAGTACACTAAATACATGCTTGGTTACATCTAGCTTCTTAATTATCAGTATTATTGTGCCACAAACAATGGGCAAGCCAGAGGTAGTCTGAGCAAGACTGTATAAGAAACAGAAATAGTTTCTTAGAGGTGGACAAGAAGGTCACATTTTTGTCTTCTCAGCTGTGTCTCTGAAAGTTTTGCTGTTTATAATGGAGAGTGTTTTTTCTTAACAGCATGCCATACTTTTAAATGGCATTTCATATCAGACATGAGTTTTTGAAAGATAAGAAGTACTGGGGGAATAAGAACTTATTAGTAATAAAAGCTTACTACTAACAACTACTACTACTACAACTACTACTAGTAGTAGTTGTTAGTAGTAAGGCATTATTTAGCATATGTAGGTTTGACAGCAAACAAGAAATTGAAGTTCAGAAATGGAAATACACACAACAACATGGTTTACACCATAGTGATATGTTCTCTAAGATTAAGCTACATCTGGAGAGATAAGGGCAAGAAAACCATGAATCGTCCATGGACAGAATGGGTAGCAGTTTGTTGAACTTACTGCATGTCAGAATCACACTGGCAGATTTTAAATACTGCATTCTCCTTACAGTCTTCCATAACGACCTTCACTTCAGCAGTCTCCTGAGGTTCTGGTTTGCTAGCTCTGCAGTGGGATCCATATTGTTACAGCATTCCCCAAGGAAATCTGATGCAAGTGGTTTATGGTCTGTTTTTTGGAAGAATTCATTTGAAGGCATACAGTCCATTCAAAAGCTTAAAATTCATCTGAAACAAAAAGAGTTTGGAAGTAAACAATAAATATACCCCCCTAGTGGTAGGAAGGATCACTCCAGTAGCAATAACAGTGTGTTAGTGAAGAAAGAGGTGAATGAGATTGAGAATTTTTCACTGAAATTTTAATAATGAATGGCATTTTAGGGGTAACTGCAGTGTATAAACACTTGGAGGGGGACACGATCCTGAATGTATGTGTTCACTACACAAACATATTCAATACACATAGTATTTAATCAGATTGACTGTTAAAGGATTTAGAATGTCTAAATTACATAGCATTTGGAAAAATTAGTCTCTGTGCAAGAATTGGAATTCGGTTTCATCTCATATGCTCATCTTTAATCAGTAGTGGTTGCCTGGGGTGCTCTTTTGAGACATTGAAGTAGAATTTACCTGAGTCAGAAGTATAGTGTGCAGTAATCAATTAGTGATGTCTGACCTGGAAACAGAGATGAATGTGTTTGCATTCATGACATAGATTTTCTTTTCCTAAGAGATTCATATTGTTGTCTTTGGAAAATATCTCAAGAAGATATTTTAATGTCTCCATTCTACCTCTCGAGTATGCACACTGTAAATTGCACTGGCACCCAGAACAATTCCAGGCATTGTTGATGCTGAACAATTTGTGTACCTTTGAATTGATGTCTTCCATTTAGCTTTTAATGGCAACCTGACACATTCTGCAATCTCACATTTCCTTGGAGAGAGCCACAGTTCTTTTTGTCTCTATGTTTTAACAACTAAATGGTTGAGAATGTTTGTTAAAGCAGTAAATATTTACAAGCTGGGGAAGTTAGCATCGTTAAGTGGCTTGTTGAACGTCATTGAATAGCATGATAATTTTTGGAAGGGTGGCTAAGGCAGGTGTTCTGTTAGAGAATTGTTTATTTTTTTCTCTTAAATATTTTATTGTTTATGCTATTACAGTTGTCCCAATTTTTCTTCCTTTGCTCCCCCTTCACCCAGCATGCCCACTCCCACAGTCAATCCCTGTACTGTTGTTCTTGTCCATGGGTCTTGCATCTAAGTTCTTTGACTAATCCCTTCACCTTCTTTCAACCAGCCCTTCCTCCCTTCTTTACTTGCTCCCTTGCCTGACAACAAAAGCCTTGGAGCCTCCAGATGCCTGATGCTTTTGATGCCTGATGTTTTTGGCCTCTTATTTTTTTCACAATGGACATTTTAACACTTTGGGTAATTCAGAGTTAAGAGTATGTCTGATTTAAAAATACCAATTTGGCTGCTTAGAGAAAGTCAGAGAAATATTATACTGATGTAAGAAGATACTTCACTCTTGACTAGATTTTAGTGCTGTGTTTTTAGCCCTGGGGAGATGATCGTGCCATTCATCCACATGTGCCATCTCTGTGACTATTGACTTATACTTGGCAATGTTATGGTATTTACATGGATATGTTCATATACCCGATTAAAGTGAATAACATGTTAAATATAACTTGATCATTTTCTTCAGGCTGCAGAAAGCTAGTTAGCTGCTTGAAACTCAATGGCCTACCCACCTCCGATACCCCCATCTCTTTCTTTTATGCTTACATTGTTGGTTTGGGTTAGCAATAAAGTTGAATTGCTAAGAAACACCTTGATCACAGTTTCCAAATGACAGACAAACAAAACATAATAAAGAAGGACCTGTTTCAGGCAGGACATGCCTAGTGTGGCTCTGTTCAGCTTCTGTGATGGATAGGCTTGTTCTAGGCTCAGTTGGGAATAATGCAAAATCAGACTACCCAGTATGGTTTCTATAATAACTAAATAGAGGTTCAATTACAGATATAGGAATAGAAGACTGAGAGAGAAGCCAGGAGAACCAGGCTTCTGGAGGGGAGCTGGTTTGTAGTAGGATGGTGACAGTCTAGATTCACTAGACAGAGGCTGAGAGCCCCTCTTGAACTTGAGAGTTAGTAGTTGAAGAATAGGCAGGCCAGTTCATGATTATTAGAAAATGGGTGGTATCTCCTATTGATCAGAGAGGGACCTATCACCCAAAGGCAGAGTCTAGGGACTTTAGGAATTAGGGAATTCATAAAGATAGCACATTAGAAGCAGAGAAATATTGAGATAAAGAATCATGTTCTAACCTGTAAGAGATGCCAAAGAAACCAAATAGCAAATCTAGATGACTGGAAAGTATGAAACACTCAATCAAAATACAAGTGGACCAGGGGAAAACCATAAATATCTACAGGCAGAGATTCTAAGTGGATCACTGACTTGGCATCTGAAAATTGTCTCTGCCCACAGGCTACCAAATACAACAGGAATTGGTGTTATTGCCAGGTCAGACCTCGTGGCACCAAAGGGGCTGCCTGAGTGCAGAGTGGACTGATTTGGAGAGATGGCAAGAGCAAGCACCTTTCTGACTCTGAGAGTCCAGAAGCAGTAATTGAAGAATGGTGGGAGGACTAGTTAATTTAGTTAGTAGACTAAACTACTAACTAAATTATATGACACAGGGAAAGGCAGTTAACCTTTGTTAACTGTTAGTCTCATCTATAAATTAAAAGTTATAATGTTCTGTGTCCCTCTCAGCTGATTTATGAGAATTAAATTAGAAAATATAAGTACATGATAAAATGGTATTCAATGGAGTTTTATCTTTCATAATGTTATAATTAATTGCAGGTTGATCTGTAATTTTTATTTAAATGCTACTACAATATTCTTTCTTTTGCTAGCTATCTCCATAAAATACTTGGGGCATTCAATGAGCTTCAGATTTGAGGACAACTTATGCCTTACCTTCTTGAATACCTGTAAGATAGCCTTTGCTCTCCTCTTCCCCTGAGATCGAAAAAATGTTTGAACAATATTAACATTGCAACATTCTGCTGACAATTAGGTCTAATTAATGCATAAATTCTAGAATCAGAAAGTAATAAACAGAGGTGGGCAAAATGTGTTTACGGTTGTTTGAGTGGAAAATAATACTATAATCGATAAAAATACAAGAATAAACTTTGTGTCCTGTGTGCTCACAACTGTAAACCTCCTTTTGCCCACCCCTTATGTTTCTGTAGTAACAGATACCTATTTATTGGGAGTGTTGTTCATGTACTTATTCCAATTGCATTTATTTACCCACTCATTTATTTATTCATTGAGGGAACATTTAATATTTGAAAATACTTGTATTAATACTTGTATAAATACAGGTATGACAGAGATTTATTCAAAATCACTTGTTAACATAATTAATATTATATTATTTAAAATGTAATTTCAGTGAAATAAATTTCATAGCATATTCTTCAAGATATTTAGTTGATAATATAAAAATACTTTTCCAATGTTTTAATCCTAGCAGATAACTGCATGGGATTTGGAAATAAATTATAGCACTACAAATCCTAGATTTTACCTGAGCAAAATCACTCATTCATTTTTCCCCCAGGGGATCTGTTATTCTTAAGGACATTTATATAAATATTTCTAGCATTTCATATTTTACTATGGTACTTACTTTATATATAGTTACTATTATGAGTATTCTACAATTAAAAAATTATTCTATTGCTCAAAAGCATGTAAATTTTTTCCATTTTGTTTGTCTCCTTCCAAAATAATTTTACCCATGATTATCAGGTATAGTCTATGATGGTTAAATATAATATCTTATTAATTAATATGTGATATATTCTATCTGTGAGGTTCTATCACATCTTGTCTGATAGAACTGGTTTATTACTTTTTCTATATCTAAGAATTACAGCTATTTATGATTATGTGATATACACAAATCAAGTAAAATTATATACTAGTTTTATTTTTAAGAGTTTAATTCATTGTATAATCAGAATTAGTCTTTTAGTTCATATAATTTTATTTTTAAAAAAGATAGCGATACTCAGGTCTTTCAAAAACAATTAACACCAACATGTTATGTTTTAGAATAGGTAACATTAAAAATATTTAAGTATTACTTCATTTAATTGTATGCAAATATAATAACATCTCATGTATTCCTAATAGAATAGCTCAAGTAGCCATGATCTACCTTAACTTTCTTAATCGAAGACTCATGGTTTTATTACCTGAATTCTGAATATTGAGAAAAACTATAGTACCATCTGCTAAAAGATAGTGTCTATTGATCAAAGAAAAAAGATACATAGTAATAGCATACTGATATTGTCTTCTAAACCTCTAGCTACTAGTGGTGATAAATCACCCAAAACCCATTCTTATCTGTTTGTTCACAATTAACATATGACATAAAGATTTGTGTGAGGTAGCTTTGATTCATAGGATGGCAATCTAACACACACACACACAAGTACAATGAATACATTCCTCTTTATTGTTGGGCAGCCAATTTTTTTTAATGCAATGTGAAAATTTACCTTTCCTCTTCTTCGGGTTGCTTAACTAAAGCTTAAAAATTCATGTTTAATAAATAACTCAGAAAAGAAAATAAATATTCAAAAACAAAATACCCTCTTTCCTCTTTTTGGTAGAGCTTGAGTTGTTTCATTTTATAGACACTCAGCCAGAAGGTTTACTTAAGTCCATGCTACTTTTAGTCCTGTGAAAACCCCAAGTGGCATAGAGAATCAATAGATACCTTTAATACTAAAATCAATTACCCCACAAGTCTTTATTGATTTCAGTGGCTGCTAAGTGCTATGTGGGATCCCTATGGAAGACAAGGTATCATCTCTGACACTTAGAAAGCCATTGGAGAAGTAAGAACAGCACATGGGAAAGAAAATAGAGTATTTTTCCTTAATGATCCTCCTGAGTCTGAACACTTTTCATCTTAGTTTTATGTCCATCTTAGCATCATGATACATAATTATACAAATTTTATATCTGTATCTCTACTTATGTTATCTGCCTGTCTGTCTACATACAATATTGGATGAGCAAGCCGGTGGGTTATGGAGATGATCCTTCCCTAATCTCACTCTTAGATTTCTATGCCTCACTCCAGCCATCCAAAAATCTGTTCATATTTTGGCCATACACTCTGCTCTTGCAGGCCTTTGAACTTCCACACAGTGTCCTTTCTAACTAAAATATACTATCTTATCCAACTTTCCTGAGAAGTTTCAACTACTTATTCATTAGATCTTTGAAATGTAAATATCTCTTATTTTAAGAAGCATCCCCTGACACCACCTCCCCACACCTCCAGGCTGGCAGACCAATAATAAATGATAGTCCACAAATAAGGTATACTAGAAATAAACAATTGCTTTTCAAATAGCTCAGTTTGTTTTTTTACATTTACTAACCAGTCTGAAGTGAAAGTGAAAATTGAGTTTTAGTCCATTTGATCCCCTCTGACTTTTCTTGGAAGGGGCTTTCATCATCATCATTACCATCATTGAGCACATCTTTAATCATCATAACAACCCTAGAGTTAGGTGTTAGTATTATCTGTATTTTATAGAGAGTTAAATAGTTTTCATTTAGTGAGGCTGCAAACCCAGATACTCAGAATTTAGAGACTGTTTTAATCACTGTTTACTGTATATTGAACAAGGCATTGATGTAGCAGGGTAGTATACAACTGATAGTTAATTCTATCTGTCTACACAGATATTCACCGAGTACTCCATTCTGCCACCTGGTCCTGGGTCAGTCATCTTCATAGCTCACTAAGGAGATATCTCACATTACCACCTAAGTATTCTTTCCATGCTATTCTTGGGCACACAGGACTATGTCTGCTTCAACCTTATAATGCAGTGAGGAAATCACTGTGAATCCATCATTATGTGTGCTTAGAAACAATGAGTACTCATATTCTCTCTCGCATCAAGTTGGGCTTTAACTAGGCAGCAAGGAACTGATCCTGTATCTAACACAGTCACTTGGGATTTTGTTTTATGGACACAATTCCAGGGAACCTTTCTCTGGGACTTTGCAATGTCTGCTTGTCTATGAATTTGCCTGCACTCTTCTCTTGTCCTACATCTGAGGAATTATTTCCTTGTCTGATCAGAGGAGGCCTTGCTTTTTCTCATGATGCTTTCTAGTGAATCATTTTTATGAACCAGAAGCCCTTTTCATTTCCTCAAGGCCTGATTATTTGACACTCTAAAGGCAGGGAAATCCACCTTTTCTTCTGCTTTCTCCAGTGGAATCTGTCCTTAAGCAATAAGAACAGCCCTGTCGTGCTGCCTGCCTGCATGTGAGGTAGGGCCTTGTGGGGAAGGGAATGAAGCCCTAAGCAAGATTCCATCCTCCACAGGGTTGTATTTCTCTACTTAGATTCCAAAGCAGTCTATACCTGCCCTATCACCAGTTACATGCTTTATTTTAGGCAATTTGCTGCCTGTTTTCCTTATCATGTTTTAAGGTCCGTGAAGGCAGAGACTATAGCTTTATTTTCATTATTTGGCATGTAGTAAGCTCTTAAAAAATAATTGATATATGGATGAATGAATGAAACAGATGATCCATTGAGGCCTCTTAGCTTAATATACGATCATTATATGATTTGAAAAAAATACAGTGCCTATTTTGAATTGGGTGGACTGGTTCCACTTTTAGTCATAGCCATGGTCTCTGACTTTGATCCCTGTCTTCATTTAGGTTCAGCATGCTTTCTCCTCTGTCTAAATGACATCCAGTGGAATGGACTGAGAAATCCAACATACTAGTATGAAATGAGAGCTGCAAAAATGCTTGGTACTCGCATCCTTTTCAAACTCCTGCACTGAGAGATTTGCCTAGACTTAACATGGCTTCTAGCAATCTGACACCTTGTTGCTGGCCCATGCATACTTTTGAGTTTCCCAGCTCAACTCTCCCTCCTCAAAAGGATCCCAGCATCTTTTTGAGTTTTTGACTGGCCAAGCTCCAGGCTGGCAAAATAATTTACTGTCTCGTCTAGCCAGCTTTTGATGACAAGCCCCTGATCTCCCTTTCTTATAGCATTTTCCAAAAAGGACTTATTATTGTGAGTCTTTTCTTTCTCCTTGTGAGGCATGTGTGTATCCTCTATAAGCCAGGAGTGTCTTTCTCAAAGACAGGACAGCCATCCCTTTGAAATGGAATCACCAGGAAGAAGGTGACCTCTGTCTGCAGTCTCTGTGGGTGGATAGAGTCTTACTCCACAGCTGCCAGCAAATGGACAACCCTTAACAATCTTCCACTCCAGCCCTGCTTGCTCCTCTTCCCCACATCTTCATTTTTTAAAAAAAATATGTGCATTCTCCCTTGCATAAATTGCAATGAAGTTCAGCTCTTCTCCCTACTATCAGTAGTTATTGAATAAAATCTGTTTTCACAGCGTTCGCTGTTTAGCTTTGTTTATCTTGGACAGTGATCACATCTATACTTATCTATTATGTTCGTAGGGGAAAATTTGCCGGCAAGTCCCCCCATCTACCACGGATGAAAGTGAAACTACCAAGACATGATCTGCTTGGGGAGGAGAGGTGGTCAGTCTCTCAAAGGAGAAAGACCAAGAGCCCCTTCCTCAATGGCTTTTATTGGGCTGTAATACACAGGAATACAGGCAGTAAGGATCAAACAGTAGATAACATTTCAAAGAAATCTGAGGGCTTAGTCTGAGACAGTGTCTGTCAGGTAAGGGGGTTGCAAAAACTTTGGGAGACATACTCATTTCCTGCTTGGACCCTTATCATATGAATAAAAGCACTCTCAGCAAAGCAGACTTCACAGAACTTTAGGAATTCTTATGCCTGATCACCCTGGATCCCACTCTAGTGGGCAAAGGGATGCACTGTCTTCCCAGTCATAGGTTTTTAGGCTTAAGTGGATTAGAGCCAGGAAGCACTTCTTCCAGACAGAAATGGGTACTTGGGCTATGTCAGAATATCCAGGGGTAAGGGTCCATCACTCCCTCTTTGCTGCAGCCCCCCGAGTCCTTTCATGATGGCCTCCCAAGTGATAGTGTCTGGTTTAGGTTGCTCCCCTTCTGAGGGGTCTTACCCGTCAGGACTAACAGACCAAGCGTTGAGGGCAGGGGATGAAGCAGAAGCAGCACTGCTGCCAGAGACAAACTTTGTCTCCTTAGTGGCTTGCATTCCGGAGGTCACTCACTCAGCCTTAGCCATGGGGGACAGTTATAACTCCTGAAACCAGGCACAGTGGTTCCCAACATTATGTGGTTGAGTGAATGGTTTTAATGTTCAAAAGGGCTACAGAGAAGTTAGAAGAAAGGGTACATACTGTGACACCCACCATGTTGGAAGTAGTCCTATAATTCCTGCCCTTTGTGGCTGTGTGTTGCATGTCCATGAAGAACTGAAGGTACACATAATTTGCTGAGCATATGCTATGGTGACTTTGTACATCAACTCCTGATTTCACAACAGTGCCAGTAATAATTGACACTTATTGATGGTTTATTCCTTATATTCCAGACACCATGAGAAAACACTTTGCATATATAAGCTCATTTAATCCTCCCAAATATCCTACAGTGTAGGTGCTATTGTCATCTCCACATTACAGGAAGGAAACAGGATCAGAGAGGCAAGTGATTTTTCCAAATTCATGTACACAGAAACTGACAGACCTTATTTTATTGCACTTTATTTTACTGAGCTTTGCAGCTGTTATGTTTTTCACAAATTGAAGGCAAGACCTTCTATCATCAAAAAAATTATGGACAACTCATTGAAAATTCAGGTGATGGTTAGCATTTTTTAGCAATAAAATATTTTAAATTATGGTATATTTTTTAGAAATAATGCTATTGTATACTTATTAGACTAAAGTGTAGTGTAAACATAACTTTTATATGCACTGAGAAACCAAAATATTTGTGTGGCTTCCTTTATGACAATATTCGCTTTATTGCAATGGTCTGAAATTGAACCCACCTTACCTCAGGATGTTGGTAGTTAGTAAGAGACTAACCAGTGCTCAAACTCTTTGACCTCAAAGCCCATATACTTAATCACTAGGCTTTTCTGGCTCCACTATATTACTAAGAAAGATGCAAGTACACAGATAATAATAATTCAAGGTAATATATGGCACACATCATAATATAGGATGTGATACATATACTTGCTTAGGGAGCTCCTTAATAATGATAATGAGATTAGTGAGAGTAAATTAATTGATACTGTTTTTATTACCCTTCTCATGATTCTAGAAAACTATAATTTTTCTGGAGAATCTGAACTTTCAATTTAGGAATGAATTGAATTGCCCTGGTGCCCTATCATTTATTAGCTGATATTCTATATAAATAATTTCCTCTCTTTTCTTTTCCTTCACCATTGCTTCCCCTGAATTGTTTTCTTAGACTTGAATAAATCCAAAAGCTTCAGCAAAGCCAACTACTTCATGGAAGAAATAGAAGTGGATAATACAGTTGAATGGGGGTGTTATGGTGAGACAGCTGACCTCAGAAGTGGCTTTGGTTGGCTGGATTCATCACTTGGAGTGAGCCCTGAGCAATGGAAATGATTATCTCTATTCTCTCTTGACTCTATCTGAAGAAAAACCCACATCAGACACTGCCTCTTAATCAGTCAATGTCAAGAAGTTTCACAATCACTACACACTTCTTTTATTACTGGTCTTATTGCAGAAAAACTCAGGGAGGCTTTGTCTCTTATCCACATTCTGGTGCATTTGAAAAGAGTGATTTTCAAAAGCACTTTTCAAGTCACATGACCTCCAAACATGGACAAAGATGTGCCAGGCCCCCTGTCTTCTTAGAGGCTCAGTGTTTTTTCAGTCCAACTAAATCCACTCGTGGGTCCATTCTGCTCCAGAGATCAAAAAGAAGTTCAACTTAGCATCTGCTAAAGTCGGCATCGGCAAACTGAGAAGGTTCTGAAATTTAAGCTGGAGTGCTCATGTGGACACTATATATAATTACAAAGGCACCGTACAGCCCCAATAATAGAGTGAGATGATGGGTCAGTACTTGCCAGAGTAAGGATCCAGAGACTATTTGCTGTAAACTCACTTCTGCAGTAGTTGTCAAAGAACAATGTAGTATTACAACTGGCAAGGTCCTTAGGAAATTCTCTAGTCAGTAAGGAGGGGTGAAGATTAACCAAGTACCTTAACCAGATGCATTCTAGCTGAGGAACAGCAGGGAAGGTATTTTACTTTTCTAAGCCTAGTTTCCCTATCTTATGGTATTATTGTATTAAATTACATAATATTCATAACAATTCCTGGCTTAGGCTCCTGCTGAAAAAGGTTTTAGCTAACTGCTTCAGTGCTATCATCATCACCCTTCTCACCATATCTATACCAGGGCTCACTGAAATAGAACCAGCAGGCTGAGTGTGGTCCACAACCTGTTCTTAATTTTGTAAATGACATTTTATTTGACCACAGTTACACCCAGTTGATAACATGTTGTCTATGGCTGTTTTGGCCCTACAGAAGCAGCAATGAATAGCTGTAGGGGAGACCTTTACAGAAAAAGTCTGCTCACCCTGGCCAGTGGTTTGAAGTCTCTGGGAAATGATGGAAGGGCCAAAAGTCATACTCTGGTTTCCACCTCATTCATATAATACACATATTAGAGTTTTGCATATTATTTGATTATAGAAAAATTGAGCAAAAAGGGAAAGTAGAATGACTAAGGTTGAACAAACTAGGCCGATGACATTTTTTTCCTAAAGCAGAAAGGCTTGCCTCTTTGAGTTGGTACGTAGGCAACTGGAAGAAGGGATAGAAGGATATATCTATCAGGTAGGTAGGACTGACTCTGTAAAGATCTTTTAGTAAGATTACATGAAGTGTTTGCAGAACTGTAAGTAGTCCTCAGTCAATGGAGTACTGAGTACAGAGCTGGGAGCATGGAGTTGGAAGATGAAATTAGGCAGCTGGGTAGCAGTCAAATCATTCATGCTTGATACTGGTTGTTATCTTAAGCCACTGATACTTTATCTTGTAGGAGATCAGGAATTGGGAAGGGTGGAAGGTGAAAGTGACATTCTAACTTTTTCTTTTGGGTTGGATCATTGTGACAGAGGTACTGCAAAGATAACCGGCAGATAATTAAATGGAGGCAGGGAGCACAGCTGGGAAGCAGTATTGGTAGTGTATGAGTCATGTTGATTATTAAGCACTGCAGAACTAGAAAACGTTAGAAAATTCAGGCAGGCTAGACTGTCAATATAAAATTTATTTCTGGATTTTGAGTTAAATTATTTTTATTTTATGAAAATCCAAATCAAGACAGCTACCATGTGTTATGAAGTATCAATGCTCTTTGACAAGGGAAAGGGAGTATCCTCATAAGATTCCATGAACGGCAGCCCATGGTGGTAGTAGTAGTAGTAACTTTACCATTCATTTATTGGATGCTAAGTTGTGAACCAGTAATTACCATAGTTCTTTTTTAAAGTATACTTTATTGATTATGCTATTACAGTTGTCCCATTTTTCCCACCCTTATTCCCCCTCTGCCTGGTACTCCTATTCTCTCCAGCATCCTCCCATACATTAGTTTGTGTCCTGGGTTCTACATACAAGTTTTTTGGCTTCTCCACTTCCTATAATATTCTTATAATACAATAACTTTTTTTATTCCCCCCAAAGACCACTTAATTTATCTTACTTTGGATCTTCACACCTATGTCAGCCTCAGTTCTTACACCTGGACTGTTGAAAGGCTGTTGTTCTAAAGAATAACAGCATCTCTTAGAGAATCATATGACCAACCATCCAGCATCTTGCTGTCATTCACTGAGTTTTCTTGCCTTTAGACTAGTGAACCATAAAGGAAAGATTTCAGAGAAACAGGAAAACATTGTCTTCCCTCCCCTCATTATGAGACATTTCCTCCTCCTCTCTCTGGATAGCTATTTTTATAATAAGTTTGTATTTCTGTCTTCTCAGTTATGTTAGTAGAATACTTTTGGCCCTAGTTGGTGTGGCTCAGTGGATTGAGAACCAGCCTGCAAACCAAAGGATCACTAGTTCAATTCCCAGTCAGGGCTATAGTTCAGGTCCCCAAGAGGGGCTGTGCAAGAGGCAACCAGACACTGATGTTTCTCTCCCACTCTTTCTCCTTCTCTTCCCTTCTCTTTAAAAATAGATAAATAAAATCTTTAAAAAAGAAAGAATAGTTTTGTTAAGGGCTGGTGCAATCTTAACTAATAATTAGTCACAGGCCTACATGGATACACACACACACACACACACACATACACACACACACACATATACACACACACACACTGGAATATAGAGAATTCCCAGTAGTTTTTGTACCTAACATTTAGATAATTTAAGATTTTTAAGGTATGCCATGGATTAGCTAGTGGCTGGTCCTGGATTATTTGGAAATCTAAGGTGAGACAAAACACTTGGACAAAAATACATTTATGTCTTTGCTCCATACATCAATGTGAGGGGGGCTAAAATGTCAGGAAGACATTTGCGTAGTGAGAGAGATTTGTGGAAAATACCGAAGTCTTGACATCTTTAAAACTTAATGAAATTTCTCTAACTGAGTCAGGGCTAAGCAATAACCCTATATTGCCCCAATATTCTGAATATATTATATACCAAATTAAATCCTGTAGTCAAATAGTATCTTTGATGACATTTTAAAAAGAGGTGGGAAATACATCACAGTAAACAGATGCAGGGCTGTCTTCTCTCTCTATTATGTGAACTTTTGATGCCATGACTATCAGGAGAAAATAATGGGGAAAATTAAATTTTTATCCTGTCTCTGGAGTGACTCAATGTTATTTTAAAAAGAAGGGAAAAAATATTTTACTTTATTTGAAAATTGTTTGGGTACATAACCAAATACAAAATATGGCCTTGGATTAAATTCCAGTGTAGATAAACTATATAAAATATTTGAGGTCAATAAGGAAAAGTAGAAAGTGATCTAGATATCAGAGAAAAAAGTTGAAATTAAGTGATAATAAGGGAGATTATATAACAGTATATATAATATGATCTCACTTTACTGGGAAAAAATTACATGTACATGGGCATGCTCACATATAGAAAATCCAGAAAGATAATGAGCCGAAGATATTAGCACCAGCAATCTTAGACATTTTAGTTATTGTTATTATTTTTAATTCTTTTAAAATATATTTTATTGATTATGCTACTATAGTTGTCCCATTTTCCCCCTTCACTTCCCTCCACCATGCACATCCCCTCCCACCCACCTTCCCCCCTTTAGTTCATGTCCATGTGTCACAAGTTCTTTAGTTTCTACATTTCTCATACTACTCTTGCCCTCCCCCTGTCTATTTTCTATTTACCGTCTATGCTACTTATTCTCTGTACCTTTTTCCCCTTTTCCACTCCCACTCCCCTGTTGCTAACCCTCCATGTGGTCTCCATTTCTGTGGCTCTGTTCCTGACCTAGTTGTTTGCTTAGTTTATTTTTGTTTTTCTTTTAGGTGTATTTGTTAATAACTGTGAGTTTGCTGCCATTTTACTTTACATGTTTTTATCTTTTTCTTAGATAAGTCCTTTTAACATTTTATATAATAAGGGCTTGGTGATGATGAACTCCTTGAACTTGACCTTATCTGGAAAGCACTTTATCTACCCTTCCATTCTAAATGAAAGCTTTGATGAACAGAGCAATCTTGGATATAGGTCCTTGCCTTTCATGACTTGGGATACTTCTTTCCAGCCCTTTCTTGCCTGTAAGGTCTCTTTTGAGAAATCAGCTGACAGTCTGATGGAAACTCCTTTGTAGGTGACAGTCCCCTTATCTCTTGCTGCTTCTAGGATTCTCTCCTTCATTTTAATCTTGGCTAATATAATTATGATGTGCCTTGATGTGTTTCTTGTTGGGTCCAACTTCTTTGGTACTCTCTGTTCTTCTTGGACCTCCTGGAAGTTTATTTCCTTTGCCATAATGGGGAAGTTCTCCTTCGTTATTTGTTCAAATAAGTTCTCAATTTGTTTCTCTCCTTCTCTTTCTGGTTCCCCTGTAATTCAGATGTCGGAACGTTGAAAGATGTCCTGGAGGTTCCTAAGCCTCTCCTCATTTTTTTTTTAATTCTTACTTTTTTATTTTTTTCTGTTTGGTTGTTTCTTTCTTCCTTCTGGTTCAATCCATTGATTTGAGTCCCAGTTTCCTTGCCATCACTATTGGTTCCCTGTGCATTTTTCTTTATTTCACTTAGCATTGCCTTTATTTTTTCATCTAATTTGTGACCAAATTCAACCAAGTCTGTGAGCATCCTGATTACCAGTGTTTTGAACTGTGCATTTGATAGGTTGGCTATCTCTTCATCACTTAGTTGTATTTGTTCTGGAGCTTTGATCTGTTCTTTTGTTTGGGCCATTTTTTTTTGTTTGTTTTGTCCCACCAGTTACATAGTGAGGGGTGGAGCCTTAGATTTTCACCAGGGAGGGGCAACCCAGTCACTGGGTTGTGATACTGTATGTGGGGGATGGGTCTGAGAGGGAACAATCGTGCTTGCTCCAGCTCTTTGCTGGATATCAGTTACTTCCCCTTCTTCCCCCAAGCAAACTGGGCCCTTCTGGTGCTGATTCCCATGTAGGTGGGTTTGTGTATGTTCTAGGACCCTGTGGGTTTCTCCAGTGAAATCTCCTGTGAGGCCGGGAGTTTCTCCCAGCACCTCACCCCCCTACAGGTGCTTTCAATTGGTGTTTTGAGGCTTTATTTCCCTGCGCTGGGACCCCAGGTTGCAAGGTCTGTCTTGCTCCCCAGTTTCACCTAGTTTATGTGTATGTGAATGTGGGACCGCCCGGTTTGCCTTGTGCAACACACCCCTCTGCAATCTGCCGCCTTTTTGAGTCTGCCAGTGGCTGTCTTGTGGCCCTGGTTCACCAGCCACCACTTTGTTACAACCCCTTTCTGCCCAGCCACTGAACTGCACCCCCTCCTACCAGTTTGGATGAATGTGTCTACTTTAACTCCTTGGTTGTTATACTTCCATACAGTTCAATTTTCTGTCAGTACTGGTTGTTTTTTGTTTTAAATTATTGTTTTTCTTATTTTGGTTGTGCAAGGAGGCACAATGTGTCTACCAATGCCTCCATCTTGCTGGAAGTCATCTTTTTTTGGTTTTTAACTCTTTTGCTTGTTTTTATTTTCAACATTTTTACAGTGTACAAGTTCTGATTATGCTAGTAAAAAGAGTTATTTTAAGTATAAAGGAATATTCATACATAAGTAAATATTTAAGGCATTTGGCACCACAAATTATCTGTTAGCTGATTAATGCAAATGGCTAATATAATAATAACTGTAGAAGTTAATTAGCATTGATTATGTCTGCCAAGCACTGTGATACATTTTGTATAAACATTACATCAATTGGTTCTCATTAAAACCCTATAAAGTGGATACTGTTATTATGTACATTTTATAGAGGAAGGTACTGAAGATTTGAGAGATTCACCGGCTTGCCCAGGGACACAGCTAGTAGGTAATGGGGTGAGAGTCAAGCCCAAGACTGTCTGAATGCAATAATTCTCACTTAATTATCATATACGTTTCTTTCTATCATTTTATTGCCAATGTCATCATCTCATTGGCAGTTGCAGTGATAGTTTCTGTATTTGACTAGCTATAGAGATTATTCCACAAATTATCAAATAGTGTTTATTATGTTAAAAAATCGCTAGGTTCTTGAATATAAAAATTTGGAAAGTTGAGACAAAAACTGAGTGAGAAGTGGTTTGTCTTTACATTGAAGGGCTCATAATCTAGTGAGATGGTTATGAATGTAAAGGAAGAATTTGTGTGTATTTGTTTTTTTTTAGAGCAGAAAAAATAGAAATAAGTTGAAAATACTTATATAATATATAAATATGCTAATAAATTAAGGTGGTAGTATAATTTTTTCTATATAGATGTTTATATAAATTCTGATAGATACTTATCAAAGAATGGATGTGTAGATAGAAATTTATTAATGTTTTCAGTAGATAGGAAAAGTATGAATAGAATCTTAATACCTTCATAAATATGCATGAAATATGCTTAAGAAGGTATTAGATATTCCCTCTGGTTGAGAAGAATCATTCTAGGAAACACATTTTGCAGAATCATATAGATCTCATGTATGTGCCTAATTTCATTTTAAAGTTCTCTGGGATTTAAACTGTAATTAAACTAAATTAAACAATATAAAAATATACAGAGAAATCAGCAGCTGTAAAAGCAAAGGGAAAGAACAATTCACATTAATTTGTCCTTGCTTTAAAATTACACTAAAATGTCAGGTTTTTCCTGCAAAATAAGGGGAATTTACTGATGTGATTGAAATTTTTTATGTAAGAGCAATTCAGAAATAACAAGGAGGAAAAGTGTTTTAATAGTGTGACAGAACTGCTGAAGAGAAGGGCAGCTGTGATTAGGGGTTTTAGGTAGGCAAAGACCGTTTTGGAAATTTTTGGACATATCTGAGCCAGTGAGATTTGGGATCTAGAGATGTTTATTGATTCCACAAAGACAAGGAGAAAAAGAGATGAAGGTTTTCATTTATTAATTGATATTATCACTTTAATCTCTTTCCACTGTCACTTGAAGGGAAACACTACTTTTAATCAAAATGAAAAATGTAGTTTTGAACATTTTCTATTAGATTGCTTGGTGATTATACTATGAACTGACTGATTACAGTAAGTTTCTGAAATTATAAGGACAATTCCAAGAAAGAAAACAGCTCACTCTTTCTTCATAATTTCTTACATTCAACAAAGAAAGGATAATTTGGAAAGATTTAGATGCCAGAGATTTTTAAATTAAATTTAATCAGGTGACTTAGGTTAATAAAATTATTTATATAGAGTTCAAGTATACAATGATAATTCATCTGTATATTGCATTTTGTGTTTATTAACCAAAGTCCATGTCTGTCCATTACCATATATTTGACTCCCTTTATCCTTTACTACCTCCCCAGACCCTCCTTTCCCTCTGGTAACGACTAGTTGTCTGTGTCTATGAGTTCTGTGTGTGTTAGTTTGTCTTTTTCTTTTTTTATCTGTTGTTTTCATTTTTATATCCCACACGTGAGTGAAATCGTATGGTTCTTGACTTTTTCCATCTGCTTTATTTCATTTAGCATGATATTCTCAGGATCCATCCGTGTGGTCAGAATTTTTTTTAAACAAACCAATCAATCCTTTCTAAACTAAGTCAATTCAACAAAGAAGTTTCTCATACTCTTGAGATAACATTGTAGACAATGAAGTTACAGTTATCTTAAAGCAGGTCTTTGTCCTGAGGTGAGGAGTGGAGATACTTAATCTACTCATTTCTTATATGTAGATAACACTCCAGAGGTTAATCATGCCCTTAGCTTCCTTGAGGAAGAAGATACTAGATACTATCTCAGCTATATTTGGATTCTACCTTCTAGGCTACTTACAGAACAATTTTAAAGGCATTCTCTTTCTACATAAAATCATGACATTGAAGCAAAAGATTTAGTCCTGATTATTTGCTCCTAAAGATTCTCAGAAATAGTTCTTCTGCCATCAGAATGGTTGGTCAGTCCATGAATTTTACAAACAAATGCAATGCTCTGGTTTACATTACATCGCAAATTTTTTGTGGTAAAAAAGTGAGGAAAATATGAGTGCAGATTTGGGAGTCATCTTCTCTGGGTTTAATACTTGGCTTATTCATTAATTTTTTTGTGGGATCTTCTGTAAGCTCCTAATGTCTTTTGCTGAATGCTCATTTATAAAGTTGTGATAATAATAGTATCTATTTTATAGGACTTTATTAAGATTGCATGAGTTTAAAAGCACTTAGAACAGTGAATGACACATACTATGTTTATTTAAAACACTAAATATTATTTTCATGATTGATTCATATCCATAGATATAGAGAATTCTGCAAGTATATATACTATTATTGACTTGGCCATTCAGTATTCCTATTTGGTAGATTTGTTCTTATTTTAATTAGTCCCATATAATTTATTATATCAGTCTTATGATGTATCAGAATTAACCTCCAAATACTCAAGTTATAAAATTCTTCTTCGATCTTTTCCCAATTATGTATAACAATCATTGAGCTATTTTCAATCACACAAACAAAAATAAAGCAGTAAAGCTAGCCATGGTAACAGTCTATCTGGAAAATGTTCCTCTTGTCCAAAATACACAAATAGTATGATTACAATAAAATATCACCACAATAACAGTGATACACCATGGTAAATAATCAAGGAAGTATTTTCAGGGAGTCATTTTACTCTAAGTTTGTAGAGTGATACAAACTCTAATTACACTCTAATTACAGGAAGTCAAAAGTTCGTCATTGAAAGCAGAGAACTTTCCTAAACTAAGACCCTTAAAAAAATCATTGATTAAACATTTGAAACTGGGCATGTGGGTTAAAGGAATCTAAGTCTATTTGAAATATGAACGTATCAACATCTTTTCTATAAGCATATCACTTTAGTGAATTATAATGAGAAGTTAGTGTACAGAAGAACCTGTAAATTATTAATTTGTCTTATTTTAAAAAAATTGTTGGTTTTTCAGCTTTATACTTCTCTCAGAACACATTTTTTAAAAGATTTTATTTATTTATTTAGAGAGAGGGAAAGGGAGAGAGAAAGAGATGGAGAGAAACATCAATGTGTTGTTGCCTCTCACATGGCTCCCACTGAGGACCTGGCCTCCAACCCAGGCATGTGCCCTGACTGGGAATCAAACCAGTGACCCTTTGGTTAGCAGGCCAGTGCTCAGTCCACTGAGCCACACCAGCCAGGGCAGAACAATACAGTTGACTTCTAAGAAGGAAGTCTCAGTAGAGTTTTTAGACCAAAATAGTCCACTTGAGTCACTGAAAAGACACAGTTTTTTTTTTTTAATGTAATTCAGTTACATACAGAGGGAATATGAAGTGAAAGACTAGGCAGTTTTCAATAAGTTTGATAACTGTAGATGTCACATACTATCAGGTTTTCTTTAACTGGAAGATTTGTCTGTGGATTATGAAAACTGTTCTCTTCAATGTTGGGATCCATTTAATAAAATTTGCACTGACCCGGTCTGTGAATTTCAGTAAACAGATTGGCACAGACACAGCCAGGTCCCCTCAGCCATGGTAATTGGATGCTAATCAGTACCAGCAAACATACTGATCTGCACCACATATTTCAAATGGGTTGTGTGCGAATATTCTAAACTGGAATACAAATAATAAGAGCCAAAGACAACAGAGAGTGTTCTCCTTTCCTACATATGCTGTAAGAGGAAAACTGTGAGAAAATTTTTTTTAAAAAAACCACAGTCACTACAGGGACCCATGATATTTGGGAGACATATGAGACAAGTCCCTAAATAGAATCTGAGATTTTCATGTGATGATTTATGTTTCCCTCTCACAGGAAAGGATGGTACTAAGAAATTGTGTCTATTGTTATTCAGCTATTTATGACAGGTCTCTGTGCCTCATCCTAAGGATAGAAGATTTTTCTGCCCAATATAGGGGGATATATACTATATAGAAATGCTGAAAGCCTCTTAATCTCTGCTTTGTAGGCATTCATATGTGTGTGTGGTGTGTGTGTATATATACATATGAAAAATATGACCTTGTATACTGAAAAAGTTGAAAGAAATGAGTAAATACGTATAACTGAGGACTAACAAATTCTGTCCTGCCATTTAACCCAGCAATTCCACTGTTAGGAGTATATCCTAAGAACCCTGAAACACCAATCCAAAAGAACCTATGCACCCCAATGTTCATAGCAGCACAATTTACAATAGCCAAGAGTTGGAAGCAACCTAGGTGCCCATCAGTAAATGAATGGATCAAAACACTGTGGTACATTTACACAATGAAATTCTATGCAGCAGAGAGAAAGAAGGAGCTCCTACCCTTTGCAACAGCATGGATGGAACTTGGAAAACATGCTGAGTGAAATAAGCCAGGTGGTGAAAGACAAATACCATATGATCTCACCTTTAACAGGAACCTAGACAACAAAACAAACAAGCAAGCAAAATATAACCAAAGACACTGAAATACAGAACAGGCCAACAGGGACCAGAGGGGAGAGATGAGAGAATGTCAAGGAAAAAGGGGAAGGATTCGCAGGAACAAGTATAAATGACATATCAATAAAAAACTAAGGGGCAGGGAATGGGAGGGAGGTGGGGAGCACTGTGGGGGGTGGACTGGGATGGGAGTAAAAGACAGAAAACTGTACTCGAACAATAAATAATAAATAATTAATAAATAAATAAATAAATAAATAACAAATTCTGTCCTGGAGAAAGTAAGACAGATGACAAAGGGTAGGAACATTCCTTCCACTTACCTCAAACATCAGTCTATACAAATAGTTTGGTTAGTGCTGAGCTAAACACCCCTAAAGGGGCCATCCCCACACTCTATGTCTGGAGCCCAGAATTGTTAATATGATTAAAAATTCCCCTCCTCAGGCAGACAACTAAGAGTGATTCCATTGTCTTGTTAATGTTTGGTTCAGATTTAATAAGTGCTTATAAAAAATATTTCCTAAACTGGAGACTTGCAAAGGCAGGGTAATGGTAATTAGAGTTTGCTTTTAGACTGAATGGGGAATACCCATGCACAGAGAACCTGTTCAGTGTCTACACCCTCTGCCACAGCTGTCATGTGCTTGCTGAGGCTGACCCCAGTCTGAGGAACTTAAACCATTCCCATCCAAAAGCATATTAAAGGAAGGGAATAGAATTAGTTGCTAAGAGACTTCTGAGTAATCTGTAGCAGCTTCTTTTTTGTGCTTATGTGGAAGAAATCCAAGTCTTATTAAATGCCAAATAGGTCACACAAACTTGGAAAGCAGACAGATGAGGGGAGGGGCGCATTTAATTCTGAGAAGTAGTGCTGACAGCTCATAAAAGTGGGATGCTTAACAGTGAACTTGTACTGCTTCTCCAATCATGAAGAGGAAATGTTCATGTTCTTCCACACACTGAGCCCTCCAAAATAAAACTTGATGTGATGTAAACTATTAGCATGCAGGCACTAAATTTTATAACAGTTTAGGACACGAGCACTATTCATAACAGCCCCAAGTTTGAAGCAGCCATCTTTCCATAAACATTAAAATGAATAAATAATATAACATATGTTTATACAATGGAATACATACAGCAATAAAAAATGAACAACTATTAATGAAACAACATAGCTAAATTTTAACATGATTTTGAGCAAAGACATCAAACACAAAATAACGCAATATGGGCCCACGGTGGTCAGCCTACTCTGTAGCATTAGGAGGCAGAGAGTAGTTACTTTTAAGGCAGTAGGTGGTTAATGGATGAAAGGAAGATGAAGGAAGATTCCACTTTTTTGTAATATTTTGTTTTGATTTACACAGTGGTTGAATGGGTGGTTCACTTTGTGACAATTCAGCAGTCTGTAAACTGGTATTTATTGCCCTTTCATATACATACTATATTTTCAAAACCAAATTTATTTTTTTAATATCAACTATTATTCAGAAATTATTCTGTGGGATTCCACCTAAGAGGGGGATAGACAACAATAATTTTATTTGCCATTAAGCTCTATGGACATGATATGCTCATTATCTACATATTTTTAGTGGAAAGAGTGTTTTACATTTATTTAAAACCCAAGATGATTCAATATTAAATTTCAATTTTCTTTTCTAATTTGGGATACTCAGAAACAGGCTACCTTTGATAGTAATATTAGCAAGTGGCAAGAGCCACTGACAAAAAATGGCAACATACAAAGCAAGATATGTGTGGGTATAGCATACTATTATTATAGCTTATTTAAATTGTTAGATGGCAAGAGAATGATGCACCTCTTGCAATGGCCTGCCCTCCAAGTAACTGCTCAGGGAGATGAATTGTAGACAAATGGAGGAAGCACTGCTCTCTGTTGAAGGCTTTCCCCAATGAGGAAGAATCTTCCAAGGGCTTCTCATATATTTGAACAATTAGAAGTATGTCTCCTGGCTGTCAGATCTCCTCCTATTGAGTCCATTTGTCTTGAATACAATAAATGAACACAAACTTTTCTAATGCTCCAAAGCAATTCATCACAGAACAGAAACTTCAATCTGGCAAATCTTTAGCCATTACTCATAGTGTCTGTTTTCTGTGGCGATGACATTCCATTACACTCACATACAAAAATCATGCTGTCAGGAAGTGCATTGAAATCAAATCATGAGTTTAGTTCTTGAGCCTCAAATAGAAAAGAAAGCCTCTTGTGGGTATGTGTTTTGGTGTCTTAATGGATAAAGTAGGATGGAATTGAGGCAAGATGCATTTATGCATAAATATGAGACTTAAAAATAGTGCAAGGTAACACTGCCACAGCATCTGCTCTGTTTTGTGTATTGCTCACTATGAACTCAATCAGTAAAAAAGACACTACTAGTAGCGTGTAATTAAGGGGTTTCACATGTGAATTAAGGTCACATCAATGTGGAAAGGGAAGGCATGGAAGACTACAGCAGCAGGATTAGAGAAATATTCATGACACAGTCTGAAGTCCTGGGCTGGGTGGCAAAGCCACCAATCTTGAGTGAATCTGTATGGCACCATGACTGTGAGGGGAGCATGTGAAGTGATCTAGAAGCTTACCTCTTATTCACTGCCACAGCCCTCCAAAGAAGGCTCATGTCTGCTTCACTTAGCCTTCTGAAGAGCACATGAGTTCCTCCCATTGGACTATTCTAAATGGAGACTGCATGTCAAAAGGAATTCTGAAAATCATAGTTTTCAATCAAAAAATGGGTTGGTAGTGATGGTACCATGTTGACAGCACCCATTCTAACACAGTACCCTTTGTCAACTCAGTAGCTCTGTCCATCCCCTTGTACCTATATACAGGCTCCCAATAAAAACTACACTCTGCTTCTATTTAGTAGGATGCCACCCTCACATGTGTAACTGTATGTATTCCATACAAAATTGAAGACAATGAATCTCTCCTCAAATGAGGAGACACAGGTTTCATGGACTCAATCCATCTCTGACAATACTCATTCCTCTCCCAACTAATTTTCACTCTCACTTTGATACTTTGTTATTGAGATACGCAGCTATGGGTTGAAACTTTATTCATACATTTATATTAGATAAAATAGGATTGAGTGAGAGAACAAAGTGAAGGAATGGGTAAATATATGCTACTATGATCTGAATGTTTGTGTCCCCCCATAGTTTATATGCTCAAGTCCTGATGCTCTGCGTGTTGGTATCAGGAGGTGGGGCCTTTGGAAGGTACTTAGGTCATGAGGGTGAAGCCCTTTTGAGTGGGATTAGTACCTTTATGAAAGTGGCTCCTCAGAACTCCCTTGGCCTTCTACCATGTGAGGGCACAGCAAGAAGGTGCCACTGTGATCCGGGAAGTGAGCCATCAAATCTACGACACCACATCAAATCTACTGGTGCAATGATCCTGGACATTCCAGCTTCCAGAAATGTGAGAAATAAATTTCATTGTTTATGACCCACCCCGTCTATGGTATTTAGTTACAGCAGCCCAAACAGATGAAGACAATGAAGATATCTTAATATCAAAGCAAAAGTGAAAATTTACCCAACTATTATATTCCTTCCTTTTTCCTGAACTGGTCACATTATTTTTAATTTCTTGCTTCCATTTCCCATTCCATGTTTCCTTTGCTGAAATCCTGGGAATCACTCCAGTGTGTTGTATTAATCAAGGCTATCCAGAGAAACAGAACCAATGGCATTGATTGATTGAATGAATGGAATTGGCTCATGCAAGATTTTAGAGGCTGGCAAGTTCAAAGCATGCTGGAGACCCAGGAGGGCTAATGGCCCAGTTCTAGTCAGGAGCTGGAACACTGGAGTTGGGGAGAGCTGATGGTGCAGCTAAGTCAAAAAGCAGTCTGTGGAGCATATCCTCTGCTTGGGGAGGCTAGTAGTTTTGTTCTTCCAGGCCTTCAATTGATTGGATGAGGCCCACCTATATACTATGGAGAGCGATCTGCTTTACCCAAAGTTCACCTACTTAAATGTTCATTTCACCTGTAAATACCCTCCCCGATGTTGACACATAAAGTTAACCATCACAGGTGTGTCTACTACTTCTAAAGAGATCTTATGGAACAAGGAGTATGTATCCTTTGTTTATGAATGAGGTGTAGAGAAATTAAATAACTTGGTTAAGGTCAACCTATAAGTTAAAAATGAAGCCAGGATTTGAATCCAGTAATTCTGACTCCAGAGTCTGTGTTAGCTACTATACTCATTTGGTAGAAATATAGAGCCCACCTGGGGAAAACCTTTTCTGCTAGTTTGAAAGAGATATACCCTCAGGCAGTAACAAAAAGTGAAAAAAAAATGCAAGACTTCCACCAAGATGGAGGCGTAGGTGGAAGCATTGTACCTTCTCACACAACGAACTCTAAAAATAACCAAGTTTTAGCAACAAAAAACACAGCTAAACCACAGAAAATTGAACTATACAGAAGTCCGACAACAATGAACCATTCAGCCAGACCAGTAAGAGGGACAGAGGCAGCAGCAGAGTGGGTCAGGCAAAAAAGATCCCCTGACCCAGGTGCGCAGGCAGCCAAGGGCAGATCCCAGGGGTGGGGTAGCAATGGGCAGACCCCGTGAAGGCACAAGGAGGCAGGCTGACCGAGGTCACACATTTGCGTGCAGATAAACCAGCGAAGGAGCAAGCAGTGAGACAGACCACACAGGCACCACTGGCAGGAAGGGGCAGAGGGGATAGCTATTGCTCCCTATCTGACCTTGCCCCCACATACAGCCTCACAAACCAGCCACCAGGGTGGCCCTGCCCTGGTGAACAACTAAGGCTCCGCTCCTCATACGTAACAGGCATGAACAGATCAAAACATGGCTCAAGAAGAACTCAGAGCCCCAGAGCCAATAAATCTAAGTGAACAAGAAATTTCCAACCTATCAGAGGCACAGTTCAAAACACTGGTAATCAGGATGCTCACAGAACTGGTTGATTTTAGCCACAAATTAGAGGAACATATGAAGACTAAACTAATTGAAATGAGGGGAAATGCACAGGAAAGCAATAGTGATGGAAAGGAAACTGGGACTCAAATCAAGGGAGCAGACCAGAAGGAAGAAAAAAATGACCAAACAGAAAAGGATGAAGAAATAAGAATTCAAAAAAAAAAATGAGGAGAGGCTAAGAACCTCCAGGACATCTTTAAATGCTCCAACATCCAAATTATAGGGGTGCCAGAAGGGGAAGAGAAAGAGCAAGTGGAAACTTTATTTGAACAAATAATAAAAGAGAACTTCCCCAATCTGGCAAAGGCAATAGACTTCCAGGAAATTCAGGAAGCTCAGAGAGTCCCAAAGAAGTTGGACCCAACAAGAAACACATCAAGGCACATCATAATTCCATTAGCCAAGATTAAAATGAAGGAGAGAATCCTAGAAGCAGCAAGAGCTAAGGGGACAGTCACCTACAAAGGAGTCCCCATCAGACTGTCAGCAGATTTCTCAAAAGAGACCTTCCAGGCAAGAAAGGGCTGGAAAGAAGTATTCCAAGTCATGAAAGGCAAGGACCTACAACCAGGATTGCTCTATCCAGCAAAGCTTTCATTTAGAATGGAAGGGCAGATAAAGTGCTTCTCAGATAAAATCAAGTTCAAGGAGTTCATCATCACCAAGCCATTATTATATGAAATGTTAAAGGGACTCATCTAAGAAAAAGAAGAAGATAAAAAAGATAAACAATAAAAGGACAGCAAACTCACAGTTATTAACAACCACACCTAAAACAGAAGCAAACTAAGAGGACAGCTAGATCAGGAGCAGAACCATAGAAATGAATATCACATGAAGGGTTAGCAACAGGGGAGTAGGAGAAGAAGGGGGGAGAAGGTACAGAAAATAAGTAGCATAGACGGTAGGTAGAAAATAGATAGGGGGAGGGCAAGAATAGTAGGGGAAATATAGAATCTAAAGAACTTAAGACATATGGTCATAAACTAAAGAGGGGAATAGTGGGGGAGGTTTGTGCAGGGTGGAGGGGAATGAAGGGAGGGAAATAGAACAACTGTAATGGCATAATCAATAAAATATATTTTAAAAAATGCAATTGATACAACATAGACATTTAGAAAAATCATTAAAGGCAGGCCTGCTGGTTTTCTAAGGGAATGTGAAGGCGCCTGAACTGTACCGAGGATTTTCTTCATGGTAGGTGTGGTGATGGTATTTTACCTTCATGTCCATATTTTAATCCTCTCTGTTGACCACAGAGTAGGGCAGCAATTTGTCTTCATTTACATATTGGGAAAAAGGCTGAAAAAATGACTTGTGAAAAGTCATGCATTTGGAAAGTGGCCAGGCCAGAAGTCAAAGTCACATCTCCCTATCCCCAAGGCCTCAAAGGCCCAGCTGTGACCAATAGTTCATTCACACACACTCTGGTATATGAAAGGCAATAACTTGTCAGTAAAAAAGCACAACGCAGATGAAGCTATTTAGCAATGTTGTCGTTCACTTTTCCTGTATGTCTTTATCCAAAATATTTTTTAAATTTTATTTAGTTATTTTTCAAGTATAGTTTTTTGTCTATTTCTCCCATCCCAGCCTCTCCTGCCCCGTGCTCCCCACATCCCTTCCATTTCTACCCCCCTTAGTTCTCATCCCTGTGTCCTTCCTATTTGTTCCTACAAATCCCTCCCCTTTTTTTCCCCTTAACTTCCCTTCCCTCTCCTCTCTGGTCACTGTCCCCTTGTTCTCTATTTCAGTGTCTTTGGTATTTTTTCCTGCTTGCTTGTTTGTTTTATTGTTTAGCTTCCTGTTAAAGGTGAAATCATATGGTATTTGTCTTTCAGCACCTGGCCTATTTCACTCAGCATAATGCTTTCCAGTTCCATCCATGTTGTTACAAAGGGTAGTAGCTCCTTCTTTCTCTCTGCTGCATAGAATTCCATTGTGTATATGTACCACTAGATTTTTTGATCCACTCATTTACTGATGGGCACCTAGGTTGCTTCCAACTCTTGGCTATTGTAAATTGTGCTGCTATGAACATTGTGGTGCATAGGTTCTTTGATATTGATGTTTTGGGATTCTTAGGATATAATCCTAGCAGTGGAATTCTTGGGTCAAAAGGCAGGTCAATTTTTATTTTTCTGAGAAAATTCCATACTGTTTTCCATAATGGTTGTACCAGTCTGCAATCCCACCAACAGTGAACTAAGGAACCCTTTTCCCCACAACCTCTCCAACATTTGTTGTTTGTTGCTTTGTTTATGATGTCCATCATGACTGGTGTAAAGTGGTATCTCATTGTGGTTTTAATTTGCATCTCTCTGATAGCTAACGATACTGAGCATCTCTTCATGTGTCTTTGGATCTTCTGTGTGTCCTCCTTGGTGAAGTGTCTGTTCAAGTCTTTTTCCCATTTTTAATTGGGTTGGTTGTCTTCTTAGAGTGGAGCTGTGTAAGTTCTTTGTATATTTTGGAGATTAAACCTTTGTTTGAGGTATCATTGGCAAATATGTTTTCCCATACAGTTGGTTGTCTTGCTAATTTAATACTGTTTTCTTTAGCCATGCAGAAGCTTTTTATTTTCATGAGATCCCATTTGTTTATTCTTTCCTTTATATTCCTTGCTCTAGGGGACATATCAGTAAAAATGTTGCTGCATGAAATATATGAGATTTTCTTCCCCATGTTCTCCTCTAGGACTGTAATGGTGTCACGGCTTATATTTAAGTCTTTTATCCATCTTGAATTTATTTTGGTACATGGTGTAAGTTGGTGCTCAAGTTTCATATTTTTGCACGTAGCTGTCCAGTCCTCCCAGCACCATTTTTTGAAGAGGCTATCTTTATTCCATTTTATGTTACTGCCCCCTTTGTCGAATATTAATTGACTATAGAGAGTTGGATTTATTTCTGGGCTCTCCATTCTAACCCATTGGTCTATGTGCCTGTTTTTATGCCAGTACCAGGCTGTTTTGATTACAGTGGCCTTGTAATACAGTTTGATATCGGGTATTGTGATCCCTCCTACTTTGTTCTTCTTTCTCAAAATAGCAGCTCCTACTCGGGGTCGTTTATGGTTCCATATAAATTTTTGAAGTGTTTGTTCTATGTCTGTGAAATATGCCATTGGTACTTTAATAGGCATTGCATTGAATCTGTATATTGCTTTGGGTAGTATGGACATTTTGATGATGTTAATTCTTCCAATCCATGAACAAGGTATATGTTTCCATTTGTTTGTGTCTTCCCTGATTTCTTTGTTCAGTGCTGTGTAGTTTTCTGCATACAGGTCTTTTACCTCCTTGGTTAGGTTTAATCCCAGATATTTTATTTTTGTTTTTGCTATATCGAATGGGATTTTTTCCTTGATTTCTGCTTCTGCTGATTCATTGTTGGTATACAAAAATGCCTTTGATTTCTAGATATTGACTTTGTAACCAGCTGTTTTGCCAAATTCATTAATTAGTTTGAGCAGTTTTTGGATAGAGTCTATAGGATTTTCCATGTACACTATCATATCATCTCCAAACGGTGATAGTTTTGCTTCCTCCTTTCCTATTTGGATGCCTTTTATTTCCTTTTCTTGCCTGATCGCTGTGGCTAAAACTTCCAATACTATTATGAATAGAAGTGGTGAAAGTGGACATCCTTGTCTTGTTCCTGATCTTAGTGGAAAAGCTTTTAGTTTTTGCCCATTGAGTATGATGTTGGCTGTAGGTCTCTCATATATGGCCTTTATTATATTGAGGAATGCTCCCTCTATTCCCACTTTGCTGAGCGTTTTTATCTTAAATGGGTGTTGTACCTTATCAAAAGCTTTTTCCGCATCTATTGATATGATCATGTGATTTTTGTCTTTGCTTTTGTTTATGTGATGTATTACATTTACTGATTTGTGAATATTGAACCATCCTTGCGTCCCTGGGATGAATCCTACTTGGTTATGGTGTATGATCTTGTTGATACATTGTTAGATGGGATTTGCCAATATTTTTTTGAGTATTCTAGCATCTATTTCATCAGTGATATTGGCCTGAAGTTTTTTTTTCTTTGTTGTGTGTCTATCTGGTTTTGGAATTAAGATGATTCTGGCTTCATAAAAAGAGTTTGGGAGTTTTCCATCCTTCTGGATTTTTTGGAATAGTCTGTGTAGAATAGGGGTTAGCTCTTCCTTAAATGCTTTGTAGAATTCTCCTGTGAGACCACCTGGTCCAGGGCTTTTGTGTGATGGGAGTTTTTTGATTACTGCTTCAATTTCTTTTGCTGTTATTTGTGTATTTATATTTTCTGCTTCATTTTCATTGAGTTTTGGAAGATTGTATTTTTCTAGAAATGTGTCCATTTCCCCTAGGTTTTCAAATTTCTTGGCATACAGTTCTTCATAGTAATTTCTTACAATCCCTTCTATTTCTGTGGTATCAGTTGTAATCTCTCCTCTTTCATTTCTGATTGTGTTTATTTGTGTCCTCTCTCTTCTTTTCTTGATGAGCCTACTTAAAGGCTTGTCTATTTTGTTTATCTTCTCAAAGAACCAACTCCTGGATTCATTGATCATTAGAATTGTGCTTTTAGTTTCTATGTCATTTAATTCTGCTCTAATCTTGGTTATTTCCTTCCTTCTGCTTGCTCTGGGCTGTCTTTGTTGTTGTTCCTCGAGTTCTTGCAGGTGTAGGGTTAGGTTGTTTGAAATGTTTCTATCTTCTTTAGGTAGACCTGTATTGCTATAAATTTCCCTCTCAGGACTGCCTTCACTGTGTCCCATAAGTTCTGGGTTGTTGTGAGATCATTTTCATTTGTTTCCAGAAACATTTTGATTTCTTTCCTAAGTTCATTCTTGACCCATTGGTTGTTTAATAGCATACCATTCAGTCTCCATGATTTTGGGTGCTTTGGGTTTTTTCCTTTGGGGGTGGTTTCCAATTTCAGTCCCTTGTGGTCAGAGAAGATGCTTGGTATGATTTCGATTTTCTTGAATTTTTTTGAGGCTCGTTTTGTGTCCTATCATGTGGTCTATCTTTGAAAATGTTCCATGTGCACTTGAAAAAGAATGTGTATTTTGATATTTTGGGATGAAGGGCTCTGTATATATCAGTTAGGTCCATTTCATCAAGATGTTGTTTAATGCTGCAATATCCTTGTTGATATTTTTTTGGAAGATCTGTCCATTTTTGATAGTGGGGTGTTAAAATCCCCCATTATAATTGTGTTGCTGTCTATATCTTTCTTGAAGTCCTCTAAGATTTTCTTGATATATTTGGGTGCCCCTATGTTTGGTGCATATATGTTTACAATGTTAATGTCTTCTTGGTGGCTTCTTCCCTTGAGTATAATGAAGTGACCTTCTGGGTCTCTATTTATGGCCCTTTTTTTGAAGTGTATTTTGTCTGATATGAGAATTGCTACCCCAGCTTTTTTTCTTGTCCATTTTCTCAGAAATCTTGTTTCCAGCTTTTCACTTTTAGTTTGTGATGGTTTTGTCCTGAGGTGGGTCTCTTGTAGGCAGCATATGTGTGGGTCATGCTTTCTTATCCATTCAGCTATTCTGTGTCTTTTGATTGGAGCATTTAATCCATTTACGTTTAACGTTATTATTGATAGGTACTTATTTATTGCCATTTTTGTACCTGTGTTCCTCTCTGTCTCTTTCTTTTTCTCCCTTTTCTTAAAGCAGTCCTTTTAGTATTTCTTGTACGGCTGGTTTGGTGGAGGTGTATTGTTTTAGATTTCTTTTATCTTGGAAGCTCTTTATTTGGCCTTCTATCTTGATTGAGAGCCTTGCTGGGTAAAGTAGCCTTGGTTATAGGCCTCTGGTTCTCATTACTTGGAATATTTCTTGCCATTCTCTTCTTGCTTAGAGTGCTTCCATTGAGAAGTGAGTAGCTAACCTTATTTGGGCTCCCTTGTATGTTACTTCCTTTTTCTCCCTTGCTGCCTTTCAGATTCTCTTTGTCTTGAAATTTTGCCATTTTAATGATGATGTGTCTTGAAGTGGGCCTCTTTGGGTTCCTCTTCAGTGGGACTCTCTGTGATTCCTGGATTTGCGTGAGTTTTTCTCTCATCAACTTAGGGTAATTTTCCATCATTACTCTTTCAAATAGGTATTCTATCCCTTGTTCTTCTTCTTCTTCTGGTATTCCTGATATTATTCTGGTTATTCAGATATTATTACGTTTCATATTGTCTTGCATTTCTCTTAATCCCTCTTCATTCTTTCTGAACCTCTTTTCCTTCTCTTGCTCTTTCTGGGAGTTTCTTTTTTACTTTGTTCTCCAACTCACAGATTCAATCTTTTGCTTCATTAATCCTGCTTTTTTTTCCTTCTACTGTATTCTTCAGCTCTTAAATTGTATTCTTTATTTCCTCTTGTCCCTTGCCGATGTTTTCTATTTCCTTTTTCATGTTGATGTAGTTTGCAGAGAGATCATTGTAGTTTCCCTGTAGTTTCTGATAGCTCATTGTGAGCTCTTTTAACTTCGTAATAACCAGTGCTTTGAATTCACTATCTGATAGTTGATTAGCCTCTATTTCATCTAACATTCTTTCTGAAGTTTTTGCTTTTTTTTTTTCATTTAGGGATTGTTTCTTTGTCTCCCCATTGTTTGAGACTCTTCTTGGTAGTCTCAGCTTCTAAAATTGATCTCTTCTGACACCCTGGGTTTATGGTGTGAACTTCTGTGGTATGATCCTTGTGAAGTTCAGTGCTGCAGACTCCTTCAAGTATCTTGGTGTTCTCCATCTCCACTTACTCTCACACTGGTCCTCGAGCTGGTTCCTACCACTGCTGAGTGTCCTGGCTCCAGTAGCCAACTCCTCCAGCGCCCAGGCCCGTTACTACAGCAGCAGCACAGGGGCCGAGAGTGTCCCAGGTCCCATAGCTGACTCCTCTGTCACCCAGGCTCGTCACAGGGGTTTGGAGTGTCTGGCTCCCGTAGCTGACTCCCCGATGTCTAGTCCCATCTCTGTGGGGGTGGCACAGGGGCATCCAGTGTCCCAGCTCCTGTAACTGACTCTTCTGTTGCCCAGGCCCATAACTATTGCAGCGGCACAGGGGCCGAGAATGTCGCAGCTCCAGTACCTGACTCCTCTGTCGCCTAGGACCATCACAGGGGCTTGGAGTGTCTGGCTCCCGTACCTGAGTCCCTGGCTCCCAGGACTGTTGCTATGGTGGTGGCACAGGGGCCGCGTGTGTCCCAGCTCCCGTGGCTGTCTCTGCCACTGTCTCGTGTTTCAGCGTCGTTCGCAATCTCTGGTCTTTTAATTTCATAAATGCTGGGTAACTGATGGTTTATTGTGCTGTTTCTCTATAGATCTGCCAGTAGTTTCACCCATGAGTACAGGAGCTAGAATCCGCTCCATCCTACTCCGTTGCCATCTTCCCAGCATCTCTTTATCCAAAATATTTTATCTCCCCTGTAATTTTGGTCGCTCAAGACATGTCTTTTCAAAATACTGTGAATTTGCTTTTGTTGTTAAAATTTGGTGTTAAATATATACTTAGTAAATCTTGAAAGTGACTTGCTATTAGACTTAGGCCTTTAAAAGTATGTTTGCCTAAGACACAACTTGATATGTTATTTTAAGTTAGACAAAAAACAATAGAAGCCCTCAAATTCATAAATCAAAGAATACTCCCAGTGGAAATGATCACACAAACACTCAATTTAAATCTCATTTATCAACCAAAACCAATTGTAATGTTTGCTTTTATTTATTAATTTATTGTTGGTATAGCAAGTTACATTGTTTTGGAAACAAATCAAGTGATATTCTTTCTAGATTCATTTTTGTATTATGACCTCTCAGGGTTCTATGGTCACTTTCCCACTGACAGGGTCCATGTGTCAAAGGTAACCAGTGTGCAGGACTTTACATATTGTAATCATGGCTTCCAAAGCTGGCTTTGGTTCCTATTTGTGCAGATAAATCCCCTGACGCTGGAGCAGTGAATCGTTCACTGTTATCATGAACATGGAGCTATAAATCAGAACACTGCCTTTCTCTCAGTGAAACAAAATTGCTATTATTTTATTCAATGCTTTTGAAATAAAAACTTAAAGTTGAATGAATGTCGATGACACTTGCACCATCAACTTATTTTATATTTCAGGACTTATAAATTTCTCTGTGCAAAAACAACAGGCAGGTTTGGTTGCCTAACCTGACATCCATTACCAAATCCATTTCTCTTGACCATCTCTAACACAGAATCTGAAAAAGCTAAAAAGGCATCCTCCCAGCCTGTGTCGGAGGCCATGTGATATGATTTTGTTAAGGAAATAGAGGTGAAGGTCTTGTGAGAGTAGAAGAATGGCCTTTGAGAAAAAATTTCCTTTTCTGATGAAAGGGATTGTCATTGCTTGCATGATCTCTTTGGCCTCCTCCTCTCCTTTCCTGAATTGAATGTAAGTGTGAATGCTGGATCATGGCAGCTATTCTGATGCTGTGAGAATGACAAAGCAACATGCTGAGCATAGTGGAGTAAAAACAAAGCACTTTGCTCTTTGTGAATATCACTGGGCCACAGAACCAAGGCCACGAGCTGCCCCATACCCAGGCCTCTCGTTCCATAAGGCAAAACAAAGTCACTATTTGCTTAAGCCACTTCCAGTTGGATCTGTTACTTGCTATATACTTTAAGTAACAGTAGTGATAATAATAATATTAACACTAATAATAAATTAATGCATATAGTGTTTGCTAGCTATATGACAGACAAGGGTTCAAGGACTTTACACTTACTGACCTTTCTAATTTTCTTAATTCTATAGAGCAGTTATTAGTGTTATTATCATGCCTGTTTTACCTCTGAAGAAGCAAAGGTTAAATGCACTCAAGTTCACAGGGTTAGCATTTGACAATGACATATGTTTACCCCAAGCAAAGGGACCAGGACAGGCAGCAAAGACAGAATGGGGGCTTGTTATCATAATTATGAGAGAGCCACTCATTTTCCCAGGGTGTCGGGCATGGTGTGAATAGGGATAATCAGTCAAGACAATGGCTGCAAAAGGAGACAGATCTTGCTTTAAATCTAAGCTCTATCACTTATTATGTGTCTGATTTGGGGTAATATATTAAAAATCTCCAAGTCTCAGTTTGCACATAGGCTGAGTATGTAACTTTTTTGCATTGTCTCTTAAATCTTTTAAATTTCTTTTTAAATTTCAGTTGACACACAGTATTATATTAGTCTCAGGTGTACAACATACTGGTTAGACATTATATAACTTGCTAAATGATAACCTGAATAAGTCTATTACCCATCTGCTGAGTGTAACTTTTAAAATTTAGAATAGAGAAAATATGAAAATATCCTATAGCCGTAAACCAATGTTTATGTGTCAAAGTAGCTCACTATCATTACCTTCATTCTCATCATCACAGCTAACATTTTATTGAGCAATAACTATGAGTCAGGTGCAGGGTTACATATTTTATATGTAAAATGTCACTTGAACCTCAGATCACCCCTAAGAAATAGGCAGTTATTTTTCCCTTTTGAAAAATGGGGAAAGTTGCAATCACCTCACCACTAAGAAGGATAGCCAGGGTTCAGATCCAGACTCCAACATTCAGTTTCTGATCCCTGTGCCTTTCAGTCCCCAGGAACCACTAGAAACATGAATAACAGCAAAACTTCCTATTCCCTGAGGGAGTCTATGGAGGGAGCCTGATAAGGAAAAAGTACTTTCAGCACCATGATAGAGAAGTGTACCATTTTTTCGTCCAATTTGTGCCCTGTTCTTATATTTTTCCAATAAGACATTGTAATTAGGATTGCATTGTGTTTGTGTGAGTGTGTGTGTGAGAAAGAGAGAGAGCAAGCTTTTTCCTATTGTTGCCTCTAATAGTATGCTGTTCAATGGTCTTCCTAGATCACATTTGTTGTAGGTTACTGTCTCCTACTTTTTAGACAAGACAAGAATGAAGAGGAACAGGCAGGCTGGTGTGAGGAGGAGGGGGTGAAGTCTTATTCTGCAGCTGAGTCTCTCTCCATCCTTTGAGCTCTGGAGTCACACTGATTGTGTCCTTGAAGAAAACAAAGAAGGAACTAAATCCATTAATATTGAGGATTTTACTAGGGACATATGCTCCCCTTTCTAGAGACTCTGGAATGATATTGTTCAAGTGATTTAAATTCCCTGAAAGACCATTCAACTGTGTTACTGATATTTTAAAACTAATAAGCTGATTCTGAAGGGCAATGGAAAGAAAAAAATACATTTGAAGTCTTCCTGGATCCCAGTCCCAACTCCTTCAGTTGAAAGTGACAACTGTCATGTATATCTTCATATCTTCACATATTTCAACTATGTGGTTCAGTGACATAATAGCAGGTAATACTTGCAAAATTTAACAATTATTTTAAAAATTGCTTGGCAGTTTGGAACAATTTTGATAAAGTGATCACTATGCCCAGGAAAATTATTAACAAGAGAGTGTGGAACAATTAGTCTTTGCACAGCAATTTGAGAACATATGGTGATACATTCAACCAAAAGGCCACATTCAAGGTTGAAACAGCCCTTGTGCAAAGGGATCAGGTAGTAACTTATGGCACTGATTGCATAAAGTGTAGCTCTAAGCTTCCTTTTCTGGCTCACTGTTTTATAGGTCCAAACTGACTAAGTAATAAAGAAAGCTGGGTATGTGCTTAAGACTTACTAGGCAAATTGTCCGTCTCTTGGTCATTGATTTACTCCTTTTTTCAATTCCTTTTCTATGACCTTATCTTATAGCAGGTAACATGTAGTGACTTAGTGGTACACCCTACTTACAGGAGTTGAAATCAATCCAATTCATTCATTCCTAAAGGAATAATAGCATCCATTTGGGTCATTACAGCCTTCTAGTGTTGAAAATAATGGTTGGTTTGTGTGGATCTTTTAAAACTGTTGTTAAAGAAAAGAATTGTCATAGAACTGTGCTGCTTTATAAATACATGTCTCATAATTTCATTATAAACCTAGACTTAAAGAAATCCACCAGCAGAGGTATAATTACACAACCACCACTGTGCAAACCAAGGAATGTCAAAACTAACTATAACACATAGACCTTAACCACAAGAATCTCACAGCTTAATTATCTAGAAATATTTCTGTTATCATGTTTGGATTTTGGAAATTTTTTGAAATACTTTCAGCTTTAATAGATGAAATATATTGAAAATAATTTTATTGTTCTTGGATAAGTGACCTTGAACTGACTTATGTTTATTATTCCTATTTGATCATTTATTAATTCATAAACCAACAAATATTCATTGAGCATCAACTGTTTTTCAGGCATTATAATAGAGACAAGAGCTGAAATAGTGAATGAATTATATACAGCTGCTGCTCTCCTTGTAGCTTACAGTTCTAGTGAGTAACTCACCATATATGAAGAGCACATTAATGAGACTATAGGAAGCCATGAAATCTTGCAGGAGAGACATCAAATTCAAATTTGGATGATTAGGGAAGGCTTTCTGAGAGATGCCTGATATGAGACCAGAATCAGTTATGCAGAGCAAGAGGCATGGAAGAATGTTTTTGACAGAGAGAACAATAACAATCTCAGGAGGTGAAAGCAACAAAAGAGAGAGAGTGTAGTATGAATGGATGTTTGATTTCCCAATGGGCATAAGAATGGAGAAGGCTAAGGGAGCATGGGACCAGAGCATATAGGACCTTATAAAGAAGACCCTACATGTAAAGAAGTATAGACAGTACCCTAAAATAACATAAAATCCTTTCAAGTATTTTAAGCAGAAGAGTGACACAAATGAATTTGTGTTTATCATTTTTGCTGCAGATTTGCAAGGGTGAGGATTTAAGGGGAAGTATGGATGTAGCACAGACAATACCTAAGAATGCTGATTACTTAAAAAATTGATTTCTGCTTCTTTTTATGGTTCCATGTTTCCTTACTTCTTCACCTCAATCTAAAATATAGTGCCATAGGCTCACACTTCCTCTTGGGAGCATGCCCACATGCTTCCTTCCTCTCAGGCATTCACCTCCCAAATTCTAAAGGTCTCCATGAGACTTGCAACCAGGGGAGCAATGGGAGTGCAGCTCATCCCAGGTTAACCCCCTCAACCTGTCTCCAAGGCTCCTTTCCAGAGAGCTAACAGCAGCCATGCTTAGGCTCACTTCTTTCCCAAATGTTCTTAGAGAGCCAAAGCAGTCTCTGCCAGACTCTATATTGTTGCTGCCTCTTCTATCCTAAGCCCTTCCTTATTTTACATATAAAATATGTAATTTTATATATTTTACATAATTAAATAGAAAGCTGTCCCCAGCTTTAATGAACATACTCTCAAAATCAAAATTAGTTAACTAATTAATTAAGAATAGAGTGACATATTCATTTAAGGAAGATGAGACTTACTCTTTGTTATTTAGAATGAAAACCTATAAGCATGTGAAAGGAAAAAAAGATTTCACTTCAGTCTTAATAAACAATGATCTAACAATTCTAACCTCAAGAATAGAAGAGACAGTCTACAGAAGTCAGTCCCTATTCTTGGAAATATACTTGCAGTGGTAAGATGACCACTACTAAAAGGATGTATTGCTAGGAAGTTAGATGAAATGACCCCTCAAGTTTCTTCTGGTTCTTGGCTTATTTTAAAGTTCTGTTTACTTAAATTTTGGTTAACCAAGGTTCTAATACAATTTCAGGTTGCTGTGATGTCTCAAATTTTTTAAACATTTCTACTCTTTCTTTCTAGGCATAGAGGGTAAGTTATTTCAGATGTGAAGTCTCTGTATTTTATATTATAGGACATGCAACCAAATGAGTTAGGAAATGAATTGTTTGTGTGCTGCTCTGAATTTTTATAGACTCTAATGCCTACCATAAGGATTATTTTCTTGGGTGCAGGTTACATATGTTGAAATTGAATTATACATTTGAATTGGGTTACATATGTTGAAATTTCTGCTTCATTTTCAAAACATCCTGGAGAAATAAAATGACCAACATTACTCAAAGACATAGTCCAGGATATAACATTTTCATGGAGGCCTTATTATACACATTTGAGTGCAGTGCTGTTTATGCAGTTAGCTACATATGCAACCGAGATACTCTCTTCTCTTCTTCCATTTCTCTAAATGCATTCACATATGGATAAATGAGCAAATATATTGGATATTCATGGTTGATATAACAGACAATTTTGCAAGATCTTCCATAACCTAATAGGGAGACATAAGGAACAAAAGTTTAGCAGTCTCCGAATTGCCAGTGGTATTTAGAGTTTTTGTTTTGTTTTGTTAATCTTGTGCCTTTTCAGTAATTTCAAATTCACCATACATACTGGAGGTGCGACTTCCCCTAAATCAGATTCAAAGTAAGGTGAATTAGGGTAACTTTATTTCTAGCAATATCATACTACATAATTTTAATTAAAAAGTATTTATATCTTTAAGATGTATTTAGCATATTTTTCAATGAATTGCTTCCTTTGGGGCTTGAGAACAATAAATTCAGAGGTTATTAACCAATTTGAGAAATATTTCAGGATAAGATTTCTAGAATCAAGTACACGGTTATCTGTGCTCCCTGTAACTCATTCTAATGTTGAGACTTGGGGTGAGTTAACTCACATATGATGCTCATAACACCAAATGATTTTATTATATGTTTTATTCTGGAGAAAGTTTTTGATTGGTAAGTGATCTTTTGTGTATAAGGAATCTGTTCTGCTTCGGTTGTTAGGAAATGTCTGGGAGGATGAGCATATGAGAGAAGTTATAATTTAAAAACATGTAAACATAATTGCCAAGACTGCCCCCATCACTTGCTGGTATTCTGCTCTCAGGCCACTACTAGTGAATATAACAAGGATAATTGGACTTTCTTGGGTACTTGGAGTTAATTATTTGGATATTTCTTACCTATGCCTTTCTTTATATAGATAAAACATGAGTTAGACAAAAGCATATGGAGAAAAAGTGAATCTAGCATTATTCCTCTATTGTCTCTATCTCTTATTCCAAAAGAGGGAGGTAAGATCATATAAACACTTTGTGGTGGTGATTTTCTACTCTTAATAGTCCAGCTGAGGTTATGGGAAATGTCCAAAAAGAGATTTATACCAGTTGTGCTTAAGAAGATCACCCTACTAAACCCACTTTTAAACTCAGAGAAGGGGGGGGGGATTATATTGACTAGTGGAAGGAAAGTTCCTTGGTTTTAACTGAAAAAATTCTGTTTTACTCAAGATCTCATCTCCCCCATGCATCCTATGAGACTCAAGGGAATCTGAACTCAGGATCCAAGATCTAGGCTTACCTGGTCTTGTAGCAGTGACCTCCCTTGACAGTGATTGACTCCTTAATGGGAATTCACAGGATTTGGGGAGATTCATATTAAGATTTTCTTTCTTTTTTTCTAGGAGATCATTTATGAATGGCTTTCTATTTGTACTGGCCTGGATAGGTTTGGGCTATCAGTAAGGTTACATTAGTAAAGGTTTTTATACTTTTCACATTAATTTCTATCACAAGTATTTGCTCCCCAGGATGTGGGCTGGTGGAGCAGCAACTATCCATGATGTTTTCATCACTGCAGCAGAGCCCATGACCAAAAGTAACTTATATAGCTCCCAGTCACATTTTGTGATCAAAATTGAGTTATGTGACCACATCTAACATCAAGAAAGTAAGAATAGGCAAATCTGCTTGGGCCAAAGAAGAAACCACAAGTATTTGTGGACCAGTTGTAAGGAATGGCACACTTTCCTTCTGGGCATCATCCTTTGTCTTGCTAATGGACAGAAGAAGGCATTGCCAGAGCCAATTTTGAAGTGGTCAGTTTACACAGGTTTGAAACCATTCTTGGCTGAGTTTTCAATTATTTACAAGCAAAATCACCTAACTGATTCATAGTTATTATTAGATGCTTTTGCCGTTGATATCATCTGCCGGGTCTCATTCTAAAAAGAGGGATACAATTGTTTATTATTCAGGCCAAGTCCTCCCTTTGAGATTTACACTGGAAACTCAAGGTGGCAGAAAGTAAACTGAAGCTCTACACACAGGTAGTGAGAACCACTCAGTTATGCTTCACAAGAGCACTTTTTCCTTTGTATTGCATAGAAATCCATAGAAATTAGAAAATAAGAACTTGCTAGATCTAACCGTAGAAATTGCAGAAATTTCCTGGCTTTGGACTTTGGAATGATTGACAGTTGGACATTGGGGACCTGACTATCTCATCAAACTCTACCATCTCTGAATGTTACAGAGAAGGAACAACATTTTAGTGGCAGCTTGGGCAATATTGTAAGCTCTACCTAGGGTATATTTTTGATCCATCCTGAATGATGTCTTACAACTCAAAAGGTCAAATAAAATCTGAATTAGAGGCTGTTTTTTCTTTTTTTTATTTTAAGGGCACAGCAACTCAAAATAATAGTCCCCTCTTATCTGTGAGGGATACCTTCCAAGACTGCCAGTGAATGCTTAAAACCTTGGGTACTTTTTTTTTCTATACATATATACCTACAATAAACTTTAATTTATAAATTAGGCTCAGCAAGAGATTAACATAATAACTAATAATAAAGTAGAACAATTATAATAATAATATACTATTATGAAAGTTAGATGAATGTGGTCTCTCCCTCACAAAATGTCTTACTGTGCTGTACTCACCCTTCTTGTGAAGATGTGAGCTGACTCAATGCCTATGTGATTATACCACATGAGACTTTATTAAGTGAAATAAAGGTGACTTAAATACGAGCATTGATATACCACAACAGCTGATCTGATAACTGAGACAGCTACTAAGTGACTGGGTGGGGAGCACATACAATGTGGACACACTGGACAAAGGATGATTCAGGTCATGGGTGGGAGGGACAGGATGATGGAAGATTTCTTCATGCTACTTGGAATGGTGTGTAGTTGAAAATAATAAAAATTTATTTCTGGAATTTCCTGTGAATATATTCTCAGACCATGGTTGACTATGAGTAATCAAAACCATAGATAAGGGGAGAATACGTCCTGGAGTTTTGGAGGGAGTAAGAAGAGAGTGAGTCAGGGAGTATATCTGAATGGGGAACCCATGAATCCCTTGTCTTTTCCACCATGCCATTCTCTATAGATTCTTGTTTTCCTTGATCCACTTTATCAGTACAATCCTGCCCTGAACTTAGCCTGAAGATATCAGTCAGCACACTCAGAAAAAGAAATTACTAATCCATCTATAGAAAGCCTGACTAGAACTGGACTTACCAGAAGTGAGATCCATTCATTCTCTTTATCTGTTTTCTCCATTATGAGTCTGGTTATTTTGGCCATTTGAAATTAAAATATTCTTAACAGTGACTTCTAAAATCACCTCACTGTTGTACAGATGTCACAACTGCTGTGAAGCCGAGGCATAACATCATAATGCAGTGTTTAGACCTGTAGTAGGCTACTCAACCTACCACTGGTAGCGAAGTTCTCTGTGCCAACGTTTTTAATATCAGCTTGTCCATCTAGGTTCACAGCATTCACAAGACATCACTAAGCATTCTCTAATGCCACTCCATCAAATTAAAAAGGGTTCTGTGCCTTTTCTAACTTTCATATAATTAGCTGATGCTCTATTTTATCATGGTAATTTTCATACTTTAAGTAATTTTTCTGTTTACATATCTCAGTCTCCCAAATAGTGAGAGCTTCTTGAAGGTGTAGAATATGGTAGGTGTATTTCAATTGATTTGTACAATATTAATGTAAAAGAAATTTAAAGTGATATGTAAGTGTGAATATATGACACATAGTAGAAGTCCAAAGCATAGTGATATACCTAAAGAGAAGGAAACAGAAAAAACATAAACTATTGCCAGAAATGAGGCTTAAAGTGAAAACTATGTGATTTATTCTAAGAATATCTAATGGGTTTCTTCCTTTGTTCTGCCTCTCATCATTGAGTTATCTGAGGAGCTATGTTGGGAAGGATTCTGAGTCCACATTTCATGGGCAGCAGTGCTATGTCTGAACAGTGGTGTCTGCAACGGAAACACCACTGGTTTCTGAGACAGAAAGGGTGATTTGTCCACAATTTGAACTCAGGATCTATGTACTTGTTTATGGGTGAATGGAAAATTTGGATCTAAACTTTTGACAAAAGAGAGAAAAGTGATCCGTTACACAAAAGGCAGGCTCCAAAATATTAAAAGATACATATTGTTTAGGGGGAAGCACATTTTTTCTTGGAAGTCAATGACGTGGAATCTTCCCTGCCAATCATTGTAAAGTGGCCACTGCAGTATAATGAACATCATATCTGAAAACATTCTAAAGGGGCATGTAATAAGATTTATCACCATTGTTATATCTCATATTATTGTTATGCCTCACACTGATCCTGAGTAAAAGTAGAGGGAATTATATCTAGTGCAACTAATCAAAATAACCCTGGTAGATTAAAAAATAATGGAAGAATCAACAAATTGAATGTACTTCAAGTAGCCTTATATGAAAATTTCTTAGAATATAGTCTTTAATACATAAGCTTAATGTTTTAATACTATAAGCTTAATATTGTATTTAGTGATAAGAGAACACGTACCTAAAGTATAGCTATCCTATGTGGCTGGGTAATTATAGAAAATAATGTATAAAATAAAATTATAATAATACCTAACATTTATTGAACACTTATCTATACCATAAACTCTACTCAGCTCTCTACCTACATTATATCTTATTTAAATTTTACCAAAAATATTTTAATTATGTTTTTTTGGTTATTTTTTCAAAAGAGCAAATTGATGGTTGGGATGATTAAGAAATTTATACAGAGTCTCAGGTAGTAAGTGGGATGAGAACTGTAACATCAAACAGTCTGAGTCCAGGCTCCATAAACTTAGCATGAATGATTCTACCATAAATTAGTTTTAGCAGAAAATTGAATTGGGTGTATGGGTACCATTGTTTTGAAAAATATTAGTGCCTAATAAGTCAGAGGCATTTAAAAAGATAGTCCTTCAGCTTCATTGGAAGATAGGTCTCATTTCAGTTTCATCTCTATATTCCCAATACCCAGAACAAGGTAGCACTCAGAAACAGTGTTGGAATTACCTAAGAAGTAAGTAAATAAAGAAGCTAAAGATGGAAAAATTTTGAGACTCTTGTCCAGATAGACACATTGGTCTGCATATTTTTCAATCAACAAGACAGTAGTTCTATACAGTATCTGCCTAAGTTACAAGAGGTTTTCCTATAGAAGTTATATATTTGGTTCTGTTAGTTTCAAAACCATTTTCTAAACATGCTTACATTTTGCTTCAAATACTGCAGGTAAGGAAATCTACCTGTTCCTTCAGATTCTAAGGGGGTGAGTTGACAGAAGGAATTCTTATGTACATATGTGTCATACAAAGGGTATTTTTATGTCCAAATGTTAGTTATCTGATTTTTCTCTTCACTTAACATTGAGGCACACAAACCAGATCAATGCCAGTGTTAAATCAGACAGGTTTTTTTCCCACATGGTAATCTGGTGCCAGCAATTCAACCTGATCCAAAATGAGTGCATTTTTGTCTGACCACTAGGCCTCTAACCATAGAGTCTAGCAAAGATTCTAGAAACAGGGATGTTATATTTTATTTCAAATTAGCTTGCTAGTAAGAAATTACATACAGTTGAAGTCATTCAAAAGTTTAACAACTGGTGAAAAGTTGATTAAAGTGAAGACTCTTGATCTGTTAAGGTGACAATTGACTATCAGCTACTTGTCCCAATTCTATCCCTTATGCTATCTTCAGAGACAAAAATCCTTGTTTTCTTCAGTATGGGTTGGCCCAAGGTGATAGTTCTTATTTCCACATATTTGGCTTAAACTTCTGCATTAACATTTTAGTGGGTATTTAATGTTTACCTCTTTAATATTCATTTTCCCTTTCTCTCTTCCTAGCAGGACTCCAAATTCCCCAGCCATGCAGATGAGTAGAACTGATCTCACTTCCAGTTCCATGATTTGTGCCCAATTTTCTTAAGTCAATCAGCATCTGTTTTCTTCCTGGCCACAGCAATAGAACTCAGACATAAGCAAAAGACCAAAAGTAGGTTGATAAAAGTCAGTGAAACTCAATTAAAGCTGTTTAGTTAAACTATGAGAAAGCAGATTGTTTCTTCCCCAAGTAAGACATGGACAAGGAAGTGTGGTTCTGCTATGCTGAGAACTGTCTTGAGATGGTAGGGAAAGAGCCTCCCTCAGAATTAGTAAGGAGCTAATTCTGAGAACATGTTGCTGAGAAGTGTTGTGGTGCCCGGGGGGTGGGGGGAATGGGTGGGGTAAGTGAGAGAGAAAGAAAATCTGAGAAAGCAGGAAGTCTTGCTAAGAAAAGGAGACTAAAAGAAGAAAATAGGTCTGAAATCATATGATTTCATTCCTTGGTGAAGCTACATTGAAGCTAATTTAATCCTTACATATCAGCAGGGATTGACACCAGTCTCGAGCATGCACATATGGGTGTATGTCATATGTGTCTAGTCTGGGAACTTCAAGCTCAAAACCCTCCTTATGAGAGTTTTATTTTAAACTCTCATGTCTTGCATTGCAGTTGACTCAATACCATGAAGTTCTATTTCTGAGATACTAATGAATATTGATAAGGCTTCCAATGATTATTTGAAAAAACTAGGAAAAAAGGGGCAACACATTGCACAGCATTATGAAGATGGTAGTTGAAATTTTTTTTAAAGTCATTTTGGTTTCATATTAAAATACAAACTGTACTAAAGCTTATGTCCCATATTGAAAATGTGGTATATGTGCATTCAGCCAAGAGAAAGAAAAAATCCTGTCTTTTGTGACAACATGGATGAAACCAGAGGGCATTATGCTAAGTGAAATAAACCAGATGCAGAAAACGAATGTTGCTTTATCTCACTTATGTGGAATCCAAAATAATCAAACTCATGGAAGCAGAGAGTTGAATGGTGGAAAAATAGGAAGAGATTAGTTTTATTTGTGTTACTGCCTCTTCATGGATAAAACTACTGATCCATATATATAATTTACCACTGGTGTCTATTTTAGTCCCCATATTTCTAGATGTGGCTCATTTCAGACAGCGGGCTGGTATACAAAATATACAAACAATGAACCCCATCAGGCCATGGCCTTTATGTATTTTTATTTTTATTTTTTTGGCAATCTTTGCTTTGTCACTTAAGCAATAATTTGTGAAAATGAGATTGGAGTATATCTGATAAATTAAACTTATCTAGTTTCTTTTTTTTATGAGCAGATAAAGCCAAAGTGAATGCAAAATCCTGAGTGAATTCTGGTTATGGTGACCGACCCTCTTTCTCTCAGTCATACCTTTCTTTCAATGGCCTTTTCAAAGTGAGTGAATTTGTGTATTTGTGCAAATATAAGTAGTTCCATTTTATTCCTTTTCTGAGTAACTTTCTAAAGGGATAACAGAAGGAAGCCAATGAGACAGTTTTGAGTGATGGGAGTCAGAAATCCAGTTGTCACCAGGGCCAGTTTTCCTGTAATCTGGAGGGGAGAGTCCTGCCTTGCCTATTCCAAAACTCTGGGGGTTTGCCAGCAATCACTGATATGCCTTGGCTCAGAGTCAGCTGTTTGTGCTCTACCTCAATGATCATGTGGAATTCTTTCCCCATATGTCCCTGTGTTTTCACATGGCCATCTTCCATGTACAAGACCATTTTTGTATAAGAACATCAGTCATAGTGGATTAAGGGTCTACCCTGCTCCAATCACTTCATCTTAATTTAACCAATTACTTCCTCAAGGAGCCTATTTCCAAATTAGATCATATTTGGAGATCTTAGACATTAGGACTTGAGATATCTTTTTTGGGGGGGACACAATTCAACCCATAACACTTGTAGTAATGTGCTGTCATCTTCCAGACCACCCAGGTTCTGTGGGGCTATACTTGTGGATACCCTTGTGTACTATGATAGAAACCTACAAACCTGCAGATTCTTGAGATTGGGTTGGCACTAATTTTTGCTATCTAATGAGCTATCAAGATGTGATAATGTTTTTTATTTTGGCCAAAGATGGTTGTTTCAAGGCTTCTACTTGGCCTTCTCCACATGATGATAAGTCTTACCCCTCAAACCAAGGTCCCAATGTGGAGTTTGTACCACCTGCAAATTGTGTTAAATTCAATTATGTGTTCTGAGACCTGGGAGATGGTCATCAGGTATGTCTGCAGAACCAGCAGAGTCATCATAACCAAACCTTGGCCACAACTCCCCATTTCCTCTAGCATTTGGTGCAGTTCATGTTTTGGAATCTGGCCATTCTAATAGGATTGTAGTAATATTTCCACGTGGTTTTAATTTGCAATTCCCTAATGGTATATGATGCAGAGCAAGCATCTTTTGATATACTTACGTGTTATCTGTATATCTTCTTTAATGAGGTATCTAGGTCTTCTGCCTATTTTTAACCAGTTATTTAATTTCTTATTGTCGAGTTTTAGTTAAAAGTTCTTTGTATAGTTTGGATAGTCCTATATTAGATCTCTCATTTAAAAATGTCTTCTCCCTGTTTGTAGTTTGTCTTCTTATTACCTTGACATTGCCCCTCACAGAAGTTTTTAATTTTAATGAAGTCCAGCTTATCAGTTATTTCTTTCATGAATTATACTTATGGTATTACATATACAAAGTCACTATATCATCCAAGGTCATATAGATTTTCTTCAGTGTTATTCAATGGGTGTTTCAAGGTTTTCCATTTTATATGTAGGTCTATGATCCACTTTGAGTTAATTTTTCTGAAAACTATAAGATCTGTGTCTTTCTTTCCTTTCTCCCTTTCTTTTTTTCCTCCTTTCCTCTCCTTTTTTGCATGTGGATATTTTATTGTTCCAGCACCATTTGTTAAAGAGATAATCTTTGCTCCATTTTATTGCCTTTGCTCCTTTGTCAAAAATCAATTGATTATAGTAATGAGGGTATATTTATGGCCTCTCTATTCTGTTCCATTGATCTAATTTTTAATTCTTTTATCAATATCACATTGTCTTGATTGCTGTAGCTTTATAGTAAGACTGGAAGTTGAGTAGTGTCAGTCCTGTAATTTTGTCCTTATCTTGCAATATTGAGTCAATTATTTTGGGTCTTATGACTCTCTGTATAAATTTAGAATCAGTTTGACAATTTTCACAAAATAATTATATGATATTTTGGTAGGGATTGGACTGAATCTGTAGAGCAAGTTCAGAAGAACTGACATATTTGCAACATTGAGTTTTCCTATCTATAAACTCAGAATATCTCTCCATTTATTTACTTATTTCACCAGTTTTGTAGTTTTCCTCATATAGATCTTGTACATACTTTGTTAGATGTATTTAATTTTTTGGAAGGCAATGTAAATGGTATTTTTTATTTTTTATTTCATTTATTCAGTAATGAAATATAGAAAAGAGATTGACCTTTGTACATTCACTTGCTATTCTGCAACCTTACCACAATCACTTATTAGATTCAGGGTTTGGTTTGGTTTTTTGATTCTTTGGGTTTTCTACATAGATAATAATGTGATCTGTGAATAAAGACAGTTTTCTTTCTTTCCTTTCTAATGTATATACATTTGATTTCCTTTCCTTTTCTATACTCCTACTCAACATTGTACTCAACGTTATTAGTACAATGTTGAACAGGAGTATAGAGAGGAGATATCTTTGCCTTGTTCCTTATCTTAATGGAAATGTTTCCAGCTTCTCACTATTAAGTATGATGTTAGTTACAAGTTGAGAAAGTTCTCCTCTATTTCTAATTTTCTGAGAATTTTTGCATGAATGGATATTGAATATTATCAGTAATTTTTCTACATTTATTGATAGGTCAGATGATTTTTTTTCTTTAGCTTAGTGTTATGATGGATTACATAAATTGATTCTTGAATGTTGAGCCAGCCTTACATACCTGGAATACATCCCACTTGGATGTGATATTTAATTTCTTTTATATATTGACGGATTAAATTTGCTAATATTTTTTGAGTATTTTACATCTATATTTTAGGTGTGGGTCTGTTTTCTCTTCTTGCAATGTATTTGTCTGGCTTTGATATTAGAATAATGCTGGCTTCATGGAATTAGTGTTGGTAGGAGACTGTCCTGCGTGGCGTGAGTCCAGCTCCCACTTGGAGATGCATAGGACCCATACCCACAGACAGTTTCTCCCATGGGGAATCAGGCCTGCAATGTGCCTAGGCCACTTTGAGTCTTGTTTTTTGCTAAAAACTCCCTCACCTGGATTTGTGGCAAATGTTTACTGTAAAATAACTTCCTAAAATCTATGCCAAACCTTCTTAGGACCAGTGTAACTGGTCCAACCACTTTTCCCTTTCATTTGCAAATATCCCTCTTCTGTGATGTAATTAGTGGCATTGGCTCCTTTGTTGTCTGTGAAAGGTAACTACCTAAAAAGCAAACCTGTGCACAGTAAATGAGAACCATCATGTAATGTGCCAAGAAACCCAATAAAGGCCAGTCACGGCAAGGGCCATGGCTTTTGCTCTCCTTGAGAGAAAAGCCATGCTGTCCCTTTTCCTCCACCGGACTTGGTAGTCCGAGTGAATGTCTCATTTCATTCATAATGATGTGGGTACTGCAGGCCAGTGTCCACATCAGTGTTACTTCTGCTTCTATCCCTTTCCTGGACCCCCAAAAGAGATTGTAGAGAACTGATATAATTTATTAATGTTAGGTAGAATTCACCAGAGAACCTATCTGAGCCTGGTACTTCCAGGCTCAGATATATTATGAAATATTATTAATTTGAAATATTATTAATTATTTATTCAGCTTTTTTTAATAGATGTGGGCCTATTCAGATTATCTATGTCTTTCTGTGTGGGTTTTGGCAAATTGTATCTCTGAAGAAATTAGTCCACTTAATCTAAGTATCAAATTTATGACATAGGATTGTTTTGTTTCTGTTCTGTTCCTTCTGTCTTTCTTTGTTTTTCAATTTAGGAAGTTTCTATTGTTATATTTTCAAGCTCAGATTTTTTTCTCATCTGGGTACAGTTTTTTTCTCATCTGGGCTCATTAAAGAGCCCATCAAAGAGATTCTTCTTTTCTGATAATGTTTTAATCTCTAGCATTTCTTTGATTTTTTCTTAGAATCTATCTACTTACATTATCTTTCTGTTCTTGCACGTTGTCTACTTTTTCCTTTAAAGTCCTTAGCATGTTACAGAACAGACCCAGGGGTGAGGAGGGTGAATGATATACTATTACCAAATGGGCCCATCCTTGTTCTCTGGGGGCCCCCCTCTCTATACTATGTTCACCTTGCCCACCACCAGAAAAAGGCATCTTTCAATGCCAGAGATCGTTGAAAAGGAAAGGGATTAATTATTTAAAGAGTTGCACAGACTTAAAGTAATGACTTAATGTCTTCATTAAAAATACTAAAGTCCTTTAGAATACCCACAAATGCACAGTCCTTCCTTCTCCCCTTTGCCCAGTTTGGGTACTACATCTCAGGAAAAGAAGCAGAAGTCCATGGTTCAGGCAGCCCCTCGATTCCAGCACCATTAGCTGTGTCATCACCATGATCTCCAATCAATCCAAAATCATGTAGCACCTTCTCATGGCCCACCAGCAAGAATCCTTTCACCCCTTTTCTTCCAGGCAAAGTCTCTCCTGCTTCCATGTGGTGAAAAGGGCACACCCTAAAGCTGAAGGGTCCCAACTTTCGCCAAAGTCACGTGGTCCCCAAAAGCCCCCACATGGCTGCTAGCCTGGTTTTAAATCCCAGTGCCAATCTTCCTCTGCAGCACCATTTCCAACTCCTCCCACAATCAGTTACACCTACCAGCATTCTTCCAGCTTTACTGGGCTGCCACAGTAAGTCTAGGCAGGTGTGGCCCCAGAACTGTAACCCAGAGGATTTGCCTCCCAGTTGCACCAGGGGTTCAACTCCCATTCCCCTGGCTCAAAGCACGGCTACTTATCATATCTATGAAACCAATTAAAGGTTATAGATATGTTAAATGGCTGTTCTAGAGGTTATTTGCAAAACTGTTGCTATTTGAAACTCTCAATGGCCCTGCTCCATGCATCCCATCCCCCAGCTCAGATTTGTGGGGGTGAGAACATTATGGCATTATATAGGGCATTATATATATATATATATATATATATATATATATATATACTATATATATATATATATATATATATATATATATATATATATATATATATAGTTTTCTGGACACCCTGAGTTCTGGAACCCATTACAAATCTCCATTTGCTGCCCACCCCCGCCCCCCTGGCTGCACCCTGTTACAGGCATATTAATCAATTTTTTCTTGTTTTTCTTTGTTTTTTAATTGATTATGCCATTAAAGTTGCTCTATTCCCCTCCACCCTACCCCCCTGTCCCCACCATTAGCCAAGATTTAGTTTATGACCATAAACTTAAGATCTTCATTTCTATGTTTCCACTCCTGATCTAGCTGTCCTTTTAGTTTGCTTTTGTTTTAGGTGTGGTTGTTAATAACTGTGAGTTTGCTGTTCTTTCACTGTTCATGTTTTTTTTTTTAACTTCTTTTTCTTAGATAAGTCCCTTTAACATTTCATATAATAAGGGCTTGGTGATGATGAACTCCTTGAATTTGATCTTATCTGAGAAGCACTTTATCTGTCCTTCCATTCTAAATGAAAGTTTTGCTGGATAGAGCAATCTTGGTTGTAGGTCTTTGGATTTCATGACTTGGAATACCTCTTTCTAGCCCCTTCTTGCCTGGAAGGTCTCTTTTGAGAAATCCACTGACAGTCTGATGGGGACTCCTTTGTAGGTGACTGTCCCCTTAGCTCTTGCTGCTTCTAGGATTCTCTCCTTCATTTTAATTTTGGCTAATGTAATTATGATGTGCCTTGGTGTGTTTCTTGTTGGGTCCAACTTCTTTGGTACTCTCTGAGCTTCCTGGATTTCCTGGAAGTCTATTTCCTTTGCCAGATTGGGGAAATTCTCCTTTATTATTTGTTCAAATAAGTTTTCCACTGGTGGCTGTGCCTTTCCCCCTTCTGGTACCCCTATAATTCAGATGTTGGAGCATTTAAAGATGTCCTGGAGGTTTTTAAGACTCTCCTCATTTTTTTGAATTCTTGCTTCTTGACTCTTTTCTGTTTGGCCATTATTTGCTTTCTTCTGGTCCACTCCATTGATTTGAGTCCCAGTTTCCTTTCCATTACTATTGGTTTCCTGTGCAAGTTCCTTCATTTCAATTAGTTTAGCCTTCATATGTTCCTCTAATTTGTGGCTATAATCAACCCGATCTGTGAGCATCCTGATCACCAGTGTTTTAAACTATGCATCTGAGAGTTTTGCTATTTCTTCATTGCTTAGATTTATCGGCTCTGGGGCTTTGAGATCTCGAGCCATTTTTGGTTTGTTCGCTCCCTTTAAGTATAAGGAGCGGAGCCTTGGACTCCCAGGTTGCTGGATTATGACGTTGTATGTGGAGGCGGGGTCAGAGCAGTGCTGCCACTCACTGCTGGGGCCTGCTGGGTCCCATCTAACCACCTACTCCCTCGCTGGTCTATCTGCACATGAATGCGCAACCACAGTCAAATCTTGGCCCTGCTCCCTTGCTGGTTCCCCGCGGTCACTTGCTGGGTCGCTCACTAGGTCCACCCGTTGCAACCCTGCGCCTGGGGTTCTTGCGCCTGAGTCTGTCTGACCCAGTTTTCTTGTGCAACCCTGCTCCTCCACCTGCTGGTTTCGCCCTCTTACCGGTCAGGCTGAAGAATTTGTTGTTATCAGACTTCCGAAAAGTTCAATTTTCTGTGTTCTGGCTGTGTTTTCTGTTTCTAATATTTAGTTGTCTCTCAACTTGGTTGTGTGAGAAAGCAAGGCATCTCCACCTATGCCTCCATCTTGGTGGAAGTCCACCTTAATCAATTTTTAAATTCCTCATCTGGGCATTCCAACATCCCTGAAATATCTGCTTCTGATGATCATTCAGTAGCTTGTACTGTGTTTTTGTTTTGCATTTTTTTTTGTTGTTGAAAGGTGGTCGTGGTGCGCTAGATAAAAATAGGAATGTAATGGTAATGTGAGGGCTAAGGGGAAGTATTTTATGATCCTATGATTAGAGCTGTCTTTTGGTGAGCCTGGGACCCTAGATTGTGAACTTCACCAAAGCTTGTTTTTTTTGTTTGTTTGTTTGTTTTCTCTTTTTTAGGTGAAACAGGGCAGCTGGAGGAAACTGGAGTTGAATATTTCCATTCCCCCAGGTACATTGGGCTCTGATAAAATTGAAGATTAAGGTCTCACAGAACAGTTCCTCCTGTTCAGAAGAACAGAGTGCTTTGTTGTATTTTAAAATAGTTCCTTTTCCTTCCCTTTGTGGAAGCAGTGGGGAGGGGAGATTTTTCTCCAACCATTTCAGGACCTGGTAGTGCTCCCTGAGATAAAACTCACAGCAGTGGGCCTGGGTCAGCATTCCTATTCTGGGCAGTTAGCTGTTTCCAGGGGAGGGTGGTCGTCTGCTCTCCCTGGAACACAAAAGGTACAGGTGTCCCCAGGAGGTAATTTTCTATCAGTGCCCCAGGGGCCAGCTGTTTTCCCAGGAGGTAGGATGGGCCTTATCTGTAGTTTCTGAAGCAAAAGATTTAACTTACACATTACTTGCTAGACTTATAACTTCTTACCTTAAGCTAAAATTTTCCAAGTCTTGAGTCCTTTATCAGTTCCACAAAGGTTTCTGCCCCTGGTCTTCTGCTCTGGTTGTTTGTGATTCTCTTTATCTACCTGTCTCTTCAATTTTTAGGACAGTGATTTTCCTGTGACTTCACTTTTCTGACGGGTCTAAGAAAAGTCATTGATTTTTTAGAGTGTTTAGCTTTTTACTTCTTGTTTGCTCCTATTCATTTTCTTTTTTTTAATGTGTCTATTTTTTAAAATTATTTTTCAAGTACAGTTTTTTTGTCTATTTCTCCCATCCCAGCCCACCCTGCCCTGTGCTCCCCACTTTCCTCCCACCTCCACCCCCCTTAGTTATTGTCCCTGTGTCCTTTATACTTGTTCCTCTAAGTCCCTTCCCTTTTACCCCTTAAATTCCCTCCCCTCTTCCATCCTATTCATTTTCATGTGTCTTGCACTTGGCTCATTGTCTTGCAGACTGCAGGTACTTGATGAATCTCTGTTGAATGAGTCTACAAGGGAATGAATAAATGAATGCATAAGAGAACAATTACCTGTGAACCTTGACTTCCTTTGCTGCTGTGCAATTCATTGTAGCTCACAGCCTCTAGGGGACACACATGGATTCCTTGCATCCACAGTCTCCTTGACTGAATCACTGGCTGGGGAGATCCACTAACCCCCCAACATCATACTCTTCACAGTAACATTGATACAGGGTGCGGTCAATAGGGGAGCAGAAAAGGGGATTTGGAATGGGGTCCAGAACTCAGGGTGTACAGGAAATATTAGAAAGACATATAAGATGTCCTCACTCCTTCCCCCCAACAGGCATGAGTTGGGGGAAGGGACACATGGAGCAGGAACATGCAGAGCTGTTTTGTACAGTGACAGCTTTGCACCTAATCCATGGCATGGTCATTTAACATATCTATAATTTTTGGTGGGTCCCTTAGATATATTAAATAGCTGTGGCAATGCTCTGAGCCAGGGCGATGGAAAGGGATTCCCCCACAAGATGTAACTGTGGGTAGGTCCCCCAGGTGACAGTGCCTGCATGAGAGCTTGGAGAAGATTGGCTCCTTGAGATGGGGCCACACCTGGCCACACTCATGATGGCAGCCCAGTAAACTTGGAATAATACAGGAATGCTGGCAGGTATAATTGACTGTAGGAGGAGTTGGAAGTGGGGGTATAGAGGAAGACTGGCGCAGGGATTTAAACTCAGACACAGCAGCCACTGGAGGGAGAGCCACATGCTTCTGGCCAGAGTGGGAACCCCCACAGCTGGGTAGAGAGAATCACCATGCGGCTTTAGCAGAGAACCTCCACTCAGCTTTGGTAGAGTGGTGACACCGCCCTCACTGCAGCTTTGAAGAAGAGGAGAGATCCACATGGTTTGGCCAGAGTGAGGACCCCCGCAGCTCTGGTGGAGAGAAGAGGACCATGCGGTTTTGGCCAGAGTGTGGATTCCTGCAGCTTTGGTAAAAGAGGACAATGCTTTTGGGGGTGCTTCTTTTGGCCATGTGGCCTAGGAAGCAGGAGAGACTTTGCCTGGAAGAAGGGTCAAAGAATTCTTGCTGGTAGGCCATTACCACATGGCTGCCACATGGCTTTATTTTTTTTTTAATTTAATTATTTTTTCAAATACGGTTTTCTGTCTATTTATCCCACCCCAGCCCACACTGCCCCATGCTCCTCACCTCCCTCCCATTTCCACCCCCCTTAGTCATTGTCCCTGTGTCCTTTATACTTGTTCCTCTAACTCCCTCCTATTTTTTCCCCTTAAATTCCCTCCCCTCTCCCCTCTGGTCACTGTCCCCTTGTTCTCTATTTTAGTGTCTTTGCTTTTATTTTGCTTGCTTGTTTGTTTTGTTGTTTAGCTTCCTGTTAAAGGTGAGATCATATGGTATTTGTCTTTCAACACCTGGCCTATTTCACTCAGCATAATGCTTTAGAGAACCTGCCTGGACGGCGACACAGCTGATGGTGCCGGTGGCCTGAAACACAGATGTTTGCTTCCTTGTCTGGAGTTAGGGTACCCTAAATTAGGGCAAGTAAAGAAGGAAGCACTGTGGGCATCTATGGGTATTCTAAAGGACTTTGATATTTTAATGAAGACATTGGGTCACTACTTTAAGTCTGTATAGTATTAAATAAACATTTCCTTTCCTTTTCACAAATCTCTGGCATTGAGAGACATCTTTCCTATCTGGCAATGGGCAATTGAGCCCAGTAGGGGGTTCTTTTGGTAATAGTACTTTATGACTCCCCTTGACCCTATATGTGTGCCCTTTTGCTCTGTAACAATGTGACCTCAAGGGTTAGGACAAATGAGGTAGGACAGAAATCTCTGTGTCTAGTCCTCCTTAATACTTTACCTTTCTCCCTTTTATAAAGGAGTGATTTATTAATAGTTAAAAAAAGCAATCATTTCCAGCAAGGGAGAAACTTGGGTGTCTTGGAGAAGCTACACTCTGAAGAATGGAAGGGTTCAAAGTTAATGGGAATTTGAGACTCAAACACAAGGGCCAGTAGGAAGATGGAGATAAAACTCACAATGAACATTACTTTTCTTTTGCATTGATACTTCATCACCTTCCCCAAGTTGGAGGCCTGACCACAACTTGAATTGCATAACAGGTGGCAAAACTCCTACTTCCCAATAAATGAGGTTGAAGGAAAGACCAAGGTGGGGGGGGTTCAACCATATGTCATGAAATTTGAACTTTGCCTACACTAACTAACACATGATTCAGTACAGTCACCTTTTCTGTAACTCTCGAGGGACACAGACTGTGTGCTTAATAAGGATAAGAATGATTTAATTAGGCTCTTTATGGTAGGGATTCTTTTTTTTCCAGATTCTTTCAGACATTATAGGCTAAAATAACAGGGTTTCAAAGGGCATGATATTTTTGTGGGGGATTTGTGACAATGGAAGGGAATAGTCAGAAATTCTTGCTTACACATAGATAAAAAAGCAGCCTGTTTGTTTGATTGCTAATAGCCCCTGGGACTTGCTTGGCATAAAGAAAGCTATGAGATGTTTTGATCATGCCTCTCATTTGAAATTCTTTTGGGAAAACAAAACATGTTTGGTTCCTTGGCCTAACAAGACAATTAAAACATTAAAACTAAAGGGCCACTTGAATGATGGTATATCACACCATGGTTCCTGAAACTTGCCATCGGTGCCGATCAAGAACATGTAAAGAAAAAATAAATCACAACAGTGCAGTTGAGATCAGCTACTTTGTCAGCATTTTAAATAGCATCCTAACATTAAGTTGTATTCACTCCTTTTCTAGAATTCCTAACAATGTATGCTGGCACTCTGTCTTTATAGGCAGCTTTAAGATGAACACTAAATAATTCTGGGTACAAATACATATTTTTGGTATGTGAAAGCTAACCCATAGGCTCTCCTTCTTTTCATTTGATGGCCTGTAGATAGTATGGGCAGAAGTAATACAGCATCAACTAGAGCCACTCAAGTGTAGGCTGGTACCAAAGGCCCTGCTGCTGTTTCTCCCTGCTAGTCACCAGGGAGTCTAATGATCCAGTTTCAGCCTCACTTGGCAACTGGCCCCATGTCTAGGATAGTCCCACGGTGTAGTCGCTGAGGGTGTGCACTTTATCCTTGAGCTGTCTTCCACTTTGACTCACTGTTCATATTACTCAACTGGAAGCTCCTAGATTCACACTTGAAAAGGCATAGGGCATGGGACTACATTTTATTTGCTACTAAAGATCTTGATAAAAGGCTTGTTCTGTAATGTGGAGAAAAAAACATCTATTTTGTAGTCAAACAAATGTGAAGAAAACTATTATGCTCCAGAGCGTCAGTTTCCTCAGCTACAATTAGGAAAAGAGAATGCGAACCATGTTGTAGAGCCATCAGGAAGATCCAACTTACGTGGAGTGTCACGAATAGTGCCTGGTAAAGAGTAGGTGTTTGGAGCGGCTCTGAAAATGAATTGAATTTAGGTAGAAAACCAGATATTGCCAAAGGTTTGGGGAGTGAGGAAGCATGCCTGAACTAGATTGAGTTGATGTTTTAAAGGGCATAACTTGTTAGCAGGATATAAGTAACTCCGAGTCAGACTTTTACCCCACAACCTAAAATATCCAGTTGTTCAGAATAAATTGAAGTATTTGCTAATCACTGATACTTCAGTTTTGTGCCAGATATTTAGAATAGTGTCCGAGTCAATAGGAGTCCAGCATAACACTTTTGAAACTACGAGTGAACTATTTTCTCTCTTGGGAGATGTAAGAGATTTGCTTGGCCATTTAAAATGAACTAGTTTGGTCTGATCAACAATTTGATAAAATAAATGAGGTTGACTCATAAAAATGAGGTTGACAATGAGGTTGACAGGAAAGCCATTGGGTTGATTTGGTTTACTTTTTTTTTTTCAAACTGGTATTTTTCTCTGAATAAACACAGCTGCCAGAGTCACAGTATTTTGTTGATTTTTCTCTCTTTTTTTTTCCTGCTTTTACTTCTTCCCAGAGAGACTACCCTTCTCTCAGGATATGTTCCGCCACTCTCTGCCCTATATGTTCACATCTCCCTGCATTTCCACTGACACTAATAGAACTGGAATATTGACTCTCCCCACTGGTGGGTTGGCAGAATGATGCTCAGACCATATTTGACTCAAGAAATCTATTTTGGGGGGACTCTGTGTAGTCATCTCAATCTTCTGAGGCTGAAGGAGCACACCGTATACAGCTAACATTTTTTTTAGTCATCTGCAAAAAGGTCCCACTGCTAAATTTTCCAGCTGACATAAAAATGCCCCATCGGGTCACATTGCTGTTGATGATGGATTCCAGAGAAGACGTCGTCCTTAATGTGTGTGTGTGAGATGATGCCGGGGTGGGGGGTGGGGCATTTGCTCATGAATGTGTTTCTGGATTGGAAGTTGATTTTCAGAATGTTTTGAGAACTCAGGCAACTTTTTTAATGCTTTTACCAGGCCCATCATCAGAGACTCAGTCACAGCCCAACCCGTGAATGCAGCCATGTCGTTCCTAAGCAACCTCACAAATACAAAAAGCAACAATATTTGCCTGTGATTGTGGGGGCAAAATTTAATAAGGAAACAGATGGCACTTGGTATCTCCCAGGAATTTTCAATAAACATGCTGATATTGAAAGAGGCTGGGAAAAAAATCAAATAATACTTTAGTAGTATGTATTTTTTGAAATTGAGTATATACTTTGAGTGCTGAACAATATTAGTGTCAAAGTTTACAAACCTCAGGATTTAATAATTCTGGATTCAAACTCTTTGACATCCAGGGCTAACAATGGACATTATTACTTCTTTTTTTGCATCAATACATTCATCACATTCCCCAAGATGGAGGCCTGACCACGACTTGAATTTTGTAACAGGTGGCAAAACTCCTACTACCAAGTGAGTCAGCAGTGAAGCACATTTTAAGCAAATAGTTGTCTCCCCTAACAAGAAATATATTTCAGGGGACATGAGCATTTTCAAATGAGATTATGTCAAATATTAAGTACTTTGAGTTTTCAGAAGATATGCTGTAAATAAGTAGAGTCTCATCATACAAACATTTAACATATATGAAGCCATCCATTCTCTGGCCTGTCTCATGGTATGAAAATATAAAATATTTTCATATGTGCACATGGGTATATTTTATATGTTAACCTACATATTGTACGTACATGTGATTCTACAGGTTTGAATATAGTCAATCTTCTATATGCATTTATGGAGAAGTTTTAGAAATTTTTATAGATAAAATTGACCTTGGATGACTTGCGCCTTTGCACTCAATTTAGATCCCAATTTAGATCCCTCATTTGGTATGAGGTTATCTTACTTTAAATTCCTCCTTGTCATCTACAGACATTTTCCCTCCCATGCTTCCCATTCCCTCACACCCTGTTTTTCCTTGTTCCTCCTGCCCTGGCTCAGTCCCTCTCCCTCTTTCTTGTGTCTCTACTTCTTTAGTCTCTTCTTCTGTGATCACTGACCATTTCAGCTATTGAAACTTTCTCCTCAGTTTATCTTCTAACAGGTAACTGTTCCTTGTATTATTTGCTTGCTGTGTTTTGTTTTTATCTACTGCATATTTCTGGAATGCCTGTTATAAGACAAGTATTGGAGGTAGAACAATGAATAAAATACAGACAGTCTCTGTACTACTGAATGAGCTTCCCATCTAGTAGAAAGTGAGAGATCATGAAGGAGTAATAAATATGATAAATTGTAACAAAATCTATGAAGAAAAGAAGGAGGCAGCTGAAGCACACAATAACAGGGAGCCCTAGTTAGGGTGAATATGAAAGTTCTTTCCAAAGAGGTGGTATCCAAGCCACTACCAGAGCTCAAGATGTGCAGAAAACATCCATGAAAAAAAGTGAGGTCAGAGGGTCAGAGATTTCAGCCAACTGTGCTGTTCTAGAACAGCTAAACCAATGTGTTTAGAGGCAAGTTAAGGAATAATGGGCAGTGGCTTGTTTTTTTTACAGTAGAGGGTATGACTGTGAAAGGAACTAATATAAAATAACTTGCATATTACTTTGCTCCTATAATTTTATTTAGAAAAAAAATTACTGCTAATTAAACAACTACAATATTTTTTGACAGAACAACATGTATTAGTTTTGAAAAGGCCACCAAGACCCTGACAAGGCGTGGTCACTGAAATTAATATGCATTGACTCTAATTGTTTTTGGAAATGCTGTCTGGTAGTCTCGACCAGTTGCTGTGCAATAAGCTGAATTTAGCTTGTAGCTATTGGTCCAGATGAGCAGACTACGGCGAGTCTTTTATTTCTCATTGTGCAGAAGAGACTCATGCCTGGGCATTTCTATACTACTTTGGTTAAGTCCTTTGTAATCACATACAATAATACTTTTATTAATCACTGTCCAAAATATGTAAGAACCCCAAAGAACTTCCCAGGTAAGAAGGAACAAATTAGGGTACCTTCCTCCCTAAATTTTTTATACAGATAAGCAAGTATTTCAGACTTACCTCTTTCTGTTATAAGATGTATGAGACCAATCCAAACTGAATCATATCTTTTTTTGTATATTTGCTTTTCTACTGGTTTACATGGCCAAAGTATGAAAATGCAAGAATAGAGAACATTTTGTGTAAGACCCAAGAGCCTGAACACTGTCAGTTCCCTCTCTTACTCTCTGCCTGCGTGTAGACTTGTCTTTCTGTTGCATTTGAGTTTGACCCACATTATTTTCTTTAATCTCATGAAAATTTAATGAATACCTATATATGCGTAACAGGTTGTGGTAAGCTCTGGGCATAGAACAGTGCTGAATTAAGTCAGGTCAATTCTGTATATGAGTATGTAGCTAGTCATAAAGGCAGAATTTAAATTAAAAATAAATGCACATATAATCAATTTCAAATAGTAATGTATTCTAAAAATGAATTAATGCAAGATAAAGTAATGGTTTATAACTGGGGGAAGAGAGTGGTTTACTTTATATTGGGTGGTCAGGGAGACTTCTGAATAGTGATATTGAAACTGAGCCCTGAGGGATGAAATAGAAGCAGTCATTCAGAATTCTGGAGCAAGATAATTCCTGGAACAAGGCTCAACAAATGTAAAGACTCTGAAATAAAAGTGATTGGAGAGTGTGTAAAGGGCAGGGTGGTACAAAGAGATCTATGGAGAAAGTAGGTAGATACAAGGACCTATTATCTAAGGCCTAATAATAATCCATGGTAAGGAGTAGATATTTTATTTTTGCTTTAGTAGGAAGCCATTGGAAGATTTTTAGCCAAAACTGAAAGAATCAGATTTTGTCTTTAAAAACTTATTTCTAGTGGAGAACAGACTGTGAGAGATCAAGAGTCAAAGCAGAGAATCCATCAGAAGGTACACCCTACAATCCTCATGAAAAGTTACAGTGATTTGGACTAAAGTGAAAGTGGGTTTAAAATGTTTTGGACTAAACTGGTGAGAAATTACTCCATTTGGGATATGTTTAAAAGTAGAGTTAAAAGGATTTGCTATTGGATTGGATGTGGGAGCTCAGAGGGAAATAAGCTGTGCAATTCACATGATCTTTTTCTATGTAGGTGGTTGGTTAGAAGGGTGGTTAGTTGTGCCATTTAGTGGTAAGGGAAAAACTGAGGGAAGGGCAGGTTTGAGGGCTATCATCAAGAGGAATCAAGAATCCCATTTTAGATGCATTAGGTTCAAGATGTCCATCAATCAGAAAGAGGAAGAGGATAAGTGGTCTTCAGCCATCAGTGAAGAAGTCTGCATTGGACACAGATTTCAGAGCATCAGTATTATAAATAAAAACATCATGAGGAACATGGCTAAGAGAAGTTCTTAACTTACATCCATTTAGCTCAGGAATTCAGTGAGGAGTGAGAGTGTCTCAATCCAAGTTTTCATTAGAAAAATCTTGGGTGGGGACTCTTATTGGTCTGGCTTAAATCATTTGCCCTGAACCCTCGGCCCTTTTTTTTTTTTTTAACCTCGGATAGTTGAGAGAAGATGGAGCAGCACACATATGCCAGTTGTATCTGTACCACAGTTCAAAATGTAAAAATAATCCAGTAGGTGAAGTATCAGTACTTTTACCTCACCTTTTTATCCCGTGAGGCATTCCCTCTGTCAGTATTTTATTCCCTGTGTTTTAAAATATGGGAAGCTTCATTAAATAACAGTCTGCACTTGTAACACAGACCAAGCATTTGATAGACAATGTAGATGAAATGTTCACAAACTGGGCCCACATTAGAATCACAAGGAAGACAGTGATGCTCAGATTGCTGGGCTGTGCCCAGTTTCTCATTCAGGAGTCTGACAGAGTCCAAGAATTTGCTTTTCTGACAGGTTCCCAGGTGATACTGATGCTTTGGGGGTGGGGAGCATGCAGTGGAGGGCAGTAACACACTTTGAGAGTGACTGGTCTAGATAACATAAACCAAAGAACATTGGTAATCAAGTTACCGAGGCAAAGGTTCTGGTTTTTGCCCACCATTTATTTTCTGTTTTTCCCTCATGTTGTGCATCTCCTTAATACCAGTTTTTCAGATAATGGAAAAGTAAACAGTCCAGCCTGTCATTAATATTTTTTCTACATAATTTGGAAGAGCTTAGTGATTGAGTCAGGTGCCTGTTGTTTTGTTGTGTGTGTGTTGTTACTTTATTAATCAGGGTTCTTCAGAAAAACAGAATTAATAGCACATATATAAAATATATATGCTAATATATATAGAATATAGCCTATACAGAGAAAGTATATTATATATAGAATATATAATTATATGGAATATAATTAAAATATACTTTCTTTATCTATATATAGATTCTATATATCGAATATATCCACTTATATGCTATATCAATATAGATATGATTATATATTATATATACATAATTTACTTATTTTCTATATAGTTATAGATTCTGTATTGTATGACTATACATATATAGTTTGTATGTGCTAATATCTCTATAATCTCTATTATAGATATTATGTTTATATATTATATCTGTTTTAGATTATATTATAGATATATAATATCTCCATATTTTATACATGTGTATATAATGTATATGTATTTTATGTTTGTATATATGAAATATAGAGAGAGATTTATCATACAGAATTAGCTTACACAATTATGGAAGCTAAGTTCCAGGATCTCCAGCCATCTACAAGCTGGAGACCCGGGAAGGTGAGTGGGGTCATTCTAGTTCAAGCCTGAAGGTCTGAGAACCAGGAAAGTTGATTGTGCAAATCCCACTCTAAGGGCAGGAGAAGATTTATGTCCCAGCTCAAGCCAGCAGACAGACAGAAAAGAGGAGCAAATTCTTCTTTCCCCCAACTTCTGTTCTGCTCAGGCCCTCAGTGGACTGAAGGGTACCCACCCACTATGGGACAGGCCCTCTACTTTGCTAAATGCACTGATTCAAATGCTAATTTCATCTGGTAACAGTCTCACAGATGTGTACAGAAATGATGTTTCATCTAGACACCCTGTGGCCACTCAAGTTCACTGTCAGGGTTATTGTTAGCTAATATTTTGCAGTTGTTATTCTGCTCCTCAGAAATTATTTTTGCGCCATGGGGACAATAAATCCAAGCAGCTGACCAATTCTGTAAGGAGGATGAAAAAAACTATTGAGATAGAAGCAAAGACAGAAGTATTATCACAGGGCACTCTAAGAGAGTTGATACCATTGTCTTTCATTTCTCATAAAACAGTTATCTGCCAGTGCCAGGCCTTGTGTGAGGAGCTCTAGCTGAATTGCATGTTTTGTCTGATTTGTTTACATTTTTTCCTCTAATCAGTTTTACTGACATACTTAGAAGATAGCCAAAATCATTTTAGGTGTAAGATATCAGAGTGAATGAAAGGAAAATATTCCACCTTTAAAAACTGCTTTTGGGTTAAAGATGGATTTTCAGACCAGAATAATTTTCTCTCTTTGCTCTTCAATTCATACCCAGCCATGTGCAAGGTACTCCCAGTAAATCATGTCTGCTCCCACAACAGGCTGTGACACCCTCTGCCCAGGCCTGGAATGTCATTTCATGTTCAGGAGGCACCACCGTTTTCAAAAGCTCGAGCTAATTATATGAGATTTATCTGTATGGAAACACAGGGATTAAGCAAGCAGGAAAAATAGAGAAAATTTATTTAGTGGCTGTGTTTAACAAAGGATAATGAAAACAAGGGTTCTGGGAAGCAAAATCTGTCCTGAAATAAACACCTAGCAGTGAAGGGCATTGTGAGCATGTTGCTGATGCTTTCACCCTATCCCAACAGAAACTCTACCCATAATACAGAAACACAAAATGCACACGTTTGCCTTTAAGCCAGGGCTGGAACCTCCGTTAACCTTATCTCTTTGATATACTTGTTACTAAGCTTCCTGGTTTCTTTAGTTTCAGATTATTCCTTAGTAGAACTGTTGCTAAAACACCTTACTATTGTGGTATGGTAATTTTTTGTAGTGTTTTTAAAAATTACTTTAACCTGCAGATAATTATTTATAATTAACTGTTTTGTCTATAAGCCTTAATTTTATTTGTCCACCCCACCAACACATGCACACATACACAGAATTAGTTGTTTTCCTCTTATTTCCTAATTATGCATTATAACCTGCTCCAATTTTCATGTTAACACAATTACTTTACTTTGGAGGAAAGAGACTCCAGTGTTTTATTTTCCTTAATATGGAGTTTTAATTTTCTTAATTTTACATCTTAACACTCATCTTTTCTTTTCTATACTTAACATATTTTGCCATATATAACATGCTTCTGTGTATAATGTGCACTCAAGTTTTTGGCCCCAACTTTCAGGGAAAACAATTTATTTTAATATTTGAATTCAATTTTTATTTATTTACATTTAGAAACAAAACTGATTATCATATTCCAGGCTATTATTTTGCATAAAGGTATCATTACTGCTTTCTAGAGTTATGATTTTAACTCATAAGCATATATTAAAAATTAAAAACATTTATATAGATACAGAATTAGTACTACCCATGTATAATGCACATCTTTGTTTTTTCATCAAAAATTTGGAGGAAAAGTGCACATTATACATGGCAAAATGTGGTATTTGTAATATTTGTCATCTATGCTAAACCTAATGTTTCAAACATAAGAAAGGAATCTTGAAAGTGCCACATCATTGTCATCTACTATTTGTTTGGATGACAGGCCTTTTGTAATAAATAAAATAAAAATGCCTGTTATTGATGCAGGTTAAGGAAAATTTAATGTTTTTTTCAGAATTTAATGAACACGACCTCTTCATCTTTATTTACCATTTTTCTCCCAAAACATCTAGTTTTTCAATGTAAAGACATTTATTCATTCTGCTTTCAAAGGTAGCTTCATGGTGCCCTGGTCCAGTGGCACAGGTGTTTGGAATGTCGTCCCATACACCAAAAGGTTGAGGGTTCGATTCCAGCTCAGGGCAAATATGTTGGTACACATATGGGAGGCAATTGATAGATATTGCTCTCTCTCCCTTTTTTTCTCTCTAAAATCAGTAAAGATATTAAGTAAGAATTTAAAAAAAGACAAGTAGCTCCCTGCTGGGTATCAGTATGTCTGTAGTGGAGTAGGGTGGTTTGTGGTCTACTTAAGAGTGAGAGTTAAATCATGGAAATATCAGGGGGTGGGTGATGGAGAGCACTTCGTGAAATTTGTGATTGTTTCACTACCGTGCTATGCACCTGAAACTAATATTGAATAATATTGAATGTAAATTATAATTGAAAAATAAAATTTAAAAAATAGTAAAAACAGTCAGGGTTAGCCAGATCATACAGACCCCAGGATAGTGCCCTTCCTCAATAAGGCAGCTACTCTGAAACTGTCGCTCATGGTGCAGAGACCATTGTTCATTTGAGTTCTGAGGACCTAGAGAAGGTGTCAGGCCCCAAGGTCAGGATGAGGGGCCTGCCCAACTCACTCAGGTGCTCTTTGGTTTCTTATAACCCTTCTCTGTTACAGTTTCCACATCTGCCCAATATAAATAAAAATTATTTAAGGGGGTAAGTTGCTAAGAAGATTAGATAAGAAGAAAAACTGCAAAGAGAAGAATGCAGTAAGAAGAAAGAATGCAAATTATATTTTTATGTCACTGTAATATAAAACTAAACCAATTGAATGTTTTGGTGAAAGCTTTGTTTTGAATGTTAGAACTACCAATAGCGCTGCACCTGGACAGGTGGCCAGAGAATGTCCTCCTGGAAGCATGTGATTTTGAGTTGCACTTACATTATAAACACACTTTTTCCGTACATTAAAAAGTTTGTGAAGGGCGTACCTCAGGGCACCTCCAGGTTTCTTCTCATTCTCCTTTGCCATGCCTCATGCCTTCAAGACCAAGGCTGATCTATACAGATGTCACCAACAAGCTCTCTTGCATTCTGTTTGGCAACAGTGGGCCCTGGCCATACTTTAGAGGGAAAGAGAAAAGTAAAATTGAGGTATTCTTCCTATAGATCCCTTCTTACAGAGCCCCTCAGGCTTATTCATCTCTCTTTTTTTTTAAATTTCTTAATTTTTTTTTATCTTCACTTGAGGTCATTTGTAAATTGCTTTTAGGGGTAGAGGAAGGGAGGGAGAGAGAGAAACATTGACTGGTTGTGGATCATATGCACACAGCCTGGGCATGGAACCTGTAGCCTAGGCATGCGCCCTGACCAGGAATTGAATCCACAGCTCCTCAACCCCTCAGTTATGAGATGATGCTCCAACAAACTGAGCCACACAGGCCAGGACTGGCTTGCTCATCTCTTGACCAAAATAAAATCTCCTGAAAGACAAACTCTCTGCTCAACTTTCCCACTTTCTTTGAGTTACATTTCACTTCCTCTTCCCACTCCTTTAGATCTAGAAGTGGTAGTTGCCACCCATGTTGCTCACCCTGAGGTACTGCACTATTATTGTGGTTTCCTTATATGTACCCTGTACTAGGATCCACACTGGATTCCTCAGAGTACCTCCTTGTGTTCTTTTTCCTGCCTGGACAGGGAAAATAAATGGAGGTAAATGGAGAGGGAAGTTTAGTGTTATAAACTATGTCCAGAGATAGTGTAGAAATTTTTGGTCCTCTGGATACTCACTTCTTTGGGGGAAGAGACAGGTATACATATAAATATTTCCAAAATGTGCTCAAAGACTCCAAATTGGGACTGCAGAGAGGCCTTGTGGACCACAGCCCCCAGCAGAGACAGAGGCAGTGGCAGTGAAATTAATAATTTTTGCATCCCAGCCTCAGGCGGGCCAATTCCTGTTAGATGTCTGTCACCTGCACTACTGCAGTGGCCTTCCAATTACTCCCTCTGCTGTCCCTCTAATAAAAACCACTCATCTGTTTGCATCGTTCAGTGATGTATTTCATTGCTTTTGGTATAAACTATAATCTCATTGCCATTATAAATATGCCGTTCTCCTATATCTTGCTCTTTTTTACTGCCTTGGTCTCACCTTGGACCCCATCTGGATGTAGCAATTCAGCAACATTGAAAGGCTGGTGATGTTCCAGAAATGCTTTCTGCTAATTATAATCTGTATGTTGTTGCTATTGCTATTTCCTAACCTGGAATTACTCTGCTATCCACCTGTTGATTTTTTCCTCAATACCTAATCATAGCTCATTAAACTTCAAGAACTTTTTTGAAAATTCTTCCACTATCCTCCTACTTTCTGTGATTCACAGCATCTAGAGTATTTATTATTGGTCTCCGTGTACTTACTATTCTTTACATCTGATACATTGTACCATATTTATCCCCTTAGATCTATACTAAATTATAAGTCCAGTAGTATAAACAACAGCCTGATACTTTCAGACATCATCAAGATTAAATTGTTAATTTGTCTTTAATTGAATCAATTGATTAATTTAATTATTTAATACAAAACTTCTTATAGATAATAAATAAGTAAATAAACTGGCCAATTTAATTAACTGAATTCATTGCTTCTAACACTCTGGTCTTACCAAACACAAAACACTCATCCAGAGGATAGGGCAAAAGGCACCCAAGGACAGTGTTGCATGAAGCTCTGTTGTGAGGCAGGTGTTCACCTTTTGATGTGCAGCTGGAACTTAGCCTCTGTTTCCTTTACTGTAAAAATCATGACCCAGATGTGCCACTCCATTGTGCCCGTGCCCAGGAGTAAGACTCCCTTGGTTTTCACTCTTGCCTCACAATTCAGCAGCTGTTCGACGTTGGTCAGACCACTCTGAACCTCTAAGTTTGTTTTTCAGTAGATTGATTTGGAGTTATATTAGCATCTGCCTCAAAAATTTGCTTTGATGGCAGTAGTGTGCAAACTGGCAGTGCAATAATTTAAAACATGGAAAAACAAATAATATAGGATTACTAATCTGTATTATATCCTCAGAAGTTTTCTATGTGAATTAAAGACCTAAGTATAAAATTAAGCTTTAGCATTTTTAAGAAAAAATATGGGAAACAATCTTTAAGACCTCTAGACAGAAAATGACTTTAAAATAGACACCATAAACACAAACCAAAAAGGGTTAAACCTTGAGTATTATTATTAAGAAGTTTATCAAATCACTCCCTTTTTTCCCCTTAAATTCCCCTCCCTCTACCCTCTGGTCACTGTCCCCCTGTTCTCTATTTCAATGTCTTTGTTTTTATTCTGCTTGCTTGTTTATTTTGTTGTTTAGCTTCCTGTTAAAGGTGAGATCATATGGTATTTGTCTTTCAACACCTGGCCTATTTCACTCAGCATAATGCTTTCTAGTTCCATCCATGTTGTTGCAAAGGGTAGTAGCTCCTTCTTTCTCTCTGCTGCATAGAATTCCATTGTGTATATGTACCACAATTTTTTGATACATTCATTTACTGATGGGCACCTAGGTTGCTTCCAACTCTTGGCTATTGTAAATTGTGCTGCTATGAACATTGTGGTGCATAGGTTCTTTAAGGGGGGTAGAAATGGGAGGGAGGTGGGGAGCTCGGGGCATGGGGGGCTGGGATAGGAGAAATAGACAAAAAACTGTACTTAAAAAATAACTAAATAAAAAATTTTTAAAGTTTATCAAAAATATTTTCAAAAGGAAAAAAATTCCAAAGACTGAAAGAAGATATTAACAATATAAATAGCTAACAAAAGATCAATATTCATAATAAAACAACCCAACATATTAATAAGAAAAACATGGCAGTCTGTTTACAAGAATGACAAATGTAAAAACAGAAATGTAGAGGAAATCACTTGAATACCAAATAAACATGGAAAAAAATGTCCTCCACCTCAGCAGTAATGAGATGGAATTTCAACACAATTAAATTCTAATATGTACCCATAACATTTGCAAAAATGTCAAAGTTTGATAATGTCAATTGTTTAAGAATATGTGGAATAAAAGAAACCCTTATGCATTAGTATACTAAAGGAGGAACAAAGTGGCAATACCGAGTGAAGTTGAAGAAGCGTTAAGTATAAGCATTAGTTAAAAACCCTCATTGTCTCTGTGCCTCCCAGTTCCTAAGGACATGTTCTGAGAAAGCCCTGCGCACTGGCATGTGGGCAGTGAGTAACATGCAGCCAATGTGAAGAGAAACATTACACCAATACTGGGTGGGGGAGCCTCAACAGGGAAAGAAATTGTTAAATAAAGCACAATGTTTTCTTAAAATTACATACATAAATAAAAGGTGATATTTTATGGAAATTGAATAATATACAGTCTTGAAACTGAAGGAATCACAGCTATGTATATCAAAATGGTAAATATCATAGTCTCGTGTTTGAGTAAAAAACTTTTTTGAAAAAATACATAAAGTGTAGTGCTTTATATGGAAGTTGAAATATAATAAACATTGATTTCTATTGCTTAAGATAAATACAGATAGTAAAAGTATTTAAAAGTAATGGAAATACTGAATTATGAACATTAGTTACTTATGGCTATGCAGTGAAAAGAGTACATTAATGGAGTTTCGGCAAATCTTAATTCTGTTTTCAGTATGTTCTTTCTTGATGTGAGTGTTTTTAAAACTTATTCTTAATTTTCCTATAGATTGAATGCCATCTTATAATTTAACAAAGGTGCAATAAGAATTTGAATGATAATTAAGTGGACTAACGTGGTATTAAATTCATGTACAATAGACATTCAAGAAATTTCAGTTCCCTTCTTTTTCTTTGGTCTTATAGGTATAAATTACTTTCTTCTGCCTTCTTTTGCATTCTCTATTTTTTGATAAGTGGGGAATGTTGGGGTAAATGTGTGGGTCTGGCCTGTCTATAGCCTGATTCAACTTTTGATGTCAGTCAAACTTGATCCGACATCTATGGTCAATTTAACCTCTTTGAGTCATGGCTTTCATCATCTAAACATTAAGGAGAGAAGTTGTTTTTATATTGAATTTTTAATTTTGTGTTAATTTGGTTCAGATAAAATGTTTAGTATAGTCATCAGCCCAAAATAAGAATTCATTAATCAGTTATTGTTATCAATCAGCAACTATATTACATTGCTGGTTAATGATATAGTTAATTCTCCTCAGAGTAAGAGCTATCATTTATGAGTACTTGTTATATGTCATGTGCTGTGTGAAATTACATCTTTTTATATATTACCTCTTTTAATACTCACAAGTTGGCAGTTAGATACTATCATTATCCAATTTATAGACACAGAAGTAGAGCCCCAGGGCCTAAGTGGGCCCAGAGATAAACTGGAAGAATCTGGATACAAATCTGTCTGGTTGACTCCAAAGCCCAGTGTTTTTTAATCATTAAGTTCTCCTGTATGCTAGTTTTATGCTCTTTCTTGGATGTCATCCTGCTGCCTTACACATACATGGTAATGACAGAATAATGGAATGGTGTCTCTGTTCACTGTGAAGACATTGTCTCAGGACACAAGGGATCCCTTTATTTCTTTTCTTCCTAAGAGTTGCTGCTTGTTGTGTCCCACAATGGCACTACACATAGAGATGATTATTCATGCCGATTTTTCCTACTGGGGTTTGATTCAGCCATTTAGTCCAGCAGTGCTTTTACATAGAGGTCTGCCTGGAACAAAATAATGGTGAAAGTCCAACTAAAACGTTTCTGTTGAATGTGATGATATAAGTGGCAATTGGTTTGGACTTAACTCTGCTTGATTTTTAAATGAAATACTATTTGGGGTTTGTGTAGTGAAAAAAAAATCAATGAAACCAGTTGCTTGGCATTGGGACAAGAAATGACCAGTTGACTTTTATAACTCTCAACCAAAGGTTGTACTGTGTAGACTATGTTTTTATTCTATGAAAAGGACATCTTACGCAGTTGGAAAAATAGACCAGAGATTTATAGAAGATGTGTGTGTATGTGTTTACATGTTGGGAGGGGGGTATATGGTGTTCATTCAGAATTCTACGGTCTGCATTCCCCAAGTCATATTTCATCAAAGTTGAGAGACACTGAAGACACTGTCTAAAAGGTAAGCAGGCTCTCAATCTCCCCATCATCCTAATCACACAGGTCCTGTATCAGAGAAAGCAGAACCATTCTGTATTTGGTTGCTCAGATTTGCATTGAAACTCTGTAGGTCAGATAAGGCTTGTATAAAATCATGGCCATGATAGATGGACCCTTAATTTCAATAAGGGTTCTTAAGGTAGGGTGGAGGGGAATGAAGGGGGGAATAGAACAACTGTAATGGCATAATCAATACAAATAAATAAATAATTTTTAAAAACTTGCATGTTTATTAAAATCTACTTTACCTTAAAAAATAAGAATAAGAAGAAGTTATGTAGGCCAGAATTAAATAATGTTATGAATATTAATAGAAAGAGAATTGGGGGATTGAATGTGGGAGGTGAGGGTGGGTCGGGTAGGATGGTGTAATAGGGGGAAATGGGGACAAGTGTCATAGAAAAGCAATAAAAAAGGGAAAAAAGAAAGAGAAAGTGCAAAGGACTATTATTCAGTTCACAGTAGCTGAGACCTTAGGACAAGACAACTAGTTATGTCCAAACTTTGCCAGATTCTAGCTACATGTAATGCTTTTAGTCTGCCATGCTTTACCAAAGTGTGCTTTTCCCCTTGGGTGTTCAAAGCTATGTCATGTTACAATATTTCCTTGATTTTATTTTCACCCTAGGCTGAAACACATTAAGTTTTTGTCATCATTAATACCTATTTTGTAGTTGCAGTCATCTTCCAATAATGCTTGCCAATGGCATGAATTCAGTTCTGCCATCAGCTAAATCCCTGTACCATCCCTGCACCATGCAGAGGTTTAAACATTTTATGACATGACACGTTACTACGCATCTTGCTTATCATCTTACTTATCATCTTACATTTGTACTCTCCATAGTCTCTGGATAAAGTGATTTTATTGTATCCATAGTTATAAATCTTGGAGAATATGTATATATATATATATATATATATATATATATATATATATATATATTTAATTAGATAATTTTTAGATTACTTTTATCCATATATTTTGAATTAATATAGCTTACAGATTGTGTTACTTTTATATTTAATAATTAAAAATAGCTAAAATACTAGCAAATAGTTCATTTGTTAAGTAAATGGTTTCAGTAGCAATAATAAATTCACTTGAATAGAAGAAATAATAAAATCAAAAGAATAACTGCTGGATAATCATCAGAAGATCTATGGCCATTGGGGCTATGATGTAGAAATCCAAAATCACTCAGAGGCTAAATCTTAAAGAAGATACATCTTCTTATTAGTCCATATTGAATAGGTCCATCGTACCTGGATGTTGTAGACCACTCTGCCTGGTTTTAGGAATTGTATCTTGACCCCTCGTGGCTAAGGGCCAGGGACGTCCTTTGGGAGTGCCAGCCACAGGAGACAAAGCTTGTCTCTGGTAGCAAGCGCTGCCTCAGTTTCCTCTCCCTGCCCCCAAAGCTTGGTTGGAAGTCAATGACAGGTAAGACCCCTCACAGCAGGGGGCAACCTAAGCCATATTCGATCACTTAGGAGGCCTTCATGGAAGGACTCATGGGGCTGCAACAAAGAGCAATGGACTCTTGCCCCCTGGCTTTGAGATAGCCTGAGTCCCCATGTCCTCTGGGAGAAGTGCTTCCTGGCTCTAATCCCCTTAAGCCTGAATACTTGTTGGGGAGGAGTGCATCTCCTTACCCTGCTAGAGGGTGTCCTGGGGAAAAATCTGGCATCACAAAGACTTCCTGATAAACCTGCAAAATCTGCTCTGCTGAGAGTGCTTTGATTCATAAGTTAAGGGTTTGAGCAGAAAACCCTAAAACTCTGTTCCTGACAGACTCTGAAACCCTCAGATTTCTTTGAAATGTTATGTACTGCTTGATCCTTGCCACCCTGTATTCCTGTGTATTAGAACCCAATAAAAGGCTATGGAGCAGGGGGCTCAAGGCCTTTTTCTCCTTGGAGAAACTGGCCACTACTGGCCTTTTTCCCCTGAGAAACTGGCCACAGCTCACTTCTCATCCCCAAGCAGATCACGTCATGTCTCCCCCATATTCACTCATGTCCGTGGCAAACAGGGGGACTTGTGGAGAAGTTGCCCCCATACCTGGAATATGGATAATTCTCTAAATAATCACCTTCTAACCAAACATAACCCCTTGGCACATAACTATGGATTTTAAAGAAATCTGGTGAAGATTTGGTCCCTCCCAAATCAATTACTATTTTACAAATATTTGATTTGGGGTCACTTGGGCTTTTTGCAAAAACAGTGTCACCTCTTTAGATGCCATAAAAGTGTCAACTAAGGTTTTCTTCAAAGGCGGTATCTGAATTTTGAATTAGCCTCCACTAATGGTCCAGAATGCATAACAATACTGCCAGTGTATTCAAAAGCACAGTGAGCAACGCAGCCACACTGAATAGCATAGCCAACAAGTTGAAAGTCTTTTCCCAGAACACCACAAAGCACATTTGTATGTAGACTCCACCATCACTGGCCAAAAGTCTGTTTGATGCTTAGGGTACTTGCAGGACTTCCAGATAAAAGTATGGAAAGCAAGACTTAAAGCATATATAGGCAATCCATGGTTTCAGGATTCTCATGTCCTGCAAAAGTCCTGACAATATGTATTTTTATTTTTTTAAAGATTTTATTGACTTATTTTTAGACAGAGGTGAAAGGAGGGAAAGAAGCAGGGAAACATTAATATGTGGTTGCCTCTAATGCACCCCCTACTGGGAGCCTGGACCACAACCCAGGCATGTGCCCTGAATGAGAATCGAACTGATGACCCTTTACTTCACAGCCAGCACTCAATCCACTGTGCCACACCAGCCAGGGCATGATAGTATATATATTTTGAATGGTGTTTGTTTTAGAAGCATTTTAGTTACCCAAAATGATCTCAGTAAATTTATGGATTAAGAGCCCAATAGATTGTTTGTTTTGTAGAATTTTTGAGCTCTTTATTGAACTTTATTTGAATCAAGATAACTACACCAGTCGTGTCCATTTTCAAAGTCCTATTACTGGCTTTCTTATGAACAAATCTTAAAAACTTATTAATTGTTGTTGTTTGTTGTTGTGCTGTTACAGAAAACAACTCAGCCACTTTCAGGTGTACAGAGTGGAAGTTTATTTTACATATGTGGACCCAGAGGAGTCAGTCTCCAAATTCTGGGCACTGGGCAGTGGAGGAGCAGTTATTTTTATAGAGCAAGGGAGGGCCTATCATTTGGACCCTTACTTCTGGTGTGAAAGCAGAAGGCAATTACAGAAGGAGAAAGCAGAGCGTTATCTTTGGCATGTAGATGATAAGTAGTCCAGAGATGCCAAAAGAGGCTTTTGGCTTCTTTGGGCCAAAACAAGCCACCAGACTGCAAAAACAACTGGGCTGCAAAAACAAATCACTCTTTAGTCACTGTGTTTGTCTTAAAATAGCTATCAATTTCCCCCAACAGTGCTTAAGAGTGAGAATTTTACCAGAGAGACACCACATCAATCATTTGTTCAAAAACCTATTATGTCCCATGTTACTGGCCGAGCAATGAAGATACAGCAACAGACAAGACAGAGTCTTTGCCATTGGGGAACTTACATATTTGTGGAGAAAGAAGACATCTGCTCCCTGAAATAAAGCAGTAAGCCCATTGTTTCCAAACACAAAAAGTTGTAATACCTTTAATGATGTGCGTATAAAGTTTCTTGTCAGTGTACCCAAAGAGAGGGGGTAAGCCTTCCATTTTGCAGCTAGTAAGTAGCATGTCACTATTGAGAAGGGACAGGGATGTCTATGGTTTTGAGCTACATCCAGTAGCTACAGAGTAGATGGGAACATAACAGTACTGTTTATTCAACTGCTGGACTAAAATAAAAAAAAAAAACTTTCTAGCCCTGGCTGGTGTAGCTCAGTGGATTGAGCACGGGCCTGCGAACCAGACAATTGCAGTTCGATTCCCAGTCGTGGTACATTCCTGGGTTGCAGGCCAGTTCCCTGCAGGCCAATTCCCAGCAGGGGACGCACGAAAAGCAACCATACATTGATGTTTCTCTCCCTCTCTCCTTCCCTTTCCCTCTAAAAGATAAATAAATAAAATCTTAAAAAAAAAACTTTCTTACTACCAATTGGCTTATTTCACTTAGCATAATACTCTCCAGTTCCATCTATGCTGTCACAAAAGGTAGGAGTTCCTTCTCTCTTTCTGCTGTGTAGTATTCCATTATGTAAATGTACCATAGTTTTTTGATCCACTCATTTACTGATGGGCACTTAGGCTGTTTCTAGCACTTGGCTGTTGTAAATTGTACTGCTCTGAACATAGGGGTGCATATGTTTTTTGAATTGGTGATTTGGGATTCTTAGGGTATGATCCCAGTAGCAGAATTGTTGGGTCAAAAGGCAGTTCCATTTTTAGTTTTTTGAGAAAATTCCACACTGTTTTCTACAGTGGCAGCACCAGTCTGCATTCCCACCAACAGTGCATGAGGGTTCCCTTTTCTCTACACCCTCACCAGCACTTGTTATTTTTTGATTTCTTAATGATGGCTGTTTTGACTGATGTGGGGTAATATCTCATTATGGTTTTAATTTGCGTCTTTCTGATGGCTAGTGATGTAAGCATCTTTTTATATATCTATGGGCCATCTGTGGGTCTTCCTTGGAGAAGCGTGTATTCAGGTCCTTTGCCCATTTTTAATTGGATTGTTTGTCTTCCTGGTGTATAAGTGGAATGTAATGTACAAAATATACTAATGAACAAAATAGAACCACTGGCATGGAAACATGAAACAGACTGAGAGTGACCAGAGGGGAGGGGGAAAGAGGATAATAGTAGCAAGAAGGGGAAGGGACTAGACAAAGTACATGTGAAAATGACCAATGGACATGGACAACAGTGTTGGAATTGACTGTGGGGAGTGGGATGGGTGGAAGAGGGCAAAGGGGGAAAATTGGGACAATTGTAACAGAATAACAATACAAATGATTATAAAAAAGAAAAAATAAAGTTGTCTTTTATAGATAACAAGTAGTTAAAAAAACTTTCTTACTAATTTATTGTATGTTAAAAGTTTAAAAGCAAATATGGCATAGTCATGGCCATCAAAAATTTCACAGCCTTGATCAGAAAACTGCCCTACATCACTACTATACTAACTTTTCAAACAACTGTTTTAGTTCTAACCCAAGTATGTGCTACTTCAGTAGTTCAAGTGACAGAATAAAATAGTTTTAATTATTGACAATGGCCATACTGATTAATTTTCTTCATCTAAAACTTTGTTACAAGTGTATTTTTGCTACAAATGTTAAAGGAATAAATAGATAAATGTTTTAATAATAGGTAAGCCTAAAATTTTTAAATTTTTTTATTGATTATGGTGTTACAGTTGTTCTATTCCCCCCTTCATTCCCCTCCACCCTACTCCCCGTCCCCACCATTACCCCCCCTTTAGTTTATGACCATGTGTCTCAAGTTCTTTAGATTCTATATTTCCCATGCTATTCTTGCCCCCCATCTATTTTCTATCTACTGTCTATGCTACTTATTTTCTGAACCTTCTCCCCCCTTCTCCTCCTCCCACTCCCCTGTTGCTAACCCTCCTTGAGATCTTCATTTCTGTGTTTCCACTCCTGATCTAGCTGTCCTTTTAGTTTGCTTTTGTTTTAGGTGTGGTTGTTAATAACTGTGAGTTTGCTGTCCTTTCACTGTTCATGTTTCTTTAACTTCTTTTTCTTAGATAAATCCCTTTAACATTTCATATAATAAGGGCTTGGTGATGATGAACTCCTTGAATTTGATCTTATCTGAGAAGCACTTTATCTGTCCTTCCATTCTAAATGAAAGTTTTGCTGGATAGAGCAATCTTGGTTGTAGGTCTTTGGATTTCATGATTTGGAATACCTCTTTCCAGCCCCTTCTTGCCTGGAAGGTCTCTTTTGAGAAATCCACTGACAGTCTGATGGGAACTTCTTTGTAGGTGACTGTCCCCTTAGCTCTTTCTGCTTCTAGGATTCTCTCCTTCATTTTAATTTTGGCTAATGTAATTATGATGTGCCTTGGTGTGTTCCTTCTTGGGTCCAACTTCTTTGGTACTCTCTGAGCTTCCTGGATTTCCTGGAAGTCTGTTTCCTTTGCCAGATTGGGGAAATTCTCCTTTATTATTTGTTCAAATAAGTTTTTCACTGGTGGCTGTTCCTTTCTCCCTTCTGGTACCCTCATAATTCAGATGTTGGAGCGTTTAAAGATGTCCTGGAGGTTCCTAAGACTCTCCTCATTTCTTTGAATTCTTGCTTCTTGACACTTTTCTGTTTGGCCATTATTGGCTTTCTTCTGGTCCACTCCATTGATTTGAGTCCCAGTTTCCTTTTCATTACTATTGGTTTCCTGTGCAATTCCATTCATTTCAATTAGCTTCACCTTCATATATTTGTCTAATTTATGGCTATAATCAACCAGTTCTGTGAGGATCCTGATCACCAGTGTTTTAAACTGTGCGTCTGAGAGTTTTGCTATTTCTTCATCGCTTAGACTTATAGGTTCTGGGGCTTTGAGATCTTCTCGAGCCATTTTTGGTCTGTTCATGCCCTTTAAGTGTGAGGAAGGGAGCCTTGGACTCCCAGGTCGCTGGGTTGTGATGCTGTATGTGGGGGTGTGGTCAGAGCGAGGAAATGGTGGCACCCTCTGCTGTTTTGCACTGCTGGGTAGGGGCAGAGCCTTAGGTAGTTCACCAGGGCCGGGCCACTCAGAGTCGCTGGGTTATGACGCGGTCAGACTGAAGAATTTGTTGTTAACAGACTTCCGAAAAGTTCAATTTTCTGTGTTCTGGCTGTGTTTTCTGTTGCTAATATTTAGTTGTCTCTAAACTTGGTTGTGTGAGAAGGCACGGATATCCACCTATGCCTCCATCTTGGCAGAAGTCCCTGGTAAGCCTAATTTTTTAACTGGTAAAGTGCAGTTGTATTAAATACCTATTCTACTTTAGGACTTTATGGGTAAGCTGTAACTTCACAGTAGTTTTGTTTACTGCCATGAAAGCAAGTATTAAATGTATTAGAAATCTGATTCCTAATACAAATTTAAATTGACACTTTATAAGTCTAACTTTTAAATTGCTATTTTCAGGGCAGTCATATTTTATATATGACATGTCACAAGAGTTATTAAGATAGTCAAAATGTGTACAATACACACATAAAATTATGTAAAATAGGTAATAATGTAGAAGTAATGAACAAATTTGCAGGTTCAGGATAAAATTTTCATGTTGGAGAATAGTTCCAAAAGTCCCTGGGTCACAAAATTTGACGTGAGCTTTGAAATATTACTAGGAAAAATGATAAGAGTTTTCTTAACTAGGCATGTTACAGGACTATAGCAGAGGTTAATTTCTTGAATACTTACAGAGTTATGATAGAAGATGAATACTGATGAAATATTCAAGTGCATATTGGTGACAAAGTCAAGCATGCTTCCCTCACATTAGCACAGTATAAGTAATGCATGAATGGCTTGTTCAATATGAGACTATACTCTTAATGAAGGAAATTGAAAGGAATATGGCTATTCATTGTGTTGGTTCTGATAACAGCACCATTCCAGAGAATATTAATACTCTTTATGGCAACACTTTCACAGAGGAAAACATCAAGACCACAATTTTAGAGACCCAATAGTTGTCGTCCTTATACTTGCTTATCTAAATGGGCATAAGAGCTTGAGCATCTGCTTTGCATGGTCCTGCTGAAGGTGGTGGGTTCCTCTCACCCTTGAGTTACCTCACTGCACAGCTAATGCCAAAGGCTCACACAGTTCACACAGGGCCTGCCCCTTAGGCCCCTGGCTCTTATGGCTGGGGGAGCAGCATTTTGGGCCTCATGATACTGAGAGAGTCTCTCAATCTCTCAGTTCTGCTTTCTTTCATATTAGCTAATTACCTAGTAGCCTTTGCCTTTGGGATGGTAAAATAAATAGCACAATTTCCAGATTTACACCCCACCATCTCAGTAACCCCAGTGGAAAGTCAGCTTCACTTAAAGTTCCTTAAAAAGCCCTGGGATTGAATGCCATTGGCCTGCCTCGGTCACCTGCCCTTCCCAGGGCTAGTCATGGGGTCGGTGTGGGTGTGATAGGCTACACCTGAATCCTGCTTCTCTTCTCAGAATAGGAGATAGAGTCAGCCTGCACCAAACCACATGGATGCACGCTGGAGAAGTGGTGGTCCCCAAAATGATAATGTGGGTGTTATTAGCTTAAAAACTAATAGATAATGGATTGGCAAAATATATAGGACGATTACACACATTCTTAAATTTTTCTCTCTAGCATGATGTAAAAAGAAAAATTAAGATAGTGTTTTGATATGATAATGGCAAGAATAGAAATCATTTTCACCTCTGATATAATGCAAAACCAGATGCTTATATAGGGTGGGGTAAAGCAGATTTACAGTTGTTCATATGGACAATATTACCATAATTATTAAATAATAACACAAGAATAAGCTCTGTGTTTCACATACTTCTGTAACCTTACTTTCACCCCACCTGCATTATCCTTGTTTTTACTTTGCCCTACAAGGTAGGAAGGAACCCAATGCAAAAATCCTACATGTAAAATTCAAATTCAAAATCAAAACTTTATGATTTATGATAAATGCCCTTAAGTAATAAATACATGGCAATTTACTATGGATTGTGACTTATTATTTCTGAATCTTTTGAACAGGGTCAGATCAGGGACATTCCCCCCTGAGATTAACATGACCTCTTCCTGACATAAATTCAGCCAAACTCCCCCCCAAAGCATGTAGTTCCATAACAGATGATGGCCAGTCACAAGCCAGAGACATGAAAACAGATTTATTTATTGTGCAACATGGAGAAGGCTGGAGATGATAAATGACAGGAAAGTTTTTGTATCCTGTTCACCAGAAAAGAATGTAACCTGTGATGAATTTTCTCTCTTTTCACTGAGAGACATAAGACTTCGAAGCTATTATCAGGGCACAGACTACCTGGGGAGCTCTGTTCTGGCCCCAAACTCTGCTTGTCACCTGAATACATGGGCTGTGGGGGTGACTTGAGATCACAGATACAGATATTAATAAATAATAAAAGATAGAGTTAGATCAAGGCTAGAGTTCAATGGATTTAACCAGGCAGAAGAAGAATGTATTTTTAGTTTCTGAGCTAATCCACATATTTCTTAACATCCAACCTTGTGAAGAGACATGGCTGGGAATCAAAGTGGCATCTAATATAAAGGGCAGCATGAATGACCGAACTGAGCAGAGCTACACAGGGAAAGCTTCAGCGGTCGTGATAGAAGACACAAAGAAGAGCTGTACCCACTGCCTTGTGCTGGAAAAGAGAGAATCTTTTTCTCTTCTGACAATTCCCAAGAATTCATACCCAGACTTACATTTTTTTCTAAGTTGAATCTCAGACAAGAAATGTGCCTTTCATGATTTCAGTCTGTAGGCCATCATCCTAACACTGTCTTTTCAAGTTTGAAAGAAATGAAGTTAGGTGATTTTGCAGTTATTTTCAACATGACTAATACAACAGAAACTATTTTTATAAAAAGTGCAGCCAGAACCTCTGCGTATGGATCAGAGAAAAGAGTCAGTGCTCTGAGTAGAGATATCACTGGGTTTAGAGCCAGAAGACTTGGATTTGAATCCATATTCTTGATAGCTGGGCAGGCTATCAAATTAGGGCAGACCACCTTCTTTCTCGTATTCATTTCTTGTGTAGTACAGGTGGGAATTTCAGCATATTTATGCACATTGAAAAACAAATGAGGTAACGTATATGACAGCATCTAAAGAATGTCTATGATAGAATTAAAAGAAGGCATTCGTATTGCGAATTGTCTTAATAACCTGCCCCTGTTGAGTGAGTAGAGGGAGGCAAGCATCATTTACTGTTAAGACTATCTTCTTCTAAGTCTTAGAAGAGAGGAGAGATCCAAAATTAATTAAAAATTTGTTCTCATCAAATTCTTAGAAAAACTAATTTTGATCATGGAAAAAATAATAATCTCAAATGTCGGTATGAGAGTAAAGGAGTGATAAAGAGATGAGACAACTATGTAAGACAGGATACTGAAGTCTTTCATGATAGGAATCTGAAAGACATAAACTTCTAATTATTAAGGAACACGTTTGAAACATATGACAGCAAAAGACAGATGGTATACAACATGCTTCTAAATGGCTTGGGATTGTCCTGGCTAGTGTAGCTCAGTGGATTGAGTGCAGGCCTGCAAAGAAAACTACTGCAGTTCGATTCCCAGTCAGGGCACATGCCTGGATTGCAGGCCAGTTCCCAGCAGAGGATGCATGAGAGGCAAACCATACATTGATATTTCTCACCCTCTTTCCTCCCCTTCCCCTTTAAAGATAAAGAAATAAAATGTTAAAAAATAAATAAATAAATTGGTGGGGATTTATTTTTTATTTTTCATATATTTAGTGTCTCAGAAAACAATGCTGTGTGTATGTGCACCCCTGTAGTTAGATAAATAAATGGGTAGATATTATAAACTGCACAATATTATAAAAAATAAAACAATAATATGCTAAATATCCTAAATACATATTTTACTTTATAGGCACACCAAGGTTAACCAGGACTTTAGCTACAAGTGACAAAAGCCTGACTCACCCACACATTTGCTGCTTACAAGAGACCAAACTCAGGATAAAAGATCACCACAGACTAAAAGTCAAAGGCTGGAAACAAATTTTTCAAGCAAACGAACAAGAAAAAAAAGCTGGGGTAGCAATTCTCATATCAGACAAAATACACTTCAAAAAAAGGGCCATAAGGAGAGACTCAGAAGGTCACTTCATAATACTCAAGGGAAGAATCCACCAAGAAGACATTAATATTGTAAATATATATGCACCCAACATAGGAGCACCCAAATATATCAAGAAAATCTTAGAGGACTTCAAGAAAGATTTTGACAGCAACACAATTATAGTAGGGGATTTTAACACCCCACTGTCAAAAATGAACAGATCTTCCAAACAAAATATCAACAAAAATATTGCAGCATTAAACAACACCCTTGATGAAATGGACCTAGCTGATATATACAGAGCCCTTCATCCCAAAATATCAAAATACACATTCTTTTTCAAGTGCACATGGAACATTTTCAAAGATAGACCACATGATAGGACACAAAACGAGCCTCAACAAATTCAAGAAAATCAAAATCATACCAAACATCTTCTCTGACCACAAGGGACTGAAATTGGAAACCAACCCCCCCAAAAAAAAAACCCAAAGCACCCAAAATCATGGAGACCAAATGGCATGCTATTAAACAATGAATGGGACAAGAATGAAATTAGGGAAGAAATCAAAACGTTCCTGGAAAAAAATGAAAACGAACTTATAACAACCCAAAATTTATGGGACACAGTGAAGGCAGTCCTGAGAGGGAAGTTTATAGCAATACAGGCCTACCTAAAGAAGATAGAAACATTTCAAACAAACAACCTAACCCTACGCCTGCAAGAACTCGAGGAACAACAAAAAAGACAGCCCAGAGCAAGCAGAAGGAAGGAAATAACCAAGATCAGAGCAGAACTAAATGACATAAAAACTAAAAGCACAATTTTAAGGATCAATGAATCCAAGAGTTGGTTCTTTGAAAAGATAAACAAAATAGACGAGCCTTTAAGTAGGCTCATCAAGAAAAGGAGAGGACACAAATAAACACAATCGAAAATGAAAGAGGAGAGATTACGACTGATACCACAGAAATAGAAGGGATTGTAAGAAATTACTACGAAGAACTGTATGCCAAGAAATTTGAGAACTAGGGGAAATGGACATATTTCTAGAAAATACAATCTTCCAAAACTCAATGAAAAAAAAGCAGAAAACCTGAATAGACCAATAACAGCAAATGAAATTGAAGCAGTAATCAAAAAACTCCCATCACACAAAAGCCCTGGACCAGATGGTTTCCCAGGAGAATTCTACAAAGCATTTAAGGAAGAGCTAACTCCTATTCTTCACAGACTATTCCAAAAAATCTAAAAGGATGGAAAACTCCCAAACTCTTTTTATGAAGCCAGCATCATTCTAATTCCAAAACCAGATAGAGACACAACAAAGAAAAAAAACTTCAGGCCAATATTGCTGATGAACATAGATGCAAAAATCCTCAACAAAATATTGGCAAATTGCATCCAACAATCTATCAAAAAGATCATACACCATGACCAAGTGGGATTTATCCCAGGGATGCAAGGATGGTTCAATATTCACAAATCAGTAAATGTAATACATCACATAAACAAAAGCAAAGACAAAAAACACATGATCATATCAATAGACGCAGAAAAAGCTTTTGATAAGGTACAACACCCATTTACGATAAAAACGCTCAGCAAAGTGGGAATAGAGGGAGCATTCCTCAATATAATAAAGGCCATATATGAGAGACCTACGGCCAACATCATACTCAATGGGCAAAAACTAAAAGCTTTTCCACTAAGATCAGGAACAAGACAAGGATGTCCACTTTCACCACTTTTATTCAATATAATATTGGAAGTTTTAGCCACAGTGATCAGGCAAGAAAAGGAAACAAAAGGCATCCAAATAGGAAAGGAGGAAGCAAAAAACGTTTGCAGATGATATGATAGTGTACATGGAAAATCCTATAGACTCTATCCCAAAAACTGCTCGAACTAATTAATGAATTTGGCAAAACAGCTGGTTACAAAGTCAATATCTAGAAATCAAAGGCATTTTTGTATACCAACAATGAATCAGCAGAAGCAGAAATCAAGGAAAAAAATCCCACTCGATATAGCAAAAACAAAAATAAAATATCTGGGAATAAACCTAACCAAGGAGGTAAAAGACCTGTATGCAGAAAACTACACAGCACTGAAAAAAGAAATCAGGGAAGACACAAACAAATGGAAACATATACCTTGTTCATGGATTGGAAGAATTAACATCATCAAAATGTCCATACTACCCAAAGCAATATACAGATTCAATGCAATCCCTATTAAAGTACCAATGGCATATTTCACAGACATAGAACAAACACTTCAAAAATTTATATGGAACCATAAACAGCCCCGAATAGCAGCTGATATTTTGAGAAAGAAGAACAAAGTAGGAGGGATCACAATACCTGATATCAAATTGTATTACAAGGCCACTGTAATCAAAACAGCCTGGTACTGGCATAAAAACAGGCACATAGACCAATGCATTAAAATGGAGAGCCCAGAAATAAATCCAACTCTCTATAGTCAATTAATATTCGACAAAGGGGGCAGTAACATAAAATGGAGTCAAGATAGTCTCTTCAACAAATGGTGCTGGGAGAACTGGACAGCTACGTGCAAAAATATGAAACTTGAGCACCAACTTACACCATATACCAAAATAAATTCAAGATGGATAAAAGACTTAAATATAAGCTGTGACACCATTAAAGTCCTAGAGGAGAACATTGGCAAGAAAATCTCAGATATTTCACGCAGCAACATTTTTACTGATATGTCCCCTAGAGCAAAGAATATAAAGGAAATAATAAATAAATGGGATCTCATCAAAATATAAAGCTTCTGCATGGCTAAAGAAAACAGTATTAAATTAGCAAGACAACCAACTGTATGGGAAAACATATTTGCCAATGATACCTCAGACAAAGGTTTAATCTCCAAAATATACAAAGAACTTACACAACTCCACTCTAAGAAGACAACCAATCCGATTAAAAAATGGGAAAAGGACTTGAACAGACACTTCACCAAGGAGGACACACAGAAGATCCAAAGACACATGAAGAGATGCTCAATATCGTTAGCTATCAGAGAGATGCAAATTAAAACCACAATGAGATACCACTTTACACCAGTCAGGATGGCTATCATAAACAAAGCAGCCAACAACAAATGTTGGAGAGGTTGTGGGGAAAAGGGGTCCTTAGTTCACTGTTGGTGGGATTGCAGACTGGTACAACCATTATGGAAAACAGTATGGAATTTTTGACCCAACAATTCCACTGCTAGGATTATATCCTAAGAATCCCAAAACATCAATATCAAAGAACCTATGCACCACAATGTTCATAGCAGCACAATTTACAATAGCCAAGAGTTGGAAGCAACCTAGTTGCCCATCAGTAAATGAGTGGATCAAAAAAATCTAGTGGTACATATACACAATGGAATTCTATGCAGCAGAGAGAAAGAAGGAGCTACTACCCTTTGTAACAACATGGATGGAACTGGAAAGCATTATGCTGAGTGAAATATGCCAGGTGTTGAAAGACAAATACCATATGATCTCACCTTTAACAGGAAGCTAAATAACAAAACAAACAAGCAAGCAAAATAAAAACAATGACACTGAAATAGAGAACAAGGGGACAGTGACCAGAGGGGAGAGGGAAGGGAATTTAAGGGGAAAAAGGAGGAGAAATTTGGAGGAACAAATAGGAAGGACACAAGGACAATAACTAAGGGGGGTGGGAATGGAGGGAGGTGGGGAGCACGGGGCAGGAGGGGGCTGGGATGGGAGAATTAGACAGAAAACTGTACTTGAAAAATAAGTCAATAAAATTTTTTTAAAAAGCCTGACTCAAACATCTTCATGAAAAAAGGATAAAGGAGCCATCCTGGGGCAGTTCTGGCTTTAGGCAGCATAGGATATGAAGATTCAAAGGATGCCATCAGTTTCCCCTTCACTCCCTCTCCTCATTCCCCAGGATTATTCTATTTTCAGATCTCTTTTCTCTGTTGCACAGATGTTATAAACTGCTCCAGAGTTACATTTTTACATGTCAAAATCTCAAGAACCCTCTTTTTCTCAGTGGTTGCTTCAATTATTTCAAAGAGAATACCAATGGCTCCTGTTTGAAACATATAATTCATTTTTGCTAACTGTCCTAGATTGGATGCACCAATTGGCCAGTCTGGATTTGGTGCCCATCCCTGCAGCTGAGAATTAGGACATGAATTGACATCCTCCTTGTCAACAGCACATGGACTAGAGGAGGTGGTATTTAAAAAGGGGGAAATAAAAATAACGATACTGAAGTTTCACTATATTCTTATAGGCATAGATATCGAGAGAGAAAACAATGTCTCTTTGCTGATGGCATTTGTAAACATGCATTCCTCAGTCAGGTGGGCCACTCCTGAACTGTCTTATTCCAGTTGGGATATCAGAGTATGCTGACAGCAGCTTCTGAATGGATGACACATGGAATTCGGCTGGGGTTTTGTAAGGAGGTCAAAGCTGAAATACTTTATGGTTTTGAAGTTAGGAAAATCAGACAATCCCTTTGACCCAGAAAGGGATTCATGGGGAGAACCAAAGTATCAACTCCTTTAGCACAAGGTAGCTGAGCTCTGACCTTGTCCTTGAATAGCAGGACTTTACACACTAGGAATGTAAAGTGACTCACCCAATAACATACACAGTAAGAGATCAGCACAACCTGAAACAGCCTTTAAAATAGATTTTTAAAAAACAAACAAAATGTGTTTAGTTCTTAACAGCAGCACCCTTTTGAAAGAGTCCAATGCAGATGGGGACTCTGAATAACATTGTTAAGATTCGTTGACATAAAAAACCAGCAAGCAAAATATAACCAGAGACATTGAAATAAAGAACAAACTAACAGTATAAAGGACACATGGACAAAGCCAAAGGGAAGTAGTATCGAGGGAGGGAAGTTGGGGGAAATGGAGACAACTGTACTCAAACAACAATTAAAAAAATAGGAAAGAAAAATTAAAAAATAGAAGTGGCAACTTATGGGGGAAGAAAAGAAAAAAACAAACACTGATTTCATATATCTTCATCAAAAAGTCAACTTAATAGTCAACTTTCATATGTACAAAATAGTGATTCAAGATTTATAAGTTTTACAATGTGATCACTACATGAAGTCTAGTAATCATCTGTTACCATGTAAAGTTACCACAGTATTATTGACTATATTACCCTTCACCTTGTCCACCTTCCTCCAACACCCCTTCCCTCTAGCAGCCATTAGTTTGATCTCTGTTTCTATGAGTCTGTTTTGTTTTGTTTCATTTTCTTCATTCATTTTTGTTTTTAGATTCCACACATAAATGAAGCCATATGGCATTTGTCTTTCTCTGACTTTTTCCACTTAGAACAATATCATCTAGGTCAGGGTGTCAAACTCATTTTCACTGGGAGCCACATCAGTCTCGTGGTTACCTTCAAAGGGCCAAATTAAATTTTAGGACTGTTGAAATGTAACTACTCCTTAACAGTTAAGCAAGAGCTTGGCACTGCAGCTACGTAGAAACAAGGTGCTCAGCTGATTAAAACAAAGTGGAGGGCCTTGTGTTTGCCACCCCTAATCTAGGTCCATCCATGTTGTTGCAGTGGCAAGATTTTGCTCTTTTTTTATTGCTGAGCAATATTCCTTGTGTATGCATATATATATATATATACATATATATGTGTGTGTGTGTGTGTGTGTGTGTGTGTGTGTACCACATTTTTATCCATTCATGTGTCAGTGGACAAGACACTAATGTTGCTTCCATAGCTTGGCTTTTGTAAATAATGCTGTGAGGAACATATATCTTGCCAAGTGGCTGTTTTTGTTTTCTTCAAGTAAATACTTAGAAGTGAAAGCAAACTTTTCGAGGAATCTCCATACTGTTTTTTCATAGTGGTTGTGTCAATTATGTTATATGCCAACTATGCCTAAATAAAAAAGGGGGGAAGTCCATTTATTAAGAAGGTCATGGGGCAGTCATACACATGAAGGCTATCTGAAGAAAGATGAAAATCTAGGCAGCAGGAAAAAACAAACCATTTCACCAGGAAGCAGCTGCTGAAGTGAAATGGTTCATTCTTTTCACCTCTAGAGAATCACCTGTAACTGGCATTTGGTTCTTGGGTCCCTGTACTCTGAGGAGCAGTGTAGCCTAATGGGGAGATTATCTGCTCTCACTTCAACTGAACTGGTTGTGAATTCTGTGTCGCCACTTAACTTCTGGCTTCCTGGTCTCAAATTTACTTCAATTGTCAGGTTGGAATAATAATAGTGTCTACTTAATTGGGTTGTTGAGGGACACCAAAGGGCTTAGATCAAGGCCAGTATACACTCAAAAGTATTCAGTGGTATTATTATATGTAATATTTGAAGCCCTGGAAGGTGAAGTCCAAGTGGTCAATTGTGCCATTGTGAGTAATGAAACTGTCACTGAAGGAGAGAGAACATTTCCCAGGAGAGTATTAAAGTACATTTGCAGAAGGCATAATGGAAGATGAGAGAAAAGATGCAACAGATTTCCACTAGAGTTAACAACCCAGGGAATTTGCAATTTGATTTGACTTCCCCCATGCATTTTAGCAGATGTAGGGTGCATAAGGGCAGTGATAAGGTTTCATAAAGTAGAAACTGAACATTCTGCAGCTTGGTGGCAACTGTATCTTGATATGGAAACAATCATCCCAATATCCATGTCTATGCAAAGTGCCAATCTTTGCACCTATCTCTTGTGATGCATATAAGAAAATGAAATGGGACTTGTAGAATAGTACGTGGAAGCTTTTGTTGATTTACTCAAACTCCATTATATCTGGCAAAGATGAAGGTCCTTGTTTATCATCTGTTTCTGGTTCTAGTCAAGAAAAAAATTTTAAAACCCCCACTTTGTGCTAAATTGCTCTATATCTAAACTTCTTCATTGCTCATGTCTTTTTTTGACAAGTTATTGAATGAAAATAAATAAATACATAGTTGATTCTTTGGGCTTACAATATTGGTAAATGCTTATTTAAGTTTTTGGCAGTTATGAGCAATAAATAAAGGAGCACCCTGAAGTAAGTTTTGCACAAAACTTGCTTTGGTTTTGCTTACACAAAATCCCCAGGAACCAGGAATTGAAATATGTTTCTCTACTTGATTTTTTTTCTTTCATCACTGAGCACATTTATTTACACTTTTATTCCAGGGACGTTCTGGACTGTTAGGTTGCTACTTTGATTTATTTTAGTTTTCATTTCACACTGGAAAGAAAAATGAGGTATTAAGCACTTGGCTTTGGACAAAAGATCTCCCATGATACTCTGAATGACATGCCTTTCCAAAACAGGTTTTAGAAAGAAAGTTTAGCAGGTTAGGTTTCAGCTATAGTCTACTTTGGAAAGCATACTTTTAATATATTGTGGGGCATGGATCTCTGGAGCTATGGAGTAAGGAAAGAGTTGTTCTACTTCTCTTCCATTTTGTCTAAGCCAAGAAAGTATGAATTCCATGTTCTAAGGGCTTGGAATGGATTATGTCATTTAATCACTCAGTTGTTCATTCACAAATATTTTATTCTCTGAGCTAGGGGTCAGCAATAAATAAAAAAGACAAATATTCTCACCTTCACAGAGCTTACTGAAGGGCACTGATAATTTAAAAAGTAGTAAATAAAATACAACACTTGTAAAAAAGTGGAGAAAGTTAAGGAGAAAAACCAAGAAAGGAATTGGAATATGAACTGTTGAGGGTGGAGTGGTTGGTATTTTAGAATAGCTAAGGAACAGGAATTCATACCAGATCTGTGAATGAAAAATAGAACTCTTCACCATGGCCTTGTATATTAAGTATCTACATATTTCAGTCTGTATCAATGGAAGAAAAAGAAACGTAAAACTAGACAATTCATAACTGAAGGAAGGATGACCGAGAACGTAGCAAGACCATAGCCACCAGAGTTAACGAAATTCCTAAAATGGTTATAAAGAGTCTTGGCAAGGATAGTGATATCAGAACAATACAAATAAATTAGTTGTTTTTAATGCCCAGACTGAAAAATTTAACTTCTTTTTGGGGTGGGTATATTGTTTTAATCCTCGCGGAAATATATCTTCGCATGTATCACAAAACTCAAAAATTTTTGTTCTATAAAGAAATCTCTCTCTAGCCAGCTTATCCACTAGAAATATATAGCCAACAAGGGAGTGCATGAATGAACTATAACCATGGATCTGAGCATCTTTATGGACGTGGAGGATGGTAAATCAACTGAAGAAGAAGCAATTGGATGGAATGGCACAGCACAAGGTGTCTGGTTGCACACAGCATTACAGGGAGGAGAGATTAGACAGCTAAATGCATGGTGCTCTGAATTCCTTGAAGAACTTGGCAGGATTAGGCTTAGCTGTGGGTGTAAATTAATTCACCAGAACAGTGAGCAGACCTTGGAGACAGTGACAGTGACTGAAAAAAGATTTTGATAGATGCCTCAGCCCTGGGTGCATGGCGCTCAGAGGTATCCATGCACCTCCAAAGCAGTCAGGCCAGAAACTGAGCACGTTGCAGGCACAACGTGGGTGTTCTCTGAGGAAAATATTTATTAGGAGTGGAAAAAGAACCAGAACTTGGAAAAGCTGAGAAGATAGGTTAAAAAACTGTTCGTGTTTTTTCCTGGAGGAGGAGGAGAGCATAACACACTGGTATTTTTCTGTTATATAATGTAATTCCTGCCCTGGCTGGTGTAGCTCAGTGGATTGAGCTCAGGCCTGCGAACCAGAGGATTGCAGTTCAATTCCCAGTCAGGTCATATGCCTGGGTTGCAGGCCGGTTCCCTGCAGGCCAGTTCCCAGCAGGGGATGCACTAGAGGCAACCATACATTGATGTTTCTCTCCCTCTCTCCTTCCCCTCTAAAGATAAATAATTAATTAATTAAAAAAAAAAGAGCAACCACCACACTGACGGAGGGTTGGCAGGACCAGAAAGGACTTCCTATCCCCTACCTCCTCTTTGAGACTGTTATGATACTTAAACCTCTTACTATTATTTAAAAAAAATATTATTTAGTAATATGTGGCAAGGATTCTTAATGAAGCAAATACTGTTCTAAGGATGTTACATTCTTTATTTTAAAATCTCCCAAAAGCTCTGTGAGGTCCATCTCATCATCCATAGATTTAGGTGATAAAATGAAGGTCAGAAACATTGTGTGTTTTTCAAGGCACCCAACCATCACATGGCAACCCTGAGTCAAGTCCACAATGCTCTTACTCCAAAGCTGCTGTTCTTTCTACACCTTTATGCTGTGCTTAATTTTTTTCAAACACAAGTGTCTCTTTCAAACCTGCAACATTACCAGAGATGGCATTTGTTGTACATGGAACGCTGGAATGGGAAGCAGGAGGTAGAGAATGTCTCCTTCCCCTCACTTAGCTCTTCCCTCAATTAGCTATGGAGCCTTGGGCCTTGCTTGGTCCTCTGTAAAATGAGAGAAGAAGTAAACCACTTCTTAACTTATCTCAGCTCTGATTTCTGCATCTCCAGTGCTCTTTATAGTCAATAAGGCTTAGTAGATGGTAGAAAACATCAAGATGTGGAAATAAGGAGATACATTAATAAAAGAAAATTTATTCTTTTTTAGTATTTAATATTAAGTATGTTAAATATCACTGGGTATGGTGAAACATTATCTCTTTTTAAACCCATGAATTTTTTGTGCAGTAGGTATTTTAGTTTGTAAGGAAGCTACGGCAGAGGCTGGTTACCTCTTCCTAACATCTCACTGCCTGAATGAAGCTGGAAGGAGCGCAAGTCTTAGTCTGTCCCATTTCAGACTCCTTCACCTTCAGTACCACATGAGAGCTTCAGGCGTAATCAGTGTTGATCCTTTCAACCAACTGTTTTATTTGGCGAAAGTACAAAATATGCGTGTCTTCAGTAATGAGAAAAAGCACATTGTTTTCAGAGCTTTGAGAACATATGAAAACAAGTAAAAAGAAAAAAACCACAATGGAATGATACTGCACAGGCTTTTTAACAGTGATTTGTAACAATTTCAATTTCATTGATTCCATTTTGGGGGGCCAGAAAAGCAAAATGATGGCCAGTCATTGAAAAATCAATTGTTTCACAGCACAGTTTGTCAGTTGCTCTAAAAGTAGCTCATAATCAGCCAGCACACAGTCAGTTTGGTTGCTAAAGTGACAGCCTGCTCTCTGAGGCAAAATACATGGTGAGTCAGGCAGTGGGTTCAGTGTTGTTGGCTCTTCACAGCATCTGGTTAGAGCATCTGCTTATTACTGGTCATTTGTAAATTATTACCTACCTTAATCTCTCTACAATCTCACATTATTCTTCATGGCATTTGATAAATTTGATAGACATTTCCATTTTGGATAGACAATTCCGATGAATGTGACATTCTCCTGAAATTGAGCTGAAAGCTATTTGTGTCCACCTCTCACAGGAAGCATATACACTCTTTACTTCACCCTTTCTTCTTCAGAAATGAGTTGTAATTTTTCAGTGATTTTTAAAAAGCACTTATTTTTTTAAATCGAGGCCACATTCTCTTATAATTTCATAAATTACTGTGGATTCTTATTACTCCTTGTAGATTTAGGACCTACACAAATATAAATCAAAAATTTACTTTCTCAGCTAAAATATATTTATTTTTACTCCCAGCCAGGCATTCCCAAGCACATTATAGGAATTTTCATTAGAATCTTCCCAGCAACCTTGTGACTATTATCTGCTCTGCAGGCAAACAAATTACAATCTAGAGAGATTAATTAGCCCCATCCCACAGCTAATAACTGGAAGCCTTGGCATGCAGATCAAAGACCACAGAATTCCCTTCGCTGCTCTGCCGCCTCCCAGGCTGTGAGCCCCTCAGAGGCGGGGCTTGTGTTTTACTGATCACGGTGTGACACAGGTTGGTACAGTGTCTGCTGTGTGGTTAATACAGATGCCTATTTAACTAAAATGGACTACAAATTTCAAAAAAAATTAAATTCTATCTTATATCAAAAATGTTTGTCAAAGAATTTGGTGTAACCCTGCAGTAGCCTCGGTGTTCAGCTTAATCTCCCTTTGCCCTTGGTTTTTCCCCACGGAATATTTTGGAATACTTTGAAATGTTTGGGAAACATATTTATTTGGAATACTTGAAATAATTCTGCAAACCTCAGATCATACAAGATTATAGCTTTTTTTATATGCCACCTTCATGTGTTTGTTCTTATTCAGTCTCTTTCTAAAATTGTAATATATTGTAGTTTTGGCCTGAAAATGAAATACATTTATCCATTTGCCCAAGAGTTTCCCTAAAAGAATTTTAAGCATCAATATTTTAAAATGCAGCAGCAATTTTCAACTTTTTTCATCTCATGACACACATAAATTAATTATTAAAATTCTGTGGCACACCAAAAAATAGATATATTTGCCAATCTGACCAAAAATAGGTATAATTTGGATTCATTGACATCAGTTGGGTATTATTGCGTTAACTGTTGTCATTTTTTATTTGACAATCTAAGGAAAAAGAGGTTAGTGCCCTTGCCTACAGTCAGATACTTCATGTTTTAAAAATTCTTCTTGTGCACTTGTTGAAAATTGCTGAACCAGAGTCATTGCCCTTTCAGGTTATGAAAAAATTATCTTCAAAAATAGCTTCACCCCAATACACAATAAAAAGAAAAAAAAACAAAAAATAGCTTGATTAAAATGGGAAACAAAATGATTTGTGTAATATAGGTATCATAAAAGTTCTGATTATGTTTTCGGTGTTTTCAAATAGAGAAATGTTTTTACCCTGTGCTCTCCCCAAGCAGCAGGCCTGGGACATGGTGGTGAGCAAATCCATTTGGAGTACCCACAGTCCACTCTCTCCTTGGTGCTTCAGAGTCATGGTCCAAAACTCCTTTGCACTACTGTTGATGATCCTTATTGTAAATCATTTCAATGTTTTTCTTTTAATTAAGGCAAAATTAAACAATTTTATTTTTATTCATCCATTTTTTATTAATAACTACTATTAATAATTATAAAGTTATATTAATAATTATAACTATTAATAACTTACTATTAATAATTATATCAGACAGTCTTATAGGTGTTGAGGACAACAGAAAGGATGGACTTTGTCCTCAAGGAGCCTGAAGCTTAGTGGAGGGACAGACTTGTGAAGAAACACAGGATGATACAAAATGACCATTGCCATAATATAGCTACGTATAGGGTGGGTGAGAATATAAGGAAGACGCCCTCAGGTTTGGACAAGCTAAAAGAGGATTTCACAGACACAGTAGGGTTTGCGTTAATAAGGTTAAGAAATCACAATCAATTGCTCAGAAGCATAAAGAGCCTAGTGTATTTAAAGATCAATAAAATAATTTGTAATATTAGAATGAAATAAAAATCAATGAGGTTAGACACCTAGTCAGGGGCCGACTGATAGAGGGCCTGACCATCTTTCAAAGGAATTTATATTTAATCCAGCTAGCAATGGGGAACAGCTGTGGAATTTAGAGTAGAGAAATGACATAATTAGAAGTGAGTGCTCCATGCCACATTTATTTCAGAGGAAGGGCATTTGTGCTGTTGACAGGAATTCAGTCCTCACTCGGCCCCTGTGAGCTGTGAGGCTTGCTGTCCTGCATTTCCTGGTTCCAGGCCATATATGCTGTAAGCAACACCAGACTGATGAAAGTCTTGTCTAGATATAAGCATGTGACTGTCATTCTGGCTATCACACAGGATTGTAGGTGTTACTTCTTTTGACCTTCCATGAACACATTCTACTTACATTGTCACGCAGTACGATTCAATTAGACTTTCCTTGAGCCGCAGTTCTCAGCTAATATAGGGAATCTCAGATGCCTACTTACCATATATTTCAGAGCAGAGTGCTGACATTTGAAGAGAAGTAGACAGCTAATTCTCACCTTTTCCTCCCAGAATTCTGATGATAGTTGCTTGAATGAATACTATCACCCATGCCTGGGGGAGAGATGTCAGATAGGAATCATCGCTAATAAATTAAGACAATATAGCACTCCACGTGTCAAAAGAATGCAGTGGATAAACTTAGAAGTGTCATGGCATATGTATAATTTTATTGATACCCATGAAGTCCCAATTTCAGGTGGAAACCCAGAGGTCATTTTCCAAATGTTCTTTTTTAAAAAATTATTTTAGACTCAGAAGTTGAAAAACTAGTACAGAAAGCCCCCATGAACCCTTCCCCAAAATTTCTCTAATAATAACATCTCCCAGAGCTATACTGCTGTATCTAAACCAGAAAATGGACATGGGTACATTATTAGCTAACTGCAGCTCTTAAATTCAATTTTTTCAGGATTTTAATCACCAAAATTCACCCACATTATTTTTATTTAGTTCTTTAAGAGCTTCCTGATCCTTTCTGCTTTAAACCCTCACGTACACTGTTCCACTTGCTGTGGGCAATTTTCCCTGTTTCAAAAACTCAACTCCAGTGCATATTAGGTATATTTTCTAATTTATCTATCTGCCTCCTGTTTTAGTTCTGGATCATATATCATTTCTGAAGGGAAATCATCCCAGACCCTGTCCCTTCAAACAAAGTATGGCTGACTGCTATGTGCCCTCATAGTCCCCTGTCTTTCTCCTTCTTGCCATTTATGATCATCAAAAACAAATAACTATTAATTTCATGGCACTATATGACAATCGTGATGGTTCATTTTATGTTTCAACTTGACCAGGCTAAAGGATGCCCACTAAGGTGGTAAGACATTATATATGTGTGTGTGTGTCTCTGGAAGAGATCAGCATTGGAATTAGTAAACTGAGTAAAGATGGTCACCCTCACCAACATGGGTGGGCATCATTCAATCTGCTGAAAGCCTGAACAGAACAAAGTCAGAGGAGGAGTGAGTTTGCTTTCTCTGCTTAAACTGAGACATCCATCTTTTCCTGCCCTTATACATCAGTACTGAAGGCGATTGGCTCTCTTGACTTGTACTTACACCATCAGCTCCCTTGGATATCAAGGTTCAGACCCAAAATGAATTAATACCACCAGCCTTCCTGGTTCTTCAGCTTGCAGACAGCAGATCACAGGGACTGACTACTCATCCTCCAAAAACAGGTGAGCTGATCCCTATAATAATAATAATATAGTCATTATTATTAATAATAATAGATCCAATAGGAGATATATATATATCTGTTTCTGTTTCTCTGGAGACCCTTGACTGATATACATATGGAGAGATTAACTATGTATTGTTTTATATCTTCCAATTTTATCATGAAAGAATGAGATGTATTGTTCCCTTTTTCTGAATGTGAAGTAGCAGGACCCCCCTGCTACTTTCTGGTCAAGGTCGAATTCCCTTGAATATCCATAAATGACATGGGGACATGATCAGACGAGTTATAAAGGTTGACTCATAGTGTGGAAGGTTTTTAATAAAAGAAATTTTTTTTGTTTGATCTTGGAGCCCCTTCCATACAGAGAAATCTCTTTTTGAGAAGTCTCTCTGAGAAATAACTCTGAATGTTATTCAACATTTAGACTTTCCATAGCATTACTGAAATCAATACATATGAAAGTGTATTTGTTCTCTCATGATTTTTTGCTGATAAAGCAAATATTAAGGTATGTGAAAATTCTTTTAAAATTTTTATTGAATTTATTGTGGTCACATTGATTAATAAAATTGTATAGGTTTCAGGGGTACGATTCTATAATACATCACCTGTATATTGTACTATGTGTTCATCACCACAAGTGATATTTCCTTCCATCATCACCTACCCGCCTTTACCCTCTTCTACCTCTCCTCACCCCCCTTTCCCTCTTGTAATCACCATACTGTTGTCTGGATCTATGTTACCCTTTCTTCACCCAACTCCTCTCCCCTCTGACAGCTGTCAGTCTGTTCTCTGTATCTATGAGTCTGTTTCTATTTTGTTTGTTAGTTGATTTTGTTCATTACATTCCACATGTAAGTGACATTATATGATACTTGTCTTTCTCTGACTGGCTTATTTCATTTAGCATAATGCTCTCCAGGTCTGTCCATACTGATGGAAGAGGTAAGATTCCCTTCTTTTTTTATGGCCGAAAGTATTCTATCAGTAGATGAGTGGATAAAAAAGCTGTGGTACATTTACACAATGGATCATTCATTCCTATATTCATTTACCCATTCCTCCACATTCAACAAATCCTGGTATAGCAAAAGTTCTAAGTACTGCAAGGAATATCCAAATGAAGTTAAACTCATGATCAAAAAGAACTTATAAGGAATATGAAAAATAAGTAGGGTGATGGGGAGAAGGTGGGTGAAATAGAAGCAATAGAAACTTAAAAGTACACATTATATGTTCTCACCTTAAGAAAAAAGTACTTGCTGTGTCTGGTGATGGATGTTAACTAGGCTTATTGTGGTGATCATTTCTCAATAGATACAATATTAGATAATTATGTGGTACATCTGCAAGTAACATAACATTGTATGTCTGTTGGGAACCATTCAGGAGTTGTAACTGGCCCCCATGGCTAAGGCTGAGTGAGCAGCCTCTGGAATGAGAGCCACTAAAGAGACAAAGCTTGTCCTGCTTCATCCCCTGCCCCCAATGCTTGGTCAGTTAGTCTATGATGGGTAAGACCCCTCAGCTGGGGGGCAACCTAAGCCAGACACAATCACTTGGGAGGCCATCATGGAAGGACTTGGGGGGCTGCAACAAAGAGGGAGTGATGAACCCTTTCCCCCCAGCTATTCTGACATAGCCAGAGTCCCCATGTCCTCTGGGAGAAGTGCTTCCTGGCTCTAATCCGCTTAAGCCTAAAAACCTATGATGAGGGAGGTGGTGCAGCCCCTGGCTGGCTAGAGTGAGATCCGGGGTAATTGGGCATAAGAAAGAATTCCTAAAAGTCATGTGAAGCCTGCTTTGCTAAGAGAGCTTTCATTCATATGATAAGGGAATATGATACGAGCAAGAAATCAGTATGTCTCCCAAAGTTTTTACAGCCCTCTTACCCAACAGACACTGACTCAGACTAAGCCCTCAGATCTTTTTGAAATGCTATCTATTGTTTTATCCTTGCTGCCTGACATTGACTGATGAGCTTTACCTGTATTCCTGTGTATTACAACCCAATAAAAGCTGTTGAGAAAGGGGCTCTTGATCTTTCTCCTCTGAGAGACTGACCACCTCTCCTCCCCAAGAATATCATGCCTTGGTAGTTTCACTTTCATCCGTGGTGGACGGGGGGACTTTGTGGACAAAGTTTCCCCCACATATGTCAATCACAACTCAGTTTTTAAAAATGAAGTCATGGATCATGGAGAAAGAGAATAGGTTATTGGTGGTTGCCAGAGATTGCGAGAGGGAAGGCAAACTAGGTGAAGGGGGTTTAAGTACAAGCTTCCAGTTACAAAATTAATAAGTTACGGGGGTACAATATGCAGCATGGTGATTATAGTTAATGCTACTGTTTTATGTACTTGGAAATTGCTGAAAGATCTTAAAAGTTCTCATTGCATAAAAACAATTTTGTAACTAGGTGGAGTGATGAATGTCAACTAAACTTACTGTGGCAATGCTTTTGCAATATATACAAGTGTCAAAATATTATTTTATACACCTGCAACTCATATGATGTTTTATGACAACAATATCTAATTTTTTAAGGGGAAAAGTACATTTGGGATTCAGAGATAACTTTTTTCATATCTTGGCTTTGGCTATGTGACTTTAAACCAAACCCTCTAGTTTTCATTTTTCCCCTTTCACAGGAGGGATTTCCTCATACAATTCAACTGTGGGGTGGTGAGGACCCAGTGAGATCATGAATGGAAAGCTGTCTGTGTGGTGCCAGAAACACAGAAGCACTCAGTGTTAACTCTTGTTATTGCTTCGTCTGAATCTCATTCCTATCATTTTCCACTAACAGCCTCACACCACCAATTAACTGCTATTTCAACTTTCACTATGATATTTTTAATCGTTCCAACAAAAATACAAAATTTTTATTTCTTAGAAATGGCAAAACAGGATGCTAGAGCTATACTGTGGGGAGGTGCTGGGTGATTGGTACACTGGCTCAGTCATTCATTTTTTTCTTACACAGCTCAAAGTGAGCATGGTTTAAATTCATACCACAACAATATGACAAACTATATGAATTATGAACTCTTCAGGGTCACTTATGAGGAGATGGAGCTGGACATGTTATGTTCACAAGGATACCAAGGATCTGCTTATATACAATTATGTGTCAGTCAAGAAAGTAATGATAAATGTCAGTCACAAGGACTGATCAGGGGCTTGGGGAAGGTACAGAAGGGAAAGATATCATTTTAAGGAGAGATTCAAGGCTGTAGCAAGAGTGTCCTTCTCACAAAGCACATAATTTTCTGTCATTATTTGCTGCCTGAACTCAGTTATAATAGAACTGGTTTGAGTTCTCAGAATTGTGTGAAATGAAACCTGGGCACATAAGCGGTGGTTGTCTCTGAGTTTCTGGTGGCCCAAGAGAAAATTAGAACCTTCTCCTAAAAGCTCATTTGAATAGTAAATAGTCATCACTGATTACTGGCAAAATGATAAGGATGAAGAGATGCTGTGTTCTGGATACTTTCTATCACAGATCGTGGTATCCCCAGACTTCTGGATTACACAAGCTAGTACAACTAAAAATAAATTGATTGATTAATAAGTCTTCTGCAAAGAGTGTTACCAACATTTAAAAAAATATTTTATTTAATTATTTTTAGAGAAAGGGGAAGGGAAGGAGAAAGAGTGGGAGAGAAACATCAATGTGTGGTTGCCTCTCATGTGTCCCCTGCTGGGAACTGGCCTGCAACCCAGTCATGTGCCCTGACTGGGAATCAAACCGTGATCTTCTGGTTCACAGGCCCGTGCTCAATCCACTGAGCTACACTAGCCAAGACCCAACATTTTTTATTTTATCACATAAATGTATAATTTCTGAAGCAACAATAACTACAGGTGTCATTTTTAAAAGAATAGTTTGAAACCACAGCAAGCAGAAAGAATATAATATATATTAATAAAATTAAGTTGGTCTTTGTATGTCTCTCAATGTGTTTTACTGAAGTTATCATATGGATTTTAAGAATATTTAGAGTACATGTTTCAGACAATCTGATTTAAAGTGTAGGCTGAGTGTCATACAGGAAATTCCCATTGGGAACCCTCAGGTGGTCCCCCAAAAGCAATAGCCATCCTTCCTTTAGAGCATCTGAATCTGAGCCTGGAGGAGTTGCCCTCCTGATGGCTGACAGGGAGACGCAGGCAGCACATACTCAGATTGTCACATGCCCCATACAAACAAAGAAGATAGCGCTGATTTCAGATGTGAGCTCCAGATTGAAGCCAGAAGGGCAGATGTTCTAAATTACAGGCTTTGATTACAATCTTGCTGCTTCTCTGGATTTGCAGTCTGCTCCAAGCTGAGCTATAGTGGCATTTTATTTATTTAGTGGTGGTTAATGATTTCTTCAAGCAATACTAGGAAAGACAGGTGCTCTCACAATAAAAGACAACCTTTATTAAAGGACCATGTTTACATTATAAAGATCCTGTTACTTAGACATCATTTTTCTCACCATGTTGAGGATCCATGAAAAATTTCTGAAACGCTCTGCATTCATCCTTGAAGAACATTGGGCAAACAGAGAGCTTTTTAGAACTACACGTATCTGCCTTGAACTCACCACTCAAAGAAACTGTCGAATTAATTGTGAATGATGTTTGTGCCTCAGGATTTTTTAAATGCTTTCCCAATGAATCTGCAATGCAATGAGGGTTGTGAACCCTGGGTCTATAGCTAGTGAGACAGTTTTCCTTCTTTGTCACTGTTTTCCTCCAGAAATTTTTTACTGTTTAAGGTTGTCTTATATCAGTACTCATGATGCTACCTTTCACAGGTAGCTTGACTACTTCATGCCAGGCCATCTTAGGTTCAAAGATTGAACTACATAATAAATTCAGCAGTCTCTTCCCTGTTTGTCTGTTTCCTGAGGTGAGAGAGCTCTGTGTGGGGACCCACATTCACACTGCAGGGGGAGAGAGGTCTCACAGTTATCCAAAGGGTTAAAATATGTCCCGGATGATGAATGGCCATTTTCCCTTCAAAGCTGACAGCTGCACATGTTTAAAAGGCAGGCAAAGCAGAATGCTTGTCATAATTTAGAGCTCCCCATTTGAAAACAAGATATCAATGGCTGTAGTATATATTTGCTGAAAGAATAACAAACAAACAAATGAAAACTCAACATCTGGCCTGTTTTCCTGAACCCATAAAACAGAAACATCATTACCAGAAAACACAATGGCACTTAGCAGGTGCAGAGGGTATAGAAGAATCTGAAAGGGAGACAGTAGGATGAGAAATGAATCAGGAAATTCTCTAAATTGATGATTGTGATGATGACGATGATGACAATGATGGTTGGTGATGGTGGTGGTAGTGGTGGTGGTGTTGATACTTTTTTAAATACTTCCTCAGAATGTTACATTATGTTTTTAATTGTTCTGTTAGAGTAGTCCCAGTTTTCTCCCATTACTCTCCTCTGCCCTGCCCCCTACACCCCCAAAGTCAATTCCCACCCTGTTGTCCATGTCCATGCATCATTTATACCTGTCCATTGCTTAGACCCTTCCATTTATTTATCCCCTTATTTCCCTCTGGTGTTAATATTAAAGTAGCAATAAAGCCACATTTATTCCTACTCAAAGTACCAACTATCTATTTTAATCATTCAAAAATTATTTATAAATATCTAATATGTATGAGGATGAATTCCTATATCCAGTGTTCTTGAATGTAGAAATGCATCATGGAGTAAATCTAAGCAAAGTATTGAGTCATGAAGATTATATTCAGTGGGGAAAATTTCAATCATATTGAATCTTTATGACAGAGCTGCAAAGTAGAAATTGGTTGCTACAAATTTACAGGAGTTTAAAATCTGAGAAGGTTAATCAACTCTCATTCATGAATATCTGTCATTTCGGTGAATCAGGATACATGAGAGAAATTATCATTTGAGACTTTAGCCAAGTATTATATTCTTTATTGTTAATGTAAAGAGGAGAGGGAAGAGGCACTTCCTCATACTTAAGAAACCATCTGCTTGAGCACCAAAAGTCCTAGATTCAAATTTTCTCTTGGCCATCCATCCACATTGTGATATTGGATAGGTTCTTTCCTTCTCTAAGTCCTGGTTTTACCTTTCTCCGAGTATTGCAGTGAGACAGTTGAGTGGATTGGTAGTTCTCAAAGTGTAAATCTCACAAAAGCAATCTCAGAACTACCTGGGAACTCATTTGAAATGCAGATTATTATGGAGCACCCCATATCTACTGAATCAGAAACTCTGGTGGGGGAGCCCAAGCAATTTCTATTTCAAATAGCCCTCCAGGTGATCCTGATATGCACTAAACTTTCAGAACCACTAGACTAAATAGTCAAATATAATGATTAAGAGTGTCTGAGTCAAACAGATAGGGATTTGACCCAAGCTTCACAACTCACTAGCTTCATGAATATTGGCAGTTTACTGAACTACTTTATTTCCTGAGTCATCAAATGGGAGCGATCATGGTCTCTTTCCCCTTGGTCTGTTATGAATGAGATAACACATGTAAAATACATAAGCAAAAAATTGGCATTGAAAGGATTTATCCTCATTTATGATTGAAAACACTTTAACTTTGAAATTTTAAAATTCTGTCATATTTGAAAAGGACCTCAAGAATGTTGACTAGTCCAAACAATGCCCAGGTAAGAAAAAAACAAATTTGTATTTTAACAACCTAAATGCAGGTTAGAACTGGCAGAATGCAGCAGCAAATTGTTGTGCAGCAAGAGGCAGGAAGCAGTATCACAAACAGATGCTGTGTTTGTCGTCCAGACCATCAGCCAGCAATGTCCCTCTCTATCAGTCAGCCTGCCCAGTCACCAAATCTGTAGGCTTTGCAAGTTTGCTGTCTAGTTGAATGGAACCTTACATTCAACTTACATCCATGTGTGTATTTGGCTGACTTGATTCAGCCAAATACAAAATACTTGATTTTGTTCAAATCAGTGAATTGAACAAAAGGAGGAAGAACAGCAACCATTTAATCAGCAGATAGAAACTGAAGGAGTGGTGCCATTTGAAACCTGTGAATTCTGTATCCCTTTCCCCACAACCACTCCCTTGCATCCCCTCTACTCTGCAGGCAACACGATCCAAAAGAAACCCCAGGTTCCTCATGAAACATGTTAAACCACTAGAAAACAGGAGGAAACAGATGAATAGTGACCTGCCTGCCATCCACGAGTGATTGAAAGGTGGCTCAATGCACTATAAATCCACTTGCCCCCAATAAAGGAGTTAAGTTGAAGTTTAAGTCCAGGAAAAGTGAATTCCCCAAAGTAATTTGTTTTCTGAGCAAGCCTAATTACAGTAGTTCAGTACAGGCAAATATTTTAGATATGATGTATGACAGTGGGTAAGGTATCAGTCCTTGGGCTCAGGCAGCTAGGGATTGAATTTTGACTCTGCCATTTACAAGCTGCATGATCTTAAGCAAGTTTCTTAATGTTTCTAAGCCTCATTTTTCTCTTAAGTACCAACAGAAGGTGGGTTTTAGGATTAAAGGGTATCATGCTTAGCATAACATCTAGCAGCATATAAGTGTTCAGTAAGTTATTATGTTCAGTAACTTATTAAATATTTTTCCTGAAATTACTATTAGCACACTGTAAGACATAGGAAGACTGTTTAAAAGCAATTTTAGGGGTCCTCTCTTTAAAACCTGCCACCCAGTGAATTTTTGTCTGTCCTGCCCCTAAGTTTTGATGAAAATCATCTGTCTCTGTGGGTTGCAAGTGGAACTGTCTCAAGTCAAAAATGTAATTTACTAGCTCACAAGACTGAGAAGTCCTGAGGTAGATTGGCTTCAGGCATGGCTGGCTTCAGAACTCAAAATAATAACTTCAGGGTGAATTTTGCCACATTCATTTTCTTCTCAGCCTCCAAGATGCAGCAAGATGCCTGTAATACCTCAATACTCTTAAGACTCTCACTGCAGAAGGAGACAGGTGTTTCTCTTCTGGTAGCTCTCATAGTCTCTGTTTTTCTCTGTTTGGACCTGCTTTGGCCAGCTTGAACCAATCATGGCATGCAGGAGTAATCTTGTGTGCTGATTGGCTGGGGCTTACTTAAATCACGTGATCACTTTGGGAGGTAGGCCGGGTGCCACCTAGAACCGCAAACTGATAGTGAAGGAATGCTGAATGCCCACTAGAAAATGTCATGCTGTTGTGTGGAGGCAAGCATTAAGGAGACAGACACTCTGCCTCTTTCTCTTTTCTTTCTTTCTCTTTATTATTCTCTGTCAGTCCTTTTGTGTCAGTCCTTTTGTCATTCCATGCATGTGTAGCCCCTGACCTCAAGGGGTAACTGAACTCCAAATCAGTTTTTCATAAAATGAAGCTAGTGGACAACTTATAATCAAGTTTCCAATAATGCCTGTTAAAATAGATCTGGAACTCTCCCCAGTGCAGAATCCCTGATGATCAGACCCAGCAGTCTGTATTTTTAACAAGTTCCCTAAGTGAGTCTTAGAAATACCAAAGTTTGAGAACCATTGAAACAGATGGTAATTAAATAAAGCTAATTTCTCCCATAGTAAACCATTGATTTCATATGTTACATTTCATTGTAATTTCTTATACATGTCTATAAAATAAAGACAATAATATGTGACTTCAGTTATCTCAAAGAGCTTCTCTGAGGAGGAATAATTTCATTTTAAAGTACATTTTTCTGGTTCCTTGGAAATAGTAGTAAAATAAGTTTTATTAATTTGGCATTCTGGTGGTAATAAAGTGCTCTCCTAAATTGGGCAGTACTATATATTATATTCATTATTTTACTTAATGATATATTGGGTAAGTTGGTAAACCTCCCTGTGTCTGAGTTTATTCAACCATAAAGAGGGGAAGCCCCCTGTTAAGTTTTAATGAGAATTAAAGTAACTAATTCATGTAACAATCTTTGGACTTTGGCCCATAGTAATCACTCAAATGATAGTTACTCCTACTGGGCACTTACTATGTGTTTTCACACTTCATCCTCATAAACCTTAATAGGTAATTATTATTGTACCCATTGTGCAAATGAGAGATGCAAGGCTCAGAGAGATTAATTCACTTATTCAAGATCTCAGAGCTAGTATGGTAATTATGTCGAGATATAATTGAAATCCACAACTATTCAGCAGGTGCTTTTTTACAAATGGTCTACTGATAGTTCATGATTTCTGAGTGTTTTGATTTGACACTATGACAGGGCTAGTTCATAGAGCACTCCCTCCCATGAGAATGATGACCCTAAGAGTTTATTATATAGGTATGGAATGTTATTTTTTTCACTCTCCATCCTACCAGATTAAAAAAACAATATTAAAACATCTGCTATATAATCTTGACAGGGTGTTAATGAGAATTATTTTATTCAAGATTTACATTGCTGGGTTAGGGAATACAAGTTACCTAAATCACTCCTAAGGACTAATTTACACAACAGGAGAATGAAGCTCAATATGTTGTTTATTTTTTTTTGCAAGGGAGTTTGTTTATTCTCGGTTTTATTTTTTTGTCAAGATTTATTTGTAGACTGTTTCCACTTTTCATCAAAGCATAATTACTGCCATGGCTATATTTACAATTTAGGAAATGTAAGTACTTAATAAGCTTGAGAACTTCCACTCTATACACTCTTAGAAGGTTGTTTGTTTGTTTGTTTGTTTGCCACACTGCTCCACATGTTGACTCTGTTTTAAAATAATTATTGATTCCTTCTTGATATAATTTCTCTCAACTTTACCCATGCCCAGCTCCTCACATCTGTCTACACAAGTTCACTTCAAGTACAAGCTTGCTCATGCTGCTCCCACTTTCTGGAATGTTGGTTCTCCTCCCCACACATTTTACCCCATCTCTCCTGGCTCAGCTTAAGTCTGACCTCTTGTAGGATGCTTAACTGCTCCACCCTAAAGTGATCATTCTCCTATTAGCTTTCACTTTTAGATTTTTATAATTTGTGGTTCTTCTGAGCAATTCCTTGAAATTTAGTTGGAGGTCACTATAAGTTGAGTACCTGAACGAGCTGTTTCCTTGGAATCACATGCTAGGAAGCCTATCACAGTCTCTGGGCTATGAACAGCAAGAGTGACTCCACAGAAAGCATTTTTATCTGAGCCTCATTGCTGGTTCTGTTACACATCAAAATGTTTTCCCTGACAGACGTACCTATACTTTATCACACAGTTTTAATCTATATAGTTCACTTTTGTATTCTTTATGTATGTATTTTTCATATATATTTTTATTTTATTGATTATGCCATTACATTTGTTCTATTCCCCCCTCTGTTCCCCTCCACCCTGCACACCCCTCTCCCACCATTCCCCCCCTTTAGTTCATGAACATGTGTCTCAAGTTCTTTAGATTCTATATTTCCCCTACTATTCTTACCCTCCCCCCATCTATTTACTATCTACTGTGTATGCTACTTATTTTCTGTACCTTCTCCCCCCTTCTCCATCTCCCACTCCCCTGTTGCTAACCCTCCACATGATCTTCATTTCTATGGTTCACTCCTTGTCTAGCTGTCCTCTTAATTTGCTTTTGTTTTAGGTGTGGTTGTTGATGACTGTGAGTTTGCTGTCCTTTCACTGTTCATCTTTTTTATCTTCTTTTTCTTAGGTAAGTCCCCTTAACATTTTATATAATAAGGACTTGGTGATGATGAACTCCTTGAATTTGATCTTACCTGAGAAGCACTTTATCTGTCCTTCCATTCTAAATGAAAACTTTGCTGGATAGAGCAACCTTGGTTGTAGCTCTTTGGTTTTCATGACTTGGAATACTTCTTTCCAGCCCCTTCTTGCCTGTAAGGTCTCTTTTGAGAAATCCGCTGACAGTCTGATGGGGACTCCTTTGTAGGTGACTGTCCCCTTATCTCTTGCTGCTTCTAGAATTCTCTCCTTCATTTTAATCTTGGCTAATGTAATTATGATGTGCCTTGGTGTGTTCCTTCTTGGGTCCAACTTCTTTGGGACTCTCTCAGCTTCCTGGATTTCCTGGAAGTCTATTTCCTTTGCCAGAATGGGGAAGTTCTCCTTTATTATTTGTTCAAATAAGTTTTCCACTCATGGCTGTTCCTTTCCCCCTTCTGGTACCCCTATAATTCGAATGTTGGAGCATTTAAAGATGTCCTGGAGGTTCCTAAGTCTCTCCTCATTTTTTGGAATTCTTGTTTCTTCATTCTTTTCTCCTTCTATTTTTATTCTCCTTCTGGCCCACTCCTTTGATTTGAGTCCCAGTTTTCTTTCCATCACTATTGGTTCCCTGTGCATTACCATTCATTTCAATTAGTTTAGCCTTCATATGTTCCTCTAATTTGTGACTAAAATCAACCAGTTCTGTGAGCATCCTGATCACCAGTGTTTTGAACTGTGCATCTGATAGTTTGGCTATTTCTTAATCGCTTAGATTTATTGACTCCAGGGCTCTGAGTTGTTCTTGAGCCATGTTTTGATCTGTTTGTGCCTGTTGCGTATGAGGAAAGGTGCCTTAGATGTTCGCCAGGGCGGGGCCACCCCGTGGCTGGTTTGTGATGCTGTATGTGGGGGTGGGGTCAGAGAGGGAGCAATGGCGGTCCTCTCCACTCACCCAGTCTGCCTCACCACTCACCCCCTGCCTGTTTATCTGAGCGCAAATGTGCAAGACTGCTGCCCTGTGCTGCGCGGTCCCAATGCTCACCTCTTCACTGGTTTATCTGTGCACAAATGCTCAACCGACCACAGACAGCCAGGCCACCTCTTCCCTGTGCCCGCCCGTAGCTAGCCGGCACCTGGGATCCGTGCCCTCAGCTGCCTGCACACCACCCGGGTAGGGGATCTTCCCTGCCCAACCCACTCCGCTGCTGGCTTTGCCCCTCTCACCAGTTTAGCTGAGCAGTTCATTATTTTCAGACTCCGTATTGTCGATTTTCTGTGTGGTTTGGTTGTGTTTATTGTTGTTAAAACTTTATTATTTTTAGGTTTGGTTGTGCGAGGATGCAAAGTGTTTCCACGTACACTTCCATCTTGGCGGAAGTCCTTATTCTTTATGTTTTAATACGCCTCATGAATTTTTTTCCTGGGGAGGTTGCAAATTAAAAAGCAAGTGAATAGATCTTTTAGAAACCTTTGCATTGCAGGTAGCAACATATAACCCACCCTAATTTGGCTTAAGCAACAAAGAATGTGTTGACTCATATAGACAAAAGAATCTAGAGGCTTTGGCTGAAGCTTGATCCAGAAGTTCAAATTATACCACCCCAAACCTGGCTATTTTGTAAGTCCCTCTTCTCTGCTCTCTGCTCTCTGATGAGTTTCCAGCAGCTTTCTCTCCTCATAGCAATAAAATGAAACCACACATCCACACATTCACAGGAAGAAGGAAGGTTTCTTAGGATTGCTTCTGTAGGGCAGGAAAGATGCCTTTCTCTCTAGTAATAGATGTCTCTCATTTCACTAGAATCAGGTCTGTGTCTTTTATCGGCAAATCATTTAGCTTCATGGTGTAGAAAGTTTTACAACCATTGATTTAAACAAATGTGGTATAAAATGGGAATGGGTGACTCTACAAAGAAAATTTAGGAAGTACATTCTGGGGTACATTTAGGAAGTTAGTGTTAGCAACCTAGGGGCCCAAAACTTAATATCCATTCTCTGTGTCAGTAGGTTTGTACATAATTGTATCCATCATTTCAAGGTGTCAGCAATTTCTCTGCAAGGAGATGGCAGGACCTTCAAGTGAAAAATTGGTCTTCAGCTTTCTTTGTAGGTTTTACAGTAGCCAACATACCTACCAGGCTCCCAGCTGGATCCCATCCTGCCTGCTTTTGGTCACCACTGTGATTTATAATAGAAGTTCACTTGAACATCTGAACTCTACTCTGCCTCTCATCACCATGAAAGGAGAGCTCAATGACTTACTCTGCAGATTAATTTGTGCAGTGGTGGAACAGGCTCAATATAATGTGGGTGGCTTAGGGGCATTTGGGTTCCTATGGCTTCTGCCTGGTATCAGACAATGCACACCATGAGAGCTGGGGTGAAAGCTAAAAAATGAATGCCTTCCTGTACTTCATAACTGCACTATGAATATTATCTATGTTCACATATACTCAGGATCATGAACTTAGGAATGGCATGTAGAACTCAGGTGAGAACTGCATTAGGAATTTGTGCTCTTTTAAGTACAAATCTCCGCAGCCGGAGTAACTGATGATGTTGCCAGGTTTGGCAAATAAAAGTACAGCATAGTCAGTTACATTTGAATTTCAGATAAACAACAAATAATGTTGTGATATAAACATGGCCCCTGCAATGTTTGTAGTAGCGATACTAGTAGTATTAAATGAAGCACCTTGGTCAAGGCTGTCATTGAGTGTGTACATCTGAGCTGTGCTTTTCCTCACAGCTTTCCAAATAATTCAGTCTTCATGGGAATCAAGTGTGGGATGGAGTACTGTTTTTAATGCTTACTAGCTATGTTGCCTTATGTCAGTTTCCTTAATTCTTAGAGCTTTATTATCTACAAAATGGAGAAAACAATAGCTCCTACCTCATAGGGTGATTGTGAGAATTAAGTGCTATACAATACATAAAATTTTAATTTAGGGCCAGGCATATAGTAAGCTCTAAATAAATAATAAGTATAAAGTATGAAGATAAGTACCAGCAGCCACTCATACAGGCATCTTAAATTCTTTATAATAACTCACTTCCCTTTCTCAATGCAAAGTGGGAACAAAAAATTATTGCTTAATGGGGAAACCTTTGACTGATACTGATTATTTACTTAGGACTCACTCAGTACACAGCAAGGATTACTAGATGCCAGTGATGGAGGAGAAGCTGTGTACCTCTCTCTGCTCTCATGCACCTTTGGCTCATGTAGAACACACAAGAGTGGAGGGAATTTCTAAGAAGGCAGCCTATGCCTGTGGAATTAGAAAATTTCAGTCAGAGAATGTATTCATATAAACCTTCACAGACAACCTGTCTCCAAGTAAAATGAAAATTTCTGAGTGAATGTTTTATCTTCAGTATCTTTCACAGTTCATGGCATATATTAGGTACTCAGTGAGTGTTTGCTAAAATAGAGGGAATATTATATGAGAATTGCTTTCTATCCCTTTGGGGGTGGCTTCCAAAGGAAGTGGAAATCCATAGAATTTGGGGTCTATCTCCTATTAATAGGATGACCATGTACTTTTTCATCTGAACTGAGACATTTTTAGAACATTGAAAGAGGATGATAATAATAATTAAGTAGGCACAGCAGGCATGTGCCAGAACTTCCACAGGTGAACAAGGACATCTGTTTTCCATATCTTCAAATATCACCTGGCACTCAGTGACTGGAAAGTGTGAAGGGTTTCAGATACAAATATGTATCTGCCCATTGAACAAAGTCATAATGCTGACTTGAGCAGAGAATGCGGAGTCACAGGCGTGGTTTTCACCATGTCCACCATGCCTGGAATTAGCATTTAATTATTTAAATTTTTTCCTGGTTGACAGTTGCTAAATCATCCTCAGATAACACACTGTATAATCTTAGACCAGCACTTCTGCAAACAGCCTGGAGGTCACGATGGTCTCATTCCCTCAATGTTCCCACTGTTGCAGTCATCCAAAGGGAGGCAGCTGGGAGAAAGTGAAAAGAAAACTTAGACTCCATTGATATTTGTCAATTATACCTGGGAAAAGAGAGAGAGAGATACTGAATTCAAGGCCTCATTCTCTGACCCAGATACCAAGCTGTGCTCTAAGAGCAAAATCCAGCTCAAAGCATTTTGTAAATAAAATTTTATTGGAACATACCCACTTACTTATTTTGTGTGACTGCTCTCTAACTGCAATGGTAAACTTCAGTAGTTGAGATAGGATGTATACTGTGCCAAGCCTAAAATATTTACTCTCTGATCCTTTACAGTAAAAAATTGCAACCCCATGCTATAGTCTAGTTATACTGGCCAATCTCTTCTGCCTCCTTTTCTTCTAACTCCTCTACCTCCTCCTTTTAGCTACTGGTCACTGAATGCTGCACACCAACCAGTGAGCTAAGTGCCCCACATCCCAACATGTATGAATTTTCTAAGTTGTCACAAATCCCTGAAATGGGGAAGGCAGTATGCATGGTGGTCTAAATGCAGACTTTAAAAGCTGACTGTTATGTTTTGCACCTCGATTACATCATCAGCCATATCCAAGAACTTTATCTAGTTGTTTAAATGTCCACATTCCTAAGAAGTAGGGCCTTTGATGAGCCCGCACTTTACAGCTGAGAGAATTGAGGCTTAGAGAGCAATGGAAGTCAAAGTATTCTGGCCTGAGAGCCTAAGCTTTTAAACAGTATTAAATATTATACTGTGAATATGAAGCTAAAGTGGTATACTAGACATCAAATGCCTTTTGAAAAGAATATCAAACACAATGCCGATATGAGGAGCACACTGTGGTCATTCCTATATAATTGTTATTTTTCTACAATCAAGGACATTTCGCATCTTGGGATTGATTCCAAACCAAATTAACTAGTGATTTGGGGTCATGGTTTATTGTTGCTTAATATAAAGTATTGATGGACAATAATGATGATTAGTATGACTTGCCTCCAGATTATAACTCTTCTATTGACCTAATTTGATTATATAATGTTCAAGGTGATTTACCCTCTGCATCTCTACTGCTCTGCCACAAACCCCTTCTTTTCCTGGCTTGTATGTATTACACTGAGTATAAAAATTATATTACATTGCTTTATATTGCATCTTTACACAAGCCTTTGCACAGCATTTACATAACTTTAATTGGAAGCACTATTTATAATAAGGATGAGTGTGGAGAAGCCACTGATTGTGTTTACCTATTGGAGAATAATTACACCATTCATATTCCATTAGATCACCATTTGTTTTTTGTTTTTTTTTATTTTAAATAAGCTTTATTTGGTGCTCATGTTTATCTGCTGATTACAGTACAATATAAATCATACCAAAAACAAGGGGTCAATTCCCACATGGACTAGTTCATTTAACTCTGTTCCACCTCCTAACTCTCCTAGCTCTCTAACCAAGTGGCACCTAAAGAGAGCATAATGAGTAAATGATACATGTCTGGGCTTTAATGATATCCTCTTTTTATTAAATAAGTCATCATATTTTGGGCATGGAATTATAGTTTACACTGGAAGTAAATCATTTGACACTTTGATCAATCATTTTCACCCAGGTTGACTACGAGTGCATTTCCTTAACTGCAACATGTGACCACAGCTGAGATGAAGGCTATGTATTTTTTGCCTTCCACCAGCAGTCGTCACTGAAATTAAAAACAGAGAAGAATCCTACCATGCCTAATCAATTCATCTATTCATTTGCTAAAGCAAGATATTTCTTCTGTTTCTTCCACAACACAGGAAACCATCAATTCAGTGGGAAAACAAACTGCTAAACATAGGAAAACAATCAACAAATTGAGTAAATTTTATAATTTTCAACTCATCAGTTGGGTCAAGTAGCCACAACTCATGGCTGAACCACCATTCTGCCAGAGATTTCATTAAACAGAGAAGGATGCAAAGTATATCTAAAAAACAATTTCAGCAGGACTTGAGACTTGCATGTCTTAGTATTCAGTAGAACAGAGGAGAGTATTCCTATATAGAATTATCAAACTCTTTCCTTGTGTAGCTACCTTCTCCTTGGAGCCTTAGCCTCTCTAAAAATTTACTTCTTTGTCCTTAATTCAGCAAGCTGTCCCCACTGTACTTAGGACTCCCTTCTCTACACAAGTGTCAAGCAAGTGCTCAAAGCAGAAATCTGTGGTGCTCTAAGGGCTTACTTTATGTGTTTTTGATTTTTTAAAGGAATCCCTGATTTTTAGAACACTTATTTCATATATGTTCATTTTTTCTAGTTGTTTATAGTGATGAATAAAAAAGCTTAAGATCAATACCCCTCATAAGTATAGATGCAGAAATAGTTAACAAAATATTAGTAAATCAAGGTCATCAGTATGTGCAGTGGATATTACACCATGGCCAATAAAAATTATCCCAAGAATGCAAGGTTGGTTTAACACACAAAACTCAGTCAATGCTATTGACCATATTCAGGGAAAAACTGAGGAAAAGTACTTGATAAAATTCCATACCCTTTATTATGAAAAATATCTGAAAAATTAAGAATAGAAAACACTTCCTCAATTGACAACACAAAAAAAATTAATATTTTGCTTAATGGTAAAAACAAGCAAGGTGCTAGTACTAACTACTTTCATCTAAACTTTATTAGATGTCCCAGACAACATCATAAGACAAATGTCAAATTTTATCTATCTGTATTTATCTACCTATCTATCTATCTGATATATGTATAGATAGTGAGAGAGGATTGTAGTTATGGCTGAATATAGAGTTGATTATTGGTGATGTAGGATTGACTCACTTAGAAATAGTCATTGAGGTTACAGGTAGAAATTTAGAGACAAAGTGACGACCAAGGAGACTTTGAAGAATTCCTATAGTTGCAGAATTTGAATGAACTAGGAAATTTAACAATTTGCTTCTTCCTCTTTTTTCAGCTACCTAACTAATTATAATAGTGATAGCCTGAAATATCATTTAAAAAAAATTTCCTAATATTTTGACTTTCCTCCATCCCCACAACAATCTATTTAGTTGAAATTTTCATCTTTTTTTACCTTGAGAATTGCAGCCACAGCCTACAGTATAATGCCATTCCTGGGTTCCTATATACCTTGTCCATTTTCTGTTTTCTTTTTTTTTATGATTTTATTTATTCATTCTTAGAGATGAAGAGGAGAATCAGAGGGAGAGGATCATCAGTGTGTGGTTGCCTCTTGTGTGCTCTGTACCAGGGACCTGGCCTGCAACCCAGTCATGTGTCCTGATTGGGAATCGAACTGGCGACTCCTTGGTTCACAGCCTGTGCTCAATCCACTGAGCTACACCAGCCAGGGCAATTTTCTGTTTTCTATAATTCAACTGAATTACTCTTTCTAAAAACAAATGTAATCATATTATTTTATTTTAAACCCTTTAGTAGTCTCCTCTTTCTTTTAAATAAAGACCAAACATACTCCATCACTTTTAGGACTCTTCAGAATTTGGTCTTGTTTTCACACTCAACTCATACTCTTGCCACTCCTACAAGCATGTTACCCTCTATTCACTGTAACTTCTTTAAGTTCCTTGATAGTTCCAAGCACTCTAAAGAACACTTTATTTCAAATATCACCATCCAGTTAGCTTTCTAAATGTACGCATTGATGCATCCATTTAATGGTACTTCCTCTGCGACATCAAGTATTGGGCAGGTTCCTTATTCTGTGCTCTCCTAGAGCTCTGTAGACCTCCCCCTATCTGAAGGCACTTTCACATCATGATGAACTGTTTTGTTACTATTTTCTCCACTCTCTTCCAAGACACAGTGCTTGGCACAGAGAATATACTAACTGAGTAAATGTTAAATATCAAGAGAGTGAACAAGAAATCAGTGAAGGAGTATTTGGGGGGAAAAGAACCTGAATCAACAAAGTAAGAGAAGTTGTACTTTAAAACTTGCATTTATGAAATTATTTTTAAAAATACATTTTTATGTGTCTTTTTTGATTTGCAGATTACTTTCTTCCTATGGAGTGCTAAGCATTTACTATCCCCAGTGTAGAAAATCTGAAAATAGTTTTGTAACCTAAATTATGGCCACATGTGGCCAACCTCAGATTAGAAGCATCTTTTGGTTCCAAATCTGTGTGTTTTAGTTGGAGTAAGTAACACTAGCTGCTGTAACAAATAACTCAAAAGTGTGGAAGCCTCACACAATAAATGTTTATTTCTCATGAATGTTACAGAGTCCCTGTGGGTGGAGGGGTGGGCAGGGTTCTGACAGATGAGTCTTCAGGGACCTAAACACTTTACATGCCATGTGCTTCTTCCAGCTTAACAAACAGCTTTGAGAATCTGACATCATATAGGTGTCATCCATTTGGCAGAGTGAGGAAAAAGGGAGAGAAGAGATCAAAGGAAAGGCAAACTGATTATAGCTGCTTAGACCAAACAATAAAATATCTCTTCCGTCTACATTCCATTGATGAGAACTAGTCAGATTACCCCTGTATACAGGGTAGGTTGGGAAATAAGAATAAGCTGTGTGCTGAGGATGAGAAAATGGGTTTTATGAGCATCTTATTGGTCTCTGTCAAAACATATACATTAATTAGTTCATTTATTTCATCACACATGTATGCATTTTATTGCTTACTAAAACTGGGAACCATTCTAAAATATGGAGATAAGATACAATCTTAAACTTTATGATCCTTGTACTCTTAAGAGAGCATGCATATTTTTAAAAAATAAAATAAAATTTCCTGTCGAGAAAAGAAAAGCTGTATACAAGGACAGAGGTATTTGTCACATAGGCTGGTCAAGGAAACTTCTCTGGTCAGAGGACATTTGCAGAGAGCCGTAGGAAGTAAAGGAACAAGCCATGTGGATATAATAGTGAGGTAGATCTGGCAAAGAACAGCAACTGCAGAGACCTCATGGTGCTTGATGTGTGTGAAGGTCAGTAAGATGGCTACTCTGGCTGGAGTAGAGTGGAAGTGATAGAAGGTTATAGATGATGCTGTCAGTGAAGCAGTGGGTTAGCAGTTCAGGTCAGCCTTTGTAGGCCATTATAAGAACTGAGCTGGGAGAATGCTGGAGGAGTAAAATGATCTGACATGTTTTCATAGTGTCAATCTGGAAAATAGGCAGTTGTAGAACAGCTGAGCAGTTCTCTGAAGTTTAGTGGATTATAATATTTCAGCTCTCTTACTTTTTATTGAGGTATAATTTGTATAAAATAGTATTCATGGTCTTTGCAGTTTGTGAGTTTGGACAAGCACGTACAATCATGTAACCCCCACCCTACTACAATAACAATATAAAACAGTTCCATCACTCCCAAATTTCATTATACTGCCCTTCACAGTAACCACCTCCACTCATTCCCATGGCCTAGTGACCACTAGTCTGTTTCCTGTCTTGTAGTGCTGCCCTTTTCAAAAAATCATATCAGTGGAGTCATAGAGTACGTAGCCTTTTGAGTCTAACTTCTTTCATTTAGCATTATGCATTCAAGATTTTATCCATTTTGTGTGTTTTGGTAGTTTGGTCCTTTTCATTGCTAAATTATGAACTGTTGAATAGATATACCAGTTTCTTTTTTCATTCACAAGAATTTGTGATTTTTCCAGTATTCAACAGTTATGAGTAAAGCCTCTAAAGACATTATTTGTGTGTGTGTGTGTGTGTGTGTGTGTGTGTGTGTGTGTGTAAATGTAAGTTTTCATATGCCTTGGGAAAATATCTAGAATGAGATATTTTACTTTTAAAAGTCCAATCAGGCATTAATCTACAGAGGAAAGTCTTTCATTAATTAATTGCACACATATGAAGTCCACATCCTATACAAGGTGTTAGAGCTACCACAGTGAATACACCAGACAAGGACCCTTTCTCTAAGTAATATGAAGACGTGGGTATGCCTACCATATTCCAGGCAGTGGAAATAAAGAAAAAATACAATTACTCTCTCTGTTGTATTAGCAAGTTAAAAATCAAGAAAATATCAAGCCCAGATGAGTATAAAAAATAAAATAAAGTGGGTATTGTGAAATATCAGAGGCAATTTCTCTGAAAAAGTCATATTTAGGTCAAAGCTGGAGAGATGAGGAATCACTATCCATCCTAAGATCTGGAACAAGTGTGTTTAGGGAAGTGGAACAGACAGGACAAAGGCCTCAGTGTGGGCGCTGGCAATGAGTGTTCAATGAGGTAGAGTAAGTGAAAGGTATTGAATAAGTGTACGTCAGACAGTGGGCTAAATATTAATCTACATTCCAAGTTTTAACATATTCTTCATTTAAATAGAATACCCAAATTCCCAGAAAAAAACTGTCACCCTATTAAATATGGAGTAACAATTAGACCTAATAAGGAATGATGTTCCCATAGCTAAGCATCAAGTCTGTCCTATCACTGTGATCACCTCTGCTCCCCGAAGCTAAAATAAAGTGTGCTGAAGAGGTGGGAGTGAGCTCTACATGGCTGTCTGCACATGCAGTGGAAGTAATTTAATGGTGATGCCTCAATGCCTTTTACAGTGGCATCTCACTTACTTAAAAAAAAATGGAATGAAGAACAAGCCAGAGGTCTCAGGCAGTATGTCAAGATACTTTATAGAGCCAAAGAAAGCTATAAAACAAAGAAACCAACAACCAAAAGTCACTGACAGCTAAAAGAAATGGACTGCTTCAAGCAGCATTTTCAGCGTCCTTTTCTCCCAGACATGTATGCTTTCTGGGATAGCAAAGCCTCATGGAGAGACTCACAATCTCCACCAGGCTTCATGAGTTTATATTACATCTAAATTTGTGCTTTACAAATTTAGATGTGGCAATTGTGGGTGTACCTCTGCCACAGTAGGTTAGAAAACTCCAGTTAGAATGAAAACTTCCTTTTGGATCAGTTGTTATCTAGGTGCGTGGAAACATAGGTGACCACAGTTCAAAACACTAATCTAATGTTGCCATTTGTTTTCTGACAACTTAACTACAGCATGATTAGAAGGCAAATTCTGTTTGAAATCTAGTGATACCTCAGTTTGGGGACCAATCTAAAAATAGGGTGATCAAATAAATATGAGGGTAGGGCTTAGGCAAAAAAAAATATGTTCAAATATATGAATGTGGGTAGGGTTTAGAGGTTGGTATATATACCTCTTGGGAATGAAAGATTTATTAAAATCACAAGGTGGGGCTTTAGGCTACCCAGAGGAATTATAATAGCATGCTTAACATCAGTCATTACACTTGTAAATGATGATGGAGAAACAGATGAAAGAACCTCTGGTCGATGAGGTAGCTTCAATGAACATGTGTGTTTTATGTTTGTGACTCTCAAAACACCAGTGGGGGAAAAAAGTCTACAAAAAAAAGAGAAAGTGACAGAGGAGAAGACCCTAGATGAGAGATGTCAACAGTATACAAAGGAAAAAAATGAAGCTGAAATCTAGTACTGATGTGAAGAGCCAGTTTGCAACAGGCCACTGTTTGCCTCAGAACCTCAGAGAGGTTCAGTCTTTGGAGGTATTGTGTAATTCTTAAGGAACTGGAAAGAGGTGAGCCTGAATTGAGAGGACTGTTTGAAAAACCTTGTAAGAGGTAGTTACTCCCCTACTCCACCTCACACTGGGGCCCATCCACCCCTTCTCACACCCACCAACTCCTCTTTGCTCATCCTGAGAAGCTAAGAGCTTCACTTGATGGGGAAATTGAACCAGAGAACCTTGAGACTTGTGCCAGACTGTAAGACTACAATTTTCAGTAATACTTATTTGTATATATTGATTTGTTTCCATGGCTATTGATTATAATGCTAAACAGATGAGCCATACATATTATTTTTTTCACTGTATGGCTATGAATACAAATATCCTAAGGTTTAAAACATTAGTTTATAATTTTGTACTAGTGGCAAGTTTTGTCCTAAGCAAATATTTGAGATCTCTCTCATTTCAAAGCTTTCCCCAACATTAGCACTTACCTCTTTGGGTTGTTATGGGTCGAATGAGGGAATGTAAATAAGTCCAGGTGAAGTAAATAGTCAAGGCTGCACAATTACTTGTCTCCATTCCTTTTTCTTTCAAATATCTTTCCTTCTCTTTGCTAATGGACATCTTTTTCATGCACCAAATATTCATTCTCCTATTTTTTTATAGGATTAGAACCTTACTTTTTAATGGGTAACTGTACATAATCACTAAGACCTGTGGTTTGGAAAGAGCTGACTTCACTATGCCACCTCCAAAAGGTGGGGATAAGATTTAAATCTAATCCATGCTTCAAGGATCACAGCAAATTGTTATTTAGCTATATATAGCACAATAGTCTTGCTGATCAGAGCCAATACATAGAGCTCACAGGTATGCTGAGGAAGAAAAGCCCCTCCCACAAGGATTGCTAGACAGTGAAAGGTAAGCCTGGAGCCAGCCATTGGTGGCCAGCATGACTGGGGAGCTTGCCTGAAAGTGAAGCCAACACAAAGAGGAGCAGAGATGAGGTATCACTGAGTTCAGACAATGGCAAGGAGCACCTTCACTCAGCTGTGCCTGAACTTTCTCAGTTATGTGGGCCAACAAATCTCCCCCAATTTTTCCTAAGTCAGGTTGGATTGAGTGATTGGCACTTCCAAGCATAAGCCTTTGACCCAATCACATTCTTGTATCCATTCCATTCTTTCAAGATGTTCTTCTCTGTTAAATCCTTCTTCTTAATATTTCTTTGCACATTTTAAATTATTAGTTTACTGAATTCTATATTATGTCCAGAAATTATGCATCATTTAAAAAATAATTTCCAGAGTATGACACACCATTTCATGCAATCAATAAGGATAAGGGCTTGGTTTTTGACAGATCTTTGTTGTATGGTTTGGGGAAAATTCTTGATCATTTCTAAGTCTGCGTTAATTAGATTTTTGCTTGATCTTTATAATGAAAATTCTCTCATCAGGGTCACTGATGGAATAATCCACATCTCTATATTCATTGCTCAATTTCCAGTCCTCTCCTTGCCTTACCAGTGACATTTGACAAATCTGATGACCTCCTTCTCTGGATGCTTTTTTCACCTGGCATCCAGGACTCCACAATCACCTGGTCTTCCTCCCACCTCACGCACTGCTCCATCTCAGTTTCTTTTCCAGGTGACTCCTCATCTTCTGTTTCTAAATGTTGGAGCATTTTTTTTCTTGGCCCACTTTCCCATCTTCCTGTACTTGATAGTTTTTGTTAGTGCTCTTTACCAGCCTCATGGCTGTAAGTGCATCCATAAAGCTGGTGGCCCCGGTCTGGGATTCTAACTGCCTACTTGACAGCTCCTCTTAAATATCTAATAGATTTTTTCAATCAGACCTACTGAACCCCAAATGTCTGTTCAAACTGAACTCCTGATTATGCCACCAAACCTGGATCACTCAAATCTTCACTTCTAGGCAAAAATGCTGGAAGTCATGCCACCCACTCTGTCTCTCACTTAAGTGTGCTGTTCTCTCAGTGGCTTTGTACTTGCTCCCTCTGCCTGGACTGCCATTTTCTCAGAGAGTGCCATGCCTCATTTTTTCACATTTAGGTCTTTGTTCAAATGTCAGCTTCTCAATATGGTCTTCCCTGACCATGATATTTAAGATGTGTGGACTATGGAGTCAGACAGTCCAGATTTGAATCATGATTCTGATACTCCTTAGCTAGCAGGAGATTCACTGAATCATCTTTAAAAAAAACACATCTTAGACTAATTTTGTTCATCTTTAACATAAGACTAATCTCATCTTGTGGAGGTTTGTGAGGACTAAGTGAATTAATGTATGTATAGTTTTTAGACTGTCACTTATTATGGTAATGATAGTGTATGTATAATTTTTAGACTGTCACATTATTAAAATGATGTTATTAGAACAGGAAACATCATTTCTAGTAACATGTATACCAAAGGAGATAAGCCAAATAATATGACTTTTTATGTAAAGCAAAAATTCTTTGTAGACCAGAAGACCCTTCTACTCTTTGGCCCTGCCTGTGCATAAATTTCTGATCAATCGTGTGGGATGCCCATTCTTTCTTTGTAAATCAATGAGGATTTTCCCCTGGAAGAGGAGTAAAATCAAAATTTTCTTATAATGTGATATTCAGCAAAGGTTACAAGAGGTTTTTTATCTTCCAGGAGAGATACTGTAATCAAGAAAACCTCTGACATAAAAGTGAGCTACTCAAGATGCTCAAGCTATATATTTAAAGTGTAATTTTCTATCTGTTTCTCAAGGCAATAGACTGTGCTGCTTCTCACCAACAGGTAAGTGGTGTCTTTATAATCTCAAAGCAACTACTGATAAGAGAAACAAGACCACTGGTTTTATTTCAGGTGCAAACAATGATTTAGCCAAAATTGATTAAGTAAACTTAGTTATAGTCCTTTCTGTTTCTGTTTTGCCATTGTAGAAACAAAAGAAGGAAAGGAAGGGACAAACTCTGAAATAACTCTTAATTTCTATTTTCCTTATTTAAAAAACAATTTAAACTGTCAGTATGCCCACTTATACACATGCATATACCCATGTACATTTTGAAAAACTGAAAAGTTTACGTGGATGAAACCTAGCAGTGAAAACTGAATTGTGTCATCACATGGATTTCATTATTTACTGCCTGCCTATAAGGGGGCTGGGCAGTAGTCATGGACACTGGAATGCACACCAGAGCAGAGGCCAGTTTGGTGATTTGAATGTTGAACTCAGTGGGAGAACACAGCCGTGTGGAAGGAGCAGGGACTAACTCTAATCGTAAACCTGGTTTATGATGTCTGTCCATTTAGCACAATTTATTTTATTTAGGTTGTGTGTATGGTGTCATGCTGAGGAGAAATTAGTGGTTTCTCTAGCTTCCTTCTAAACCAGGTGGGCCAAATCCTGCTACTAAATAAGTTGTTAACCCAGCAACTTCCCACCCACAGGTCCCCAAAACACTGACCTCCTTAGAATTATGGGAGATTAATGTCCTCTGCGTGCTGAATAGCATAATCAGGTAGAAAAACAAAACCCTCACTTATTTAATGGTTGTAATGCATTACTTAAAATATAGATGAAAATTCTCCTAAATAAGAGGAAAATAGCTCTTTTTAAAAGCTTATTTATATACAATGTTTTATTTTAACCTTCTTTGTGTCTTAGCATTTATTTCAGTTCTGTGAAGTTTGTTAGTATTGCTATTTCCATCCAGCAATGAAGGCACAAGTGATTAAATAGTGATTAATTCTTAAAGCCAACCTGAGGTGCATGTACTGTTATTTCTCCATTTTTCCTTGTGGAAATTTTAATTTATAAATCCTATTGGAGGGGGTTTGAACTGTTTTAGATATTTCCTAATGAATGTCCTCTCACATATCTGCCCTTGGCTAATAATGCTTTTGTTTCTAGCAAGTTTTGATTCCTAGTTTTTTTCCCCCTGAATTTATTATTTTTATTCTTAATTATATTTTTTCCGTTATCATTTGTCCCCCTTATACTCCTCTTCCTTTTCCACTATCCCCACACTGTTGTCCATGTCCATGAATCCTTTTTTCCTTTTTATTTATTCTTCTATCCCCTAAGGTCCCCCCTGCCCAGACCCGTCAGCCTGCCCTGCATCTATGAGTCTGTCTCTATTTTGCTTGTTAGTTCATTTTATGCATTAGATTCCACATATGGTTGAAATCATATGGTATTTGTCTTTCTCTGACTTATTTTATTTAGCATAATGTTCTCCAGGTCCATTCATACAAATTTTACCATTTGTAAAATTTTATCATTTTACAAATGGTAAAAAATTCTTCTTTTTTTTATGGCCAAGGAGTTTCACTATGTAAATATTCCATAGTTGTTTTATCCACGTATGTACTGATGGACACTTGGGCTGTTTCCACATCTCAATGATTGTAAATAACACTGAAATGAACATAGGGGTGCTTATGATCTTTTGAATTAGTATTTTGGCTTTCTTTGGATATAATTTATTTAATTTTATAGCAAGTGTTTTTTGAACATCAACTTTGCACAAGACACTGCTCAGCAGAGAAAAGGAATTATAGGGGGCTGGGGAACAGGAAGGTTACTTCTTTATAAAGCAAAGTAGAAAAGCCTACATTGGCTGTTCTGCTTTTGATGGTTTTACAATGTGTGTGTGCGTGCATGTGTGTGCGTGTGTGTGTGTATGTAATAATCCCTTATAATGGTAGGTTGTGATCATAGGCTCTAAAGATCTGGGAAGCAGATTACACACTATAAATTCATTCATTTAACATTTATTTGTGAAGTACCTACTGTGTGACAGAGTTCTAGACACTGAGAATGCAGCAGTAAAGAAACATAAAATGTCCTGCTTTGTGGCATTTACATCACAGTTCATATTAGCTTACTCCAAACAGACCTAACAGGTAGAGTCCAGCCTAGAGTTTACACATGTAGGAGATGTATAAAATGATCTACAAACCAAGACACTGAATGAATCTCAGTCCCTTTTAACTCCAGCTTATGAACCTAAAATGTACTTAGCAAAATCTTCAGGCAGAGGGTTTAGTAGCTTTAGTAATAGTAAAAAAAATAGAGTGGGATAAAAATAGGCTTATAAATGTGAGTAAACAAGACACAGTTTATGCTGTATTATTGTGTATTAATTATTGTATTATTTTCCATGTGAACAACTGTAAACCTACCTTAGCCCCACTCTATAATTATGATCTCAACTAAAATTTAATGAATAAATTAGTTATGCCTGAATATTAATTTAAAAAATATTTCCTCTTCCATCTTTTTAAAAGTTATTTCATTGTTGTCCAGTTATAGTTGTCTGCATTTTCCCTCAGCATTCCCCCCAACCCCAGCCATCCCACCTCTCTCCCTTGCTTCCACCCTTCCCTTTGGTTTCATCCATGTGTTCTTTATAGTAGTCCCTAAGCGCCTCCCCCCCCACTATCCCCTCCCCCTCCCCTCTGGCTATTGTTAGATTGTTCTTAATTTCAATGCCTCTGGTTATATTTTGTTTGCTCTTTTCTTTTGTTGATTATGTTCCAGTTAAAGGTGAGATCATATGGTATTTGTCTTTTACCCCCTGGCTTATTTCACTTAGCATAATGCTCTCCAGTTCCATCCATGCTATCATAAAGGGTAGGAGCTCCCTCTTTCTCTCTGCTGTGTTGTATTCCATTTTGTAAATGAACCATGGTTATTTGATCCACTCATTTACTGATGGGCAATTAGGTTGCTTCCAGCACTTGGCTATTGTAAATTGTGCTGCTATGAACATTGGGGTGCATATGTTATTTTGGAACCTATGGTGTTTCAGGGCTCTTAGGATATAATCCCAGCAGTGGAATTGCTGGGTCAAAAGGTAGTTCTATTTTTAGTTTTCTGAGGAAATTCCATACTGTTTTCCACAGTGACTGTACCAGTCTGCATTCCCACCAACAGTACACTAGGGTTCCCTCTTCTATATAACGTCTCCAACACTTGTTTGTTGATTTGTTTATGATGGCCATTCTGACCAGTGTGAAGTAGTATCTCATTGTGGTTTTGATTTCTATCTCTCTGGTGGCTAGTGATGCTGAGCATCTTTTCATATGTCTGTGGGTCCTCTGTGTATCCCCCTTGGAGAAGTGTTTGTTCAAGTCTTTTGCCCATTAAAAAAATTTTTTTGTCTTCCTGGAGTGGAGTCATGTGAGTTCTTTATATATTTTGGAGATCAAACCTTTGTCCAAGGTATTATTGGCAAATATGTGTTTCCATATAGTTGGTTCTCTTTTCATTTTAATGCTGTGTTCTCTAGCCATACAGAAGCTTTTTAATTTGATGAGGTCCTATTTGTTTATTCTTTCCTCTATGTCCCTTGCTTTAGGGGACATATCAGTGAAGATGTTGCTGAGTGGAATGTCTAAGATTTTCCTGCTCATATTTTCCTCTAGGGCTTTTATGATGTCATGACTTATATTTAAGTTTCTAATCCACCTTAAATTTATTTTCGTGTATGGTGTAAGTTGGTGATCAAGTTTCTTTTTTTTCTTTGCATGTATCTGTCAAGATCTCCTAACATCATTTGTTGAAGAGGTTATTTTTATTCCATTTTATGCTTCTTCTTCCTTTGTCAAATACTAATTGACTGTACAGACTTGGGTTTATTTTTGGGTTCTCTGTTCTGTTCCATTGATCTATTGTCTGTTCTGATGCCACTACAAGGCTGTTTTCATTACAGTGGCCTTATAATACAGTTTGGTGTTGGGTATTGTGATTCTACTTTATTCTTCTTTCCCAAAATTGCTGCAGGTATTTGAGGTCATTTATTGTTCCATATAAATTTCTGAAATGTTTGTTTTATAGCTGTAAAATATGTCACTGGTACTTTAACAGGGATTGCATTAAATCTATAAATCACTTTGGGTAGTATGGCTATTTTGATGATGTTAATTCTTTTAATCCATGAACATGGTACATGCTTCCATATGTTTGTATCTTTTTAAATTTATTTTTTCAGTGTTATGTAGTTCTCTGAATACAGATCTTTTACCTCCTTGGTTAGGTTTATTCCTGTGTACTTTATTTTTCTTGTTGCTATATCAAATGAGATTTTTTCCTCATTTCTGTTTCTGATAATTCATTGTTAGTGTACAAAAATGCCTTTGATTTCTGAATATTGACCTTGTATCCTACTGTTTTACCAAATTCATTTATTAGGTCGAGTAGTTTTCTGATGTCATCTATAGGATTTTCTATGTATACTATCATGTCATCTGCAAACAATGACAGTTCTTCTTCCATCTTCAACACTAATTAATATGACATTGTAACTGATTTATTTTCACCATCCAATTTTTGTCTTATCTCCAAAATCCCTTAAATGTTTTGTAAAACAGATCATAGCCTCTGAACTTGTGAATATCATTACTCTTTCATTAGTACCATTTTAATTCCTTTCCCTAAATATACAAACTGGGCTGTTTAGGCAGGGAGATGTGGGAGACCATACTACTGTGTGCAGAAGTAAACTAGGTCATGTTCAAACCTAATATCATTTAGTCATCATGACAACCATGATAATGAATTTATTTTTAAATTCTACTTTAAAAGCATAAAAAGTAATTAAGCCACATTCTCTAAGTCTAACTGGTTATAAATGAAGAAGCCAGACCCAACCCCACATCTTTCTAAAATTAGTAATGATAAGCAACATACCAACAGAGGTAAGATGCTTTGTATGAATTAACTTAGCTCTCACCATGAGATCTTCAGAAAACTGACATTGTTACAGAACAACAGGTTCAAGGGGGGGCAATATTTGGCTCACCTAGGGATGCCAAAAACTGCCACAGAACAGGGGCCCCTCCCAAGGACAGAATACTAATATCTACTGGGCTCTTCTGTCCACTACCAATTGGAAAGACATCTCTCAATGCCAGAGATTTGTGAAAAGGAAACAAAATGTTTATTTAATGCTATTTAGGCTTAATGCCTCCACTAAAATATCAAAGTCTTTTAGGGTATACACCTACACCCGCACAGGTCTCGCTTCTCCCACCCTCCCAACTCCGGGTACCATAAATTAGGAAAGGAACACATGTCTGTTTTTTCAGGCCGCTGGCATTGTCAGCTGTATCACTGTGCAGGTAGGATCTCTCTCTAGTTAATCCAAAGTTATGTGGTACCCTCTCGCGGTCCACTGGCAAGAGTTCTCTGTACCCAGTTCCAGTCAAAGACTCTCCTGCTTTCCAGGCCATGCAGCCAAAGGGGGCACCCCAAAGCTACATGGGCCTCTTCTACCAAAGTTGCAGGGGTCCGCACTCCACTAAAAGCATGTGTCTTTCTTCTTCACCTGGCTGCAGGAATCTCCATTCTGGGAAAGCTGCGTGGTTTTCCCTTTCACCTGGGAAAGAGGGGTCTGCACTCTGCTGAAACCCTGTGGCTCTCTCTTTCACCTGGCTGCAGGGGTCTGAACTCTGGCCAAAACTGCATGGTTCTCTCTCCAATGGCTGCCACATCTGGGTTTAAATGACACCCATCCTCCTTTGTGGCCCCATTTCCGACTCCTCCTACAATCAGCTATACCTGCCAGACGTCTCATACCTTCCCAGCTTTACTGGGCTGCCATCATTTTTCTGGGCAGTTATCGTCCCATGGCATGGAGCCAATCAACTCCAAGCTCTCACGCAGGCACCGTAACTTGGGGCACCTGCCCCCAGTTACATCTTGGAAGAAGTGACTTCATCCCCCTAGCTCCAAGCCTGGCCACAGCTATTTAACATATCTGTGAAACCAGGTAAAGGTTAGGGATATGTTAAATGACCATTCCAGAGGTTAGCTGCAAAATTGGGGCTGTACAAAACAGCCCTGCATGTTCCTGCTTTATGTGTCCCTTCCCCCAACTCACACCTGTGGGGGAAGGGGTGAGGGTATCTTATATGTCTCTCCAATATTCCTATACACTTTGAATTCTGGATACCATTTCAAATCTTTTTTTGGGGGCCCTCCTTGGCTGCACCCTGTATCAACACGACTTTCTCAGTGTTATATTCTTAAAACTGGAATCTCAAAGGTAAAGTAGTTGCCTCATCTCATAGACCTGATAAGAAGCAGTGGGGATTTGAATTCAGGCAGTCAGATCCCAAAGTCCCTGCCTTCAAACATTGTCAGATACTGACCCCAGTAGCTACTGAGAAATATATCCCGGCCCCAAACTAAACAGCACATGGTTTCTGGTGTCTATAACTATTGTTGCTACAAATGGAGAGCAGGGTTTTTTTTTTTTTTTTTAATATGGAGTAGTATTGATACAGGGTGCAGCCGGGGGGGGGGGGGGCAAAAAAAAAAAGATTTGGAATGGTGTCCAGAATTCAAAGTGTATAGGAATATTGGAGAGACATATAAGATGTCCTCACCCCTCCAGGGGGAAGGGACCAATAGAGCAGGGCCTTTGAGAGCTGTTTTGCATAGCAACAGTTTTGCAGCTAACCTCTGGAATGATTATTTAACATATCTATAACCTTTAACTGGTTTCATAGATATGTTAAATAGCTCAATACCAAGTTTTGAGCCAGGGAGAAGGGAGTAGCTGGGATCCAAGATGTAACTAGGGGCTGCGCCCCTGAGAAGAGCACCTGTGCCCCTGAGAAGAGCGCCTGTGTTAGAGCTTGGAAAAGATGGGCTCCAGGACATGAGGGGATAACTGCCCAGGTGAAAGGGAAATCACACAGTTTTGCCAAATTGGTGGTCCCTGCAGCCAGGTGAAGAAGAAAGCCAACGTGCTTTTGGTGGAGCGTGAACCCCTGCCGCTTTGGTAGAAGAGGCCCACGCAGCTTTGGGGTGCCCCTTTGGCCGCGTGGCCTGGAAAAGCAGGAGAGACTTTGACTGGAACTGGGTACAAACAACTCTTGCCAGTGGACCATGAGAGGGTACCACAGTACTTTGGATTAACTCAAGATCCTGCACGGTGACACAACTGATGGCGCCAGCAGCCTGAAAAATGGATGTGTGCTCTTTTCCTGATTTATGGTACCTGGAGTTGGGACAGTGGGAGAAGGGAACTGTGTGGGTGTAGGTGTATACCCTAAAGGACTTTGATATTTTAGTGGAGACATTAAGCCTAAATAGCATTAAATAAACATTTTATTTCCTTTTCACAAATCTTTGGCATTGAGAGATGTCTTTCCAATTGGTGGCGGACAGAAGAGCCCAGTAGATATTAGTATACTGTCCTTGGGAGGGGCCCCTGTTGTGTAGCAATATTTGGCATCCCTAGGTGGGCCAAATATTGTATTGCCCCCCTCCCTCGGGCTTCTCATTCAGTAACAGTATTCATAAGGTAGAAAAGAAGGAAGACCAATTCGTGAGGTAAGATAGTGAGGTCAGGATGTGAGGAATGGGAAAAAGCTGTTTGATATACAGTAATAATGTTGGATAGGAAGTTTGATAGCTGCAACCCAGAGAAGGGGAGAAGTGTCCTTAGGGATAAAGCCAAGGTCTTAAGTGGTAAAACCTAGGAAAAGAGCAGAAAGTAAGAAAAAACTTTCAGGAACAAGCATTAAAGATAGTCTACATAAAGCCCTGGGAGAGGAGACTGAACCAGAAATGCCCCTGGACCCTTTATGGACATTAGTTCCTCCTGATGAATAAAAAAGGAAGGAAGGGAGAAGGGGGGAAGAAGGAGAGAAAGAAGAGTTGACCAAATGTGTCCCACCATTCTAGCATTTACTTTCTTGGTTGCATTTTTACCTTGTATTAATTTAGCACAATAATCATGTAAAATGGTTGAGAAGAAGAGGTGGAGTACAAAAAACTGCTTTACCATAGTATAGACCCGGAAACAGAGTTTTCCCTTAGTCTTGGTTACGTGACTACTTTCAAATCTTGACTTTTTTCACTTTCAGAAAAATTAGCCAGAAAAGAGAAGTTTCATATAACTCTGCAGTCTTCTCTATTTTCCTGTTACTGTCAAGTGTTTTACAAATGTTAAACTATAAGTGAGTACTTTTGTTGTTTTCATGGTAAAATAACATGTTCATTAAGCTTGTTTAATGTTTCTGGTAGTACTGCTAATTTTCTGCAAACTGAGAAAGATTTGAAGGGTTTGGTTAGTTATAAGATCCTATTTGTCAAATAGTTCTTCTTGTGTATGTATCCAAGAGTAGTGCAGAATGAGGAGGAGGCAGAATGTACTAGTATGAGGAATAAACACAAATTTCAACACCGGATATCCAAATAATTGACTGAGTGACCTCAGACTTTTATGGTTCAGCAGCCCTGGAAAATTGGTTACAGAAAATAGTTTTATCAGATAGATTTATGCACTTACATGTGCCAAGCCTGTACATACCCTTTTCCACATATTATTTTACTTCAGTCTCTTGCCATTCCTGCAGGGTTGAAATTTCGTATCCACTTTAAATATGAGACAACTGAAGCTCAGAAAGTTAGAGTTGTTTTTCTGAAGTGAGAGCTGATAAGTGGTAGAGAGAGAATCGTGATCCAGAATATTTCTTTTTAAAGCATGTACCATTTCTAATGAATCATTCAGAAAGAGGTGGCATGTATAAAAGTACTTTGTAAGCTGCCAAAAGCTATACAAATATAGGTTTGTGATTATAATAAATTATGTTATCCAAAGCCCATAAAGTTAATGCTACCCTTGCCTCCCTGCTATAATAATGGAAGCATAATAGAATGTTGGAGTAAAATCAACTATAGACACCAGCTCAGCAAACAGACTCTTTTTTTATGTTTTTTACTATAACCCACCGAGACACTTCTCTCCTAGTCAACTAGTATGTTTTTGATGAGACCATGTTAGGTCCATCTAGAAAATGCATTATACATTTTAACTTGCTCTATTTATTTAATGAACATTATTGTGACTAATACTTGTTTTCTTACACGTATATTAAAAAAAGATTTCCATTTAAGTAAAATTGATGGCCTTCATGATGGTGAAGATTTTTTAGTTCAGAGAGTGAGATTTAAGATTTAGTGCATAAGGGGTGCCCAGCATAAATGTGATACATTGGAAGAAGTCCTCTTTGGCACATAGGACACCAGTTTCCTTTGCAGGTTTTAATTCTCTCATCCCCAAAAGCAGGGAAGAGAAATTACAGTTTGTTAACAGAATATGGGACTCTTGGTAGCAAATAACACTGCTTTGGTGTGAGTCTCCATGTCTCATTTATGTGGAAACGTTGCATTTTACTTGGTTTGAAAACTCTCCCCTAATATGAATGGATAACAGAGGAAGGGAAATGACATTTAAATATCATAAAAGCCACCCTTAATATGGTGTCATTTTGTGCACAGTCAAGCTTTGGATATTAATGGAAAAATTAAATTAAGGGCTTTAACATAAAACCAGACTAGGCAAAGTGCAAAAAAAAAAAAACCCATTTTACTCTGCATGTATATTGAGTATACTCTTCAAGTAAAACCTTCCTAAGTGTCCTTTAAACTGTATGTAAAATTTGTTAGAAAAGCAAAAGCAAAGTCCTCTATGCAAAACTGCAGAAATTACTTTTCCTTAAAGTCAGTGGATCCAGTAAGATGTTTAAAAAATAGCTGAGATTCAAGGACAAGTGCATTTAGGCCTCTTTTAATCTTAATCAAATTTCACTTGATAGATATTGTGAACATTACAAGGTAAACACATCGAAGTGGCCACCATTTTATTTTAAAACAACAGGTTGTCTGGTTGGGCAGATTGCAGCTCTGTCAACAGTCTCTGTTACAATCCAATATTGTTATTTTATTCCTAAAGAAATACTCTTTCTGGCCCTGGCCAGTGTGCTCAGGTGGCTGGAGCATCATCCTGTACACCAAAAGGTGCAGGTTCAGTCCTGGGTTGGGGTGTGTATAGGAGGCAACCAATCAAAGTTTCTCTCTCACATCGATGTTTCTCCCTTTCTCCCTTCCTCTCTCTCTAAAATCAAGAAATATATTCTCTTTAATTCTTTAAAAAAAAAAGAAATAGTCTTCCTGGAAATAGGAGGTGAGGGAAATAGCCACAATGTGAAATCATAGATCATATTCCCTAAGAACTTTACTCACTTAGCCCTTAGGTAAGTTGAAAATGAAAAAAAATTGGTTGCCCATTGAACACAGGGAGAATGGTTAGGAATGGTCTGTTGAAGAAACTTTCCAACTGTTAAATCATGATATTCTGCTTTAAGCGGACTGTCTGTAGAAATCACCTAGGATGAGTATATGATTTATTGCTCCAGAGGAAAGAAGAGGAAAAGGGGCAGTTTCTCTTCTCACTTGCCTGTCAGTAACAGCATTTAAGAGTAATTCTCAATGGAATGAATTGTGCAATTTGATCAAGACAGTGAAGGGTGGGCTGACTGCAGTCTGAATGGGTTTATTCACATACATGGAAGAAGAGAAAGAGAGGGGCTTCATTTAGCAAGTCTCATTGAAAAAGAATTTGTTTTTGAAAGGACAGGTAAGATGATGGCTCCTTGGGGCTGTGCAGAGACTTAGCAAATGCTAAGGCTTCCAACACTTAGGGAGCCAGGCAGTGGGGCCTGGCAAGCCCACCACAGTGTCCAGGCTGCTTTTGATCTTCCAGAACTCATCAGGCTTTGCAGCTGTTGTTTCTCAAAAGCACTTGGAGAGACAGGAGAAGAATAATTAATTTACCTTGAGCACACATGTGAGGTTCATAAAACAATGGCCAAAAGCAGGGCTCAGGGGTTGGTAGCTGTACCATTCCACCCCAACAGCCCCTTCCAGAGCTCTGCAAGTCAGAAATGAGGATGCAAGTAGAAATACACAAAAGATGACACTGCATGCTCAGTGTGTATGTAAAAGAACTCCCTCAATTGCTATCAAAGCCCTAGTTCATATTCACATGGCTCTGAATCCAGCCACTTCCTAGAGGTCCAAATAAAGAATGTGTAATCATTTCATTGAAAAACAAACCATTTACTTAAGGTCTAGTACATGTCCAGCACTGTGCTAGGCATTGGAGACCCAGTGATAAAGTTCCCACCCTTGATAAGCATACTTTAGTGGGATATGCAAGGCATTAAACAATTACAGGGGGACAGCGACCAGAGGGGCTAGGGGAGGGACTTAGAGGAACAAGTATAAAGGACACAGTGACAATAACTAAGGGGGGTGGAAATGGGAGGGAGGTGGGGAGCACGGGGCAGGGTGGGCTGGGATGGGAGAAATAGACAGAAAACTGTACTTGAAAAATAATTAAATAAAAAAATTAAAAAAAAACAATTACATCTATGTGTATGTCAAAGCACAAACTATGATATGGCCTCTGGAAAAAAAAGTGTAGGCTACAATGATTGATTGTGGCAGGGATACCTGATCTAGAAGAGGAAGGTTCATTTTAGCTGAGACCCAAAACTAGGGAGACTTACCAATTTGTAGAATATAGGTCCAGGAAATACAAAAAGCCGTGAGGAGGTGTTTATTTCTTGCTGCTCCCTTGAGTGTTCCCTCTTTTCCTCAACAGTGTTTCTTTACATTTTTAGCACATCTCTGGGTATTTGCTTTTCCTGTATAAACTTGCTAACTTTCTTTGAATAAAATCCATTCTCTTTTATTTCCCATCCATATGGCAGAATAATCCATGGGACTTTGTGGTTCAACCATATCTTTACATTTTTTTACTTCATTTTTATCATGGCTTATTAGAATAATGAAAGAATGGTAAGTGTAGGTTACACAGCCTTTATTCTCTCATTACAGGAAAGAAAACATCTAGGAACAAACCAAATTTCTTAGAATCACCCTGCTACTATTCACAACACATGTGGCTACATGCCCTGTGCTCACTGTTACTTGTATTAGGAAGAGCTTAATCAGCCTTTGTCAGTTGCCCTATCCTATTCAACCAATTCCACCTTAACAAAATGACATAAAATTCTAAAGGCAAATAAAGAAGAGAGAGAAATCCAACAAACTCCTTTTCCCTTTTTTTTCTTCTAATCTTGAAGCTTATTTTATTTGGGCTTCAGTTGTACCAATTTTTATTTTTAATTGCTTTGTCAAAGAGAGTCATTTTTTTTTCATGGTCCAGCTGACAAATCTTCACAGTATGTTGGGTTTTGCAAAGTTTTAAATGGCTCATTTATTTTACATTTATTTTCCTGCCAGGGTTGAGGAGACTGTCTGAGTGTCTTTGGCATGAACTTTTAATACCTTTTCACTACAGCATTTGCACTTGTTAGCGATGTGGACTGCATCAGAAAGCCCACGAGTCATATGCACTGGACAATACTTGGCAGTTGATTTTATCTTCCTGCCACTCAGGACACCCAGAGGGGACCCTCTCAGCCCTCGTCAAAAACTGAGGAGCTCCCCTGCACTGCTGAGAATGTGAAAACACCGGTGGCTCTGAGCACTTTCGCAGAGCCCATTTGGGCAATGCTTTCAGCCAAAGAGCTTCTTCAAGGCCTAAGATCAAGTCTCCATCTAGGGTCAGGACACATCCTACCCTGATCAACACAGGGTTGTGAAAGCTGAGCCCCTTGCCTCAAAGGGAACCACTTGGAAATTCCACCCTGTTTCTGGGAGATTGACATTTCTCAGGCCTTTCTTGAGACAAATTCACAAGAAAATACTCTTTCTTACCAACCCTATTTTCATGTTTTTCCTCAGATATGTACATATTGAGAGCATTTTTTAAAGAACTTCTGTTTCAATGCAGGTTTTACTAATAGTTAGGTATAGTAAAGTCAGCAACCAGGAGAGAGTTGCCAGTGGAGAAATAGTTACAGTTCTTAAGAGCAGGGAGCACACCACACTCTAGGGCAAGGCTGGGAAGCACCATGGTTGGAAATAGGATGGGGAGGAAGGCACTGAGAGCAGGAGCCCTGAGCATAATTTCCAAAAAGGGTCAAATGTACATGTGTGTGTTCAGGATATGGCTGGTTAATGATCACTTCAAGGGACTCTGGGAGCAGAGGGGCTGCTCTTATGGTCTGGTACCTTGACTTTGTGTTGTTAGGATGGGTGGTTGGGCATGGATTCTGCATTGTTTGGTTTGCATTTGGAAAGTACCCTTGTGGGCAGGTTGTTCAGGGTCTCTAGGAATTGGGCTGTCCAGTGGCAGCAAGGCTCCTTATGTCAAACCATGCACATATAAGAAATAAAAGACATGGTTAATACCACTTCCTACACAGAAGTTTTCCTTTCAGGATCTGTCTCCCTGGGAGGCAGACCGAAGATGTCTTCTGTCTCAGTAACCATAATGCATAGTCTCCGGGGTGCAGAGTCCTCCAAAGGTTGTACTGGTAAGTGTTTAATAACCAGTTTTTCCAATGGCAGGAAAAAGTCCCCATCTGTAGAAAGCATGTTTCCATGGTATAGTGCTTCCATCATGGCTGATTTCAAGTTGTCAATGTAATGTCACTGAAAGAGTAGTTGGGAAAAGATATTCACAGACGGTTCTGGGGAATTGGTGTAGCTGGTCCCACCATAGCCCTTGCTCCTCCTTTGGGAGAAGAAATCCCTTTTTGTAAAAAATATTTGCCAACTAGAGTACTTTAAAAAATTCTACAGCCCTGGCTAATGTGGCTCAGTGGATTGAGAGCTGGCCTGTGAATCAAAAGGTCACTGGTTCCATTCTCAGTCAGGGCACATGCCTGGGTTGCAGGCAGGTCCCCAGTAGGGGGCACATGAGAGGCAACCACGCATTCATGTTCCTTTCCTTCTCTTTCTCCTACACTTCCCCTCTGTCTAAAAATAAATAAGCAAAACCTTTAAAAGAAAACAAAAAACTTTTAAAAAATGTTACATAACTAGAACTTAATCAGTGAGTTGGCCCTGTTAATACCTTTCCCGAGTAATATGAAATAGGTCAGGTGTTGAAAAACAAATACCATATGATCTCACCTTTAACAGGAAGCTAAACAACAAAACAAACAAGCAAGCAGAATAAAAACAAAGACACTGAAATGGAGAACAAGAGGACAGTGACCAGAGGGGAGAAGGAAGGGAATTTAAGGGGAAAAAAAGGGGAGGGATTTGTAGGAACAAGTACAAAGGACACAGAGACAAGAACTAAGGGGGGTTGGAAATGGGAGGGAGGTGGGGAGCACAGGGCAGGGTGGGCTGGGATGGGAGAAATAGACAGAAAACTGTACTTGAAAAATAAGTAAATAAATTTTTTTAAAAAAAGAAAAAAATCCCTTTCCCAACATTTCCCTCATGTTTGGAAGCTGACTTTATCCCAGCTCCCACAGGATAGGAAATGGAATCAACTGTCAATAATGATCCAGACTCCCAGAGTCTTGTTAATGCTTCCTTAGGACATTACACGGTGTCCTATGTGGTGACTTTGACCTGCTCAGGTACTTGGCGGCTCCTAGAGGGTGACAGCAAGATGACAGAATAAGTCCTGGACTCTCCTTCCACCCACAAACACACCGATTTGACAGTACACAAAAATTCTCTCAATGAGAAATCCAGAAGCTAGTTGAGAGGCTGCTGCACTGTGGCCAGGTAGGCCATGGATGCCAGTAGGAAAAGTCAAGATGCCTTCCTGCCAGGATCCTCACCTCTGGCACAGTGCCAGCAATTAGGAGGAAACTCTCCAGCTCCTGTCTTTTCACTGAGGGAAGAGTTGCACAGCATGTCCAAGGCCCCAACATTTCCAGAACCTTGATGAAGGATGAGCTTCTATTCTGTGAGTCACCTAGAGCTTATTGGACCTGGAATGTTATTGCTGCACAGGGGGAAACAAAGATGGTGCCTTAGGTGGGCAATCTTCATGCCCTTCTGCCTGGTTCAGAGCAGAGTGAGGGCATTAAAAACCCTGGCTCCCAGCCTCTCCCTGCACCAGGAAGAGGTGGACAGACTGGTCAGTGATCTGACTTGCGTGAGGGCTGCCCGAGGAACCAGCTTCAGTCTCCACTGTCTCTGAGCATGGACAAGACCTGGGATACTCCAAATGCCTGGAGGTATTAAGAATAGAGTTTTCATCAGGCCATATGACCCCTGAAAGAGGTGGGAGAATCCTTCCTGGCCTCTTCTTACCTTCTGGTGGTTCCTGGCAATCTCTGCCATTCCTTGACTTGTGCATGCATCATTCTAATCCTCTGTATTCACATGGTGTTCTCTCCATGTGCTCTTATTTTGCCTTTTCTCTGTGTGTATCCATCTCTGGGTTCATATTTCTCTTTCTTATAAGGATCAGTCATATTGGAGTAGGACCCACTCTGCTGACATCATTTGAGCTTGATTACCTCTGTAAAGACCTCATGTCCAAAGAGGTCACCTTCTGAGTTACTGGGAGCCTAGGACTTTAACATAATCTATTTGGGGGAGACAAAATTCAACCTATAGTCACCACTATAAAAATTAATGGTGAATACTCATAACAAATAAGAAACATGAAAGAACCTAAAGCAAGTCACTTTGTAATCAAATTGCTTGAAACCAGTGAAGAAATCTTAAAATTGGCCAATGCAAATAAATACAAAAATTACATAGAGGAACATAGATTCTTTCATATTTCTTGTGCTTGGGTTTTGGTGAGTTTTTTGATCTGTATGTTTGTACTTGTCATCAGCTTTGCAAATTTTTCAGCCTTTTTTTCAAATATATGTTTCTTTTTGCCTTCTCTTTTCTCCTTTGGAAAAATAGTCCCAAATGCTTAAATATTAAGGCATGTGAAACTGTCCCACAGATCACTGTTACTTTTCATTTTTTTCTCTCTTTTATTCTGAATAATGTCTATTGCTATATCTTCAAATTCACAAATCTCTTTTATGTTTTATTATCCAACTTATTTTAAATATCTAAAGAAAAATATAACAGGACCAAAATATTTCAAATAAATACACTCAGTATATCCACTTTTGTCAATTTTTAAATTTATGTATATATTTTATAATGGAAGCAGAAATTTTCTCTAAAACTATTATCTCTTTAAACTCTGAGGTACATATTAGAGCCATAAGTAATATATGACATATAAAATTGCAGTTCAGGCCTTTCAAATTTGGCATTTCACTGGTGCAATACAATGACCAAGGTATATATAATCACTGTGTAGTGCCTAAGCATTCCACTACTTGCATTGCACTACAAGGACCATCATTTTGTTTAATGTAGAATGATTAATGCATACCTTACATTGGATCTATAGTGCATACTCCAAGATCATTTTCAAATAATACAAACAATTTTGTTAAGGCTGTATTTTATTTGCTGGTCAATAAAGAAAAGGCAATGTAATTTATTTTCAAGTATTTTCTTAAAAACTTGCACTTCTGAAACTCATAGAAAGTTGGAAAGACTCAGAAATCACTGAAACTTTAGTATACCCTACACAGTCTTGTTTGTATAGAAATACAAGTTAAATATAAACATAAAGAATCATGATGATTTTATTCAAATTGGTTTTGTCTAAGCTTCCATTATATGTAAAAGTTTCTCAGTTCTGTTATTTGTAAAAAGATCAATACCAGATAAAATTACTATCTATTGGCACGGGGCCCTAAAAAGCTTAATTTGGCATTTATCTTTCACATGGTTATATGCACTTCCTAATTGGAAATCACTTCAACATTGCAAAACAAAGAAAAATGAATAGGCAGAATGTTTATGAGCCAAAAATTGATTTGGCTGAACTGTATCATAAAACACAAACCCTGTATATCTGTACAATAAACATTATGTATTGTGCAGTCACACAGGTGGGTATACATGTACACATACACACACACACAAAACAAAGTCTAATGAGGTGTAGCTTCCAGTTCAGTGCTCAGCTTTGCCCTTTTTCTTATACCATCGAATGAATAGCTTTGCCATCTTCCCATGTTTGAAGATAGTTTGGAGAAGACCATGCCCAAATTCTTCAAGATATCCCTTTGTCTCCTCAAGTGCAACACAATTTCCTACTGGCGTCCTGATAGTCACCTCTTTTTGGTTCTTTTGTTGGTATCAGCAACTGGGTCCTTGAAGATGTTAATCCCAAAATCATTAGTTAACAACATAATGACACTTGAAGAAGAAATTGAAGAACTAGCTGATTAACTTTTGGAGCAAGGGTACACCCAGACGGAAGGAAGCATTCTTATTATTCCATTATTGTTTTTTATTTCCCCCCTTCTGCAATCTTTTGTAAGGTATCATGTCTATACCATCCTCTCAAGTAACCCTAAGAGGAGAGAGCAGCAACTTGTGGGCCTTTTTATTATCAGTCACAGGGAACTTCTTACCTAAAATATCCCCAAACTTTCATACAGTGTTAAGAACTTCAACAATCAGGTCAAATCATTAGTGGTGCCTCTGTACAATTAGATACAGTTAGATATGACAGTTAAATGTCATAGATCTTTACCCATTTTCTCATATATGTTATAAATGCTATAACTATCCCTGACAACAGGGGCTGGCCCTGATGCTGTTACTGTGTATTCAAAAGCAGTTTTTTTAATGGTCTTTCCCTCGAGTTGTTATGATGCTGTATTCCACCACTGGACAGAATAGCCTGTCACAGCATTTTTGTTCTGTAGTACTTTTTAACCAAAGCAATTCCTTCTGTTGTGTCTATTTCTTTGAAGTTAACCAAATGAGAAGACACTCTGGAAAGAGAGGCAGAGTCTCTGTAGCCAAAATCATGTAACTTGTATACCATAGATTGGAAGTTGGAAGTTTCCATAAGTAGTTGGAAGTTTCTAATAAATATTTAGCCAATACTTACTTCTGCCCTCTAGAACTTGTGGCAACTGTGACTGGAGACCAGGACTGAACAATAATAGTTTCAGTCCAATCAGTAAGCCAGTAATGTGGGGAACCTGAGCTTTGTACTGTGAAGAACACACTTCCTTGGGGAATGCTGGAGCTCTCAGGAACAACATTTACTTCTCTTGGGAGATGTTCATTGTATTTTTCAAGAATGTAGTTCCATCCTATTCATTAAAGACATCGTCTTGGAAAGTTCACTCATCCATTGTTCTCAAATTCCATGTCTCTTCTGTTCACCCTCTTTAGTGAATTTTTAAATTAAGGATAGGGTCATCCTCATCTCTCTAAGTTTGCTTTGGGTATCTCTTACATCTCTCATGGCTCTACTTACCATATTCAATTTCCTTTCACAGTGTGTGGAGTATATGGAGCATCTAGAGGGTTGACAGTGGTTTCTGAATTTGGGTGGCAGACACATGGTGTTTGCTTTACATAATCTTGTAAATTTTTCTGCATGTGTATTATGTTTCAACACAAAAAGTTAGATGGCTTATATTAGCTCGACATTTAAAATATCAAAAATGCAGTCACTTCCCACCACCTGAACCATTCCTACCCCAATTCAAGCCTCCATGATTCAATAACTTGTTAATAGCAAATCTACCCCAGTGGACTTCCTTCTGCCCAAGCACTGTATAGTCTTTCAGCTCATATGCTAATGTCATTATTTAAAATAAAAGTTCAATCATATTATTACTTTGCTGAAATCCCAGTGACTGCTTATCTTATTCAGAGTCCAAGTGAAAGACTTTTTATAGCTTACAAAGCCTTACATGATCTAACATCCTCCTATCTCTCTGACTTCTTTCACAAAATGTATTCTTTCTATATTATCCACACCCTTGTGTTTTTCCAACTTACTGGGCACTCACCTCCTTCAGCCACATGGCACTTAGAATTTTCTCTCTCTAGAACATTCTTCCTACTGATACTTCCATGGCTTATCTCCATCAAACGTGAATTCAGATTTTATCTTCTTGGTAAGACTTCCCTGAGTTCCTTATTTAAATCAATCTCCTTTCACCAGTTCCCCCTAGTCTCCTCTTTATTTTGTTTGTTTATTTTTGCATAGTACATACCACCATCTGTCATATTGTATAATTTTTATTCATTTATTCTTTGTCTATTGTCCTCAGACTAAATATAAACCCTGTAGGGAAAATGATTTTTATCACTTTTAAAAAAATTTATTAGTTGAAGCTCCAGTGCCTATAATCAGTGTTTCACATGAAGTATGAACTAAAGGCATGTTGAATGAATACTTTGAACTATTATTCTGTACTTTCAGGTAATTTCTGCTCCTTGAAATTTTAAAAAATGCATATTGTGCAATGAAGAGATGTTTGTTGAATGAATGACTCCATGCCTAGCTACTGGCAATGTAGTCCTATTATTCTAATGGTTACAGATGGGGAGTGGGAGTATGCACTCTGAGTTCTATTCTTGGCTTTTTCTGCCCCAACTGCATTTGACAGCAATGAATATTCATTAGCTATTTATTTTGGGACCTAAATATCAAACACTTATTTAGTAAACATGTTGGTATGGAAAACACCAGACAAGCCCACATTTTTCTTCCAGGCCCCCAAAATATATCCGCTACCTATGTGTAGTCCCTGAATCCTACATTCTGCAGTGTACTACTGAACCTGCATTTGCATAGGCCAATGCCAGATTCTGCCAACAGATCAGTTAATTGCAAACACAAAACAGCCATTGAGGACATATTTCCTTCCTTTGCAAAGGCCAGTATAGTTGGCCAGTATAGTTGGGTGGGCCACAAATGAAATGCATGCTGTTGGATTTGCTGGGATAGTTTCAGAGACTGGACATGATTTCTCTTGGCTGAAATAGATCAGAGAACTGTTGCTGTGGGTTGTAAAATTCCCTGCTTTCTCAAACAGAAAATATTGCTTTTTCTCCCTGTGAAAATATGCTGCTGGTCAGAGAAAACTGCCTCTGTGCATCAACCCTGGCCCATTTGGAAGGGCAGCTCTCACTCATCTTTCTCTAATTACACCTAGAAGGGTATTGGATGCCAGGGAAGAAGCCACATGCTCCCAGGTCACAGTTTTGCCCTGGCTGTGGTCCTGGCAGCCTGGACTCCACTCAAGACACTGAAAGTCTCTGAAATACAGTGGCTGTCCATGCAAACAGGACTTGTGAGTATACTGACCACTATGGAGAGTGGCAGAACTAGTATTTCTCATATGGTGAGAATTTATTGAAAATATTTGCAAAATGTTAGAGTAGGCATACAATCTAACATCATCCCTTTACAAATGGGATAGTGCAGTCCCAGAGAGATGAAGTGATGTGCCCAAAGTCATAGCACTAGTTACTAGCAGGATGGGATTAAAAGCCATGTCACCTGATTTCTGATACCATGGTCTTGCCACTCTATTACTCTCATAGTCGTGGGCCTACTTGTTAGCCACTCTGGCTCACAAATATTCATGTTAAAAGTCACCTGAGGTGCAAATTTAAAAAGTAAATCCTCAGGGCCTGGCTCCCAGATACTCTAATTTGGAAAGTCAGTGATAGAATGTAGAAATTGTACTTTAACATGTACCCCAGGCAAATCTGATGTGGATGGCATCAGGTTATAACTTGGGAAATTCTGGTACCTGGCAGGGTACCATTACAGAGGACACAGAACATACAGATTTGTATCCCCCTGAGAAGCCCAGACACCTGTGTTTATAATTTTGCTTTGCCACTTGCTAATCAGGGACATCGGAGTGAATTCATTATTCAGATTCTCTGAGTCTCAGTTATCTTACCTGTAAAAGAGAACTCACTGAGCTGTTGAGAGAATTATGTGTCTTACAGGCACATGCAGGTTCACACACACAATTGTGAGCCTGTGATTCTATGATTGTCACTCTATCATTGACAATTGTGTGGGCCTGTGTGTACAGAGGAAGTGCTAAATGAATGTTAGCTATTGTTGTAATTGATAAAGTGCTTGTATATATCTTGTACTTGAATTGTATTTTTAAATATTCCTTAAGTAGTGTGATATCATTGCTATTTTAAGAGTCACTAAGTTATTTCCCAAATTCCCACATGTGAGCATACACATAAACACATCACACATGTACATATTTAACATACAATATACATATATAAAATGTGAGTATATTTTCTCTTTGGATGTTGTACACATAAGTATGTATTTAACTTACAATATACATATATAAAATGTGAGTATATTTTCTCTTTGGATGTCCCTCAGTCTTCCTATTTTTTCTCCCCCAGTTGTAACCACATCTACAACAGAAAGTGCTTGAGATCAGATATCAATGAGATTATTCGTCTGTTCTTTAAAATGTTATTTTCTCTTTCTTTCCAAGAGGCCTTCACTAAAATGACCAATTGCATTCAACAAGCCTGGTAAGAACCACATTTCTGATTGAGAGGATATATGTTTAAGTAATTTTGACATTTCAGCATGTGCATTCCCATCTGGGCTAGAGGTCTTTCAGTCCAGTGAGCTCGTCAAGTGCAGTAGAAATATACTCAACCTAGGCTGTCATTGATATGTAAAAGATTACGGAATACTGTAAAGGCTACCAAGAGATAAAATAGGGCCTCAAATCATCCAAAATGATGACTCGAGTGCTCCTTTATCATCAGTTGTCTAAAATAGCTTGATCACAAAGATTCTGAGGATAGTGATGGAAATAAACTCATGTGTGAAGTGACAGCTATATCAAGCAAAATGGAGATGAATGTCAGAGAATTCTGAGTGCCTTTGGGGTTGAGTGCTTTAGAAAGCTCAGGTCACCTAGGAATGGGACACTCTATGATTGACTTCAAGTTGCTGTCATTAAAAAGTATCGAGAGGGGCCATAAGTTTGCTTGGCTACATTGATGCATTGTATGATTGAAAATGGCCCTAAACAACACATTCTAATTGGTGGTAATAGCAGTGGTAACTCCAATGTTAGTAGTGGTGTGGTAAGGTCACTCTGTTTTTTTCTTATAAAAATCTAGATAGATAGTGGAGCACTCCACACAACAGTGGGACCATGGAGTTGAGGAAGACCAAGGTTTGAATCCAGTTTGGTACTTCTTCACTATGTGAAGATGGGCAAGTTGTTTGGAATCTCTAAATTTCATTCTTCTCATTTGTACAACAAGAATAAATTACCAACCTCTAAGGGTTGCTTATATAATTAAATTAATTTCTATATGTATATATAAATTATATGTAAATATATAAGTAATTTCATTATAGAAAGTACCTGAGTCATAGATGATCAATAAGTGCTTTCTCCTTCATAATAGTGTTAGTGGCAATGAAAATGTTAGCAGTAGTAGGGTTTTTTCTTTTTAGATGTAGCCTAATATTACGTTAATCTGCTGCGTAAACTTAATATTTGGGTTGTTTGAATTCTATCCTACTCAAAAATGCATTTTCCCAATGGGAATGAATAACTGATGAAAATGTCTTGAGACAAGGAAGAGATTCAGGACAGTCTGGGTTGCTTTAACCACGTGGAGACCAACAGATTGGCATCCTGGAGCCTCTGCATTATCTACCCGTGTCTCAGATCTGTATTTATTACTGCACACTGGGGCAATAGGAGGTGGGGGGTCCCCATCTGAATCCACATAAAAACAAATAATAAATTTCAGGAGGGTTTCAAGATGGCGGTGGACTAGGACGGAGCAGATACCAGTTCCTAGTACAAAAGAGACAGAAACCTATCCGATCAGAGGAGGTGAGGCCAGCAAGCCAGCAGTTGCCAAGCATATATGAAAATAAGAGACCAGAAACCTCATCGGTCACAGAGGAACCAGACAGTAGGGAGACAGCAGTGGTACAGTAGTCTCTGGGACAGAGCAGGGAGAAACAGCCGGTGCAGGGTAGGGGAACCAGCGCCCTGTGGCCAGAGCCAAACGGCTCCTGGGGCAGCCTTCAGCACCCGGACGGCTCCCTCCCTGGGATTTTTCTGCAGGGCAGGCCGAGTGGCCCAGGCAAAGAGGTGTGGAAGAAATTTCAGCCTGCGCGCAAGTTGGGGAACTAGTCGTTCCACACGCAGTGTGTCTGGGCAAGTGCCTGAGGGCGCCTAGGCCAAGGTTCAGCGCCTGGAAAGCTCCCTCCCTAAGATTTTTGGGCCCGGACCGGCCAAGAGACCCAACCAGAGGGGAGCAGAGGAGATTTCAGCTTGCACACAGTTCTGGGTCCAGCACCCGGCGCGGTGCTGCTACATCCCTAGGGTTTTTTTGGGGGGCAGAGGTTGGCCAGGGGACCCAGACAAACACAGGAGCAGAAGGGATACACACCATGCAGCGTGCCATGACAAGCACACAGAGTTTCTAGGTCGGCGCCCAGTCCTCAGATCGGCTCCCAGCTTCCAGTCTACCCCTCTCAGACTATCTGGAAGCCCAGGGCGCTGAGGGGTCCTGGGAAAAGAGCTGAGACCCTCAACGCCCTCCCTTTCTGGCCAAGCAAGGTGGGGGGCCAGGAGAGACTTGTTTGATAGAGTTTACAGAGAGGGTGCGGAGGACAAAGGGCCCCAACCAAAGACTCTGTGGTTGCCAGCCCAGGAGAGCTCAGAGGTGCAGCCTGGGGCTCTGAATCCAGTAGACATGGCAGCCTGGTCTGCTTCACACCCAGCTTGGCAGCAAACCCAGGATTGGGCAGAGGGTCTGGGGCTTCCCAACGGAACAGGGGCAGGCCTGAGCTCAATCCCGAGGGAACCAGGCAACTAGGCCGGTGCAGGTGCCTGCAAACACAGTAAACCAGACTATGGCAGTAACCCCTGGGAGGGGAGCGCTGTGAGAAAGTCCTAGTTCCCCATTGTAGGGAGCTGGGGGAGAGGCGCCAAGTGTCTGGATCCTGAGAGGGGCTGGCTGAAAAAATCACAACAATCGACCCTCAGCCAACTGCAACCAGAAAAACCAGTTCGGCTAGTTTGAAGCCAACAAGTGACATTTCCTTTTCTGAGGTTGCTTTTGAGAGATTATTTTTGTTTGTGCGTTTTTTGTTCTTTGTTTTTTTACTTTATTTTATTTTTATTCTTTCTTTTTTTTATTTACCTTTCTTCCTTCTCCATTCCTTTTCTTTATCTTTTTGCTTTTTTAAAGTAATCTGTTATTTCTTTTAAACTTTATTACTGTTTCATCTTTCCATACTTTTGTCCTCTTTTCCCGGATTTTCTGTTTTTTTTTCTTTTTCTTTTCTTTGTAAACTTATTGCTCTTTCTTTCATTCCCCTACCATTTTTTTCTTTCTTCCTTTTATTTCTTTCCTTATCATTTCTTTCTTTTACCCACAAGAGTCACAATCAACTTGAAAATATGAAAAGACCAGAGCTGGACCCATAGAAGAGGCCTCCCAATAGTAGAGTCAGAGAGACAAATTGCACATTGTAGTAGGAGAGAAGCCACAAGTTGCTGCATATTTGAGTAGGTGGAAGCAGAGAACAACAGGATAACCAAAAGAGGCTGCACCATTGAAATTCACAGGCATTCCACCACAAAAGTTCATACCATAAACCCAGGGTGTCAAAACAGATTAATCTAAGAAGCTGAGGCTAACAAGAAGAGTCTCACAAACAATGGGAAGACAAAGAAACAATCCCCAAATGAAAGGAAAGGAGGAATCCTCAGAAAGAATGTTAGATGAAACAGAGGCAAGTCAACTATCAGATACTGAATTCAAAGCACTGATGATCAGGAAGTTCAAAGAGCTCACAATCAGCTACCAGAACCTACAGGGAAGCTACAATAATCTCACTGTGAACTATATCAACATGAAAAAGGAAATGGAAATTATTAGCAAGGGACAAGAGGAAATGAAGAATACAATTTCTGAATTAAAAAACACAGTGGAAAGCATTAAAAACAGGGTGGATGAAACAGAAGATCGGATTAGTGAATTGGAGGACAAAGTAGAAAGCATCTCACAGAAAGAACAGGAAAGGGAAAAGAGGCTCAGAAAGAATGAAGAGAGATTAAGAGAAATGCAAGACAATATGAAACGTAATAATATCCGAATAATAGGAATACCAGAAGGAGAAGAAGAAGAACAAGGGATAGAAAACATATTTGAAAGAGTAATGAGAGAAAATTTCTCTAATTTGACAAAAGAAAAAGTCACACAAATCCAGGAATCACACGGAGTCCCATTCAAGAGGAACCCAAAGAGGCCCACTTCAAGACACATCATCATTAAAATGGCAAAATTCCAAGACAAAGAGAGAATCTTAAAGGCAGCAAGGGACAAAAAAGAAATAACATAAAAGGGCGTCCCAATAAGGTTAGCCACTGACTTCTCAATGGAAACACTCCAAGCAAGAAGAGATTGGCAAGAAATATTCCAAGTAATGAGAAACAAAGGCCTACAAACAAGGTTAATTTACCCAGCAAGGCTCTCAATCAAGATAGAAGGCCAAATAAAGAGCTTCCAAGACAAAAGAAGTCTAAAAGAATTTGCTACCACCAAGCCAGCTCTACAAGAAATACTAAAAGGGCTGCTTTAAGGAAAGGAAGGAAAAGAGACAGACAGAGAGGAACACAGGTACAAAAATGGCAATCAATAAGTACCTATCAATAATAACCTTAAATGTAAATGGATTAAATGCTCCAATCAAAAGACACAGAATAGCGTCATGGATAAGAAAGTATGACCCACACATATGCTGCCTACAAGAGACCCACCTCAGGACAAAAGACCATCACAGACTAAAAGTGAAAGGCTGGAAACAAATTTTCCAAGCAAATGGACAAGAAAAAAAAAAGCTGGGGTAGCAATTCTCATATCAGACAAAATAGACTTCAAAAAAAGAGCCATAAAGAGTGACCCAGAAGGTCACTTCATAATACTCAAAAGAAGAATCCACCAAGAAGACATTAACATCATAAATATATACTCACCCAACATAGGAGCACAAAAATATATAAGGAAAATCTTAGAGGAATTCAAGAAAGATATAGACAGCAACACAATTATAGTGGGGGATTTTAACACCCCACTATCAAAAATGGACAGATCTTCCAAACAAAATATCAACAAAGACATTGCGGCATTAAACAACACCCTTGATGAAATGGACCTAACTGATATATACAGAGCTCTTCACCCCAAAGAGGCTAAATACACATTCTTTTCAAATGCACATGGAACATTCTCAAAGATAGACCACATGATAGGGCACAAAACAAGCCTCAACAAATTCAAGAATATTGAAATCATACCAAGCATTTTCTCTGACCATAAGGGACTGAAACTGGAAACCAACCCTAAAGGAAAAAACCCAAAGCACCCCAAATCATGGAGACGGAATGGTGTGCTATTAAACAATGAATGGGTCAAGAATGAAATTAGGGAAGAAATCAAAAAGTTTCTGGAAACAAATGAAAATGATCTCACAACAACCCAAAATTATGGGATACAGCCAAGGCAGTCCTGAGAGGAAAGTTTATAGCAAAACAGGCCTACCTAAAAAAAAACAGAAGCATTTCAAACAAATGACCTTACTCTACGCCTGCAAGAACTCGAGGAACAACAACAAAAACAGCCCAAAGCAAGTAGAAGGAAGGAAATAACTAAGATCAGAGCAGAACTAAATGACATAGAAACTAAAAGTACAATTCTAAAGATCAATGAATCCAGGAGATGGTTCTTTGAAAAAATAAACAAAATAGACAAGCCTTTAAGTAGGCTCATCAAGAAAAGAAGGGAACGGACACAATTAAACACAATCAGAAATGAAAGAGGAGAGATTACAACTGATACCACAGAAATAGAAAGGATTGTAAGAAATTACTATGAAGAACTGTATGCCAAGAAATTTGAAAACCTAGGGGAAATGGACACATTTCTAGAAAAATATAATCTCCAAAAACTCAATGAAAAAGAAGTAGAACACCTGAGTAGACCAATAACAGCAAAAGAAATTGAAGCAGTAATCAAAAAACTCCCATCACACAAAAGCCCCAGACCAGATGGATTCACAGGAGAATTCTACAAAGCATTTAAGGAAGAGCTAACCCCCATTCTTCACAGACTATTCCAAAAAATCCAAAAGGATGGAAAACTCCCAAACTCCTTTTATGAAGCCAGCATCATCCTAATTCCAAAACCAGATAGAGATACAACAAAGAAAGAAAACTTCAGGCCAATATCGCTGATGAACATAGACGCTAAAATCCTCAACAAAATATTGGCAAATCGCATCCAACAATATATCCAAAAGATTATACACCATGACCAAGTGGGATTCATCCCAGGGATGCAAGGATGGTTCAACATTCGCAAAACAGTAAATGTAATTCATCACATAAACAAAAGCAAATACAAAAACCACATGATCATATCAATAGACGCAGAAAACGCTTTCGATAAGGTACAACTCCCATTTATGATAAAAACAGCAAAATGGGAATAGAGGGAACATTACTCAATATAATAAAGGCCATTTATGAGAGACCTACAGCCAATATCATACTCAACGGGAAAAAACTAAAAGCTTTTCCACTAAGATCAGGAACAAGACAAGGATGTCCACTTTCACCACTTCTATTCAATATAGTATTAGAAGTTTTGGCCACAGCGATCAGGCAGGAAAAGGAAATAAAAGGCATCCAAATAGGAAAGGAGGAAACAAAACTGTCACTGTTTGCAGATGACATGATAGTGTACATGGAAAATCCTATAGACTCTACCCTAAAACTGCTCAAACTAATTAATAAATTAGCAAAACAGCAGGATACAAAGAAAATATCCAGAAATCAAAGGCATTTTTGTATACAAACAATGAATCAGCAGAAGCAGAAATCAAGGAAAAAATCCCATTCGATATAGCAAAAACAGAAATAAAATATCTGGGAATAAACCTAACCAAAGAGGTAAAAGACCTGTATGCAGAAAACTACACAGCACTGAAGAAAGAAATCAGGGAAGACACAAACAAATGGAAACATATACAGTGTTCATGGATTGGAAGAATTAACATCATCAAAATGTCCATACTACCCAAAGCAATATACAGATTCAATGCAATACCTATTAAAGTACCAACGGCATATTTCACAGACATAGAACAAATACTTCAAAAATTTATATGGAATCATAAACGAGCCCGAATAGCAGCTGCTCTTTTGAGAAAGAAGAACAAAGTAGGAGGGATCACAATACCTGATATCAAACTGTATTACAAAGCCACTGTAATCAAAACAGCCTGGTACTGGCATAAAAACAGGCACATAGACCAATGGAACAGAACAGAGAGCCCAGAAATCAACCCAAACCTCTACAGTCAATTAATATTCGACAAAGGGGGCAATAACATAAAATGGAGTAAAGATAGCCTCTTCAGCAAATGGTGTTGGGAGAACTGGACAGCTACGTGCAAAAAAATGAAACTTGAGCACCAACTTACACCATACACCAAAATAAATTCAAGGTGGATAAAAGACTTAAATATAAGCCATGACACCATTAAAGTCCTAGAGGAGAACATTGGCAAGAAAATCTCAGATATTCCACGCAGCAACATTTTTACGGATATGTCCCCTAGAGCAAGGAATATAAAGGAAAGAATAAACAAATGGGATCTCATCAAAATAAAAAGCTTCTGCATGGCTAAAGAAAACAGTATTAAATTAAAAAGACAACCAACTGTATGGGAAAACATATTTGCCAATGATACCTCAGACAAAGGTTTAATCTCCAAAATATACAAAGAACTTACATGACTCCACTCTAGGAAGACATTGAACCCAATTAAAAAATGGGAAAAGGACTTGAACAGACACTTCTCTAAAGAGGACATACAGAATATCCAGAGACACATGAAGAGATGCTCAATATCGTTAGCCATCAGAGAGATGCAAATTAAAACCACAATTAGATACCACTTTACACCAGTCAGGATGGCTATAATAGACAACATAACAAACAACAAATGTTGGAGAGGGTGTGGAGAAAAGGGGTCCTTAGTTCACTGTTGGTGGGATTGCAGACTGGTACAACCATTATGGAAAACAGTATGGAATTTTCTCAGAAAAATAAAAATTGACCTGCCTTTTGACCCAGCAATTCCACTGCTAGTATTATACCCCAAGAATCCTAAAACATCAATTTCAAAGAACCTATGCACCACAATGTTCATAGCAGCACAATTTACAATAGCCAAGAGTTGGAAGCAACCTAGGTGCTCATCAGTAAATGAATGGATAAAAAATTGTGGTACATATACACAATGGAATTCTATGCAGCAGAGAGAAAGAAGGAGCTACTACCTTTTGCAACAACATGGATGGAACTGGAAAGCATTATGCTGAGTGAAATAGGCCAGGCATTGAAGGACAAATACCATATGATCTCACCTTTGACAGGAAGCTAAAGAATAAAACAAACAAGCAAACAGAATAAAAACAAAGACACTGAAATAGAGAACAAGTGGGCAGTGACCAGAGGGGAGAGGGAAGGGAACTTAAGGGGAAAAAGGGGGACGGATTTTGAAGAACAAGTATGAAAGACACAGAGATGAGGACTGGGGGGGGGGATGGGAGAGAGCAGGGAGACCGGGTGGGGGGCGGGTGGGATGGGAGAAATAGATTAAAAAAAATGTACTTGAAAAGTAACTAAATAAAATTTAATATTAAAAAAATAAAAATAAAATAAATTTCAAACATTTTTATCCAGTGATGAGATGATTCAATACAAAGACCTCAAGCAGAGTTCTTAGGTTACTAAATTGCTGTCAGTTTTGTCCTAGGTTGGGGAAATATAAAAATGTCAGAGATTGCCATGGACAAAGTGGACCTTCATGAGTGAGCTTCAGCATCCTTTCAAGTGTCCTGTTGTCCTATTCCTCATCCTCCTTTGGACCCATCACACTTTGCTTTCTGGAAGGAGCTAATGAATGTATTCAAACTGAGGTGTAAGTGACTGATACAGATTTATAAATCCTCTTCTCAAGGAAATGGGTTTTTATAGGAATGAAAAACAAATCTCTAGTTTTAGGTTGTCAGACATTAGCAAGTAGATGAGGAGATATGCATCTTTTTGGACAAGGTAATCATATTTTAAAATAATTTGTTTGCTACATCTATCTAAAAGTCACATTCATTGAGAAAAATTTGGAATATCCCAACCCCCCAAAAAACATGAAAATAAAAATATGTCACCTATATAATTTAACATTCAGATGTGAGTGATCAAAAACATAGTTCATACATTTTCAAACCTTTCTTTATAAATAGCCACTTCACACACATGCACAAAAATGAACTTCCATATACTTACTTGTAAACTGCTCTTACATATTTACTATTTCCATTTCATTATATTTCCACCTCATAATTTTAAGAGCTACAAGTCAGAGCCGGACCTTACCATTTTAATCCATGTTGTATGGCTGGAGAGGTCATTGTTCCTAAATTCTGGCTTCTAAGAGCTAAATAGAGATGAACATTCTTGTAGATTACACCTTTCAGAATTTCATGATAAACCTCTTAAAGTTCTAGAAGTAAAATTGCTGGGTCAAATGATACACAAGTTTTTAAATAGAGCAACATATTATGAAAGATGAAGAGAATCAGCACTTCTACTCTCACTGTCCCCAGTTATCATTATTTAAAAAGAATGAAGTGGACCCAGCACACATTTCACCCAGTCATATGACCAGCCTATCCTAAGGATGGAGTTCATTGCCTCCTCTACTCCCCTGTTTTGTTCCCAGCTATGCCTGTCTCACAGCTAGACTGAACAGCTGTGAACATCTACAGGCTTGGTCAGAGCCCTTCTCCTGGTTTGGTGATGTAAGCCAGCTTATAGTTCCAAATTTTCATACTAACAAGAACATAATTTAAGAGCTTTTGAGGTTTTTAAGTTACACAGAACTCCAGCAGGTTTGCCATGTCTGTGTCCTTCTAGTTTAACAGAGGCAATAAAACTCTTACAAACAATGTCATAGTGTTGCTAGAAATGAAATGATTCAAAGATAGGACCTGCCCCAAAAGTCAGTACATACCAAAAAATCCAATCACCATTTCAATCAGATAAGGCTTCTTTCTCCCTGCGGGCAGTAGGGTGTTTTTAAAGATACCTTTTTTTTTTTTGAGCTATGAAAAACAAAATAAACTCTTGTTTTATTTTTATCTAAAATACTTATGAAAGCAGCTTCCCCTCCTATAATCCAAAGTGTAAAAAAACAACTACATGGCTTTAAAAAATAAAAATAAAAACACAACAATTAACAATTGCCCAAGGTTGTACTGTAAGTTGGAGATAGTAGGTTTGTTTAAGAGGCTTCAATTTTTTTAGAAGTGATCTGACATCAATCATTGGATAGAATATGTACTCTCATTTCCTTGTAAGATAAAGGCAAACTAAGAGAAAAATCAAATGTTGGAGCAACTTATCTCTCCATTCTAGGCCTTTCTCTTCCTACTTTTACTCTTTCTTAGCAGTCTCAACTAGCTTGCTAAGCTCCAGTCACCATCTATTTGATAATGGCCCTTTGATTCATTTCTCCAAAGCAGAACTTTGGGTTTTTTTTTAAAAATATGTTATTTATTTATTTACAGAGAGAGGGGAAGGGAAGGAGAAAGAGAGGGAGAGAAACATCAATGTGTGGCCACCTCTCATGTGTCCCCCACTGGGAACTGGCCTGCAACCCAGGCATGTGCCCTGACTGGGAATCAAACCTTGATCACATGGTTCACAGGCCTGCGTTCAATCTACTGAGCTACACCAGCCAGGGCCAGAACTTCGTTTTTGAGCTCCGTGTATATCAAGCTGCCTTCCTGACTTCTCAATGTGCAGCCATACAACACAAACTGTCTGAAAGCCATGAGCTTTTTTCTAAAAGTGGGTCTTTTTCTAGTTTCCCAAGTGAAGGCAGAAAGAAATAGTCAGTCATTTCTGACCTCCCCCATCAACGCATCTTATTCTTTTCTTCCCCTAAACGTGTCTCAAAGGTTTTCATTTTTATTTCCCTGGCCCCTTTGTGGATTACAGCAGCCTTCCCTCCACCTACAGGAGCCTTCTACCTACAATTTTATTTCCTTGAATACAGGTCTTCCTCCCACACCCATCCCCAGGCCTTTCCAACATGTTCTCCCACGAATGGTGGGAGTAGCCTTTTTTACAACTCCAATATGCTTGTGTCACTCTCAACTGAAAACCCATTAAAAGGGGTTCTCATCCTGGCTGGTTTAGCTCAGTGGACTGAGTGCCAGCCTGCAAACCACAGGGCTGCCATTTCCATTCTCAGTCAGGGCACATGCCTGGGTTGTAGGCCAGGTTTCCAGTTAGGGTCACGCAAGAGGTAAGTGATTGATATATCTCTGGCACATTGATGTTTCTCTCCCTCTCTTTTTCCCTCCCCCTCTCTCTATAAATAAATAAATAAATAAATATTTTTTTAAAAAAGGGTTCTCATTATCTAGGAAACTGAAAACTCTCTTTAACAAGGCCTAAGAGGGCATGGTTTTCTGCCTGTTTTGCATCTCTCCCCCTCTCATTCATTGTGGGGGCAACTTTGTCCGCAAAGTCTGGCACAGATGAAAGTAAACACTACCAAGACATGATCTGCTTGGGGAGGAAAGGTGGCTGATCCCTCAAAGGGGAAGGGCCCAGAGCTCCCTGCTCAATGGGGCTTTTATTGGGTTCACTTGCCAAGAATACAGGTAAGGATCAAACAATAGATAGCATTCAAAGAACTATGAGGGCTTATTCTCAGTCAGGGTCAGATAGCTAATGAGTCATAAAACTTTGAGAAACAAACTTTTTGCTTGGATCCTTATCATTTAAATGAGAGCATTCTAAACAAAGCAGGTTTCAAAGGATTTTACCTATTCTTTCTTATGCCTGATTTACCCTGATACCCACCCTTTCCAGCACAGGGCTACACTGCCTTCCCCATCATAGGTTTTCAGGCTTAAATAGATTAAAGCCAGAAAGTGCTTCTCCCAGACAGAAATGGGGACTCAGGCTATGTCACAATAGCCAGGGGGGGACGAGGGTCCATCTCTCCCTCTTTGTTGCAGCCCCCCGAGTCCTTCCATGATGGCCTCCCAAGTGATCGTTTCTGGCCTAGGTTGCCCCTCTCTGAGGGGTCATACCTGCCATGGACATTGACCATGCCCTGGGGGCAGGGGAAGAATCAGAAGCAGCGCTTGCTGCCAGGATAAGCTTTGTCTCCTGTGGCCTGCATTCCGGAGGTCGCTCACTTAGCCATGGGGGGCAGTTACAATTTCTGAAACCAGGCAGGGCAGTTCCCAACAATTTATTGTGCTAAAACCACACTACCCTTGCTTTGGCTTCCCAATTGCATCAGACTGTCACCTGACAGAGGACTTTGCAGCTCCCTCCCAACCTCACTGCCACCTGGAACATGGTTAGTTATTGTACCTTGTTATTCTTGCTCTCACATCAAACATCACTTCCTTATGGAAACTTTCTCTGAGCTGAGGGAAGGTCTCCTCTGTTCTCTACTCTTATAGAATTGTATTTCTTTTCTCCATGTGACTTAGCTCAAATTTGCAATTATACCCATTATTTGGAATTGTTTGATTAATGCCTGGTTGATAGGATCTATAAGAATGGGGACTATAGTATTTAACTAGGGGTGCTGTGACAATGTACCACAAAAACGAGTACCCTAGACAACAGAAAACTTTTGTCTCACAGTTCTGGAGCCTAGGAATTGGAACTCAGTGTGCCGGCAGGGGTGTTTTTCCTGAGGGCCGTGAGGAAGGATCTGTGCCTCACCTCTCTGCTAGGTGTGTAGATCCACCTGCTCCTTTTGTCATTTCACATCACCTTCTCTCTATGCATCTCTGTCACTGTGTCCAAATTTCTCTTTTTTGTGGCATCAGTCATATTGGATTAATGCCCACTCTAGTGACCTCATCTTAATTAATTTCATATTTAATGACCCTATTTTCAAATAAAGTCACATTTTGTTGTACTAGGAATTAGGACTTCAACATACAAATTTGGGGATACAACCCAACCCACACCAGGGACCATGTCCACTTTATCCCTGTCCCCAGTGCTAAGCAATGTCAGAGCCATGAGTTAATAAATAGGTGAATGATGCTTCTTAATGGGTGGCCAACATTACCAGGGACAGGAATTTGCTCCTTAACATGACAGGATTATTTCTGTGTTATTTTTTTCTCAACCATCTTAACCACAAACTTTTGACTTAAAAAAAGAGAGTAGGGATACATGATAAGAGAATTTTTTTTAGTACAAATAACCTATCACTAAGACCATTCCCTGAATTCAATGATGTGTAACATGGAGGTTTTCCCTTTGTGGGAAATGCAGTAAATTTTTATGGAAGGGAAATAAGGAAGGGGAAAGGCAGAGACAGGGAAGAAACACGATTGCCAGTGAACTCAATTGTTGGGGACTGCTCTGCCTTGTTTCAGGAATTGTAACTGCCCCCCATTGCTAAAGATGAGTGAGTGACCTCTGGAATGGGATCCACAGGAGACAAAGCTTGTCTCTGGTAGTGAATGCTGCTTCAGTTTCCTCTCACTGCCCCCAAAGCACGGTCAAAAGTTAATGATGGGTAAAACTCCTCACAGACAGAGGAGCAACCTAAGCCAGACTTGATCACTTGGGAGGCCATCATGGAAGGACTCAGGGGGCTGCAACAAGGAGGGAACAAGAGACCCTCACCCCTTGGCTGTGTGACATAGCCTGAGTCCCCATGTCCTCTGGGAGAAGCACTTTCTGGCTTTAATCCACTTAAGCTTGAAAACCTGTGATGGGGAGGCAGTGCAGCTCCTTGTCTTGCTAGAATGGATCCAGGTAAATCTGGCATAAGAAAGAATTCCTAAAAGTCCTGTAAAACCTGCTTTGCTAAGAGTGCTTTCATTCATATGTCAAGGGTCTGAGCAGGAAATGAGTATGTCTCCCAAAGTTTCTGCAAACCCCTTACCTGACAGACTCTGACTCAGACTAAGCCCTCAGAGTTCTTTGAAATGTTATCTACTGTTTGATCCTTGCCACCCTGTATTCCTGTGTGTTACAACCCAATAAAAGCCCCTGGAGGAAGGGGCTCCAGGCCTTTTTCCTCTGAGAAACTGGCCACCTCTCCTCCCCAAGCAGATCCTGTCTTGGTAGTGATTACTTTCATCTGTGGCAGATGGGGAGGGACTTGAGGGCAAAGTCACCCCCACACTCAAGGATTTTAAAACACAGCGAGGAATATAGGCAGAGAGAAGCCCTGCTGCTCTCTGTGCCTGAGGCAGCACGTGTCACATGCTGCATTTTCCAGACACAGCTGCAGTGACATCTCCTGTCCAATGCTCTTCTGCAATGTGGTTCTATCAATCCTCCGTCAGGAGATGAGCCCATTACCCCCGCCGTCAAATCTGAGGGGGTCTTGTGAAGGCTTTGAACCATGGAATACAGCCCAAGTGACACTGTGCCAGTTTTGAGAATAGCCTACAATGGGCCCAACAGTTTGTATGTATTCTTTCTCCTGAAAGCCAATCACCATGTAGAGAAGTATGACTCTCCTGAGACCACCATGCTGTCAGAAGATCAAGCCATGTAGAGAGTCTCATGGAAGATGAGACAGCATGTACATACAAGCAAAGAGGATGACGAGGAGCCCTGGGAGCTGGGTGTGGAGAGGAGAAGGTGTCTTGGATCCCAGACTCACTGAGCGACCCAGTGACTCCAGCCCGAGCTGCCCTGGGTGAGAGCTGCCCGGTGGAACTTAGTTGACCCTCAGGTCTGAGAGGTGGTAATGAATTGTTGGCTCAAGACACCCCATTTAGGGTGGTTTGTTATGTCGCAGTACATAACCAGAACCACCCAGTAAATGTTCTCTAAATGCCTAGCATGCAGTCGGCACTAAATGTCTTCCTGCTGTTAAACAGATATATTCATCCTCAAAGTTCAAAGGAAATGAACACAGAGCATGCAGAGAAATCTTATGTGCAAGATGGAAAAGGCTTCTTTTGTAAGTTTTCTGTCTGGAAACTTCTCTTTGAAAAGTCTCTTCCTCTGGAAGTCTTTTAAGACACTAACAGACCTGACCTTGACTCTTTCTTCCCACAGTCGGGTCAGGAGACCAGCTCAGACCTCAGGGGCCACAGAGGCATTGATGGGAGGGAGTTCTGGAAGCGGAGGACTGGAAGTGGCAAGTAATTTCGTGGTTGACAGCTGGAAGCTGAGAATTTTCCTCTGAGAAAATGCGAAGATGTAGAGAGAAGGCCTTTAAGCACTTCAATTTGATGGCTCATCAAAGTGCTACCCTCTTTACTGCCCCAGCCAGAACCAAACACAGGTCTGGGTCATCTTACTAATATATAACTCACCTGAGTGGTGAGCCATCTGTGGTGGAAGTCTGATGACTGGCCAAATCATCCACCTCTAGTTGCCTTAATTTTCACTTGTCTCAGAGCACAGGTGGTAAACACAAGGCCTGAGGGCTGAATCCCACCTTCCACCTTGTTTTATCCAGCTTGGCATCTTGTTTCTACCTGGCCGAGCTCTTGCTTAACTGTTAGGGAGTAGTTACATTTATACAGTCCTAAAATTACATCCAGCCCTTTGAAGGCAACTGTGAGTCTAATGTGGCCCCCAGTGAAAAGGAGTGTAACACCCTGTTTTAGAGGGTAGGATGATAAACAGAGAGGGTCATTTCTTTATTACTAGCTCTTCATGGGATTCAGGGAATGTCATGTATATATCAAAGCCAACCCTTGCCTGCAGAAATAAGCAAGTCTCAGATGCTAAAAAACAAAATACAAATACTTTTCATACCTGCATTCATAGTTAGTTGTCTAGTACAGGAAAAATCTTCATGTTAAAACTCTCAAAAATGTAATTCTGAATGTGAGCACCACTTACTGTGCACTCACAAGCCTAGGAATAAAAACAACTTCTTGGGACTATTTTTTTGTGAGTGGAATCCGGCCTGTCAATTTGCAGTTTTTTAAATCAATTTAAAAATGGCACAATATTTATTTGATAACTTGTCTGTTTTATAAGATTTCTCATGTACTCTGAAATGTATTTCAGTATTTATAAGCATTAAAAGAAAACAAAACCTTTTATCAAAGTGGAATTCATTTTTACTTGCAAGTCTCTAATACCCTATTCTTCTTATGATTATCATGAGACACAGGGTAGCCCCCCCCAAAAAATAAACCCAACCCCCTGCATATTTCCTGAAAACCACATTCCTTTCTACTCTTCTAAAGGCTGTCAGCAGACTGAGAAATGAGAAATTCACTATCCTATAATGCTTTCCATCAGAATGGTAAACTCTTGTAACGGGTTGCTTTTGGTTTTTCTCTTTGAAATATTTAGTATCTTTGTTAGCACAATATACCATTCTTTGTGTAACCGGAGTCCCCATCCACCAGTTAGCTTCAAAGCCAAACTTTATTGGTCTCTTTGTAAATATCCTTTAGCTATTTAATTGACTATATCCCAAAAATGATGAGTTAAAATAGAGACTGGTTGAAGAAATCCTCCAAGTGGCCTAGTTAGAAGTATATTCAGCTACGAAAAGATGAATGAACATGGAGAGTTTGGAGGATAACTGCTATGGAGGCTTCATTCCTTTGTCCACTAACACTCAGCTTTCTTTTCAATAAGTTTAGATGACAAAAAGTAAACCTCTCTCATAATTTTGCATCTCCAAGATTTGGGTTCATTCTTTCAAACTGATTTAAATGTATATTCACAAATATGTATAATTATGTAAATATATACTATGTACTCTTCTACAGCTGATTCGGTCTGGCTCAACAATATGGCCTAAAGATTTCTCTATGTCATCACATAGAGCTACACATTATTCTTAAATTCTATATAGTCTTCCATTAATTTAACAAATTATCATTTTAAACATGGCATTGGACATTAAGATTGTTTCAAAGTTGTAGCAATTGCAAATTATGATAAAAAATAAAAGGTACATGCTAGAGATCAGTTGCCAATTTTTTCAAATCTTGTCACAAAATTAATAAAGGGTTTTTAGCTGGATTGATATTATAAATCTTTTTATATTAATAATAAACAAGATAGCATTTTTTAACATTTTAAAGCCACTTAAATGCTAGTACATGTTTTAAAGGCCAGAGTGTTATTTGCTCACACCACAGGAAAAGTTTAAGCACATATTTGCAGGACATATCTTGAAAGAGATAAATGTGTCAAAATGAGATAAAAATGAAGTTATTTCAGATGACATTTACCATCAGATGAAGTCGACATTCCAGCGAATGGAGGAGAAGAGGCACTCAAGGAATATATTTTGGGAGGTTTAAGGTAAAAAAGCAATGCTAGCCAGTCTTGATAATACTCATAAGAAGAATATGGTATGAGAGAGTTGCAACTAAAACTGAATTCCATTTTGATAAATGGCTTTGTTTTTCATTAATTCTCACTAATAGTAAAATGCATTTTTAAAATTGATTTCAAAAACTACAAACCAACAAGCCTGAATCTGATCACACACAAGAAGTCCCAATCAGCTTATTCACTCCTAGGTCTATGCATGCCAAGAAAAGCAGTGCCTGCTGTGGGGTCCATTGCAGACAAGTCACAAGTCATAGCTTATTAACAGTCTAATCTTTAAGCTCCCTTTCTAATCTTGAAAATGATATGAATTTCATCAACACAGTTGACAGAGAAATCAGCCAAAAAAAAATAAGCAAAAGTCTTCACCAGTCATTGGGATGAAGCTGAAGATGAACTCTGTTTTCCAGATGACCAGGAAAACACAGAGGAGTACAAGTAGGAAACGCTAGGGAGTACAAGTGGGCACAGAAAGGCAAATGTTTTTCAGAGCGATGTGAAACATTAATAGAAATTTTAAAAATCGTAAACTCGAACTCTTGCAGAGTTCTGTCATGGCCAGCCTCATTTTGTGGTCACACTCAGTGAAAGAAACAGCCCCCCTCCAGGGAAGGGCAGCAAACTTGAAATAGCTAGACCACATTTCAAGAACCATCACAAAGACACTGTTCGGTCTTGGGTGAGTCAATTAATAGTTTTTTTAAAAAGATTAAGTTCCCACTGATATGTGTATGTGAAGATAAAGTAAGAGACTACTGGTCTTCATTTCATTTACTCTCGTCCTCACTGTTTCCACAAAGTCATTAGTAAGAGCCAGCTCTGTGGCAGGTGCCCGAGGATATGTTTTTTAAAGATGAGCTTAAAAGTACCCTGCCACCAAAAGGTTTGTAATTATACAATGGTTGCCATGTGATGTGGTTGGTATACAGGTAAGGACTTCATAATAAAAAAGATTCAATCTCAAATTTCTGTTTTTCCAACTGAGGCCTTTGGGGCAACTTACTGAAACTTTTAAAACTCCCTTTCATCATCTGTGAAATGAAAATAATAGTGTTTATTGCATAGTATTGTTGTGAGAATTCAATACAATAATATATGGAATTATTAATAGTAAATATTTAGTAAAGGGTAACCATTTACACCAGAGACTTATATATAAATATTACAGTATGAAAGGAGAGAAGAGTGAGCCCTGCAAGAAAGGTGTGCTTGAAATGGTGTTGGAGCTCAGAGCAACTATTTTTGATTCATCAACTTCTGTTTTTATGTTATTTATAACTGTACATCATGGAAAACTTCAGACATGCACATAAACAGACAAATGGTACAATAAACCCTCATGTACCAATTATATACTTTAACAATTATCAACATGTTTTGCTCATAATTCTTGCTTTTTTCCTAAAGATTTTATTTATTTAATTTTAGAGAGAGAGGAAGGGAGAGAAAAAAAGAGGAAGAGAAACATCAATGTTTGAGAAAAACATCAATTAGTTGCCTCTCACAACTGGGGACCTGGTCTGCAACCCAAGAAATATGCCTTGATTGGGAATCAAACCAGCAACTTTTTGGTGTGCAAGCCAGCAAATCCACTGTGCCACACCAGCCAGGGCTAACTCTTGCCTTTCAGGTTTGTTTGTATTATCATTTTCTCCTCTAAATGCTATTATGCTCTTGATTACTTCTTTGACCCCAGAACTACTTAGGAGAGGCACAATAACAAAGTGGTTAAACCCACACACAGTAATTAGACTGCTTGGTATAAAATCACATCTATAAGTTATTATCTGAGTAACTGGGCACATCTTATAAGCATAATCTCTCTCTTGTCATAAACTTATCAACCTGCAAAATGGTAATAATAACAGAATCTACTTAAAGACTTTGCGGGGATTCAATGAGCCAATTAAGACAAAAATCTTAGCACGCTGAAAGTATGTAGTAAAATCCAGTAAGTGTTAGCTATTATTATTCTAATTTCCAAGTTGTTTTTAATTGATTTGCTTTTGCTGGTGTTATTAATTTGTAGCTTTATGGCATTGACTATGGAGATAGTGAACCGTAACATTACTTTTCTTGATTGTTGATTGAAATTATGCTTCTAGAACAATATAAGGCAGTTTTGCAAATGTTCATGGATCCTTAAAAGAGGGTCTAGTCTCAGTTTGTAAGGTAGAGAAATTCAATATCTAGCTATAAATCAACCTAATTAATTGTGTTATTTCTCCACTTCCAAATTTATTTATAGCCTCTTTGATATTTTAAAATGGAAGAGCCTTTTAAAGTTCCCTTTTAATACCATACTTCATACACTTGTTTGGAGTGCCTGACACTAGGTAAATGTCTCAGGGATTTGCCAGTGTCAGTCCATTCATCTGTAGTCTCCCTGCCCCCTCTCCTTCCCTTGGATAAAAGCCACACATCCTTAAAGTCTTAAATTTGCTGACTGCTTCATAAGTTAGGTCTTGGTTTTATGCATTTCTCATAGCATTCTGTGCTTGTTCCTTCTATCATTTATTGTACAAATGTAATTCTACAGTTATTTCTTTGATTACTTATTGAAGTCCTGCTGCCTTCGGACTATAAGCTCATGAATGATGAGGCAATGTCTATTGTGTTCACCTCTCTGTGCTAAGCACTCTGCACAGAATCTAGCCATAGAAGCTTAGTGTCCTGGGCTTAAAGCTGAGCACCAAAGTCAGAATTCCTTAGTTCAGATCTGGGCTGTGCCAATTCCCAGCTGTGTGACTTTGTACAAGGCAATTAGCTTTTCTAGCATTGGTTTTCTTATCTGTAATGTTGGGACAGTTAATAGAATCTACCTTATAGGATCATTATGAGGGTTGAAATAGATGCATTTATAAACACAGTGTTGACATCTCTGTGCCAAGCATATGCTTAGGTACTAGGGATATGGCAGTAAACGAGACAGATGAGTCCTTGCTCTCAGATTTATATTCCAAGGGAAGAGTCAACAGAGGGGAAAAAAACCAAAACACCCAAAACCCACAATATGTTAAGAAGTAATACATAAAATTAAGAGAAGAAAAAGAGGAGTGGGAGAAAGAAGAAAAGGGTTCATATGTGAAGTTTATATGTGGATAGTGGACACTGTTCAAGGAGGATTTCTCTGTAGATCTAACATTCAACTGAGATTTGAGTGGCATTAAAGGAACTAGTCAGTCAGTCACTGAGGGAAGGCCATTGTCCTCAGAGGGTTCAGTGAGCCTTGGGCATAGAAATGAGCTCTGGGTGCCTGGGGGCAGAAGGGAAGGCAGGGTGGCCAGAGTCCAATAAGCAAGAGGGAAATTATAAGCAATAAAATGGAGGGGAGGCAGAAGGTACTCAATATCCTGACAGACACATAGTAAGAACTTAATAAATGCTAGTTGCTAGTGTTGCCATGGTTGTGGTTTTAGTTATTAGAAGTCATAACTTTTGAATGAATGAATGAATGTTTGAATAGAATGAATGTGATTGTTCTCAGGTCAGGGAATATAAAAATTTGGAGCATAAGAAGATTGATTAACTAATGTACTAGGTTCATTCACCCTTTGCCTACTGCAAACATGTTGTAAGGGGTGGGGATCCAAAGATAAACCTTCCTTGGCTTTGAAGAAACCACAATGATATAAAATAAAATGAAGGAAAGAAGTCTAAAAAGAAAAACCACAATGAATTGTAACATGAAGACAAAGGATCCACATGCCTTGAAGGAAGTGTAGCTAAATACTGAAGGTGTTGAATGGGTGCAGAATGTACTGTTTGTCCATGGAGTGGCATGAAAACATTTATTTGTTGTTGTAGCCTGATGGGGATAGTTCTATGTCTATGTGTTGGGTCACATACCCTGCTTTTCTCTGGAGGAACCCACTTGCTCACTCATGATCAACCCTCGTGCCTTTAGTGAGATAGCATCTAACTCAGGGCTGGCTGTTTCAAATATCTCCATGCCTTGCGACAAACTGAGACATCATAGGATACACATTTGTTTACTCATAAGCCAGATCTTCGGATGAAACTGTTTGTGAGAAGCACTCATTTTCCAGTGGATACACCATAACCCTGGAGTTGGCAACTGTTGTACTTGATGGCCTCAGAAGACCTCCACCTTAAACATGGAAGCAGGAAAGGAGAGTTTGGGGCTAAAGGCAGAGAACAACCATTGAGGACATTGCTGAGCAGTAAGATCCCAGCTTGCCTAAGTGCCCCTGAACTTTTAAACTATGGGTGCAATAAATTACTTTGATATTTAAGGCCATTCAAGTGAGCTCTTCTGACACTCAAAAAACAAGTGTTGATGGGAAGAGAAGTTTTAAAAGATGGATGATATTTGGACAAAGATTAAGGAAGATATCAAAAATACTTAAATAATACTAACTGCTAAACAATTGTAAGATGACCCTTTATATACCTGCCAGACTAGACTTTAAATATATGAGTTTGAGAGTTTTTGTCTTTTCTTAACAGTGATATGACTGGGCCACTGCTTTCTACATGTTAATGGAACTCCCTATCCTTTCCCATCAATTTCCCTTGATTCCCCCAGCTGACCCCTGATCACCTGAAAATTGTAAGGGAGATTATATCAAAGCAAAATTTGCACCACCATTCAACAGGTAACAGAAGGTTTATTCTAGGTGATGGCAATAGAGTAGAGGCCAAAACTGAGACTGAAATCAAGTCAGCTGAAGACACAAAAAGGAGAGTGTTCAAGATCTGGGAAGGGGAAGGGGGTGGTCAGAGGCCCTCTGTTTTGCTAATTGGCCTTACCAGAGGAAAAGTATACCTTTTTGTAGCTCTGTGACAGGAGGTGGTTTTTCAAGTTGGATCAAAGGACCACCAAAGTTAGGCTCCCTACTCTTCCTTAGAGACTAGGAGATAGGGGTTCTATTTCCCTTAATGGTTCCCTTTCCAGACCCCCAGTTCCTTGAAAAAGACAGTCCTAAGGGGCCAGGGGCTTTTAAGATTTGTATCTTGGAGGAAGAGAGTAAGAACTTATAATTACAAGTTTCCTAAAGAAAATGTTTTAAGAAAAAGGGGTCAGAGCCTAGAGTCAAGACAAAGCCTGTCTGTGTTTAGCAGAGCCAAAGGAGATGTTAAAGGTGTATAGGTCACACAGTCCAAAACGTGCTCTCCAACCACTGTCTGTGTGCTCCGCTCAAGTGGCCACAAAAAAATGGCTCTAGTATCTTTATGGATTCTCACAGTAATAAAGGTATTGAAACTAGACCCCATTCTCTGGCAACATAAATGCAACTCCACTCTGGCTCAGACTCTCTTTCAAGATTGGACTTGTGACAAAGGCAGCCTGTCCCCCAGGGATGGAAATTTCCAAACAGTCCCCACCTGTAACATTGAGCATGGTGCTTGCAAGGACAAGGAAAAATATATGCAAAACACTAGCAATAGTAACTGACTCCCAGTAGATATTTTAAAAATGTACAGTTAATCATTAGTATTATTCACTTTAAAAAGTTCTATTTTAAATTAAAGCATATAGAGGATCTGAAAGATTATTGAAACAGAGGCTGTGTATTGAGGGCCCTTGGGCTGAATTTTTCCTACAGCCACATGTTCTTTGTTCTGTACGGTAATTTGCTTATTGTATACATGCTTGTTTATTTGTTTTTATAAATCTAGATTAGTTTCCAATATTTTAAATCAGAGGATTCCTGAGCTATTTCATTATTGATGGATATTTAGGTTTGTCCTTTTTTAATTTTTTATTTTATTTTATTTATTTTTATTGTTGACACCATTATAGACATCCCCATTTCCTCCTTCTCGCTGGCCATCTCCACACTGAAAGTGCCTTCTATGAAGACCAATGAGTGTCTCGGGGCAGATTCTGTGATGTGAAACTGTCGGATCATGGGGGATAGGCACTTCACCGTTCAGCAGATGTGACCAAATTGCTCTCCAAGGCACTTGAACTAACTTGCAGTCTTCCTCACACATGTGGAAGAACCACTTTCCTCCCAACTCTTCTTATGCTTCATAATGTTGTCTCCAGTTTAATACATTAACATTGTATTTTGTTATTATGTTGTCTCAATACTTTCTTGGGGAACTGTGAGGTGTACTTGTTTTCTTATACTTTTTGGTAATTTGTGTCTCCTTTTTTATTTATTCCCTGAACTGATTCTTTGACAGCCTTTCTGTGGAAGAGGAGAATTCTATTTTTTGAAATGCTCTCCTCCTCTGAAATATTCCCCTTGCTCCCACCTCCATCTTCCCCACTGTGGTCCTTATTGATGATTCATGTTCTTGTTTTTAACCAGTTCCTTCTCCAAATTCACAAGGTAGAATTTGTTAAATCCTTAACATGCTTACCAGATGACTTTCAATGCCAAAGAAGGAGTTACTGAAGTCGGGGATGGGGGCTAGGAACAGAACAAGAGAATGGGAGTATATAGGAAACAACCTTTGCTATCCTTTCAATTTCTAAAATAACTCTCACAGTAAATGTTTGTTCAATAAATGAACACGGTAGAGCTTTGGATAAGAGATTATGACAAATGTAATCAGTTCACATTCTTGTATGCCTCTAATCAAATTTGCCCTTTATGCCAATGAGTTGATTCCAAGGGCTTGCTTGCTTTCATTATGTTAATCCTCCAGGAGATTGTGTATTTGATGTGGCACTTCAAAGTGTTTTGGTAAGCTTTTCCTTGGTCATCCTTAATGCTTTGGCTGATGAAATGGGGTGGGCGGGGCTTTGCTTGCTTGCTGTTAGTTTGTTTTTTGCCCCCTCCATTCCCAAGCCAAGCCAATTTTTTTCCTTTACCCATTTTGCACTGTGCTACTCAACATGAAAAGAGGAAAAAATAGAATACCAAGTTGTCAGCAAACACTCTGTCTTAAATAATTGAATAACAAGCACTATTATCCCAAAATATTTCCCCAAAAAGATGTGCAGCAGAGAAGGAGGAAAACAAAAATCTTTGCCTCCTGTGGGGCAAACTGGGTGACAGTCTGCAACTTCACACTTAGACAATGTGCCAAACAATGTATCCACATTCATGCTTTGTATGTGCTTATTGAACCCCGATGGCAGGTGCAAAATAGATCATCATTTCTGAGCTACCTTTAATATCTGCTTGAAATTAATGGGCCTGAAGAATGCAAATGTGTAGCAGGGATTTGCCTGTCTCCTGGCCCCAAACCCAGGATTTGATCTTCCCCAATATTTATTGAATTGGAGCCTAAATCAACTTCTAAAATGAAGACCAACAACTTATCCTTGAGTCTATAGCCCTGATTTAAGTGAGAATTCTGTTTATAGCAGGTTATTGAATTGCTTTGCTCGGCCCTATTTTAAATAACTGTTGGCCACTTCTCTTGGGAAAGCATTCTAGTTTAAAGACTTGCCTATTAGAAAAAGTTTGCTGATACTCAGCCTAACTCAACAATTTCTCTTCTCCTCTAATTGCTCCTCCTCTGTCTTGGGCTCCATTGGGACCCACAGAGCGAGTGCCACTCACAACTATCCTGCTGGCATTCGGTCCCCAGCGCTAAGTCTGCAAGTCTTCATCTTCCCCAGATGTCAGTCTGAAGAATCATCTGTCATCTCTTGAAATAAACCACTTCCCCTTCTCCATGAGATGTCTTGAAACCTATCATGCTCTCTGATCTAACATCTCTGGAATTATGGGATAGAAGAGCAAGAATGCCCCTTAATGACTTCCAGGCTTCCCCTTCTCCATTAGCAAATGAGGAAAGTATAACCCAGTTATGTTAAATGACTTAGCTAGGCATGTAAGTAGCTGGTGACAGAAGAGCAGGAGCTGAAGCCTGAAATCCTAGGATGGAACCCAAAAAGTGCCCACAGGGCTTAGGTGAGTAATGTAAGTAAGTGAAGTAGGCTGGGTGTGGGTGGGGAGCTATGGTGTCTGAATGCTATACCCTACTTGTCAAAATCATCATGGCCAAATAAATACTCTGAGCCTTCCAGAAAAATCTCAGTTCTGGATTCTTGTGTGAAACACTCTCCATTTAAAAATATTTTCAACTAATTAAGGTTATTTTAAAATTCTCTACGGACAAACTGAAACATGATTAAATCCTGCCTGCAGGGCAATAGTTTATAAATAGTGCTATAGAATTGCATGGAATTTCTCCTACATCTGCAGAATGATGTAAGAACTGAAAGTGTCCTGATAGTTATGCAATCTACCCACCTTGGTTTATGGCTACGGAAGCTAAAAAGAAAGGGTAGAGTAGGATAACTTGAAATTAATGGTCGTCCACATCCATGTCATGGCCTTACGGGGACAAAGCGGGCTTTTCCTCCCCCTTCCATTTAGAAGTGGCTCATGTTTTGCTTTGGCCAGTTATTTGGTAGACAGACATGACACCAGCACTTGACAGGAGCTTGCCCTTCAGCATTCCTGTTTTGGGACACAGAATGTGCCTTAGGCAGTGCTGGCCTGAGGGGGATGAGAGACGTGTGTAGAAGACCCAGACTCACATAGAAGCTTGGAGCCTAGCCTGAGTGAGGTCAACCAAGGTCAGCCAAAACCTGAACCAATGTGCATGTGCAGGTTCTTAAGACATAAATGCTTATCTTAATCCATCGAAAGTGTGTGGTTTTTTATCACACAGTAATAGCAGCAAACTGATGGACACCTTCTCGGTAAGTCTTCACACAATTGTGGATACAAAGTAGATCACAGAATCAGAATTAAGTCAGGGATTTAGACCTCTGGTCCAGGGTATTCTCTCCACTATCCTGTTCTTAAACCCTGGTGATCTTCAATCTGTCATTTTATCCTTATTTCATACCTGAGTCCACCTATATAGACTGAGTAAAGCCAGCAAAATGGGCCTGACCTTTGAGTCCTTTGTGCAAGACTACCTTGCAGGGTGAGTTTGGTCTCTGCGTACAACTACCTGTGTTTTGAATGCAGCTTTGAGATTTCCACAAAGATAAATGAAAATAATCTAGCTTAGTATGCTGTGAGACAATTAGTTGCACAACCAGAATTTAAATTTACATAAAAATTAAAGCAATCTTGATGCAAGACATAGTTTAGAATTACTGCTAATTTAATTGAGGTTACTTAAATGGCCTGTAATCGGCATGATTGTTGCCAATTTCTGGCATCAATCAGCAAGGTAATCAGAACTCACTCAGCAATTTCTACCTCTAAATCCATTCAACTGTAAGACAAATTCCCTTTCTTTTAAGGAAGTTTTGTGGTTTGGGTTCTACTGTATTTATAGTTAGGCCTTTTTTGCATTCTAAACTATTTGTCCAAAAGTCATATAATGTAGTGTTTTTCTTTTAACTCTTCATTCCTTTCCCCCCTTGATGGATTCTATGAAAATTATGATCTCTGTAAGGCTACCAGTGATAATAATACCAGCCTCTTAGGGGTGTAGTCAGGTGTGAATCGTTACATATATACTAGCACAAACACACACACAATTACAATAGCGCCAGACACAAAGTAAAGGCTCACTATTAGCAACTTTTAAATTTCTTCATTTTACACTATTAGCAACTTTTAAATTTCTTCTTTTTATACTCTACTCTTAGGTTTACCACTCTGGCTATATATATGTTTTGAAAGTATTCTGCTACAAATTCATAAAGATGAGCTTGGGTCCTTGGCAATGGAATAAGTCTCCTGCTCGCCCCCTACCATCCAAACCACGTGGACTTGCAGAGTCCCTGGCTGTGATTCTCAGTGGCATCCTTGGCCTGCTGGTGTGAGTGATGGCACCTATCTACCTGTAGTGATTTGAGTGAATAAAAAAGTATTATGAACATTAGAGAATCCTCTTCTAAAGAACTTGGAAAAACATCTTTTTCTGAGAGAGCTTCATATTAGGACAGTGTTTCTCCAGCATCAGTTTCTCTGATGGCCTCATGAAACTGCAGTTATTCTGTCTTCAGTCTTCCCACACCAACCCATTTTTTAGAATATAGCCAGAACGCTCCTTTAAGCAAAGGTCTAATCATATTATATTCTTCCTTAAAATAGCAGTGTTCTAAACATGAGGCATGAGAAGTAATGTGTAATATACACAAGGTTTCTGTCTTTGTGGAAAGGACATTTCAGAGGCTGTGGGGAAAATAGATAAAAGGTAAATAAGTGATTGACTGAAGTAGGTGCTAACTAAGCTCTATGGGAGCAGGAGTATGATGTGTTTTGTTCCCTGCTGTACCCCTAACAAGAAGACTGGAATATTCATAACCAAAGGGGCTCCATCAATGCTTGTTTAATGAATGACCAAATTAAGATAATTTCTGATGGTAATATGTACTATTGCAGAGTCTGACATATGGAAATCCACTAGTGACTGAGTGCAGGTGACTTGGATAGTATAACCATAGAAGGCTTGAAACCTCCCATTCGAGTTTCCAATCCCTTGGAACTTCTTTCAGTTTGTCAATAAGAACATGTTAAAAACCCAATATCCTATTCTTTCTGCCAAGGAATGCTCTTTCTCCATAGCTCTAACATCAGGTCTGCACCTAGCTCATTCTCGCCTTACAGTTGAATATTTAATGTAGATTTCAACTCCTCTAAGAAGCTGGGTCAGGTGCTCCTCATCGTTGCTTGGAGCACTCTGTGCCTCATGGTAGCTCCCATCTTACCGTATTTTCAATGATATTCATTCATGACAGGGAATAATAGAGAGGAAGGAAATCTGCCATGATTAAGCACAGTAAACTTTGGGGGTAGTGTTTTTCCATCACTTCTGAAAGCACAGAAGGCCCATCAGGCTGGTTGCACAGCTCTCCTTTTAACCCTCTTTGTGAATTAGAGGATTCTTTCCTTTAACTGTCTATCGCAAGCATCTAAGTTATCCACTTGTTTGCTCTTCTGTTAATTTATTTGTGTATTTACTTCTATGTAGCCCTGTTCTAAGTCCTCTCTGACATGAGATAAGCATCAGTACCCATCATGCCTGTCAGATCAGAACTGCAACATCAGCACATTGATAATTAGCATTTTTATTTTAGATGAAAACCCTTTATCAATCCTCTTTTCTAGAATGTTTAAAATATTATGGGTCATGCATGGGACCTTCTTGTTTGTTTTAAATCTGATGAATTCTTCTCCCTGAAAAATGCATATTTTCCCCTTATACACATAAAATTTGGCATGCAATTTCTAGGGATTTATGACCTGCAAAACTGCTTATGTTTAAGATCCCCTGATAGATCTCAGCCTTTAAGTATGAAAGGCAAGGAAGCTTGGCTTTGAAAATCAAGGTTTTTAAAGAAGGAATAGACTTTTAGAGTAGAAGGTCATCTGTCATTCTAGTTTAGGAAAAGAGATGAACACCCAGCCCTTACCTCAGTGGTAGAACCAATTATGTAAACATGTACTTAGCCTTTCCTCACATCCTTCAGTGGAAGAAAAGATATAAGGAAGAGAAGGCCCTGGCTAGGTTGCTCAGTTGGTTGGAGCATTGTCCTGTACACCAAAAGGCTGTGGGTTTGGTCCCAGGTCAGCACACACCTAGGTTGTGGGTTCAATCCCTGGTTGGGATGAGTAGGAAGAGAACTGATCAGTGTTTCTCTCTCTCTCTCTCTCTCTCTATAGATAGATAGATAGATAGATAGATAGATAGATAGATAGATAGATGGATGGATAGATATAGAGATATAGATATAGATTAGATATAGATTAGATATAGATATAGATATAGATATAGATATAGATATAGATATAGATATAGATATAGATATAGATATAGATATAGATATAGATATAGATATAGATATAGATATAGATATATCTCCTTCCTTTCCTTCCCCTCTTTCTTATATCAACAAACACATCCTCAGGTGAGAATTTTTAAAAAAGGAAGAGAAGAGAAGAGAGGGGATACAATCAGCCCAGCATCTAGGGAAACGGGCAAGGTGATGCCATCTGAAACTGGGAGTCTAGCCTACAGGACCCTCTAGGAGTCAGCCAGGCAAGACAAAGTTGATTTGATGGCTGGCTCACTTGCCATATCAAGGCACCAGGATTCATTCAGGCATGTCGTGAAATAATGGAGTGTGGGTTTAAAATAGTCTGAAATATACCTGACACTACATTTACTAATGGAGATGATTTATGGTGTCACATTTAGCAGTGTTTTGGCCCTGACAGCATTGTTTATATTCATCTTTTCAGCATAAGATCAGAGAGGAGGTATGTAACCAAAACCTCAAGCATTCTGAACCTGTGCATTTGTCTTTGGTTAGGATTATTAAAGTGGTTTGCCTCTGAGAAGCATGAAGGGAATAAATGTGCATTTTATTAAGATTTCTGGCCAGTAATTGCATTGTTGGAGCATGATCTTCCGGAGTCAGCATTTTGTGTCTAATCATCAGTGAGAGTAATGAATGGCTTCTTGGCTTGTCACTCATGCTCTGCAGTCATCTAAGATAATCCTCTGTAACTCTTTAGGTTGAAGTGAGGTTATTGATGGCAAAAATATTCCTGGATGCTCTCCCCAAATAAAGATCATAGTAAACATGAGCACTGGAAATTGGCTTTTCCCAAACTGCTTGTTTCTAAAGAAGGAAGGTTCTCCCAGGCAGAAGATGTCTTTAAAAAAAAAAGCCTAATTACCATAATCTTGACTTTTGCCTGGTTAATGACAAAATGACTGGATTGAATTTGAGATTTGAGAATTCCACAGGTGTTTCTGCTACTGTCTTTCTGGAATCCCCACAGAAAGTCATTTAAACCTCTCAGTCTTTTCGACTTCATTTCAAATGCCCACCCTGTCTCTCATCATGGCAAACAAGTCAATCTAAGCCTCTATTCTGTGGTCCTGTAAGAAGACAGTATCACCTCTTCCAATTGCTAGGCAAGCTTCAGTGAATCATGCATTAAAACACAATTGAGCTTGGCACAATGCAGGCACTCAGCTAATTGTTGTTACTACTGTTGTCTCAAAGAAGTGAACATGTGGAGAAGTCCATGAATTGGTAAAAGAAGAAATCAGTTGAAGTATTACTCAGTGTTCTAGGTTGTTGTTCTCCTGAACAGTTGTTTTGGGCACAAATTCCATGTCAAAAATGTTACTTTTCCTTTGACAATTTTTTAAAATGAAATAATCTTCCCATGAAAGACTACTTGGCTTAAACTTAATATTTTATTATTATTTCTTCTCCTTTGTTGCTTTATTTTAGAAATGTGTAATGTCAAGTGTTTTCTCTCATTAAATTAAATGGGAGAAGCCAAGCAATAAGTACAAAATATTAGAGCTAGACTAGGAAAAGCTATGATGATCACTTTTTGGCCTTTTGGCCAAGATAAAATGTACTATCTGTTCTTATCAGTTCAATATCTAATACATCCCTTATTCAAGGACAATATATTAAATGGATTTTTGGAGTTGGGAGGTGGAATAGGAGCTTGCTCCATCACCTCCACGCATTGACCTGGTATTGTAATACTTCTGGGAACAGTACATATAGAGTTAGAATGCTACTCAGGTGATAAGGAGTTTTCCATGGGTTATTTAAGTGGACTCAATGTAATCACCAGGGTTCTTAAAAGTAGAGAAAGCAAATGGAAGTGGAGGTCAGTGTGATACTGTGATGTGTGGTGTGAGAAGGACTGGACTTACCTTTGCTGGTGCACCTCAGCTCCAGGTGCACCTGCCCCTCCCTGGCACCCACTCTCTTATTTCTGCTGGCTCCTAATTGACCACCCTCAAATGGTGTTCTATCCACTTTGGCATAAGAAACTTGCCACAATCATCCTTTAAAATAAATATATAATAACCATTTATGTTTAAAACATTAATATGTTTCCATGTCTGACTATCTTGACTAATAGCAAAAGGTATCAGCAATAGTTAAGTCAATACCCTGTTCTCAGGTGAAATGTTCTTTCTTTATAGAAATCCCATTTGATCTTCATAAAACTCCTGGTTTTTGTAAAAGCTAGCTAATGAACGAATCTTGTGACATTACAAATTATAGGTTTACTCTGATGACGAGAGTTGGTCTCTTTGTTTTTGTTTTATTGACATATTTAGGCAGAAGATGGAAACTCTTTGCTTCAGTCACTGACAGCTTAGTTGAACTAAGTTCCTGATCAGCAGTCATGAGAGAGGCTCACAAGAAGGACATTGTTTGATTGCTGTTATTTGTTAGTTTGCTGTTTGTTTTGTCTGGCAAAACCTACTGTGTACTCAGTAAGCGACTTCACTTTCATGCTGTATCAACCCCCAGCCCCTCCAAAAGTCTCCTGTGAACATGCAGCGCTTATGTAAGGCCTGTGGAGACTCTGATATGCTTTATAAAACTGAAGGTGCAAATGTAGGGCCATAGTTTCCTAGTTGAATTCTTTCCTACATGAATTACTGTCAGGTCCCAAAGTGGGATCCTACAAGATCATGTCTCTCAAGATGACTTACAGCTAATGACCAGATTCTCCAAGAGTGATTGACAAGGAGCCCTCTCCTGGCCATTCCAGGCTGTAGTTTCCTTGTTTTTAGTGGAGTCTTCCAAATGTTTTCCTAAGCTTGAGGGAAACAGAGATAGTGGAATATTTTATTGCTAGATACTCAGAAATATTTTTGTGCCAGGAATTACAAATCAGAGACATACCAGGAAAATCTGACCTAAAAATATATTATTGTTGTTGTTATTATTGTTGTTATTTGGCTAGCAGAGTGATCTTTAAATATCAATCAGCAGGATATAAACATCTGGAGTTTCACACATGCACACATACATATATGGATGAATGGATTTAGGGAAGGGGGATGGATGGATGGATTTGGATTTGGATTTCAGCGTCTTTTGATTAAATGTAAATGTTTATTAATAAGGGAATCTGCATTCTAGCTTAGCAACAATTCACCAGAACATGGGAATGGGTTCCATGTTAACCTGGGTGAATGTTCTCTTTCATCAGAGTCTTCATCACCTCTTTGTTCCTTGGCATTGAGCCAAGTGTCAGCTACCATATATCATGGTACTATCATGCTTTTTTTGTCTTCCAGTATAACCAAATTCTTGAAAATTTGTAGCACTGACATTTCTTCAATAATGTTTATTAATGACTTACTGTATACCAGCTACAGATAATGATGGAAAAACCCTTGTTCCCCCCATCAAAGCTCTCAGTCCTGTAGGAGAGAGAAATACATACATCATTAATTCAGCTACAGCATACATGTGTTTCAATTAAAGCACGTTTGGAGAGATATGAGACTTTTTCCTGGATACAGAGGGAAAACTGGGGAGAGTTTCACAGAGGAGATGATATTTAAATAAGATAGTGCAGCAGAATAAGACTTGTAAAATAAAGAAGGTGATATAAGACATTCTGTGTATATAGAGGTCAAAGAGCACAAAGGTGTATTTGGGGACCAGCAATTTGTTGGGCCAGCAAGAGGCTGAAAGGAATATTAAATAAAAAAGTAATGAGATTGGACTTTCAATGTTATGCTCAGTAATTTTTGAATTGCTGGCAACAATTACCAAGGAAATTATTATTGTTAATAATTTAAATTTTCCATACTTCAATATGCGTCCATTTTCATATCTTATTATAGTTTTCAAAGATATTTTATTCCCAAAAAACTCTTTTTGCACTGAAAGGCATTTAGACAAAACTTTCTTCTTCGAGATGAGAAACACTAATTTTATTTAATGTTTTCTTTTAGGACCTATTTTTCTCTCTCTCAAATCTCTCTTGTTCACCAGGTCTGTGTGAATGGAAGATCAGTTGGTCTTTTTCTATCATGTGATTTTAATGAGTCAGATTATCGAGTCAACAGTCTTTAGTCACATTGTCTGACCATGGGCAAATTTGCCTCAATTTCCTCCTTTAGAATGGACTTAATAAAAGTGTTCCTACAGGATTGAAATAATTAAATAAGATGAATTTGAAGCACTTAGCATAGTGCCTCAAACACATTGAAAATTAATGCTTATTGTCACAGGATTCTAAGAATACAGCTATATCCAATCTTCACATACCTAAGACCCTAAATTACCAGGACCACCATAACTTCAGAATATTTTTCAACTTCTAATTTCTCCATTTGTTTTTTTAATCCTATGTACTTTTTAAAATCACCTCTTAGTTTTAAAATTTCTTAATATTACCTCAAAATATTCTCATCAGACTTATTCATGTATTCTCTGTTATTTTATTCTAAAAAATAATAATGGCCATTCAGAATCTATTTTTTAAACAAACTTGTACAAATTTATTTACAAGACAGACAATCCAAAAGAAAAATAGGCAAAAACTCTCAAGCCGATAATTCATAATTCACAAAGAGAACAACCCAAATGACCAGTGAAAATATAAAAATGCAGCCAACGTTGTTAGTTTTCAGATTAATGTATATTAAAGCCACAGTGCAATACTTTCCTAGACACACAATAGAATGACTAAAATGAAATCGTTTAAAAACACACACCAAGTATTGGTGAATATATGGAGCATCCAGAATTTTCATAAATTTTTGGTGGGAATATAAACTGGAATAACAACTTTGGAAAATGATTAAACAGTATATACTAATGCTAAACACTACTCTGGCCAACAATTTCATGTCTCTGTGTATCTCCAGTAGATAGGTGCATGTGTTGCCACAGTATAAACAATCACAAAGGGCAGGAGGGATTCCAGAAAGGTGAAGTTAGGTGCTAGGTGGACCCTAGCTCAACAAAAGGAATGCTAAAGTAGCCCATCACAAAACATCATAAATTGTGTGACTCCATTTTCTGCCTCTACAGAGACAAAAAGCATGTTGGTGGTTGCCTAGGACCAGGGAGTAGGACTGGGAAGAGGGGAGGGGCTGCTATGGTGTGTGGGGTTTCTTCTTAAAGGGACAAATGTGTTCTAAAAGTAGACTGTAGTGATGGTTATACGATCCTGTCAGGTTGGTAAAAAACACTGAATTATATACTTTAGATCAGTGAATTGTGTAATGTGTGAATTATGTTTCATTACAGGTTTTTGAAAATGTAAAATAAACAAACTATGGTTTTGTTGTTCAATCTCAAAATAGTGTTGAGGAAAAGAAAGCTAGGCATACCAACAAAATACATTCAGACTAATTTTTTATACAGGACAAAAGAAAAAATTAAAAAATAACAGGCAAAGCTAAGGCACAGTAGAAAACAGGATAGTGCCCTGGCTGGGTGGCTCAGTTGATTGGATTGTGTCCTGTACACCAAAATGTTGCAGGTTCAATCCCTGGTAGGTCACATACCTAGGTTGTGGGTTTGATAACAGGTCAGGTGCTTAAGGGAGGGAACCAATTAATATTTCTCTCTCAGATCCATGTTTCTCTCTCTCTCTCTCTCTCTCTCTCTCTCTCTCTCTCTCAAATCAGTAACAACCTCTGGTGAGAGTTTAAGAAAAAAAAGAGAAAGATTACAGGATACTGGTTGCTCTTGCAAACATTGGGCATTGGCTAAGTTGGCAGTAGCAAGGAGCCTTCCAGGAGGCTGAAAATACTTTTTTAAAAATCTAGACTCTGGTTACCTGAGTTAATTCAATTTATAAAATTTCATCAGGACACATTTATAATATGAACATTTTATAGTCTCACATTATATATTAAAATTTTGCAAGCTATAATAATTTTAATGGATAGATCAAGTATTACTTTATTGTGAGTTTTAATTTCCATACTTTTAACTGAAGAAACATTAGTCTGTGGTCCAATTTGTTCCACTTTATTCACAGATTTTAAGGTTCTTTCTGTGATTCATTTATTCAGCAAACACTTGTTGAGTTCGCTGTATGCAGTACAAGGTGCGTGTTTAGGTCCTGGACAAACAGCCATCAGTAAGATTCCACTCTCTCTGCCCTGGGGGGATTCACATCCTGTCAGACTAGAAGTCAATAAACAATAATTAAAAGTTTAATAAACATCACAAAAAAAGAAGAGGCACCTGGCATTATGGGAGTTGTTAACAGAAGTCCTGTCTTTGGGAGTTCTAAACTGAGTTATTTGAAAAGATGACTTTCCTGATTAAGCTAGGAGGATGAATTAAGTTTCTCAAGAGAGGAAAGGGAGGAAAGTATTCCAGGCAGAGGGTAGAACTTGCATCAGTGCCCCAAGGCAGGAAAGGAGTTGGTAAAAGAAAGGAAAGGAAGAAAGAGAAGGAAAGAAACTCACCTAAGAGTGGAATGATTCAAGATAGAACTGGACAGGTAATCTAAAACCTGATTTCTAAACATTAACAGAGTCATAGATCCCAGCGAAAAGTCTCTTAAACTTGCTTTCTGACCCTAATCTTGTTTTATTTCTATGATATATTTTATGTACTATAACCAGAGTGATCTATAAAATACAAATCTAATTACACGATGCCTCCCTTAGGCCTCTTAATCGCTCCCCATTGCTGGCCCTTGACTCTCCATATTCATCTCTCTTGTCACTTCTCCCCTTACTAGGTACATTCCAGAACTATCTATACACTTTAAAATGAACTTTGCTCTCCATTGCCTTTATGCCCACACACATACTATTCCCTCTTCCTGGAATGTTCCCTATAATCTCCTTCATCTACTCATTTGTTAGGTTTCAACCTTGCATGCAGGATTCCCCAGTTACTTAAATCTGTGTTAGAGGCTAATCTTAATCTGAAAGCACTTAATAAACTATGACACAATTGCCTGTTTACTTGGCTCTTTTTCTCAAAACACTAGAAACTCCTTGAAAGCATGAATCTATCTGCCATTTTTATCACATTGTCTCCAGCACCTAGCACAGTGGTTAGCACACAAGTGCCAATACAATTTTGTTCAATTAATGAGCCACTGTTACAAGGTGATATTGATCTTGTCCCAAACACACTAAAGCTAAGTGAATGAATATTTGAGCAAATTTTTCCAAGTAAAAGGCAAGTGAAAATAAAACCTATGGATATCATGAACATACCTACAGTGGGCTGAATAATGCCTCTTGTCCCCAAAATGTCCATATTCTAATCCCTGGAACCTGTGAATGTGTAACCTCACATAAAAAAGGGGAATATGCAGAAGTGATTAAATTAATAGTCTCCATAAGAGGAAAGAATCCTGGATTATTCGGATGAGTCAAGAATATTATGAGAGAGGCAGGCAGGTCAATGTCAAAAAAAGCAATATGATGACAGAGGAGATGTGACAATGGTAGTAGAAAAGAGACAGAGTGCGATTGAAAGATGCTACACTATTGACTTTGAAGATGGAGGAAGCGGCCATGATCCAAGCCTCTAGAGGCTGGAACAAGCAAGTGATAGATTCTCCCCTGGAGACTTCAGACATAATGAAGCCCAAATGACATCTTGACTTTAGGATTTCTGAACTCTAGACTACAAGATAATAAATTTGTGTCTTTCTAACCACAAAATGTGTGGTGATTTGTCAGATTAGCAATAGGAAACATACCACACACATAGTTTCTCTCATATAAAGAGATTTCAGACAACAGGAGAAGAGAAAGAAGATGGGTAACTCTTATTTGTGATCTGGTATAATTAGAACTGAGTTCATTTAAGTATATTCTTTCCCCTTGCTCATTAGAAGAGATATTTAAAACAGTAGCAGTTTTAAAAGAGAAATTTGAATCAGGTTTATTCTAGGGAAATCAAGAGGAATACTTAAGCAACTAAGTATCATTAGAAATTTGTATAAATTGTACTTGAGGTCAATGGAATTTTTTGTCAGTAAATTAATTGGATAATTCAGTGAGTTCAGCTGACATCAGGATTACACCAAATAGAAAAGAACAGGGGAAATAAAATCAGTCACTGCCAGATTTCTCAAACTTAGTGATATTTTAAATCAGTTACACTTGGCAGCAATACTTGACCATTTGCAAAAAGATTTAAATCTTGATAGTCAATTCTGTTTGCTTCCTGTTGTCTAGCTGTGCAGTTGCAGCAGCACTATAGAGTATTTTTCAGCCAAAATCTCCTCTTTTAGGTTCATAAAGCATTTTAAAATTAACATGTAGCATGCCTAGATATTTTAATGAAGTATATTAGATCACCACTGGAATTTTCTGATAGCTGCTACACTTTTCTTGCCATCAGCTAGTCACCGAATGCACCATTAAATCTCATCATGAAACCCCTAATACTGTGTTCTATTAAAAACCAAAGTGTGTCGTATTCTGCCCCAAAGTAACCCACTATTGTTTCCTATAATTATTTCAAATGGATTTAAGCTCTTGGCTTCTTTCTATTTTATTGGGTTTAATTTTAAGTCTATATGTATTTGTTAAGAAGTGCTGGTTTGATATTTTCTAGTAACTACTACATTTTTTTTAAAAAAGTATTAGAATAAAAATTGCAAGAGACTAACCCATTGTATGAGATGATTAATTGAATTCCAGATTTATATGCATTTTTAATGAATGATTTCCCATAGCGAAATGGCTTGAATGGTGTGTCAGTGCACCACTATTCATTTTAATAGGTTTGCACAAAGTACATATCACCATTATTATACATCAGCTGTGAAGATGTGGATTTCATTCCACCTTCATCCATTTTAAGTCTGAAAAACTTAGCTTTGTGAACTTGGAGAAAGAGAAGAATTATCCTGGGACTATTAAGTCTTGAGATTGGCTTCACATACTGTATAGGAAGAAAACTTTTGGATCCATAATTTTCACAAGTCTTTTGCTTGGTCAGTATCCGATACCTACTTGTTTAGCCCTAGCTAATGATGACTGCTGGTGGTTACTGATGGCACAGTGAGGTCCCTCCTCCATCCTCCACCCTCAGTTAGAAATAAAGTGACTTTCTTCCTCCCCTTTTTTAAAAATGTAATTATTATTCAAGTACAGTTTTCTGTCTTTTACTCCCATCCCAGCCCACCCCCACAGTGCTCCCCACCTCCTTCCCATTTTCACCCCCCTTAGTTGTTGTCCATGTGTCCTTTATACTTGTTCCTGTAAATCCTTCCCCTTTTCCCCCTGAAATTCCCTCCCCTCTCCCTTCTGGTCACTGTCCCCTTGTTCTCTATTTCGATGACCTTCTTTATTTTAAAGTCATAAAATTATCCTACTAGATCTCTAATCCATTTGTGGGAGCAAAATAGCAGAATGTTTCTATCAGTATGAACAAAAATGTTGGGAATATTCCAAATTTAAAACCAGAGGTGTTTAGTAAGAGCAAAAAATTAATGAACTGCATGCGTACCATTTAAAAAAATAAATGAGATAAAAATGATTAAGCCAGATATTGCAGAATATAAAGAATTTGTAAATCAATACCCATATAAGTCCTGTGTATGAAGATACTAGTCTAGAGTAGATCATTTATCCATGGGGGTACATTCTCAGACCTGCATTGCATGCCTGAAGTCATGGATAGTATCAAACCTCTCTATGTAATACTATGTTTTTTTCCTATACATATATACCTATGATAAAGTTTAATTTATCAGTTAGCCACAGTAAGAGATTAGCAATAGCAACTAATAATAAAATAGAAAAAATACCTTTTCCACTAAGATCAGGAACAAGACAAGGTTGTCCACTTTCACCACTTCTATTTAATATAGTATTGGAAGTTTTAGCCACAGCGATCAGGCAAGAAAAGGAAATAAAAGGCATCCAAATAGGAAAGGAGGAAGCAAAACTGTCACTGTTTGCAGATGACATGATAGTGTACACGGAAAATCCTATAGACTCTACCCCAAAACTGCTCAAACTAATTAATGAGTTTGGCAAAACAGCTGGTTACAAAGTCAATATCCAGAAATCAAAGGCATTTTTGTATACCAACAGTGAATCAGCAGAAGCAGAAATAAAGAGAAAAATCCCATTTGATATAGCAAAAAGAAAAATAAAAGATCTGGGAATAAACCTAACTAAGGAGGTAAAAAACCTGTATGCAGAAAACTACACAGCCCTGAAGAACGAAATCAAGGAAGACACAAACAAATGGAAACATAAACCTTGTTCATGGATTGGAAGAATTAACATCATCAAAATGTCCATACTACCCAAAGCAATATACAGATTCAATGCAATACCTATTAAAGTACCAATGGCATATTTCACAGACATAGAACAAACACTTCGAAAATTTATATGGAACCATAAACGAGCCCGAATAGCAGCTGCTCTTTTGAGAAAGAAGAACAAAGTAGGGGGGACCACAATACCTGATATCAAACTGTATTACAAGGCCACTGTAATCAAAACAGCCTGGTACTGGCATAAAAACAGGCACATAGACCAATGGAACAGAACAGAGAGCCCAGAAATCAACCCAACTCTCTACAGTCAATTAATATTTGACAAAGGGGGCAGTAACATAAAATGGAGTAAAGATAGCCTCTTCAACAAATGGTGCTGGGAGAACTGGACAGCTACATGCAAAAAAATGAAACTTGAGTACAGACTTACACCATACACCAAAATAAATTCAAGGTGGATAAAAGACTTAAATGTAAGTCATAACACCAATAAAGTCCTAGAGGAGAACATGGGCAAGAAAATCTCAGATATTTCACGCAGCAACTTCTTTACTGATATGTCCCCTAGAGTAAGGAATGTAAAGGAAAGAATAAACAAATGGGAATCTCATCAAAATAAAAAGCTTCTGCATGGCTAAAGAAAACAGTATTAAATTAGCAAGACAACCAACTGTATGGGAAAACATATTTGCCAATGATACCTCAGACAAAGGTTTAATCTCTAAAATATACAAAGAACTTACACAACTCCACTCTAAGAAGACACCCAACCCAATTAGAAAATGGGAAAAGGACTTGAGCAAACACTTCTCCAAGGAGGACATACAGAACATTCAGAGACACATGAAGAGATGCTCAATATCATTAGCTATCAGAGAGATGCAAATTAAAACCACAATGAGATACCACTTTACGCCAGTCAGGATGGCTATCATAAACAAAGCAACAAACAACAAATGTTGGAGGGGTTGTGGGGAAAAGGGGTCCTTAGTTCACTGTTGGTGGGAGTGCAGACTGGTACAACCATTATGGAAAACAGTATGGAATTTTCTCAGAAAAATAAAAATCGACCTGCCTTTTGACCCAGCAATTCCACTGCTGGGATTATATCCTAAGAATCCTAAAACATCAATATCAAAGAACCTATGCACCCCAATGTTCATAGCAGCACAATTTACAATAGCCAAGAGTTGGAAGCAACCTAGGTGCCCATCAGTAAATGAATGGATCCAAAAATTGTGGTACATATACACAATGGAATCCTATGCTGCAGAGAGAAAGAAGGAGCTACTACCCTTTGTAACAACATGGATGGAACTGGAAAGCATTATGCTGAGTGAAATAAGCCAGGGGTTGAAAGACAAATACCATATGATCTCACCTTTAACAGGAAGCTAAACAACAAAACAAACAAACAAGCAGAAAAAAAAACAAACAAAAAACAAAGACACTGAAATAGAGAACAAGGGATAGTGACCAGAGGGGAGAAGGAAGGGAAGTTAAGGAGAAAATGGGGGAGGGATTTGGAGGAACAAATAGGAAGGACACAGGGACGAGAACTAAGGGGGGTGGAAATGGGAGGGAGGTGGGGAGCAAGGGGCGGGGGAGGCTGGGATGGGAAAAATAGACAAAAAACTGTACTTGAAAAATAACTAAATAAAATTTAAATAAAAAAATAAAATAAAATAGAAAAAATACAATATAGTACAACAAAAGTTATGTGAATGTGGTCTCTCTCTCCCTCTCCTAAAATACATTACTTCACTGTACTCACCCCTATGCTTGTGATGATGTGAGATGGTGAAATAGCCAGACCTATTCCTGAATCTCTATAACCATCCTTACCTGCTATAAAAGTCTTGGTGTCACTGGTTTCAGTGGACCCCTTGCTGAAGGCTCCATGCTTTCTGGTTCAACATGTTGCCATCAACTGGAACCCAATTTCTTTTCATGTCTTTCACCCACAAATTTAACACCTTTTCCTTCTTAAGCTAGTTCTAATCCTGCACCATGGTGGTCATGTTTGCAGTTTGAGGTGCGACAGCAAAACCAGCATGAATTTCTTTTTCTCTCTTAACAATTTCATGGACAGATTTCATGAATTTGCTAATTCCGTAGATTTTAGCAATCTCAGCATGCAGTTATTTTTTATTTTCTTACTACATGGAGAACTTTCACCTTTCCATATCAAGGAAGCACTTTCTGCTTCTCTTTGGCATCTCCAGATCACCAGTATCACCACCCTCGTGCTTTAGGGCCTTTGTTAGGTAAAACAAGGGCAATGTGAACACAAGCACTGCAATACTGTGACATTCAATGTGACACCCACGAGAGCCACCAAGTGACCAACAGGCAGGACCAGTGGAAAAGGAGTGATTCATGACCTGGGCAGGACAGAGCTGGGCCTTGGGAAATTTCATCACACTTCTCAGAATGTTGTGCAGTTTAAAACTTATGAATTCTTTATTTCTGGGACTTCCCATTTAATACTTTTAAATCATAGTTAACCATAGGAAATTAAAACCATGTAAAGCAAAATGGTGAATAATGTGTGAATAGTGTGCAGGGAATTTTTGTGAAGGCTGTCTTAGTGGTAACTGTATTCAGGGAGAGGGCTGCCAGATATTATAACCAAGACACTTTAAACATTGGACTCTTCTGACTGCATCCTCCCCAACCAATTGTTTTGATCATTTGGCTTCCCATGTGACTTGCCTATAAAGGAAAAGCTGTGTTTTTAAACTAGCTCAAGCATTCTATTTCACTTGTGAAAGTGGGGTTTTGAAAGTAATATAATCTAACATAGACTCCCTCACCCAGTTCTCAGAGCTGAGCTGGTTCACAGGGTCAGTGTCCCTTGAATAAGAGGGAGTCCATGTCTCTTTGAAAAGGACTCAGTACCCCAAATCTTATACCCCATTCTTCCTCAAAGGGTCCTGCAGCCATTTCTAAGGGACAAGGATGCTTGAACCTTTGAGAAATGATTAGATATGGACTTTGAGAACTACTCTAATCCTTAGGAAATTAAAACTCTACTGTGTTCACCAAGAAGAGTCTCATCAGTCAAGAATAAAGCTTTTTCTTAAGCCTGTCTCACTGAGGACTGGGTAGGTGGGTTTAAGAATTCACACAGTGATCATTTCTCAGTTCTTGAATGTGTATCAGAAACAGACATACTTGATTGTTGGACAAGTCCCTGCTTTCATCTTCAGACCTATGAGGTGAGACCTAGCATGGGAACAAGGACCAGCCAGAACTGCCAGTACCATCCCTCAACTCATGCACACATAGTCACAAAATAGTAGGCAAATAGTAATACTATATCCCTGAAGAAGTTACAGCAGTTATTGGCAATATCAGACATAAAATGTGGAGTAGTGATACCTACAAAATATCTCACTTTTTTTGGTCTATGCAGATGGCATGTCTCAGAGAATTAGATTGGATGTTCATATATGAGGTATGAGCAAAAGTGGGTTTACCATCCTTCATATGGAAAAGGACATGCAAGTTATGATTATTACAATAGCCTTTATTAACTCAAAAGACTGTCACAGTGGCATGGGACACTTAGATTCGATCTCAGAAGTGCCCAGATGGCCAGTCTTCATTATTTTTTAAATTTATTTATTTATCTATAGAAGGGAAGGGAAGGAGAGAGGGAGAGAAATATCAATGTATGGTTGCTTCTGGTGCATCCCCTGCTGGGAACTGGCCCCTGCTGGGAACTGGCCTGCAACCCAGGCATGTGCCCTGACTGGGAATCAAACCACGATCTTTTGGTTCGCAGGCCTATGCTCAATCCACTGAACTACACTAGCCAGGGCATTTTTTTTTAAACAGTCTTCATTATTTACACATCCCTGTAGTCTTTGGAAATCAGTAAGCAAACCTGAATTTCAGTGACCTTCTTGGATGAGACCGCTGCCTCCTGAGGTGGTTGGATTCAAATCTATTTTTGCCCACCCTTGTATAACCAAGCAGTTACTCAAACTTTACCTGCTGTTCCAAATATTGTCTCTCTATTAGAGCAAATCCAGGCTCTAGCATCTGGCTTGCAGTTCTTGGTCTGGCAAATGCTTTTTCACTCTGTACCAATTGGCAAAGCTCGCAAGGTATAGTTTTCTTCTTCCTGACAGAGGAAGCAGTTTACTTCACTGTTTTAGCTCAGCTGAATAATTTTCTGGATTTCTGTCAAAATCTGGCGCACAGGAATCATACTTATCTTGCCATGCCATGTGATATCATATTGGTCTATAGTGGATGCTGTGTCCCCCTTCAGATCTGTTCAGCATGAATGATGTGGTTAAGATACATGTGTACTAGGGAATACCAGTTAAAAACCTGAAACTCTCTGGGAACCTAGACCTCACTGACATTTGGAGTATCAAGTCCATTGGCTCTCGAGCATAGCTCTGTAGTCTCTCCAACCTGAAAAACAAGTTGCTGTACCTTTTACCTGCTTTAGAAAGAGCCACAATATGTGGAGGGCCTCTTTAGATTCCAGATCAACAGATACCACATTTGAAAGTGTTTCTTCAGCCCAGTTATGAAATGATCCCTAAATTGGTTGTGCTGACTGAAGTTCCTTTTGGACTAAGCTAAATTTTAAGCTGTTTTTCTACTCAGGCAAATGACCTGATTTATGGTGCTCCAGTGTCTGTTACTGGTCAGGATGCTCTGCAGGGTTTCTGGGAAACGCTGGTAGGAAAATCACAACACCAATACTCAAAGATTGGAGGAAAATTTCACAAAGTTACTATTTTATTGAGAAGTAGTTCCTGCTTTTTATTGGCAGTGGGAGGACATGAAATAATGCTCAATTGTGGGATAATGCATACAATCAATTCTGCAAGCTAAGTTTCCAATCATTAACTGGGTGTTTACCGGTCATATATTTGAGCATGCAAAGAAATCCAATTTCTCATTAAATAGAGGCAGTATGTATGGGGAGAGGTTCAAATGTGTCCTTAAAATACAAGTTAAGTTACATGAGCTATTGACTCTGACATTCATGACTTTTGCTCTCACTGCATTGCTACCTCCCCATCAACCTTCACCCATGGCCTCCAATTTTCCTTGATCATATTACTGAGGGAGAAAAAAATTAGGGCCACATTAGTGAGTATATTATGTGATATATATCATGTGGACAGTGGCTAGGAATAGACAGCTATAGCATTAAAACCCCACTCAGGGTTTGTGTGGAATGGAAACACTCTTGGCAAGCAGAACACGGAGCAGTACATTTTAATAATCATTTTTTTCTGGCAGGAGTGATGGCCCAAAATGCAGTCTGTAATGATCCATGAGCAGTGGCTACAATTTGATGAGATGGGCAGGGCCTTGGGAGAAACACAGTTGGAGAGTAGTTTGTAGATAGACCTCTGGGAATGAGCACAGAGTATGAGAATATGTACATCTCACCTGGCTGTCAAAGACCTTCCTGATCACAGAAGATCTCAAAAATTAGATGTTCTGGATGACCCATTCTTTGGTTGCCAACCACTTAGTGCTTGATTGTAGGGTTTATGAATGATGAGGCAAGGGCTACACAGACAGAGACATTGCCTGGGACTGGGGCTTCCTTCATCAGGACCAGTCTGGCTCCCACCTATGCCGAGGGCCTAATCTGCTGACTACAGAAACCAATGCTAATGTATCAGTGTGTATCTGGTGGTGGGCTACTCGTATAAGTCCCCTTTCAGTATGATTTGTCTCAGCTGAAATAAACACATAGAACATGGACTTCACTGCTCACCATATTTCCCCCAACACCCACCTGTGAATTTACTAATTCCTTATTCATCACCACAGTCTCATACACATCATTGCTTCTGACAAAGGAACTCATTTCACCAACAAAGAAGTCAAGCAATGAGCTCAATCCCTTGTGATTTACTTCTCCAGCATACCTTCATCCAGAAGCAACAGACCTGAGGGCAATGTAGACATTCTACCAATTGCTCCATTATAGTGAAGAAAGGATGACAACACTTAGGAAGGTTGGAAGTTGACCCTATAAATTGTCATATATGCTTTGAACCAGTGACCATGTCTGGTGTCTTTCCAATCTAATGAGGGGTGGAAATCAGAGTTGCTTCTCTCAGTATTTTGCCTAATGTTCATTTACAATACTTTGCATTTTGTTCCCACATGTTTTTCACCTTTGGGCTCTGTGAGGTATTGATTCTCAAAAAAATACAAAAACAAAAAACCTCTTTCACCAGAAAACACAAAATGTTTCCAGTAGACTAGAAGTTGAGAGTGCCACCTGGGCATTATGAGTTTCCAGTACCACCAAGTCAATAGGCAAAATACAGGTTGCAATGAAGAATCTCAGTTAACAAGGGAAAGTAGGTTGTTGCCACACAAGAAGGTAAGTCTGCACAGGCCCAGCACCTAGAGAATTATCAGTAGGCACTTCCATGTACACAGGTCAGTGTTAAAGATATCACAGAAGCCCATCAGAGGCAGGATTTCTGAGGGCAATCCATCTGCAGAATGAAGACTTGGATCCCCTCACCAAAAAAGCCGTCATGACCAGCTCAGGTGCTGGCCCCAGGGGAAAATCACATGAAATGGGAAATGAGAAAAAGAAGTTTTCATTTAAAGTTGGTTGTTTCCTTGCTTGAGCCCTTGTTATTAATAATTCTTTTAAATTTATTTTTTACTTAAAACTTCATAAAATAGGGCACTTGCAGACAGGTTTCAATGTGCAATAGAGCCATATATGGTACCTGTTTGGGTGTCCTTTACTTACTAACCATGTGAACTGTGTGAAATGAGGACAATAACAGGACTATAGCCTATATGTGAACATTTTGTTTTCTAACTGTAAAATGAGGTGGTTATATTAGTTTATGTTGAATTTCTTTTCCAGCTTTACAATTTTATATTTGAAGAGTGTAATGACAAAATACAGCGTAAAAAAGATGAGCGTGTTTACCTTTACCTCTTATTAAACCCCCTGCATGTGATTTTTGTCCTTAGTTCTTGAAGGAAATCTTCATTTGTATCTAAGTTAGAATTCTTATACAGGTGGGAAGCCAGCCAACCTCCTAAAACTCTAATTGTGATAAAGCCGGATGGTTGACCTTTGAGGCTAATACACAGTGAATGAAATTCAACACCCATGTTCTAATCCAACCATGTGCCTGAAAAAGAGGGGTCAGGATGGGAACAAACTAGTCAATGCAGTGAACACAAATGCCTTTTGTTTTTGCAATTCTATTAGCAACCAATGCTGTAGGCTTCAAGGCTTGAAGGTTTGTAAATAGTTCTTGTTAACTGTGGGCAAGCATGTGGATACAAATGGAATTAAGCAGAATGAAGCCAAAAGGCTAGTTTTAAATATATTTTTACTTAAACCAGAACCTGCAGGTCCTTGAGTACTGTTAATTAGTTTGTTGATTGATTTGAGGTTTGGCATAAGAAAGCATGGTACAAATGGAGCCTATGGGCTTTCAATCACTTCTCCATTTCTTTTCACTGTGTTACCCTGAAAATATTACAATTCTCTAATGTTCAGGTTTCCTGTCTTTAAATAATTTCCACTCCGCAGTATGAAGATTAAGTGAGATGTTGCCTGTGAAATGGTTACCATAGTGCCTGGCATATAATAATGGTCCATTGATGAAAAAAAAAAATCTCTCCCCCTCCCCCTTGCTCCACCCCTAGGGATCTCAGAGCAAGCACAAGAATACAGGCAATACAGTTGACTTGAGTGAGGAGAATTTGAGCTGGACCTAAAGGTGTAAACGTTTTGGGCACCTCTAACCAAAATAATAGAAGTGCAAAATGAGGCCAGTGAGAGAGGAGGTTTAAACTTAGCACCTCCCAGTGGGAAAGGAGTCAGATTACATAATACCCAGAAGCTCAAACAGCCCTCAATTAAAAAAAAAATGTTTATGTTCATCTGCAAGTCATAGAAAACAAAGGATATTTTTAATGCAATTTTCAGGTTTTGTTCAGAGGTTTGGCATCATGTAGCAATTAATCAAGCAAACTATAACCCTATTTAGAAGTGAATACATTCCTGGCTAGAGCAATGAATACATGTGAAAAAGAAATGAAGTCAGTCTTTCTCCTTTTCTCTTCCCTTAATCCAGAGGGGAAGCCTGGAGATCTAAAACCCTGCCAGTTAATTGAATGTTAGCTAAGCATTGAATTTGCAAATAACACTCTTTAACAACTAATCATAGAATTATTTTTATTCTCTGATGTCCTAGGGATTCTCCCAGGAGTTAAATGAGCTCAGCCAATTACCTGCCACACTTTTAATCCCTTCCCCAATTGGATGGAAGGAGCAGAGTACCAATGTTTAATTATTGACTTCATCCTGATAAAATCTAGTTATGAAGATGGCACTGTTAATTCAGAGTTGTAGATAATTCATATCAGCTAAAGTTTGGTGTTTTGGTCCCTCAGTGAATAAAGCAGTTTCTAAGTAACTTAATTGTCAGAAATAAAAAGGAAGAGTTTAATTGAATTTGAATTTATCTTTAGCATCCTTGCCCACTTAGCAATGCCATTCACACACCAACAGTCTGATTACAAATATTATTCTGTCCTTTTTTTTATCTATACAAGTTTTAACTTAATTATATGTGTGGGGGGGGCTTTCTTGATTTTTCTAGAATTTGTGAAATCTGGAGCTAGAAAAAGAAAAGCTCTAAATGTTACCAACATTAAATATGATGTTGAGTAAGAATTAATTTACATGTATCACTTGTAAGTATATTCCATAGCTAAGTAACATTCCTACACATTACAGCAATGCTGAAACTCTTTAACTGCATGCTAATGTGCACATGACAATCATTATTAGCTACAGCCTAATTATACCATAATCACTGAATCTGAGAAACCTAATTATAAAATCAGAGAAATCAAAGGCTGAAGGGAAAAACTGAAGCAATGCTTAATTTTTTCCAAAAAATATACCTCATTTATTATGCATCTGTACAATCTTACGAGGTAAATTGGTCCCACTTTTTTTGTGTTCCTGGAATTCACACAGAAGCAACATGAAACTACTGAGATCTTAGCCAACACACTTTCCAGGCCTCTCCAAATAATCAGTAAGCTCCTGTGTAAAAGGATGAAGGGGTTTCACCTCTCTCTGCTTTGATTTTAGGGCAGCACCATGGGAACCAGACAAGATAATACATATTAATTTAGAAGTTATTTCGCAAATATCTGAGCATATATTCCAGCATGATCCTAGGGCTTCCAAACCACTATTAATTTATTTGGCGTATATCAACAATAGAAGTTAATTATACCTCTTTCCTGAGGCACCATTCTCAGTGCTGGGGAGATAGCAGTGATCAAATCGGGTTAAGCTCATTCCCTAGTGGGACTTACAGTCTAAGTACAAAATGTAAGGAATTCATTAGCAAAAACATTTGTGTTAAGTGCTGTGAAGAAAGAGTAAGAAGACAGGGAATGGAGGAATTCTGCCAAGATGGAGGCGTAGTGGAAGCACTGTGCCTTCTCATACAACCAAGTTTAAAAACAACAAAGTTTTAGCAACAAAAATGCAGCCAAACCATAGAAAATTGAAGTATACGGAAGTCTGACAACAACGTACCCTTCAGCCAAACCAGTAAGAGGGGCAGAGCTAGCAGCAGAGCAGAGTTGGGCAGGAAAGATCAACCTGAGGGACCAGTCGTGCAACCCAGGCACACCCCCGGCAGCCTTGGGAGGATCCCAGGTGTGGAGTAGCAGCAGGTGGACCCACTGAGGGCTGACCACAGTCACACATTCGAATGCAGCTAAACGGGTGAAGGAGCTAGTGGTGAGACAGACCGTGCAGGCCCCAGTGGCAGGAAGCGGCAGAGGGAACCGCCATTGTCCCTCTCTGACCCCACCCCCACATACAGCCTCACAAACCAGGCACCGGGGTGACCCCGCCCTGGTGAACATCTAAGGCTCTGCTCCTCATACATAACAGGCACGAACAGATCAAAACGAGGCTCAAGAACAACTCAGAGCCCCAGAGCCAATAAATCTAAGTGATGGAAGAAATAGCCAAACTTTCAGATGCATAGTTCAAAATACTGGTGATCAGGATGGTCACAGAACTAGTTGATTTTAGTCACAAATTAGAGGAACATATGAAAGCTAAACTAATTGAAATGAATGGAAATGCACAGGAAACCAATAGTAACGAAAAGGAAACTGGGACTCAAATCAAAGGAGTGGACCAGAAAGAGGGAAAAAATGACCAAACAAAAAAGGATGAAGAAACAAGAATTCAAAAAAAGAAGAGGCTTAGAAACCTCCAGGACATCTTTAAATGTTCCAACATTCAAATTATAGGGGTACCAGAAGGGGAAGAGAAACAGCCACGAGTAGAAAACTTATTTGAACAAATATTAAAGGAGAATTTTCCCAATCTGGCAAAGGAAATACACTTCTAGGAAATCCAGGAAGCTCAGAGAGTCCCAAAGAAGTTGGACCCAAGAAGGAACACACCAAGGCACATCATCATCACATTAACCAAGATTAAAATGAAGGAGAGAATTCTAGAAGCAGCAAAAGATAAGGGGACAGTCACCTACAAAGGAGTTCCCATCAGACTGTCAGCAGATTTCTCAAAAGAGACCTTACAGGCAAGAAAGGGCTGGAAAGCAGTACTCCAAGTCATGAAATCCAAAGACCTACTACATCCAAGACTGATCTATCCAGCAAAGCTTTCATTTAGAATGGAAGGACAGATAAAATGCTTCTCAGATAAGATCAAATTCAAGGAGTTCATCATCACCAAGCCCTTATTATATGAAATGTTAAAGGGACTTACCTAAGAAAAAGAAGTTAAAAAAACATGAACAGTGAAAGGACAGCAAACTCAGTTATTAAGAACCACACCTAAAACAGAAGCAAACTAAGAGGACAGCTAGATCAGGAGCAGAACCATAGAAATGAAGATCACATGGAGGGTTAGCAACAGGGGAGTGAGAGAAAGAGAAGGGGGCAGAAGGTACAGAAAATAAGTAGCATAGATGGTAGGTAGAAAATAGATAGGGAGGAGGGCAAGAATAGTATGGGAAATATAGAATCTAAAGAACTTGAGACACATGGCCATAAACTAAAGGGGGGGGGGAATAATGGGGGAGGGGGTGTGCAGGGTAGAGAGGAATGAAGGGGGGAAATAGAACAACTGTAATGGCACAATTGATAAAATATATTTTTAAAAAAAGAAGACAGGGAATGTTGTTTAGCTTGAGAAGCCAGAGAGGACATCTGAGCTGGGCACAGCATTCCAGAATAGAGCACCAGGGGAAGGTAGAAAAGGGCTTTCGCAGGAGAGACAGTTCAGACATCAGGAAGTGATAGTGAACCTCATATCTGCTCAGAAGAACAGGAGAGGTAGGGTGTGAGCTTGGGATGAATGCACATTAGGAATTTGGATTTTAACCTGAGTCCAGTGGGAAGTCCACTGCAGTGTTTTATACAAGAACTCGAACATATAAGATTATATTTTCTTCTCTTAATTATTAAAGTGTAATCTACATATAGTAAAATTTACTTGTTTGAAACATGTACAGTTCTGCTAGTTTTGACATATACAAATAATTGTGTAATTATCACCACAGTCAAGATATACAACAGTTACAACACTCAAAAGAATTGTCAGTGACCTCCAATCCTACTCAATCTTTCCACTATTCATGGGGCCCTTCTGGGGGGTCCAGGGCTAGAGGGTCTGTGACCCACTGTGGGTTCTTGCTCCATCCTGGAAAGAATTCAAACTTAAACCAGAAGAGAATTTAAAGTGAAAGTGAGTTTATTAGTGAAGTAGTGAGGCAGAGAGTGGGCTACTCCACAGACAGAGCATGCCCCCCCCAACCCACCTTTAGCAAAATTTGCTTCCTTCATTGAGGTTCATTTAATCAGTAAGAAGAAATAGGGTATCCAATGAAGGGGAGGAATATTCAGGAATATCACCTTGGGGAAAGGTGTGGAAATTGCTTAGAGTAGCTCTAGCTCCATTGGCCATTTTGTCTCCTTATATGGGCTTTCCATTTCCAATAATGGCAGCATGTATGTCTGTGTGGTTTAATATGCTAATGTATTACAATAAGCATATGATGAAGCTAGGGGTTACCATTAGATGAAATTAATTGCCATGTTGGTTGGAGATGGCCTCTGCCTGTGTTAAGCCATGAAACTGGGGGGGTCTTTCTTCTTCTTGGCAGCTCCTATAGTTCTTATGGGTCGCTGCTGTTCTGCCGCATACCCTGTCTCACTGTTACCATAGTTTTGCCTTTTCAGAATGTCGTATAAATGGAATCATGTAGGATATAGCTGTTGAGTCTGACTTCTCTCACTTAGAATTTGAGATTCAGCCCTCTTATTGAATGTATTCATAGCTGGTTCCTTTTTGTAACTGAATTTATATGTTTAAACTTAATTTAATTTAATTTTTTTAAATTAAAACTTCCTCAGTTTCCCTCAATTTCCCTCATATTTACAATGTAATCTGCTATACAGATATTCACACAGGTTTTTCTGTGAATATAGGATTTCATTTCACTTGGGTAAGTAACTAAGAAGTAAGATTACTAGGTTGTATGAGGTTGTGTAAAAGTAGGAGAAACTACCCAACTCTTTTCCAAAGAAGCTGCACCATGTTGTATTTTCATTAGCAACATGTGTGTTCCAGTGGCTTCACATCTTCATCTACATATGGTGTTTTGTTTTTCTCATTTGCTTGTTGCCTTTCAGAGTGGTTTTTAACATCTCTCTCTGGCTGCTGAAGGGATACTGACCATGTTAGGCAAGAATGGAAGATAAAGCAGCAGCCAGGGCTATTGCAGTGGTCAAAGTGAAGGTGACAGTGGTGTGCAGATGGCCATTACAGAGATGATAAGAAATGTTAATTTAGGGATACAATTTGAGGGTAGAGGTGAAAGGACTTTCTGAGGAATTGGACCTTAGGTGTGAGGGAAGAAGAAGGTGGGGCAATGGGCCAAGTGGGATCCAGAGGTGAAGACAAGCTCCTGAGATGGGAAACCAAGAGTGTCTCTCGCACCTCTTATCTTTGAGCTGCCTCTTGACCATGCAGGACAGAATATCATGTCATTAGCTGGCTCTGCAAGCTGAAGTTCAGAGAAGTGATCTGAATCAGACGTAGGAGTCTGTCACTCAGACAGGATGGAAGGTTTACATTTGAGAGTTGCCAGGTCTTGGTGATATTAACACCTTTGAGTAGCATGAGATTCCCAGGAGTGGTCACATAGAGGAGTGTGCCCTGTGTCACTATGATGACTGAAATTTAAAAGAAAAGGAGCAACTAGCCAGTGACTGGTAGGAGGTGGCCAGTGGATTAGAAATCTACAAGGCAATTTTATAATCCAATGCTTGCCATTGGCCATTGTCAAGTATACAGACAAAAGCTATACAAGTACAGAGGGTCCAAAATTATGTCAGATTTTGGTGATAGACCCTAGTCTTTTTCGTTTGCCCTCCTCAAACATTTGTAGCAGTTATTTAAATATGAATAAAAAGGTGGCTCAGTCCCAGGATGAGAGTAGAAGGTAAGTTTTGATCTGTAGACTGAGCTCAACAACTGTTTGGTAGGAGGATTACTAAAAGGCAGACTTAGATGAGAACATTGATATAAGCCCCTGAGAAATGAATACTGCTTCTGTATCCTCAGTCCCTCTGTCTCACAGACAACATTGCACACATGATGTACATGTAAAGGTAGAAGCCTGTGGGTGATCCCAGCTTTGGAGTTAGGCAGGCTGGGCTGGAGCACCTCTAGAATCTCAGACTACACCAGGCGATAGTTTTGCAGCCTAAGTCAGATCATGTTATTCCCCTGTTCAGAACCCTCCTTTAGCTCTCCATCTCCACAAAATATGATAAAAAGTCCTTACAAGGTCTGATATTACTCCACCTAAGGGTGCATTTCCCTGACCTCTGATGTTATTTTCTCTAAGTCTCCCCTTCTTTTACTTACTTTCAGACATTATGTATACTAATTATTGAGCATAGCAGACACATTATCACCTCCATCCATCAAAATGTTCTCTCTGCTTCCAGGAGTGTTCTCCTGCAAGGGGTCCCCATGGCTCAGTCCTGCCCCTTCACTAGGTCTTTGCTCAGAGATACCTTTCACAGTGAGCCTTCCACCCCTGCCTTCTATGGGATGACAGCACCCGCCCACTCACTTTCTCTGTCTCATTTTTCCTCACAATGCTTTCTATCAACTGACATATGGTGTATGTGTCTGTGTGTAGAATGTAATATGTTAATATTTATTTATGTATAAATTTAATCTCTTTCATTTTCCACTAATGCATAAACTCCCTGTTGAAATGAATTCTGTATGTCTTTTTTACTGTATCAGCTCCAGGAACCAGAACAGGCTGGCACATAATAACTACTCAGTAAATATGTATTAGATTAATGAATTAAATAATGTATACATAAGTCATTACACAGTGTCTATATATTGTAAGACTATGACAAATGATTGTATAGTATTATTCCTACTATCATTATTAAGTTTTTAAATTAAAATCCTTAAATGTTAACCAGAATCAAATACTGAGATATCAGTGTATATCTGTTATATCCATCTTTACAAAAAGCTGAGGATTTAGATTTCTAGTGTGGTTACCTTGAATGCTAGGAAATCTTGCAGACCCAGGAAGGGTTTGTGGAGCTGGGAACTGTGCCCTCAGTGCAGCATGAGCTATAATTAGCTGCATCTGCTTCTCTCGATGCACTAAATGAGTTGGGCTTGCAGAACACCTATGTCATTCCTATAAGCCTCCTCAAAAACCAGGCTGTGTTTCTAAGACAGTGAAACTGGGTCCCAAAAACAAGTATGTTGTGTCCCAGCCTATCGACCACTGTGCTGGTCCCTTCTGGGTTTTCTCCCCAGCTCTCAAGTAAGATGTTCAGTCTCAGAAAACTAACGTTTGAGTTTTTTCTCCTCTCCCAGATTCTAACAGCTATGTGTATTGTTTAGTAGAAAGACAAAAATCTTATCATAAAAGATAATGTAAAAGTTAAGGTTTCTTGTGAGCCAGGAACCCCAGTGAGGGCTTCTTATTGATACCTCCTTTCACTCAAAATACCTCTGTTATGGGCTCATTGTGTCCCCACCACAATTCATATGTGGAGGTCCTCACTGCCAATATCTCAGAATGTGACTGTATTAGGAGAATAAGGTCTGTAAAGAGGTGACTAATTTATACTGAGGTTTTTATTGAGAATCTTAATTCAAGATGACTAGTGTCCTCAGAAGGGGAGGATAGTGGACCCAGAGCATACCAGGGATGCAGGTACACAGGGAAAGACTGTAAGAGGACATGAAGAAGACAGCCATCTCCCAAGTCAAAAAGACAGACTGAAGAAGAAACCAAACCTGCTGACACCTTGATGTTAGACTTGCAGCTTCCAGAACTGTAAGAAAATAAGTTGTGGTGATTTAAATCATCCAGTCTGTGGTTTGCTCTCATGGCAGCCTGAGCAAACTAAGGTACCCTCCATGAAGTATCACTAGCTGCCTTTTTGATGTGAAGAACCTGAGGCCAGGAACATTAGCTGACTCACATAACAACACTCAGCTTCCAAGAGGCAAGGCCATAATTTGGAGCTCAAGTGTCCCACAAGCGCTCAGGCCAGGCAGAGAAGGCCCATTGCTGACAGCAAGTACAGTCTTGAATCAAGAAGCAGTGGCGAAGGAGTGGGTCCAGAAAGCAGGCTTAGAACTGTCTGAGATGCTCATGGCCACCTACCAGCAAGGCTTATACTAGGTTTAGAAGCTAAGATCCAGTGTTCAGTCTTCATCTTAGATGATTTCCTTCTACTCTTAGTTGTAGTCATCTTCCTTCTAGGAGGCCTATCTGCTTACAGGGATACAGGGACAAAGAGAAAATCCATTCAAGCATGTTTGTTTCTGTATTAGTTTTCTATTGCTTTCACAACAGATGACCTCAAACTTAGTGTCTTAAAACAAAAAACATTTATTTCCTTACAATTCCAGAGGCCAGAAGTCCAAAATGGCCCTCTGTGGGCTCAAGTGAGGTTGTCAGCAGGGCTCATAACCTCCCCATGAAGGCTCTAGGGGAAAGTCTGCCTCCTTGCCTGTTCCATCCTCTACGGGCCTGGTGCATCACATCACCTAATTTCTCTCAGAATCTTTTGCCTCCCTCTTCCACTTACATGGACTCCTGTGACTTCAGTGGGCCCAACTGGATGATCCAGGACTATCTCCCCAGCTGAAGGTCAGCTGATTAGCAATCTTAATTCTGTCTGTAACCTTAATTCTCCTTTGTCATAGAATTTAACAGTTCACAGTTCCTGGGATTAGAAGATGAACGTCTTTTGTAGGGAGCATTCTTATACTTGCCATAGCTTCAATCTGAAGGAAAAAAGGTAGCATAGCCATTCAAGTCATGTAAGCATAAAAGTCATATGTGGACAGGGTCCATTCAGAGGCTGATGGGAAGGAAACTGAAGCTGGCTGAACAGAGTTCCAGCAGGTGGGACAGCAGGTCAGGCTTACAGAAGAAAAGATGCGAGCAAAGGCAGGAAAATGGTCAGCACCTGGGCGGTCCCCGGACCCTCTTCCTGCTGCACACACTGCCGAAAACCTACTGTTTTGAGTGAGGTTAATTTACCTCTATCTCCAGGAATGATAATACTATCAAAAATAAGCCAATTAGCATGTGGCTTCCATGATTGGTTGGGGGTGGCCATGTGATCGAGATGGGTAAGTCAGAGTGAAATCCAGGACTTGTGTTTGAGGGTTGAAGAAAAAGAGAGTAAGTTTGACAAGAACCAAGAAGCATGAGTCATGTCATCCTGTGAGTTGTTGGCAGTTACCTGGTGACAGTGAGGGAAGTGCAGCATTGGACTACAGTTACTACAAAAGGGACGGCTGGCTAGAGGGGGAAGAATAAAACAGGTCTTCAGTCTTGTCCCTGTACTGCTAAATCATATCCTTCCTGAAATTAACTCCTGTTTTAGATATTTCTATAACACCAACAGTTCCATTATCCCCCTCATTCAGACCAGTTTGAAGTGGGAAATAATATATGTTCATATACAAAACACTCAGTAAATCCATCATTTGGGAGACGAGAAGACCCTGAGAGCATTTAGATTCAGAGTATGATTTTTTGAGTATCCAATTTTGTCCAAGTTCATCTTCGAGGGTTTTTATCACATCATGTTGCAATTACTTAAAAATCACCTCTACATTCTACTAACATCGTACCTTTTGCCTTCTACAACCTCATATCTTTGGTAGTCTAAGTTTAACTGCTAACAGAAAAATTGGGATCAATAGATTTTAACCTTTCCTCGGAGTATTGTACTCCAAATATTCTGTTTACCATGGTTCTATGAATTTTTGTTTTCAGTTTTCCCTCATTTCTACATTGCTAATTAGCCCTTCAGTAAAACTGTCTGAACAATTCACTGCTTGTTTCTGCAAAGATTTATTGAACACCTAGTGTGTGGCTAGTGTCCAGGTGCTATTTATTTACTTGGGGAAAATATGACAAATGATATTCCTGCTCCTATGAAACTTACATTCTCGTAATGATAAAGACAAATTAGTGAAAAATAAATGAAAGTAACTCTAAAGTGCTAAGTGCTGTGAAAAAAAATACACAACTAACAGCAGAACTAACACCCGCTTGAGTATGGTCAGTAAGGTAATAATATGGGTGTAATAATTTATAGTTTTAATTTGAACATTTCACCTACAATGTCAGGTGGTGTGCTTGAGTGTGATATTTTTATGTTACAGAATTACATGCTTATGATTTTTAATAAAAGATTTTGGAATAAAAAGGGGCATTATTTGTGCTGGACCCTGTATAAAACATATCAGTACCTATTGCAACAATGAAGATGTGAAACAAATTATTCCAAAACTCAGTAGTTTGCAACATTTAACATTTATTTTTATCCAGGAGTGACCCGGGGTTCAGCTGATTCAGACTAGGCTCAGAAAGGTGGCTTGGTTTCAGGCGTTAGGAGCTGGTTGTAGCCCTGCATGTCTCTAGGTCAGTGGAGTGGGTCCGCTGTACAGAGTTCTTGTCATCTTTGAACCAGAGGGCTCTGTGAAACATGTTCTTTATAATGGCATGCCAGAGGTGTGTGCAAGCTAGCAAACAAAGACACGGAAGGTCTTTTAGGTTCTGGGATCAGAACTGGCCAGTCACCACTTATACTCACATGCCGTTGGTCAAAGGAAGTCATGTGGACAAGTGAAAAGTCAGGGCACAAAGATGTAAACTATGCCCATAGGTGAAGCTGCAGAAAGAATAAGAGTGCAGGGAATATGAATAATTGGGGCCAATAATTCAGTGTTTCACACAGAATTAAATGAAGAAAGACTGCAATGAGGGTGCTACTTTAAATTATTTGGGTTAAGACATCTTTGAGGTGAGATATGAATGATGAAGAACAGGCAGCCATGTGAAGTTATATCTGAAGAGCATTTCTACTAAAAGACTGAGATGGAAATAATTCTTGAGTGGCCAAATGATAGGAAGAAAGTCAGAGTGTTTGAAGCATGGTAAGCAAGAGAAAGAATGTTAGAGAAGGCATTAGAGAAACAGGCAGAGGTCAAATCATTGAGAATCTTGTAGTCCACTATTAATAAATGTTATTTACATTATAATAGGGCCCCACTGGAGAACATTAAGAAGAGGAAAATAATACAAGTTTTACTTTTAGGATATCATATTGGCTTCTCTGTGTAAAATAAATTGTAGATGCAAGAAAGAAAGTAGGGAGAAGTGTTAGAGGTTAGTGCTGTGTTCTAGGTAAGGGTCAGTGGTGTTTGAGATGAAGGTGGTAGGAGTAGATATAAGGAGGAGTGTGCTGACCATGTAGTATATTTTGGAGCCGGACCCAGGATGTCTTGGGAGTGGGATTGGAGCTGTTTTACGGGAGTGATGAGAGGTGAAAGGGAAAAATTCCAGTTGGACTTGTTTTGTACATGTGAAATATGATGGCAATTCTAACCAGGTGAGATTCACAAAAGTTTTTTTTTTTTTTTTCGTCTTGAGTAGATCAAGGAAGTTATCTCAGTTTGAATTAGATTTTGGGAAAGTGGAGGAAATTCCAGTGGCTTTAGGCTTTATTTGGATTTTTTGGATATGAAAGGTCCTTCCTCCAAACACCACCTTGCTCTCTTGAGGACAGGCAGATAAAGAAGAAAAATTAATATTCATTAGTATCAGCTCAGCCATGCACATGCATTTGGCTCTCTTGACCCCTATTTCACTCCAATTGTCAAAGAAAATGCGTGGTCATCAACTTATTGTGATACATCACAGGTCAGAAGTGTTGAGAGGCAAAACTGACACCTTGTTGTCCATGAGGGCTGCAAAGGCAAATACTGAACCCACTTTGTAAGCTGCAATTTGGGAGAAAGAAAAAATGAAAACAAAGATTTCTACTGTCTGTCAGAACTCTATGAGAGGGCAGCTACCCCAGAATATCTGCCTGTTATTGGTACCATGAAATGGGCCAAGATAAGACCCCAAAGAGCCCCAGGCAGCCGTGAGAAAGTAGCCATGAATAGATGGGACAGGGTGGTTAAAGGCAGTGTTTAAGATTGACCCTCTAGTGCAGGATTTAATAGCCCAAAATTAAACACAAGGATATGGATAGGAAAATATACTTTGAAAACTCTCTAATGGTAAATAGGAAGCATAGAAATGTTGCAGCAGTCAGCAAGAAGTTACGAAACTCCCAATGGTTGCTGCTGACTTGTCTGTCCCTGTAGCTCTGCTCGTCTAACATGCTGTCTTTAAGCAATAAATTGTAACCATACTTTTCTCCTGAAATTTATCAGAGTAATTATGCCATGAAATGTACATTTCTAGGGGTGTAAAACTTTGGCATTCTTCAATTTTATTTCATTTTTTATATAACAGCTATGCTCATACCTAAATGGCACCAAAATACTAACATATTTAACAGAAACATCTTAAATACAAAATGTGTTTAGTCTTGACAAGGTCAGTGCTTGTGACATTCTACACTATTTTGAGGTTAGTGAGCTTTCTCTTCTTATGGATAGTGGCCTTGTTTGTTAGATATTGTAACTGAAAACTTGTGACAATGGAGGAGTTTGAGAAAAATACAAAAAATAAGACCAATTTTTAAGTGCCTACTTAAGTGCAGTTCTGAGTTCAGCACTGCACCTACATTATCTCATCCTCATAAAATTCCAGGTGAAGGGCTGGAAAGGAACTGTGCTGCAGGAATGGCTCCAACCATCACGTTCTCCACTCTGTGTGGCAGAACTCAATCACCCAGAATGTTCAGGGAATTCATGGATCTCAGAGAACCTTGGGCTCAAGCTGAAAACATTTTGATTTGTTTTTCTCCTTGACAATTCACATGAGTATTAATCCCTATTTCCTATAGCTGTCAGTTTCCAATGAACACGGTAAATATTTCCAGTTTATCTGAGTAGGTTGGAATGAAATGGACCATCTGTACACGTAAGGTGGAGGGAGCAAGGCTGACCTGGATTCATCCCTGGCTACTCCACCGGGGGTCCTTCTCCATGGCCTCAGTCTCCGCTTTGGGGGCCTCCTTTTTTGGGATCTTCTGTTTTCCTCTCTGCTCCCTAGGAATGGAATAGGTAATTGGGGATGTCCCATCATTTCCTTCAGCCAAGAGGACCCTCAGTCCTCAATTTGATTGCTGTAACAATTGGTGCCACACTGGTTGCCAGAGAATAGTTTCTTTAGTTAGAGATGCTGGCTCATTGGCCACTTCCCAAAGGCCATGTGCACTAACATGAAATAAGATGGCAGAGAATGGTTTCAGGATACAAGCCCAGTGCTCTAGGCAGCTCGCTGAGAGAGGAGTCTTATCCCTTTGAGACTTCTCAGGTCACACATTCCGACATCCCCTTGCCAGGTGCTATAATTTTATTATTGTATTTTCATTATATTATATATGCATATACCATGTATGTGCATGTAATAAATATGTGCGTGATAAATATGTATTATATGTATATAGCAAATGCATACATAATATCAATAAATATTGCACATGTTATATAACTATATAGTGGAGCACACATACCATATATGTACATATATAATGTATAATATGTTAATATCTATAATGGAATATTACTCAGCCATAAAAAAGAATACAATCTTGCCATTTACAACAATATGGATGGACCTAGAGGGTATTATGCTAAGTAAAATAAGTCAGAAAAAGAAATGCAAGTATCACATGATTTCACTTATATATAGAATCTAAAAAACAAAACAAAACTACTAAGCAAAACAGAAACAGACTGATAGAGAACAAGCTGACAGTTGCCAGAAGGGATGGGGTGGGGGCTGAGCAAATAGGTGATAGGGATTAAGAGGTGCAAACTTCCAGTTATAAGATAAAAAAGTCAGGGAATATGGTCGATAATATTGTTATAACTTTGTATGGCGACAGATGGTAAATAGACTTGTGGTTATCATTTTTCAATGTATAAAAATATCGAATTACTATGTTGTATGCCTGAAACTAATATAATACTGTATGTGAAATATAATCCAATTGTTTTAAATCTCAACCTTCAGTTGGTCCTAAGTTCTTCTTCTCTCTTCTTCTACAAGCCCTTCCAAGCCCTTAGGAGTCAGTTGCTGTCATGTTCCTCTGGTTTGTACTTTCTTTTGACTACATTCTACCCATCTGCTTTCTCTGGGCAGATGTCCAGGTTCAGCTGAGCCTGATTAGTCCTGTGTATCCCCCAGATTTTTCAGACAAACACGTAAAGCCAGAGCATGAGCAGTTCCATTACCATATTTAAGGCCCATAGAGTTATGCCAAGGGGAGCACTCTGCAAAGAGAGCAGTGGCTCTCCTGGATGATTGCTTCTGCTGCTGTTTGTCTGCTCATCTCACCTGAGGACTTTAGAGGCTCAAACGCCTTAACCTTGGGCCTTTCACAGGTGTGTTGCAGGGCAGGCGAGAGGCAGCTGAAGGTGCGGAGCTCAGTGCTCTTGCTGCCCCCAGAAGCAGCAGATAGTTACAAGTTAATCTGATTATGAGAATTGGGGTTTATGGAAGTTTGGGGAAACTATGTAGATGATGAGGCTTTCTGGGAATTCAGATCATTTTATTTCATCTCTTGTGTTTCCCACTTTGCTTATATACTTAAAATGCATACACTATAGTTGTGAGTTGGGAAGAGCACCTTTTCTGGGCACCAAATGGTTACAGAGGCAGCCACTATGTGCCAAACACTCAAAGAAGCATATTTGCCTGCATTGTCTTGTTTAATCTTCATGAAGAGGCTGTGAGGTTAGAATAATAATCCCCGAAAGGAGATATGAAGACACTAGGCCTCAGGGAAAGTAGGTGAATCGTCACAGCTGCTTAAGGGACACACATGGTCAGAATTAGAAGCCGGGTGGGCCAGATTCCAGGACACACCCACTTACCCTACATTTGGCTTATCTCAAATAATGGCTGCCTCACAGAATTGCTTCTCTCACATATTGTACTTTTGACACAAGAAAAATTCTTTTTAAAACTCTTTTGATTCAAGAGAAAACTTAATGGAAGGGAGGGAAGGAAGGAAACCTCACTACTGTGGAATGGAAACCTGCTGTAGTGAAGGTGTTCCCAGTCCACTCCCTGGATCGGTATGGGTTGGGGAGGTGATGTGGTTCTTGCCTTACCCCTCCCTGATGAACTAACTGCTAGGCACTTCTGAAGGAGCTAGTTTGGAAACCAGTACCGTAGGATAATCTTGGGACAAGAACCATACACTATAGACCAGAAGTCTGTCAGCTGAGGGCACAGTGTAGGTGGAGCCAGGAGCTTGCATTAAATGTAGAGGATATAATGCCCATTCATTTTTGCCTCTACCCAAGGTATTTTGTAGCTACAAAAGCCTGTCATCTAAATTGAGTTGATAAATTATAACCCATTGGCCAAATGAGCCCACTTCTGTTTTTATATGGCCCTCAAGCTTTGAATGGACTTTATATTTTGAAAGAGCTATAAAAATTAATAAATAATATGTAATAGAAACCATATGTGGTCTACAATGCCTGAAAGATGTAGTACCTGGCTCTTTTCAGAAAAAAATCTATTGACCTCACCTTAGAAAACTTGGCTGTGACATTTCTGTTTACCCACATCACTACCCAACTCAGAAGTGACTAATTCCTGGCAGTTCTGCCTTCAGTGCCTTTGATGCCAAATGTGTCCCCTCAAGGAAAGCAACTCCACACAACTGTTAGTGGGCTCAGTCTATTGTCAAACTGGCTCATGTTTCCAGAGGTGCTGGGCTTGATCTCCTCTGGAGAGGAGCGTAAAAGCAAAAAGAGGGTTTCATCCTTAAGGATTTAGGGTTCTCAGGCTGATAAAACATTCAGAACTACTTCCACTCACTCATCACTGGGGTGAGACAACTAAAGCCGGGAAGAACACATTAATTGTCCTGTCACCTAGAATGCTTGTGGAAAAGCTGGATGGGAGCTCAAATACCTTGGATTTTATTCAACAAGCATTTATTCAAGTATTTCTATGTGCCAGAAATTATATAATTTGATGAGCATAAAGTAATAAACTAGGCACCTGAGATAGAAGGAAGGTAGAATTGATCTTAAGGTAAGTCCAGTATTTTATTCAATAGTCAGGTCTTCCAGGAAAAAGACAGCAAAACAGAGCAGACAGTGCACGAAATGTTTTGGGAGTGGAGGATGCAGGAGAAAGTTTGAGTGGAAAGGAGGCAGGATTGAACGTCAGTCTTCAAACTGAAGTGCATATGTGATTCCTGGGAAACAAAAGAGAAGAAGTAACAAGACTGAGCCTCAGGCCATGAGTAGATCTGACCATGTCTCAGCCAGCCTGATGGAGGGCCAGCCCGCTGGCCAACAGGAGGAGCTCCACTTTGAGCAGAAATGGTCAAACCCTGCTAACCCACCCTTTGCAGACACTGCAGGGGCTGGCTGGGAAGAGCAAGTCCTCTACTGTGCAGCCGCGGTGGATCCTGGGGGTGTTATAGGTCTTTTTAAAGGAGTAGCCTAGTGGAACATTCTACAGGTGGACTTTGAATAAACTCACAGGGAGCCTGTAAATGGAGGGGAGGGGTAAAAGAGCCATAAAACACCCAAATTGCTCTCTCTCTCTCTCTCTCTCTCATGTATCAGAGCCAAATTTAATTATTCATTCATTCACATGCACAGTTCTCTTTCACTGGTAACCTTTTAAACATTTCCATGAAGGGGAGCATATGAAGTTCTTAATACCTTAAAGTGAAAGAATCAAATCACTAATTTACTCCATTGTAAGAGAAAAAAAAGGTATATTCTGAATACTTTTTCCCCTTATAATGGAAAGAAGCCTAAATCAATATTGTCCCCCACTTTACAGAGGGGAAAATTGAAAATGAGATATATATGGATAATGTGAAAGAACATTAAAGAGGTAACCTGGAGAGAAAGGAAAAATCACCAATATTACACTTATCCTGAAAACAATTGGCTCTGCATTCAGTGTGATAGACAATGTTGCTAGTCCATCAGCTCAGTAAGGCACCCGCTGCCATGCCCTGGTCCAGGCACCTTTCTGCCCTGACTTTCTGCATTGGCCCATCCCTGCAGCCACGGGAATGCTTCCCTTAAAATCTCACTCACATCATATTTCTTTGCTCAAAAGTTCCACGTAACTCAGATTGAAAGTTAAAGTACTTACAGTGGCCTGAGAGGCCATCACCTCCTGTCCCCATTCTGGGTCCTGCTTGTCTGCTCAGTGGCCCACTCAGCCCAGTGCCACTGTGTCCTTGGTCCTCTTCAGACACGCTGAATGCCTCTGCACCAGGTGCTCTGTTGGGGAATGTTTTTCCACAATACAAGCACTTAGCTTCACTTTGCAGAGTGAGGTAATTAAAAGATTTAGAGAAGAGTTACAAAAATAGTTCAGAGCTCTCATATGCCCTTCACTCAGTTCTCCTTGGTACCAATATCTCACATAACTGTGGCACACTTCTCAAAATATTGTTAACACTGCTATCAATATTGATAGTATTGGTGTCATGCTATAACTTAATGGCAGACTTTTATTGGATGCACAAGATCATCCACTCAGTCCCGTTTTCTGTTCCAGGATCCAGCCCAGGTAAGCAGATGGCAGTTAGTTCCCATGTCTCCCTAGTGTCCGTTTATCTGCAAAAGTTCCTTTTGACTCCATGTCTTGCAAGACCTGGAGATTTTCTAATCTGTCCAGTTATTTTAGAAAGTGTTGTCCAATTGGCATACTAGGTATCTCACAGGATGTACTTTTTACTACTTTTCTTCCTGCACATCTTTGCTCAAGTGCTAATTTCCCAGTGATGCCTTTTCTGATTATTTTATTTTGAAATGTAATTCACTTTCCTCCTACCCCAGAGGCTTTTTACCACAATTCCAGGTTTATTTTTCTCTACTCCTAAGATTAAATATCCTTTATTTCCTAATTACCTATTTGTTTATTGTCAGCCTCCCTCCACTAGAAGGCCAAGACTTTTGTGTGGTTTGTTCATTGCTGTTTACATAATTTCTAAAAATTTCTTAACAGATAGGTGCTGCTCAGTAAGGGCCTGTTGAATGAATCCAATGAGTGAACTACATCTTTTGCTGTTCTTGGGAACCCAGAAAACAGAAAGAGCTCAGAGATCTGTACAACATGATAGAGTTCCCAGAGGCTGGATAAAGTTTCATGAGATACCTCTCATCTAAGCTGTCAAATTTTGAGGGGGGGGTGCAAGTCAGTCAAAACTATTATTTAAAATATATTTTTGCTGAGTTATAAAGGTCCAAATTTATAAGCTTGGATATTTCTACTTCTTCCAGAAAAATAATGTGATAAAATTGTGGATATGAAAACCTCTTAGCCTTTATGACTACTGTAGTTTGCTCAGTAAGATGGATTCCAGGCACAGAAACATCTCACCCTCAGATGAGGCCTTTCAGAATCATTCCCTGACATTTTCCCTGATGCAAGTGCAAATGCCTCCTGATTCGTCAGGATCTGGAGCATGTTAAACACCCAGCCTGTTCTCAATTATGCCAGGCGTGCTATGCCATCAGCAAATTATGCAAGACTATTTTTTACTCTTTTTTCATTTCACTTTCCATCCTTAAAATAGTATTAGAATTTCTGCCCAAAGTGGGAAAAGGTGAAAGTAGGTAAAACGTGAATCGGGTCATTTTATTGCCTGTGACCATCTAAGAAGATATTGAGCAGGGGAGGCTCTGTGAACTAGGAGCCTTTAAAATTAACTAGAATTCTACTTCCTATAGCCGAGAAGGAGAAGTAGGCACAGCAAAAAGTAAAAGGATTTTGAAATCTGATGTCACATACTGAAAATTACCTAACTTTCTTGAGCTTCAGTTTCTTTACCTACAAAATTGAGTGTCAGCATAACTTCCTAATCTATTTATTCATTTAACAAACATTCATTGAGGACTAACTATGCCAATCCCTGGGTATGTATGTGTGTGTGTGTGTGTACATACATATATATATATACATATACATACATACATATATATATATGAAAGATACGATCCTGTCCTCAGGGATTTAACAGGTGAGGGATATAGGTACTCAGAATAAATTAAAGTATGGTAGTATAATGATGTTAATAAAATAGGAAAACAAAGTTATAGGATCACAGAGGTGGGTGCCTGGGGACAACAGGGAAGGCCTTCTGAATGGTGTCTGAGGTAAGCTTTAAAGACTCAAAAGGTTGGCTAAGTGAGGGGACTCTGGCAGAGAATAGAACTGGATATTAATTGGAGGGAACAGTGCAGTAATTTCACAAACATTTACTGGTGTATATACCATGTGCCAAGTCCTGCATTAAGAGCTGGAAATAGAACAGAAAAGTAATAAGACATGATCATTCTCTTCATTAAACTGGAACTCTAATCGGATAGAGGAACATTATACAAGTAATTTCAAAATTAATTATTCCTCAGCTATTGTGAAAAGAGGCATAAAGAAGGGGTGGAGACTTTTAAAAGTGATTAAAAAGAGAAGAACCAGACAAGGAGGTCAGGGAGGGTTCATCTGGCATTTTATTTAAGTTTTGAAGCATTAATTAGTACAAATTAATAAGAAATGAACTTGAACATGAGGTTAGGGGACAAAAGGAGGGAAACCATTTTAGGAATGAAAGTGACAAGATCAGACTTGCTTTTAAAGAAGATGACTCTTGTTACTGTGCAGAGAATGGATTGGTGACCAGTTAGAAGATGACCTTCAGTCGTTCAGGGAAAGATGACAGTGCCTTGAACCAAATGATGCAAGAGGGAAGAGTGTGGATGACTTGGGCAGATGTGACTTGGAGGTAAGGAGGAGTAAGCGGCAGGACTGCCAGCACAAAGATTATGAGCTTGGTTATAAATGTATTGAAAATGAGGCTTCTGTCAGATGTCCAAATTGAAATTTGAGTAGGGAGTTAAATATGCAAGTCTGACCTTTGGAAAAAAGATCCAGAAGGAAATATAAAGGTATAGATGATTGATCTTTCTTGGGGAAAGCTTATTGAGTGGAAAGGACACAAAATGTAGGACCTAGGATTGAACCATGCCAAGTTTTAAGGTTAGGTAGAGGTAGATAATCCCCCAAAAGACTTAGAGAAAGCATTTTGAAATAGAGGAGGGACATTAGGGAGCATTAAGGCATGTTAAGAAAGAGGTTGTCATCACTGGAAACTACACATTCCACTGGATATAGCCAAGCATATGGCACGGGAACTTCATGAGAGCTAGACTTGTGGTGTTGGTAGGGTACGTGGCATACTCAAATAGACATAAAGTAGTATGTTGAAGCTGACCAGAAAATGGGGCATGGGAGAAAGAATAGAAGGCTATTCCCTGAGATAATGTATATAACAGCCTCCTTGTATATTACTATTATCATATTACCTGCTCTCTCTTTTTGAACATGATTATAATATATGTGATATATATATGTATATGTGTGTGCTATTTGTGAGATATATCTATAATAGAAGGATATATATATCATCTCTCTACCCATATATGATATATGAGTGTATGTGGATGTGCATATACATGTAGTTTACATATCAACCAATTTGGACCCTGAATTATAACTTTAAAATGGCAAACAATTCTATTGTTTTACCAGGGTTTTTTATAGAAATGGATACATTTCTACTTCATGTACATTCTGCACTTACTGAGCCGCATTTGAAAGGATTTGCATTTATATTCAACAAAAACATTCTCCATGAAGAAAGGCAAAAGAGAGAGATTCTCAATGAAGAAAAATTAAGTGTTGCCTACTTCGGAGTTGGGAATACCCTTTCCTGAGTCTTTGTCAAAGGTAATTAATTAGTTGGAATAAAGAAGTATTGCCTTGAAGAGAACTGGTGCTTACAAGAAGAAATGCGAGTTGACACCTCCAGGCAGAACCCTTCCTCCACACTCCAAATACTTGTCTGGCCACCTTCAAATTCCCTCAGGTGGGAATCCTCCTTGACATTTTTTATTGAAAATAAACTAAATAAATACATTCTTAAGAAAATAAACTAAGTACCAACATAAAAAATTATCCAAATCAATTATAGTACATTTCTCAGCTATTAAAATATCATTAAAGATGAATATATGTATATTATATTTTTACACATAGTAGGCATTTATTAATACATACTGTTTAATGCCCCTATGCAGCATTTACACAAATGTGTGTGTGGGTGAGATTATGGGTACTTTTTGTGCTTTCACATATACCATTTTCTAATTTTTCTACAATGGAAAAATACCTTTGTATCAGAAAATAAAGCCAGTTTCTAATTTTTTTAACTGACTTAAAGTAGTAGAGACTCCAGTCAGCAGGAGCTCACAGCCAGGAGATGCTGGGTGAGACAAAGTGTGTCCCATCCCACACAGCCAAATAGAAATCTCAAGAACTAAGCCCAGGGCTCTGCCTGCCTCTGCCAGGACTCAAGGGATGGCCTGGGATCCTCAAACCTTTGGTTAGCAGCCGGACTACACAGCAGCTTTCCTGGTGTGTAGCAGAGGGCCTGAAACCTATCTGAGTCCTGCCTGAGCCATACCGCTCTGGCGAGCCTTGATAACCCAGCGATGAGCTTGGAAATGGACTGCCCCAAGTGGTACAGGTTCCTGAGGACTCTCTTTACAGTCATCTGACCATCTTTCCAGCTCACTAGAGCCTTCCCTGAAACAGCATCCCCACTCTTTTACAGCTCACAGTGGACTGCTTGCTAAGAAATGATTTACGTTGTTTTTTTAATCCACAGGCCAACTGGACACATTCCTGTTCATACTGCTCAAGGTGCACTAGACAGTGCCACCCACTCTGGGATGTGGCCTTGATTTTGTGTTGGAAATATTTTGAAAATTTACTTGTAATGATAAAACAATGAAATATTGCAAACCCTAGAAGAGGTAATTAATTTATAATTAGTAAAGTAATTCAGGTCAACTTCATTTGGCCTACTATGTGCTAACACTGCCAGGTTCCATGGGGGACAATGTAACAACAATATACCCTAGTCCCCCAGCATCCCCAAGCCAACCTTCTGCCTGCATTCCCTTTCCCTGGGCTGTGTACCTATACAGCCTGGTCTATAGGTTTCTAGCCACTAGTATCAGCACCCTGCTTGTGGCATCATGAGTGGGTGCAATCTTTCCCACAGGTATAATGGTGATGTCATCAAAATGGTTACTAACATTTCTCTGAAGGATGAAAAGAGAGGAAGAAGGTGATGGCAGGTGGACAGAGACATGGCTGTTACTAAGAAAGAGAAGGAGCCATAGCATGAAAATTGCTAAGAGAGTAAAGGAACTCATTTCATTTCATCCAGACCCTTTCAGGTCCCCAGTGTGCTTCAACTTCAAGCACCAACATATGACTCTACAATTTATGTGCCAACACTTTTCTCCTGAGGAATGTAAAACAAATTTAAACACTAATTTACTTAAATATGAGTCCACACACATGCAATTGCACTGTATGAGGATAATATGTAACACACAGAAATGCAAGGAAGGGGGATTTTTTACAGTAATAAATATATATGTAGAATTAAAAATAATTATATTTATAGTAATATACATTTAAGTAAGAGAAAATGAGTTAAAACAGCATCACTGTTTTAGACCACAACTGATGCTGTTTGGGGAACATCTTGAGAAAGTGGCTTTCCTTCTCAGGATCTGAATGTCCTCCTGTATGAAAGGAGCCCATTGACATAGACCTGAGACTGTGAAGAATATACTTCCTGTTCACTAATCCAACTGACCACAGTCCCATGAGTCTGTGTTGACAGAATCCTGAGACTACATCAACTCTGGGGGGGGCATGTGCCACATTTTGGGAGCAGGGGCTTGTGGTGGCATTTGGGTCCTATTAAGTTAAGCCTGTATTTACTGACTCCATAGATCCTAAAAAGGGCACCCAAAGTTCACTTTCATATTTGAGTTTAATTTGGGTATTTGGGGTCCATGGAGAAATATGCATTAACAACATGAGCTTTAAAGTTTAACGAACCAAGTTCAAGGTCTTGTTCTGCTACTGTTCTTATTTCATTGTCTTTTTTTTTAAAGATTTTATTTATTTATCTTTAGAGGGGAAGGGAAGGAGAGAGGGAGAGAAACATCAATGTATGGTTGCCTTTTGTGTGTCCCCTGCTGGGAACTGGCCTGCAGGGAACCAGTCTGCAACCCAGGGATGTACCCTGACTGGGAATCGAACTGCGATTGTCTGGTTCGCAGGCCCGCGCTCAATCCACTTAGCTACACCAGCCAGGGCCCTCATTGTCTTATTTTATGAAACCTTGAGCAAATTATTTGTTGTCTTCTCAATGCCTCACTTATCCTCAAATGTCAAAAATAATATCTACCTCATAGGTTCCTGTTGGAGTGAAATGAACTAACATGTATGAAAAGTTTGGCACAAAACCTGCCCCATGGCACGTAGGATGCACCTGGCAGTAAGCCTCACCGTTAGCTTCGGGAGGAAGAGCATTGAGTGTAACAGTAGGAGGAGATGGGTGAGCGAGCTCTTGAGAAAACTACCCATACTTGAGGCTTATGGATGGAGGATTGAGAGGTTGACAGTGCCTAAAAAACATGGATTTCATATCATCTAGCAAAATTCTCCATTAATTAAAATTTCTGGTTATAGCCAGTTTTTGCCCTCTCCCAAGCCATAATTTCCTTTTCTGTGAAGTGAGGATAACAGGAGTTATAATTTATTTTAATGACCAATCATTATGTGTTCAGCATCGTGCTAGGATTTTATATCCAGTGTATCAATCCTGAGGTGAGCCCAGGAAGTCTGATTTAGTAATCCTGTGATCAAATGGAACTCATTGTGCCCATGTTCACATGGCGGGAATGGGGTAGAGCTGAGATTGGAATTGCTGCTTACCTGAATCCAAATACCTGCCATTACATACCCACCATGTTACTACTCAGAGCCTATGATAAGGATTAAATGAAGAGAATTACTTAGTGTAGTGATGATTAAGCATTAGTTATCTTTCCTCACCCCGACTTATAGCACAGCCTTCAAGCCACCTCTAAGGGTATCCATATGAACATCTTCTTGCCTTAATGGTTGGACCCCAGGCATCAGATCCAGATGCTTAGCTATGGTGTTTCATATTGAATTCACATTTTAGGTCCAACTGAAAGCTAATTTTTGTGAAACATTTTAGTCATCTTCTACTCCTATGCTCTCTTCAGGTTTTTCAGAATTGTAGTCTTCCAGTGCACACACTAGCTCATGGCTACATGTGCTGAGCTGTCTCTGAAGAAGATCAAGAGGTCTTTTGCCCTGGTCGGGTTGCTCAGTGAGTTAGAGCATCGCCCAGTACACCAAAGGGTTGCAGATTCAATTCCCAGTCAGAGCACGTACCTAGCTTGCAAGTTTGATACCTGGTTCGGGGCACATACAGGAGGCAACCTATCAATGTGTTTGTTTCTCTCTCTCTCCATCCCCCTCCCTCTCCCGCCTCCCTCCCTCTCCCCCCTCTTTTTATCTCTAAAATCAATAATAAAAAATATCCTTCTAGGAATTAAAAAAAATTAAGAGGTCTCCTGATGAAGAACAATACCCCAAAGGTACACAGTGGAGGTGTGTGCAGCCTCAAGTTTGTGTTCTATCCCCAAATAAAGTCTGACGAAAGAACATCTACCATCTGCCTCACTTGGGTACCTCTAGGGAAACACACACCCATGCATACACACAAAACAGAAACATGCCTTACACTACAATTAAAAATCCAGTATCTCCTTTCAGCTAGGTTATTTCTTTGGTTTGCTTGTTTGTTTCTTTGAAGAGTCAACTTAAATTAGCTTTTCCTCTTAACAATCCATGGAATAAAAAACTTTACTGTTTATGTGCTGTATTTTGTTTAAGCAGTCAGTCCTCACAGCCAAAACATAAATCCAGCTCTGTAATGGAAATAGCTGCCATTTATAGACCTTGTATGATGTGCAGGTAATTAAGTAAATGTTTTATATGACACTACAACCTTGTGGAAAGATGCTGTTATCACCTTACCTGGTGTAGCTCAGTGGATTGAGAACCAGAGGATCGCAGTTCAATTCTCAATCAGGGCATATTCCTGGGTTGCAGACTGGTTTCCTGAAGGCCAGTTCCCAGCAGGGGATGCACAAAAGACAACCATACATTGATGTGTCTTTCCCTCTCTCCTTCCCCTCTAAAGATAAATAAATAAATAAAATCTTTAAAAAAGAAAAAAAAAAAACATTGGGGTGCACCTTACCTTACCTTACCAAACAAGAAACTGAGGCTTAGGGAAATGAAATCACTCCCTAATGGCACACTTTAAGAAGGGGCAGGATCTGTATGACCTGCACTCTGAGCTGTTAAACTCACTATGGCATAGCATTTTACAACATTAGCTATTTTGTATATTAGTATACATGTATATACTATCCATTGGTATACTATGAGTATATAGTAAACTAATTGTGTGATATACTATTGTGCATATTTTTCTTTCACCTTTCTGGTTTTATTGTTGCATCCACATAAAATACACAGTAAAAATAAGGACTTAGATTTGTTGCGTATTGTGTGCTATGCGATATTGTACGTCATTTACATCATAATTCCTTTTACTCCTACCACAGCCCTATGAACTATGTATATGATTTGTCCCCATTTTATAGATGAGGCAGCTGAGACATGGAGAAAAAAAATAAGTTGTCCAAGATTATGCAGATGAGTTAGTAGTAGTAGATCTGAGATTTGTACCAAGTCAGTGGAACTGCAAACCCTGTGTAGTCAACCACACAGCCTGCCACCCAGAGTAAGAATGCACAGAGACCCCTTGCTCCTCCAGTCTGAACCTACTTCACATACACAGTGCCTTGTATTTTTCCATTCCCAAAGGGTTTACACCATTTCAACATATAGTGTGCTTCAATCTTACTAATAAAAAAGGCTTCCTTCTCTCAGAAAGTAGGTGTGTGTGTGTGTGTGTGTATGTGTGTGTGTGAGAGAGAGAGAGTATGAGAGAGAGAGAGATTATTCCACACAAAGAGAACAAATTCCATCATTTATTTATTGCAGGCATAATCTGGAAATACCAGGTAGATGAGCCTCTAAATACTCCTCAAGTGAAAATTTTGAAAAAAAATACATTCTGCCATTTTTCACTGCCTCTCCATCCCTAGAGTTCTCTGCATTTCACTCTCAATTGCTCTTGCTCACCGTGTGGGCCACCTCCATGCCTTCTGCAGACTACTGACTCAGTGTAATGCACAATCCCATTTCCTCTTATTTCATTCAGAGTGAGTATTCACTCCCTGGCCTGCCCTCTCTCCTTTTGCATTTAGTTTCCACATTAACTACAAGCTTGCCAGCTTCGTAACGCATTTCTAATGAGGTAGGTTTCATTTGGAATTGTCCAGTAAGAATGGTAAGAGCTCAAATGACCACCGTGGCTATCTGCCATCACCAGAGATTCTCCAGGGATTTATGCCCTTTGAGTCCCACTGCCCCACATGTCCTGTCACCTTGTTTAAGTTCTCCCAACAGGTTGCTCTTCACTTATCATAAACATAACTAAAAGCATTTGTTTAAATGGATAACTAAAAAACTGAGATGCTTTTGTCCCAGTAGTAATAGGATCTTAGGATACAGTGGCAGGAATAATGACTGTGGAATTGGAACATCTCAGTTCTGTTGTGATTATCTGGTCATAAAACTTGCCTCCCCACCACTGCCCAAATTGGAGTTAAGAATGCCTGTTACCCAGGCTTCATGGGGTTTTTGGACAATGACTTTCAGTTTTGCATATGAAAGGCTTGTAGAATTAGGAAGGACCTTCCCAATGGAACCCTGCTGGACAAGCTTCACACTTTTTGGTGGGGACAGAGCAGTCAGAGCTGGGTCCACTGGCTGTGCCACTGCTGACCTCACAAGCCAGAGGACCAAGCCGTCAGTCACAGAACAACACTGACTAAACATTCGTTATGTAGCAGCCACTTGACCAGGTGCCAGAGGACAGAGAGGAATGGACAATAAATCAATTAAAGCATGCCGAGGGAAACCTGTCCCATGCTGGCCCCTGTGACAGGCCCTGGGCACACACCTGTGAAAGGCCAGGCAGCAGAGCATAACGGAAAACAAGCCAACAAAACATTAAATATAATGTTCTGTTGGTGGAAACAGAGAGAATTCTAGGGCAACACACCAGGGAGGATACTTGGTTCCCACTACTGGTATGAGGAGGTATCATGTACAGTGATATCCATAAAAACTTGTATTCATTTCCTAGGATGGTTGTAATGAAGTCCCACAACCTGGGTGACTTAAAGCAACAAAATGTAATCTCACAGTTTGGGAGCCAGGAAATCTGAAGTCAGAGTCTACAGCATAGGTTTCCCTGGGACCTCAGAGAGAGAAACTGCCCCATGCCCTTCTCCCAGTTTCCAGGGGTGGGGAGTGATGCTTTGTGGTACCTGACTTGTAAATGCTTCACTCCAATCTCTTTGCCTTCTTATCTGTGTCTCTGTCTGTCCATTTCTGTCTCTTATCAAGACTTTATAATTGGATTTAGTGCCTCTCCTTGTCCATCCCAAATCTGTCTCAATCTTTATCTTAATTACTTCTGAAAAGACCCTATTTACAAATCAGGTTTTATTCTAAGGATTCAGGTGTATGTAAATTTTGGGGGAACATTATTCAATCTGCTACAAAGGAGTAGAAACTATTTTAGAGAAGAATTGATGGAAGGGTATTCCAGATGGAGAGAACAGAATATGCAAGGTCCTAGAATGAAAAAAGAATATAACACACTGAAAAAAAAATCAGCGTGGCTGAGGGAAGGAGGGCAAGGAAAAGTTGAAAGAGATAATGATAAACAGAAAAGTACTCTGTAACTTAAGCTGAAGGATTGGGGCTTTTTCCTGAGAGTTATGAGAGGCAATATGTTTCAAGTAAAGGGTTGACATGACACATGTGTGTTTCGGGTGGATCATCCTGGCTTTGGGCAGAGAGTCAAGTGTCCAGAGATTAGAGGACAGAGTCTAGGCAGGCAGGAGGCTGCTGTTGAGACAGAGGTGGGAGAGGCCATGCAGAGAAAAGTAAGTGATGTGTTTTGGAAAGAAAGAAGATATTTAGTTTAAAAGGACTTGCAAGTCCTTTTACAACAAAAAAGAATGTATCTTTGTGAAGTGATAAAGGCCAACTAAACTATGGTGGTAATCATTTTATAGTATACACATATAACAAATCATTACAAAGTATGCCTTAAACTAATACAATGTTGTATGTCAATTATATCTCAATAAAACTAGGGAAAAAGCAACAAATTCTTTTTTTTTTTTTAAAGAGGACTTGAAGATGCTGAAGGGAAAGCATGGAGAGTATGCTTTAATTTATGAGGGATTTTCACCCCATATCCTGATAGCTAAATTTCCATTTGACTTCAGTGATTTTTCTGAGATACAAGTGTGTATTATAAAGTGATCTAAAGATTTTCTTTAGATCTCCCTGTGTTCATTAGAATTCTATCAATCCCAAGTATTTAACTAATGCAAAACTATAAATAAATATAGAAATTTATTTACTAATGCTGGTCTAGACCTCATGATTTAAATACAATATCCTCATCTCTCCACCTCTCTGTCCTTGAATTTCACCTTTTTTGCAGCCTGGCTTTGCTCTTATATAAGCTCTTCCTCTAATGGCGGGAAACGAAGGCTGCTGTGATTCAGCTCACATCACCCTCACACTCAAAATCCCAGAACAGCCTCATTCACTCCCTTCATTGAATGTTGTGGGGAAAGTCTAACTATTCTGGTTTGGATTGTTTCCATCCCTGAACCAAACCCTGCACCCAGGCGAATGGGGTACTCTGTCAGACTTGAATTGTGTACCAAAATTTGAGAATGAGTAAGTCCAGCTAAGCCTCATAACTAAGCAAATTATTATGGAGTGAGTAAGGGAGGGTTCCCAAAACAAAGGGCTCTGAAGCATGGAAAAAGAATGACAAAACCAGCAGATATTCAGCACACACACTGTGATGGTTCCCAGGAAAAGCAATGGTCCTAAGGTGGATAATACTCTGCGTTCACAATTTATTCCATTGGTTTCTGCTACTGCCTCAGTCATTTGTCTATCCATCCTTCTATCCACTCATCCATCTACTACATGTTTATAAAGTGCCCACCCCTGAAAAGGAGCTAAGAAATTTGAAGGTGAATAGCATGTTTTTTGTCTTCAAGTGGGTTCTGATAAAAAAGAAAATATGCTATTTCAAATACATATATGGGTAAGAATTAAGCAGGCTGCAGAGGCACTAGTTTATTAGTATGGACCCTTCATTTTTGTTGTTGTTTTTGTTCAGCAGATAAATGAGTGAATGAGCCTGAACTACTTCATTAAAATTTTATTTTTAAATAAAGGATGCTAGTGGGGGAGGGGACAGGTGCTTCACAACCTCAGATTAAGTCAGAATGAAATACTGCCTAATGGTATAAATAATAAACATCTAAATATTAAATATGGGATGAATATTCTACTTGGGAATTCAAGAGCAATGCTGGGAAGAAAACAGCACTTCAATGAGGACTTTAAAAAAGAAAAGAATTTCTCAAGAAAAGAATCCCATTTGATATAGCAAAAGGAAAAATAAAATATCTGGGAATAAACCTAACCAAGGAGGTAAAAGACCTGTATGCAGAAAACTACACAGCACTGAAGAAAGAAATCAGGGAAGACAAAAACAAATGGAAACATATACCTTGTTCATGGATTGGAAGAATTAACATCATCAAAATGTTCATACTACCCAAAGCAATATACAGATTCAATGCAATACCTATTAAACTACCAATGGCATATTTCACAGACATAGAACAAACACTTCAAAAATTTATATGGAACCATAAACGACCCCGAATAGCAGCTGTACTTTTGAGAAAGAAGAACAAAGTAGGAGGGATCACAATACCTGATATCAAATTATATTACAAGGCCACTGTAATCAAAACAGCCTGGTACTGGCATAAAAACAGGCACATAGACCAATGTAATAACAGAACAGAGAGCCCAGAAATCAACCCAACTCTCGATAGTCAATTAATATTTGACAAAGGGGACAGTAACATAAAATGGAGTAAAGATAGCCTCTTCAGCAAATGGTGTTGGGAGAATGAACAGCTACATGCAAAAAAATGAAACTTGAGCACTGACTTACACCATACACCAAAATAGATTCAAGGTGGATAAAAGACTTAAATATAAGCTGTAACACCATTAAAGTCCTAGAGGAGAACATTGGCAAGAAAATCTCAGATATTTCGCGCAGCAACAATTTCACAGATCCCATAAACAAATGGGATCTCATCAAAATAAAAAGCTTCTGCATGGCTAAAGAAAACAGTATTAAATTAAAAAGACAACCAACTGTATGGGAAAACATATTTGCCAATGATACCTCAGACAAAGGTTTAATCTCCAAAATATACAAAGAACTTACACAACTCCACTCTAAGAAGACACCCAACCCAACTAAAAAATGGGAAAAGGACTTGAACAGACACTTCACCAAGGAGGACATATGGAGGATCCAGAGACACATGAAAAGATGCTCAATATCGTTAGCCATCAGAGAGATGCAAATTAAAACCACAATGAGATACCACATTACACCAGTCAGAATGGCTATCATAAACAAAGCAACCAACAACAAATGTTGGAGAGGTTGTGGGGAAAAGGGGTCCTTAGTTCACTGTTGGTGGGATTGCAGACTGGTACAACCATTATGGAAAACAGTATGGAATTTTCTCAGAAAAATAAAAATCGACCTACCTTTTGATCCAGCAATTCCACTGCTAGGATTATATCCTAAGAATCCCAAAACATCAGTTTCAAAGAACCTATGCACCACAATGTTCATAGCAGCACAATTTATAATAGCCAAGAGCTAGAAGCAACCTAGGTGCCCATTAGTAAATGAATGGATCAAAATATTGTGGTACATATACACAATGGAATTCTATGCAGCAGAGAGAAAGAAAGAACTACTACCCTTTGCAACAACATGGATGGAACTGGAAAGCATTATGCTGAGTGAAATAAGCCAGGTGTTGAAAGACAAATACCATATGATCTGACCTTTAACAGGAGGAAGCTAAATAACAAAACAAACAAGCAAGCAGAATAAAAACAAAGACACTGGAATAGAGAACAAGGGGACAGTGACCAGAGGGGAGAGGGAAGAGAATTTAAGGGGAAAAAGGGGAGGGATTTGGAGAAGCAAATATGAAGGACACAGGGATAAGAACTGGGGGGGGGGTGGAAATGGAAGGGAGGTGGGGAGCATGGGGTGGGGGGGTTGGGATGGGAGAAACAGGAGGCAAAAAAACTGTATTGAAAAATAACTCAATAAAATTATTGAGAAAAAAGAAAAGAATTTCAATAACTAGAAGGTTCTTTCAAGTTGGGGGAACACTGGGGTTAAAAAGCAAGGAGATGTAAATTCTTTGAATAGGTGAAAAGAGCTAGGTGATTTGGACAGCCAGAATATGGGACACCTAGAGCATTAGAGAAAGCGTTATGCCCAGAAAGATGGTTTGGAAACAAATTATGAAGAATTTTTGGAATGCAGACCAAGGAATGGCATCTGTTTTCCATAGATACTTTGGAGCCACTGCAGTTTGGGGGCAAGAAATGGAATAGGCTGTGCAATAATCTGTGTGTCAAAGATAACTTAAGAAGCATAGCCAGGACTCGTGAGGGCTGTGGTCCCCGAGAGTCACTTCACCCCTGTGGACCTTCCCAGTTAACCTCTGCAGTTCTGAGAAAAAACTAGGCACTTTTGTATGTTTACAAAATTGCCAATTATTTTCTCTGAAGAAAGCAGACTTTCACTCTCTGAGCACACTAGTACCAAAATCATTTTTAACTGCTGTCACCACTGCCAGAGAAGAGGCCAAACCTCTGCGATCAGGGCCCACTTTGCTTCCCTCTATTCAAGACATTAATCAGGCTGCAACAAGGTCAAGGAACACAGAGCCATGGCACCTTGGTTTCCATCCCTAATGCTGCTGGCAGAGATTCCCAGACCCTTTTAGCACTCTCAGGGCTTCTGTTACATGTTAAACGGAAGTACATTTTATCGGTTCATTTGTGGTACACTTGTTCCATTTCCACCTCCATCCAACATGTCCCATTCACACCTCTTGTGTCAGAAGAAGAAAGAAATACCAAGGAATTTGTGTTCTGGAGTATAGGAAAGATATCTTAGGAAAAAGTGTACTTTGAAAGAAAGGAATATGAGAAAATATTTATCTCCAGATTTTGTTTTCCTGTGTGGGATAAGAGCTGAAAGACATCAGCATGCAGTTGTGAGTTAAGGTAGACACACATGAGACATGAAAAGGTCACTAGAACTGTAAACTCACTGGCAATGGCATTTCTCCATCTGCAGTGGTGACAACGTGACTGATATAACCACACCACCTCCTCCCTGCAGACGCAGACAGCCCCCATGTGAGATGGGATCTTGCTGCTGGCAAGAGGGGTGTGAGGGATGAGCCCTTTGAGTGTGAGGCATCAGTTCTCACCTCCAAAGGTCTTGCCCACACAGACCAACCCCACACATTCTCCCCACCACCACAAGGAGAAATGTGTAGGGAGTTAAAACAAGAAGAAACTTTGTGGACCACCACATTTCTTCTTTTTTAATGGGGAAAAATAAGATCACTGAGACATGTCATTCATTGTTGGTCAATACTGATAATAAAGCTACTAATGCTGAAGTGTATAATCTCTTATATGTGAATAGCATTTTACAGTATATGAAGCATGTTCAGGTCTAGTCCCACCTACAATTCTCACAAGTTAGTGAGGTGACATTTATCATCCCCATTTTATACATGAGGAAACTAAGGCTCTGGGGAATTACACTAACTCATCGAGGGCCAAAGAGCTAGTGAGAGTTGGGAGCTGAGACGAGCATTGTGATACTCTAAGTATTAGGCCACAACTCCATTGCACCTTACACTGCCTTCCTAATGATTTCCACCAAATGACCCCTCATTCAGTGTTTGTTTTGATGAGAGATTGCAAAGAAAAAATACCAAAAGGTTTCCATGAGCTCCTAGGAAATCAGAAATTTCAGTTTCCTCTGAGTGCATGTGGTATAAGTACTATCTCTATCACAGAAGAAAGAGACTATAACCAAGGACACTAGACAAGCACACTTAACTAATCAGGGAGCAATTCAAAGTGAGCTACAATTTAGTGCTGAGTGGTTCCAGGAACATTTGATACAGGAGTTGAGAGGAGTGAGTAATGAGTGAAGGCTGCAGAAATCTAGGAAGGATTACAACTGAGTTTTACAGAAACCTGGGCCCATGAGCCCAGCATGACCTTCTACTACCTGTGACTCTGGGTGAGCCCCGGAAGTCTACCTAAGCTCCAAGTTCTCCTCTGTAAAATGGATAATCATATCTTAGGGTGGTGGTGAGAACCAAATGGGATAAAGTATCTCCAGTTCTTTGCAGAGGGCTTGGAAAAGAAATATTCTAGAAGGCCTTCATAATGTGTGGCATTTAGCCCGGCCCAATTGGGTGGCTGAGGTGGGAGGGGCACACACTGGCTCAGCAGAGAACTCAGCGGTACAACTCTGTGCCTTGCATTGGCATCCTCCTTGGCCACAAATGTGCATGGAATGACTTTGGCCATCTTGCAGGACATTGAGAGGGAGTGTGAAAAGCCCTGGGATAATTGTCATACCAAGGGCATCAATATTTGCAGATGGGTGCTTTTGGAGCTCAAGAAGAGTGTTAACTCAAGCCTAGGTTCATAGAAGAAATCAGTGGAGCACCCTGAGACCAAACATCAGTGCTTCTGAGGCACTGATGGCCAGAGACAGGAGGGAAGCTGGCTAACTCAAAGAATGCCCCGATTTATTTTATTTCATTTGTTTTGGGGATGTGAACAAATCTCTAGGGCAGATTTTTCTTTTTCCTACAAGAGAATCACTAAAATAGTCCTCTAGGACATGCTATTGCCATTCAAATCTCTATTTGATCTTAGCTAATTTGGCCATGAACAGAGATAATGGAATACAAAAATTGCAGGCTGTGATGATAAGTGTTTGGTTTATTCACCTAAATGAATGCCTTATTGAGGGAGAGTGCAACTCTGAAAAACATGGCAAAGGTATGGAAAGAAGACTGGAGGGTTGCATTAGTTTGCTAGGGCTACTGTAACAAAGTACCATAGATTGTGTGGCTTAAAAACAGCAATTTATTTTCTCACAGCTCTGGAGGCTAGAAGTCCAAGATCTAGGTGTGAGCAGGGTTGGTCTCTGAGACCTCTGCCCTTGGCTTGTGGATGGCCATGTTCATGTTCACACAATGTTCCCCCTGTGTGTGTGACTGCTTCCAAAGTTCACATTCTCATAGGGAGGCCAGTCATAATGGATTAGGGGCACCCTAATGACATCATTTTAACTTAACTACCTCTTGCCATTTAACCATGTGCAGTCACATTCTGAGATCCTAAGGGTTAGGACCTCAACATCTGAATTTGCAGGGGACACAATTCAGCCCACAGCAAGGATGTTATGAAACAGTGCAGATTCCCTCACCAGTACAGGGAAAGAAACAAAGAACTTGAGGTCATGATAGTGGTGGAAAAGACTACATGAGAAAAATAAGAGCATGCTTTATCCACAAGACAGCAGTGTGACTTCACAGCGAGCAACAATACAGAAGGACCTTCTCTGACAGGATGGGTGGTCAGTCCCGGGGGGCAGTGACATCTGCTTTTAGCCAAAACTATCATCATCTGAGTTGACATGACATTATAATAGCTTCAAGTTTCAGATGAGGTTTATTATCCACCACAACTTGCTTTTAGCCTATATTAGTCCTGTCTTGGGAATAAAGAAAGGAGCCATGCCAATGTCTTAAGGCAAAGAGAAGGAAGAGAGTTAAATGACAAGAAGAAGTGGACACAAAACACCCAATAGTTACAGGGGCAGGTCTAGGAGCAATACTACAGAATAAAATGGAGGACATCCATCAGGACATATAAGTGCTCTGGAAATATTCAGAAATGTTAGGAGGGTTGGACTTGTTTATGGTCATGCAAGATGGGGTTGGCTTATTTTATATGTTTACCTTCTCTATAAAAGGCCTTAAAGGGCCCTGGCTGGTGTAGCTCAGTGGATTGAGCGCGGGCCTGGGAACCAAGCAACCACGGTTCGATTCCCAGTCAGGGCACATGCCTGGGTTGCAGGCCAGTTCTCTCCCTCTCTTCTTCCTTTCCCCTCTAAAGATAAATAAATAAAATCCTTAAAAAAAAAAGGCCTTAAAGGAGAAAACATGATTTTTCTGTAATTACATAGAAGAGAATAGGGAATTTTTCAATGTATATATTGATACATTATTTGGCCTTTTGTTGTTATTGTCATTGATTTCAACTATGAGCAGGGGTAACAAGCGGCCCCGGTAGGCGACCAGCGCAGGGGCAACAGTGTTTTCCGTCACACCCACCCCCAGGGGCAGCGCCAGATAGAGGCCTGTGTGACTGAGTTTACACAAAGAACAGAGAGCAACAAAAATGAAGGGCCGTGTTCATCCGCAGACTCTGTGGTTGCCAGCCCTGGAGAATTAAGAGAAGCATTGTTGCCACCAGTCTGCCTGGAGATTGGGCTGGTCAGAGAGGCAGGCTGTGTAGGGAGGCTTTTTTATTATCATTATATCCTTTTTGAAAGTTGACTGAGGTGCCCTCCTGCGATGGCTTGGCTTGCTTACCACCTAGCCTGTCAGCGAGAAAGTATTGCACCAGAGAGCAAGGGAATCAGGCAGCCTGGCAGGAGAGAGGGTGCCTGCATCCCAGTCTAGTAGCCTGGCTGGCGGGCACTGGCAACACAGCCAAAAGAGAGGTCCTGCTGCAACCAGAAAAACCAGTTTGGACAGTTTAAAACCAACAAGGGAAGTTTTTTTGTTTTGTTTTGTGGGGTGTTTTTTTTTGGTAATCTCATTTATTTTTAATTTTATTATTGCTTTATCTTTCAATACTTTGATTTTCTTCTTTCCCTTTTTCTGTTTTAGTCCTTCTTCCCTTCTTCCCAAACTTATCACTTTTTCTTCCCGTCTCTTGTCTTTTTTTTTGTGCTGTTTTCTTTATTTGTTTGTTGCAGCATACTTGTATTATTTTTCTTTCATTATTCTCACTTCTCTAATATTCTAACAGTATCTTTGTATTCCTCCTTCTCCTGTATAGGCTTCTTCGTCTTGGCAGGTTATATTGTATTATCTGACAGGTCTCCTCTGTTCTTTCCTCCACAATGTATTTCTAATTTTCTATACCTTACGCCTCTTGTTTTCCTTTAGCACACTACCCAAAGCTCTACACTCCCTATTCAGACTGATTTCATAGAGTTGCTCACAGGATTGTTGCTGTAATAATACTGTAAATAATAGCTGTTCTATATAACTGTAAACACTTCACAACTAATCTCCCAGATCTTAGCCCACTTTACAAGTTCCTTAATTCGATTACTGGAGTAATTAACTCTATTTGCTCACACAATACAACTATCTACTATTCCTTACTTTCAACTTACCTCAAAATCTGACCGTCTTCAACCTCACTGCTTCTAGTCTCAACTCACAAGCCCTCCCTCCCCAACAAGAAGCTTATCTTTTGTCCATTCTTTCATAAAAGTGGCAAGTTGGGTTGAAGATTACGGCTAACATTATATATAGCCTAAAGATCATCTATCTCTTCCCTACCAGATGTGATTGCAACTATTATAAAATACTCTTCTGCTGTCATAAACCATTTGGCCTCCCCCTCCAACTAATTAAACACATACGAAAAAAGGAGTAGGTAGAAATGGAGAACATCAAGATACCGGCAGGAGCCTGCACCACTGAAATTCACAGGTATTCTACCACAGAAGTTCACACCATAAACCCAGAGAGTCAGAACAGACCAATTTTAGAAGCTGAGGATAACAAGAGGAGTCTCAAAAACAATGGAAAGACAAAGAAACAATCCACAAATGAAAGAAAAGGAGGAGCCCTCAGAAAGAATGTTAAATGAAATAGAGGCTAATCAACTATCAGATATTGAATTCAAAGCACTGGTTATCATGAAGTTCAAAGAGCTCACAATGAGCTACCAGAAACTACAGGGGAGCTACAATGAACTCTCCCCAAACAATATGAACATGAAAAAGGAAATGGAAACTATCAGCAAGGGACAAGAGGAAATGAAGAATACAATCTCTGAATTGAAGAAGACAGTATAAAGTTTTAAAAATAGAGTCAATGAAGCATAAGATAGGATAAGCGAGTTGGAGGACAAAGTAGAAATCATCTCGCAGAAAGACCAAGAAAAAGAAAAGGGTCTCAGAAAGAATGAAGAGGGATTAAGAGAAATGCAAGACAATATGAAATGTAATAATATCCAAATAATAGGAATACCAGAAGGAGAAGAAGAACAAGGGATAGAATTCCTATTTAGAAGAGTAAAGAGAGAAAATTTTCCTAATTTGATGAGAGAAAAAGCCACACAAATCCAGGAAACACAGAGAGTCCCAATCAAGAGGAACCCAAACAGGCCTACTTCAAGAAACATCATCATCAGAATGGCAAAATTGCAAGACAAAGAGAAAATATTAAAGGCAGCAAGGGAGAAAAAAGAAGTAACATACAAGGGAGCCCCAATAGGTTAAATACTGACTTCTCAGTGGAAACACTCCAAGAAAGAAGACAATGGCAAGAAATATTCCAAGTAATGAGAACTACAGGACTACTTTACCCAGCAAAGCTCTCAATCAAGATAGAAGGACAAATAAAGAGCTTCCAAGACAAAAGAAGTCTAAAAGATTATGCCTCCACCAAACCAGCCTTGCAAGAAATACTAAAAGGACTGCTTTAAAGAAAGGAAGGAAAAGAGAGAGACAGAGAGAAACACAGGTACACAAATGGCAATATAACCACCTATCAATAATAATCTTAAATGTAAATGGATTAAATGCTCCAATCAAAAGACATAGAACAGCTGAATGGATAAGAAAGCATGGCCCACATATATGCTGCCTACAAGAGACCACCTCAGTACAAAAGATCACCACAGACTAAAAGTCAAAGTCTGGAAACAAACTTTCCAAGCAAACAGACAAGAAAAAAAAAAGCTGGGGTAGCAATTCTCATATCAAACAAAATAGACTTCAAAAAAAGGGCCATAAGTAGAGACCCAGAGGTTGCTTCATAATACTCAAGGGAAGAATCCACCAAGAAGACATTAATATTGTAAATATATATGCACCAAACATAGGGGCACCCAAATATATCAAGAAGATCTTAGAGGACTTCAAGAAAGAAATTGACAGCAACACAATTATAGTAGGGGATTTTAACACGCCACTAACAAAAATGGACAGATCTTCCAAACAAAATATCAACAAAGATATTGCAGCATTAAACAACACCCTTGATAAAATGGACCTAACTGATATATACAGAGCCCTCCATCCCAAAGTATGTAATTACACATTCTTTTCAAATGCACATGGAACATTCTCAAAGATAGACCACATGATAGGACTCAAAACGAGCCTAAACAAATTCAAGAAAATTGAAATCATACCAAGCATTTTCTCTGACCACAAATGACTGAAATTGAAAACCAACCCCAAAGGAAAAAAACCAAATCACCCCTAATCGTGGAGACTGAATGGTACACTATTAAACAACGAATGGGTCAAAAATGAAATTAAGGAAGAAATCAAAATGTTTCTGGAAACAAATGAAAATGATCTCCCAACAACCCAAAACTTATGGGACACAGTGAAGGCAGTTCTGAGAGGGAAGTTTATAACAATACAGGCCTACCTAAAGAAGATAGAAACATTTCAAACAAACAACCTAACCCTATGCCTGCAAGAACTCGAGGAACAACAACAAAGATGGCCCAGAGCAAGCAGAAGGAAGGAAATAACCAAGATTAGAGCAGAACTAAATGACATAGAGACTAAAAGCACAATTCTAAGGATCAATGAATCCAGGAGTTGGTTCTTTGAGAAGATAAACAAAATAGACAAGCCTTTAAGTAGGCTCATCAAGAAAAGAAGAGAGAGGACACAAATAAACACAATCAGAAATGAAAGAGGAGAGATTACAACTGATACCACAGAAATAGAAGGGATTATAAGAAATTACTATGAAGAACGGTATGCCAAGAAATTTGAGAACGTAGGGGAAATGGACACATTTCTAGAAAAATATAATCTTCCAAAACTCAATGAAAAAGAAGCAGAAAACCTGAATAGACCAATAACAGCAAATGAAATTGAAGCAGTAATCAAAAAACTCCATTCACACAAAAGCCCTGGACCAGATGGTTTCACAGAATTCTACAAAGCATTTAAGGAAGAGCTAACCCCTATTCTTCACAGACTATTCCAAAAAATCCAAAAGGATGGAAAACTCCCAAACTCTTGGTTCCCAGGTCCACGCTCAATCCACTGAACTACACCAGCCAGGACTACCAAACTCTTTTTTTGAAGCCGGCATCATCCTAATTCCAAAACCAGATAGAGACACAACAAAGAAAGAAAACTTCAGGCCAATATCACTAATGAACATAGACGGTAAAATCCTCAACAAAATATTGGCAAATTGCATCCAACAATACATCAAAAAGACCATACACCATGACCAAGTGGGATTCATCCCAGGGGTACAAGGATGGTTCAATATTTGAAAATCAGTAAATGTAATTCATCACATAAACAAAAGCAAACACAAAAACCACATGGTCATATCAATAGACATGGAAAAAGCTTTAGATAAGGTACAACACCCATTTATGATAAAAACACTCAACAAAATGGGAATAGAGGGAGCATTTCTCAATATAATAAAGGCCATGTATGAAAGACCTACAGCTAACAGCATACTCAATGGGCAAAAACTAAAAGCTTTTTCACTATAATAAGGAACAAGACAAGAATATCCACTTTCACCACTTCTATTCAATATAGTATTGGAAGTTTTGGCCACAGGAATCAGGCAAGAAAAAGAAATAAATAAAAGGCATCCAAATCAGAAAGGAGGAAACAAAATTGTCACTGTTTGCAGATGACATTAGAGTGTACATGGAAAACTCCATAGACTCTACCAAAAAACTGCTCAAACTAATTAATGAATTTGGCAAAACAGTAGGATACAATGTCAATATCCAGAAATCAAAGGCATTTTTGTGTACCAACAACGAAACAGCAGAAGCAGAAGTCAAGGAAAAAAATCCCATTCGATATAGCAAAAACAAAAATAAAATATCTGGGAATAAACCTAACCAAGGAGGTAAAAGACCTGTATGCAGAAAATGACACAATACTGAAGAAAGAAATCAGGGAAGACACAAACAAATGGAAACATATACCTTGTTCATGGATTGGAAGAATTAACATCATCCAAATGTCCATACTACCCAAAGCAATTTACAGATTCAATGCAATACCTATTAAACTACCAATGGCATATTTCACAGACATAGAACAAACACTTCGAAAATTTATATGGAAGCATAAATGAGCCTGAATAGTAGCTGCTATTTTGAGAAAGAAGAACAAAGTAGGGGGGATCACAATACCTGATATCAAACTGTATTACAAGGCCACTGTAATCAAAACAGCCTGGTACTGGCATAAAAACAGGCACATAGGCCAATGGAACAGAACAGAGAGCCCAGAAATAAACCTAACTTTCTACAGTCACTTAATATTCGACAAAGGGGGCAGTATCATAAAATAGAGTAAGGATAGCCTCTTTAACAAATGGTGTTGAGAGAACTGGACAGGTACGTGCAAAAAAATGAAACTTGAGCACTGACTTACACCATACACCAAAATAGATTCAAGGTGGAAAAAAGACTTAAATATAAGCCGTGAAACCATTACAGTCCTAGAGGAGAACATTGGCAGGAAAATCTCAGATATTTCACTCAGCAGCATATTTACTGATATGTCCCCTAGAGCAAGGAATATAAAGGAAAGAATAAACAAATGGAATCTCATCAAAATAAAAAGCTTCTGCATGGCTAAAGAAAACAGTATTAAATTAAAAAGACAACCAACTGTATGGGAAAATATATTTGCCAACGATACCACAGACAAAGTTTTAATCTCCAAAATATACAAAGAACTTACACAACTCCACTCTAAGAAGACACCCAACCCAATTAAAAAATGGGAAAAGGACTTGAACAGACACTTCACCAAGGAGGACATACGGAGGATCCAGAGACACATGAAAAGATGCTCAATATCACTAGCCATCAGAGAGATGCAAATTAAAACCACAATTAGATACCACTTTACACCAGTCAGGATGGCTATCATAAACAAAGCAGCCAACAACAAATGTTGGAGAGGTTGTGGGGAAAAGGGGTCCTTAGTTCACTGTTGGTGGGATTGCAGACTGGTACAACCATTATGGAAAACAGTATGGAATTTTCTCAGAAAAATAAAAATCGACCTACCTTTTGATCCAGCAATTCCACTTCTAGGATTATATCCTAAGAATCCCAAAACATCGAACCTGTGCACCCCAATGTTCATAGCAGCACAATTTATAATAGCCAAGAGTTCGAAGCAACCTAGGTGCCCATCAGTAAATGAATGGATCAAAATATTGTGGTACATATACACAATGGAATTCTATGCAGCAGAGAGAAAGAAGGAGCTACTACCCTTTGCAACAACATGGATGGAACTGGAAAGCATTATGCTGATTGAAATAAGCCAGGGGTTGAAAGACAAATACCATATGATCTGACCTTTAACAGGAGGAAGCTAAAGAACAAAACAAACAAGTAAGCAGAATAAAAACAAAGACACTGGAATAGAGAACAAGGGGACAGTGACCAGAGGAGAGAGGGAATGGAATTTAAGGGGAAAAAGGGGGAGGGATTTGGAGGAACAAGTATGAAGGACACAGGGACAAGAACTAAGGGTGTTGGAAATGGGAGGGAGATGGGGAGCACGGGGAAGGATGGGCTGGGATGGAAGAAATAGACAGAAAACTGTACTTGAAAAATAAGTATATAAAATTTTAAAAAATTTTTTGAGGGGAGGATCTTGTTTTCTTCTCTGCCCTGTCTCCAGCAGAGGAAACATTTGTTGAGTGAATGAATGGATGGATGAATGTCATGCCCATCTTCACTCTGGGTCACAGCATTCACACATGCACACATCCTTCTACCTAGACTGGACAGTTAAAACAGTCACCTTTGACAGAATATTTAATTTCTTTCTTATTAGCCTTTTTTTTATCAGACCTCCTCTTCTCCCCCCAAAAAAGGCACTTTAAAATAATTTATAAGTCACAGAATTACTGAAATTCTATGGGCTTGAAAGAGTAACTAAGAGCAATAGTCCAATTATCCTACTCAGTGCTTCAAATGCCACACTGTATTACTCCCACTAAGAGGTTTTCTAGTGTCCACCTCAACAATTTTCGACCTTTTTTATCTTGTGGCACACCAAAAAATATTTATTTTGCTGATCTGGCAAAAATAGGTATAATTTTAATTCATTCACAGCACAGAAAATGCCATTGTTGTGTTGGCTGTTGTCATTTTTTAACTTGACAATCTTAGGGTAAAGAGGTCAGTGCCCCTGATTAAATAGGTATTGTGTGTTTTAGAAATTCTTGCATCACACTGGTTGAAAATTGCTTTAATTTGTTTTCCTGGTGTTGATTTATATAGAGAACCTATCTGCATGGCATGGTGAATGTAGCCCAGTCCCTGATTGGGAAAACCGATGGGGAGCGAGTTGGCACACAGGAGCCAAGCCCACAGATCAGTTTTCCCATGGGGAATCAGACCTGCATGGTACCTAGGGTGCTATGAGGCTTGCTTTTTACTAAAACTCCCTCAGCCTGAATTGAGGCAGCTTCTGTGTATTTTTAAAGTAGCTTCCTAAAGTCTGTGCTAAACCTCCCAGATATAGAGTGTAACCAGTTCAACCACCTTTCTTCTTACATTTGCAAATATCCTTTTTCTTTGAAGTAATTAGCAACATTCTTTCCTTTGTTATCTGTGAAAGGTAATCACCTACAACAAGCTGTGCATAGTAAATGAGGACCATCCTTCTGTAATGTACCCAGAAAAGCAATGAGAGCCTGTCCAGGCAGGGGTTGGGGCCCTCTCTCTCACTTAGAGAGTGCCCATGCAGTCCCTTTTTCTCCACAGGACTTCTGTAGTCAGTGTGAATTTGTTCACTGAGGCCACAACACACGGACCCCATAGGCTGGAGTCCTCATCAGAGTCACATGAGTTCTTTATATATTTTAGAGATTAGACCCTTTTTCAATGTATCATTGGCAAGTATGTTCTCCCATACAGTCAGTTCCATTTTCATTTTGATAATTTACAATAGCGGAGTGTTGGAAACAGCCTAAGTGCCCATCAGTAGATGAATGGATTTTAAAACTATGGTACATTTACACAGTGGAATACTATGCAGCAGAAAGAATAAAAAAAAGAATTTCTACCTTTGTGACAAGATGGATGGAACTGGAGAATATTGTGCTAAGCGAAATAAGCTAGTCAGGGAAATAAGCCAGACAAATACCATATGATCTCACTTATAAGAGGAATCTGATGAATAAAATAAAGTAACGAGCAAACAGAACCAGAAACATGGAAACAGGGAACAGACTGAGAGCTGCCAGAGGAATTGGGGAGGGTGGAATGGTAGAAAGAAGAGGAAGAGAACAACAAACATGTATGAATGACCCATGGACATGTACAATGCCATGGGGATGGACCGTGGGAATGGGGGTTGGGTTGGACAAAGGAGTCCAAAGGCAAGGATGGGGGAAGGTGCGATTGGGACAACTGTAATAGAATAAACAAAATTTTTTTTAAAGAAACATTACGGAGACATTTGGGAGGCTGAGCCTATGCATGGATGCTAGTTCCCTTTGCTGGATTTCACAACCTAGGTAGCTCTACATCCTCACCTGACCACGCATCACCTCTTTGAAGACAGGCATTACCAGTCATATCCCCTATTCCACATTGGACTTATCCAAGCAGCACAGCCATGGTACTTTTAATTGTCATTCATAGACTATGGTCTAATATCCTCTTCCGTCCCAGTTATGGTAGTCCAGCTACATACTCTCTCAGTGTCTGTCAATGGTGTCCCTCGTGGTGACTCCAAGTATTACAACTCAGCCCTCAAGTGGTAAAAAGGGCCTACAAATGGCCCCTTTGAAAAGCACTCATTGGGTCTTTCCCTAATGACCCACTGAGCTGTCAAGAAAGGGCAAAGTGAAAACATTGCTTTTGGGTGAAGTTGGTGATGTGACAAGGGGTTAAAAATAATTTTTAAAAATTAAATTTAGTTCTCAGATCCTGTGCCACTGCCATAGCCACTGGACTGGATGCGGGGGAGTCAGGTACGGAAGCCGGGACACTCCAAACCCCTGAGACAGCCCTGGGTGGCAGAGGATCCCTCTACGGGAACTGGGATGGTCTCAGCCCCTGTGCTGCTGCCATAGTGATGGGACTGGACACTGGGGAATCAGGTACAGGAGTTGGGACTTTCTAAGCCTCTGTGCCACTGCCATAGAGACAGGACTAGATGCCGGGGAGTCAGGTATGGAAACCGGGACACTCCAAGCCCCTGTGACGGCCCTGGGCGGCAGAGAGAGCCAGATACGGGAGCCGGGACATTCCCAGCCTCTGTGCCACTGCCGTAGTAACGGGCCTGGGTGCTTGAGGAGGCGGCTACTAGAGCTGGGACATTCAGCAGTGGTAGGCGACCAACGCAGGGACCAGCGCGAGGACCAGCGTGAGTGTAGGTGGAGACTAAGAACATCAAGAAAATTCAAGGAGTCTGCACCACTGAACTTCACAAGGATCATACCACAGAAGTTTACACCATAAAACCAGTGTTTCAGAACAGATCCATTTTGGAAGCAGAGACTAACAAGGAGTCTCAAACAATGGGAAGACAAAGAAACAATCCCCAAATGAAAGAAAAACCAGAAACTTCCGAAAGAATGTTAGATGAAATAGACGCTGATCAACTATCAGACAGTGAATTCAAAGCACTGGTTATTGCGAAGTTCAAAGAGCTCACAGTGAACTACCAGAAACTACAGGGGAACTATAATGATCTCTCTGCAAACTACAGCAACATCAAAAAGGAAATGGAAACCATCAGCAAGAGACAAGAGGAAATGAAGAATAAAATTTCCGAATTGAAGTACACAGTAGAAAGTTTCCAGGGTAGGATAGTTGAAGTGGAGGATAGGATTAGTGAGGTGGAGGACAAGGTAGAAAGCATCTCACAGAAAGAGCAAGAAAATGAAAAGAGGCTCAGAAAGAATGAAGAGGGATTAAGAAAAATGCAAGACAATATGAAACGTAATAATATCCAAATAATAGGAATACCAGAAGGAGAAGAAGAAGAACAAGGGATAGAAAACGTATTTGAACGAGTAATGAGAGAAAATTTTCCTAATTTGATAAGAGAAAAAGTCTCACAAATCTAGGAATCACAGAGAATCACCAAGAGGAACCCAAGGAGGCCCACTTCAAGACACATCATCATCAAAATGGCAAAATTCCAAGACAAAGAGAGAATCTTAAAGGCAGCAAGGGAGAAAAAAGAAATAACATACAAGGGAGCCCCAATAAGGTTAGCTACTGACTTCTCAATGGAAACACTTCAAGCAAGAAGAGAATGGCAAGAAATATCCCAAGTAATGAGAAACAGAGGCCTACAACCAAGGCTACTTTACCCAGCAAGGCTCTCAATCAAGATAGATGGCCAAATAAAGAGCTTCCAAGACAAAAGAAGCCTAAAAGAATATGCCTCCACCAAACCAGCTCTACAAGAAATACTAAAAGGACTGCTTTAAGGGAAGGAAGGATAAGCGGGAGACAGAGAGGAACAGAGGTACAAAAATGGCAATGAATAAGTACTTATCAATAATAACCTTAAACGTAAATGAATTAAATTCTCCAATCAAAAGACACAGAATAGCTCAATGGATAAGAAAGCATGAGCCACACATATGCTGCCTACAAGAGACTCACCTCAGGACAAAAGATCATCACAGACTACAAGTGAAAGGCTGGAAACAAGTTTTCCAAGCAAACGGACAAGAAAAAAAGCTGGGGTAGCAATTCTCATATCAGACAAAATAGACTTCAAAAAAAAGGCTATAAAGAGAGACCCAGAAGGTCATTTCATTATACTCAAGGGAAGAATCCACCAAGAAGACATTAACATTGTAAACATATATGCACCAAACATAGGGGCACCCAAATATATCAAGAAGATCTTAGAGGAATTCAAGAAAGATATTGACAGCAACACAATCATAGTAGGGGATTTGAACACCCCACTATCAAAAATGGACAGATCTTCCAAAAAAATTATCAACAAAGATATTGTGGCATTAAACAACACCCTAGATGAAATGGACTTAACTGATATATATAGAGCCCTTCATCCCAAAATACCTAAATACACATTCTTTTCAAATGCACATGGAACATTTTCAAAGATAGACCACATGATAGGGCACAAAACGAGCCTCAACAAATTCAAGAAAATTGAAATCATACCAAGCATCTTCTCTGACCACAAGGGACTGAAATTAGAAACCAACCCCAAAGAAAAAAACCCAAAGCACCCAAAAACATGGAGACTGAATGGTATGCTATTAAACAATGAATGGGTCAAGAATGAAATTAGGGAAGAAATCAAAACATTTCTGGAAACAAATGAAAATGATCGCACAACAACCCAAAACTTATGGGACACAGCTAAGGCAGTCCTGAGAGGGAAGATTATAGCAATACAGGCCTGCCTAAAGAAATTAGAAACATTTCAAACAAACAACCTAACCCTATGCCTGCAAGAACTCGAGGAACAACAACAAAGACAGCCCAGAGCAAGCAGAAGGAAGGAAATAACCAAGATTAGAGCAGAATTAAATGACATAGAAACTAAAAGCACAATTTTAAGGATCAATGAATCCAGGAGTTGGTTCTTTGAGAAGATAAACAAAATAGACAAGCCTTTAAGTAGGCTCATCAAGAAAAGAAGAGAGAGGACACAAATAAACACAATCAGAAATGAAAAAGGAGAGATTACAACTGATACCACAGAAATAGAAGAGATGTAAGAACTGTATGCCAAGAAATTTGAAAACCTAGGGGAAATGGACACATTTCTAGAAAAATACAATCTTCCAAAACTCAGTGAAAAAGAAGCAGAAAATCTAAACACACCAATAACAGCAAAAGAAATTGAAGCAGTAATCAAAAAACTCCCATCACACAAAAGCCCCGGACCAGATTGTTTCACAGGAGAATTCTACAAAGAATTTAAGGAAGAGCTAACCCCTATTCTCCACAGACTATTTCAAAAAATCCAGAAGGATGGAAAACTCCCAAATTCTTTTTATGAAGCCAGCATCATCCTAATTCCAAAACCAGATAGAGACACAACAAAGAAAGAAAACTTCAGGCCAATATCGCTGATGAACATAGATGCTAAAATCCTCGACAAAATATTGGCAAATCGCATCCAACAATATATCAAAAATATCATACACCATGATCAAGTAGGATTCATCCCAGGAATGCCAGGATGGTTCAATATTCGCAAATCAGTAAATGTAATACATCACATAAACAAAAGCAAAGACAAAAATCACATGATCATATCAATAGGTGCGGAAAAAGCTTTCGATAAGGTACAACACCCATTTATGATAAAAAACACTCAGCAAAATGGGAATACAGGGAGCATTTCTCAAAATAATAAAGGCCATATATGAGAGACCTACAGCCAATATCAACTCAATGGGAAAAAACTAAAAGCTTTTCCACTAAGATCAGGAACAAGACAAGGTTGTCCACTTTCACCACTTCTATTCAATATGGTATTGGAAGTTTTAGCCACAGTGATCAGGCAAGAAAAAAAAATAAAAGGCATCCAAATAGGAAAGGAGGAAGCAAAACTGTCACTGTTTGCAGATGACATGATAGTGTACACGGAAAATCCTATAGACTCTACCCCAAAACTGCTCAAACTAATTAATGAGTTTGGCAAAACAGCTGGTTACAAAGTCAATATCCAGAAATCAAAGGCATTTTTGTATACCAACAGTGAATCAGCAGAAGCAGAAATAAAGAGAAAAATCCCATTTGATATAGCAAAAAGAAAAATAAAAGATCTGGGAATAAACCTAACTAAGGAGGTAAAAAACCTGTATGCAGAAAACTACACAGCCCTGAAGTACGAAATCAAGGAAGACCCAAACAAATGGAAACATATACCTTGTTCATGGATAGGAAGAATTAACATCATCAAAATGTCCATACTACCCAAAGCAATATACAGATTCAATGCAATACCTATTAAAGTACCAATGGCATATTTCACAGACATAGAACAAACACTTCGAAAATTTATATGGAACCATAAACGAGCCCGAATAGCAGCTGCTCTTTTGAGAAAGAAGAACAAAGTAGGGGGGGCCACAATACCTGATATCAAACTGTATTACAAGGCCACTGTAATCAAAACAGCCTGGTACTGGCATAAGAACAGGCACATAGACCAATGGAACAGAACAGAGAGCCCAGAAATCAACCCAACTCTCTACAGTCAATTAATATTTGACAAAGGGGGCAGTAACATAAAATGGAGTAAAGATAGCCTCTTCAACAAATGGTGTTGGGAGAACTGGACAGCTACATGCAAAAAAATGAAACTTGAGCACAGACTTACACCATACACCAAAATAAATTCAAGGTGGATAAAAGACTTAAATGTAAGTCATAACACCATTAAAGTCCTAGAGGAGAACATTGGCAAGAAAATCTCAGATATTTCACGCAGCAACTTCTTTACTGATATGTCCCCTAGAGTAAGGAATGTAAAGGAAAGAATAAACAAATGGGATCTCATCAAAATAAAAAGCTTCTGCATGGCTAAAGAAAATAGTATTAAATTAAAAAGACAACCAACTGTATGGGAAAACATATTTGCCAATGATACCTCAGACAAAGGTTTAATCTCTAAAATAGACAAAGAATTTACACGGCTCCACTCTAAGAAGACACCCAACCCAATTAGAAAATGGGAAAAGGACTTGAACAAACACTTCTCCAAGGAGGACATACAGAACATTCAGAGACACATGAAGAGATGCTCAATATCATTAGCTATCAGAGAGATGCAAATTAAAACCACAATGAGATACCACTTTACGCCAGTCAGGATGGCTATCATAAACAAAGCAGCCAACAACAAATGTTGGAGGGGTTGTGGGGAAAAGGGGTCCTTAGTTCACTGTTGGTGGGAGTGCAGACTGGTACAACCATTATGGAAAACAGTATGGAATTTTCTCAGAAAAATAAAAATCGACCTACCTTTTGACCCAGCAATTCCACTGCTGGGATTATATCCTAAGAATCCTAAAACATCAATATCAAAGAACCTATGCATCACAATGTTCATAGCAGCACAATTTACAATAGCCAAGAGTTGGAAGCAACCTAGGTGCCCATCAGTAAATGAATGGATCCAAAAATTGTGGTACATATACACAATGGAATTCTATGCTGCAGAGGGAAAGAAGGAGCTACTACCATTTGCAACAACATGGATGGAACTGGAAAGCATTATGCTGAGTGAAATAGGCCAGGTGCTGAAAGACAAATACCATATGATCTCACCTTTAACAGGAAGCTAAACAACAAAACAAACAAGCAAGCAGAAAAAAAAAACAAAACAAACAAAGACACTGAAATAGAGAACAAGGGGATAGTGACCAGAGGGGAGAAGGAAGGGAAGTTAAGGGGGAAAAGGGGGAGGGATTTGGAGGAACAAATAGGAAGGACACAGGGACGAGAACTAAGGGGGATGGAAATGGGAGGGAGGTCGGGAGCAAGGGGCGGGGGAGGCTGGGATGGGAAAAATAGACAAAAAACTGTACTTGAAAAATAACTAAATAAAATTTTTAAAAAAAATTAAATTTAATTAAATTCAAAAATTTTCAAAAGGGCCTACAAATGAATGCTGAGAGAGGAAAATAAAAAATAAAAAATAATCATCATTAAGAGCTTCAAGGACCACCCATATTCCATTAAACTTGGGGCATATTTTGGGAGTCAGACTGTATTAAACTTTTTTTGCATAATAAGATATGACACAAAAGCTCACCAATAAGACTTCAAATTTAAAAATGACTTTAAGGAACAGTGCTTAGTGAAGCAAACATTCCCGTATTAAAAGATTGGCCTATTTTTTGTGATAACAGAAGGGGGTGGTTTCTGAGAGCAGAGGTACAATCAGGTCCATCAAAAATACCAGCCACAGGGATGCAACCATTGTGAACCCGCATATTATGCCTACATCTCCCCAGGAGAATATATGAAAAACTGGCATTAGCTTTAGATCTAAGTTGAGACGGCAGCATGAAATCATATGGACACTTGAGTGTTATCTTCCCCCAAAGAGTTTCATTTTCTATAAATTGCAGGAAACCTGACACACATTAAATTTTACTATGGTTGAGTGAGAGTCGGGTGGGGGGGGGAAGGAGACAATTGTTGCTTCCAGTATTAGCACCCATTATCACCTGATACATGTTTTGTTCTCTTGGGGGCATTTTCTGACACAGATTTTCACACCAACCAAAATGTTACATTTTCAGTGGAAGTCAAGCTGATGTATTCAACCACAGAGAAGGTGTGGCTAAAATGAAGAAAACCCTGCCTGTGGTTTTTTTCCTTTCTTTCTTTCTTTTTTTTTTTTAATTTAAATTTATTTATTTTTTTGAATTGATTATGCTGTTACAGTTGTTCTATTCCCCCCTCCATTCCCCTCCACCCTGCCCCCCCAACCCCACCATTACCCCCCTTTAGTTTATGTCCATGTATCTCAAGTCCTTTAGGCTCTATATTTCCCAAACTATTCTCGCCCCCCATCTATTTTCTATCTACTGTCTATGCTACCTGTTTTCTGTACCTTCTCCCCCCATCTCCTCCTCCCATTCCCCTGTTGCACCCCTCCTTGAGATCTTCATTTCTATGTTTCCACTCCTGCTCTAGCTGTCCTTTTAGTTTGCTTTCATTTTAGGTGTGGTTGTTAATAACTGTGAGTTTGTTGTCCTTTCACTGTTCATGTTTCTTTATCTTCTTTTTTCTTAGATAAGTCCCTTTAACATTTCATATAATAAGGGCTTGGTGATGATGAACTCCTTGAATTTGGTCTTATCTGAGAAGCACCTTATCTGTCCTTCCGTTCTAAATGAGAGTTTTGCTGGGTAGAGCAATCTTGGTTGTAGGTCTTTAGATTTCATGACTTGGAATATTTCTTTCCAGCCCCTTCTTGCCTGTAAGGTCTCTTTTGAGAGAATCTGCTGACAGCCTGATGGGGACTCCTTTGTAGGTGATTGTCCCCTTAGCTCTTGCTGCTTCCAGGATTCTTTCCTTCATTTTAATTTTGGCTAATGTAATTATAATATGCCTTGGTGTGTTTCTTCTTGAGTCCAACTTTTTTGGTACTCTCTGGGCTTCTTGGATTTCTTGGAAGTCTATTTCCTTTGCCAGATTGGGGAAATTTTCTTTTATTATTTGTTCAAATAGTTTTTCCACTGGTGGTTGTGTCTTTCCCCCTTCTGGTACCACTATAATTCGGATATTGGAGCGTTTAAAGATGTCCTGGAGGTTCCTAAGACTCTCCTCATTTCTTTGAATTCTTGCTCCTTGACTCTTTTCTGTTTGTCCATTATTTGCTTTCTTCTGGTCCACTGCATTGATTTGAGTCCCAGTTTCCTTTTCATCTCTATGGGTTTCCTGTGGAATTCCATTCATTTCCCTTAATTTAGCCTCCATATGTTTCTCTAATTTGTGGCTGTAATCCACCAAATCTGTGAGGAAGGTGATGACCAGTGTTTTAAACTGTGCGTCTGAGAGTTTTGCTATTTCTTCGTCATTTAGATTTATCTCTGGGGCTTTGAGTTCTGCCTGCGACATTTTTGGTCTGTTCTGGCCCTTTAAGTGGGACAAGCGGCGCCTTGGAGTCCCAGGTCGCTGGGTTGTGACGCTGTATGTGGGGGCGTGGTCAGAGCGGGAAATGGCCCGCCGCCGCTGCTGCCGCCGGGCCGGTCCAACCGCCGGGCTGGTCCAACCGCTCACTCCCTCACTCGCGCGTAACCAGGCAACCACAGTCAACTCGTTGCCACCGCCTCCCCACTGTGTCGCTCCCCTGGTGGGCTGCTCAGCGGCTCACCAGGTCCAATCCTGGGTTTGGGACCCGCGCGACTGGATTCGCGCACCCGGTCCGACCGAGCCCTCCTTTTTAAGTCCTCACCCGACGCCGGTTTCGCCCCTTACCGGTCAGGCTGAAGAATTTGTTGTTAGCGGACTTCCGAAAAGTTCAGTTTTCCGTGTTCTGGTTGTGTTTTGTGATGCTAATATTTAGTTGTCCCTAAACTTGGTTGTGAGAGGAGGCAGGCACATCCAGCTAAACCTCCATCTTGGCGGAAGTCCTCTGAACCTTTTTCCTTTCTTTCTTGATGTTTGCCTTGAGACCATCAACTCTGGGCAGTCAGTCATCCATCAGTAATGTTGGGGGAGTGTCTAATCGGAGCAGGAGACTAGAAGCCCAATGCCTGTCAGATGAGAGCATCACGGGCCACCTGAGAAAAATCCTTTGTACTCCCTGAGCTCAGGTGTCTGTCAGCCCACAGTGTTACCAAGAGTGCTCCAGGAAAAGCTATAACCTGCTATTATTTTCTGCTTGATCGTTTCTAACCCTATTTGAATGGTCTATGTGTATATGTTAAAAACAAGGGTTGGGAGAGTGTCATATTCATGCCTTATTGGAGGAAACATAAACTGGTACATCCTACTTGAAAAGTTATCAGAAACCTTAAAAATGACCAAGTCTATTTATTCAGTAAGAGCTTCTGGAACACTACTTTAAGGAGCTATTCAGAGACTGAAATTATATGAAGAAAAACATAATCAACAATATAAACACCATCAGGAGAAGAGTGATGAATTAAAATAATTATCACATAGCCACTTAATTGATGCATTGTTATGCACCCTATGAAAAGATGTTTTCAAAGGCCCTTCCTATGAGGCTCAGGCTTAAATGAAAAAGAGAGGATAGGAAATTAAACATGGTCATTATGATTTTATATTTTTAATTATATATATAAATATAAAGAGGAAATCACAGTGACACATGTTTGGCAAAAACATTAATTGTTGAAAAAATTAATTACATGTGTTTGTACATGTGTTTGGGAGATTGATTTAGGGTGGCTATATTTCTTCTTTATACTTCCCTATATTTTCCTTCTTGTCTATAACAAGTAGTTAATTCTTACAGTCACAAAGCCTCTGCAAGATGAATAAGAAGAATACTATTTAATATAAGCTTAGTATCATGGGGCAATTGAAATAATTTGCTCAAGTTTATATAATCTTAAAATCCAGCTAGATAATCTTCTGTCCTGCATCAGCACATTTCCTAATGAAGAAAACAGGGTTTTTTTCTGAATTATTCCCTGAAGACTAACCCTAAGCTTCCCAAACCACTATTAAATGAGAGACAAGCCAGGTCCGTACAAGTAAAATTTCTAGTGAGTCTTACCTCATTTCAGCCCTTCAGACCCAAGTCTTCATTCCTGAACTTAAATACAGACCTCAGTTTCTGTCCCTTCAGTTTCCTCCCACTGAGAACTCTGAGCAGCAAGCAGTGTTTCACCAGAAGAGCAATAGACAAACTGTGTGAAGAATGGTTATCCTATGGAAGAATTTCATGCCAAACAGCTGGCAGGCCAGTTGCTTGGAGCTCACTATGGGCATTACATTTTAATGTTGGCCAGAGTTATTTGATTTGATTGGTTTCAGAGACCAATTAGGAGTATAACTACATAATAATACTTATAAGGGCTATATCAGGTTCAAAATCATCATTTGCCTGCTACTATGTTTAGTGTCTCAGGTGATTGATGTCACAGAATCTTTACAAAAACTTTCTAAGTTCTATCAGCACCCCCATTTTTCAGATGAGGAAAAAGGTGTGAGGAGAGAAATAACTTATTAAGAGAACACATAGCTAGTAAATGGCAAAGCGAAGATTCAAACCACAATCTTGTCTGACTTCTTTTTTTGTTTCGTTTCTTTTTTTAATATATTTTTATTTTATTGATTATGCCATTACATTTGTTCTATTCCCCCCTTCATTCCCCTCCACCCTGCACACCCCTTCCCCACCATCCCCCCCTTTAGTTCATGAACACGTGTCTCAAGTTCTTTAGAGTCTATATTTCCCCTACTATTCTTACCCTCCCCCTATCTATTTTCTATCTACTGTCTATGCTACTTATTTTCTGTACCTTCTCCCCTCTTCTCCTTCTCCCACTCCCCTGTTGCTAACCCTCCACATGATCTTCATTTCTATGGTTCTGCTCCTGATATAGCTGTCCTCTTAGTTTGCTTTTTTTTAGGTGTGGTTCTTCTTAATAACTGTGAGTTTGCTGTCCTTTCACTGTTCATCTTTTTAGTCTTCTTTTTCTTAGGTAAGTCCCTTTAACATTTCCTATAACAAGGGCTTGGTGATGATGAACTCCTTGAATTTGATCTTATCTGAGAAGCACTTTATCTGCCCTTTCATTCTAAATGAAAGCTTTGCTGGATAGAGCAATCTTGGTTGTAGGTCTTTGGTTTTCATGACTTGGAGTACTTCTTTCCAGCCCCTTCCTGCCTGTAAGGTCTCTTTTGAGAAATCTGCTGACAGTCTGATGGGAACTCCTTTCTAGGTGACTGTCCCCTTGTCTCTTGCTGCTTCTAGGATTCTCTCCTTCATTTTAATCTTGGCTAATGTAATGATGATGTACCTTAGTGTGTTCCTTCTTGGGTCCAACTTCTTTGGGACTCTCTGAGCTTTCTGGCTTTCCTGGAAGTCTATTTTCTTTGCCAGAATGGGGAAGTTCTCTTCTATTATTTGTTCTAATAAGGTTTCCACTCTTGATTATTTCTTTTCCCCTTCTGGTACTCCTATAATTCGGATGTTGGAGCATTTAAAGATGTCCTGGAGGTTCCTAAGCCTCTCCTCATTTTTTTGAATTCTTGTTTCTTTGTATTTTTCTGTTTGGTCATTTTTTTCTTCCTTCTGGTCTGCTCCCTTGATTTGAGTCCCAGTTTCCTTTTCATTACTATTGGTTTCCTGCACATTTCCATTCATTTCAATTAGTTTAGCCTTCATATATTCCTCTAATTTGTGACTAAAATCAACCAGTTCTGTGAGCATCCTGATCACCAGGGTTTTGAACTGTGCATCTGAAAGTTGGCTATTTCTTCATCACTTAGATTTATTGGCTCTGGGGCTCTGAGTTGTTCTTGAGCCATGTTTTGATCTGTTTGTGCCTGTTACATATGAGGAGAGTTGCCTTAGGTGTTCACCAGGGCAGGGCCGCCCCAGTGGCTGGTTTGTGCTGCTGTGTGTGGGGGCGGGGTCAGAGAGGGAGCAATGGGGGTCCTCTCCCTTGCCCGGTCTGCCTCACTGCTTGCCCCCACCTGTTTATCTGAGTGCAAATGTGCGAGCCCACTGCCCTGCACCGGGGCTTGCACAGTCTGTCTCAATGATCGTCTCTTCACTGGTTTATCTGTGCACAAATGCATGACCTCAGACAGCCAGCTGCACTGTGCCTTCCCTGGGTCCACCCATAGCTACCCCGCACCTGAGATTCTCGCCCTTGGCTGCCTGCAGGCAGCCTGGGTCGGGGGACTTTTTTTGCCTGACCCTCTCCGCTGCTGGCTTTGCCCCTCTCACCGGTTTGCTGAGCGGTTCATTATATTCGGATGCTGTTTTGTTTGATTTTCTGTGGTTTGGTTGCATTTATTGTTGTTAAAACTTTATTGTTTTTAGAATTTGTTGTGTGAGGAGGCAAAGTGTTTCTACCTACGCCTCCATCTTGGTGGAAGTCCCCTGACTTCTGGACCTTGATTGTTTCCTTTTAAAGACTATTTTTTATAGCAGTTTAAGTTTTGCAGCAAAACTGAGGGGATGGTCCAGAGATTTCCCATATGCCCCCTGCCCCTGCCTTTGCATAGCCCCCTTCATTACCAACACCCCCACTAGAGCAGTACCTGTGCTATGTTCGTGAACCTCCACTGACACATCATGATCACCCAGAGCCCACAGTTTACATCAGGGTTCACCCTTGGTGTTGTATAGCCTGTGGGTTGAGATAAATGTGTAATGACATGTGTCCATCATTATGTATCACAGAGTCTTTTCATGTAGGAAGAAATAAATTATTTTAAAAATGTTTTTTAAAAAGTAGAAAGGTAGAAGGAAAGGGATTTAAAAATATGAAGGGATTAAGCAAAAAGAGAGAGATTTTTATCCCAAAGGCATTATTTAGATTGAGTCAAGACAAGTATTCTCTGAAGAAGTGACATCAGAGAGTTCTGAAAGATGCTTTTATATATATCTGTGGCACAAGGACTTACCTAATGAGAACCCTTTACCTTTTAAGTATCAATCTAAATGGTATTGCTGTGGCTGGGAATTCAGTATCTGGTCAATCAAAAAATATATATGTTTAATGTTGTCATGTGAATATAAGTACTTATGAAATTTTCAGATTTTTATGCCTTATTGATGATTCTTACACATAGGTGATTAATAATAATAACAATGTCAGCCCTGGAAACCAACATTTAGAAAAAATATGTGGGGTTCCAGCTTCCTACCGAAAACAGTATTTAAGATTTTTTTAAAAAGAACAAATGGTCCTGGCTGGTGTAACTCAGTGGATTAAGCACAGGCCTGCGAACCAGAAAATCACAGTTCGCTTCCCAGTCAGGGCACATACCTGGGCTGTGGGCCAGTTCCCAGCAGGGGATGCAAGAGAGGCAACCATACATTGATATTTCTCTCCCTCTCTCCTTCCTCTCTCCTTTAAAGATAAATAAATAAAATCTTGAAAAAAAGGACAAATGAAGTAGCAAATAAGGCCTTCCCCAACGAATTGCTGATTCTGATCCTCCAGCCCTAGTTAATGCTCTTGACTCAACTAAAATAGCTTTGGCTTTTGGAGGCAAATCCCTACAGTCTTGTATTCTTGGCTAGTGCAAACAGAGTAAAGTTATTGCAGGTGAACCTCTTAAATTCTGAATACAGCATTTTCCCACTTACTATCCTCCCAGGTCTATAAGGTAATGGGAAAGAAAGAATAAGGAGACAGTTTGAATACTGGGTTCATTAAAAAGCAAAAGATGAAGTGATTGTTGCATCTTGAGCTTAATCAGATAGATGTAAAGGTAATTTTCCTGATCTATAGAAAAGGAATTTCCCTAGATTTTGATAATAGCCTAAGTAGAGATGGAAAAATGAAGGCATTTATTTAGAAACTTTTGCACACCTCACCACAATAACTAACCATACTGATAAGGATCCTAAAGCAAAGGGAAGTGCTCTAAAATATACTTAATAAAATTTCACACTTTGAACATTGGGTTGTATATCAAAAGACCATAACCATGGTCCTTGCTTCCCAAGATACTTGTGCTGTGTTGAGAACATAGCTTCACCCTGCTGCACTTACTTCCTTTTTCCCCACACAAATGCAATGCAGTGCTTCCTTATGGAAGAGGTGAGAAGAAACAACAGAAAATACAAAAGTCCATATTAGGACTGTGCAAAAGATTTAAAACTACATGAAAGGCAGTGACATTTTGGCCCTTATAGTTGCCTTTATTATTTATACCACTCACTCATAATGGACACTATATAATCCTTTACCCTTGATTTTGGGCTGGACCTGGTGACTTACTTCCAATGAATAAATTATTAAATTACTAAGATTAAGTTATAAAAGTCTGTGGCTTCCATTCTGCTTACACTGTCTTTCTTGCTACTACTCTCTACCACTTACTGGGATGGCAGTCAGCTACCACATTGTGAATGGACTTATCCAAGACATCCATGTGGTAAGAGACAGAAGGAAGCCTCAGGCCATAAGCAGAAACTGAATCCAGCAACAGCTTTGTGAGTCAATTCAAAAGTAGATGTTGATCCATTCATTTACTGATGGGCATCTAGGTTGCTTCCAACACCTGGCTATAGTAAATTGTGCTGCTATGAACATTGGGGTGCTTAGGTTCTTTTGTATTGGTGTTTCAGAGTTCTTAAGATATAATCCTAGCAGTGGAATTGCTGTGTCAAAAGGCAGATCTATTTTTAGTTTTCTGAGAAAATTCCATACTGTTTTCCATAGTGGTTGCACCTGTCTGCTATGGTACATTTATACAATGGAATTCTATGCAGCAGAAAGAAAGAAGGAGCTCCTATCTTTTGAGACAGCATGGATGGAACTGGAAAGCATTAAGCTAAGCAAAATAAGCCAGGCAGTGAAAGACAAATACCATATGATCTCACCTTTAACAGGAATCTAATCAGCAAAATACAACCAAAGACACTGAAATTGAGAACAGGCTGACTGTCACCAGAGGGGAGAGGGGAGGGAATTTCAGGGGAAGGGGGAAAGGGTTTGCAGTAACCATAAAGGACACATGGACAATTAACAGTGGAGGGGAGGACATTGGAGGGAGGAGAAAAAGGCTGGGGGGGTGGCCTGGGATGGGGGTAAAGGACAGAAAACTGTACTTGAACAACAATTAAAATAATTTTTTTCAAAAGTGGGTGTTGAGATAACGACCCCCACTATTATCTTATTGCAGCCATAAAAAAAAATCCCTGAGCTAGAGGATTTAACTTGTTTAGGATTGGATTTCTGACCCACAAAAATTGTGAGATAGATTTTTTTAAGCCACTAAGTTTTGGGACTGTGTTACACATCTGTACATACCTAATACAATTCTTTAATTGTAGCTATATTAGTGCCACCTGGTTATTCATCAAATATTTAAAGGGCATATGGTCTTTCTGTCAGGTACTGTGTTAGGCAAGATGAATCAGAGAGGAACGTAGGATAAAATGTTACTGTTAAGAAAGAGGGTCCTCTGGCTGGTGTGGCTCAGTAGATTGAATTTCTGCCTGCAAAGCAAGGGATTGCTGGTTTGATTCTCAGTCAGGGCACATGCCTAGGAGTCAGGCCAGGTCCTCAGCAGGGGGTGCCCCAGAGACAGCCACATGCTGATGTTTCTCTTTCTCCCTCCCTTCCCCTCTAAAAATAAATAAATAAAATCTGACAAAAAAGAAATAGGATCCAAATGAAAGTGTATTGTAATGTATATTTACACTGTTTACTGAACATTATTCTATCAGCTCACCCATGGCATAGCTTATAGACATAGTGCATTTACTTAAGTTACTATACAATAAATAGCATATTAAATAAATACACCAAAATTAATTATTATATTTTATCTGTAATGTATACTTTGGATGGTACTGGGTTTGTTCCCCTGTTGTGTATTTCATTATCTAATAGTTTGTTCAGGATATTTGTTCATAGGTTGTTGAGGGAGACAGAAGTACAATTTTTATTTCATACATATCTTTACCTGATTGTTCTCAATTCCTATCAACACCTTCCAACCAATTTGAAATACTTGGAATTCACTACTTTTTTTATTATCTGAAAGAAATTGTAGGATTTGAGTTGTTTTCTCATTAGAAGTGGGTTGAACTCATTTTATCTGATATTTCCTTTGTGGGAAAAAATTTAAGTTCTCATTCAATTTAATGATTTCAGGATAATTTACATTTTCTGTTTCTTTCTAAGTAGTTTTGGTAAGTGTATCTTTTAGAACTTTATCCATTTCATCTAAGTTTTCTAATTTATTTCCATGAAGTAATTCAATATATATTATATTTTTAACTTCTACCATATATGTAGATATATCGTGTTTTTATACATTTTTATTAATCTTATTCGAGTTTGTTAATTTTCTTTGTTTTTATCAACATAAAAATTATTGTATCTATCAAACTAATTTTATTTAGCTTCATTTTTATTTATCTCTCTTTGATAATTTTCCTTTTAATTTCTTTATGCTTATTCTGCATTTTATTTTATGGTTCCTCATATTGAATCCTCAGTATATCTATTAGTAATTTACTGGTTCTCAGTTCAGAATCACCTGTCCTTTGCCCTATTTTTTGATGGTGGAGCTGGATTCTACAAATCAAACCTCCCCTTTTTCAGCCAGTTCTATGCTAGGCTCAGACAAAAAGGGACTGGAAGGATACTGCACAGCTCGGGAGGAGGAGGTGCCTGTAGCTTTCATTTTTTACAGTACCAGGTAGACTGGCACCTAGCAATGTCTCACCAAGTTCCACATGCAGGTGATATATCTGGATAAGAGGCTACTCTGTTGTTCCTTTGGCTCTGACTCATGGTACCTTATCAGGTTAGTATGATTTTTTTTGACAGTGAGGTTGTATTCCTTGGGAAGCCTCTAGAGGAACTCTTTGAAACCTAGGCTACAGTTGGATTTTCTAGACAATATTCCATTTGATTCTGCTAGTTACCTCCAGTTATTGCCTACTTGGAATTATTTGCTTAAGATAATTTAAAATGTTGGAGGTACAGGAATTGGACTCTAAATCTAATTGAGAGCAATTGGTGGTTTACTAATGTCAAGGGAAGTTTCTTTTTTTCCTCCAATCAGTGCCAAAGTCAAATGAGACAGGGTTCCATGTTGTCTTCTTCTACATATTAAGTTTATGTATCACTTAGCCTCGCTTTAAAGGAGTAGCCCTCTCCAGATTGATATTGGGGTTTCCTAACATGTTTTCACTTTATGCTGGCCCTGGTCTTCATTTCTGTTCTCAGATTCCCTGCACAGCTGTTAAAGCAGAATCCTAAAGTCAACAAGGTTGGTCTCAAGGTAAAATTCACTTTGAATGCCAGCTTAGCTCTCAGGGTTCACTAATCCTTTTCAGCTTGTGTTTGTGTGTACCTGCTGATTCTGTCAGTAGTGAATATTTTTTAAATCAATTAAAATATTTTATATGGAGAATTTATTTCCAGTTGTAAAGTTATTTAGAGTAACCAATCCATCAAAGGTCCAAACCCAAAAGTTTTCTAGGGGTTTTATTTGTATTCCCAGCCCTTACTGGCATGGCACCCCTCAGAATTCTTGCATTCTCTGTCAATCTGTGGGAGCCAAGGGGCAGCCAAGGAAGGCAAGGGTGCTGCCCAGGTCCTGCTACCTGTATCACACTCTTATATTAGGCTTTGCTTAGGAAAACAAAGTGGTGTACTAGACGAAAAAAAGGTAAACTTACTGAACTAAGTTGGACTGATAAATTAGGTTCCTGTTACATTTTGTGTGGGATTCTTGGAATATACAATTTGTGGGAATGATCCCCAGGACTCTTCAGATGGTCAATCTTGGAAAACACCCTGAATTCTCAATTTGTTGAAACATCCAATTTGTGAGTGTGTTCAATAAAACAATCACTTAAAGTGTGGAAATAACTGAAATTTAGCAATGAAATATATTAATGTTTTTTTCAGAGTGGTTCTGTCTTTGAAGTAGCACAAAAATGGTAAAACAGATTTGGCTTGGAACCTGAAGGAAGTGTAAAAAAGGCGCACTTTAAACACTACTCTATGGGAAACACAGAGTCAGTATTATATTGAAATTCTTAAAAAATCTCCAGGCTGACTTCACATTCCACAGAGGACAGAATCCTTTGGGGGGAGGAGACAAAAGGAAGAAATAGGCCCATGCCTGCTGCCTGTCTCCTAACCTAGGATCCAGGTGTTGCTTTTAAATTTATAAGAACATCAAAAGATATCCTTGGCTGGTGTAGCTCAGTGGATTGAGCATGGGCCTGTGAAGCAAAGGGTTGCCAGTTAGATTCCCAGTCAGGGCACATGCCTGGGTTACAAGCCAGTTCCTAGCAGGGGATGCATGAGAGGCAACCATACATTGATACTTCTCTCTCTCTCCTTCCCTTCCCCTCTAAAGATAAATAAATAAAATCTTTTTTAAAAAGAACATCAAAAGATAGTACTTGAATGTATTTAGGTACAGCAGAAATTTTGACATAAATTCAGTGACTTGTTTGTTTTCCCTTCAGATATCAGAGCATGTGTTTTACAAGCTATTTCTTAGGATTTGATTCATATAGAGACCCATTTATTTAGGAAAGACTCAATAAACAGGATTCTAGAGAAGAGCATCAACTCAGGTTTCTGGGATTTCTGGGACGGCAGTGTCACTGCTTACCTGCCCCCTGTACTCCTGTCAGAGTAGAAACAGATGCCCTCTCAAAGCATGCGCCCCTCAGGCAAGACTATAGTGGGCACCTGTCAGCACCGCGGACAGCGCCTTCTGCCGCCTTCCACCGCGCCCTTTCCAGAAACAGAACTATCTTTAACAGGAAGCTAAATAACAAAATAAACAAGCAAGCAGAAAAAAAAAAAGACACTGAAATAGAGAACAAGGGGACAGTGACCAGAGGGAAGAAGAAAGGGAAGCTAAGGGGAAAAAGGGGGAGGGATTTGGAGGAACAAATAGGAAGGACACAGGGACGAGAACTAAGGGGGGTGGAAATGGGAGGGAGGTGGGGAACAAGGGGCGGGGGAGGCTTGGATGGGAGAAATAGACAAAAAAACTGTACTTGAAAAATAACTAAATAAAATTAATTAAAAAAAAGAGAACTATCCGACTGCTGAGCTCTCATATAGCCTGAGACGGAGGGAAAGAGGCAGGGTTGTCCCACAGCCAGTGAAGTGTTTAGAATGTAGACTTCAGTGGGAAAACATTTTGATTTGGAAAGTTGATAAATACACAATGAAGTGTTGTTTGGGGTTTTTTTGGTACAGATAATATAGAGCAGATAAATGAATGTATAGAATGACATGCATCACTATTTAAATTTAAAAATAAAATGTTAAATGAAAACAACAAACAACACGAAAAGGCAAGTTGCGCATAGCTGATATTATATATGTAAAAATGGTAAGGCTCACAAAAATAGTTTATATTGTTTATCAGTATTCCTATATAGTAAAAGTTCAAAACCGTGCTTGTGAGTGATTCATGCCATCTTGAGGATACACAGATGCCTTTAGGAAGAGAGGGAGGGGAAGTGAAGGAAACATGAGGTGTTTCTAATGTTTTACATCTTATTTTTTTTAAATAAAGGGTCAGTGGAGACAAATATGGTAAATAGAAACATATGTTTTATCTTGGTAGTGACTACATAGATGCCTATATTATTTTTTTGCTTTTCTACATGTCTGAGATGACTTACTATTAAACTTTAAAAAATAAAAACACAATCTTCAGGACAGTCTCTTATAGTTGGACTTTCTGAGATCTTGGAAATGCTGTGTGTCTTTTCTGCCCAATGAGACAGTCACTAGTCATATGTGGCTACTGACATTTACAATGTGGCTATTGCTACTAAGGGGCTCAATTGTTAATTTAATCTCATTTTATTTGAATTAAATTTAGGTAGCCACATGTAGTAATGGCTACTTTATTAGACAGCATGAGTCTAGAATATAAGCTCCTTCAGAATGCAGAATGTGTCAGTGTTCATTAACTGCATTTCCAGCACCTGAAATCAGGCTCAGCCCTTGTAGTTATTCCATACACAGTTTTCTGAACTAATCAAATAGTGAACCCCACTGCATATAATGCCACTTTCCTCCCATGGTTTGGTTGACATACACATTGTATCAAAATGTCACCAAACCTAGAATTGTTTTGGTTATTAACCTATAAAGTCAGTATTTGCAAGGACCCATGCTTCTCCTACTGATACTAACAATTCCTAGTGCATGCTGTAATTAGACTATATTGTGCATTAACTTAACCTTTTCTGTGCCTCCTACTGTGATATGCTCTCTACATTAGATTTTCTGTCAGTATACAAGGTTCTGCTAATATTATACCAAATATTTCAATGACAAGGTTTTAGGAATTTATAAAGTTACCTGAGTGTTTCTAAAATCTGAGCTTCTGAGGAATAATAATAATAATAACAACAATAAATGTTTACCTGTGAGAAGGACAAACCATGGACTAGAGAAATTACTGGTCTAAAATAAAATAAAAATAATCTGGCAAGAAACAATGTAAAAATAATCTTAAAAACCATGCAAACATCAGCAATAGGTTTAATGTTTTACTAAAGATCAAATAAAAGAATAAAAATTATGTAAACAAAAAATACTTTTGCTCTTTCTCCTCCATTCTACTTTCATCTCCCAAACTACCATGAAGGACAATAAAAGAACACAGAAAAGACAGGCTAGAGAAATATTGTAAGCAGAGAACAGGATCAACAAAGGCAGGGTATTATAAAGAATGCTTATGAAACCAAGACTAAATTATCCAGGAAGACAGAAAGAAAGAACTGAATTTAGAATGTTATTAGAATTAGAATAAATTCAAACTCTCTGACTAATTACATTAGAGGACAAGGGACCTTGGACAGGTTCAGTTCAGGTGATTACCAGCAAGGACACCTGTGCATTCACTCAATTGTTTATTTGTATAAACATATCTCTAGTGCTTACTATGCTCTAGGACCTGTTTTAGATTCTAAGAAATATGAATGAATCAAACTGTAAGGTCCCTACTGCCTTACAAAGTTTATGGTCTAGGACAGAAATAATCTTAAAATTTTATTATTTATTTATTTTCTTGAGTTCCACCTAAGACTCCAAAGAAACTTTAGGAAGCTGTTCTGTCCAACTGTCAAAATAATCTATGTCTATGAAATTTGGACAACTGTCATTTGTTCAATGGAAGGAGTCATTGAGTTTCATCACATAAATGGAGTGACTAGGCCCTGATTTTGTTGCCTGATATATCTCAATCTCCTTTGCCTAGTTCCTGCATGCTTCTTAGATACAACCTACTCCTCACTGGTCTCCTGACGAGATCACACCTGTCCAGTCCAAACTGTCCTTCTCTCCATGTCCACCACACTCCACTCATCCTTCACAGTCATATCCCGTGTTACTCTCTTCCAGCACTTACTCAAATATATCCTTCCCTCATTTGTATTCTTCAGCCATTTTATTTATAGAGCTTATACCTTTGACTTTCTGCTGAGAGGTCTGCAAAGCCCTGTATTCACAAGTATTACCACATTATATAATTCCTCCCATAAAGTTTAGTGGAGAATATATGACAAATTTAAGTGACCTGGTAATGATTCTATAAATACTGGATTAAAGTAATGTGTAATACTATCAAGATAAATTCTAGCTGGATAACCAGCTAAAGCAGCTTCATCTGCTGACTTATTTACCTGCTTATTCATTCATATTATTATAATAATATAGAGCAGGTTTTTACAAACTGGGGGTTATAAACCATCAGTGATGTCACAAAGCAAATTAAATGGTTCACAATCAGAATTAAAAACAAAGAATAGGCCCTGGCTGGTGTAACTCAGTGGATTGAGCATGGGCCTGTGAAGCAAAGTGTCACCAGTTCAATTCCCAGTCAGGGCACATGCCTGGGTTTCAGGCCAGTTCCCTAGTAGGAGACACATGAGAGGCAACCACACACTGATGTTTCTCCCACTCTTTCTCCTTCCCTTTCCCTCTCTCTAAAAATAAATAAATGTTTAAAAAGGAATAGGGGAAAATATTTGAAAAATAAAGTGTATGATCTACAGTAAAGGTTTTATATTATTGAAGTTTCTCTCATTTGTTTGTGTGTTTATCAGAGTGTGAACAAAAGTTCTGTTTTTACCTAGGTTGTGGATAAAGAAAGTTTGAAAGCCAGTTATATAAAGCATGTGGCATATTCCTGTCATATATCCAGACCCATAAAGGAATATGACATGTTACTTCTTAAATTATCCAACATTGCTACGTTCTGTAAAGATCCAGCATTTTATTAGACTGCTCTACTTTCTCCTCACATTTGTCACAACCACTGCTGTTGGATTGCTCTTAAAATATAAATTTTTTATCCCTTAACATGAGTCATGGGCATTAGGGCCATGACGAGATACAGGTGCCAAGATGTCAGCACTGCTTGCTGACTAAGTTAGGGACCTATTTCTCTTTTCATACTGTCCCACGTCTGAGCAATTCAGCCCATGCCTAAGCAAAATAATAAATTACCCTGGTTTGTGGATGTTCAGTGCTTGGGAATGAATACTTGCAACCACTAATATAGAATTTCCTGAGATGTCTTGTGAAACTTGTCAAATTATATTATGTCTGCATGGCTGACAAGTGATCCCATTCAGGGAAAGAGGCAATGTCCTCTCCATATTTGTATCTTTAGCCCTGATGGGCACTGCCTCATAATTAGAAATACCCTTTCTGCATGTTTCAGCTATATTGCCTAGACACCATGATTGTTTAAAGGGTGTTTTAAAAATTACCATTAGCAGTGGCTTGATTGGCAATCGATGTCTAAAAAATTACATAACTGATTCAGAAAAGCTGAAATTAGGAGACTGCTGCATAGCATCCTCTGTGTGATTCCACTGACATCTATCAAATCCTCCTTCTCCTCCCCACATCTTTCAGTCTTGGCAAAACAAGAGGAAATGGCCTCTAAAACATCTCCTTTAGTAAACTGGTGTTCTGGTATGACACATCAGAACCTTTGGGGAATAAACTATACAGAAAGGGGATGAGAAAAAGGCAATCTTATCATCAGTTAGTTGCCACATTTTGGGGCATGGTTATGTCTTAGAGTAGGAGACACAAAAGTGTGGTTGTTGAGAACTAGGACTGGGGAGTCAGACAGACCTGGGCTTGGATCTAGGCTGATTCAGCCCCTTCCAACTGTGTGAGCACTGGGACAATTGCTATAGGGTTCTCACATGGGTGAAATCTAAAACAGCATGTAAATCATTCAGCATATTTACTGATGCATAGTAAATGCTCAACATAACTACTATTATTTTTACTGTACTATGAATTTAACAGTGACCCTAGCATACTTAATCATCTAGCCAGCCTCAGAAGACCAATATGAAGACCCGATGTATAAGCATTTATAAGTATTAACATTTCTAATGTGTCCTTTTATAGTTGATAGTATTTTATGTTTTGGGAATGAGTCTACCAGAGTATATAAAATAGAGTCAGAAGAGGAATACCACTGAACGGGGAACTCCTCAAAAGGAAGGGAGAAAATCCACAGGAAAATTATCAAAGGTTGCAATAATCACCCTGAAAGAACTGCCATCATTTTCAAGTATTTAACTTGCTGCAAGAAAACATCTTCTTTATGGTAAAAATGGTGCTATAGGAGAGTTGGAAAATAGAAAAGAGAAGCCAATTAGCTTCATTTGACCTAAAACAAGGTAAAATGTAAAAAAGCAAATTGGGTTGGTTTTTCAACCCTATAGTTTAAGGTCTTTTTTTCCCATTGTAATGGACTGCATTATTTCTGCTAATCCTGGAAAAAAGTTAAGAGTATATTTTAATGTACTGATTCAGCCCTTAATGGCTAAGTGAGCCATAGAATTCCAATCTCTACAGTGGTCTCATTGCCTAGGTTTTAGAATTACTTTCCAAAGACAAAGGGGAAGAGGGAAGTTGCGTCCTGCCTGCCAGGCACTGAGGGAGAAGGGGCCTTAAATACTAGCTCACCTGCAGCAAGAGACTTTCTAAAGGGAAATGAAACCTGTTTCAAGCATTTTGTTAAATGCCTCATATTGATATTTACTGAGAATTTTCAAAGCTAGGGATGCAACATAGCAGGTTACAAACTCAAATATCTAAAGAGGCCAGGCAGATAAGGGGATGAGTGTCAGTGGAAATCATTTGTGATTATTTAATTTATGCCTGTTATATAATTTGTGCATACTCTTATTTGCTCAAAAAAATACTTCTGATACCCTTAGAAGTAAACATTTGTAGCTTACTAAGTAATCACAATGAGATAAAAACCAACCTATCAAAACAGAGAAAGTTTCTGGCAAGAAAACTCTATCAAGCTGGATCATTTTAGGGAACAGATGCCAAAAACAACAACAAAGTTTAGTTAAAAATAATCAGACAGTTATGTGGGTATAGACAGGGCTATAGAAAACAATTAGAGTCAGACAGTGGGACTCCATTATCACCCATAGGCTTGAAGGGCATGGACTGGAAAAGGTGTTACTGGACCCCAAAGAACCAAGGTGGTGGAGGAGAGGCTCGCAGGTAGCTATAAGGGCTGCAGAAGACCACAGTGACCTCCACCACCACCTCCAGTCTCCTGTCAGCATCTCCTACTGATCCAACCCAACCAGAGACCAGAGGGCACAAGAACCCAGGCCATGCAATGCACAGGGTTCAGCCTTCTTGGAACAAAGAGCAAGATATATCTGATGGATGCAAACTAAGAACCAGTAAACCCACTGAACACTCCTTTTGTTCTACAAGCTCTGCAAGAATTAGAACCAAAACATCTTTGTCCCTTCTCCCCACCCCCTGGCAATAAATCAACAGAATAATTTGTCAAATGAAAACCTGCAATGTTCACACTAGCTTAGGCCTACCATTTTGGTGGACTTGTGTGTGGGGACAATTTTTCCCGCAAGTCCCCCAGTCCACCACAGATGAAAGTGAAATTACCAAGATATGATCTGCTTGGGGCAGAGAGGTGGCCAGTCTCTCAGAGGAGAAAGGCCAGAGGAGCCCCTTCCTCAATGGCATTTATGGGGTTGTAATACACAGGAATACAGGTTGCAAGGATCAAACAGTAGATAACATTTCAAAGAAATCTGAGGGCTTAGTCTGAGTCAGTGTCTGTCACGTAAGGGGGTTGCAAAAATTTTGGGAGACATACTCATTTCCTGTTCAGAACCTTATCATATGAATGAAAGCACTCTTAGCAAAGCAGGCTTCACAGGACTTTAGGAACTCTTTCTTATGCCCAATCACCCAGGATCCCACTCTAGCTGGCAAGGGGCTGCACTGCCTTCCCCATCACAGGTTTTCAGGCTTATGTGGATTAGAGCCAGGAAGCACTTCTCCCAGACAAAAATGGGGACTCGGGCAATGTCAGACTAGCTGGGAACAAGGGTCCATGACTCCCTCTCTGTTGCAGCCCCCCGAGTCCTTCCAGGATTGCCACCCAAGTGATTGTGTCTGGCTTAGGTTGCCCCCCTCTGAGGGGTCTTACCTGCCATGGACTAACTGACCAAGCACTGGGGGCAGGGGATGAAGCAGAAGCAGCATTGCTGTCAGAGACAAGCTTTGTCTCCTTAGTGGCTCACATTCTGGAGGTCGCTCACTCACTCTTAGCCATGGGGGACAGTTACAACTCCTGAAACCAAGTAGAGCAGTTCCAAACACTTGTGCATTTCATTTATTCAAAGAGCTTATTGGATTATTTATTTTAAGGACGTTACTGGTTGTTTACTGGTTACTTTTTCTGTGTTTCTGTAGATATTGGATTGGCTCCATAAAAGGAGCTACAGTCAGGGAGTCCACAAGAGCTAGGTTGGGCTGTTGAGAACAGGGCAGTGTGGCCATCACTCCTTCACAGGGTCTCCAGAAATGGCTGACTCAATAGAACGTAACATAAACATAGCTACCACCACTCCCTTACATTTTCAAAGATAGCATAGGTTTAAATTTCAGCCTTTCATCTGGGCTCCAGGGCATCTTTCCTAGAGACACATATTACTCTGGTAAGTGAATTCAGGAGTTGAATGCCCCCGGACCACTGCAGTGCATTTCATTGGCTGGGTAAGTGACTTTCCTGTTTCCTATTGCTTGAAGGGGCACCAGAGTCATGAAAGCACATTATGCCCTTCCCTGTGGCAGGGGTAAGCCATAAAAGGGGGGTGGAAAGAAAGAGAGAGGGAGAGAGACTGCCATGAAAGATGAAAGGTACTTAAGCAAGCAGGACCACTGTTACACTCTTTGAAAGACAGATGATTGCAGTGAATGATTTGCCCAAATTAAAGTGAAGCATGAAAATGCAGAGGAAAGGAATTCTAACTCCCATTTAAAATTGACAGTGGCAGCAGTTGTACAGTGTTCTTTGTCACACCTTCAGGTGACAGATGGGCCAGCAGTGCTGCTGAGCTGTGGTAATTCAAAGGTAGCCAGAGGCAAGAGGAATACAGAACTCATGCCTGCCCACCCAATGAGATTTGAGTGTAGAGTTAGCCAGAAATGCAGAAGAGCAAAGGCAGGATGCAGTTAGGAAGATGTAATAGACAGTGATGAAGGGTGCCTACCTGCATAGCAGGCAATGAGGAGGTGAGGGAGGTTGGCCTAGCCTTTCCTCTGAAAAGAGCAATGGGAGGGGGAAGTGGGGCAATGACTGTCCCATCCTTTGTGACTCTTGTGGAGTCAGGAAACTACTTGGCCATTAATATTTCAAACAAAAAAATCATATGTTACTTGTATTATCTCAAAAAAAAGTGACAGTTTCGTCTTACTGCCTAAGCTTATCAGATATTTTTCTGTGTGAAAACATGATGATTCTGTGTTTTGCTGTGACAGGGATTTGTCCCAGAGGTGTAGACAGGGCACTGGACCAGAAGTAAAGAGACCCATCTACTGTCTATGCGACTTATTTTCTGTACCTTCTCTCCCCTTCTCCTCCTCCCACTCCCCTGTTGCTAACCCTCCATGTGATCTTCATTTCTATGGTTCTGCTCCTGATTGATGGGGGGAGGGGCAAGAATAGTATGCAAAATATAGAATCTAAAGAACTTGAGACACATGGTCATAAACTAAAGGGGGGGGTAATGGTTGGGACGGGGGGTAGGGTGGAGGGGAATGAAGGGGGGAATAGAACAACTATAATGGCATAATCAATAAAAAAATAATTTAAAAAAAAAGAGACCCAGTGCTCACCTTGGTCTTTGTGATAATAAGCAGGGCATCAGGCATCAGACATAAAACATAGGGTCCTTCATCCTGGAAAAGTCTCAGATCAAAAAGAAGTGCTGAGTGGATCTTTGGATCAGACTCTCAGGAAATGAGTCATCGTCCCTGTGACAGACTCCAAACCGTTGCCCTACTTTCTGATTCTCATAATTACGCACACAGACTTTTCTGGCTCTTGATCCCGTTCTTCCACTAATAAGCCCAGACTGCATTCCTCTGACTTCACACCCATTTAATGGCTTGAAGTTAGCACTCTTACAGACATATAATTTGAGGCAACTCACATAATCTCCATGTGATTGAATTTAATCACCTGAGAAATGCAGACAATTACACTATCATATAAAGCTGATGAGAAGATAAATGTGCTACAGTAAATGAACTAATCTGAACAAAAAATAAAAAATTGATAATTGCATTTTATCAAAATTTTAAAATTTTCTCACTCAATGACACTGTTAAGAAAATAAAAAGGCAAGGCACAAAATGGTAAATCATTCAAAGACATTTAGCTGACAACAGAATTATATTAAGAATATATAATAAGTTCTTACAACTCAATAATAAGCAGATAAGCAATCTAATAAAAATTTGCAAATGATTTGAAAAAATACTTCACAAAGAAGATATAGGAGTTATAAATAATCATCTTAAAAGATGCTTAATTTCATTAATTATCAAGAAACTACACATTAAATGCCAATGAGAAACCATTTTACACCCATTAGAATGTCTAAAATAAAAAAGACAGAAAATAAAGAGTGCTGATGAGAATGTGGAGCAACTGAAACTCTCATACACGGCTTATGGGACTATAAAATTGTGCAATGACTTTGGAAAAATTTGGCAATTTCTTAAAGAAGTTAAATATAAATCAACTATGGGTCTCAGCCATTCCATAGTAGGTGCCTACCCCCAGAGAAATAAAAACAAACAAAGACATAAAGGTTAATGTTCGTTGTAGCCTTGCCAAGTACTGGAAACAACCCTAATGTCCATCAGTAGATAAATAATAGACAAATATGGCATATCTATACAATGGAATACTATTGATCTGTGAAAAAGAATAATCATTGATAGATAGATAGATAGTATAGGCAGATAGATAATGAGTGAACTCAAAATTATTATTCTGAGTGAAAGAAATTAGATACAAAAGAGCATATAGTGTATTATTCCATTTACATAAAAGTCTAAAAAATGCAAATTATATGACAAAATACAGGTGGCTGACTGTCTCTGACAAAGGCAAAAAATGGAGTTGATTCCCAAGGGGTGTGAGGATCCCTCTAGGGATGATGGAAATATATATTTTTTAATTTTATTCAGTTATTTTTCAAGTACAGTTTTTTTGTCTATTTCTCCCATCCCAGCCTCCCCCGCCCCTTGCTCCCCACCTCCCTTCCATTTCCACCCCCCTTAGTTCTCGTCTCTGTGTCTTTCCTATTTGTTCCTCCAAATCCCTCCCCCTTTTTCCCCTTAAATTCCCTTCCCTCTCCCCTCTCGTCGCTGTCCCCTTGTTCTCTATTTCAGTGTCTTTGTTTTTTTTTCTGCTTCCTTATTTGTTTTGTTGTTTACCTTCCTGTTAAAGGTGAGCTCATATGGTATTTGTCTTTCAACTCCTAGAGGAGAACATCGGCAAGAAAATCTCAGATATTTCACGCAGCAACACTTTTACTGATATGTCCCCTAAAGCAAGGAATATAAAGGAAAGAATAAACAAATGGAATCTCATCAACATAAAAAGGTTCTGCATGGCTAAAGAAAACAGTATTAAATTAGCAAGACAACCAACTGTATGGGAAAACATATTTGCCAATGATACCTCAGACAAAGATTTAATCTCCAAAATATACAAAGAACTTACACAACTCCACTCTAAGAAGACACCCAACCCAATTAAAAAATGGGAAAAGGACTTGAACAGACACTTCTCCAAGGAGGACATACAGAATATCCAGAGACACATGAAGAGATGCTCAATATCGCTAACTATCAGAGAGATGCAAATTAAAACCACAATGAGATACCACATTACACCAGTCAGGATGGCTATCATAAACAAACCAACCAACAACAAATGCTGGAGAGGTTGTGGGGAAAAAGGGGTCCTTAGTTCACTGTTGGTGGGATTGCAGACTGGTACAACCATTATGGAAAACAGTATGGAATTTTCTCAGAAAAATAAGAATCGACCTGCCTTTTGACCCAATAATTCCACTGCTAGGATTATATCCTAAGAATCCTAAAACATCAATATCAAAGAACCTATGCACCCCAATGTTCATAGCAGCACAATTTACAATAGCCAAGAGTTGGAAGCAACCTAGGTGCCCATCAGTAAATGAGTGGATCAAAAAATCTAGTGGTACATATACACAATGGAATTCTATGCAGCAGAGAGAAAGAAGGAGCTACTGCCTTTTGCAACAACATGGATGGAACTGGAAAGCATTATGCTGAGTGGGATAATGGAAATATTGTGTCTTGACCTAGGTTGTGGTTTATAGGGATAGACATCTATCATAACTCATCAAATTATATGCTATTAATGGATGTAGTTCATCATTAGTAAATTATACCTCAGCAAAGTTGACTTAAAAATAACAAAATAAGTGAGATACTGTGATCCCAGCTTTTCTCAGAGTTCTAAGTGTCAATTTTATTCTTATTTGTCCTTAAAGTTCCTAGTGTTATCACCCTACCACTGACATGTGTGCCAGCCTGCCTCCCACTTGACAGCACACATCAGTTTCACCCTGTGTACAATGGGCAGGGTGATGGTGATGAGGCACTTAATGAAACTCCTTCCTTCTTTGGAGGTCAGGTGAGAGGATCAAATGATGGCATATCACATGGGAAGTTACCCCATAAATACTGTTTTGAAGTTTCATTACTATGTGCTCACCCATTTGAGCCCCCCTGAGGACTAGCACTGTCCCCAGTGAAGGAAAAATAGTGGACCAAAAAAAATGAATCTCAAGATTTTTTCCTGCTCTTCTTATGGCTCCATCTACCAGTGGCATCTTAGAAATGGCATGTCAGATGGATAAAAACAGAGTTTGACGTGAAACTGATCTGAATTCAAATTTCAAGTCTACCCCTAACCAGCTGCATGAACTTCAACAAGCTACTTAACATCTGTTAGGCCCAGTTTATCCTATATAAAGTGGAAATAACAGTCATGACTGATAGTTTCTTGTGACATTAAAAAATGCAATGGCATTATACAGTACACTGCATAGCACCTCAGAGCCAGTAAGCTTTTACAGCCTTTTATAGTCACTGTTTTTAGACTCTGCACAACAGTCTGGTATGAGGAGTCAGACCTGGAGCTGTGGATCCGTTGACAAGACATGGCATACAATCCAGGTCTTTTTACATTTGTTTTCTCACTCTCTGCTTGAGGGGCTGTGTGCCAAAGGTCAGGGTGGAAAATGGCTTCCTCTTCCTATGGGTAATTTCCTCTGTCCATGTGCTATTGATGATGTATTATCAGTGCTGGTGGCCAATCACTGCAGCTAACACTCTCAGTTCATCTCTTTCAAGGCTCCAGTTGGCATCCGAACAGTCATTCGTAATAAACGAGAAGAGATTTTTTTAATTTTTAAAAGTCTTCTCTAATCCACTTGAATAATCACCTTAATAATAATAATAATAATAATAATAATAATAATTCTGAATCCTTACCATAACCCATATGGAAAATGATAAGATCATAAAGAAGAAAGCTGCTAATTAGCTATTTTCCTTTTACCTAAAAAGCACAGAACCAAAGGCACTCAGTCAGGGAACTGGAATCACAGCTTCAAAGGCAAGTTTGATTGAGGAAATCATGAGGGGAGCACTCAGGGGCTTACTGCAAAGAAGCAGAGACAGAGGAAAATGTTAATGAGAGCAACAGGCCAAGGCAAATGATTCAAAATCACCTGCATTTGGGGAACTTCCAAAGGGGGAAGCTATTTACATCCTGTAAGTGAAGACCTCACCTCACCAATTACGTTATTCTATAGGTCAAACAGGAGTTGTACAAAGTCACAGGATAGAATGAAGGTGTTGTATTGTTTTAATAAGAAGAATTCCATTTGCCCTTTATACTGCTTAATCTGCAACAATGCCAGCATTTTGTTAGAAGTGTTCAGTGTCTTTCAATTAGTGAAGTGGCAAAAAATGTTTCTGTTGCCCAAGACAGGTAAAATGAACCATTACAGACTGTGCTGCAGGCAGAGCCCAGGTCCTGATGGATGTGCTGTGGAGCCTCAGATGCACCAACCAGGAAGTGCTCTCATGTTCTATGTGGAGGCATTTAATGAAGCAAATGGATTCCTTTCAGGCACAGAGAAAGCTACAAAGAAAATGACATCAGGGCTAAAAATTTAAGATTTATCAGATTCTTGTCTCCTCTAAATCAGAACTGTTTCATCCTTATAAAAATGTTTGCAATACAACAGAAGAAGAAGAGACAAAGTTATTTTAAAAATAACCTTGCTCTGTTTAGAGAAAAAAAAACGTAAAAACCATAAAACTCCTCACAAAGTTTTCAGAGTTTATATGTCATAGAAGTTGTAATCCTAGGACAACAAAAAGACAATGGCTAAATAATGCCTTTCCAAGTCTGTAAAATAAGATGATGCTTTTCCTGTTTTCAGTATCATCAATCCTACTACTACTAAGAAAAGTAATTGTGTAGGCAAATCTGTCATTTTTGCCTTTCTCTTGTCCATCCCCCTTCATTTTGTAGTAAAACCTGTTTTTGTTTTGTTTTTTTTTCCATAAAATTGATATTATCTTCATATGCCCTGTGACCTGGCCAGTCAGAACATTGCATCCTCAGGCCCCCAAACAACCATCTCATCATAAGAACCTGCTAAGACCGCAGCTAACACAGAACAAAGAGGACCTGAGAGATGAGAATAGAAGCTCCTTAATGTTATCTGAGTGCCTGGACCAGCCTGGCCTGACACACAGTGCCCTGGATGCTGGTGTCAGGAAACATTCCTTTGTGCTCAAGCTGGTTGAGTTGATTTCTATCACCTGAAACCCATAAGAGTCCTGGCTAACACACAAATGCAGTTCTTATACTTTAAAGTTGGACATGCCATCTAGTAAAGTATGCTCAGTTTTCTCTACTTGGAAACTTATGTGAAAATATATCCTGATTTTTTTTAGGTCAGCATCACTATTCTGAGGAAGAGAGAAAAGGAATGAAGAAAGGTGATGTTAATGAGCTAGTGATGATTAAGAAGTAGAGATTTTGAAGAACCTGGTCCTTTTATAGCCTGAGAAAGGCTCTGGGAACTACATCAGACCCAGAAGGAAGATAACTTGGAAATTTTTATTGCTAATAAATTCTCCTTAATTTTCATAGGCACAACTGGTGGAGGGAAAAAACTTTGCTGGAAGGAATAAAGCCTACATGAAGAAAAAATTAAAACATGATATTTACATGTTTCCTACTATTAGTATTAAATCCTCCCCACCTCTAATACATCTAGGGAAACAGTAACTTACTGGGATCTAAAAATATAAAGTATATTTGATTGAAGGTCATGCCACCATTAAAATGTTTCTCCAAAAATCTGAGAGAGAAATAAAGATAATTAGCTTTCCTCAGAATCCCTCAAGAATACTTACATTATGGGCCTATTAATGATTCTGGCGATTCATGTCTTCCCTTAAGCACACGTGGGAAATATATAGCAAGGTGACAAAAGCTGAGAAATATGATTTTTGGCATCCATCGGTGCCTTACAGGCTGCCAAAAGGAGTCCTTGCAGCAGAGGCACACACTGGCCACTTTTTGCATGAGAATGAATAACAGTGATAGTTCTGGAGCCTGCCCCAGCTGGCCCCTGCCTGACTGCTTCCTGCTATGCCACCAGCCAGACTCTGGCACACTGACTCCAGCCCCAGCAAGTGGCATGCAGTTCCTCAAAGGTACCTTGTACCTTTACTTCCAGGTTTCCCCACATCTTTGAGGAAAACCCTTCCTATGATCCCCCCGCAATCCCACCAGGCAGACTCTTCTTTTACTCAGCTAATCTCTATATTTTTTCCTCTGTGAAGTCTTTTTCGACTCCCAGACTAGGTTAGGGGTCCCTCATTAGCTCCAGAAGAATCCTCTGTGCTGACCCCACCTGCCTCAAAGCTACTCATCACAATGTCTTGTAATTGCTCATTGACTTTCTGTCTCCACAGATGGACTATAAATTCCCTGGAGGTAAATGGTTTGTGTCTCTCAACATTGTATCCTCTGTCCCTAGAACACACTGGATGCTCAATTAATGTACATCAGATTCTATTCAAGTAATAATGCTTGTGTGCTTAACTCACTTCCAAAGCCCCATAATGCAGTGAATAATGCTTGGCCTCACCCCAAATATAATCCAAGTCCTGATTCAGCTACTTACCATCATGGGGACCAGGAGCAAGTTACTCAGTCTTTCTGAATGTCTCCATCTTTAAATGGAGCATATAATCTCTCTTTGCAATACTGCCATAAAGATGCAATGAAATGCCACATCGAAACTCTTAGCATCAGCAACCCTTGAACAAGTGTTTGTCTTTTTTCCTTGCAGCAGTCTCCTTTATTCCCTGCCCTTTACTGAGCTTCTGCCTTTGCCCATGTCGCTGCCTCCTCTGGGAGGGCTTCCTAGACCTCAGCTGCCCTTGCACCTGTCTCTGAATACCTCTGGCAACCTGTGTGGGCCCCACATGCTGGCACTTCACTCCTAGAAAAAGCCCTTCAGTGGGCTTCTGCCAATCTGAAAAAATGCTCACTGCTCTGGACAAAGTGGGTAAAAAACTGTTTCCCAGATAATCTTTTTTTTTTTCATTTAAAAGAAATCAATTGTTCTTTTTTTTAATATTAAATTTTATTTAGTTACTTTTCAAGTACATTTTTTTTATCTATCCATTTCTTAGGAAATAAATTATTCTTGACTGTGAGTTTAGGTCCTTCCTATACATTATGTTAAATCTCCTTTTCTTCATTAAGTGATGATAATAATAGCATATATATTATTGTTACTTGAAAAATAAAAAGTTGGTAGCCCTAATGTAGGTAATCAATATTTTAATTTAATACAGCTCAATAAAATTTTAAATCTGAGAAATGTCATCTCAGATTCCCCAGTACAAGGTATGAAACTGGAGAAATTAGGGTTAGTTAGTGGTAAGAAACAAAAATTCAAAATAATTCACTGATGTGGTAGCTAATCTCTAAAGACATTCAAAAGAACCACATTTCCCATTGTTTATGTCCTTGTGTAGTTACTTTCCTTCTAATCTGGCTCATTCTGTGACTCATCTGTAACTAAGAGAATTCAATAGAATCAATGAATTATAAGTTATAAGAAGTTTTAAGTTTTACCTTAGGCCATTGGTATACCTGCTCTGAGGGAGTCCAGCCACCTTCTAAGTAGCCTAACTATCCCATGAACTGATACACTATGAGGAAGCCCAACTAGTCATATAAGAGGGCATATTGAGAGAAAGACATGCCCAGTAACTCCAGCTATTCCAGTCAATCCTGTCAAGGTCAGACATGTGAGTGAAGAAACATGTATTCCAGGAGATGTGATATGGAGAAGACATTTGAGACTCTTCAAATCATTCCCCACACACTCAGGACCCTGTCATAGCAGAGAAAAACCAGGCATCTCTGTTGGGCACTGCCTAAGTCCTGACTTACAGAACCATGCATTTAATAAAATCATTACTACATTATACTGTTAAACTCAGGGGTGGTTCACTTTGTGTCAACCAGGACAATTTAAATAACATGGAGCAGCTCACTTTTAAGAGAAAAGCTTAAGGACCAGATCTCGGGAAGCAGGAGAAACTGGAGAGATGCAAATTAAAAACACAATGAGATATCACCTCACACGAGTCAAAATGACTATCACCAATTAATAAACAAACATGTTTGGTGAGGATGCGGAGAAAGGGAACCTTGGTGCACTGTTGGTTGGTGCAGCCACTATGGAAAACAATATGGAATTTCCTCAAAAAATTAAAAATTGAACTGATTTATGACACAGTGATCCCACTTCTGGGAATATATCCTAAGTATTCTGGAACACCAATTTGAAAGAATATATGCACCCCTATGTACATAGCAACATTATTTACAATATCCAAGATTGGAGACAGCCAGAGGGAAGGGAGAGGGCTGGGTGGAGGAGGGCAGTATGGGGAATGGGGAGATATCGGCAATAGCTTCATCAACAACAAAAATAAAGGAAAAAAGTAAAAGAAAAGCATAAAAATGAGGTTTCTGGAAGCACAGGGAACCAGGAACTCTGTCAACTTTAGCAATAGGAACCAATAATCAATTTCTTCTGGACTCATTGCACCACATACTACCATTTTCAAACTTTGAGTTATTCTACTCAAGATGAAAAATCCAGGGACATACAATCTGAATGGACAGCCTCTGAACTGTATCCACTTATGTCCAGGGTGGGTTCATCCCAGATAAATCACTTTTATATAAAAGTTAGGGACTCTTAGACTTAGGGAAACTCTTAGGGACTAAGAATTAGGGAAAGATTCTGTGCCAAAGCAAAATTGAGATGTTCTACTGCGTGAAGGTAAAAACACAGTGGGTGTAAGAAAACAACAACCTAACAATAGTTCCAAACACATTGAAGATTCTTAATTACTACATTTTTACTTGACCCCTTTGGCTCAGGTCTCTCAAGATACAAAATGGCAGCCTTCAAAGGCATTTATGTGTGAGCTAATTCTTAAATGTGAGCTCTTGGAAGAAAACAAGCAATATTTTATTGTTTGAAAGCATTTGAACTTATTTTTTGTCTAACACTTAAGCAAAGAGAATTAGCCTCATGCAGCCCTTGGAGGAATCCACCCGTGTACCATTTGTCTAACCATTCAAAGTGCAGTCACTTTGCCACCACAGGACGCTCTAGAGTTAACAGCAGATGAGGAGTTTCACAGCAGAGGAACACATGAGGCAGTTCATCATCATTAGTTTTTGTAATTATCTGGAGCCAAGTATCTTTCTTTATGTTCAATGGACCCTCCATCTCCATGCTGGGGACGCTAGTGTGAGCACAGTGGGCTGGACCATGAACTGGGAGAACAGCCGCCTTTTGTCTTCAGAAGAAAGAGCCATGAGTTAGAAAAATTCCCTGTGATTAGACAGAGTCAGTATAGATGGGAACAATATGTATGAGTTCTTCTAGTTTCAAAGATTCTGCAGTGTGCAATTTTAGGGAACAAAGGAGATATACTACACACAAATCAATTCTCATTTCTTCAGAATTATAGCTATTCAAATTAATTTCATTAGGTTGGCCCAAAAGTCTGTTCAGTTTTTTTCCATCACCAATAACTTTGTTGATTTGGATAGTTTGAGTATGTTGGCTATCTCTTGCTATTGGCTTCTAGTGAGTACAAGCCAGGGTGCTGCTAAACATCTTCCAATGTAGAGGACAGCCCCACAGCAAATAATTATTTGGCCAAAATATCAGTTGTACCAAGAAACCTCGCAACCCATTTTGTACACATTCGATCAGTCACAGCACCTTCTCCATACACTGCACAAAGTTTTTTTTTATGTTACAGTTGTGTTTTTACCTTTCTTGAAATAATAGAGCATAATATGACAAAAATGTTGCAGATTTTCTTCCATATTCAATAATAAAATGGCAGCACCAAAATTCACTGGTTTTGATAAGTTGTTTTTAAATGCACACTGATGTGACAGCTATCACAATACAATCTAACAAAATTGTTTTGAATGAAGTTAGAGACAATTAAGAGCTACTAGAGCCATTGTAAGAAAAAACCAAATGAATTTTTTGGCCGACCCAATACCTTTAGTCACAAAAGCTCATTTTTAACCTATTTTGAAAGGAGGAAATGTTCAAACAACTTATTAACACTGCTTAAGTGCCACAAATACTATAAGGTCTTTGCTAAGTGCCAAGCACTAGAGTACAAAAGAGGACAGGACAGGTGAGGCTACTGACTCCATGGAGGTGACATTCTCCTGGGAGAATCAGACAATAAATAACTAGTTTTAGATAGTGATGAATGCCATAAAATAGCAAATAGCTTCTCATGATTATGAGGTCAAAGGTTTCCTGAGAAGTCAGGACCACCTCTCTGAGGTGGTGACAATTCAACTGAGATCTAAAGATGCAAAAGGAGTGATTGAGAGGGAAAACCTGGTAGGCAGATGATATCATGAGTGCAGCAGCCCTGGGGACAGGGGAGTACTCAGCACACACAATGACAGAAAGCTCGAATGTCTGGAACCAGGCAGGGACAGGCCGTGCTAAGGAGCAAGAATTTTATTCCATTTGCAATGAGAGGCCATGAGAGTGTTTCAAGTGGGGAAGTTTGTGGTCTGGTTCACACATTAGCAAACTCTCTAGCTGCAATTGGAAGGTCAGTTGCAGGGGTCGGACTGGAAGCAGGAAGACCAGTGCAAAGACTACCTCAGAAATCCAAAGACTGATACAAAACTACCCATAATCATAAATAAAGACACAATTTTCAATTCAGAAAAAAACTATGCATAACATTCAGTACACTCACACTGTAGAAGTAAGGAAACAGACTCACAGCTGGTTTGGTGGCAAATGAGAACTCCAGCCCAGGTTTCACAAACTAGTTTGTTGTGTAAACAAGTTGATTGCACTGGGTGTCCATTTCTTAGAGGGAATGATAAGTCAGTTAGGGGACTGATCATTTGCTGATATTTATTTATACATTTAAAATTTATACACTTAAAAAATGCCTTTCCACCCTGCTATGAGAGATCAGAAATGGTTTCAGGGGATTCCCTATTTCAATGCACTGAGGTTTTGCATGCAGAACACACGCCTGTTGTGTGGTCAAGCCAAGTGCTCACCAAGTTAGTTGTCTGGGTACAGTTTGGAGCAAGCTGGGAAAATAGACAGATAAGCATGTGGTGACCACTTTGGAAAACCAGTTTTGGTTTGTGCTGTGTTGGGACCATCAACCAAATAGCTCTGATGCCCATTCACTTTGTACAGTCACAGGAAAACCCAGGAACAGTCACTCTCCAGGATGGTGGAAATAACATTCAGGATAACCAGTAAAAAGGGGAGCAGGTGACCACCTTGACTCTTTCATGTCTGCTTTGAGCGTTTGAGGCTAGTTGTGTGCTTTGGTTCTCAAAGGGCTTTTTTTCCTTTTTTTCTCTTTCCTTCCTTGGCATTTTGATCAGGCTTGCTAACGAATCCTAGAGAAGTCCCATTTGGGGGACAGAATCCAAAAGAATGAAAATTGGTTTCTCAGCAGCCTCTGAACACTGGGCTTGTAATAAATGTCACTGGTGTTGCCATTGGCTTCTGACGGACTGCTTGAGCCTTCTGTGTGACAGCTAATGAGCTCCACTAATCAACCTGAGGAGCAAATGCTATTTCCTGCCTTCCTTCTCTACCTGAGGAGGTGAGGGGTTCTAACCCTCACCCTGGCAGACTGACAGCACCGAACAGGAGCAGAATAACAAGGACACCTGGAGGGTTAATTAAGGTAGAACTCAAAAGTTGTTTTTAAATCAATTTAATTAACCTGTGATCTCTTAAAATTAAAATATGTTGCAAGTAGAATGAAGGCAAATTTTATTTTACTTTTTTTTAATGTCATCTTGAAAAACAGAAATTGAATCTGTCTCTGGGTAAAAAGGAGTGGTGAGAGTCTTAATCACCACCTGGACTTTTTCAAATCTATCTTTATTCCCTGTGTATCTCAGAATGGATACATTCCCTTCTTGGAGGAAGAACCCGTAGCCTTAACTTCTGGTGCTGGTGTCAATCACCCAAGTTTCTGGTAGCACCCTCCCTCACCACATGAATGTGGTGTCCACCCCTCATCATGATTAGGGCAAGTAAGACAGTGGAGAAAGGCAGTAAGAGTAAAGTGAGGGGAGTCAGTCAGGCACCCAGGGTCTAGAATGAGCCTCTACATTTTCCTAGTGGCCTTCAGGCAATGACTGAACCCCTCTCCATCTCTTCTTTCCTACTCTTCTTCTCTCCCTCCTACCCCATGAAATAGGGTTGCCAATAGCATCTACAACAGCAGGTTGAGAGAAGAATTAAAAGACATAATGCTATAATGTATATGAGTTATTGATTGTAGGGCCTGGAGCATAGTAAGCTCTCAGTAAATGCTGATTATTCTGCACGGTTGCTTTGTTTTGTTTTAATATGAGGTCCATGACACCTGGAAATAGAAGTCCACTGATGGGATTCAGGGGATACCCTAATCTCCCTGAAAATGTATTCCTGCCTTTATAGTACGTGTGCATTTTTTATGAGGGAAAAAGTTCATTTTCAAGAGCTTCTTAAAAGAGGTCTGCAACCCCAATGTGATAAAGAGTCACTCCTATATGACATCAGTTTCTAAGAGCCCATCCAATTTTTTGGAGCATTGAGGCCAAAACAATGAAGCCACCATCAGCTGGCCTATTCCTGACTGTGGGCAGGAAAGGCTCCTCCAAGCCACTCTGCCCAAACCCTCTCCATTCTTCTCCCTGGTCCAACCCAACAAAGATGACAAGAGCACACCACACCACACCAGCCTGAAGTCAGCACATCACTAGGAGCTGGAGTGTTTGAGGTACAACTTGAGTTGGAAATGGAAGGAAAGCCTTAAACTTAAATCACTGTGGAATGGAATAGGACAGTGTGTGCCACAGTGGTTGTATACCCTCTGGTAGTCAATGACAGAATCATAAGTTAAACAGATGACTGTTATAAAAAGTTAATAGTTATGTATTAATGTGTATTATGAAAATATGGGTGTGCTATTGAGCACAATATGATCATATAAATATTAATACTTAATATAGGGTTCTGATAGGAATTTAAGTTGTCCTTTTAAGTGTCAAATAGTCATATGCATGAATATATACAGGCATACCTTGCTTCATTGTGCTTTGCTTTATGGCACTTCTCAGAAGTTGCATTGTTTACAAATTAAAGACAAGAGCCTCCACCAGCAAAAAGATTACAACTCATTTTATTGCAGTGATCTAGAACTGAGCCCGCCATATCTCCAAGGTATGCCTGCATGGAATAACAATATAGCTGCAATTCAGATATGAGAAATTATGATAACTGAACATGCATAGCTAAAGCTGTAGAAATGTCAGAGCATAAGTGTTTGGGCACACTTGGAAGGCAAACTTTGTCACTAAGTCAAGAAGCAAAGAACATATTTGGAATATTGTAGGGATAGTAGAGTGAATCATTTTTCTAAGAAGAATAAATGATCGTTCCATGTGGCTCACTACAACCTCTTGGAGATGTCAGTGCTGAGGGGAAAGTGGTTAATCAGTGTTCTTAGCAATATCACCACACATATAAACTTACATAGAAGACTCATGTAGCCATTCCTTCAGTCCTTCAAAACAGAAGGAATTGAGGCCCTACTAGTTACCAAAATTTTCCCTAGATGCTATGGAAAGATGACGTGCACAGGGAACAGGCGCTGCCTCAGGGTGCCCACCAGCTCTCGGGAAAGACAGACTAATAGACCGATGAGGCCAAGGCCTGACCTGTTTTTGGTCCTGCAGACACATCAAGTTCTTGTTCAGGGTGAGGTCTTTGTACATGCTTTGACCTCAGCCCAGGGTGCATTTTCTCCTGCACTTAGCCTTTCTAGCTCCTCGTCACATGTCAGGTCTTGGCATAAAGTTCACCTCCTCCAAGAACCCTTTCTAATCACCCACTAAAAGTGTTCTTTATTCATATCCATGTCACATTGTTGGTTTCTTTAATACAACTTGCAACAAACTGTAAGCATTTGGCTTGTTGGATCCTTCGGTATTTTTCTTATTGCCCACTGAATGTTGGCCTTAAAAGAACATAGACTGTCTTTCCCAGAACCTAATACAAGTGCCTAGACCAAGATATATTAAAACTGTTAAGATATAATGAATGAATGGGTAACTGAAGGACCACCCACTATGTGTATTAAAAGACACTGACGGACTGAGACAGGTGGGTGGTAGGAATAGTAAGGTCCTTGGGGAGAGGGTTCCATGTTTGCATGCAAGTGTTTTGGTCAGGGTGATTGACAGTGGTAGGACCTTAGTTTAATGTGCACACAACTATTCAACTCATTTTCTCAGATGTCAAATGCCACTTGAGATTGTTTTCATTAAACCACAGTTCTAGACTAGAGAGAACTTGGATTACCCAATGTAATTGGTTAATTCAAGGGGGGAAGATATCAAGGAAATGAAAATATACTCTGGCATTTTCCTGTTACACATGCACCTCCGTGGCAGAGATTGATGTGTTCCCATTTCAGAAAATTGGTCACAGGGGCATATTCCAAAACCATGCTCTCTGCTCCCCATTAGCAACCAGATGTGAAGAGGCTGAGTGTGGCCCAGTGCCCCTGGAGTCAATCTGCTGGTGTTTACCAGAGTGTTCTGACTGTTGCAGTTTCCCTGGGTAAAAGTCTTATTTGAGCTGAGTGTTTTAAGTTGAAGTCTCCTAACAAGGGCCTGATCAAGCAATATGATCTGAATGAACACTATGAATCTGAGTAAAATAACAGCAGAATTATCCCCTTAAAATCTTCACATGCACACATAGTTTTGGAAGGTTTTGTTGTTATTTGTTTTATTGGTGGTATCAATGGCCCTCTCCATGTCAGAATTAATGAGTTCCTTGGCCATTAGGTGAACCAGGCAGAAACATATCTGAAGGCTCCTCCATCTCTGTGTGCTTCCCAACCACTCCTACAGGCAGTGAACTGGCTTCACAAATAAGTACCAATGTTGTAAAAAAGAGAACCCCACAACTTTTACACCTATTATCCTCAGAAACAGGGACACAACAGCCTTTTCCTTCCTCCTTCAAAACACAGATGGATGGAGTCTGGTCACAGCATCCTGGGAATGTACGTTCTGAATCTCCTGTCCCTTGGGCAGGGCCATTGATACCACCAATAAAACAAATAACAACAAAACCTTCCAAAACTATGCTAGCAATTGGTGCCAAGAACCATTAAAAGTTTAGCCCAGTAATCCTGTTGTAGAAAGCTCTCCTAAGGAAATAATCAGAGTTGTTATGAGGTTAGTTAGCAAGAATCATTCTTTTATTGCCACACGAGTCAAAACTCGGAACCAAACTGGTCTTTTAAACAGAGAAATGGATACATAAAATATGGTATTCATAGAATGGAATGGTTTTCAGTTTTTAAAAGTCATGGGCTCAAAAATGTTATAGTATTTTACTCTGTAAAGTGCAGTAATCACAACTAGACTGTCAAATTTTGCCATGATATGAACTAGGTCTGCTCTTTTTATCACTAAATTCCTAGTATTTAGGAAAATGCCCAAAACAAATGTGTCCATTCTTCCTTCTTTCCTTCCTTTCTTCCTTCCTCTCTCCCTTTCTTCTTTCTTTGCTTTCTCCCTCCCTTTCTAATTATAAAGTAGTGAATAAATTAATTAATATTATGTGTATATTTACTGTTAAAAACATAAAACTTGAAGAGATTCTAGAGAGAGGGATTGCAAGTGATTTTATATTTTTATTCTATGTATTTCTGCATTGTCTATATTTTTCAATAACTGTGTATTACCTTCATTATAAACACATTTTGAAACATTAAAGAAAATTGAAGTTTTGTTCTTCAGCTCTCCTTTGGAGTTTAGGCAATTGCTGCTATCTTGAGTTTTGTTCATAACAAGGGTATTTTGGGAAGTGAGGAATTTTAGAAAGTTTTCATTTATTAATCATCAGGGGAGACTGCACAGGGGACAAAGCAGGCCCTGCATCACCCTGGGGCTGCCCTCAAGGAAGCCCTGTTCAGAGGTGAGTCCAGGCAGAAGGTACGTAACTCATCTTTCAGACAGAATACTGAGCACTTCACAGAACAATAAAGGGCAAGAGTTTTATTTGTTTTTAAGTGAGTACTCATCTAATTCTTGCCTTTGTATTTTAAACTTTTCTAAAACCCAATAAAGTTATAGGTTATTTTACTATTAATTAGATTTTGAACAAAAATGTTGACTTATATTTTGACATAACCTGTTTCAAAATATCAGCTCCATCCTATACCTGTCAGGTCTCCTTAGTGATGGTTAATCATATTTATTTATCTTTTTTCCCCAAAATAAAGGCATTGTTTGTTTTTGCTTCTTTAAATCTCCACAACAATCGCCATGATAGATCGTAAAACAGAAGCTGAATTCTTCTCAGATACAACTGTTAGCATACACCAACTGTGCACAGCAAATTAGACTGTGACTCTACCATGATTGTGCTTTTCATGGAAACTTTCTACCTAAATGCATTACTGATTTAAATCCTACTGTAATAGTGTGGCAACATAGACATGAGGAAAATGAAAAAATAAATATGTCCTATTTGCAACAAAAAATCATGGAGGTGAACAGCTAAAAGGAATACTGCTATATGAAGCCCAGAATACTAGCAGAGAAATGAGAATAGGAACGAGTTTGTGTGTTTGGGGTAGAGGGTGCAGGGGGTGGTTGGGAAGTGATGTGAAGACCTTGGAAGTACTGTTAGGAGGCACCAGTTCTTCACTTAGGACTCTAAGAAATTAGAGGCATTCTCAGAAACACCAGGCAGGTGAACTGCAATGGGGCCCCAGGCCACTCTTCATTTTCTTATTCTTAACCACTTCTGTACTTGAACACACTTCTCTTCTTGAATACACTTCTCTTGAAACAAACCTCACCCATCCCACCACAGGTACACTAATAATGACCGCACTTATTGCCTGTTCACAAGTATCTCATACAAATCCTACAACCCAGAGAAGCACTTTTTACAGACTCCATCCTCTGATTTCCCTTATCATTTGTTAACAGCACCCAATATTCAGCATTCACCTGTACTCAGCTGCTTGTTATCTTTGTTCAGACAGGCCCTTCTTTCCTACTGGACTGGAATTTGTGCAACCTCTTATCATTAAACAGAGCCCAATGTATTTTATTATCTGATCCTCTGACATGATTGATTTGTTAAAGGAGAATTAGTAGATCTGATCCCTTCCTCTATTGCTAGTATTTAGTGAAGGGCTTTGCCTGTTAGTTACAGTACTTGTTCTCTGATATACTAATGAGTATTTCCATTTCATGATAGGAATGTGTGTCTGTGGGTATGTATATTTTATGTACATTCTACTTCTTGGGTTTGTATGTTACTACCACTAGGATCTCCTTTTAAATGCCCTCTGCACCAAAGTGGTAACCTCCTTAAGATACTGAGAAAAGAGTATGTGTAGCTACAGAAAGAGAATATGTATAACCACAGGAATTTCAGGAAACATTTCTAATGTTGTGGCATCTAATGGCATTGTGAAAATATACAATGGAATACATGCAGACCAGTTTTAGGGGTTAATTATTACTAAATATGATAGTTCCCAATTGTGGTATTTTTGTAATTCCCAAAGTCCAGCCATTTTCTATCATAATCACCAGTATCAATATTAAGTAGTAGGCAAACATTCAGGTGAACAAGCCTGCCAGTGTGGATTCTGTTCCCAATTTGTAGATTTTTCCCTTTAAGCATCTATTTAGGAATCTTCTACTCTTTCAAGCCTCTTAGAAAATTACCACACTGAGCCCTTCTCATGAACATTAGAACATTCCTAGAGAAAGTCTAGCTCTCCTGGCATGTTGACATCTAGGCTTTTTCCTGTATCAGTGTATCTGGAAAATATAAAAATCACATCACAACTCTCAATTACAATAGTAGAAAAATGACAGAAAACTTTGTCAAACAAAAATAGAAAGCAGACGATCAGTCTGTGACTCTGTTTAATTGAGAGGCCATTAGAAGATGCCAATTCTAGAAAACAAAGATGCTAACCAAGGCAGGTGGGACTCATAACTTTCTCCCTATCCCCAAACAGCACTGTGTGCTGTCACTACTGTTTTGGAAGAATGGTACAGCAAAAATTTAGAAATTCAGTACAGCAAGTCATTTTGAACAACAGGAGGATAAATGTGTAGTTTGATAGAATTGGTCACTTTTTAACTAGTTATTTTGACAAAATGATCAAGTGTCCAGAAAGTTTTAAACCTAGAGTCAAAGGAGAGTAGATCTGAGTTCAGGGTAACTTAACCACCCTGACCCCACTGTCCTTCCCCTTCAATTGGAAATAATCCTACTTGTACCATGTAACTTGAGAGTTGTTCTGAAAATCAAACAAGAAAGTGTGCATGAGGGTGCTGTGGGATTTAGTAAGGACTCGCCCCTTGAAAGTCAGTATTGTACATTGCAACACATAGTGATGCCTGGATGTGTCTTACCCCTCACACACTGTGGAACACCCATGCAGTCTAGAGGCAATTTATCCACCTCCTGCTCTAGAAGTGTACCCATTAGGTACAAGTCAGTTTACACTTGACATTTCCATGGCCACAGATGGATTCAAAAGTCAGCCTGTAATCTAAGTTGGCTTTACCAGGCTAAAGGAAGTACTTTTGTTAGATGATTGGAAGAATCAACCTCAATATCTCTCTCTCTCTCTCTCTCTCTCTCTCTCTCTCTGTCACTCGGCATATTCAAACAACATGAGAGACAGATAAAAAGAATAAAAACAGGGTGACCCTTTTGAGTCACCTTTTAAAATCTTTATAAAACTTCACCTTTGAATAACAAGGCTATTGAATCTGCCTAAATATATGGTAATAAGATTTTTAGTCCACCACTCAAAAAAATGTATCTCTCAGAAAAGAAAATGGTGACTTTTATTAGCACCCTAACAGGTCTTGCATATTATAGGATGTTCTCTTTTATACTTCATTTTGAAAAAAAATAGTACTACTTGAATAAGTCATTTTAGCCTGAGAATCAATTATTTTTAGCTTTAGGTGTACATAAAGGTTACTTGACAGAATCAATTATTAAAAAGGAAAAAAATTTAACATGAATTCTCAGTTATTATTCTTGGGTAGGTATGATTTAACAATTGAATGTCATTGTAAGAGAAGACTTGCATAATATTTTAAGAATCCATTCAGTAAGTTATATATACAGGGTGGGACAAAAGTAGGTTTACAGTTGTTTGTATGGAAAATAATACATTAATTAATAAATAATAACAAGTATAAACTGTGTTTAGCATGCTCACAATGGCAAATATATTTGCCCCATCCTGTGTGTGTGCATATATATATATATATATATATATATATATATCTAGCATCATAATATATACACTATATACTAATAGAGATTATTATATGACAATATAATAATATATCCTATAGTATTATAGTATATACATATATCATTATATCATATATAATTATAATTATTATATAAAATACTCATATATAAGATGAATAAGAAAAACAGTGGTCAAAGCCAAATGATTAAGTACTTGTGGCTTAGGATGGTATTTACCTGATAACATCAGACACATACCAAACATGCTGTGTCACAAACACCAAACACTGTGAAACAGACGTGAAAATAATTTGCTCTAGAAAATTATTTGAAAACTTAGAACTTGGTTCTAATGAGGTTAAAAACATGCATGTCCACAGTTTAGATCAGATAATTTCAAGAAAAATGAAACTGGGCTGGCTGCCAGGTAGCTCAGTTGGCTGGAGCATCATCCCATACACAAAAAGGTTGTGGGTTTGATCCCCAGTCAGAGCACATACCTAAGTTGGGTGTTCAATCCTGGGTTGGGGCTCATATAGGAGGCAACCAATTGATGTTTCTCTCTTACACCTCTCTCCCACTTACTGTTTCTCTTGCAAATCAATAAATCATATTCTCGAGTGAGGAATCAAAAAATGTGTTTACAAAATGAGACTGCGAACTAAAAAACAAAATAAGCAAGCAGAACAGAAACTGAATCATAGATACAGAAAACATTTTGATGGTTACCCAATGGGAGGGAGTCAGAGGATGGACAAAAAAGGTAAAGGGATTAAGAAGTGCAAATTGGTTGTTACAGAATAGTCATGGGGATGAAGAGTACAGCATAGGGAATATAGTAACCAAAGAATATATATGCATGACCCATGAACATGGACAATGTGGAGATTGCCTGAGGGAGCAGGGGGTCTGGGTAGAAGAGGGCAAAAAAGAAAAACTGTAATAGCACAAACAATAAAATATAATTTACATTTTAAAATAAGAAATGAGATTGCAAGAAAGTCATATTCCTAATTACAGTATCTTTTTCAGAATATATTCTTTTAAATCCATGGGTAATGAATTTAATAAATAAAAGAGGTAAACATTTATAACTAGCACAAACACTAGTTTTTATGTACACACTCAGAGGGCCATTTTCAGAGCTCCCTTGGCTGCCAGGTACCTCCAACACGTGCAGACTATGTAAAGGAACCGCAGACTGCAAACAGTGTGGGGGGCTCCATGGAGCAGCACTGTGTTGGAACCTGGAGTCTGGAGTTCAAGACTTGCAGAAACCCAGTTACTCGGGGACTCAGGCACATTCTCGAACTCCTACCAACCTCCATTCTGTTGGCAGGATACTTATAGTATCTGCTTTGTAAATAGGTATGAAAATTAAATGAAATAATGCAAGAGAAATTATTATCACTGATTGGAACGTATCAGAGTCTAAATATTTACTGAACAAATGAATGAATGAAGAACAGAAAGAAAAGGAGGAACACTAATCAAGTGATTAAAAATTATTTCCTCTGCACTTTTACTCTTAGAGAGAAAGAATATCATCATGAAAAGTCTACCAATAACTGTTCGGCACAGTCCTCTAGAAATTCTTGTCAGGTTCATTCTCTTTTCATTATATTTCACCTTCTGGTCCCAACAACTAATGGGAGCACCAGGCTCCTGCTTCTGAAATCCTGCTCCTGTTTCATTCAACAGGCATTTTCTAACAATAAAGTGACGTAGTATATGTTTACAATATTTCAGAGGGATATATTCAGTTAATGACTATAATGTTTTTTGAAATCTTTAGATAAAACTGTCTCTCTAGTCATAAGTTATTCTAATGGAAATATTCTTTAAGCAGATTGGTCCTTTTGAAGTTTTTTCCCCCTCTTTGTGATGTGAATATTTTTCTAAATGTACCTCAAATAGAAAATAAGGTACAAGTTATCTCACCAAATCAAAACCAGTTTATTCTTTTTTAAAAAATTTTATTTAGTTATTTTTCAAGTACAGTTTTTAGTCTATTTCTCCCATCCCAGCCTCTCCCGCCCCTTGCTCCCCACCTCCCTCCCATTTCCACCCCCCTTAGTTCTCATCCCTGTGTCCTTCCTATTTGTTCCTCCAAATTCCTCCCCCTTTTTCCCCTTATTAAATTCCCTTCCCTCTCCCCTCTGGTCACTGTCCCCTTGTTCTCTATTTTAGTGTCTTTGTTTTTTTTTTTTTTTCTGCTTGCTTGTTTGTTTTGTTGTTTAGCTTCCTGTTAAAGGTGAGATCATATGGTATTTGTCTTTCAACACCTGGCCTATTTCACTCAGCATAATGCTTTCCAGTTCCATCCATGTTGTTGCAAAGGGTAGTAGCTCCTTCTTTCTCTATGCTGCATAGAATAAAATCAGTTTCTTCTTGAATCCATTATTCCACCATGATAACAATCACCTGAATTAAAAATGAGTATACATAGAGATTAAAGAAAACATAATTTTGCCTAACACATAAATTCCTAAGATAAAAGCAATTTAACATACATTTGTTTCTTGGTGCTCATGTCTATTAAATTGCCAAAATCATATTGTCTGGTAACTAAGCTATTTAAAGGAACAGATAATAAAATGGTAGTTGAGATTTATTGAGTACTTATGATATGCTAAAGACTATGGAAAAGAGCCACTTTGCATTACCTCACTTAAACATTAGAATAACCCCATTAGGCAGCATTTTTATTCCACCCATTTTATGAGTCTAAAAAGTGAATTTTAAAGATGGATTAAGTAATAGGACTAACATCACATAGTAAAACTAGAAATTAAAAATCAAGCTGTATGTTGCCACTAGACTGCACTGGCTCTGCTACATTAAAATGTATTAACTTTATAGTTCAATAATTTTTGCTGAAAATAGAGAACTTTGGTCTGAGGGTACATTCTGAAGACCTCTACATCTAAATTTCTACCTTCCAGTCTTTGTTCAACATGTCTCTGCTCCTTTCTTCTCTTTCCCTTCATCAATATCTATGTGTTGGGCACAGAGCCAAGTGCTGTGTTGTAGAAATGAGTGGGACATTGTCCCAGCCTTCAGTGCACAATACTAACTGAGGGAAGGAACCAGGACACTGCCCTATAAGCTGTTGCCCGGTAATTCAAGAGAAAGGTGCAGGTGTTTTTCCAGAGCAGTGTTCCTCTGGAGAAACCTCATTAATCCTTTGACTTCTGAGAAAGTCAGAGTCACTCACCAGTGCTATCCTGAGCACTTTGTGATCATTCTGTGTGAAAAGTACTGCACTAAGTACTAGACAGAAACCACTGAACCAACATAGTCACTGCTATCATGGGTTTAGACACACAAACAACCTGACAAATAGAGTATTTTAAGTACTCTGATGGGGAAATGTGAGTGCTATGGAAACATAGGAGAAGTCGACTTAAGAAAATAAGACAAGTTGAGAGAGAGAAGATGGTGGTTAGCTAAGAGTGAGTGGATTCCACTTCCCCCTACACACGGGAGAGAAACCTGACCAATCTATGGAGGAACAGAGCAGACAGTCAACGGTACCAGAGCATATATGAAAGTAGGAGATCAAAAATTGTAGTGGACACTGAAAAACCAGACAGTAAGAACAGTGCTTCAGGACAATAAGGGCCCAGAGATCAGCGTGGGGACCAGGAAGGCTACAGCCGCAGGCCCAGGGCTGCCGGGCCGGCCATGGGGCTTGGGAGAGAGCTGGGTTGGCACTCCCTCCCCAGCGAAGCAGGGTTTAAGCAGCACTGGGAGAGACCTGGTTGCTTGAAGTTGCAAAGAGGGGAGTAAGGACTGAGTGGCAAACACACAAGGACTGTGAGCACTCACGCATTGCCCTGAGAAGAGTGTGCGCCCAAGCCCCAGGTAACCTGAGGCCTAGCTGGGCCCACGCACCTGCAACCTGGGGAGAGAGAGCTTTGTGGAACACCCAGGGACCACCCTCATTGACCTGGAGAGAGCATTCATGCCTCTGGAGACTCGAAGACAGGTACTGGTAAACCCGGAGTGAGAGCACTCTAATGCCTCAGGAGACCTGGAGACCACATCTGTACGCCCACACCTTACCCTGCTACAGCCAGCAAGAACAGAAAAACTGGTTTGGCCAGTTTGAAACCAGCAAGAGTTGTTATTGTTGTTGTTGTTGTTATTATTGTTTTGTGGGTTTTTCTGTGTGTTTTGGGGTTTTGTTTGTTTGATTTTTAAAGTAATTTTTATTTTTGTTATTTATTTCTCAAATCCTTTTGCTTCTTTTTCCTTCTTTCTTGTTTTATCCCTTCTTCCTTTTTTTCCTAATTTTATCTCTTCTACCTTCCTTAGTCTGCTTTTTTAAAAAATACCCACAAATGAGACAAAAAAACTTAGAACTGTGAAAAGACCAGAGTTGGACCAAAGAGGGGGCATGCCAACAGCTGAGATAGAAAGACAAATTTCACTTTGCTATTACAGAGAACCGGTAAGATATTGCTTATTTGTATTATTATTTTTACATTATTCTTACATCTTTTATTTGAATTATATTTTTGCATTCCTCTTCTTTCTATTTAGTCTTCTTCACTCGGCTGGTTATGTTGTATTGTATGACAGGTTTCCCCTGTCCTCTCATGCATAGTGTATTGCTAATTTACTGTCCTTCACTTCACCTGTGTTCAATTAGCACACTACTGAAGGTCCAATACTTACTATTCTTCATATCTAGATCTGATAGATTCTGTCATATGATTGTTGCTCTATATTATTGTAAATAACAGCTGTTCCATACTATTGTAAATACTATACAGCACCCCACCCCCATATTTTAGCCCACTTCACGGTTTCTGGAACTTTATTACTACAGTGGTTAACTCTATTCTCTCATACACTACAACAATTTACTATCTTTTATTCTCACCTTACATCAGAATCTGACCTCCCACAACCTCACTGCTTTCTAGGTCCAACTCACAAATCTTCCACCCCAACAAGAGCCTTAACTTCTTTCCATACTTTTTAAAAAGTGACTAGTTGGGTGGTATATCAAAGTTAACACTATACATAGCCAAAGGAGCTTCTATCTCTTCTTTACCCGCTGCTACTGTAAATAGCACAGAATACTTTCTTGCTGTCTAAAACCATTTTGCCTTACCCCTCCAAGTGATCACAAAAAAGAGTAGGTGAAAGCAATGAACACCAAGATACCTGAAGGAGACTGCACCACTGAATTTCACAGGTATTCTATCATAGAAGTTCACACCATAAACCCAGGGAACCAAAACAGATCAATTTAAGAAGCAGAGGCTAACAAGAAGAGTCTCGCAAACAATGGGAAGACAAAGAAACAATGCCCAAATGAAAGGAAAGGCGGAAACCTCAGAAAGAGTGCTAGATGAAATAGAGGCAACTCAACTATCAGATATGGAGTTCAAAGCAATGGTTATCAGGAAGCTCCATGAGCTCACAGCAAATTACCAGAAACTACAAGGAAACAGCAATGAACTCATTGCAAACTATATCAACATGAAAAAGAAAATAGAAACTATCAACAAGGGCCAAGTGGAGATGAAGAATACAATATCTGAACTGAAGAACACAGTAGAAAGCTTCAAAAGCAGGATAGATAAAGCAGAAGATTGGATCAGCCAGTTGAAGGACAAAGTAGAAAAAAAAACAGAAAGAGCAAGAAAAGGAAAAAGAGGCTCAGAAGGAATGAAAAGGGATTAAGAGAAATACAAGACAATAAGAATCATAATAATATCTGACTAATAGGGATACAAGAAGGAGAAGAATAAGAAAAAATAGAAAACCTATTTGAAAAAGTAATAATGGAATTCCCTAATTTGATGGGAGAAAAAGTCACACAAATCCAGAAATCACAGAGTCAAGAGGAACCCAAACAGGCCCACTTCAAGACACATCATCATTAAAATGGCAAAATTCCAAGACAAAGAGAAAATCTTAAAGGGAGCAAGGGAGAGAAAGGAAGTAATATAAAAGGAAGCCCTAATAAGGTTAGCAACTGACTTCTCAATGGAAACGCTCCAAGCCAGAAGAGAATGGCAAGAAATATTCCAAGTAATGAGAACCAGAGAACTATAACCAAGGCTACTTTGTCCAGCAAGGCTCTCAATCAAGATAGAAGGCCAAATAAGGAGATTTCCAGACAAAAGAAGTCTAAAGGAATACACCTCCACCAAACCAGCTCTGTAAGAGCTCTAAAGTAACTGCTTTAAGGAAAGGAAGGAAGAGAGAGAGAGAGAGAGAGAGAGAGAGAGAGAGAGAGAGAGAGACGAGTACAAAAATGACAATGAATAAGAACCTATCAGTAATAACCATAAACATAAATTAATCAAATGCTCCAATCAAAAGACATAGAATAGCTGAATGGATAAGAAAGCATGACCCACACATATGCTGCCTACAAGAGGACCACCTCAGGACAAAAGACCTGCACAGATTGAAAGTAAAAGTTTTGGAACAAATTTTCCAAGCAAATGAACAGGGGAAAAAGGCAAGGGTAGCAATACTCATATCAGACAAAATAGACCTCAAAAAAAGGGCCATAAAGAGAAACCTACAAGGTTACTTCATAACACTCAAGGGAAGAATCCACCAAGAAGACATAAACATTGTAAATATATATATTCACCCAATGTAGGAGCACCCAAATATGTGAAAAAAAATCTAAGAGAGCTTCAAGAAAAATATTGATAGCAACACAATTACAGTAGGGAATTTTAACACCCCACTGTCAAAAATGGACAGATCTTCCAAACAAAATATCAACAAAGATATCTAGGAATTGAAAAATTTCCTAGATGAAATGAACTTAACTGATATATATAGAGAGAGCCCTTCATCCCAAGGAAACTAAATACACATTCTTTTCAAACGCAAATGGAATATTTTCAAAGATAGGCCACATGGTAGGACACAAAAGGAGCCTCAATGAATTCAAGAAAATTGAAATCAGGGACTTCTGCCAAGATGGAGGCATAGGTGGATAAGCCATGCCTTCTCACACAACCAAGTTTAGAGACAACTAAATATTAGCAACAGAAAACATAGCCAGAACACAGAAAATTGAACTTTTCAGAAGTCTGTTAACAACAAATTCTTCAGCCTGACTGGTAAGGGGCAAAACCAGCAGCTGGTGGAGCGGGATTGCACAGGAAAACTCGGTCAGAGGGACTCAGGCACACAGAATCCAGGCGCAGGGTTGGACCTAGTAAGCGACCTAGTGAGCAACCAAGCGGGCGACCATGGGGAAACAGCAAGGGAGCAGGGCTGGGGGTTGACTGTGGTTGCGCATTTGTGCACAGATAGACAAGTGAAGGAGTGGGTAATTGGACCGGGACCCAGTGGGTCCCCAAGGCCAGCGGCAGGGAGGGCGCCGCCATTTCTCTGCTCTGACCCCACCTCCACATACAGCGCCATAACCCAGCGACTCTGAGTGGCCTGGCCCAGGTGAACCATCTAAGCTGCTGCTCCTCACCCAGCAGCACGAAACAGCAGAGGGTACCAGCATTTCCCAGTTCTGACCACGCCCCCACATACAGCGTCACAACCCAGAGACCTGGTAGTCCAAGGCTCAGCTCCTCATACTTAAAGGCCACAAACAGACCAAAAATGGCTCAAGAAGATCTCAAAGCCCCAGAGCCTATAAATCTAAGCCATGAAGAAATAGCAAAACTCTCAGACGCACAGTTTAAAACACTGGTGATCAGGATCCTCACTGAACTGGTTGATTACAGCCACAAATTAGACAAATATATGAAGGCGAAACTAATTGAAATGAATGGAATTGCACAGGAAACCAATAGCAATGAGACAAAAGAAGTCTAAAAGAATTTGCTGCCACCAAGCCAGCTCTACAAGAAATACTAAAATGACTGCTGTAAGGAAAGGAAGGAAAAGAGAGAGACAGACAGGAACACAGGTACAAAAATGGCAATGAATAAGTACCTATCAATAATAACCTTAAATGTAAATGGATTAAATGCTCCAATCAAAAGACACAGAATAGCTGCTTGGATAAGAAAGCAAGACCCACACATATGCTGCCTACAAGAGACCCACCTCAGGACAAAAGACCATCACAGATTAAAAGTGAAAGGCTGGAAACAAATTTTCCAAGCAAATGGACAAGAAAAAAAGCTGGGGTAGCAATTCTCATATTAGACAAAATAGACTTCAAAAAAAGAGCCATAAAGAGTGTCCCAGAAGGTCACTTCATAATACTCAAGGGAAGAATCCACCAAGAAGACATTAACATTGTAAATATATATGCACCCAACATAGGAGCACCCAAATATATCAAGAAAATCTTAGAGGAATTCAAGAAAGATATAGACAGCAACACAATTATAGTGGGGGATTTTAACACCCCACTATCAAAAATGGACAGATCTTCCAAACAAAATATCAACAAAGACATTGCGGCATTAAACAACACCCTTCATGAAATGGACCTAGCTGATATATACAGAGCTCTTCACCCCAAAGAAGCTAAATACACATTCTTTTCAAATGCACATGGAACATTCTCAAAGATAGACCACATGATAGGACACAAAACAAGCCTCAACAAATTCAAGAATATTGAAATTATACCAAGCATTTTCTCTGACCACAAGGGGCTGAAACTGGAAACCAACCCCAAAGGAAAAAACCCAAAGCACCCCAAATCATTGAGACTGAATGGTATGATATTAAACAATGAATGGGTCAAGAATGAAATTAGGGAAGAAATCAAAATGTTTCTGGAAACAAATGAAAACGATCTCATATCAACCCAAAACTTATGGGACACAGTGAAGGCAGTTCTGAGAGGGAAGTTTATAGCAATACAGGCCTACCTAAAGAAGATAGAAACATTTCAAACAAACAACCTAACCCTACACCTGCAAGAACTCGAGGAACAACAACAAAGACAGCCCAGAGCAAGTAGAAGGAAGGAAATAACCAAGATTGGAGCAGAATTAAATGACATAGAAACTAAAAGCACAATTTTAAGGATCAATGAATCCAGGAGTTGGTTCTTTGAGAAGATAAACAAAATAGACAAGCCTTTAAGTAGGCTCATCAAGAAAAGAAGAGAGAGGACACAAATAAACACAATCAGAAATGAAAGAGGAGAGTACAACTGATACCTCAGAAATAGAAGGGATTGTAAGAAATTACTATGAAGAACTGTATGTCAGGAAATTTGAAAACCTAGGGGAAATGGACACATTTCTAGAAAAATATAATCTTCCAAAACTCAATGAAAAAGAAGTAGAAAACCTGAATAGACCATTAACAGCAAAAGAAATTGAAGCAGTAATCAAAAAACTCCCATCACACAAAAGCCCTGGACCAGATGGTTTCACAGGAGAACTCTACAAAGCGTTTAAGGAAGAGCTAACCCCTATTCTTCACAGACTATTCAAAAAAATCCAAAAGGATGGAAAACTCCCAAACTCCTTTTATGAAGCCAGCATCATCCTAATCTCAAAACCAGATAGAGACACAACAAAGAAAGGAAACCTCAGGCTAATATCACTGATGAACATAGACGCTAAAATCCTCATCAAAATATTGGCAAATCGCATCCAACAATATATCCAAAACATTATATACCATTACCAAGTGTCATTCATCCCAGGGATGCAAGGATGGTTCAATATTCACAAATCAGTAAATGTAATTCATCACATAAACAAAAGCAAAGACAAAAACCACATGATCATATCAATAGACATGGAAAAAGCTTTTGATAAGGTACAACACCCATTTATGTTAAAAACACTCAGCAAAGTGGGAATAGAGGGAGCATTCCTCAATATAATAAAGGCCATATATGAGAGACCTACAGCCAACATCATACTCAATGGGAAAAAACTAAAAGCTTTTCCACTAAGATCAGGAACAAGACAAGGATGTCCACTTTCACCACTTCTATTCAATATAGTATTAGAAGTTTTGGCCACAGCGATTAGGCAGGAAAAGGAAATAAAAGGCATCCAAATAGGAAAGGAGGAAACAAAACTGTCACTGTTTGCAGATGACATGATAGTGTACATGGAAAATCCTATAGACTCTACCCAAAAACTGCTCAAACTAATTAATGAATTTGGCAAAACAGCAGGATACAAAGTCAATATCCAGAAATCAAAGGCATTTTTGTATACTAACAATGAATCAGCAGAAGCATAAATCAAGGAAAAAATCCCATTCGATATAGCAAAAAGAAAAATAAAATATCTGGGAATAAACCTAACCAAGGAGGTAAAAGACCTGTATGCAGAAAACTACACAGCACTGAAGAAAGAAATCAAGGAAGACACAAACAAATGGAAACATATACCTTGTTCATGGATTGGAAGAATTAACATCATCAAAATGTCCATACTACCCAAAGCAATATACAGATTCAATGCAATACCTGTTAAAGTACCAACGGCATATTTCACAGACATAGAACAAATACTTCAAAAATTTGTAAACAAGCCCGAATAGCAGCTGCTCTTTTGAGAAAGAAGAACAAAGTAGGAGGGATCACAATACCCGATATCAAACTGTATTACAAAGCCAATGTAATCAAAACAGCCTGGTACTGTTGAGATCCAAAACAGATGTTGAAAAGGGACAATCCCGAACGAGCCCCGGATAAAGTTAGGCTGACCAGGAGCAGGGAAATTTTTACTTCCTAAAAGGGCTAACCACCAATTACCCTAATAAGCCAATGGCAATCAGCTGTTTAGAGCTAGCCACTAGCTAACAGCCACATCTGCTTCTGTTCAAAGCTTGCTTGTATACCCCTATATAAGGACATAGCTGTAAGCGCCAGGGCGCGGCTTTCATCTGCAGCTCTCCTGAGCATAGTGTCCTCGGACACTCAGAGAGCTTGCCCCTGCGCAGGTAAAACTTGGCCAATAAAGTAACATCTTGAAAATTCTGAAAGTCTCTGAACCTCTGTTTCTCGTGACGGCAGATGTAACAGTACTGGCATAAAAACAGTCACATAGACCAATGTAAAAACAGAACAGAGAGCCCAGAAATCAACCCAACTCTCTACAGTCACTTAATATTCAACAAAGGGGGCAGTAACAGAAAATGGAGTAAAGATAGCCTCTTCAACAAATGGTGTTGGGAGAACTGGACAGCTACATGCAAAAAAATGAAATTGAGCACCGACTTACACCATACACCAAAATAAGTTCAAGGTGGATAAAAGACTTAAATGTAAGTGGTGACACCATTAAAGTCCTAGAGGAGAACATTGGGAAGAAAATCTCAGATATTCCACGCAGCAACATTTTTACCGATATCTCCCCTAGAGCAAGGAATATAAAGGAAAGAATAAACAAATGGGATTTCATCAAAATAAAAAGCTTCTGCATGGCTAAAGAAAAGAGTATTAAATTAAAAAGACAACCAACTGTATGGGAAAACATAATTGCCAATGATACCTCAGATAAGGGTTTAATCTCCAAAATATACAAAGAACTTACATGACTCCACTCTAAGAAGACAACTAACCCAAATAAAAAATGGGAAAAGGACTTGAACAGACAATTCTCCAAGGAGGACATACAGAGGATCCAGAGACACATGAAGAGTTGCTCAATATCCCTAGCTATCAGAGAGATGCAAATTAAAACCACAATGGCTTTAATTACACCAGTCAGAATGGCTATCATAAACAAAGCAACAAACAACAGATGTTGGAGAGGTTGTGGGGAAAAGGGGTCCCTAGTTCCCTCTTGGCGGGAATGCAGACTGGTACAACCATTATGAAAAACAGTATGGAATTTTCTCAGAAAAATAAAAATCGACCTACCTTTTGACCCAGCAATTCCGTTGCTGGGATTATATCCTAAGAATCCTAAGATACCAGTCCAAAAGAACCTATGCACCCCATTGTTCATAGCAGCACAATTTACAATAGCCAAGAGCTGGAAGCAACCTAGGTGCTCATCAGTAAATGAATGGATCAAAAAATTATGGTACATATACACAATGGAATTCTATGCAGTAGGAAGAAAGAAGGAGCTCATAGCCTTTGCAACAGCTTGGATGGAACTGGAAAGCATTATACTGAGTGAAATAGGCCAGGTGTTGAAAGACAAATACCATATGATCTCACCTTTAACAGGAAGCTAAATAACCAAACAAACAAGCAAGCAAAATAAAAACAATGACACTGAAATCGAGAACAGGGGGACAGCACCCAGAGGGTAGAGGGGAGGGAATTTCAGGGGAAAAAAGGAAGGATTTATAGGAATTAGCATGAAGGACACATGGACAACAACTAAGGGTGGTAGAAAGGGGAGGGAGGTGGGGGGCACGGGGTGGGCTGGGAAGGGAGTAAAAGAAAGAATACTGTAGTTGAAAAATAATTTATAAATAAATAAAATTTTCTGGGGGGGGAAACTATGGTAAATTTGAATTCTGTGAATTCTATGCAGCAGAAAGAAAGAAGGAGCTCCTGCCCTTTGCAACAGTACAGATGGAACTAGAAAGCATTATGCTAAGGGAAATAAGCCAAGTAGGGAAAGACAAATACCACATGATCTCACCTTTAACAGGAACCTAAACAACAAAACAATCAAGCAAAATATAACCAAAGACACCAAAATAGAGAATAAGCTGACAGTTAGTTACCAGAGGGAAGAGGAGAGAGAATTTTAGTGGAAAAGGATAAAGGTTTACAGGAACAAGTATAAAAAACACATGGACAAAAACTAGGGGAGTGGAAATGAAAGGGGGGGGGAAGGGCTGGGTGGGTGGGCTAGGATGGGAGTAAAAGACAGAAAACTGTACTTGAACAACAATTTAAAATAGAAAATAAGACAAGTTCAATTAGGTCATTGATGAAATGAAGCATTCAAATGAAGAAATCTAATAGGCTAATGAGATTTGGACTAGAGAATTGGTTTATCAGGTTATAGACAGTCACTGACATCATCAGAATCGATGAGAGAAGAAGGAATTATAGGAGACTGGCTGTTCAGGTCAGACACAGTAAACTACCATGGGCTCTAAGAAGAAGCAGCCAGTAGTCCTTGGCTCTGTCACTGACCAGGTCCATTATTGTGACAATTACCTCATTTCTCCAATCCACTGGGCTTTAGCTTCCCCATCTCTCAGGAGAGAGCTTTTGTTAAGGTCGTGTCTAATTCCTTCTCTTCTCAGGCAGTTCTTTTTATTCATTACCTTTTATATTACAGTCTGCAGGTAGAGGGAATGCAAGAGATTGGGCAAAAGACATCTTACTCTCAATTTATATTACATAAAATACTTCCTTCAATAAATGTCTTTTTAGTATGCAAAACAAGAAAAATGTGCTTGCTTTCAGTTTATTTGGGTTCTGGATAAAAGGCACATACAGCATTGCAAAATATAAGCATGCCTACCTCCCTGTTTTCTCCCCATTGTGCATGAGGGATAAGCGCACTTGGGCATGACAGAATGGCTAATGCAATAGCTGAGGAAAGCAAAAGACCCCAGATTTCTGATCCTCCTGTTCCGCAGTACACAGTCCCTGCTCTGTCAGGAAAAGCCTTGCATGATAGGGCAAGAAGCTGCTTTTCAGCTATCCTGAGATTCCCCCAACATGCCTGACTAAGTCTGTGCTGAGTCACAGCTGCCTGTTTTCCTCAGCGCTTGCTTCTTTCTTTACATTGAGCCCCCTAAGGCAGCCCAGAGACTGGAAACCAGACTGCATACTCTGCCCTTGCCAGTCTTGCCAACCACAGTCCTTCCAGTAAGTGGCAGCATGATGGGAGTTGAAGGGACAGCAGAACACCAGGCTAGAACCAAACGTCTCATTGGAATCCACAGAATGAGGCAACAAAAAAGAGTGGCTTCAGCTGGTGCTCCTTAAACATATGAACTGCCAGGGGAACTTGATTCTGATTCAATAGGTCTGAGGTGCAGTGAGGTGAGGATCTGGCTCCTATCACCTGGACAGAGGGGATGCTCACATCTCTTTCTGTGTGGTCAGTGACTTCACTTTGGCATTGGCTGTGGTGGGGACCACCACAGAAATCAGTGAACACTACAAAGACCCTCCTCCCACACATGCACACACACACAAAAAAAAAAAACGAAACGATAGTCAAACATTCATCAGCGCACCACTGGGGATGAGGTCTGAGATTCTGCATTTCTAACAAGCTTCCCATCCATGTGGATTCATCTGGTTCTGGACCCACTTTGAGTGGAAAGGGTTCAGAACAAAGGTTCTGGAGCCAACAAGATCTAGGAATAGATTCTGTCTCTCAAGCAAGAGTAATTCCTGTAACCTAAACAGATTACCCATGAAGGCATATATCTTGCTGTGCTTGGTTCCCTAAACTGGTCTGACATTTTCTACCCTCTCTCTCTGGGCCTCAGTTTCCCCATTGTAAAATGGCAAATAGGGATCAGATCTTACTTTCTGGTATTGCCTCAAGCAGCACATGAAATAATTTGCTTAGAGCACAGTACCTGGCACAGACTAAGCCCTGGCAAATATTAGTGCTTGTTAATTTTATTTATCAGAATGTAATTCTATAAAAGTATGATGCCAGTGACAGAGAAAACAAAATAAAATGGTAGACAAACACTTTGTTAGAATGGGTAAATATCATGAAATATCATTATGTAAGGTTTCAACACTTTTGTCACCCATTTAATTGACACTTATTTTTTTAAATCTAATTCCAAAATATTAAGATTTTAACATGTTTGGAGAATAGGATGGGGGATGGGAGGGGAAAGGAAGAAAATTAATTTTGTACTATATGTATTGCTGAAAATACAAAAGCTGGTGTTTTTCTTTTTTTCTGTTTTGGGTTTTTTTTTGGAAAAGCATTCTCTTTCTCTTCACTCTTTCATGAAGATAAAAGTGTTTCTCCTTGACACAGAGACAAGATTAGGCATTTTATATTTCTGAAGCCCATCATATGCCTTTGATCCCCAAGCTTATGAATAACTTATGCTCAAGGTGGGGAAGGGTTCTCTCCAGCTACAGCAGAATAAACTTTATAGCCACACACCAACTTTCCCAGAGATCATCTGTCTCTCTCTCATGCCTCTGGGTGATGAGCACCCCCTTCAGGAGAGAGCTAAGCATTTGCATTTTCTGTTGGTCTTTGGTTACCATAACAAGCTCCTAACAACTCCACAAGGACAGAGCAAGAACGTGAACCGTGACACATGGGAGAGGAAACTTTTTTCCATTTTCCATGGATAATGTGATAAGACTGACAACAAATACATTTCATGACCTTTTAAGTAGAAAAGAAAAACCATTATAGATATAAACATATCATAATAGATGTAAAGGATAAAAACAATTATATAAAAACTATTTTCACCTCACTGTCTCAGGTAGATGGTAACCAAAAAATTGTACCCACATGTGATGTCCATTAAAGAAGACTATGTTAACAGACAGATAATTTTGATTTAGCCAGATATGTTATTGCTAAGACAGTAATTTTCAACTTTTTTTTTGTTTTCAGTATCAAAACTACAAGAATGTGACACTGCCATCAGTAACAAAGGCTCCTACATTACTAATTCCAGGGAAGTTTGGGGGTAAATGACTGACTACAACTTGTATCATTTCCTTCCCATCTCATTTTAACTGGGAGTTACTTTTCTTAGGAAAGAAGCTCATGTTCCCAAAATATCACAGTGTATATTCTTTTATACTTTGTTCTACTTCCTTTTAGCAGAAAGAACAGATGCAAAATGAAGACCATTTTACCCACAGAGGCCATAACCCCTCTAAAAAGTGTTGGACCCTAAGCATTTTTCTGTGCTCAAGATTCATAACTTTCATGAGGTCCTCCAGGAGCCAATGAACCAAAACAACTGTCACAGCAGTAAGAACTCGGAGTTAGAGACAAAGGGACTCCATCCTGAATCCAGGTCCACCGAGTGCCAAAGACGCAAATGTCCTGAGATTCCCTTTCCTTTTATTTTTATTTCTGAAACTGGAATAATATCAACCTTGTAAAATTGTTTTTGAAAAGTGGAAATAACCTGTAGAAAAGTGCAGCATAGCTCCTGTATTTATAAGACCCAAAGTGTGTTCAGCTCCACAACAGAGAAGCTCCAATATTTTACTTAAAATGGAGCAGGGGTGTACCATTTTTCCGTCAGCAGGACAACTAAATGATTACCATTTGGAAATCATGTCTTTTTTCATTCTCACCCAAGGATATGTCTTATTTTAAAGAGTGGAAACGTGGACAGAGAGAGGGAAACATTGATCAGTTGCCTCCCTCATGCACCCTGACTGGGGATGGAACCTGCAACTTTTTGGTGTACAGGGACAATGCTCCAACCAACTGAGCCACCTCACCAGGGCCAGAAATCATTTTTTTATTGCTGGTCCCCATAGGTCACCTAATGTCACTGTGGTTTCTCCATATGGATGGTCAAGTAACCCTCTCTTATAACAGCAGACTTTTCATTGGATGTGTTCTCTGTGTGGACCCCTTTGCATTCTCCAAAAGTTAAAATCCGTATCAATATGACCTGAATGCTTGATCATTAGAATCACTCTGCTGAGTCCAAATCCCTCTGGCTCCATGTCTTTCTGAACATTATTCTTTTCCAAATTATTACCCGCTCTCCAAAGGGATTGGGGTTGAACTCAGTTAACTTTGGCTCTGTTTACACAAACAGGAAGATTTGGAAATGGAGGAAGACACTGGGGAACATAGAAACCCGGGAAGGCACCATGCTGGAAAGCAGAGGCTCTAAGTAGCCTTCAACCATGGCTAGCCAGGGGCCCTGTAAACGCCACTGCCAACCCACTGGGCAAATTGAAAGCCAAAACACAGCAGTCAGGAATGTGAAATGTGGCCAGGGAGAGACATCTAACTACAGTAGCAAATGAAGTGCTGCCCAGGAATTGTTTATGGTACAGTGGTGCTAATTTCAGAAAAGCAATATGATTAAGTTACCAGGCAAAACAATAGCCAATGCAGAAGAGTATAGATGACAAGATCTAGGAGAGAAATCCCCAATCCAAACAGGGACTAGCTGCTAATCGATTGAGTATTTCTAAACCATGGAGATAGGAAACTAATACTTGAGATTCCAGTTGTCCAGCTATAGCTTCTTAGACCACCCCTCAGAAATCTCAACCAGGAGGGGATTTCTGAGGCTGCTCACTCCATAAAGAAACAAATATGTACCCTGTTCACCCATTAGTCAGTTCTTCTTAGTATATATACCAAGACAGTTTAGGTACATCTTGAGTATGTCCTCATTCCTCCCTTAATTGTATTTACAACCAAATCTGTTTATATTTCAGTTAAATGTATATGTTTTATCTTAAAAGATTTTAAAAGATGTATTAATTATGACTTAAACGAGGGACTTCAACATGTTTTTTGTTGTATTTTCTAAACTCTGTAGCTCTATGAGTAGCATAGGTTATTTTTATAATATACAAAATAGATTTGAAAATCAGTATATATAAATTTGTAAATACTTGGTTATAACTAGGTTATAAAATGTGAACAGCAAAATAACTGGAAAGAAGTATACAGTATTAATAGTAGCTATTTCTGGGTGATAAAGCAGGTGGTGGTTTATTTTTCCTTTTTATATTTAAAAAAATTTTTGCTTTTATAATGATAAAAAAGTAACTTTTATGGTGTCAGTTGATGTTGTGAGGTACTTTGTGAAGGCAGTCCAACTCACTGTGTTTGGTTGTCTGAAATAGTCTAACATTTTTCCATGGACTGTTAGGTTGAATAGTTATGTAAGAGACATCTTTCAAAGTTTATTTCTTAAAACACTAGTTCTTTGGATGTTAATAGCTGTTACAAAAGAAAAAAAATCAGTGGCCAAGTTAGAAAATGCTGAGTTATCAAATTTAAACACATCTGAACTGAGAGCCTTTAATATGTTGATGTGCCCTGTCCAGCTAATGTCCACAACAGAGTGTGCTTTACTTCCAAAATGTACCTGATTATGGGACTCATTTTTCTTGGAATAGCAGCTAGGATTATTCTTTAAGGGAATGCCCTTTGGGGGAGATTGATATCCAAGCTTAAGAAAATCTAAGATATCAAAATGTGAAATAATATGTATTCATGTGTATATATGCTATATCTGTGTTTATAATTTTAAAATTGATTGGCTCATTTACTAAAAGGTTTATTATGAATGTCGTTTAATGGCCCCCTCCCTTAGTGTACTTCAATAGCACCAATTTGTGAAACTTCTGATTTCTCCCCTACATGGTAAGTGCTGCTCCTGGAGCACTTCATGGCTGTCTGACTGCATTCCTATCAGGGCCTTACATCTCTTTGTTTTCATACAGACTCCACCACTAAAGTTATGAGCTGATTCAGGTTAGAGATGTTTTCTTAGTCATCATAGTATTGCCAGCACATTAGAAGGAGTCAATATATACTTATTGAATAGATTAACTAGACATTAAATGACTCAAGGAAACAAGATTCTGCAAGAGTAAGAGTGGTGAGGCTGGAGTAGCACCAGGATGCTTTAGAAAGAATAGTTTTTAAGTATGAGGAATAACAGAGTGCTTTGGATCTACAAGGAAGAACTCAGGGTCGAATCAAGTAAGCCTAATAAAACATTCTGGAGGAAACTGAAGCTGGCAGGGCAGGCCCTCCAAATCAGGAGCAAGACTTCTCACTAACCAAGCCTATAATGAAAGCCAATGGAAACATTCGAAGTAAAGCAGACAGCTGTGTCTTCAGGAGATGTATATTTAAAGATGTGGTGAAATAGTCCATTAAAATGAGAAGAGCTGAAAGCATAGGAGGAAAACAGGACTTGAGTTTAAAGACTGAAGAGGACAATGTGGCCCTCAGGACCAGCGGTGCCATTGAGGGCAGCATGTGGACCGTTTTCTGAATCCCTAATTGCTCTTTTTCTTGCTTATGCTTCACAAATCTTCTCAGCCAAAAAAAATGCACTAAAACTTGTGATATAATTGGAATACATTATTCCAAATGGATGTGCTGCTGTGGCTGATTTCAATGGGTATCAGAACAATACAGATACAGGAATGAGAAATCAATGAGCCATCTAGTTCTCATTAAATCCTTTCACTCTTGCCATTCCTATGGTCTTTGCATTTGGGTACAGGAATGTCTCTGTCCAGCTACCTTCCTTGTGCCCTGTGGACAGCCTTCTGGCTATGGCATAGCTAACATGACCCCTCAACTGACTCTGTTAAACAGAAGACATTATCCCAAATGAGGAAGTGCTTTCTCTGTGTCTTTGTCTTGCACTTTGCATTGTGCTTTTGAAAGTCTTCATATCCAGAATATCCTAGGATGGGAAGATAAGCAGGTCTTCTATTTGACAAATTCGATGTCCCATAGCCAATACAATTAATTGATGGCAGATTAAAAATCTCCTTCAACCTGACACTTAGCTAAATTATAATAGAAAGATTATTCAACCTATTATTCTTGATTAAATACTTTGTTTGCATTATTTCTGAATCCTCAAACCAACCCTACAAAATGTCTATAAAGTGTATCATCTGCTGTATAGATGAGGAAACAGGATCTGGGAGGCCAAGCAGTCAAAGCACGGAGATCTGCACCTACATTTTCCTGTTGACAAATGTGAGGATTTTTCTGGAACATTGCTTGCCATGACTCATTGGTGTTTTTGTGTGATTGAAAAAAAGTCATATTGGTTCCGTACAACCAAGACACCCTTAAAGTTCTCCAAAGCTTGACTAAGCTTTAGACAGGCTGCTTCCTAACTTCAGGCTCCTGCTCACTCTCTGCCTCTCTGAGATATGCGTCTCCTCCCAGCCTCTTAAACAAAGTCTTTCTTGTCTGATTAACTTCTTGGTGCAGTTTCCTTTGACAAATATTAATGAAGCTCAACTTTAAAAAAGAGAGAGATTTTAATATGTTATCACAACCTTGCTCCTTTAGCTGAGAGAATCTGTAAGACTGAGACAGTGCTTGTTGGAAGATGGTTTCCCACTGAAATGTTGCATTTTCATGTTTCTTTCCATAGTTTTCCTCACCTTTGAGAACACATTTCATCTTGACATCCAGAGCTTTTCACAGAGCTAGCTTCTCCCTCTAGTCCCAGCCTGTTCTCTGGCTGCATGGAAACACATACCATCAATGGGCCGTAATTTTTCTTACCGGTGAGCTCTGTCAATGTAAGAAACATTCACACTTGTAAGAATTTTTATGAGTTTGAGCCAAATTGATGACAATTGCCATGAAGCAAAACCTCAATGGATTGAGAAAATGCTTTGGAAAATGGCAGTTTTGTGCCTTATTTTAGACATTACCATCAAAAGAGGAGGTGGATGGGATTACATAAAATCCACTGGTGCTAGATTAGGGAGGTGGGAGGAAGCAAAGCAGAGAAACCTCTGGGATTAGATAAAGAATAAAATGATAGACACATATTTATTTTATATAGGTGGGCACAGGATAGTTAACAGTCAACAATTAACATGTTAACAATAACAATGAGGGGATTTGTGATCTCCCTGGGCTGGTGCCTATGCCCTGAGGGGTCCGGAAAAAGGAAATTTGACATTTCAAAGGTATGTCATTGTAGATGCAAAAAGACAACAGACAGGCTCAGGTAAGTTAAAAAATGACATTTGTCAGGGGAGATCCTAGCCTAGGACAAGACTACTCATCTTAACCTGCTTTCCGTTGGGACGTTTTGGTTTCACACCATCCTATGTGGTTACATTAGGTCTCTGAGTCTGTAAGGCCATCACACAAATCCCCTGAGTTTGCCCGGTTTACTCTGTGGTCCCTTTTTGTTCACAGCTTTGTACCTTCAGTCTAGAATGTTCTTCTGTGCTCTGCCCCTCCCTGTCCCTGCCAATTTTCACCTTCTCCCCTAGTCTTAAAGAATTCTGCCCCATTCATGTTTCAAGACATCACTTCCTCCTAGAAATCTGACTTGACCACCACTGCCCAGGACCCTGCTGGGTGTACCCCTCAAGGCTCCCTCATCATCCTGGGTAGCCTGGGTTTTTCTCCCTGTCAATAGTTAGTGGTTTGGTGACAAGAACAGCACCCTTACCCCCTCGTCCCCTCAGAATCCGGCACAGTGTCTGCAAAACAACAGACATCAAATCAACTTCAGTAGAGCAGATGTTAAGATATAAAGTAGATTTAGGTTTTTCCACCTCTGTTGAATGTGTCTCAAGAAAAAGTGAGTGTTTTATTTATTTTAGTGGCTTTTTTGGACTAAAAAAATATATGTATTCCCTTAGAAAATACCAGGAAGGGATTTGGTGAAAGGGTTAAATGTGTGGGCTTCAGAATTAGGAAGAGCTAGGCTTAAACTGTTGGTTTGAATTCTAGCTGTGCACTTGAAACTTTTGTGAAGCTGACAAGCTACTTAACCACTGTTCCCTTTAATCTTCTTCACAGTAAAATTGGGATAATATTACTTACTGTCAGGATTAAATTGTTTTATTAGTTTTGTAGGGCTGCTGTAACAAATTACTGCCAACTTGGTGGCATAACAAAACAGACATTTATTCTTTCACAGTTCAGAAGGCCACGTGTTATTAATGAGGGCATTGACAAGATTGTTTCTTTCTGAAGGTTCTGAAGGAGAATTTGTTCCATGCCTCTCCCCTCACTTTGAGTGGCTGTTCTCCAATTTGGTGTTTGTTGGATTGTAGACACCTCTCTACCATCTCTGCTTCTACCTTCACATGGATTTCTCCTCCAGGTTTGTGAGTCTCACATCTCCCTCTTCTTTCCCTTATAAGGATAAAAGTCCTTACAGATTGAGGGTCTACTTTAAATCCAGACCTCTCCAGATCTTGACCTGATATAGGTTTCCTAGAGCCACCACAACAAAGTGCCACTAATGATGTGACTTAAATAACAAATAACAAAAACTGACTCTCTGGCAGTGCTGGAGTCCACAAGTCTATAATCACCTCTCCTAGGGAACATGCTCCTTCCAACGCCTCCAAGAGAGAATTCTTCTTTGTCACTTATGCTTCTGGTGACTCCTGGCATTAACTGGCTAGTGGCAGCATAGCTCCATCTCCATATAAGCTGTTTTCTCTGTTATCTGTGCATGTCGGTGTCCACTCCTCTCCTTAACAGGGTACTGGACTTTGAATTTAGGGCCTACATAGAACAAATCTGAGCTCATTTTTATCCCTAACTAATTACATCTGCAAGAATCTGTTGCCAAAGTCACAGTCTGAGGTTTGGGGTGTATCTGGATTCTGGGATGGCATTATTCAATCCATTACATATCTGTAAAGACATCATTTGTGCAGGCACCAGGATCTAAGACTTGGATAGATCTTTTTGTGGGACACAGTTTTGGGGGAGTGGTTGATGTATTTTAAATTTGAGGCACAAAAGCTGGCAAAGAGTAAGCACTGAACTAACGAAAGTTATTCTTATTATGAAATGCCCATTTTGGTGGCCATTCTGTGGGAAAGTGGGGAGGTAGGGAAATGGCATTCAGACCACAACATACAAAGTAGCCAGACCTACTAGTAAATATGTTCTTTTTAAAGGCACTGTAGTGGGCCCCTTGTCTGTGGGTCTGCAAGTAGTGACACATACCTTTTTCCAATTTCTGATCTCTGCAGCCTGATAGAAAATAATCCACAAGGCCTGCCAAAAAAATAATGAAACATTCCAGACTATTAGGCCTTAGCAGAGTTTAATCAAAGACTCAGTGATCTATACTGACTCTGGAGGCCTCTTCAAAGCCAAAATCCACCATGTAATCACCGTGGCACAACCCACAGCCGGAAAAGAGCAGCGTCTGTAAATGGTGGAGGACGTGCCTTTTTTCTGGTTAGCTCCCCACTGCTTCACAGAGGTGCCCCTGACTCAGAGGGAACTCTAACCGCATATCCTGAGGCACATATCACATTTTACATGTTTTAAAAGCCTGCTGACAGGATAATTTATTAATGCATTTGAGTTTGTATTTGTTCTCTATTTTTTTTCCTCCTATCTTTTGAGCATGTAGCCTGGTCCTTTGCATTTTCTGGTTTCCTTGTCTCAAGTCAATTTTGCAGGTTGAAAAGCAAAGCATGGAGTAACAGGACAGACAGTTTTTTTTTAAATTAATGTTGGGAGTTCTGGAGAAGGTGGGAATGGAAGTGAGCACCACCCTGGCAGGTGCCTGGGGAGGGATGTGATGGTCAGCACAGGCACCAAGGAAAGTTGCAATCCGCCATTGGAAGCTCAGACCTCAGCAAGCATCTCCATGTTCTTAGTGAGGCATGGGGGTGAGGGACAAGCCAGCAAGGACAATAAGTGCATTTCAGTGTAACCAGAAGGAAGGAAGGGTCAGTGGTTTGATGGGGCTCCCCACTGCTTTGTTGAGGTGAGAACAGCTTGATGCCACTATGGGAAGGAAGAAAATGTACAATGGCTCTGACTGCATTTGCTGCCAGCCCCCCAGGATAAGGAAACACATTCAAATTGAACTTGATTTAGATTAAATACATGCTTTTGCACACCTGAGTCCATTACAGCCACATACTTATCTATTCAGATTCCTGAAATTTTGCCAAGTCTACTGTCACCTCAGATGGTAGTGGCAACAACAATAACAATGCTGATAATAGCTGATATCTACAGAGTGTTTACCAGGCCACAACTTTCAGGAATAATGTCATTAATTCCCCACAACAATCCTAATGATATAGGTGTCATTTTATAAAGGATGTTGAATTTTAGGGGACAGATGGAGAATGACAGACTTGGGACTCAGCACTGACATACTCTCAAATCCATCTAAATATTGAAAATGTCTAACCAGTAGCCTTGTGCTTACTGAAAACGTTTGTCCATTCTAGAAACAAATTTCCCTGAGAAGAAAATATACACCATCCTCAGATGAACATCTAGACGATGGATCCCCACCCTGTAGCCCACAAGGCACAGTGCTCAAGTGAACTACATCCCCCAAGTATTTGTTCAGTTCTGCTCATTAGGGGTAAGTCCATGTTATATTTGCCTGTACCCCTTTCTTCTCTGCTTTAGGCTTATCCACTCTTAATTTGGGATTATTGTCTTATTTGGTTCATTTTGTTATTTTGTTTAGTAAATTTTGTTCAGATGCCCAGAGGCTGTGAACACATGGTGCCAAAAATAAACATTATTAAAACAATTGCTTTTAATATAAACATTGCCAAGAGTTCATTTGTAAGGGTGGGAGAAAAGCAAAATATAGAAAGTATGGTTGCCAAACTGAAGAATCACTGCTACTTACTCTTCCTTCCAACTGCCTCTCTGTTCTTTGGGAGGGCCAGTTAGGGGAACCCTGTCAGGCACTTCCCACATTGAGTGCTAATGGTCACAAACACAAGTACAAATGCATAACCCATTGAACCCACAAATACAAGTGCATAACAGCCAGAGAAGCCTGTTTATAAGTTTAGATGTGAATTTATAAATTAATGCTTTCTATAGTATTTCAATAAAGACATTTTAGCTGTATTGCTTTGGAGACAGTAGAAGTGTTTGATGACTGGACAACGCACTTTGTCACTTTCCCAAAATATGTTCTGGGTCAGAGATGTCATCAATAACAATGAGACAGGGCACATAAAAGGCAAACAGCTTGGACCTTTAGTGGCTACTAAAAAAAAAACATGAAGTATCTTAAAGAAGCACAAAGGAGGATCTGGCAGGTTTCCCAGTCTTTCAAAAAGGACACTCTATTTTGTTTCTCCCTCCTTTTTCCTCATGATTAGGAGTGGATGTAGTTTGGAAGAAGAGGGAAAATATGATAAAGGATAAAAACAGGTTAGTTTGGAAAGGTTTAGGCATCTTTAAAACTCCAGGAGAAATTAAAAACCCAGGAGAGGATGAATGATTTTCTGCTGTTGTCACCTAACACAACCAGGGAGTGTCCCCCGCTACTGAGGGAGGGATGTTTCTCTACCCTTGGCCAGATCTGTTATCTTCCTAGAAGATCCCAAAGGCTGAAATCAAAACCAACTTTGGCTATAAATCAAAACTCTTAATGAACTTGGGCTACTCTGTCTATGCCCAATCCCACCCCAGGGGTGTGCTGGGAGCTTGACAAGACTATGGGGTTTGCACAACTCCAAAGTGATTTTGATGCCCAGCCGGTGCTGAACACCAGTGAAATAATGGCATTAAAGCAATACCATTGAACCATAACATTTGTGCTAGCATTCTGGGCATCCTGTTCAAATGCAGGTTAGGAGTCAATGGGCCTGGAGTTGAACTTGAAATTCTGCATTTCTAGCAGGACCTCAGTTTGCATGATAAAGGTCTAAATAATCCATTTTGGAATCAGACTCTCTGAATGTGAAAGCTGTGTTAGAAAGAGCAATATACTTCTCCCTGTAATGTTGGCCCCTCAGTCCTGGCTAATAATAATTTAAAGGGATTATTTAACCAGTGAAAATATAGAAGATTTTGTTAGTTGAGTAATACTGCCCGGTGCTTCGACTGTAAATTATAGTGTTGTTTTAGTAGAGAGATGGTTGACTGTGTAAAGATTTGGTTTGCTCCAAAATTATAATTCCCCAGTTGCTCCCACCTATTATACCTCCTCTCCCAGTATAATGCCATAACTACCTGGATTCCTTTCACAGGGTAGTTTCAGGGAGGCTAAGATAGCTTTATTTTGGGAGAGGTCTTCCCACTGGAATCTTTATCTTTATTCCAGAAGGACTTGCCCTCCATGTGAGTAATTATGCTTTACTTCGTCATCCAGGGTTCCTGTACAAAGGCTGAATTACCTCATCTATGATATAAAAATATATTGATGTCATTTGAGGGCTAGGTTAAATCATTAATGTAAGACTATGCTGATGTTTAGCAAATGTCAAGAGCTCAATAAATGGTTTGTTATAAGTCTTTTTTCTACTTAGCCTTCCTTGACAATTAGGCAGAAGATGGCTGGTAACTTGAACAAAAAAACAAAAACAAAAACAAAAAAAACAAAAAAATGAGGTCAAGTTTACACAAGAACTTAGCTTTTTTCTCTGGTTCAGGTGGATACATGGAGTCTATTCTATGCCCACCTCTCTTCTCAGGGCTCTTCCCAGCTCTCAAAGAGCTGCCTCCACAGTCTAGACTTAGAAGAGCTCCCCAGATTTCTCCTATAGAAGAACTCAGAGGAGAAACAGAGAACTTTCTGTCCAGGGAGTGTGGACAATTGCTGGAAGTCCACTCTCTGTGCTTGAGTGATGTATCTAGAAATAATGAGTAAAATGACTTTAAAAAAAGAGAAAAACTAAGTTTACGGTTTATAGCCTTGGGGTTCAGGACTTTTTATTTGCCACTTCAGACGTGAGCTAAAAATCACACAATCTATATAGAATGTGCAGTTCATTGTGAGCTCAGCTAAAAACATGGCTGCCCAAATGCACAGACTATTTTGCTTAGTGTTGCAATTAAGTTTCTCTGTGCAAATGGAATCTGGTTTGACTACTTTTTTCAATACTCAGCCAATTTTTTTACTTGTGTTGAAAAATCCAGGACTGATGTGATCTACATGCTGTCCATACTTTTTCCCCAGTCTTTCCAGTTAGAAGCTTTGGCTAATCTTTGCAGGAGGGGAGATCAATGTAAAAACAATAACGAAACATTTGACTGATATTAGGTGCTTGTCATTCTTCATTATGCCCCCAAGTCACCTTCTTAAAACCCTGCAAACAGAATATAATGGGATATGCTGATAGTTTGTGCAGCATGTTAATAAGAAAAAGTGTAAACTGGAAAAGGTTTCATTCTGCCAGAACAAACAGAGCAATATACACTTCTCCATCATTCTGCTCTTTGCACATTCTCCAGGGCTTAACCCAATTAGCTATTTCATATTAAACACTATTTGTGCACTTGATTCTTCCTGGGGCAGCTTTCCATTTTCAGTTGCCTGGAAGACCAAAAGACATGGGTATTTCCTCAGATACTCTACAGGATCAGGCCATGAACATTCCTCAGTAAAAAGCACCATACTTTGTACCTAGTAGGTGTTGAAAATAAGTTTTTAAAAAATGGATGGAATGCCACTTGAGACATTAAAGGAAATGGAGTTCAGAGATTCTAGGGATGAAAAATACAGAAGTATTTAATAACAAAGGTTGGATGAGCTCACATATCTCTTAACAACTTTGGTGTTAACAAATAAGCAATTTCAATAGCTCATAAAATGTTCAATTAAACTGCTCTGACCAGGTAAACTATGAGTAAGGGTCTGCAATAAAAGTCCACAATAATTATAAACCAAAATATTTATAGTACTTACATTTTCAGGCAATATTTCCTTCAGATCTTTTTGTAAAGCAGTCAAATAACTCAAATTAATTTAGTAACTGGTATTCTCATTATTCAAAGAACTTAATATTCTAGAGAAGTAACCTTTGCTTTTGAAGTAGAAATTTAGATTCAATCTCCTTTGAAGCATACATGGATATAACACACTCAGGCCTCTTTTCCATGGAGTTGCCATCCTTTCTTCTAATAATGTTTCTATTTGTATTATATTTTCAGAAGAGCCACTTCTCATGTTAGAGGTACCAGTTATCTTCTCCCGGACCAATCCCTTGCCCCTTGTTGGAGAGCCTATATGTGCCACTAAATATCACATGCAATACAGTAGATGAACCCAGCCTCTCTGGCCTTACGTCACTGGAACAGAGTGAATCCTTGACTAGATTGCCTACCCACAGTTTTGAAATGATACCTTCAATACTGAATATGGTGGTTTAGGGAAGACAGATTAAGGAGCTGAGGCTTCTCTGTTTGAGCAGCTGGTCATGAGTAAAAGGATGAGTTGGAAAAGGATAGGAGAATAATTTTTTTTAAAAAGAGGAGAGGTCAGAAGGATGGAGGAAGGGAGAAAGAGGGAGAGAGTCAGTAATTCTGACAAAAGGCATCCAAAAATTTCCCCCATATACTTATAATAAGCTTCCCTTTTTGCTTGACGGAAACTAGTTTAAATAGACTTCTTTTCATTATAATAATATCTTTCTTAGGTCTTTAAGTAGCATTTTTCACATTTTACTTCCTAGGATAATGGCTCCAACTTCTAAAAACATTAAAGTACATTAAATAATCGCATAAAGAACAAACTACCATCTTCTAGAGAGGGACTTTGGTTGTTTACAGGAAATCATATACTTTCAAATGAAAAGTGACAGGTAAAAAGTGGAATTGCAAACAAAAAAAAATGACAGAAGTCCAGATCTATAAATGAAGAACCCAACCTTTCTCCTACATTGATTTTATGTAGATAAAGCCAAGTAAATGGAGTCCTCATAAAGAAAGAGTACTAATAGAAATTTATAGACTTTAGGGATTGAAAAGACAGCCACTGCATTAATTATAATGCCCTGTTTAATTCAGTAGTTCCCTTTTTACCAAGTAGACACATTCAGTAGGACCTGACGGCTTGACATTAGATTTTTTAAACTAAACTATGTTTTAGAATAAAAAGAAAGTCTAAGTTTTTTTGTATAAGAAGTAGGATGTACTGTGTACTTGGGGGGCAGACAGAACTGAATTGATCACAATGCCATGTCTTGCTTGCTGCTGTGTTATCTTGGGAAATTTACTTAACCTATCTCAGGCTGTATTTCCTCATCTGTGTATCAGGCTAATGATAGTTTCTACTTAGAATCATGATAACAAATGCATGCAAAAATGCATGTGATAGCCTGACAAATTATCAGTAATCACTAGTTTAAGCCATTTATTTTCGGTGTTAAGTGATTGGAGATCTTTTATATGTGATGCACTTTTGCTGTGGCATGAGTGGATTTTTATGAACTCAGAGTCTGAAGCATCATCATATCACCACACATATAGCCATCTATGGCTTACAAAACATTTCACAATGTGCAATAGCACTTAGTTTTCCTCGCCCACTCATTCATTCCTTCCACGAGCATCTGTTAGATGCCTGGCATGTGCCTGCTCCTGTGTTCTTCAGTAGGGATTTACCTATAAAGGTGACAGACATAGACCTTGCCCATGTGGTGCTCACAAGCTCTGATGCAGATTTAGCCAGTTATACTTCTTATTTTTTAAGATTAAAAAAAAGAAAGAGGACTAGAGCATTAAATGACTTGTCCAACACTGACACAGTTGGAGAGGGTCAGGCCAACTCAAGGGGTAGAGGAACAGCTATTCTCTTTAGGACTGTGGAGGGAACTCTGCTTCCAGAACCAAGATACCTTAGACAGATTTAGAACAAGTCATGTTTCTACTGAATATATTTATCTTGATTTAGTTTCATTCGCCTTAGGGCCAAAGCCAAGCTGGTGCTGATTCATAAGTCTCATTTTCCATATGTTTAACTTAGGATTTCCTCTTGACAACAGTTGATTAGCCACTCTTGTGACTTTTAGCTCACTGATGATAACTTGACCCAATTTCAGCTGATTTCTGTTGGCTTTAGACTTCCTGGAAAAAGGAGCAGAAGTCCGCTGAGACCCCATTACAGCCAACCTTTCTCAGTGTCAACCAAACCAAACATTTCAGTGTGCCAAAGCCAATGTCAATGCTGTAGGACTGCTTTAGAGGTGACAGTCCCCTAGTTCCTTTAGTTAAATAACATATCGGTCCAGATTGGAGTGACGAGTTTCCAAATCCCATACTGCTAGAGGTCTGATGATAACATAGCTCTGGATTTTAGTTTTATCATACAAATCCAAGTGATATTTCTAGTGTTAGTATAATTTCTCTGCTTAATGCCATCAGCTGCTCACTAATAGGCATAAAATTCAATGTCTTTACTATGGAGTCAGATTTTTATGTTGTAGACTTCACACCCCTTTAAAGCCTCACCTTTCATTAATAGCCCCATGTTTTCCTAGGTTTTAACACAATCAAAATTCTTATAGTCCTAGATTCCCAGACATACCCATGTCCCACATTTCTACACCTAAAGAAGTTAGTTCTGTAAACATTGACTTGCTTTTGTTATTATTCTATTAAGTAGTATGTACTATGGTTTCTTTTTCATTTTTTCTTTTTTAAAAATCCTCACACAAGAATGTTTATTGATTTGAGAGAGAGAGGAAGGGGAAGAAGAGAAAAAGATAGAGAAACATCAATGTGAGAGAGTATCATTGATCAGTTGCCCCCAAGTATGCACCCTGATCGGAGGTTGAACCTGCAATATAGCTGTGTGGCATGACTGGGGATTGAACCTGCAACCTTCTGGTGTATGGGATGATGCTCCAGCCAAATGAACCACCTGGCCAGGACAATGGTTTCTTTCTATGCAATCTGCCACTAAAGAATGAAATCCAAAGCATTCATTTAGGAAGTGTCAAAAGATGTCAAGTATCATATGCTCTTCTCCCCCACCCGATTTCACCTCATTGTTGTATAGTGTTTTAATGAAAACTAATAGAATTCTATTCATAGAAAAAGACAGGCTGTTGGGAGAGGAAATCAATATGAGGTCAGGTTCAGTGGGAAGATGGAAAGTTTACAAGGTTGGCACATTCTATTTCAGTGTGTGCCATCTGATGTGACTCTGATGGAATTCTGTAGGACTGATGGGCAGCCAGGATATGTAAGTGAAGGCCTTAGCATGGAGAGCCCCTAGTTATCTGAGCTGGGAGCTAAGTGAATGTTGGATATTGGGAATGCCTAAACAACTTCCCATCCCTACCCAAATTATATTCTTTGTACGACATATTTGAAGTGAGAAGAAACTTAGATGCCATACTAAGTCCTCTTGGTAATTTTTTAAAGAACAGTAACTTTTCTATTAAGTCAATGCAACTGTAGGACTTGGTGCCTCAAGGACAGCCCTAAATTCAATTTGCTGGAATCTGGCTTTGGACAAGAAACTCCTTTTAAAATAACCAAATGAGAGGTGATGATACCATCCTGCCATGGGAGAGCCTAAGGTACATTCTATGAATATAGATCCAATGCCTACAATGAGTCACCAAGCAGCCAGACACTTACATATTTTAATATTTTTTGACAATGATCTTGTATATTAAAAAAAGATATTTTCCAAATCTGTCAAAATCTTAAAATATGGCCCCTTAAAATGGCCCCTTAAAATCTCTTTAAATAATTATATTCCATATCTAACATTATTCACATTGAAATATTTAAGTGGAAAAGTATTTTCATCAATAGGAGTATTAGGAAGACAATCATAGTATAGTAAACTGAATAATCTCGTCGGAAGACTTAATAGGGATGGTCTTGGTTGCATTGGCACTTATTTTTTTCCACCATTCTTAAAATGATGACCCTCTCTTGTTCAAAGTCTACAAGACAGTTATGAATTTTTCTGAAATTTTTTCTATGTTAGGTAATCTGTTTAATAGCTTGACTCAATATTCAAGGCAAAGGGAAAGACAATTTCACCAATAAATGGTTATTGCCATAAGGTAAATTATGAGAATTTTATAGAAGAGGGTGGAACTTAATGAGTCTGTTCCAGAAGCAGATGGCCAGGATTTAAATCCTGTTCTGAAAATTACTAAGGGTGATCCTGAGAAAGTTACTTAACTTTGCTGAGCCTCCATTTATTAATCCAAAATAATAATACATGCTTCATAAGGTTTTTGTGAGGATTAAATGAGTTAATGCACAGCCTGTAAAGGCTTGGAAGACTGCACATAATTACTTGCTAAAGAATGGCTATTATTATAATGACACAGAGCAAAAGCAAAGTTGTTTTATTTTTTAAAAAAACATAAATAAGCTTTGGAAGTGTGAAATATGACAAATTAGAAACATTTCTCAGAACCTGTGTTCAAACACCATTATGTTTACCCTGCATCTCTAATATAGCCTTCTAATGGACATTCCAGCCTCACATCCGTCCAAACCATTCCACACAGACATCCATCCACAGTGATTCTTTCATAACTCAGATCTGTTAGATCTGAGCATTTAAACTTTGCCAACTTTCTCTCAGTCCTGTCATTTAATGTTTTCCAACAGGAACACACTCTGTTCCACTCTCACCCCTTCCCTCCAAAACCCAACCCAAACGAGCACGCAAATTCACTTACAAAATTCTCACCTGTTCCTCAGGCAAGCATAGACTTTACAGTTGTACCAGGAATTTTCCCTGACTCTCTCAAGCCTTATCTCCATATACCTCATCTATGCTCCATGGCTCCTCATGCATCCTGAATCAAGCTAGATCATTGACATATTATCTATTGTGCTATTACACAAAATATAGTGACTTTTTTCTAGCAAAAGTCCAAATAAAAGGAGGCAAGAACTAAAATATTTTTGAAATTGACAGCTCAATGTAATATTTTTAAAGAGATATGTACATATCATTATTATCATATTTAATATTCATGTTGAAAATTATGTACCTGCTGATATTATTATGGAGTATAAAAGAGCAGCAAATTATGTATATGAAACAAGGTTCATCAACATGCAGCCCCACCCCTGTGTTCCCGACTCCTTTCCTAACATTTACCTCTAGTTTTGTGACCTAACCACTTTGAATACTATGACATTCTCAGAGCCTGTCTTCCATGTGCCAAGGCCTCTCAGCATTTAAAGAAAACATTCCTTTTGCCCAGAATGCACTTCCACATCTCTCTGCTTGAAATCTACTCATCACCAAAGCTCAACGTCACCCTCAAGCCATATCTCAAAACAAACCCTGCCCTTTCCCCATACCTACCTCCAACCAGAAAAGTTATTCAGATTCTCATTAAAATTAGTTCACACTTGTGCTACTCAACACAATAGCCATAAACTAGTAACCACTTGTAGCTATGTACATTTAAATTGATTTAAATTAAACAAAATTTAAAATTAAATTGCTCAATCACATTAACCCCATTTCAGGTGCTCGATAGTCACATGTGCTCATTGGCTAGATTACTGGGCAATGTAGAATATTTCCATCAAGTTCTATTGGAAAGTACCACTTTGTACCTTGTACCCAGCACAGTGACACATACAGGCCCTCAATAAACAGTCTATGATTGAATGACTTTGAACAGACTACTATCTCTATTACAATCCTTGCATCTGTCAGAGTTTTGGTAGGAAACAGAGTTCAACTCAGTTGCTTTAAGTGAAGAGAATTTAAATAAGGGGTCTACTTCTGAGGTATTGCACAGTTAAGAGAACAAAGAAGAAATGTTGAGTCACCCAGAACAGCAATAATAGAAGTCTTGACCACCAAAAGAGCTGAAGTAAGAAGAAAGTAGTATTTCCATTTTGTCAAATAAACCCAAGGTTTGAAGGTTTCTTCCCTTGAAGAATGCAGGAAGCAGTGTGGTCCAGAATGCAGTGAGAGCCAGAGCAGAGGAGGAGCAGTGGGTAAATAGGCCCTAGCCATAGTGGCACAGAGGTACCTCCAGAGCTAGATGTCAACACAGAGAAGAAGTGAGGGAGGCAATGCAGACTCCCTCCACCTCCTACCAGTTATTTCTTTACCTGAACCCAACCCAAAGCCAGCTAGTAAGAGAGCAATCCATTGGAGTCAGGTTACAGGCCACAGAGCAGGGAAAGACACAGAATGAACCTATGGGGTAGGGAAGTAAAGAATAACCATATCATTCATTATTTAGCTTCATTTATCAGTTTATTTGTCTTTCTCACTCTCAAGATTGGCATCACCTTAATGTGCAGACTGTCTGATTCACACAGTGATTCACATAGCACCTGGCACAGTGTGTACTCAATCATGCCTGTTGAATAAATGGAGTAATCTTTATCTTTTCCACATCAGGTGGCTGTTTTCAGAAGTCACTACATGCATGGATTGCTTACCTTCATGTTGTTATGGTACATACATGACCTTTAAAACCTGGATTTATTGTACAAGGTGGAGACAATGGAGACACTTCTTTCACTTTTGAACCATCTAAGCCATGCTTTCTTTCAGGTTCAGTTGTCAATACAGTTTCTGACAGGCTCAGAAAACTTGCTGTTTTCTTTTTCCTTGGTACACATCTTATCCTGATGGCACAAGTCACTGACAAGCCAGTCCCCGACATGACATGTGATCAAACACTCAACAAAAGCACCACTTTCTTGAACAATACGGCATCGTCTGCTCTCAGATCTGGCAGAAGGGATTGAGATGAGGCAGGCACACCCACCACAAAATGGCTTCAAAACAATGTAACAGAGAACCTGGGCCACGTTTTGTGCCAACAGAAACATGTTCCATTTCAGCTTTACTTCCCATTTGTCAGTATGTCACACATGAAGGGAAACTCCATATAATTACTTATGTTCTGTCATCACACTTCAGTTGTTTTTATGTGATATTACAGGACTCAGGGTTTGCTTCCAGCTGGTTTTCATTTATGTGATACCTCAGCACAATTCCGATTCCTGTACATGTTTTGGGGACTAATGTTAGGGATAGAATTGGAATAGAATTTCTGATCTGCCATTTTACACCTCCTCCTAATAACACTAAGAACAATACAATAATCTCTATGTGTCAAACTGTGGTAAATGCTTTAACTGCATTTGCTTGTTAAAGAAATGAGGAAACTGAAGCTCAGAGGTGTTCAGAAAATTTCCCAAGGTGTTACTGTTAGTTGGCCAAACTAATGTCCTTCAACATTATAATATTAACCCTTGACCTCTTGTTTCTTTAAGTGAATTTATTGGGGTGACACTAGTTAACAAAATTATATAGATTTCACATGTACAGTTCATCATGCATATATTTTATTGTGTGTTCACTCCTCTAAGTGAAGTCTCCATCCATCAACTTTTATCCCCCCTAATCCCCCTCCATCCCCAGAAATCACCACACTATTGTCCATCTTTGTGAGTTCTTTTTCTTTTTTTTCTTTTTTTGCTCAATCTCTCCAACCCCCAGCCAGCCCCCCAGCTCTCTCCCAATGACAGCTGTCAGCCTGCTCTCTATGAGCCTGTCTCTATTTTTCTTGTTAGTTTATTTTGTTCATTAGATTCCACATATGAGTGGGCTTATAATGTCTGGCTTAGCATAATGCTGTCCAGGTCTCAACCTCCTCTGTATTCCAACATTACCTGGAATCTTTAGAACGGTGGCAAGAAATCCCTTCCTCATTATTTTGAAGTAATAATATATTACTCTTGAAATATATTAATTGGTTCTCTAATGCTAAACTTTGCACAAATATAGGGACTACAATAACTACAAAGTAGCTCTCATATTAAAATATAAATCTTACCATCATATAGTTATATGTGGAGAAAGACTGTGTTAGCATGCTTGAATAAAGCTGATAATAAACAAAGACTTTTCTAGAGGATAACTATTGCAACCCAGTGGTCACTTCAACATGTGAACTTTTTTAAAATCAATTGTTCCCAGAAATTGGAATTCCTTTTCAAATACATTAATTGGCTTTATATTCAAAAGAATGGCATTCATTCCTTTGAATGGATATTCAAAGGATTGGTATCCATAGAATATTTCCAATCTCATTTGCTGAATCTATGGGTACTTGGGCCAAGGGCCAAATGTTTTTTAGAGTAATTCAACAAGTCCTGATGAGACAGGTCTGCAATATCTGACATGTCAGCACATGGTCCGTGTCCATAATGGTCCAGCAACAAGGAGGAGGGAGAGATCCTGGATCTGGAGGGAGAGCTCTGTATCCTGGACACAGTTTCTCACCTATGGGAGCCTCAGTTTCCTTATCTGCTTGTGGGGGTCACGATGGCCCACATCACAAAGTTGTTGTGTAACTTAGACATGAAAACCTAAGTTATTTAGCACAGTGCCTGATATCCAGTAGGTGATCAACAAAGCCTGTGGAATTTGAGCTGTGTCATTAATACACAAACATTCCAACTGACCTCAACTGACTCATTCAACTATTGTCTTAGAGACTTTGGGTGACATATTGTCCACATCTCTTCCTACCTCCCTTTAAAGCTCATCCATCCAACTTTTTTCAGACTTTCCTAAACTTTAGGAACAATTTGATGCCTATGGAATATATATATATTTTTTTATGGAATATTCCTATTTTTGGAGTGCCTACAGATTATGCTTTCTTTTAAAAATCATATTACCTTTACACATTAGCTTTAATTTTATCCTCTGCTTCCTGGCCTCTATTTTTATGAGTTATAACTTCCCAAACAGAATATCCCTTAAGCTATTTCACTGGTCCCACAGCATCCCTCTACTCCACTCATTCAGTCACTCCTCAAACACTGAGCAGTGACCAAAATAAATCAAGTCCAAACTCTAATGCAACTTGCAGGCTACTTGAGGGAAACAGATAATAAATAGATGAACATATTAAATATGAAGTATTTCTCATTATAATTATTGTTAAGGAAAAATATAAATCATACTAATGGGATGAAGAATGCAAAGACACTGTTTTGGAAGACATGAGGAGGAGGAAAAATGTTTCTGTTAACACTGAAAAACCCTAAGGAAGTGATGAGAGAGCTTTGAGAGAATCCAGAAGAGGGTCCCAGTCAGGAAGAGGGTCCAGAGACACTGCTCTGAGCCAGGAGGATGCTGGCAAGAAGGCAGCCGCTGCAGGGCAGGGAAGGGTGCTGGCCGGATGTGACACCTCAGAGGACAGAAGACACTTGGAGGATCTGGGCGAAGAGTTAGGAGGCATGACTTGCAACTGAACAGTCACTCCAGCCTCTGTGAGAAGGACAGGCTGCTGTGGTGTCTGAGCAGCAAGGAGACCAATTCAAATGGTGGTGCCATGTCCCAGTGTGAGGTGACATAAGGGCCAGAGTTCTGGCACCAGGAGTCATAATTTATGGCCGAATTCAAAATATCTTTTGAAGGGGGTCTCACTGAGATTGCTGATACATTGAAATGGGTATGAGAGAAAGAGAGGAGTCAGGGATGATTCCAGTATCTTTGGCCTGGCAAAACTTTACTCAGAAGGAGGCTATTCTTAAGATGTAGAAGTCCTTAAATTACAATAAGTTCCTAAATCCCCTTCCTCCATTTCTATTGTCCTCCTAGCACAACACCTTAATTCTCCAGATTCATGACATGGGAGTGGAGGTAATATAGATGAAGGGAAATCCAATGAAATATAATCCATAAATGGACTCCTTAGTGTAACCTATGTCAAGCCTCAACAATACTAATAGTTGTATATGTCAGATTGAGAAAGGTAAAAATTTTCCAACCTTCTCACTGATGTTGTTATGGTCCAATTAGATGGTTGGAAGTCTAAAGATGTATCAATTTAATAGGGTATCCTATTTAATTTCCTGAAACTGAATGAAGCCATCCTATTCCAAAAAAGAATATTCTGCAAAGTTTAGGGTAAGAGAGAATAATTTAAATTTTATTATCTGAGTGTTCTGTCATTCTTTTCTCCATACTATTCTATTTGAGTATTAAATAATAATTCGATCCCTTAAGGTCACTGTGTTATCCAAGAAGGTCCATGTGGTACAGTCTAAATTAGACACCTAAGTTATGGAATCAGAGTGCCTGGGTTCAAAACCTGGTCTGTCTCTTACTGCGGGGGCATTGGATAACCTCCTCATCTGTCCAAATCTCACTCTCCTCAACAGTAAAATGAGGATAATAGCAGTACTTCTAAGCAATCTCAAAGCTCTTAGCCTACATCCCATCTCAATAAATGTGCTCCCTAAATTTTAGATATTACAATATTAATTTTTAAATGTACTTTCTGATTACTTGGGAGAAATAAACAAACAAACAAAGACAATAGTCATGCTAACTAATGTATTTCCATCTCCACTTTCTGCCCTCAGGAGCCTGCAGATGTGCCCAGGGGAAGCAGTCAATAAACAAACATTTTGCATAAATAACATCATCTGTGCCTCTTCAAACTTGTGCAGCTATTCAGTGTAGGCTCCATTCAAATCACAAGCTCAAATTCCTGCCAATTTTATGTTATCAAAACAGGCTTTTTTGTCTTAGAAGTGTCACAAAATGATCTATCTATCACTTAGAAATTTGCTCACCCTCACTGGGAGTTACTAAAATTTTATCCTAAATCGAAGGTGCACAAATTGTTCCCATTTTGTATTTAGAAATCCGAAGAAGGTAGGCAATTCCACTTTTGTCACATCTCGGTGGTTGGTGGTAAAGGCAGCCACACAACTTATCCAATCACTGACCTGGCTTCTCAATGTGGCACATGTTAGAGGAGAAGAAGAAACCTCCACATAATGTGGCTTCCTGGGATCCAGGCAATAATGTATGCTTTGCATTCAAGTTACTCCTGCCTGCTGCCTTCTGAATTGATCATCTCTATTCATTTTCTGCCACACATTGAAATTCCGATTTGCACTGAAAACCATGCTGACCTGCACAAGATTGCCTGTTTTGTTTTCACTGAAGTACTAATGATTCAATATACTTAACAGACAAACCCTCTCTTAGACCATCTTCTCAGCACTCTTGCCACAGTAATTCCACTCTTCTCATTCCCAAAGACAGAGGAACAGGACTACGAGTAGTTTAGTGTTCCACTGAGACCTGAGAGATGAATAATGATAATAGAGAGAATCTGATTTTACCACAATCAGATTTTTTAAAATTTTATGAGTTAATCGGAAATATCTGCCATCCTAGTGACATTTATTTTAGAAGACTTGCTCTAGACTTTGATATTTTCTGTGCCTTTTAAAGGCTTTGGAATTTCCTTGGCCTTCATTATTAAAAGCATACAATTCTGAAATACCCTGTGGTCAAGTATGCAATAAAAAGAGCCATGAAAGAAAAATGATAGGAGAAAGACTCTCAAAAGCAAAAGTGAGAAATCATGGCAGGTTGACAAAAATGAAATGTGTTTTCATCTATGGGGTTTTCAATCAATGTATCTCTTTGGTATTCTTTGGCTTCCAGCAAATCCTAAAATGCGTTATTGTTTATAGAATAAGGCCTATAAAATATTAACTAGTAAAGTTGGAGTAGTTTCTATTGGCCATTTGTAACTTAATAAGGGTCGGGTCACATCAGGGAAGTCTATGAATTTGCATTACATGGTACAGTGGCACAGGACTAGAAATTCAGAGACATGAATCCAAATCTCATAGGCTCTACAACCTTGGGCAAGTCTCTCAATGCCCATTCAGTGGGACAATTAGCATTCAGCACCTCCTCTGTCCTAAACATCAGGCTTGAAGTATTGAATGAAGGATCATAGGGCATAAAAGCTGCCATCACATTTCACTAGAGCAAACCAACATGAATGGTGATGTTTGTGTGACACAATAAACCTGTGAGTGGTCCTCTTCCAGGCATACTGCAGTTCCCACCTGCTGTGAAATTAGATGTGCCCATATGACTTTTTCATACGAAAAAAAAAATAAACAGAAATGACTTAAGTCATTTCTGATGCGGAGCATCCAGGGCCTGATCATGACTTTCCATGTTCCTTTCCCTGTGTTGTGCCCTCATAGAAGCATGTGCCAAGATAGTTTCCATCAGCCTCAGACTCTAGGTGACCACAATGAGCCCAAGCCCTACCTGCCAATCCTCAACACACTTAGCTATAATGAGAAAGATGCTGCCCTGGTTGGCCTGTGAACCAAAGAATTACTGTTTGATTCTTAATCAGGGCACATGCCTGGGTTGCAGGCCAGTTCCCAGCAGGGGACACATGAGAGACAACCATACATTGACATTTCTCTCCCTTTCTCCTTTCCTTCTCCTCTAGAGATAAATAAATAAAAACTTAAAAAAGAAAGAAAAGAAAAGAAAGAAAGGAAGGAAGGAAGGAAGGAAGGAAGGAAGGAAGGAAGGAAGGAAGGAAGGAAGGAAGAAAGAAAGGAAGAAAGAAAGAAAGAAAGAAAGAAAGAAAGAAAGAAAGAAAGAAAGAAAGAAAGAAAGAAGGAAAAAGAAAGAAGCTTAACTGTTTGAAACGTCTGTGATTGAGGCCTTGTCACCACAGTAAAACCTAGCCTACTCTGATAGACTCTATTAGCAACATGGATCAGATAATATGAACCATTAGAGAAGGGTCAATTAAATCTGAGTAAGGACAGAAGTCCTGCTAGAAGAATGCTAGACATCTTACAGAAGTGATGAGCATTGACCTAGGTCTTGCAGGATGTGTAGCTTTATATAGACAGAGAGGGCAAAGTAAAAAAATTGAGAAAAAGGAAATAGCGGGCTAAAAAGTACAGCCAGAAAGGCACATAATTGTCTAGGAAGTTGTCTGATGAGGCTAGGGCTTGATGTTGGGAGTGTCAGGTGAGGAGACAAGAAAGGGTAGGTTATAACTAGAATAATTTTGAAATTTTGATTGTGATAAAACTTAAAGTTATAGAAAATTTGGAAGAACAGTATAAACTACTGCCATATCCTCTCTGCCCAAACTATCAATTGTTATATTTTCATCCACTGGTTTTAACTCTCTTGTTCCATCTCCATAGATACATAGATAGATAGAAGATAAGCATATGTAGATGTATTTATAATTATATATGCTTATATTTATATACATGCACATATGTTTATTCTGGACCATTGAAGGATAAGCCAGAGGAAAAAAATATGTTCCTTTACTCATTTATTTCATACTATAGTTACTAAATATGGGGACATTCTCTTATATAACTACAATGCAGTAATAAAAATCAGAAAGTTTTATATTGATACAATACCATTATACAATACTAGTTCATTGCCTATATTCCAAGTCCTTCTAATTGGTGCAAGAATAGAATTATAGCTGTTTTTCTGCTGGTTCAGGATCAAAATTAGCGTCACACACTGCATTTAGTTGTCATGTCTCTTTGATATAGGAATTTCTCAATTTTCTCTGTGTTCCTTGCCTTGACATTTTAGAATATATATGAGTATATGTATTACATATATGCATGTATAGTAAAATATTATTCAGCCATTTGAGATGAAAACATGGATGGAACTGGAGAGCATTTGCTAAGTGAGAAACGTCAGACCAAGAAAGACAAAGACTGCGTAATTTCACACATACGAGGTCTATTCAGAAAGTATCCAGCCATGTACTATGAAAAAGAGACCTTCATTAAAGATACAAGAAACATTGTACATAAGACAATGACAGCTCAGTACACTTCAAAGCAGGCAGCTTAGGACCTCATACAGTTCTCCCAGTGTCTCTTCCACTGTTTAAAGCACTCTACAAAATCCTTTGTTGGAATCTCATCGATGGTCTAAGATCACTTCCCTTTCAAAGATGATTTTAATTTTGGGAAAAGCCAGAAGTCAACAGGGTGCCAAATCTGGGCTGTAGGGGGCCTGAGTCACCTGGGTGATTTGATGTTTCACTATAATCTCTGTACAAGATATGATGTCATGATGAAGCTGCCAATCCTCAGTTGCCCATTGCTGTGGCCTTCCGAATCATCTGAATAGTGTCCATGGAGGAATGTTCAAGCTGATTCATTGCTCTATTCACTGAGTCATTTTGAATGTGACAGTCACACAGTGCACATGGTCACTCAATGGCATTTATGGCCCCCACTGACTAGTACAGTGAAGTTGTCATTGTTGACACAGGCACATTCCAGTCCACTTTCCTTGGCTGCCAGGTTCCATCGATGTCACACAAACCATTCTCATATTAACAATGGTTGGCCTTTCTCTGGACAGACCTTATGCATATGGGAATCTGACAAAAACAAACTCATACAAATAGAGAACAGATTTGTGGTTGCTACAGGCAGAGGTGGAGGAATTGGATGGGGGTGGTCAAAAGGTCCAAACTCCATTATTCCATTATAAGGTAAATAAGTTCTGAGATGTAATGTTCAGCAGGATGATTATAGTTAAAGTACTGTATTGTATATTCAAAAGTTTCTAAGAGTAGAGTTTTTTGGATGTTAACTAAACTGAGTATGATTATATCATACTCATATTCATTACATTCTAAACCTTAAACTAATACAATGTTATATGTCAATTATATATTAAATGGAAAAAAACATTATATATATCACCAATTCAGGGATACTGAATATTCCTTTTACTGAAGTTAGTTTATCTGATCCACTAGTATTTTATTTTTTTAATTAATTTATTTATTTATTTTTAATTTTTTTTATTGATTATGCTGTTACAGTTGTTCTATTCCCCCCTTCATTCCCCTCCACCCTACCCCCCATCCCCACCATTACCCCCCTTTAGTTTATGACCATGTGTCTCAAGTTTTTTAGATTCTATATTTCCCATGCTATTCTTGCCCCCCCATCTATTTTCTATCTACTGTCTATGCTACTTATTTTCTGTACCTTCTCCCCCTTCTTCTCCTCCCACTCCCCTGTTGCTAATCCTCCTTGAGATCTTCATTTCTATATTTCCACTTCTGATCTAGCTGTCCTTTTAGTTTGCTTTTGTTTTAGGTGTGGTTGTTAATAACTGTGAGTTTGTTGTCCTTTCACTGTTCATGTTTCTTTAACTTCTTTTCCTTAGATAAGTCCCTTTAACATTTCATATAATAAGGAATTGGTGATGATGAACTCCTTGAATTTGATCTTATCTGAGAAGCACTTTATCTGTCCTTCCATTCTAAATGAAAGTTTTGCTGGATAGAGCAATCTTGGTTGTAGGTCTTTGGATTTGATGACTTGGAATACCTCTTTCCAGCCCCTTCTTGCCTGTAAGGTCTCTTTTGAGAAATCCGCTGACGGTCTGATGGGGACTCCTTTGTACGTGACTGTCCCCTTGTCTCTTGCTGCTTCTAGGATTCTCTCCTTCATTTTAATTTTGGCTAATTTAATTATGATGTGCCTTGGTCTGTTCCTTCTTGGGTCCAACTTCTTTGGTACTCTCTGAGCTTCCTGGATTTCCTGGAAGTCTATTTCCTTTGCCAGATTGGGGAAATTCTCCTTTATTATTTGTTCAAATAGGTTTTCCACTGGTGGCTGTTCCTTTCCCCCTTCTGGTACCCCTATAATTCGGATCTTGGAGCGTTTAAAGATGTCCTGGAGGTTCCTAAGACTCTCCTCATTTCTTTGAATTCTTGCTTCTTGACTCTTTTCTGTTTGGCCATTATTTGCTTCCTTCTGGTCCACTCCATTAATTTGAGTCCCAGTTTCCTTTTCATTGCTATTGGTTTCCTGTGCAATTCCATTCATTTCCATTAGTTTCACCTTCATATATTTGTCTAATTTATGGCTATAATCAACCAGTTCTGTGAGGATCCTGAGCACCAGTGTTTTAAACTGTGCGTCTGAGAGTTTTGCTATTTCTTCATCGCTTAGATTTATAGGTTCCGGGGCTTTGAGCTCTTCTTGAGCCATTTTTGGTCTGTTCGTGCCCTTTAAGTGTGAGGAACGGAGCCTTGGACTCCGAGGTAGCTAGGTTGTGACGCTGTATGTGGAGGTGGGGTCAGAGCAGGGAAATGGTGGCGCCCTCCCTGCTGCTGGCCGTGGGGACTCGCTGGGTCCTGGTCCAATTGCCCACTCCCTTGCTTGTCTATCCGCGCACAAATGCACGACCACAGTCAACCCCCATCCCTGCTCCCTTGCTGTTTCCTCGTGGTCGCTCGCTTGGTCGGTAGCTCGGTAGCTCACTAGGTCCAACCCTGTGCCTGGATTCCGTGCGCTGGAGTCCATCTGACCGAGTTTTCCTGTGCAACCCCGCTCCACCAGCTGCTGGTTTCGCCCCTTACCGGTCAGACTGAAGAATTTGTTGTTAACAGACTTCTGAAAAGTTAAATTTTCTGTGTTCTGGCTGTGTTTTCTGTTGCTAATATTTAGTTGTCTCTAAACTTGGTTGTGTGAGAAGGCACGGATATCCACCTATGCCTCCATCTTGGGGGAAGTCTGATCCACTAGTATTTTAATGAAAAGTTAAGTTTAAGATATTTTTCACAAAATCAAAGATCTGAATAACAAATCCATTTCTTTGCCTTATATTATCAGAAGTGTTTATTATTTAAAAGTGAGCAAAATGATTTTTTAAGGGTGAGGCTATTATTCATCTGGAATTGAGGTGAAGTTACAATACTTTGCAAGGAAAAGAAAAGCAATTTAGTCTGGTAGACTGTTCCATCTAATTTAGATTTCAATAATGTGTTTTTATTAAATAATGGGGAAAAACACTGATGAAAAAAGCATCAATAACTTGGTCCACTCTTTTGGTTAAGGGAACTCAGAAATGTAATTTTTCCCCAAGATTAATGTTAACATCTGCCATTTATCATTTTTTACCATGGGGCTCTATAGTGTTTAATGATTTATATTTTTTAAAATAACAGTTACTCTTTTCTAATCAGAAAAGCAATGCCTGTTTTCATTATAAAATTTGGAAAATACAAAAACTCTTCAGAAAATGAAAATCACCTCTTACCTACCATTCTGAGAAAGGTTTTCATAATATTTCATGTGTATATCTATTTATTTTGCAAAACTTATCATGCTGCAAGGGAGCCAATAATCTACATGCCAGGAAGGCACAGGTCAGGGGTATCAGGAGAGCTGGGGATGGGGACCAACCACAGAGCATCTGCCAGGTCAAAAGGGGCAGGGCCTCCCCATCTTCAGGTGATTCCTGCTTCCAAGTGGGTGAGCCATGGGTGTTGCCTAATCTCCAGAATTTTAGGGAGACCCTGACAATAGTTATTTAAAGTGAAATATCCTGATTGTTAAAAATTGGCAACTAAAAAAATTAACACAATGCAAGTCAAATTAAACACATTTACAGGGCAGATTCTATCAAAGAGATGCCTTCACCTCTTTTATTTACTCTTTCACCCTACCTTTTGTACTTAACTTTGTCAATTAATAGGCTCCCCCACCATTAAATAGTCTCTCTAAAGGTTAAAATTGATTTTAATGGCAATTCAAAATTAAATTATAGACATGCATCTTTATACTGTATCATCTCTAATATTTGGATAGTATATTGTTTCCATTTTCTTATTTATACTAATGCTGAAATGATCATTCTTATATGTGTGTGTGCATATTTATACTATATATATACTATATGCATGCATATATATAAAAATAACTCTGTATTATTAATTCCTAGAAGTGCTGTTACTGACTTGAAACAGGCATTTTTCAGGTACATTGATGTATATTTTAGCACATATAATTAATTATTTTCAAACCATTATAACAATTTCCACTTCTACTAGGTAAATTTAAGAACACTATATCTATGTCAGCCTGACCAATACTTTGTATATTTTTTTCTGTTTTTGAGAAATTTAATGAGTGAAAAATGTCATAATAGCATTTTTAACTTAATAGTTTGGGATTAGACTTTAAACTGGTAACATTTTTAGTTTTTCTGGAATCACTATATTTCATAATCCATAATTTATGAGAAAAATATCTAGGAAAAACAGTGGTTTCTTAATAATTACATCGCCATGAACAAAGTAAAATTCACCTTGCTAGATGTAGCTTAATGCCCCCACACTTTCCATTTCTTCCATTTTTCGGCTTTGGGGACTGATCAAGCCTAGAAACGGCTAAGATAAACTACTATGTTTTTGAGGAGTAAATGACAATGCATATTTCAAAGTGCAAATGTCTCCTGCTTTGCAGCACCAATCCATTTCAGCAAAATTGGCTATAAAGTGGATCATGTTTCCCTACAGATTTCTGATAGAAAATCAGCAATATGTTGTTTTAGCAAGGAGAAAAGAAGACTAACTTGAGTGATAAAAATAGCTTAAGTATAAATAAAGATCAGCAGATTGTGAGATGTTGCATGTATTCATTTATTCACTCAATAAATATTTGAGAGTCCACAAGGTGCTAGCATTGTGCCAGGGACTGGGGACACCAGACAATAATACAAAATTTCATATCACTTTGCAAGCTTTAAGTTCATGCCACACTTAAGGGACTTATATCCCATGCTAAGGGGTCAAGTTTGGTGCCATGCTGTCCCTAGTTTCCAGCATGAGTTGCCCTCCTATGCTCCAACTGCTTTTTGATGATTAAAAAACAAGGTTCACATTTGCAGGCAGGTGCAGTTATGTGGTATGTGTCATCTAATCCTTTCTTAGATGATGTTGATTTCATAGTGCACTTCATCCATGTTTCAAATTTTATTTTTGCTTAGTTTTCTTAGAAGAAAGAATACTTTATCCTGGCTTAGAAGTTATTCATAATGTTCCCAGGTTCACAAAAGTACTTAGTGAACACCTGAGTGCAAGACACTGTGTATACTTAGAGCTTGGGCCTGATGGTCCTGGATATATAGGCCCTGCCTTTATGATATTTATGCAGTTTATTAGGGGATTTCAGCCAAAGAAAATGAATAAGCAAACTAATTACTTATATGTAATCATAGGAAGTGGTATAAGAGTGGGCCTACTATAGGCAGGATCAGGAAAAGCATCCCTGAAAAGAGTAAGTTTTAATTGGTAGTCTTGAAAGCAGAAAAGATACTAGTGTTGTGACTGCCTGTCACTACCAAACCCAATAAGCAATGATAGCAATTGAATCTTTATGGGCACTTTATTCAGATGGCTGGCAATCCAAGAAGATGACAGGTTCATACCCTAACAGGCCATCTTGCCTTCTCTTTACAGGTCAGACCTTTTATAACAGTGAATAAACAAGGTGTGGTGAGGGGTTTGAGATTCAGGAAGCATTAGGTGAAAGAAGCTGCAACATTCCTGTCTTAGGCAGTTAACTGTTTGCTGGGGCAGGTGGTCATCTGTCTCTCCCTGGAACACAAAGGCCCAGATGCCTCCAGTTGTTCCCAGGCAGTAATCTTTAGCAGTGCTCCAGGAGGTCAGCTGTTTTCCCAGGGGCCAGGATGGGCCTTATCTGTAGTTTCTGAAACAAAAGTTTTAACATATACATTACTTGCTAGGCTTATAACTTTTTACCTTAAACTAAAATTTTCCAACTCTGGTGCCCCTTATCATACCCCACTATTAGTATTAAACTATCCCATTTCTATGAGATCAGAACTTGGCATTGGACTGTCCAGTGGTTGTGGTGGGGTTAGGAATACACCTAATTGCAGACCTACATAAGGAGGTACTTTGTACATAACAAGCTATGACACTGAAGAAAATGATAAGAATAAAAATAATAAATGCTTCTCAAAGACCAGGTACTAGGCAGCCAGGAGGTTAGTTTAGGAAAGTCAATACCAAAGAAACCTTCTCTCTATTTTATATTGCATACTACATCATTTACTTGGTTTACTCTATACTCTATGAGCTGCGAGCTATCAGTTAGGTTAAAACAGCAGAGTCCTTTAAATTCTTCACATCAATGAATATACCTTAAAAGAAGGTAGTGTATAGCTGCAGGATTTTCCAGTACTGCTTCTCTGACTTATCCTAGGTCTTGACTAATGGCACTGATGGCTTGTGAGATGGCATTCAAAGCTATTGCCACAGGGCAAGCTAATCTGCTTATTTCTACATTCAAATAGGCTATCATGGCTAGCATTACAAATATAGTTAAAGACACATATTTGGCAGGGCTAAAAAGGTATAAGGTATTGATACAATTGGGTGTAAGGGTGAGATCCTGTCCAACCGAGGTCAAGCGGGGCTTCTGAGGCATAAACACAGTCAGTCTTCCCAGAGAGCATGGTTCCCCAGACCTATGTTTGCTGGAAGATAAGAATAGACAGTCATTCCACATAACAGAAACCATCCTGTCATCAGTTTAACATGAGCATAAGCATAAGATACGTCTTCATACCAGTTGAGAGCACAAGACAGTTTTAGTACAGTTGACAAAAGTTGCACACTCTCTAGCTGGGGCTATATTAGCAACCAATGTTTTATGTTTTCGATGAAAACATTTCCCTGTCCTTTATAGTTACCACTGGTCCCCAATCATAAATATCAGAGTAAGTAATTTTCTTTTTGATATGCTCAAATATAATATAATTTCTAAGGCTTTCCAAAGGGGTACAGATAGCTATAAGACATTAAGCAAAAGTTTGTTCAATGTAAGTTCCTCCTGCAAAGCAAAAGTCAGAAATATTCAGAAAAATGTTTGCTAAATATATCCAAATATTTTCATCCTGTTTGAAGAGAATAAGTTGTCCACAACAAGAGGTTAAACAAGAGGTAATGAAGAAAACATAAGTCACTGTTTCTGAAAGATGACTTTCAGGTCTTCTTGAGGTTCGGTTGTCCATCATTCCTCTAGTACTTTATTCACCCGGGTGTGATGAATCCAAGGTTTTATTTCCGCCAGTTTCACCATGGTGGGGTTGGTGAGAAGTATGTCCCAAGGTCCAGCCCACTTTTCTCCTAGTTGGCTTTCTGGAGATGCTGTCACCCAAATCTTGAGTTGCATCTTGTCTGCAGGCTCAAAGGAATGCAGCAAACCTATGGGAGAGAAGTCTCTAATACAGGCAAGGTCATTCATCACAGCTAAGGCCTGACTTAAATGTTGTACATATTTCTTCACCTTTAGTTTTTTATCGATATACATATCTCTCACCCCAACTGTGACCTGCAATGGCCACCTGTACACAATTTCATAGGGACTCAACTGAATCCCACTTCGAGGAGCCACACTTATCCTGAGCAGGGCAACAGGCAAAGCTTGATCCCAATGGAGATGAGTTTCTTGACACAGCTTGTCTATATTTTTCTTCCAGGTGTGATTCATCTTCTCTACCTTCCCAGAAGCCTGAGGTCTACATGACATGTGGAATATCCACTTGATTCCTAATATTTACTAACCTCCCATGTACTGTATTTTTCAAACTATAAGATGCACTCCCCCCCCCAAATTTGGGAGGAATAATGGTTGTTAGTGATGCTGTTGAGTTCTGCTTACATTTACATTGATGAACTATTATGTTATTTATGTTATTAAATATTTTACCACATTTTTTGCTTCAAAATTTTTTTTCTATTTTCCCCCCTCTAAAACCTAGGTGCATCTTCTGGTCCAAAAAAATACGGTAACTTCTGAAACAAAAGCAGGTTTGTTATCAATCTGGATGCTGCCAGGGAGGCCAAAGTGAGGGATTATATCCTTTAGTAAAGCTTTCACTGTCTCCAAGGATTTCTCCATTCTAGTAGGATAAGGTTCTACCCATCCTGAAAAAGGTCTCAACAAAGACTAACAAATATTTCTACTTTCAGACCCTTGGCATCTGAATAAATTTAGTCTATTTGCCAGTCCTCAAGTCGACACTTTCCTTGGTATTGCTTTTTTCCTCTCCTTTGATGGAGATCTGTCTTGGGTTGTTATTCTGGCACACAACACATCTAGCAATTACTGTACTTGTTCTCTTACGGCTCTAGAAATCCTACGACTTGTGAGCCACGGTTTGACGTAGGTGGTTAATAAGACTCTTCCATAGCGTGTGGCCTCATACAAATGCTTCATGACTGGCTCTACTAAATATTCAGCAAAACAGTATAGCTCCTTTCTTATAATTTCTCCATCTGCTATCAGGACCTTCTTCATCAAAACCCCAACCCTTAGCTTTCTCTAAGTCTGCAGTCAAATATTCAAGGTCAAATTGTGACAAGTCCAGAACAGGTACCAAAGGCATTATAAATATTTCTTTAGCAGCCTCTTTTGCTGCCCATTCAGCCAGATTGCCTCCTCTAACCACTTTAGGGTCCTCTTTCTGATGCCCTGGGCAGTGCATAACTGCCACCTGTAAAGGTACTTGAACAGCCTCCGGTAATTTTAAAATTTCTGCTGCATGTTTAATCTCCTTTTTATTTGGAGGTTAATATTTCTTTGTCTTCCCAGATGAAACCATGTGCATGCAAAATTAAGAAAGCGTACCTTGAGTCAGTGTACACATTTGCTCTTCTTTCTTGTGACAATTCCAGCACACTCATCCGTGCAATCAGTTCAGCTTTCTGAGCAGAGGTTCCTGGCAGCAAGGCCTTGGCCTCTACTGCTCCTCAAAGACTCATAACTGCATAACCAGCCTTTCTGCTTCCTTTGTCCATATAACTGCTTCCATCTGTATAGAGGGTCCAGTCTGCTTCTTCTAAAGGATGATCCTGTAAATCAATTCTGCTTCAGTACACTTCATCAGTTATTTCAGCACAGTCATGTATTAGCATAGCCGAGTCCAGCTCTGGGAGATGAGAGGCAGGATTTACCTTACTTACAGTTTTGGGGGAGACATTGGGATTGTCAAGAGGAATGGCCTGTTACCTGCCCATTCTTTCAACATTGAGTCACGTATTTCCCTTTTGCTCCAGCAGGCTCAACACTTGCTGGGAAACATAACTGGTATAGGTTGTTCCAAAGAAAACTTTTTTAGCTTCCTGCAAGAGCTCATAGGTGGCTGCCACTCTCAAGCAGGCTGGTCACCCCTGGAAAGTGTGGTCTAATTTCCTTAACAATTATGCGATGGGCTACAAATGTCATTAAGCATTTGGGTGAGGAATCCTAGGGCAATGCCCTGTCTTTCATGAACATATTATTGAAAGTGCTTCAGTAGGTTTGGAAGCCCCACGGCCCCTGGCAGAAGCCAGGTGCACCTTCAGGGACTCAAAACCCTGAGTACATTCCTTTGTACATTTTAAAAGGCTATATTCCAATTCCTTCAGAGCCTCATACAGTGGATTAGCAGTGAGCCCAAAGTTTGGAATTCAAATGCAGCAGGCGCTTGCCATCCCCAGGAATCTCCTTAACTGTTTCCTGGTGTTGGAAGGGGTCCTCTGTGGACTTTTGTTTTGTTGCATCACCTGCACCATATTCAGGCTTTTCTGCTCAGGAACACCTTTCTCCATTTCCTCAAGGAAGCATCTCTTATAATGCTCTAAGAGAAGAAGGCCATTTCCATTAGGGGTCCAGTTTGACTCAGTTACAGGTATTGCCCTGGGAAGGCCCAGAGCCCTGCCTGAATTTTCCTGGTGTAACCCTTGAGCCTCTTCATTTGCCTTATCCAACACAAGCCTCTGCTCATGCCCCTGATTAAAGCAAAGAATTCAACAAGGTTTGTATGTCTACTTAATTGAGATGATAAGTGGCAAAAACTGACACAACCAAATCAGTCATTTTAGCAGGATTATATCCATAAGAAGGGTTTGAGCTTTCCCAGTTTAATGGATCCAATGTAGAAAACAGAGTATGTGCCCAATAACCAATAATATCCAGCAGGCAGGCCCTCTGACCTTACTCTCACTGAAAAGTTTCCAAACAGGATATTGCCCTGCCCCAGCAGGGGCTTTTCCTCCACCAAAATTGGTTCCTTTACCAATTCAAGACAGAGATGCCAGTTCAGGCGCACTTTCCCCATTATACTTATCAGAGTAGATCCTCTAGGGCTGTGGGAACTCTGACCAGCTTGCAGCAGTCATAATATCTAGATCTTCCTGGTCCCTCTCCACAGAGCTTCTATCTTTCACATGCAAATTCCCTTTTCTCTGAGACACTAACTTGTTCTCCTTTTCTTTTTTTTTTAACTCTGCATATCTATCATGTAAAATAAAAAAACTTCTAGGTAAAGAAGGCATTTTTGTCCCACTTCCCCGATTTTTCACAAAACAACTCTAGTTATAGTATAATACAGTAATTTAAAGGTCCATTCAGTGACCAGTGCTCTCCTGAGTCTAAATTATACAGGACACAACCAGAACAGCATTACAATAAAACCACATACACTCTAGACATACACTCAGAAGTTGAAGAATTAGCCAGAACTGACCCCAAAGGGCTGTCTCCCAGAATGGAGGGTTTTCCCCCATTCTACCAGATGGAGCTCCAAATAGAGGGTACTGGAACTAAATCAAAAGATGTCCTTTTCCAGAGCTCCTTCAGACCGAGGGTATGGAAACCAAATTGGATGTCATTTTTTCAGACGTCTGGGTTACCAAGCTCTGTAACCCAGAAAGGCACCTTTACCAGACAACATAGGTCATGACCTGGGATTTTAAACCTGAATGTGCAACAATTCAATCAAATGTGATAAATGACAAGAAGCTCTGGGAGAAAGGGGGGAGAATCCTCAAGTGAAATCACTTGCCAGCTGCTTGGGATTCTCAGAATCCAAACTCCCAGGGCCTCTCAGCCCAGGCAGCCAATGGGACTCCCTATCAAATACCCAAACTTACTGGAGAGTCCCAATGTCTGTCCTGGAACAGAGGTGCCAAAATATGAAACCAGAAAAGGCAGTGGTGTTCAGGCTGCCTGTCACTACCAAACTCAATAAGCAATGACAGCAATTGAATCTTTATGGGCACTTTATTCAGATGGCTGGCAATCCAAGAAGATGACAGGTTCATACCCTAACAGGCCATCTTGCCTTCTCTTTCCAGGTCAGACCTTTTATAACAGTGAATAAACAAGGTGTGGTGAGGGGTTTGAGATTCAGGAAGCATTAGGTGAAAGAAGCTGCAACATTCCTGTCTTAGGCAGTTAGCTGTTTACTGGGGCAGGTGGTCATCTGTCTCTCCCTGGAACACAAGGGCCCAGATGCCTCCACTTGTTCCCACGTGGTAATCTTTAGCAGTGCCCCAGGAGGTCAGCTGTTTTCCCAGGGGCCAGGATGGGCCTTATCTGTAGTTTCTGGAAAAAAAAAAAAACTTTAACATATACATTACTTGCTAGGCTTATAACTTTTTACCTCAAACTAAAATTTTCCAGGGGACTCGTGAGTCCCCTATCAGTCTCACTCATGAAGGTTGAGGTTTTCATGTTTCAAGCAGAGGGAATAGCAAGTGCAAAGGCCCTGGGGCAGGATAAAAGAGACATTTGGGGGGAAAAAAAGGCCAGCATGATTGGAGTTTGGTGGGACAGAGGAAAGAAACAGGAATGTATCAGAAAAGCTATGTAGAGGCCAGATCCTCCCAGGGGTGTCCAACCTTTGGCATCTCTGAGCCTCACTGGAAAAAGAGAAGCTGTCCTGAGCCACATATTAAATACACTGATCCATGTAACCACAAAACAAATCTCATAATGTTTTAAGAAAATTTATGATTTTGTGTTGGGCTGCATTCGCAGCTATCCTGGGCTGCGTGTTGGACACCCCTGCCATGGCTTTGTAGGTCATGGTAAGAAATTCAGATTTATTCTAAAGTCAGTGAGAAAGTATAATAGGAGAAAAATTATAAAAGATGCACACAACAATTGAGTGGTGTTTTGGGTGAGCAATACTGGTTTCCCAGGACCAAAATATATAACAGAGACATAGAACTAACTAAATTTCACCACTTATAGTACCAGAATGGGTATTTTAACAAATCAAAGGACTAACTATACTCAAGAGTGAAAAAAAAAGACAGATGGTGTGATTGTACAAAAGAACCCAGAGAGCGTGTGAATAAGCAGCCTGTGACAGCAGGAGGGCTCATGGCTCTAACTCCTGGAGGAACAGAGCAGCTCACCTGGCAGTCATGGCCGGCAGCCCAGAACCTAAGCACTGAGTAGTGCGAGCCTTTCCTGCAGATGCCATGGTAAAGGAGACTGCTGACAGCTTGGGCTTAAAAGTGGCCCCATCAAAGTGGAGGGAGGTGCCAGAGCAACCGTGGAAAAATGCATTTTTAAAAAAGACTGTATTTATTTTTAGACAATGGGGAAGGGAGGGAGAAAGAGAGGGAGAGAAACATCAATGTAAGAGAGAACCCAGTTGTCTCCCACATGTGCCTCACCTGGGGACTGAACCCACCACCCAGGTATGTGCCCTGACTGGGTATTGGACCTTTATGGGACAATGCCCAACTGAGCCACACTGGTTAGGGTGAAAAAAATGCCTTTTGATGTGAGGTTAGGCATGGGTAACTAGTTTCATAGTAGTTTCATAAACCCCATGAAGGGTGTGATAAGTTTTATCTGGTTTGTAATTCTTGGCACATTTTGGAAGGGTCCATATTCCACTACAGGTGTATTCCTGTAATTGCGTATGGCTATACTGTAATTCACACCAACACACATGGAATTTTTCCCATATTAAAGAATTGATTAATAAATAACAATTCTTAAGTGATAATTAACTTAAGTGATAATTAACTTTTATGATCTTTTGTTTCTTTCCATCTCATATATTTCTAATGCTGTTGGTGTCAGCTTTTATAAATTATTTCAAATCTACTACAACTCTTTCCAGGGAATATATTTAATGCATTGCTTTTTGTAACAAAAGAAGTCAAACTTTTTCATCTCATATGGCGATGGATGAGGCACATTAATGGAGAACTACTGTTCAATCATAGTAATTGATGCAATTAATACCAAGGCCACTGAAAGGTCATGAGCTGCCTCAGGAAATGCAAGGGCTTATATGTGCACCCACATTTGAAGATGTCTTTTTAATAAAGCATTCTTCATCCTACTCCCTCTTCTACATTCTACTGAGGGCCAGGATTTCATTATGCAGAGAAAAGACCTTTCTATAAGGTACACGCCCCCAAGAATAACCATCATATGACTTCAGAGTAGCATGGCCATGAGTCCTGAACAGGAGAGAGACTGCTGAACTTCATTTTCTGTGGCTGTTCCCATGGCACTATGTTTGCTTATGCCAAATAGATATGGCCACTTTCAGCTCAGATTTGTCAACAGTTTTTTTTTTTTTTCATTTCATCTGTGCTCATAGGCACAATTTTATCTGTGCATACCTGCATACCCAACATGTTGGCAATGTAGAAGCTGCACTGCTCCAGTGGGACTGGAGTATTCAATGCCTTACAAGCCAGTTGCTTCCAAAGAAAGGGGAAGATTCATATGGAATTGCACTTCCTTTGTAATTACCTAGTTCAGATGAAAACCCCTTTGTTCTGTCTGTGCTAACCTTTCTTCTATAATCCTTTGACTAGGACCAATATTATTAAAATTGCCTTAGGACATGTAAACAGATAGATTAGATAAGTAGATCCTAAGGCAATATTAGTAACTTTTATTGAATTCTATTTCTGTTTGCCAGGTACCATTCTAAACACTTTTCTTGTATATGCTCATTTGATACAATAACCTTATAAAGGAAGTGCTATTGTCGCCCCTGTTAGCTGATGCAGGAACAAAATCCAGAGAGGTTAGGTGTCATCTATAAGAGGTAGAGCCAGGATTTGAAGCCAGGTGGTCTGTTCTTTGAGCCAACATTCACCATCACTACTCCCCATGTCTCTCCATATTAGAAGCAGGGTGAAGAGTGGTAAGTGCATGTGGTCTGGTCCACATGATTCAACCCTCTGCACCTGTTTCTCTGCAATGGACTAAATCCCTGTAACAGCCCAACTTTCTGTGGGGGTTAAATGAGTTGATATGCATACAGCACTTAGAACAGGGTCTGGCACCTAAGAATGAGTGATACAGAGTGCCATATAACATGTTACTTGCTGTTGTTATTCTGCTGGAAACAGATTAATATAAAACTGCTCATGGGTGAAATAGTTGGGTTGGAGAGAAGGCATGTATGGAAGAAGGTGACCAACAACTCATGAACCTACTGTCCTGTCCCACAGCTGGTGATGGTAGGGTGGACTAGAATGGAAGAACTGAGATAGAGAGAAGTGGACAGACTGGAAAAAAAACACAAAACCATCAGCACTTATTGAGAACTGGTTATTGGGGAGGAAGATAAGAGGGTTGAGGGTGACTATCCATGCTAGGCATGGTGCTTCTATCCCCCGAGGTTATAAAGTATATTATACAGCTTGGGGAAAAAGATAGTAAGTTTCATTTTTAATATGCTGAATTTAAGGACTTTCTGTGCTACTTAATCCAAGGCTACTTATACAGGTACATATTAATCAGTCTTAGGTACCAGCAACTTCAGGAGATACATGATTTATTTTAACAACAACCAATGAGTGTTTACTATTTCTTGCCTTTTACAGACAAGTGGTCACTTTCCCTAGAACCTCTATAGTCAGAAAATTTGAATACAAACCTAGTGAATGAACCAGGTGAGGTTCTTGGACATAGTAATGAGCCCATGGACTCACTGTGTAATAGAAAAGACAAACTTTAACCAAGTGGAGTGAACAGTGATAATGCTGGGAAAGAGAAGTTCAGTATGTCATAGGAATATATACTGGGGGGGGGGGCCTTGAGTCATCAGGGAGATCAGGGAAGCCCTTCTTGAGGAAGGGACACTTGAGCTGAGGCCTGAAAGACAAGTATGGTTTTGCCTTGTGAGAGGGTTGGGGTGGGAGAAGAAAAGACAGTAATCGGGTCAGAAATATCAGACTATGTGGGATTCAGATCCCACAGGGGACCTAGCATGTACAGACACTGGAAGGAGGTCAGTTTGACAGAGCAGAATGGTTTTTTAAAGACAGGCACAAGTGAGACCTAGGATATATTGTAGCTTTCTTCTGGCTCTCTGCTATTCTGAAATATGCTCCTCACACCTAAAAGCCTTAACAGAATAGAAAAAGTGGGAAACTACAAATTCCTTGTGACCATCTATCATCTATCTACCTACCTTTCAACTATCTTATCCATCACCTATTATCTCTCTATCTCTATATCAGCTATCTGTTTGTCAGTCTACTTTCTTATGTACCTACCTATCATCTGCATGTTCCCTACTGTTTTGGGTTTTGTTTCTTTGATTTTTCTGTCCAAAGAAGTACCTCCAATCTGGGTGTTGATTCAGTCCTGATCAAACTGCCAATCATATTCCCCTCTGCCCCAATTTTTGTGCTTTTCCCCCCATCTATTCCATCACCACTTGCAACAAAATTGGTGCTAATAGGACAAGTCCATTTCCAACCAGAAAGCAAAGTGCACACGCTTGCTGGAAAAATGGTCTCTTTTTATTAGTGCATTTGAGACTAAACTGACAAATATGGCTTTTTAAACATTTAGAAAACTGTGAATTTCAGTCAAATATCTCATGGAATTCTACACTAACACATATATACACATAGAGAGAGAATATGTCTCACTGTTACATATCGGTCATGCCTAGAAGAATCTCCATAATTTTGTCAAAATACAATCAGCCCAAAGCACACCATCCTGGCTGTGGCAGGAATGAGCATGTGTCAGCATGATCCAGGAAACAATGTACAATCACGGTTCAGAAATGAGCCTTTATGTTACTGAATGCTGCAAATGGACAGGCCTCACATTTCTCTTTTCAATCATAAAAAACTCTAAAGAAGTTTGTGTGTTCAAGTAATAGCAACTGAAATATGTTTCAGTTCCACTTATTTACATAATTCTCTCCAAGAAAAATGGGCTTGTGAACTGAGGGCCTCTCCTTACATTTTCTCAAGTGGTAACATGTCTGAATGCCTGTGCTTCTTTCAGTGACCACTCTGAGAAGAAATAAGGCTGCTGACCATCATTTGTGGTCAGCCAAGGGGGTGTGTCTTCCTCAAACTTACTGTACCACTGACCCCCACATGCTCAAGAAGAACAGTTGATAAAACAGATGAAGATGGGTGTGTGGTTTTCCAGGCTTTTGTTAAGATCCATGTGGGAACTGAAAGCCAGAATTCTCTGAACTTTGATAGCTCTAATTAACTTAGGAGGGTGTTTTGAAGTTTTTCTCTTTAACCTTAAGACTTGACTAACAGACTGAGTTTGGAAGGCCAGAACATGCCCCCAAGGCTCCCAGCAATACCCTCTCAGTGACAGTCACTCAGTAACCCAGAGGAAACTGGGGGCATAGGGAGGTGGCACTGAATCTGCAGTTAACAGAACTGTTAGAAACTGCCTTTGTGAATATTCTTACAGAATCATTTTTAAAGTTTTTATTTCATGTTTTTTAATCTATCTAAAGTGACTAAGTCAAACAAATATGGAGTCTCAACAAACTCTAAACACAGACACAAGACTGATGGGGGAAGAGGGTGATCACAGCTGGCAGTTCCAGATGTGTCATAAAAGGGGCAGATGGGAGTCACCCTTCCATTACCCACCCAACCCTGAGGGGATGCTGCTGACAAGATGGTAATGCAAAGGTTTATTCAGCTCCAGGGGACCCTGCCTAGACTCACACTCATACACATTCCTATGGAAATGTGACATTCTCTCAGGAGCCATGACTGAAATAAGTCCTGCTGCAGTCTAGCACAGAGGGCTGCTTGCAACATTCCCTCAGTGCCCCCCATGTCCCTTAGACAATGATCATTCCTCAGAAACAAGGGCCAGTCCAGGCATGGCCACGGCATCAGACCCAAAATTTCCCTCTTACTCCAGAGTGCATAGGTGCACCTGACAGCTCCTTGAGTGGTGTGCTCAGTGTAACATCATCAAACCTTATTCTCTGGCTAGTAAAACCACAGGCTAGTTAAGACACATGGTCTAACAAACTATCACGGCTTACTGAACCAACTCTGTCCTGTCTCTAGCAATAAGAGAGCCTCGATAAAACAATAATTAAACTTCCAAGGATTATTGAGAACTCATTCCAAACCATATTTTCTGCACCAGCAATTAGCAGCCTCAGTTTCATGGGCCTATCATAAGATAACACCATCTTTTCAGAATGGATTTATTATCAGCTTTGCAGAGCAAGTAGCCCTAGTACTTTATACAAAAGAGTAAATTGTACCAAGTGATATATAATCAGGACACTCACAATGTTATCTTGTACCAGGGTGGCCAGCCAGTATAATCTCCTGGGAGGGGTCCCATATGCCACTCCAGAGAGCAATAACTCATGCTCCCTGAAAGCATGGCTACCAACCCATCAGTGACTCATGATTTGTTACTCTCAGAGTTGGATGAGATCCACGTTGCTTCTGGATTCCCTCCATACAATTTTTGTCATAGTCATTCAGCTTCTTATTGGAAGCACTCTTCCTCCAGAGACTGCTCACTCCACCTCTGTTGAACTTAGAGAACAATCTCCTTATTTTGAGATCAGCCACCCTTTGGGGCTACCTGTATCAAGTTTAAATCCCCATGTGCATGATGACCTCTCAGACACTTGAAGACAGCTATCACAACCCCTCTGAATCCTGTAATCTATGGGATTAACTCTTGTTATTGAATATTAATGTGTTGAAATCAAGGGCATTCAGATAAGAACAGAAGTAAATAGCTGTAAATCATGTTCCATGACCAGAGCAGTGAGAAACACAGAGGAAAAGGAAACCAGAATGCAAAACACATGTTACATAGTCTGGAGAGATTCATAGATGTTCCAGTTGCTGGGTCATGTCTCACCACCTGACCAGACCCAGCTAACAAGAATATAGCAAGTGAACTTTGAACCAGAGCTCTTCTATCCCAGTCCCTGGGTGAGGGGTCATAAGGAAGGTCCAACAAAGTGTATCTGGAATAGGGAGTAAAGCATGCCAGGCTGCATAGGGAAATCTACCAGCTGGTGGCTGTCCTGGCCTCTGGACTGAGAGTTTGAAGCTTGCTTTGGTACTCACATTCCTGGGAGGAGGTTAGAGGGAAGCTAAGGTAGGATTCCAACCCTAGAGGGACTTAGCTACTAGATAGGATCTAGGGACTAAGACTTAAGAAAGAATCCAGAGACCAATTAATACAAAGTGGAGTAGAATGTGGGAGCAGGAGCCAGAAAGCAAGGCAGATGCCTCCTGATCAGCAGGGCTAGCCTCAATGGCTATCTACATTCAGTCCCAGACATAGGTAAATGTCTCCATCCTCAGCTAAGAAACCTGAGAGAGACAAAGCTTGCAGATAATAGGTGTCTCTGGCAATAAGAAGAGAAAGCACACAAAGTTTGAGATCAAAGCCTGACAAATGACAGAGAAGGAAATGTACTGTTTCTTATATTTTCCTGTTTATGCATTTAGGAGCAAATTAATATAATACCGTGCTTCTAGCTAGAAGCAGACTCCACAGGAATGGGGAGCTTGTTAAAAACAAAGGTGTGAAATCCAGGAATCACAGAGAGTCCCAATCAAGAGGAACCCAAGGAGGCCCACTTCAAGACACATCATCATCAAAATGGCAAAATTCCAAGACAAACAGAGAATCTTAAAGGCAGCAAGGGAGAAAAAAGAAGTAACATACAAGGGAGCCCCAATAAGGCTAGCTACTGACTTCTCAATGGAAACACTCCAAGCAAGAAGAGAATGGCAACAAATATTCCAAGTAATGAGAACCAGAGGCCTAGAACCAAGGCTACTTTACCCAGCAAGGCTATCAATCTAGAAAGAAGGCCAAATAAAGAGCTTCCAAGACAAAAGAAGTCTTAAAGAATATGTCTCCACCAAACCAGTCCTACAAGAAATACTAAAAGGACTACTTTAAGGAAAGGAAGGAAAAGTGAGAGACAGAGAAGAACACAGGTACAAATATGGCAATGAATAAATACCTATCAATAATAACTTTAAACGTAAATGGATTAAATGGTCCAATTAAGAGACACAGAATAGCTGAATGGATAAGAAAGCATGACCCTCACATATGTTGCCTACAAGAGACCCACCTCAGGACAAAGGACCATCACAGACTAAAAGTGAAAGGCTGGAAACAAATTTACCAAGCAAACGGACAAGAAAAAAGGTGGGGTAGCAAATCTCACATCAGACAAAATAGACTTCAAAAAGAGGACCATAAAGAGAGACCCAGAACATCACTTCATAATACTCAAGGGAAGAATCCACCAAGAAGACATTAACATCGTAAATATATATGCACCCAAAATAGGAGCACCCAAATATATCAAGAAAATCTTAGAGGAATTCAACAATGATATTGACAGCAACACAATTATAGTGGGGGATTTTAACACCCCACTATCAAAAATGGAGAGATCTTCCAAACAAAATATCCATAAAGATATTGTGTCATTAAACAACACCCTAGAGGAAATGGACTTAACTGACATATATAGAGCCCTTCATCCCAAAGAACCTAAATACACATTCTTTTCAAACGCACATGGAACATTCTCAAAAATCGACCATATGATAGGTCACAAAATGAGCCTCAACAAAGTCAAGAAAATTGAAATCATACCAAGCATTTTCTCTGACCACAAGGGACTGAAATTGGAAACCAACCCTAGAAGAAAAATACCAAAGCACCCCAAATCATGGAGACTGAATGGTATGCTACTAAACAATGAATGGGTCAAGAATGAAATTAGGGAAGAAATCAAAAAGTTTCTGGAAACAAATGAAAACGATCTCACAACAACCCAAAACTTATGGGACACAGCGAAGGCAGTCCTGAGAGGGAAGTTTATAGCAATACAGGCCTACCTAAAGAAGACAGAAACATTTCAAACAAACAACCTTACTCTACGCCTGCAAGAACTCGAGGAACAACAACAAAAACAGCCCAAAGCAAGTAGAAGGAAGGAAATAACCAAGATCAGAGCAGAACTAAATGACATAGAGACTAAAAGCACAATCCTAAGGATTAATGAATCCAGGAGTTGGTTCTTTGAGAAGATAAACAAAATAGACAAGCCTTTAAGTGGGCTCATCAAGAAAAGAAGGAAACGGACACAAATAAACACAATCAGAAATGAAAGAGGAGAGATTACAACTGATACCACAGAAATAGAAAGGATTGTAAGAAATTACTATGAAGAACTATATGCCAAGAAATTTGAGAACCTAGGGGAAATGGACACATTTCTAGAAAAATATAATCTCCCAAAACTCAATGAAAAAGAAGTAGAAAACCTGAATAGACCAATAACAGCAAAAGAAATTGAAGCAGTAATCAAAAAACTCCCATCACACAAAAGCCCCAGACCAGATGGGTTCACAGGAGAATTCTACAAAGCATTTAAAGAAGAACTAACCCCCATTCTTCACAGACTATTCCAAAAAAATCCAAAAGGGTGGAAAACTCCCAAACTCCTTTTATGAAGCCAGCATCATCCTAATCCCAAAACCAGATAGAGATACAACAAAGAAAGAAAACTTCAGGCCAATATCACTGATGAACATAGATGCTAAAATCCTCAACAAAATATTGGCAAATCGCATCCAACAATATATCCAAAAGATTATACACCACGACCAAGTGGGATTCATCCCAGGGATGCAAGGATGGTTCAACATTCGCAAATCAGTAAATGTAATTCATCACATAAACAAAAGCAAAGACAAAAACCACATGATCATATCAATAGACATGGAAAAATCTTTTGATAAGGTCCAGCACCCATTTATGATAAAAACACTCAGCAAAGTGGGAATAGAGGGAGCATTCCTCAATATAATAAAGGCCATATATGAGAGACCTACAGCCAATATCATACTCAATGGGAAAAAACTAAAAGCTTTTCCACTAAGATCAGGAACAAGACAAGGATGTCCACTTTCACCACTTCTATTCAATATAGTATTGGAAGTTTTAGCCACAGCGATCAGGCAGGAAAAGGAAATAAAAGGCATCCAAATAGGAAAGGAGGAAACAAAACTGTCACTGTTTGCAGATGACATGATAGTGTACATGGAAAATCCTATAGACTCTACCCCAAAACTGCTTGAACTAATTAATGAATTTGGCAAAACAGCAGGATACAAAGTCAATATCCAAAAATCAAAGGCATTTTTGTATACGAACGATGAATCAGCAGAAGCAGAAATCAAGGGGAAAATCCCATTTGATATAGCAAAAAGAAAAGTAAAATATCTGGGAATGAACCTAACCAAGGAGGTAAAAGACCTGTATGCAGAAAACTACACAGCACTGAAGAAAGAAATCAAGGAAGACACAAACAAATGGAAGCATATACCTTGTTCATGTATTGGAAGACTTGACATCATCAAGGTGTCCATACTGCCCAGGGCGATGTACGGATTTAATGCAATACCTATTGGAGTACCAATGGCATGTTTCACAGACGTAGGGCAAGCACTTCAAAAGTTTATACGGAGCCATAAACGAGCCCGAATAGCAACTGCTCTTTTGAGAAAGAGGAACATAGTAGGAGGGATCACGATACCTGATATCAAGCTGTATTGCGGGGCCGCTGTAGTCAAGACAGCCTGGTACTGGCATAGAAACAGGCATGTGGACCAATGGAACGGAACAGAGAGCCCAGAGATCAACCCAACTCTCTACAGTCAATTAATATTTGACAAAGGGGGCAGTAACATCAAATGGAGTAAAGATAGCCTCTTCAACAAATGGTGTTGGGAGAACTGGACAGCTACATGCAAAAAAATGAAACTTGAGCACCGACTTACACCATACACCAAAATAAATTCAAGGTGGATAAAAGACTTAAATATAAGCCGTGACACCGTTAAAGTCCTAGAGGAGAACATCGGCAAGAAAATCTCAGATATTCCACGCAGCAACATTTTTACCAATATGTCCCCTAGAGCAAGGGATATACAGGAAAGAATAAACAAATGGGACTTCATCAAAATAAAAAGCTTCTGCATGGCCAAAGAAAACAATATTAAATTAGCAAGACAACCAACTGTATGGGAAAACATATTTGCCAATGATACCTCAGACAAAGGTTTAATCTCCAAAATATACAAAGAACTTACACGACTCCACTCTAGGAAGACATCGAACCCAATTAAAAAATGGGAAAAGGACTTGAACAGACACTTCTCCAAAGAGGACATACAGAATATCCAGAGACACATGAAGAGGTGCTCAATATCATTAGCTATCAGAGAGTTGAAAATTAAAACCACAATGAGATACCACTTTACACCAGTCAGGATGGCTATCATAAACAAAGCAACAAACAACAAATGTTGGAGAGGTTGTGGGGAAAAGGGGTCCTTAGTTCACTGTTGGTGGGAGTGCAGACTGGTACAACCATTATGGAGAACAGTATGGAATTTTCTCAGAAAAATAAAAATCGACCTGCCTTTTGGCCCAGCAATTCCACTGCTAGGATTATATCCCAAGAATTCTAAAACATCAATTTCAAAGAACCTATGCACCACAATGTTCATAGCAGCACAATTTACAATAGCCAAGAGTTGGAAGCAACCTAGGTGCCCGTCAGTAAATGAATGGATCCAAAAATTGTGGTACATATACACAATGGAATTCTATGCAGCAGAGAGAAAGAAGGAGCTACTACCCTTTGCAACAACATGGATGGAACTGGAAAGCATTATGCTGAGTGAAATAGGCCAGGCATTGAAGGACAAATACCATATGATCTCACCTTTAACAGGAAGCTAAATAACAAAATAAAGAAGCAAATAGAATAAAAACAAAGACACTAAAATAGATAACAAGTGAGCAGCGACCAGAGGGGAGAGGGAAGGGAATTTAAGGGGAAAAACGAGGAGGGATTTTGAAGAACAATTATGAAAGACACAGGGATGAAGTCTGTGGGGAGGGGGGGGATGGGAGGGAGGTGGGGCGACGGGGCGGAGGGGGGGTTGGGATGGGAGAAATTGACAAAAGAAAACTGTACTTGAAAAATAACTCAATAAATTAAAAAACAAACAAAAAACAAACAAAGGTGTGTGGGCACCAAACCAGAACTATAATTCAGAATCCCAAGGGGCCCAGGAATCAGTATTGTAATGAGATCTGATGATGCTCACACACAGCTTGGGTCAGGACCCGTTTCCTAACATACCAGCAACAATTACATAAAACTTGTAAGGAATGTAAAATTTCCCCAAATTGAAAATGTCACCCTCATGGGATCTGTATGGCTGCCATACCACGATGTCTGAAATGGTTAAAATCCATCTGAGTCGCATTACACCTCTGTCTCTAACACACACACACACACACACACACACACACACACACACACCCTTTAAAGTGAAGTTGCTGCTAAACCTTTTCTGCACTGATCTGTTAAATATTTGAACTCAGCAATTGAAGTGATATTTTTGAAATTTGAATCTGGTATTTAAGATCTTCACCTGAATGAATACCATTCCATTAATCAAACGAATTCATTGTAAAAAGTAAAAACATATTCTGTAGTAATTTTAGTAACTATTTTAGGCACTCACCAACAAATAAATACCCAGTATAAGTTAATCATCTGATCTAAAATCCCTTACAGTTCACAATCAAATAAATCAAAACCTTAGCAATAGTAGATTCTTATAATTATCTTTATCAAGTTAATGCTTGTGTATAATTACACAGAATACAAGATTATATGAAAACAGTGAGCTCTGGAGCTGATTCCCAAAAATAGCAAGTGCTTTATCTATAAATTAATAACAACAATTTGCACTTTACAGACCTTTTCATCACTTGGTCTCATTGCAAAGATAAAGATGAATTAATTTGATTGTAACACCACTTCCTGGAACAAAGGCATTATCCTTGAGATAAAAAAAATGCATTTAAATTATTGTCACAAGAACCTATTTTTTGTACAATTTCCTTGAAAATGTGTCTTTCAATTATAACCCTAGTCCACCAAGTTTTTGTTCACATCAAGCAGAAAATGAAAATGATGTAAGGCATGTTTCAGAGCACACAGGAGCCACAGCTACTGCACTTGACTGAGAACCAGCTATCTCAACTCCCCTAGATCCTATTCACTTTTGAGGCCCAAGAGAAGTCTCTACTCAAAAAAACACAGCCTCTTCTAAATCTCTCCTGAATGCCAAGGATTGGGTCCCAATCTCAATATTTGACTTATCCCTCTCCTTATTTTTAACCTAAAGGATTCTCATTCAAATACTATGCCCATCAACTTAAAGATAGTGCAAGCCTTGCATGCTGTTCATGAGACCAGCTGGGCCTGCCAAGTATTGCTTCCTCCACTTGCCAGAGTGATCTTGCACTCAGCACCTGACTTCATAAGCAGCCCAGGAAAATTAAATTTGAAGCTGGAGGGGCTAGCAAGGAAACATACAGCTTCAGTGCTTGATTCTGGCTCAATATTTTTCATGAAGCTGCACCCAAGACGTCAATCAGAGATGCGGCCGTCCAAAACTTGGATGGAGCCCAGGGCTCCATTTCCAAGATGGCACATCACATGGGTATTGGGAGGGGGCCTCAGTGCCTGACCACATGCACCTCTCCATAGGTCAGCTGAACTCTTTGTGACATGGTGACTGGTTTCCCCCAGAGCGAGGGCAAGGAGAAAGCCCCAATACCTTATATACCTGAGATCAAACATCACACACTTTCACTCCTTCCACATTCTTTTCATTAGAAGCATGTCACTAAGTACAACCCATACTTAGAACTGACCTATTGAAGGGAAGAGTATTAAACAATATTCTGTAATGTCTACATCTCATGCCAGGGCAGCCGGCTCCTAGAGGTGATCCATTTCTTAAAGTAAACACAATGCTGGGCCCATGCATATCTTTGCCACTGGACTATGCTGGAGGTGAGAGATTACACTGCAAAGTGTTCTAGTTGCTCTCAAAGCTTTAAATAGTGGTTTAAAATTGACAATGGCCATTCAGAATGGTTCATGAAAAGAAATAGGCTTAAACAGTTCTACTTCTCATGGACTGTTAGGCCACCTACTAGATTTGTGTCTGAAGAGCTTCAAAGGATACAGTATCAATGAACTGTCATTCTTCTAATCCACACACTTTATTTGAGTGTGTTCAATTTTCCAGCCTTCTTTCCTCTGCTAAGCTGAAATCAATATACTGACATGTTGGTGGGAGAAGTGGAATAAGAAAGAGCTAAGCACTTCCCTAGAGGGAGAACTAGAAGAAGAAGGTCACTTCTTGTTCCCATGGTTAGAACAATTGAGGTCAAATTTGGCCAACAATTCTCTCTACAGCGTGATGGAGAGGGCACAGACCCCACATGAATACTCCTGCCTGTCCTGTCTTTATTGCACACTCTGCTTGGACCATCCAGGATGCTGGTGCAGTGAATAATAGACTCTCTCTCTTTCTTTCTCCCTCTCTCTCCACCTCCCAACCCCCAGTGACTCCATGCTGTGCATGCTCCCTGCCAGAGGTCACTTAGTAGCCATCTCAGTTATCAGCTCAACTGTAATAGAATCACAGTGCTTGTGTTCAAGTCATTCTCATTTTACTATCTAATGGCCCCAAAGAACAAAAGCAGTGATGGATATGCAAAGCAGCAATTTGGATATGCCAAAGAGAAGCTAGAAAGTGTGTGTATGTATAAGAAAAAACATACTACACATAGGATTCAGTACTCTTTGGTTTCATGTGTCCACTAGGATTCCTGGAATGTATTCCCCATGAATAAAGGGGAATTACTATATGTGTATAAGTGTATGTAAATACAAATGTAACTGAGGGTCAAAGACTCTGTTCAGAAAAGGGGCTCACAGGCTGGTGTTCTTATGATGAGATGACAGCCCTTAACTCATGTGACTCCAGCATGTTCTTTTCTTCAGGTACAATGTTCAGTTTCTGCAGAGCTATACAGCTGTTACCCACTGGGTAACCCAAGCATAGGGTGTATCTGTGTCTCCAGATGCATGCAAACCCATAGTGGGTGTCAAAATCTCCTGCTGCCTCAGCCTGAAGGCATCAAGAAACACCTAGGATTGGCTTCCTTGCAACATTAATTGACATGCACACTGACATTGATGAGAATGGAAAATTAGGCTTAAAGAGAAAAATGCTTCTGTGTTCTTTTGCTAAAACATTAGTTCATTTCTTTTTGGATTGACACCCAGATCATTTCTTTGGTTACAAAGATCTGATGCTGTTAGGGGAGAAAGTGCTGGGGTGGGTTCATGATCCTAGGGGTTATTAAAGGACAGAGGCCATATGGACATGCACACGCACGCTAATATGGTAAGCCTGCAAGTCCTTCCTAGGAGAAAGTATATTCCAGTTGGAGGGGAAGCACATATACAAATATTAAAAATGGATTGTTTCTCACTCCAAATATGGTTTTTCATCTGGATCATAAGGGTCCTAGTGAGGAATTTGAATATGAGGCCAGAGGGGTTAACAAGGGCCAAGGCATAACTCATATTAAGACTTTTGGATTAAGGTAGCTGTCCAATCCAATCATGCTATTAAGAGTGTAGTAGGAAGTTCACCAAAAAGAAGAGGCTATCATCTCACTATCTGAGAACTGGGCTAAGTTGCTAGAAGATGCTTGACCTCAGCTTTCCATGGCTTCGCTCTCACCGCAACTGCGTAGGAAACCCAAAAGTCACTGAGTCATCACTGTGGTCCATGAAACACTCTCTGCTGTCCTGTTACAATCACAAGGAAGAAACCCGCTGTGGTGGATTGCATTACTGTCCCCACTCCTCCCTATAAAAGGAGGATACATCCCCAGCCATCGCTGTATCTCCTGCAGGCACCACACTTCCTCATTGGCATTGGGCTTGGCCTTGTAATATGACAGGATGGTCCCCACTCCTCCCAATAAAAGGAGGATACATCCCCAGCCATCGCTGTATCTCCTGCAGGCACCACACTTCCTCATTGGCATTGGGCTTGGCCTTGTAATATGACAGGATGTCATTACTAGCCACACAGGGAAAAACCAGTCAAAGCAAAAGGAAACACATTTGAGCAGGTGGCTGTTATATGCCTGTGCTGAGCATTCATCTCCTATCATTTTATATGGCTGCATGGAGCACTATGACAGGAATGTTTCTATATCATCTCTAACCTCAACAGGGCAAACTGGCATGATTGATTAGCAATGGCTGCCACAAGCATGGTGCTAACACAGATGACATGCTTGCGGGTAGAACCCCCAAATTCTCTGAGCATGCTTCCTCCGTCAAAGAAAGAAATATTGGAGGACTTCCGCCAAGATGGAAGCATAGGTGGAGACTCCTTGCTTTCTCACACAACCAAGTTTAGAGTCAATTAAATATTAGCAACAGAAAATACAGCCAGAACACAGAAAATTGAACTTTTCGGAAGTCTGATAGCAACAAATTCTTCAGCCTGACTGGTAAGAAGGGTGAAACCAGCAGCTAGTGGAGCAGGGTTGCACAAGAAAACTCGGTCAGATGGACTCAGGCCTGCGGGACCCAGGCACAGGGTTGCAACCGGTGGACCTAGTGAGCGACCCAACGCGCAGCCACAGGGGAACCCACAAGGGAGAAGGGCCGAGATTTGACTGTGGTCACGCATTCGTGCACAGATAGACCAGCAAGGGAGTGGGCGGTTAGATGGGACCCAGCAGGCCCCAGCAGCAAGCAGCAGCAGAGGGGGTTGCCATTTCCCCACTCTGACCATGCCCCCACATGCAGCTTCACAACCCAGGGACCTGGGAGTCCAAGACTCCACTCCTCATACTTAAGTGGCACAAACAGACCAAAAATGGCTCAAGAAGATCTCAAAGCCCCAGAGCCTATAAATCTAAGTGACGAAGAAATAGCAAATCTCTCAGACGCACAGTTTAAAACACTGGTCATCAGGATGCTCACAGAACTGGTTGATTATAGCCACAAATTAGAGAAATATATGAAGGCGAAACTAATGGAAATGAATGGAATTGCACAGGAAACCAATAGTGATGAAAAGGAAACTGGGACTCAAATCAATGGAGTGGACCAGAAGAAAGCAAATAATGGCCAAACAGAAAAGAGCAAAGAAGCAAGAATTCAAAAAAAATGAGGAGAGTCTTAAGAACCTTCAGGACATCTTTAAACACTCCAACATCCGAATTATAGGAGTACCAGAAGGGGGAAAGGAACAGCCACCAGTGGAAAACCTATTTGAACAAATAATAAAGGAGAATTTCCCCAATCTGGCAAAGGAAATAGACTTCCAGGAAATCCAGGAAGCTCAGAGAGTCCCAAAGAAGTTGGACCCAAGAAGGAACACACCAAGGCACATCATCATTACATTAGCCAAGATTAAAATGAAGGAGAGAATCCTAGAAGCAGCAAGAGATAAGGGGACAGTCACCTACAAAGGACTTCCCATCAGACTGTCAGCTGATTTCTCAAAAGAGACCCTACAGGCAAGAAGGGACTGGAAAGAGGTATTCCAAGTCATGAAATCCAAAGACCCACAACCAAGATTGCTCTATCCAACAAAACTTTCATTTAGAATGGAAGGGCAGATAAAGTGCTTCTCAGATAAGATCAAATTCGAGGAGTTCATCATCACCAAGCCCTTATTATATGAAATGTTAAAGGGACTTATCTAAGAAAAAGAAGATTAAAAAGATGAACAGTGAAAGGACAGCAAACTCACAGTTATTAACAACCACACCTAAAACAAAAGCAAACTAAGAGGACAGCTAGATCAGGAGTGGAAATATAGAAATGAAGATCTCAAGGAGGATTAGCAACAGGGGAATGGGAGGAGAAGGGGGGAGAAGGTACAGAAAATAAGTAGCATAGACAGTAGATAGAAAATAGATGGGGGGGCAAGAATAGCATGGGAAATATAGAATCTAAAGAACTTGAGACACATGGTCATAAACTAAAGGGGGGGTAATGGTGGGGACGGGGGGTAGGGTGGAGGGGAATGAAGGGGGGAATAGAACAACTGCAATGGCATAATCAATAAAAAAATTAAATTTAATTTAAAAAAAGAAAGAAATATTGTGTTTTCCCCACCATCCATTGCCTTCCTCCAGATCCTTTCAAATATGCTTTCCACCTCATGGGAATCTCCCAGCTCTGGGTATAGCACCTATGTGCATGGTCGTGAACAAGGTGTTTTTTTTCTACCACCCATGGGAGAGGAGAGGGTCTGTGTAAATATTCATCTTTTCCTTTTGGATCATCTTCACATGAGCGTTCCCCCTCTGATCACTTTTTTCTATGCTTAAGGAACAAGTGATTGGTTTTGTTGAGTCTGTAACCAGTCTCAGGCAAAAATATACACAACTCTCTATCATAGAGACAAAGCAAGTATGGGTACCTTTACAAAATGCCATCCCTGCTAATTCTACTAACTCATTCAAGGTTAGGCTGGGACATAAAACTGGACCGGGGACACAGTTTATGTCATAATCAGGCATTTGCACTGAGTGTATGCCATGTTCCTTCTCACCAAGTGCCACCCTCCAACAAAATGCGCTTACATTGTTAGAGCGCCACCTAGAGGTCCCTAAAGCAAATATTGTTTCCCAAGGCTCTCAGGTACATTAACTGCCTGGGAGGAGCAAGACAAATTAAATGAGGAAAAAGAAGGGCAAAGTAATTTTTTAGGGTGTACCTCTATATGCCGGGGTGCTCATACAGGAGACTAAATGCTTTATTTCACTTAATCATATAAGATAGTTCTTATTATCCCTGTTTTACAGGTAAGAACACTGGGCTCAGAGTGTGAGTTATTTTCTCAACCAAAAAGCAGAGGATTCAAAAATCAGGTTATACTGATGCCAATACTAGTCTTGCTAGTATTCAGCACTTTCAGCTCTTGATTTGATTCAGTCCTCTTAGATTTCAGGAAGTTTTGTTACTTCTCAATAACATATGTCAACTTCAGTGAAGAAAATTTGTCTGTATGAAATCCAAATGCATTTATTTAGATTTTTCCTATCTCAATTTTTCCAGTCTTTTTCCTCTGTCTCAATATGCACCAAATAAATATTCATTGAAGGAGTGACTAAATAAATTAAATGTTTTTTCTTGCCTCCTTTCAAACTCTTTTCAAAAGTACATTCCCAGAGCAGCTGCACCCACCTCCAACTGCTCTTCGCTCTGCATTGTCTCCCAGTGGAAGGTCTCCCCACCGCCACCCCCTCCCTCTTTCCAAGTAACTGTCATGCTACAAAATCCATGCATTTCTAGTGGTAAACACCTTTGAGTTAAAACTAATCAGGGTACTCACTGTGTAAATAAAACCTTATGGTAAATAATTTTTCTACAATAAAGAAGTTATTTAATCTCCTGAAGAACCACTTTCTTATTTATCTGCTTTGCTGCATCTGATTTCCTGATATTGGTTTATATAAACTAGAGTGTGGTTATATTTCTATACATTAATGTTGATATTTTCAGAAACATGCGGTTAAGCCTCTTAAGTACATTTTCTAGGACTCTGTGCATCATTTCAGTAAGAATGTGAGCTCTAGGAGGGCAAGAACTACTTTTTAAAGTATTTTGTAACCCTCTGGATTATAATACTGCAGTGTCTTCAGTTGTTTTATTAAATGTTTATGACTGACCAAGGATACCTTCCCTTCTCTAGCTAGCTGTTTGAAAAAAATACTAATGAGTGGTTAAATGTTAACGAGGAGCAAAAGGATGAGTAGATTCTCCCAGAAGGTAATTACTGAGAGCCTATCACATTCCAGGAACCTCAACAGGTGGTGGGACCACAGGGCCTCTGACCCCAAGGATGTGATCTCACAGGACAGACAGGCCATTACAGTGCAGTGTTCAGGGTGGCAAAGGCCCAGGGGTGCCCCACACTTTGAGGGAAGACAAAAATGACTGCTGGGGTTTTTAATTACTAAGCTTCCTCCTGAAGTGACAGTGAATGCTATAATGCAATTATAATAAATATAATAATGCAATTACAATAAATGTGAATTGAATAGAGCTAAATCAAATTGTTGCCTTGCTCTCCTAAAGCTCAAATATGAACCATGAAAATTGGAAATGCCTTTCTTTAAGATTCGGGGTTTTCTAATAAGATACCCATGAAGATATTTCAGAATATTCTTAACCCAAAAAGGTTCTTAAGAAACTTTATAAGATTTTGTCCTACCCAAATGGCTCTTTGATCTGCTGAATAGATCCTTCTAGAAGCTTATTTAGGATTTTCCCAGGCTTTTGAGGTAAAAGAATCCAAGCACCTGGCAACCTAGAAACTAATTTTTCTGCTATTGAATGATTTAAAGTTGATGACAGCTGAATGTGATGGAGAGCATCCACAATTGAAACAAAATTATATCACATAAAACTGTGGCTCCCAGCAAAACCTAACTGTAATATTATTTTCCCAGAATTATGAGCATTCTCAGCCTCTTTCCTGCCCTGATATATAAGTTCCTTGAGAAAACAGCTATATACTTTCTCATCACCCTACACTGGGTCCTGCCAAGTGAAAGACACAGCACAGGTACCTTCCATGTAATGGCATGAAAGAGTGTATGGTAACTGAATTTATGAAAGCAAGTGTAACTGACTATCCTGTAAATGTCCGACATGCTGTGGGATTCACACACTTGTGTATCTCTCCGTCACTGTCCATGTTGTGCAAATGTATCTTCTTTTCCATTTAAACTTGTGCTTCACTGATTTTTCTTTTTCATAATATAAGTACATCTTTTATAGACACATCAGAAAATAAAAATAAGCAACACATTTTATAAATAAAAAATTCTACCACCTAGGCTTAATTCTTAGTAACATCTTGTTTGCTTTTTCAAGATTATCCTATGTAAATAAACACTTTTTAAAATAAAAATATTTTCCTGATATGTACATTTTTGTAACCTGTATATGTATAAATAGTAAACAAACATATTTTATGTCATAAGCGTGCATGTATATTATCATCTTTATTTTTTATTTTATTTTTTTTATTTTATTGATTATGCCATTACAGTTGTTCTATTCCCCCCTTCATTCCCCTCCACCCAGCACACCCCACCCCTACCATTACCCCCCTTTAGTTTATGACCACGTGTCTCAAGTTCTTTAGAGTCTATATTTCCCCTACTATTCTCACCCTCCCCCTATCTATTTTCTATCTACTGTCTATGCTACTTATTTTCTGTACCTTCTCCCCTCTTCTCCTCCTCCCACTCCCCTGTTGCTAACCCTCCATGTGATCTTAATTTCTCTGGTTCTGCTCCTGATCTAGCTGTCCTCTTAGTTTGCTTTTGTTTTAGGTGTGGTTGTTAATAACTGTGAGTTTGCTGTCCTTTCACTGTTCATCTTTTTAATCTTCTTTTTCTTAGGTAAGTCCCTTTAACATTTCATATAACAAGGGCTTGGTGATGATGAACTCCTTGAATTTGATCTTATCTGAGAAGCACTTTATCTGTCCTTCCATTCTAAATGAAATGCTGGATAGAGCAATCTTGGTTGTAGGTCTTTGGATTTCATGACTTGGAATACCTCTTTCCAGCCCCTTCCTGCCTGTAAGGTCTCTTTTGAGAAATCCGCTGACAGTCTGATGGGAAGTCCTTTGTAGTGACTGTCCCCATATCTCTTGCTGCTTCTAGGATTCTCTCCTTCATTTTAATCTTGGCTAATATAATGATGATGTGCCTTGGTGCGTTCCTTTTTGGGCCCAACTTCTTTGGGACTCTCTGAGCTTTCTGGATTTCCTGGAAGTCTATTTCCTTTGCCAGAATGGGGAAGTTCTCTTTTATTATTTGTTCAAATAAGGTTTCCAATCTTGATTGTTCCTTTTCCCCTTCTGGTGCTCCTATAATTCGGATGTTGGAGCATTTAAAGATGTCCTGGATGTTCCTAAACCTCTCATTTTTTTGAATTCTTGTTGCTTCATATTTTTCTGTTTGGTCATTTTTTTCTTCCTTCTGGTCTGCTCCCTTGATTTGAGTCCCAGTTTCCTTTCCATTACTATTGGTTTCCTGTGCATTTCCATTCATTTCAATTAGTTTAGCCTTCATATGTTCCTCTAATTTGTAGCTATAATCAACCAGATCTGTGAGCATCCTGATCACCAGTGTTTTGAACTGTGCATCTGAAAGTTTTGCTATTTCTTCGTCACTTAGATTTATGGGCTCTGGGGCTTTGAGATCTTCTTGAGCTATTTTGGTCTGTTCTTGCCTATTAAGTATGAGGAGCAGAGCCCTAGGGGTGGGGCGGTGCCTCCAGAGCCAGAGCGGGGTCGCTGGGTTGTGATGCTGTATGTGGTGGCAGGGTCAGAGTGGGAAATGGCGTCCCCCTCTCCTGCTTCCCGCCACTGGGTGAGGAGCAAGGCCTCAGGTGTTCACCAGGGTAGGGTCGCTCAGGTCGCTGGGTTGGGATGCTGTATGTGGGGGCAGTGTCAGAGCCGGGAAATGGCGGTAGTCTCTGTTGCCTCCCATTGCTGGGACCCACTCGGTCCAGTCTCACTGCCCACTCCCTTGCTTGTCTATCTGTGCAGGAATTCGCCAGCACAGTCAACCCACTGCCCTTCACCCTCGCCGGATCTGCTGGTCGCTCACTGAATTACACTCATTGGGTTGGCCCTTTGCAACCCTGAGCCTGGGATCTGTGCACCTGAGTCTGTCTGACCGAGTTTTCCTGTGCAACCCCGCTGCACCAGCTGCTGGTTTCGCCCCTCTTACTGGTCAGGCTGAAGCATTCATTGTTATCGGACTTCCGAAAAGTTCAATTTTCTGTGTTCTGACTATGTTTTCTATTGCTAATATTTTGTTGTCTCTAAACTTGGTTGTGTGAGAAAGCACGGCGTCTCCACCTATGTCTCCATCTTGACAGAAGTGTATTGTATATTCTCATCTTTAGTGGTTACAAAATAATCCACTGTGTATATCTTAAAATTTATTTAGCCCATACTTATTATCAGACAGCCAGGCTGTTTCCAATTTTTTGCTATTTTAAACAACACTATAACAAAGATTCCTAAACTTATGACACCTTGCATTCATTTGAGAGTTTCCTTAGAAAATTGGTAGAATTGCTGGGCAAAGTAAAAGACCATTTTAAAGGCTCCTAATACAATACTTAGGTGTAAATTTCTCTCTGAACCCACTTATACAACCACTGTACCAGTCCTAGGTATTATCAGAGTATGAGTCTATTTGATAAAGTAGTAAAAATGTTCATTGTACATTTATTTTCTCCATGTAGTGAACAGTAACATGATGCTGTAAACCCTGCCTATGTATGTAAAAGCAGAAATGTGTAAGAGTTAGAAGTGACTTCTTAAACCAGTTTACTTGATCCCATATCCTGGATTAGGCACTCATTAGTTCTATGCTTCAGCCAAGTTAAATAACGTATTGTACTTCAGTTCTCTCATTTTGATGAGGGTATAATTAAAACATCTATCTCTTAGGGTTGTTCTGAGGATTAAATGAATTGATCCATAAAATGGATTCAGAAGAGTATCTGGCAACTGCAAGTGTTCCATAAATGCTACACATCTTTTGCTCCCAGTGAGCACTACTAAATGAATTTTTCAGCCTGACTTGCAGTTGGGTATGTCCGTGAGAGGGGGATGTGAGATGACTGTGTGTGTCAATTACTGGCCTGACACACAAATACCATCCAGATGGGATCCTTACCCATTTTCCTATCAGCCAGCTGAACAGTCAACCCCATGGACCCAGAGCAGATGGGACCACAGGATGGAAGGACCTACATCCATTAATGAATGAGTGGAGCAAGAGCCCCCTGCTACCCACCAACCACATCAAACTATCATTACATAGTAAGAAATAAATGTACATTGTGTTATATTGGAAACCTTGTGTTGCTATTATAGCAGTTAGCCTTTCTCAACTAATAAAGTGGTGTGTTATTATTATTCTCTTATCACATACTATCTGTTCTTTAAAAAAGAGAATTTTGATCTCCAAGTATGAAGAATGAATAGAGGAACGGAATTCAGAACTAAAAATTTGTTACAGACAATAGACAGCTTAACAATACACAAGTCCAAGGGTCTATCTAGACCCTATCTGGAATGTGTTTTAGCTCACCTCCTTTTATATTTCCTACTTGACTCCAAAGGCTATGGAGGTTAATGTCAATACAGCAAAATGGATTCAACTTAAAAACACAGCTGCCTCACGTCCCCTCTTAGCTTTACCAGTGAACATTGTTTTCTTACATTCACTGAAACACTTAGACCATAAATACCAAAATACTAGGTGAGAAACATCTGGGATAAAATGTTTTTCAAGAAAAAGAGAAATATTCGAAAGAAAGGCTGTTGCATTAAAAGCAAAATCCAACAACAACATAGAAAGTTCCTGATAATGGTTCTGAAATGTCTAACACAAAGTCATACCAAACAGGAATATATTTCTTAAGTTTTCCTCTTGAGAACCATAGACATGAAAGAAAAATGCTTGGTTTTGGGTATTGTTCATTTTTTAAAAAATATTTTTGGAACCAAAGGAAGGGGAAAATAAGGATTTTCTCTCTGTCTCATTGAAGAAAAAAATGTATTCACATACAAACCACAGGGTTTATTTTCTAGGGTCAGAGCTTCCAATTTAGACTAGCTGACATCTTTTTCAAAGCATTTTGAGCCCTGGCTGGTGTAGCTCAGTGGATTGAGCGCAGGCCTGCAAAAGTAGAGGATCACGGTTCGATTCCCAGTCAGGGCACATGCCTGCGTTGCAGGCCAGTTCCCAGCAGGGGCCAGTTCCCAGCAGGGGTCAGTTTTCAGCAGGGGATGCACCAGAAGCAACCATACATTGATGTTTCTATCCCTCTCTCCTTCCCTTCCTCTCTAAAAAAATAAATGAATTAAAAATGTATTTAGACTGTCCAGGGACCATAAGATATTAAATAACACTATCAAATGCATCTTTCTAAAGGTAGAATTAAATGGCCTTCCTTACATTTGTACCATGCTCTGCTGTGTCCTGTAGATGACCCTGCCCCACTGATGGGACACTGACTCAGAGCAGTGGAAGGGTTTCTCCAAGGTTCTAATAAGGCAATGTGCATAACCATCCACTAAGTCGTGTGTACTCTTCAATGTTTACATGTGAATTTCCTGAAAGTGGTCAAAGCAATGGCTATGACCAAGTTAATCAATGTAACAATTACAGATGTGCCCATGATCAAGCACAGGTATCTAAATTAACCTCAATGCAAACCACAGAAAACAACCACTGAACCACTCAATTACTGCAAAAGGTTAAGCCTATTGCAGTAATTCCAGTAAAAATACCTGACATACAAAAGATTTTCCAAGCCCTATTTTAGTAGCATACTGGTTTCAGGAAAGTGTATATAAAACCAGTTTTTATTCTTGATTTGACCTTTATGTGTTCCTGAGAAACAGCTCTATAACCAATATTTATATTTAAATACTATTTTTCATTTATTTTCATTATTCCATTTAAGACATAATTCTTTAGAAAGAGAAGAATGGCTAAGAGACCATTTTGTAAAATCTCACAAATGTAACAAAGTGGTAAATAATTGTGCATTTAAAAGAAAATTATACTTTCTTGCAAAGTTAATAAGACTATTTCCAAACAAAACACAAAATAGAAATTCCTAGTAATAACTGAAAAGCATTCAACTTTTTTGTTGTTGTTGTATAATGTTGATGCTAAATTGAACAAATATAACAAAGAAAACAACAAAGGAGAGAAATGCCTTTCAGTTCTAAATCAGTTCTGCAAATAGGCGTTGAATGTGCCCTTTACTAGTAAGCTGCCAGCAGGCTCCCAGGTGCCTCAAACAAAGAGACTTTAATAAAATGGAGACTCATGGAGGTTCGAGCAAGGTTAAAAGAATGGGGGAAAAAGTAGTGATGATGCTAGTAAACCTTTCTTTTCCAAATCAGAAAAAGGGAGAGCACAAGGACCCAAATAGGAAAGTCCACCATGGTTTCTGAGACAGGCACCCAAATTTTGCTTTGATGTTTTGGGTGATAAGCTTAGAGAGAGGTGATCAGTTACAGTATCTCCACTGACATGTATCATCAGCATCATCAGCATCATCATTTTTCTAACAACATTTGCTATTCATTGAGTGTCAAGAGCCTGGCATGGTGTTGAATAACTATTAGAACAATCAGTCTATAGTTACTATCAGGAAGATGGAGGAACAAGAGAGAGAAACCAGGAGCCCAGAAGCATGTGATAGAACTGAAGAGTGAATGACTCAGTGGACCCAAGCAGTGGGAGATGACTAGAAACAGTGACAGAGAAGGCAGAGCCAAGCAACACAGTGGTCTGAGGATCATGGGATGTGATGAATGACCGCAGCTGCAAGGGAGAGAACTGTAATTTTGTGATGCTATTCCCGATGCCCAGAAAAATAATGAGGCCTTAACATGCAAGGGAAGAGAAAATGGTACAGCAGGTTAGAAATGGGGGTGAGGAAACGAGGTGTTTTGGGTCTCACTGGCATAAGAACAGGGACCTATTCAGACAGATGTGGATTCAAACCCTAGTTCCACCCCTTCCTGGTTTTGGGAAATTTGGCAAGTCTCAGTCTGGTTTTTACACCTTAAACACCATGCTAACTTTAACATCTTCCTCACAGAGTTTTTTTTTTAATCAATAGACTAATTTTTTTCATCACTGTTAGGTTTAAAAGAAAGAGCAGAAAGTGCAATACAATATACCACCTCACTCTCCACCAATTTATTAACATACTATGTTATATAGTACATTTGTTACAATAACTGAACCAATGTTGATGCATTATTATTAACTGAAGTCCATCATTTATATTAGGGTTCACTCTTTGTGTAATATATTCTGAGTTTGAACAATTGTATGATATGCATCCACCATAGTAAGTATCATTCAGAGTGGTTTCACTGCCGTAAAAATCCCTTGAGCTTCATCCCCTTCCTAATCCCCCCTCTTTATCCCCCCCTCCCACAATCAATCCCCTGCAACAACTGCTCTTTCTACCTTCTCCACAGTTTTGCCTTTTCCAGAATATCATGGAGTTGGAGTTGTACAATATGTGGCCTTTCCAGATTTCTTTCTTTCATCTAGGAATATGTATTTAAGGTTTATACCATCATTTTGATGTCTTTCAGATAGTAAATACTTAACAAACTAGTTGTTATGACTTATCATTAGCAGTTATTATTTCTGCTTCTTTTACCTGGGGTTTCATAAAGAAGATTGTGACTTTCCCTAGAGGCTCACAAGTCCTGTTTGCTGGTTCCTCTTGCTTATACATACTTTTTTATTCCCAATTTTTTGTAAAACTTATTTTGCCTCCAATTTGCTTACTCAATTGTCTTTCTCCTCTAAAGTGACAGCTTTGAGAGAATGGACACTGCTCCTGGCATGTCCAGTACTCTATTTCCAGCCTTTAGCATAGGGCCTGGCAGGCACATGCAGAGAAAATGAGAGGTGGCCTGAAATGAAGAGACAAAAATATGCAGCCATGCATGTTGAGGAACGAGCAGGAAGAAAGACTATGATGTCGCCATGTTTGCAGGACTAAGGGAATGACAGAGGACTAGAGGCACAGGGGCTTTAGGACTTGCTAGAGGAAGCCTTCTTCTAAAGTATTCCCTATCCTCAACTTGCAGTATATTAAGTTTCAATAGGGCAGGAAAGGTCTCAATGGATTTAGAAAATAGACTGAATATGTTATAAAAATTGTAATGTTTAATATCTAATCATAACTTTTTAAGGTGTCTGTTACTCATTGAAGTCTAACATAGATCAGAGTTAACTTGACTATGTTTTTCCTGTGGCTATAAAACAAGTTTCACCTGCCCACAGCTCTACCTGGAATAAAATCAACACTACTTGTTGAGTCTTTTTTAGAATTTATTCCAAATAAAAGAGAATTGTTACCAAAAAATAAAAACCAAAACCCAACAATGGAAATTTCTCATTTGGCTCATCTCCAGAGATTTTTAAACATGTCTTCTCATTCGGTATGCTTTTCTTTTTGTCCCATTTTGATTTTAAACTAAGAATAATGATACTTCATTGATGTCACTCTAGCAGAAGGTTAAGCAGAAACTTTCCTCTAAGCCAAAATGATTCTCTAACCCATGGGAGAATTCTTAAAGCTAGATATTCTCATATCCTGTAATTAAGAACTAATGAGCTTTCCACCATGATTTATTTCCATGGATTTAGATTCAGTGCTAAGAAGCTACAATTTAAATTGTTGCAGTGCCCAATCATAAAAACTCCTGTAAATCCTTAGAGCTCAATGTTAAATAAACTTGTATATTACCAACAATAAAGTTAACTGAAGATATCCTTTGTATCTTTATCATTCCACCCAAATAAAAAGAACCAGGCCTGCAGATGAAGAGAGAAAAAAGGTGTGGAGGGAAGAGGGGCAGAGAGAGAGGAGGGGGAAGAGAAAAATAGAGAGGGAGAAGGAGAGACAGGGGGAGAGGGAGAGAGAGGACACCAATGTAGAAAGCATTATGCCAAGCACTGTCAGGCCTTGCGGGCAGTTTCTCCAGCTACATTTGCTCCTCTGAAGTCCTGTGCTGTGTGTTTCCAGTCCTTAGGATGCCTGCAGCTCACTGAGCAGTAAGAAAAGGAATGAATGGCAATGAAAGGCCCTGATTAAAATACTTCTCAGCTGCCCTGAAAGATTATCAGTGACTGCACAGGGCAGGGAAAAACCACTGCTCGCTTGAAAGAGACTGATGTTTGGCAGACTCAAATGCCTCTTCCATGTAAGAGGTCATAGCACAGGTTTTAGAATGAGACCTCTTATTAGCTGTGTGACCTTGGGCAGTTCACTTAATCTCTCTGAACCTCATTTTCTTTGACTGTAAAATGTGGGCAATGATTCCCCCTCTAATGGGACCAGGTATGTCACTGTGAAAAGCACAATGGTACTCAATACACTTCCACACTGTTTTATTGTACTGGCCTCAGTTCATACTCAAGCAAGCCTCTGGAAGAGGGTGGGTGGGAGTGGAGGGGTCACAGAATCCTTGCTTAATTTGGGCAGACCACCTGCAGTTCTGTGAACCTTGAACTAGAAAAGGAATACTCTACTTGGAATATATAAATTGGGATGAAGACATTAAATTAGAAAATCATAAATCTAGTAAATGAGATTAATGAAATTTAGTTTTATCCTAATTAATTTCAAATACAGTTTTTTACTATCACATAATGAGAAATCAGAAGATATCAAGAAAATTAAAGTTAGATTTTGCTCACTAACCCTCACCCCCACATGGGTGCAATAAGAGAATGGAACTTCTGTCAGCCTGGACCTCAGAAACTGGGGATCTAGAGGAAAGTTTTGAAATCATAGTCATTGATTTGGTATATTTTATCATTTTATTAAGTTCTAAGGACATAATGAATAAAAAAACATGCTTTCTGTTTCATGGATCTTAAGAGTCAAGTAGGGGAGAGAGTCAAACTTATATAGTCACACAAATAAAAAATAATCTAAAAATACAGTAATTACTTCAAGGGAAAAGTGTCATGCACTTCAAGGTACTGTGACTTAAACTGAGAGGGCAATTATATTCCCTCCCTGTTCAGCACAAGCTCTCCCAGCACCCACCCTGCAATAGAAGCTGGCACACCAGCAGTTTATTTAGGGGCAGGCAAAAGAGGGAGGAAGAGAGATGACACCAGCCTATGTGTTATCAAACTGCCACTAATCCCAGAGATAACTGGATGGATGCTCAGTCCCACAAGGCCAGCTAAGAAGTCTTATGAATTGCCTCTCAGCACCATCTGTCTGAGGCAAAGAAACAAACAACATTTGTCGCTGGGCTTCTGGCCCACATTAGTCAAAGTGTGCTCCATGGGGTGCTCACTTCCCCCAGTTCTGGGTTGCACATGCATGAGTGCCTAGTACCGAGTGCCAACCAGGCCTGCCACAGAGCAAAGCCTCTGGGCAAAGCAAGAGGTATGGGATCTGGGCCCCTGTCAAGGCCATTTCATGTGCACATGCAGAAAGCTCAAAGGAAAGGCCACAGGAGGGTTCAGACACACACACCCCTTCTCTGAGCCACTCCATATTCCTCACCAGATTTGTCTTTCAGAAAGCTTTTATCAGGGCACTTCCAACCACCAACACCTGCTAGTGACTACCTGTTACCCACCAAAAAAGGGGCCACACTCTTCAATATGGCAGTCAAAGCTCTCCCCACTATTTTTGCATTATTCTCTCACACGAGCTTTAGACACAGAGCACTTAAGGAGAAACTAGCATAGAGAAGGGGCTTGGAAAATAATGGAAATGGATAAAATCAATGGACAAAATGGAAAAGGAGCCAAAGATAGACTTCTAAGTAACATCAACAACTGGCAGGCAGCTTGAGTCACAGGAGCCCATGGAGTCTTGTTAAGGATTTAACTGCATCCAATAAAATATCAAGTAGCCATTAATAGAATTTCAACAAAATCTTAACATGGGGATGTACTCAGAATACATAGTAAGTGAAAATTAAACCTCAGCGTTTTCATTCCTTTTCCCAACTCCTTTGAATGTAGGAATACCAGTATGTGGGATGGAGAGAGGCCCTTCATAAAATAGAATAAAAAGACAAAGATATGTATGTTGTTCTCTTGCTTATAGTTTTCTTGTTCTGTACAATAAGCATGTTTTCTTTAATAGTAAAGATTAAAATCATAATTATAAAGAATGCTCAATATATTTGCCCAGAACAAGAAGGCAGCTCTGTGTTACCAGGAGAAGATAACCTAGGAACCAGGAGTACCACCATCCTTTCTCCTCAGCAGGTCCTTGAAGAATCCAGGGGGAAGTTGCTCTGCTCTCTCAAATTCTCTCTTCATCTTAAACCCCGGGGAGCCAGAACCACTGGGGCAATAATTAGATGCCAACAATGAAATTCAAGAAGGAAATGTCTCAGGGACCAGGACAAAAACCTGCAGCGCCAACCCATTATTCAGGCATCATGCATTTCAGTCATAGCAGCTCAATAACCATTATGCTGGTGTTTGTTCAAATCCAAGAGCCCCCCCACCATTGCTGTTAGCATATTTTCTTCATGTTAATAAGCATCACCACATTTCATATGAAATATGATAGGACTGCCTCATTGCTAAACACATTACAAGCCACAAATTAGCAATTTGCTGAACAGAGAACTTTAGAATTCTCCCATTTTGGCTTCTGCAGCAAGCCTCAAAGAGATGGAGCTGATTAAGAACAACATTCTCCCTTCCCAACTGACAAGTTCTTGCTAGTCGGTAAGCACTCTGCTGTCACCCCAGCCACGCTGCCCCAAATTCTAAACCTGTTCGTCAATACATTACTATTACTTGAAAAGATTCTTTTAATGTAGTAGTATTGGAGCTGTCTAAGCATTATACCTAATTTTGAGTACTTTGAAGACATAAATGCTCTTCTCTAATTACCTTGCAAAATTCTCCAAGGATTCAACAATGAATGTTACCCTCCCAAAGTCTGTTTTTTTCTTTTAACGGCAAAGGTCAAAATCCTAATTTTTTTATTTTCTAGAGTCTTGTCCATTTTAGATAGAGAAATTATCATTTTTCTTCTCTATATAAATCTAGGAATATTACAACTGTTGCCAAGAGAAATAAATTACAATGTTAATCTGCAAATCTGTAGGTTTAAAGGTTTACCTTCCTTCAACATTATTTTAAAGGAAAAATACTATATTTATCCATCAGTGAAGGCAGTTTCTTGGGTATACTTTCCACTATTAAGTTCAGTTTCCTCTTTTGGAATGCCTAAAGGAACCTTATGATTCCTTCCAGAAAAAAAAGTATAATTTAAAATCCTGAAGTATGATTTGTATACCTGAAACCAATATAATTGTATTCACCCATGTTACCCCAATAAATTCAATAAAAGTAAAAAAAAGAAAAAGAGTCCTAAGGTAGTGGGTCAGCCCCGAGCTCCTGGACAGCAGCACATCCTTCAAATGTTCATCATTGTTGCTGAGTTGACTACAACTTTAAGAGGCAGAGGGACAAGCTGGCTTCTTTCAAGCCCTGGTGACAGTGCTGATTAGCTGGATAACCTTGGAAAAGTTCTGGAAACTCTAATTTCAGCTTCCTGACCCCAAAATTAAAATGACAAAATTCAACCTTACAGTTGGATGAAATGACCTGGAAAACAGGTGCTCATTTGGCCACTACAAATTTCCAGTTCCTTCCACAGATAGATCCTGTCTTCATTTGCAAAGTGAAGATGGCCCCCAGGTCCCTCCCAGCTCAAAAATTCTGTGAAAGGCCTTTGTACATAAGAAATGTTCATTGATTTTGATTGACTGATTGATTAACATTATTTACCCATTTGGTTTCCAGGCTTTGTGTGAGTTCCAGCTCCCAGCCTGACCCCAAGATGCCTTGGGGACATTTCAGTTGTCACCATTGTACTAGTCTCCTCCCTGCCACCCTGAAAAGTGAGCAGGAGTTCAGCTCAGTGTCCAGGGGCAGTCAGGGTTTTTCATTTGCCAGAGGAAGGCTGTGGGTAGGAGACCAGGACCCTGCCCCCACATCAAATAAAAAAATAATCAATCTTGGGTTGGTCTCAATTAATAATAGAATAGCCAGATGATTGAAGCAAGAGTACCAGTATTTCTTTTCACCATTTATAGGTGTTTCTCTATTGTTTTCTCTCTGCATTCCCCCCACCCTCACAGTGCATGGCCAATTACAAATATTCAATTGAAAATCTACAACCTGAACTTTCTTTATAGATCAATAATTTTCCAATGTTTTTGCTTTTGTAAAATGCCATTTGAAAAGGCAAGGTTGTATCAGATTTTGTGTTCTTTCCACAGAAACCACTACCTTTTGGATTATAATAATTAAAACTAAACTATATTCTCAAATATGAACAAACCTCATCCTCATGAACTATTGGGAGCAAGAATCAGGTTTGCAATGTGCAATTATGTGCTCAAATAATGTATCTGACTTGAACAGTATTTTATTGCCTGAAATACCTTAATTAAATTTGTAGGGGGCTTATTTTCTGCCAATGGCTGTTAGGTATGACTTCATTCAAAATGCAGATGTCTGGACCAAGTCATCTGCCTCTGGGAGAATCAGAGTCAGTCTTACAAAGAAGCTGCTGGACTGATCTACTTGCAATCAAATCACTGACCAGAGGACTAGGGAGTTGAGCCTACTGATGAAAAAGGACATGAAGTTACGGCTGTGAGCTAAGAGGCCTGAGAGACCTGGATGGATGGTCTAGATAAGCAGGGCCAAGGGACCATGGTTAATAAGTAGAATAGTAGGACTTATATTTCTGAGATGGAATACAAGTGCTATGTGGTATTATAAAAATACTGCAATTATAAAATAATTAGGTAATGATATAGTGTTATTTTCATGAATATAAAATCGCATGTATAGCATGACCCTGATAAAGTCAAACAAATAAAACAAACAAAAAATTACTGGTGATTACTTATATCTGAAGTAAGTACTTAGAAAATTACTATCATTTTCCATCCAGTTTCATACAGTTTCTATAATAAACACATAGTACCTCTGCAATCAGGAAATAAAGGTATTCAGAAACACACCTATTTTTGACATGGGATTATTGTGAGAGATGATAAAGAATGGATGGCTCAGCTTTCTATAGCCGAAATGCAATTCTTCTCCCAGTGTAAGATATATCTAGAAGAGGGGGTTATGAGAAATGAATCGAGGATATTTTCTTGATCCAGCCAACAGTTTCTAGCCCTGAAGACTGAACAGAGAGGTGTGGAAGGCACACTCCAGGCTGGAATTATGTAGATAACAATGTTGCTAGGCATAAAGAATTATATTCCCAGTTATCACTTTAAGCTGGTGATCAATTATTTTGCATTTATAGAACACACAGTAGCGTCATGGCTAACCCTGTGGGATAAGCAAACTTTTCAAGTGGGTAAAGCTCCCAAGCTGCCATTGAAGTATTCCTCTAGACTTTGCCCTTCTGAAGGTGTTCTCCATGAGTTAAACACTCTCAGAGGTCTGAGGCTCTGCCTACTTAATGATTCCCTGCTAAAATCATTTGCAGGAGCTAACATCATTCTAGAAGAGAACACAATCTGGTGGTCTGCATCATCCCACCCAAGAAAGTAGGCTGTGCAATCAACTGAGGATGGATGGTCGACCATGCCTTCATCCACTCCATCAAGCTGCTGTCAACATCTCTACTAGGGTTTAATACTCCACATGGTCTTTTGTAGATTATTTGAACCCTGGACACCTGTGCCAGGGTAGGTTGGCCTCTTTTCTGCTTTTGAACCCTAGTGGTGCTCATAACCACAGTTTGTTTCAACAACCAGCCTCTCTTTTCAGGTGGATACTGAAAAATTAGATGATTAACAACCTTAATTCCATCTGCAAACTCAGTTACCCTTTGCCACATAATCTTACATATGTATAGGTTCCAGAGATTAGAACATAGACATCTTTGGGGACCTTATTCTGCCTATTACGCATGTGAATTCATACATCCACAAATCTCAGCAAACTCCTAGCAGACAAATATAAAGAAAATCATACCTAGGCATCAAACTACTGAAATACAAAGACTAAGTTTTAAAAGCAGCCAAGGAGTGGTGGTGTGAGGAGATATATTACATCTATGGAAACAGCCAAGAAGAATGGCAGCAGACCTTTAACCAGAAATTATGTGGAAGGTAGGATATAATGAACACCTGTGTTTGAAGTACTGGAAGACAGTCAAACTAGAATTCTATATTTATTCAAAATTAAAGGTGAAAAAATGTTTTCAGACAAAACAACTAAATGACATTGTGTTCAACTAATGCATTCACAAGAAATATTAAAAATAAAGTTGCTTAGGATGCAAATAATGTCAGATAGAAACCTGGTCATGTAGGGAGGAATACAAAAATACCATAAAGAGTAAATATACAAAGAAATAAGAGAGCCTTTTAAAAACCACTCTTCGTGTACTGCATATGTAATTTTAAACCTATTTGAAAGACTACTGACACTAATTTAAATAATTAAATTGAAAAGTGAAAAATAGTTTAAGAGTGTAATGTGTGGTTTAGAGTACATGTAAAAGTAAAATGTACGACAAAATGATTACATGGGTCATCAGGGTGATAAGTGGATCATATGTTTGTAACATTCTTATATCGATTGTGAAAAAGCACAACATTTTGTGAAAGTAGACGGTAATAATTTAAAGATGTATATTGTAAGGGATAAAGTTACTGCTAAAAAAAACAAAAGGAAGTATAATTAAAAAGTCAATAGAGGACACTCTAGGCGGCACTTTGGGGCAGGGGAAAGACTTGCATTGAGCCAGCCAGGTCTACTTCCCAGGGTCTCGGCCTTCCTGCAACCCACCCACCAAGGAATTTAGCCACCACTTCAGAACCATCTCAGCCATCCTCGGCCTCTGAGACCAGCTGACACTGGTTTGTTTTGTTTTGAGCTTAACTCCTTATTACCAAGCAGCCACGAGCTCCCAAATGTGTCAGAATTATTCCACCAAGGTAGAGACCACTGTCAACCCCTGGTCAACCTGCACCTGCAGGCCTCCTACACCTACCTCTGTCTGGGCTTCTATTTCCACCAAGAACAGGTAGCTCTGGAGGGCGTGGGCCACTTCTTCCAAGAGTTGGTCGAGACAAAGCACAAGGGCATTGACTGTCTCCTGAAATGCAAAACCAGCACGTTGGCCAAAGCCCTCTTTCAGGACTTCAGAAGCTTTCCCAATACGAGTGGGGTACAACTCAGAACACCATGGGAGTCACTGTGGCCCTGGACCACAAAAGAACCCAAGCCAGACCCTTTTGGGTCTGCAAGCCCTCAGTTCTACCTGCACAGAAACCTCATCTCTGTGACTTCAAGAGAACCACGTCCTGGATGAGCAGGTGAAACTCATCAGGAAGATGCGTGACCACCTGACTGACCTCTACAGGCTGGCCTGACCCCAGGTGCAGCTAGATGAGTATCTCTTATCAAGGATCACTCTCAAGCATAATTAGGAGCCTTCAGAGCCCAGAGGCGTTTGAGGGTCCCCTCTACCTCCTCCGCATCTGGCGTCTGCCTGAGCTAATCCCTGAAACTATTAGGCCTCCTTTTAACCACCCTGGAACCCATGCCATGCTTTAGGCAAAAAGGAAACAATAAAACTTTTTTTTAAATTTTTTATTTAGTACTCTCTGAGCTTCCTGGATTTCCAGAAAGTCTATTTCCTTTGTCAGATTGGGGAAATTCTCTTTTATTATTTGTTCAAATAAGGTTTCCAATCTTGATTGTTCCTTTTCCCCTTCTGGTGCTCCTATAATTCGGATGTTGGAGCTTTTAAAGATGTCCTGGACGTTCCTAAACCTCTCATTTTTTTTGAATTCTTGTTTCTTCATATTTTTCTGTTTGGTCATTTTATCCTTCCTTCTGGTTCACTTCCTTCACTTGAGTCCCAGTTTCCTCTTCATCACTATTGGTTTTCTGTGCAATTCCCTTCATTTCAATTAGTTTAGCCTTCATATGTTCCTCTAATTTGTGACTATAAACAACCAGTTCTGTGAGCATCCTGATCACCAGTGTTTTGAACTGTGCATCTGAAAGTTTTGCTAAGTTGGACCCAAGAAGAAACACACCAAGGCACATCATCATTATATTAGCCAAGATTAAAATGAAGGAGAGAATCCTAGAAGCAGCAAGAGATAAGGGGACAGTCACCTACAAAGGAGTTCCCATAAGACTGTCAGCGGATTTCTCAGAACAGACCCTATAGGCAAGAAGGGGCTGGAAAGAAGTATTCCAAGTCATGAAATCCAAAGACCTACAACCAAGATTGCTCTATCCAGCAAAACTTTCATTTAGAATGGAAGGGCAGATAAAGTGCTTCTCAGATAAGATCAAATTCAAGGAGTTCATCATCACCAAGCCCTTATTATATGAAATGTTAAAGGGACTTACCTAAGAAAAAGAAGATAAAAAAGATGAGCAGTGAAAGGAAAACTCACAGTTATTAAGAACCACACCAAAAACAAAAGCAAACTAGAAGGACAACTAGATCAGGAGCAGAACAATAGAAATGAAGATCACATGGAGGGTTAGCAACAGGGGAGTTGGAGGAAAAGGGGGGAGAAGGTACAGAAAATAAGTAGCATAGATAGTAGGTAGAAAATAGATAGGGGGAGGGCAAGAATAGTATGGAAAATATAGAATCTAAAGAACTTGAGACACATGGTCATAAACTAAAGGGGGGAAATGGTGGGGGAGGGGTGTACAGAATGGAGGGGAATGAAGGGGGGAATAGAACTGTAATGGCATAATTAATAAAATATATTTTAAAAAATAAAATAAATATATATGAAAATTTTTTATTTAGTTATTTTTCAAGTACAGTTTTTTGTTTATTTCTCCCATTCAACCCCACCCCTCCCCCATTCACACCACCTCCCTTCCATTTCCATCCCCCCTTAGTTATTGTCCCTGTGTCCTTTATACTTCTTCCTCTAAATCCCTCCCATTTTTTCCCCTTAAATTCCCTTCCCTCTCCCCTCTGGTTGCTGTCCCCCTGTTCTCTATTTCAGTGTCTTTGTTTTTATTCTGCTTGCTTGTCTGTTTTGTTGTTTAGCTTCCTGTTAAAAGTGAGATCACATGGTATATGTCTTTCAACCCCTGGCTATTTCACTCAGAATAATGCTTTCCAGTTCCATCCAAGCTGTTGCAAAGGCTATGAGCTCCTTCTTTCTCTCTGCTGCATAGAATTCTATTGTGTGTATGTACCACAATTTTTTGATCCATTCATTTACTGACATGCACCTAGGTTACTTCCAGCTCTTGGCTATTGTAAATTGTGCTGCTATGAACATTGGGGTGCATAGGTTCTTTGAAATTGATGTTTTAGAATTCTTGGGATATAATCCTAGCAGTGGAATTGCTGGATCAAAAGACAGGTCGATTTATTTTTCTGAGAAAATTCCATACTGTTTTCCATAATGGCTGTACCAGTCTGCAATCCCACCAACAGTGAACTAAGGACCCCTTTTCCCCACAACCTCTCCAACATTTGTTGTTGGTTGCTTTGTTTATGATAGCCATTCTGACTGGTGTAAAGTGGTATCTCACTGTGGTTTTAATTTGCATCTCTCTGATAGCTAGCAATATTGAGCATTTCTTCCTGTGTCTCTGGATCTTCTGTATGTCCTCCTTGGGGAAGAGTCTGTTCAAGTCCTTTGCCCATTTTTCAATTGGGTTGGTTGTCTTCTTAGAGTGGAGTTGTGTAAGTTCTTTGTATATTTTGGAGATTAAAACTTTGTCTGAGGTGTCATTGGCAAATATGTTTTCCCATGCAGTTGGTTGCCTTTTTAATTTAATACTCTTTTCTTTGGCCACACAGAAACTTTTTATTTTGATGAGATCCCATTTGTTTATTCTTTCCTTTATATTCCTTGCTCTAGGGGACATATCAGTAAAAATGTTGCTGCATGAAATATATGAGATTTTCCTGCCAATGTTCTCCTATAGGACTTTAATTGATTCAAGGCTTATATTTAAGTCTTTTATCTACCTTGAATTTATTTTGGTGTATGGTGTAAGTTTGTGCTCAAGTTTCATTTTTTTGCATGTAGCTTTCCAGTTCTCCCAACACCATTTGTTGAAGAGGCTATCTTTACTCCATTTTCTGTTACTGCCCCCTTTGTCGAATATTAATTGACTGTAGAGAGTTGGGTTTATTTCTGGGCTCTGTGTTCTGTTCCATTGGTCTATGTGCCTGTTTTTATGCCAGTACCAGACTGTTTTGATTACAGTGGCCTTGTAATACAGTTTGATATCAGGTATTGTGATCCCTCCTAGTTTGTTTTTCTTTCTCAAAATTGCAGCTGCTATTCAGGGTCATTTACAGTTCCAAATAAATTTTTGAAGTGTTTGTTCTATGTCTGTGAAATATGCCATTGGTACTTTAACAGGTATTGTATTGAATCTGTATATTGCTTTGGGTAGTATGCACATTTTGATGATGTTAATTCTTCCAATAAATGAACACAGTATATGTTTCCATTTGTTTGTGTGCTTCCCTGATTTCTTTCTTCAGTGCATACAGGTCTTTTACCTCCTTGGTTAGGTTTATTCCCAGATATTTTATTTTTCTTTTTGCTATATTGAATGAGATTTTTCCTTGATTTCTGCTTCTGCTGATTCATTGATAGCATACAAAAATGCCTTTGACTTCTGGATATTAACTTTGTAACCTGCTGTTTGGCAAAATTCATTAATTAGTTTGAGCAGGTTTTTGGTAGAGTTCATAAAATTTTCCATGTACACTATCTTGTCATCTGCAAACAGTGACAGTTTTGTTTCCTCCTTTCCTATTTGGATGCCTTTTATTTCCTTTTCCTGCCTTATCGCTGTAGACAAAACTTCCAAAACGATATTGAAAAGAAGTGGTGAAAGTGGACATCCTTGTCTTGTTCCTGATCTTAGTGGAAAAGCTTTTAGTTTTTGCCCATGGAGTATGATACTGGATGTAGGTCTCTCATATGTGATCTTTATTATATTGAGGAATGCTCCCTCTATTCGCACTTTGCTAAGTGTTTTTATCATAAATGGGTGTTGTACCTTGTCAATAGCTTTTTCCATGTCTATTGATATGATCATGTGGTTTTTGTCTTTGCTTTTGTTTATGTGATGAAGTACATTTACCGATTTGTGAATGTTGAACCATCCTTGCATCCCTAGGATGAATCCCACTTGGTCATGCTGTATAATCTTTTTCATATATTGTTGGATACGATTTGCCAATATTTTGTTGAGGATTTTAGCATCTATGTTCATCAGTGATATTAGCCTGAGGTTTCCTTTCTTTGTTGTGTCTCTATCTGGTTTTGGGATTAGGATGATGCTGGCTTCATAAAAAAGAGTTTGGGAGTCTTCCATCATTTTGGATTTTTTTTGAATAGTCTGTGAAGAATAGGGGTAAGCTCTTCCTTAAATGCTTTGTAGAATTCTCCTGTGAAACCATCTGGTCCAGGGCTTTTGTGTGATGGGAGTTTTTTGATTACTGCTTCAATTTCTTTTGCTGTTATTGGTGTGTTCAGATTTTCTGCTTCTTTTTCATTGAGTTTTGGAAGATTATATTTTTCTAGAAATGTGTCCATTTCCCCTAGGTTTTCAAATTTCTTGACATACAGTTTTTCTTAGTAATTTCTTACAATCCCTTCTATTTCTGTGGTATCAGTTGTAATATCTCCTCTTTCATTTCTGATTGTGTTTATTTGTGTCTTCTCTCTTCTTTTCTTGATGAGCCTACTTAAAGGCTTGTCTGTTTTGTTTACCTTTTCAGAGAACCAACTCCTGGATTCATTGACCCTTAGAATTGTGATTTTAGTCTCTATGTCATTTAGATCTGCTCTGATCTTGGTTATTTCCTTTCTTCTACTTGCTCTGGGCTGTCTTTGTTGTTGTTCCTCGAGTTCTTGCAGGTGTAGGGTTAGGTTGTTTGTTTGAAATGTTTCTATCTTCTTTAGGTAGGCCTGTATTGCTATAAACTTCCCTCTCAGGACTGCCTTCACTGTGTCCCATAAGTTTTGGGTTGTTGTAAGATCGTTTTCATTTGTTTCCAGAAACTTTTTGATTTCTTCCCTAATTTCATTCTTGACTCATTCATTGTTTAATAGCATACCATTCAGTCTCAATGATGTTGGGTGCTTTGGGTTTTTTCCTTTGGGGTTGGTTTCCAATTTCAGTCCCTTGTGGTCAGAGAAGATGCTTGGTATGATTTCAATTTTCTTGAATTTGTTGAGGCTTGTTTTGTGTCCTACCATGTGGTCCGTCTTTGAAAATGTTCCATGTGCATTTGAAAAGAATGTGTATTTAGCTTCTTTGGGATGAAGGGCTCTATATATATCAGTTAAGTCCATTTCATCTAGGGTGTTGTTTAATGCCACAATATCTTTGTTGATATTTTGTTTGGAAGATCTGTCCATTTTTGATAGTGGGGTGTTAAAATCCCCTACTATAATTGTTTTGCTGTCAATATCTTTCTTGAAGTCCTCTAAGATTTTCTTGATATATTTGGGTGCCCTTATGTTTCGTGCATATATATTTATGATGTTAATGTATTCTTGGTGGATTCTTCCCTTGAGTATAATGAAGTGACCCTCTGGGTCTCTCTTTATGACCCTTTTTTTGAAGACTATTTTGTCCGATATGAGAATTGCTACCCCAGGTTTTTTTCTTGTCCATTTGCTTTGAAAATTTGTTTCCAGCCTTTTACTTTTAGTTGTGATGGTCTTTTGTCCTGAGGTGGGTCTCTTGTAGGCAGCATATGTGTGGGTCATGCTTTCTTATCCATTGAGCTATTCTGTGTCTTTTGATTGGAGAATTTAATCCATTTACATTTAAGGTTATTATTGATAGGTACTTATTCATTGCCATTTGTGTACCTGTGTTCCTCTCTGTCTCCCTCTTTTCCTTCCTTTTCTTAAAGCAGTCTTTTTAGTATTTCTTGTAGAGCTGGTTTGGTGGAGGCATATTCTTTTAGACTTCTTTTATCTTGGAAGCTCTTTATTTTGCCTTCTACCTTGATTGAGAGCCTTGCTGGGAGAAGTAGCCTCGGTTGTAGGCCTCTGGCTTTCATTACTTGGAATATTTCTTGCCATTCTCTTCTTGCTTGGAGTGTTTCCTTTGAGAAGTCAGTGGCTAACCTTATTGGGGCTCCTTTGTATGTTACTTCTTTTTTCTCCCTTGCTGCCTTTAAGATTCTCTCTTTGTCTTGGAATTTTGCTATTTTGATGATGATGTGTCTTGAAGTGGGCCTCCTTGGGTTCCTCTTGATTGGGACTCTCTGTGATTCCTGGATTTGTGTGACTTTTTCTCTCATCAAATTAGGAAAATTTTCTCTCATTACTCGTTCAAATACGTTTTCTATCCCTTGTTCTTCTTCTTCTCCTTCTGGTATTCCTATTATTTGGATATTATTACATTTCATATTGTCTTGAATTTCTCTTAATCCCTCTTTATTCTTTCTGAACCTCTTTTCATTTTCTTGCTCCTTCTATGAGATGCTTTCTGCTTTGTCCTCCAACTCGCTAGTCTGCTCCTGCACCTCATCTATTCTACTTTTGAAACTTTCTACTGTGTACTTCAATTCAGAAATTGTATTCTTCATTTCCTCTTTCCCTTGCTTATATTTTCTATTTCCTTTTTCATGTTGATGTAGTTTTCAGAGAGATCATTGTAGCTCTCCTGTAGTTTCTAGTAGCTCATTGTGAGCTCTTTGAACTTCGTAATAAGTAGTGCTTTGAATTCAATATCTGATAGTTGATTAGCCTCTATTTCATCTAACATCATTTTTGACGTTTCTGCTTTTTCTTTTATTTGGGGATTGTTTCTTTCTCCTCCCATTGTTTGAGACTCTTCTTGTTAGTCTCAGCTTCTAAAATTGATCTGTTCTGACTCCCTGGGTTTATGGTGTGAACTTCTGTGGTATAATACCTGTGAATTTCAGTGGTGCAGACCCCTTCAGGTATCTTGATGTTCTCTGTCTCCACCTACTTTTGTGCTGGTCCCCGAGTTGGTCACCTACCACTGCTGAGTATCCTGGCTCCCATAGCAAACTCCTTCAGTGCCCGGGCCTGTCGCTATGGCAGTGACACAGAGTCCTCAAGTGTCCTTTTTTAAACTTAAAAAAAATTTTATTTAAATATTTTCAAGTACAGTTTTCTGTTTTTTACTCCCATCCCAGCCCACCCCTCCAGTACTCCCCATCTCCCTCCCATTTCCACCCCCTTAGTTGTTGTCCATGTGTCCTTTATATTAGTTCCTGTAAATCCTTCCCCTTTTTCCCTGATATTAAACTTTTTGAAGCACCAAAAAAAATCAATGGAGGAGATAAGAAGGAATACTAAAAAAACCAAAAACCTCAATCCACACCAAGAAAGGGGCATAAAAGAAGAAACAGGAGCAGAAAGTAGATGGGACTTACAGAAATTCCACAGTGAGATAACAGACATACAAACAAATAATTTTGTATGTGGAGTAAAGAATCAAAATGAAAGGCAGATATTGTCAAAGAGGACACTAACACAAGAAGATTAATGCTGATAAAAATACACTTTAACAATGTATAAGAATACAGAATATTTGAAAGTAAAAAAAGGTAACTGGTATGCTATGTGAACTTTAAGCATTAAACAAATTGGTTTGAGCCCTGGCTGGTATGACTCAGTGGACTGAGCACTGGCCTGCAAACCAAAGGGTTGCTTGTTCAATTCCCAGTCAGGGGACATGCCTGGGTTGTGGGCCAGGTCCCCAGTAGAGGGCACACGAGAGGCAACCACACATTGATGTATCTCTCCCTCTCTTTCTCCCTCCCTTTCCCTCTCTCTCAAAATAAATAAATAAAATCATTTAAAAATTGACTTGACCATGTTAACATTAGAAGTACTTACTTCACAAATGTAGACTATTATCAGAGATAAAGAAAAGGCATTTCATAATGATGAAGGAGTCAATTAGACAAGAAGACAAAACCATTTAAAATCTGTATGCACCTAGTAGAGAGGCTCCCAAATATATGAAGTAGAAATTTAGAAAACTAAAAAAATTAAAGACAAATACCATATGATCTCACCTTTAACAGGAAGCTAAACAACAAAAGAAACAAGCAAGCAAAATAAAAACAAAGACACTGAAATAGAGAACAGGGGGACAGTGACCAGAGGGGAGAGGGGAGGGAATTTCAGGGGAGAAGGGGGAAGGATTTATAGGAACTAGTATAAAGGACACATGGACAAGAACTAGGGGGGGGTGGAAATGGGAGAGAGGTGGGGAGCACTGGGGGGTGGGCTGGGATGGGAGTAAAAAACAGAAAACTGTACTTGAACAATAATTAAATAAATTATTTTTAAAAAGAAAGAAAAGATAGACAATTCCACAACAACTTATAGACTTTGACACCCCCTCACAAGAATATATAAAACAGACAGAAAAAAAAGTAGATATAGTAGCAGACTTGAACAATACTATCAACCAACTGATAATTAACATTTAAAGAACACTACATCTAATGACAGTAAAATAGATGTTCTTAAGTGCATGGGAAACATTCTTGAAAATAGAGCATTTTGGTCATGAAAAGTCTAAACACATTTCAAAGAATTTATATTTTGAGGAGTATAATTAGAATTAGAAGTTAGAAATCAATAACAATCAGACATTTTGAAAATCTCCCAATATTTGGAAATTAATCAATTGTAACTTAGGAGTCAAATAAGAAATCGCAAGAGAAACTAGAAAACATTTTCAACTGAATGGAAATAAAAACACAATGTATCAATATTCAGGTTACAGGTAAAGGAACTCTCACAAGGAAATATATAGTTTTAAATGAATATATTAAAAATGAGGAGATTTACAAAATCAGTGATCCATGTGTCCTCCATAAGAATTTCAAAAAAGATAAATAATAAACCCAACGTTAGTAGAAGAAAAAATAAAAGCAGAAGTTAATTAACTAAAAAAACAAACTAGAAAATATTTTAAAAGCCAAAGATGTGTTTTTTATAAACATTAATAAAATCTATAAGTTCTTATTAGAACAGATCAAGAAAAAAGAGAAGTCTTGATTATCCATATCAGAAATTAAAGAGAAAACAATGTTAAAGAACAGAGTATAAAAAAGTAACTATAGGATGTCACAAAAAATTTTATGATAATATGTCTCATAACAGATGAAATGAATAAATTTCTTTAAAACACAAAATTTACTAAAACTGACTGTATTACTTTGCTAGGGCTGCCATAACTAAATACCACAGACTAGATGGCTTAATCCAACAGAAATTTATTTTCTCACAGTATGGAAGCAGAAAGTCCCAGGTCAGGAGGGTTGCTTTCTCCTGATGTCTGCCTCCTCTCCTTTCATGTGGCCAGCTTCTTACCACATCCACACTCGGCATCCTTGGTATCTTTTTCTCTCTGATAAGCACTCCAGTCTTATTGGATTAGGGTACCATCCTCATGGCCTCATTTAACCTGTCCCCAAATACAGTCACATTGAGGGTTAACACTTCAGCAGATAAATCCTAGAGGAACACCATTCAGTCAATAACACTCACAAAATAAGAAATAGAAAATCTGGGAAGCTTCATAACCATTAAACAATTTGTACTTTCAATTTTAAAACTTTCCACAAAGAAAATTCCAGCGCAAGATGGAGAATTCTTTCAGATAGTTAACAAAGAAACACCAATCTTGCAAAAAGAAATTGAGAAAATAAAGGAATGCACACATCCCAGTTGATTCTATTAGGCCAGCACAACTCTGATATCAGGGTGTTACCAGGATATCACATACAGACCAATATCTCTATGAACATAGGATTCAAACATCCTTAACAAAATATCACCACAGCAAATACAGCGATATATAAAGTGAACTTTACATAATGACCAAGTAGAATCATGACTCAAAAATCAATTAATTTCACTCATGACTTCAACTGATTTTAAAAAAGAAAAGAAAAAAGGATACTATTCTTTCAATAAATGCAGGGGAAGAAAACACTAATGTATTTTAACATTCATTTATTATGAAAGTAGTAATTAGCAATTAAGATTTCCTCAACTCAGGTCAGAACACCTGTATAAAACCTATAATTAAAATCATACATTATAATAAATGTTTCATGCTTTTTCCCTAACATCTGAAACAAGAATACCCCATCTTATATACAACATATGTTACATGTAACATATAATTCTAAGTACATATATAACAATTGAGCAGCTACTTAATAAAAATATGAAAGGCCAATAAGCACATAAAAATGAAATCTTTCCATCTGTGACAACATGGATGGACCTATTGTGCTGAATGAAATAAAAGACAGAGAGAGACAGATGCCACATGATTTTACTTATATGTGGAATCTAAAAATCTAAGTAACCAACAAGCAGAACAGGCTCTTTCCCCTGCAGAGTCCCAGCCCACTTGGAGTGAAAGTCCTGGAGTCTGAGAGAACAGGATGGGAGTGCTTTCTGTTTCTAGAAGCATCACATGACCTACCTTGTAACTTTACTGTGTTCTTTATTACTTTGACTTATTGAGAACACAAAATTTTCACCTCTGGGCACAGAAACATAACTGCAATAATTACATTTGGTTATACTGAGAAGATTAGCATTTCATCTGAGCTGAAAGAAAAGATTAAAGTCAAGGGGCTGGATCAGGCAAGGAAGCCAGCCTCCAAGATTAGTCCATCCTGCACCCAAGATAAACTCAGCACATTACTATATGGTCAGGAGTGTGATGACATTAGAAAAAAATTAGCAGAAATAGTTTTAAGTCTTGGGCCACTTAGTCTCATAGAGGACACAAACAAAGGAATAAACAATTACTGTAACAAGGCATAATGCATGTAGAAATGTGACAGAAATGTTTGCAGCGTCCTCTGGATAAACATGCATGGTTAATCATCTAAGAGAAATGGCCTGTGGTTTTGCCCTTTCAAATATTAGGGACACGGATAACAGGTTATTTATTATAGATACAACTTTTCAATGTCACTGACATAGTTCTCTGAAGAAAACTACCACACATGTTTTGTAACCTATTATGGGACCTACTTTTGTCTAGGGGGATTCAGAGAAGGCTTCTTCCAGAATGTGGCAGTGAAATGAACCCTAAAACTTGACATTATTGGGGGTAAATCATGGGGAAAGGGTCACAGGCAGAAGCAGCAGCATGGACAAAGGCACTGAGTTTGGAAGGGGCTTGATGTCCAAGGGGTTAACAGAATACTGGAGTGACTATAGCATGGTCAGCAAGAGGGAGAGTGATGGGCACTGAGAAGGCAGAGGTAAGGATTTGCAGGATGAGAAACCACAGGCTCTCATAACTGTTTAACACTTGAAATAGGCCAAGGAATGCAAGCATTTGGATGATTTATAAGATTATTCAATGCCTGTTTTTGACCACCTTCCATGGAAAACCTTAGTATATCTTATGGAGTACAATTATTATCTTGTTTCAAAGGCTATAGGTATGACAACAGAAGAATGGGGTAAAATCCCATCCTTTGCCCTAACTCTGTTCTGAGGTGAAGTTTTATTTGCATTGCTAAAGTAGAGACTTTTTCTTTATACTGGGTAGGGAGATTAATGAGCAGTGCAGCAGAAATATGAGAGTCATTACTGCTGATTAAATGATAATTTTCTAGAGTGACATTATGCATCAGGAAATAAAATAACAAGCTCACTTGAATTTACAGACCTCACAGCAGCTGGGAGAAGTTCTCTCCTTTGCTCATCAACAGCTTCCATGCCAGTATTCAAAAATGTTTGAGAGAGGCACAGACTTAGAGAGTGAAAGTGGGCACCTTGACAAGGAAGCTTACATCATTGTAATCAGCCTGCTGGAAGTAATGCATAACACCAATAAAGACAATAAAAACATCTTCCTATCAATCATAGTCTATCAATTACTTCCAGCCAAGAGGAAAGAAGAGGAAGACTGAACCCAGTGGATGGAGTGCAGTGAAGAAGTCTTAGCTTGGCATGTGGAAAGCAGTGGAACTCAGCGTTGAAGAAAGACCAATTTGACAGAGTGTCAGTCACCCAATGTATTCATGGGCTTGGGCCCCCACACTCAAACACCACAGACTGGGGGGCTTCAACTGCAGAAATTTACCTTCTCAGAGTTTTGGAGTGTGGAAGTACAATATCAAGATATCATCAGATTTAGCTTCTTCTGAGGCCAGTCTCCTGTGTGGCCACTTTCTTGACGTGTACTCACATGGTTGTCCCTCAGCCTGTGTTTGTTCTGTTTTTGTTTGTCTGTTTATTTTTTTTCTGTGTCTTCTTCAACTCTTCTTATAAAAACACCACACCTTTGGGATTAAGGACCGCCCACCTGGCTTTATTTTACCTTAATTACCACTTGAAAGGTCCTATTTCCAAATACATCGCATTCTGAGGTACTGCAGCATATAGATTTGGCAGGGAGACGTACTTCAGCCCAAAATATCAATGGGTCACATGCTCTGTGCAGGGCGGTCTGTACCATTGAGGCTACAGGAAGACATGGCACTGCCCTCAGGAACCTGGGGAGCGAGTAGAAGAGGCAGGCATTCAATACTGGATTATATACAATTAAGAATTTTGTGATTAATTGTACTAGTGCAAAATGCTACAAAGAGTGTGAAGTAGGGGAGGGTTGGAGAAAGATATCTGGAGGGGAACACTTTATGAAGTATGATTGGCTAACCATTTTAATGTGACTATATCTGTTTAGTACAATTTAAAGTAATACAAAAAGAAGGAATGTAAACTGTAATGGAAAAAATTACAAAGAGTTGAGAGAAGGCTTTAAGCTAAGTCCAAAATAGGCTGTAGGCATGAACCAGAGGAAGAAGGGGACAGAGGCAACTCCAGAGTGAGAAAACTGGGGCAGAGGGAAGTCAGCAGGACTGAGAAAGGAAGTGGAGTGTGCTGTATGTTGAGTCTGGAGCCATAAATGGGCATCATACCACTTGGGGCAAATAAAATATGACTGCTGTGGTGATGTGAAGGGTGTGCAGAGTGGCATATGCTAGTGTAAGCACTCATTATTGGTGCATTAAGAGGTAAATGAGGAGTCAATGACTTTGAGAGGTTATGTGGTACAGTCTAACAGTAATTAGAGCTCTGGGCAAGACTATGTGGTTAGCTCTTGGCTCTACCACTTACCAACACTGTGACTTCGGGGGAGTATCTGCACATCTCTGTGCAAATATTCCTCAACTCTACATTGAGACTAATCATGGCACACAAGTCCCTATACTTCCCTAAGTATAGGGAAGTGAGTGGATGCACAAAAGGCACTTCTAGCTCTGGCTGGTGTAGCTCAGTGGATTGAGCACCAGTCTGTGAACCTAATGGTTGCTGGCTCAATTCCCAGTCAGGGCACATACCTGGGTTGCAGGCCAGGTCCCCAGTAAGGGGCACATGAGAGGCAACCACACACTGATGTTTTCTTCTCTTTCTCCTTTCCATCCCCTCACTAAAAGTAAATTAAAAAAACCTTTAAAATCAGAAAAGAAAAGAGAGCACTTCTAGCAGTTCTTGGCACATAGTAACATCCAGTACCTGTAAACTTTCATGATTAGGAGAAAGGACAGGACACACAATCCACATGGCACATGAGGTAAAATAAAGGTAAAAGGTCAAACTCTTTTTAATTTTTCCATTACAGTTTACACTCAATATTACTTTGTATTAGTTTCAATTGTATGAAACAGATATAATCATTATGAAAATGGTTAGACAATCATACATACTTTACAAAGTGTCCCCCCTGATATTTCCAGTACCCACCTGGCACCATACATAGTTATTACAGTATTATTGACTATATTCCCTATGCTGTACTTTACATCCCCATCACTATTTTGTAACTATCAATTTGTCCTTTTTAATCCCTCCACCTTTTTCACCCAGCCCCCCGATCCCCTTCTCTTCTGGGGAAGCATCAGTCTGTTCTCTGTGTCTATTAGTCTGTTTGTATTTTGTTTTTTATTTATATTGTTCTTTATATTCCACATATAATAAAACATATGGTACTTGTCTTTCTCTGACTGACTTATTTCACTTAGCATAATACCTCTAGGCCCATCCCAAATTCTTTATTAATGGTCAACTCAGCAAGCATTTGTTGAGTAGGTTCTCTTTCACTCTCAAATAGCATTTCTGTTTATGGAATGATTTTTTTAACACCTGAAAAATAGGTAGAAGCATACAGATGATAAATGTGCATTGGTTAAAAACTATTGTTATCTCAGGGATCAAATGTCTTTTATTCAGGCCATTCCATCAAAATATTTTCTCGACATCACCTCTCTTTCCTCTTAGCAATTTAAACTTTCTCTCTTCAGTCTAGTCTATCTTCTGTATATACACCCCACATGGTCAAAGTGTGCATATTCGAGGTAAGAACACTATGGTGGGCAGAGGCTGTCTGTGAAGGAAACAAGGGCTCAGTAGAGGACCATTCAAACAATGGTACTCTAAAACTGCAGGATCCATGGTGTGTGATGCTGTCCCTCAGTTCTCCTGCCTTCCCTGTCAGACAGTGGTTTCATCAAATTCCTGACTTCTAAAACATGTAAGCTCGATTTCTTATTCTCACATGTTTACAGAGGATGTCCAAGTTGGTTTATGAATGATTGTAATGTCATGAAACTGTCCATGCAACACTAAATGTTCACATTTGTCAGTCAGTACAGTATACTGATTATAGGGCATTTGGTCCTATTTGGCCCTGCAAGGGGTATACATCATGCTCTAAAGATGCAATACTATAACCTTCCAAAAAAAGGTTAATACAAGGTTGGTATGTTTTGAGCACTCAATAAATTTTTGTTGAATTAATGAATCAGAAATAGTCCTTAGAGCAACTCTACAGGATAGCAGTTATTTCTCCATTTTACAAATGCAGCAACTGAGATTGATGGGATTAAATAACCCATCTAAGTCTGTACAGTGGAGATGGGAGGAGAAATGAAGCCCAGGTCGCCCTGATTCACAATCCATGCCCTGTTATGAACATTGTGGTGCATAGGTTCTTTGAAATTGATGTTTTAGGATTCTTAGGATATAATCCTAGCAGTGGAATTGCTGGGTCAAAAGGCAGGTCGATTTTTATTTTTCTGAGAAAATTCCATACTGTTTGCCATAATGGTTGTACCAGTCTGCAATCCCACCAACAGTGAACTAAGGACCTCTTCTCCCCACAACCTCTCCAACATTTGTTGTTTGTTGCTTTGTTTATGATAGCAGCACAATTTACAATAGCCAAGAGCTGGAAGCAACCTAGGTGCCCATCAGTAAATGAATGGATCAAAAAATTGTGGTACATATACACAATGGAATTCTATGCAGCAGAGAGAAAGAAGGAGCTACTACCCTTTGCAACAACATGGATGGAACTGGAAAGCATTATGCTGAGTGAAATAGGCCAGGGGTTGAAAGACAAATACCATATGATCTGACCTTTAACAGGAGGAAGCTAAAGAACAAAACAAACAAGCAAGCAGAATAAAAACAAAGACACTGAAATAGAGAACAAGGGGACAGTGACCAGAGGGGAGAGGGAAGGGAATTTAAGGGGAAAAGGGGGGAGAAATTTGGAGGAACAAATAGGAAGGACACAAGGACAATAACTAAGGGGGGTGGAAATGGAGGGAGGTGGGGAGCACGGGGCGGGGGGGCTGGGATGGAAGAAATAGACAAAAAACTGTACTTGAAAAATAACTCAATAAAATTTTAAAAAAAGAACCCATGCCCTGCCTGGTCTCATCTGCATGGATGATGAACAGTGTGAAATGATCCCTGAAGGACTCCAGGCTGAAGAGTTAAGTAAGTTTTGTGGAAGGAGAGCCATACTTTAATGTTTTGGAGGTCAAAGGATAAGACATCATATATAAGGGGTCTGTTTCATGGCACAGCAGGGTCCTCTGCAAGCTGCAATCAAGGTGCTTGCCAGAGATGGAGTCCCATCAGAGTGGAAGGAATCACCTCCAAGTTCATGCAGTTATTGGAAGACTTCAATTGTTTGCAGGCTACAGGGATGAGGGCTTCAGTTTCTTGCCAGCTGTTGACTACTGGCCACCCTCAGTTCCTCACTACGTGGTTCTCTTCACAGGCAGCTCACAATGCAGAAGTTTGCATCTTAAAAGCTGGCAGTACAAGAGAGTTCTAGCAAGACAAGTGTTACAGTCCTCTGTAATGACATCCCATCATCACCCATGCCCTATTCAGAAGCAAGTCATGAATGAGGTAGGTGCCATCATGATTCATGGAGCAGGGTCTGCACAAGAATGTGACCAGCAGGAAGGAAAGTCATGTCCACCAACTTAGACTCTGTCCACCTCCCTTGAGCCATCTTCTGTTTCTTTTAGCCCTGGCTAGAGTGGATCTTTCTTATCTTTATTAGTAGTAGAAAAAATGCCTTTATGATATTTTAGGGTCTTATCTTTCAAGGATATTTTGCCTAAAATCAGAAGGAAAATAAGAGATCTAGAAATATCCTGGAGTTGGAATTTATGAAAGAGTAACTTTTCTAGGCAGTGAGAGAAAGGGTGAGCATAAATGGTTCTATTCTTTGTTACCCAAAACAAAAGGACTGCAGCAGTGCATCACAACAGAGAGTGCAAGGCAATGGGAGCCTACTATCCAAATTACCCAAAGTAATTGGGTAATTTACTTGGCAGATAACATTTCATTACCCATAATATTAAAAAAGCACCTCTTGGTTTATGCAGCTCTTATAATTCTGTCAGTCAATGCAACATCATATCTGAAAGCCTTTCAGAGCAGGAGGCCCATAAATTCACTTCCCATTCCCATTTCTGTATCCATCCACCAGCTGTCATAATCAGGTGTCTTTTCCCACGTTGGCTCAAAAAGATGGCACCATCATCATTCCTGACTCAGCAGATTCTGAATGACAAGTATGATGTTCTAAAAAACATGATCTTTTGGTCAGGAAAAGTTGGCTTCTACTTTTTGACTGTGCTGTGTGATCTTAGGCAAGTTCCTTAAGTTCATTTTACTCACCTGTAAAATAAGACAATAATACCACCTGTGCAGCATATTGAGTATGTACACAAACCATTTAGCATAGTGCTTGACACATGACAGCATTTCACAAACACTAGCAATTAACATTAACATTATTATGATCCCCAAGAACAGTGCTTGGTTGCCAGACCCATTAAATTTCAAGAAACACAGAGCTGCCAATTTCTAATTTTTTCAATTAAATTTATTTTCAAAACCCATCACTTAATAGCACCATTCTTTTATCAAAGATAAAAATATTTCAAACCAAAGAAGTGGAAAGACATAATCTTGAATTAAAGAACAGTCCTTTTATTTATTTTTTCCTTTTTACTGAATTTATTGGGGTGACACTGATTATACAAGTTTCAGATGCAAAATTTTACAACAGATCATCTGTACACTGTATTGTGTGCTTACCACCCTGAGTCAAGTCTCCAAAGGACAGTCCTTTCCAATGGAATACATTTAGCTTTGGGAAAAAAAAAACAGAAAGACCAACTCAGTCTTCAGTATTGACTTTTATAATGTTGTCACAGCATAGTGAAAACTTCATCATGGATATCCACTGATCCACAGCCCAGGATTTGGCAACTGCAAGTCCAAGGTCCCATCAAACCAGAGTAATAGAACTCATGTCCCTGCCTTCTTGTATCTCAATCACTAAATGAACAATTGGCTTATCTTACAACAGCACACATTTTTCATTAAGACACCTGAAATCAAACCAGGCCTCAAACTTTCAAGCTATTTTGATTGATTCCCTGTGAATTGAACCCATGAAGCTTCTTAGCAATTGGCCACCTTATTTTGTAGTACATGGGATTCAGGAAGCCATTATAACTTGATGAGCTTGCTTGAACCATGTCGGTCCAATCCCTACCTTATAGGGAAACATGAGGGGGAGCAGCATGGGGTGCTGTGAAAATCCCACACATTTTAAATACAGAAATATTCTACAGTCTTTTTCTGGCAAATTACACTTGATTGAGATGGAAGATAAATGTCACAATTGAGAGCAATTTGTAAAAAAGTGCAACTGGAAATAATTTCTTTGCTCGTGTTGTTAAAAAGAAATATACTCCCAATTGTGGATTTAAATAGGATGGTGATGGATGGTATGCATTCACTGAAAGATCATGCAACTCTTCATGGCTGTTTATTTACATACATGCATGTATGGGGGCGTCCTAGAGGTCAGAAAATGTCTCTATTTTTATATACTATTTCTATATGGATGTAAAAAGGAACAATAGAGATGGGATTTCTAGACTTTGGCTTGCTTATAGATCTTAATAATGAAATGCCATTTAATTCATGAAAAAATAGATTAGAATATTTTCCTATATAGTTTTGCTGATTTGCTGAATTACACAAAGTAATTTTACTGCAAATTACAGGAACTAAAACTGGCTTTGGAAGGGTGAGGGTGGGAGGGGGAGAACTTGTACCAGCTCACACAATGGGAAAACCCATGGGGCAATTGCCTTTAGGGACAACAGAATCCACAGGCTCAAATGATGAAATCAGAATTCTCACTCCATCTTTCTGTTCAGCATTGTTCTTTGTTGGCTTCATCCTCAGGTTTTTCTCCAAGAAGTATTATAACAAAGTGGCTACCAGCAAATCAGGATTATATTCTAATAACTTAATATCTTTAACTGGAAAATCATGCCCTGGGGAAAAAGAGGGGGAGGGGTGGAAAGAAAAAAAAAGAAGGGGGAGGGGGGGGGGGGGGGGGGGGGAGGGGGGGAGGGGGGGGGGGGGGTGTGGGGAAAAAAAAAAATAAAAAAAAAAAGAAACTGCTTTTCTCAGTGATTCAATGGTTAATGGGCTCCAACGAGGTCCAATGTCCAACACAGAAAAAATCACCAGCATGGAAGTGAGGCAATCTCATTTGTCAGAGTGGATCAACTGTCCACATCCTGGAGCTGAGTGAAGGCAGTCTCCACTACCTGAACCCATGTGGTCTATAACCAGGGTGGGGTAGGGTCTCTGAGAGAAGGGGAGAGCTTCCTCTGAGGTATATAGTGGGCAGTCAGGAAGAGATGTGCCCTACCCCTCTGATTATTCTGTTTGTTCCTTTCCAAATCCAATGTAAACGCTAGTCACCTTCTAATAATTGACCCCGAAGCAATAAGTAAGGCACATTGCCTGCCTTGGTCAATACCAGCAGTTTATCTTACTTTATCTACCTTGAAATAAAATAGTAATGACAGCACCTTCAAAGAAAATGATTGTGGGCACTCATGAAGGTTTCCCAATGTTCTTATGCAAAATGAGGGGAGGCCACACACGCCTGCTGTCATGATTAGAGGGACTTTTTTATGTGTTTCTTCAGTGATAAACCAGTAACCTAGTAGTTGCAGTTTTGAAACCCCCAGGATAAAAGGAAGCATTAATATAGTACAATGAGACTTCCACTTAGAACTATACAGACTTGGGTTAAAATTCTATCCCAGGTCCCCAATAAATAATAGCTTTTAAAAAAATTAATTGGCTGTGTCATGTTAGACAAGTTGTTCAAAGCTCTAAACCTAAGTTTTCTCATCTCTAGAACAGGGATAATGATATTTACTGTACAGATTTGTAATGAGTACTAGACATAGCAGAATTAAGTGCAAGAGTGATATAGGCATGAAATAAATCACAGCTGTTCTCCTCAGCAATAAGAATAGCCTTTTAACATTGATATAAAGAGCTACCAAGAAAATAATCAATACTTAGGAAAACCAACTGTGGGAAAAAAAAACATGTAAGAAAAAAGACCAGGTTATTAAAACAAACACAGAAAAGGCTCATTCTGACTTCTCTCTATAGCAGATGTAGCACAGCTTTTGGTTTTTAGAAAAGATGCATGTTCACAGAAAGAGTTTAAAAGGCATTGATATCTATTTAGATGCTAAAATCCCATAACTTTGGGCCTAATTATAGAACAAGCCCAGGTAGAGTGCTGGGGATGAAGCCTATAGGTGCATAGTGCTTTAGAGTTTAGGGTTCTTCCCCACAGTCTTTCTCAGGAAATCAGACAGCTGATGACAGCTGTCACTGCCCTCCGACCTTTCGTCTTTTGCAGCCTATCATTTTCACAGTGAGTGTTCAATAATCCCGTGCCTAATCTATCAGGTTCCCTGTACTACACACCAGGGAAACCCGTGTTTGAGTCCCAAGTCTTCACTGACCAACTCTGGGCCCTTGGTAAGAGACAAAAGCTCTGTAGACCTGTCACCTTATCTGCAAACAGTAAGGAGAATAAGGAGAGAGTGAGCACAGTGCTCAACAGCATAAATTTTTGGAGTTTATGCCTGTATTAGGATTTTGGCTTGCCTTAAGATTTGAGCATATTACTGCACCTATCAGTTTCCTCATCTATAATTTGGGGATAAATACAATACCTACTTGTGAAGATTACATGATATAACCCTGTAATATATTTAGGATACTGTCTTGTATGTGGAAAGCAGTCCACAAATGTTAGCTATTGCTACTATTAATAATGCTTATGTTTGCCTTGAACTTGATGTGATTAATTTTACTTCTTTCACCCTTTTGGCACATAGTAAATGTTAGATAATAGACTCCAGGGTTTGCTTACTACATTGTTATTTTACTGGTCTTCTGAGTGGGAGAATGAATATGTAGCTAATACATTGGGATTTCCTCTGTAAGATAAAACATACCCTTCTTAACTGTGCATCTTCTATGTTTATTACCAGACATGAAATATAACCATTTTTTAGTAAATTCAATGGAATCTTTTCTTTCATTTAACCAAAGACACCAACCAAAGACAAATTCTACTGGGAGAAGTTGACATTTTTGGAAGGTATTATTTATTTATTTTTAGATACAGGAGGAAAGAAAGAGAAAAAATAGAGAGAAACATCTCTATGTGAGAGAAAGATTGATCAGTTGCCTCTTGCAGGCGCCTCAGCTGAGGACCAAACTTGCAACCCAGGCATATGCCCTGACAGGGAGTTGAACCTGTGACCTTTTGCTTTGCAGGATGACAGAGCACTGGTCAGGGGAGTGGAAGTTGACACATATTCTTATGTGTCATTTGCATATGTGGAGTTTGTATATTGGAAATATTTCCTCCGAGACCTTGCTTTGTTTTTCTTCACATTCCATTAGTTCTCCATTAGTGAAGGTTCACCGGTTGAGAGTGGAATAGCTAAGAATGGGTTTGCAAATATCTGGATTATTTACCCAGCCACAGATGGAAGAGAGCTTCAAAAGCCATGGTGTCGATTTCCCCTGAAATCTCACAGGGCCACAGCTATCCATCCTATTTATTACAAGATCACTGCCGCCACCCCCAGACTCAGCCTTGAGGGGCTGCTTAACTCTAATTGAAATGAGGAAGTCAAGACCCTCTCCAGTTTTTTAAAGGACAAAGCAATGCACCTTAGTGGTCTGGGGGCTTCTCCTGACTCATGCCACCATACCAACAATCTCATTCCAAACCATAAATGTCTTGGAACAATTCTCTGGAAATACAAACAAGTTGAGTGACAAATGCAAAATTATACAATTGGGGTGAAAAAGATTGTCAAGCCAAAACATAGAAAGTAATGATTCATTTTAGAAAATAAAATGCTCAAAGAAACATCAGGGAACTTGTTTTCGGCTGCAGTAAGCTTAATGGAATGGTTCTCTAAGTGGATGTTTATTGGAAATCTGTGTTTAGAAGGCTGGAAATAAATTCCATTTTTCAGTTATGCTCCCCCCACCCTGGCTCTCCCTCTGCATTTGCTGGCCCATTTTATTCAAGCTGAACAACAGATATAAATGAAGATTCTTGAACTGCTTTTAAACTGCTGGCATCTGTTAGATTAGAAGGAAGTCTGATTTAGCAGAACTTAGAACAGTACAGAACAATTGCCAAAACAAGAGGATCTTTTATTCATGTTGTACAACAATGTTATGTAACCAGGCAAGTTGTTCATCTTCATTCTTTATGATGAGTATATATCTCTTAATGTTTGGCCAGCTGAGAGCCCATTAGCTGGTGCTGCTGCATGATTTAGATGTTAAACTGATTTGAAAGTAATTATGTATGTTCAGCTAAAAACCATCCCTGCATTCATCAGTAAGTTCTTATTATAAAGTTCTCCTTCTGGGTTTTATTTTTGTTTTTATTTTTAGGGAGAGAGGTGATGGTTGTTTTTCAGTCCTTCCAAATGCCAGAGTCTCCAGAAAACAAATAGCTGAAAGTAAGAATGTCACAGTCAAAGAGGTCTTGGCTTGAAAATTTGCTCCCCACTGTTGAGGTGTTTGTGCAAAGTTATAAATTGCTCTAAGCATAGTGTTCATGTATAAAATGAGGATAATAAGAGTATCTTCCTCACATGTTCATTCCAAGGATAAATGCACACATCAAGCAATCAGCATATGGTCTGATACATACCATGTACTCAGTAAAAGCTAATGCTATAAAAATTAACATCCCATCCTTATGAATACAAAGTTCAGCTCTGCAACATGAATGAAAAGTAGTTTCTCTTGGTTTTCTTTGTTTTTAATCATCTTTCTAGGTTTAGTAAAGAAAATGGTGGCTAAATGACTTTTAATATTTAGGGACATGCTCTGTGCATGGAGAACTGATAAGCTAACACAACAACAGGAGATTGGGAAGGAATCTTTGCCATAGCTGGCCTGGGCATCAAAGTGCATCATACCATGACTGGACAACAAATGCTGAATAATATGGATAAGGAAGTAAGAGATCATTGAAAATGTTTGTTTGCTTTTCTTATTTTATTTAAAGGAAAAGCCTCTATCTAATGAAACCCTGGGAGTGAGAGGAGGACCCTATTTTACCAGTTCAGGAAGCAAATTCAAACTCATACAATGAATCAATGGTAGAGCTTATCCCAACACTCAGCTCTTTAGTTTTCAGCTTCCTGCTCTTTGTCCTACCCCCAGCCTCGACCCAGGCCCCCAACAAGTAAATATGAAAGTGGTTGGTTTGGATTCTGCTGATACTACTCTCCATATCTGTAAGTTTTCTGCACTGCACATAGAGACTTTAAAAAAATTCATTGTATATTAATTTCTGTTGTACAGAATAGTGATAATACATTTACATAATTTATGAAATGATATCCCTGATAATTCTAGTACCCACCTGATACCATACATAGTTATTACAATATTATTAACTACTTTCCCTATGCTGTACTTTGTATCCCTGTGACTATTTTGTAACTTCTTATTCCCTTCACCTTTTCACCCATCCCCCCACCACCGTCCCATCTGGAAACCCTCATTTTTTCTATGTTTCTATGAATCTGTTTCTGTTTTGTTTATTCATTTACTTTGTTCTTAAGATTCCAAATATAAGTGCATCATCTGGCATTTGTCTTTCTCTGTCTGACTTATTTCACTTAGCATAATACCCTCTAGATCCATCCATGTTGTTGCAAATGGTAAGATTTCATTCTTCTTTTTATCACCGAGTAATCTTCCATTGTTATATGTACTACATCTTCTTTATCCAATCATCTATTGATGGGCACTTGAGTTGCTTTCATATCTTGGCTAATGTAAAAATGCTGCAATGAACACAGAGATTCATACATCTTTTTGAATTAGTGTTTTGGATTTCCTTGTATATATTCTCCGAAGTGGAATTACATTGTTCAGTCATAATGTAACTACATTATTTTTAATTTTTTTTAGGTATTTTCATACTGCTGTCCACAGTGGCTGCACCAATCTGCAATCCCACCAACAATGCAAAAAGCATTCTCCTTTCTCCACATCCTTGTCAGCACTTGTTGTTTGTTGATTTATTGATGACGGCCATTCTGACAGGTGTGAGGTAGTATCTCATTGTGGTTTTAATTTGCATTTCTCTGATGATTAGTGATGTCGAACATCTTTTCACATGTCTATTGGCCATCTGTATGTTCTCTTTGGAGAAATATCTATTCAGGTACTTTGCCTATTTTGAGCTACACTCTTTAATACTTGGTTATTTTCCATATATGATATAATACATTAAATTATTTTATAATATTTTTATGTTTGAAATAGATTTTAATGCTTTTCTCTAGATCATTAATCAAAAGGGAAAAAACACTCCAATTTTTCTAGGCACTACCCAAAAATGGTGATATAAATTTCTTGTATCAACTGAAAATGATGTATAATCATTTTCTTATTTGTACCCCCAGGAACTGAAAAAGACAAACTCTCCTTTGGAGTTACAGATTTAGAAAAACATATGTTAAAAAAATTTAAATGTTGGGATGTGTGTGTTCTACTTCAGCTGCAGAGAAATTTTGCATTAGGGATAAATAGGACAGGAGAGGGATGTATTATGAAATATGAGATTCTGCCCTACAAATGACTCATATTATGACTTCCTTATTACTATCGCAATAGTAATAGGACACTCCCCTTCTCTTTCCCCCTCCCATATGAACCACTGTGAGGCCCACACAAGTCATAAAGCAAGGCTCAAAAGAATGGGGCCCTCATCTTTCCTGGCAACTATTGTATATTCTCCTCCCAGGACAAAGACTGATAGTCACAACTCAGTAAGTATCTGCTGAATGAAAATCATGTCATAAGTTTGAATAAGTTCTAATAAAATGGATAACAACCAATGGGCCAAGGACTGAATCTGAGTCACAGGGGTGTTTGAAGTCTCTCATTCTTTAAAAATTCTAAGATAATATATTTTTTAAAACTGAATCTGCTTTTAACATTTCAAATGGAAAAATAATTCCCATCAACCTTAGTTTGATGTATTCAGCAACACCAAGCCTTTATTCCTATTGACTGTGAACGGAGACCCTCCACTTGGAGAGGGCAGGTGCACTGCCTTTCACCATAATTCCCAGCATTCCCACTGGTCCCACTCATTTACCAGCTTTACCCACTCACTTTACCAGTCTGGTCCTCACAAACACATTGGAGTGTTCAACCCCTGTTTCATAGATGTGAGTGTCCCAACATTTAAAGAGATTTCTGGGGAATTGGGAGAACAAAAAAAATTCTCTCATAATAATTTTCATAGTAAGAAAATGTCATTTGTCAAGAATTAGAGCTATGCCAGGTCACACTATGTGTACTCTGTGTTAAATACTTGGCATAAAATACATGTTTTGTTTTTTTTTACAATAATCCCAGGTAGTAGCTATAATTGTTATTATTTTTTACAGCTGAGAGGTAACCAAATTACTCAAAGGCAGAGCAAGTATGAGGCAGAATAGGGAGAGGAGCTCAAATCCAAACTCACAGCATTACACTAGAGCTTGAAACACCTTGCCAACCCTTGAGAGCAGGGGGAACTCATTCCTGTGGTTGTTTGTTCAAATTAATTCCTTAGTGTCCCGTTGTGAGTATAATAGAGAAAGTGGACAAATTCAAAATGACTTCACTACTTTCTAGGTCTGTGATCTTGGGCTTGTCATTTAACCCCTACATACATGTATGAACAATATTGATAGTAATAATAATATCACTACTCGTCAGGATGATTCAAGATAATGTAGAGCAAGCTCACACAGAGTTCTGGCCACACAGTCAATATTCAGTTTGTGGTAACTGTTGTTCTTTTTTGTGTGTGTGTCACTTTCTTTCTTTCTTTTTTTAAATTTAATTGTCAAATAGAGTTTTCTGTCTTTTACTCCCATCCCAGCCCACCCCGCCAGTGCTCCCCACTTCTCTCCCATTTCTACCCCCCTTAGTTGTCGTCCATGTGTCCTTTATACTAGTTCCTGTAAATCCTTCACCTTTTCCCCTGAAATTCCCTCCCCCTCCCCTCTGGTCATTGTCAGCCTGTTCTCTATTTCAGTGTCTTTGGTTATGTTTTGCTTGCTTGTTTGTTTGTTTTATTGTTTAAATTCCTGTTAAAAGTGAGATAATATGGTATTTGTCTTTCAATGCCTGGCTTATTTCACTCTGCATAATGCTTTCAAGTTCCATCCATGCTGTTGCAAAGGGTAGGAGCTCCTTCTTTCTTTCTGCTGCATAAAATCCCATTGTGTATATGTACCATAGCTTTTGGATCCATTCATTTACTGATGGGCACCTAGGTTGCTTCCAAATCTTGGCTATTGTAAATTGTGCTGCTATGAACATTGGGGTGCATAGGTTCTTTTGTATTGGTGTCTTAGGGTTCTTAGGATATAATCCTAGCAGTGGAATTGCTGGGTCAAAAGGCAGGTCCAAGCCCTGGCTGGTATAGCTCAGTCAATTGACTGCAGGCCTCCGAACCAAAAGATCGCGGTTAGATTCCCAGTCAGGGCACCCGGCTGGGTTGCGGGCCACTTCCTAGCAAGGGCCAGTTCCCAGCAGGGGACACATGAGAGGCAACCATACATTGATATTTCTCTCCCTCTCTCCTTCCCTTCCCTTCTAAAAAGATAAATAAATAAAAATTTTAAGGGCAGATCCATTTTTAGTTTTCTGAGAAAATTCCATACTGTTTTCCATAGTTGTTGCACCAGTCTGCAATCCCACCAACAATGGATTAGGGTCCCCTTTTCTCTACAACCTCTCCAATACTTGTTGTTTGTTGCTTTGTTTATGATGGCCATTCTGACTGGTGTAAAGAGGTATCTCATTGTGGTTTTAATTTGCATCTCTCTGATAGGTAACGATATTGAGCATCTTTTCATGTGTCTCTGGATCCTCTGTATGTCCTTCTTGGAGAAATGTCTGCTCAAGTCCTCCCCCCCCATTTTTAATTGTGTTGCTTGTCTTCTTAGAGTGGAGTCATGTAAGTTCTTTGTATATTTTGGAGATTAAACCCTTGTCTGAGGTATCATTGGCAAATATGTTTTCTCATATAGTTGGTTCTCTTTTTATTTTAATACTGTTTTCTTTAGCTGTGCAAAAGCTTTTAATTTTGATGAGATCCCATTTGTTTATTCTTTCCTTTACATCCCTTGCTCTAGGGGAAATATCAGTAAAAATGTAGCTGTGTAAAATATCTCAGATGTTATTGCCAATGTTCTCCTCTAGGACTTTAATGGTGTCATGGCTTATATTTAAGTCTTTTATCCACCTTGAATTTATTTTGGTGTGTGGTGTAAGTCAGTGCTCAAGTTTCATTTTTTTTTTTTTGCACATAGCTGTCCAGTTATCCCAACACCATTTGTTGAAGAGGCTATCTTTACTCCATTTTATGTTGCTGCCCCCTTTGTTGATATTAATTGACTGTAGAGACTTGGGTTTATTTCTGGGCTCTCTGTTCTGTTCCATTGGTCTATGTGCCTGTTTTTATGCCAGTATGAGGCTGTTTTGATTACAGTGGCCTTGTAATACTCTTTGGTATCAGGTATTGTGATCCCTCCTACTTTGTTCTTCTTTCTCAAAAGTGCAGCTCCTATTTGGGGTCATATATGGTTCCATATAAATTTTTGAAGTGTTTGTTCTATGTCTGTGAAGTAGGTCATTGGTACTTTAATAGGTATTGCATTGAATCTGTAAATTGCTTTGGGTAGTATGGACATTTTGATGGTGTTAATTCTTCTGATCCATGAACAAGGTATATGTTTTCATTTGTTTGTGTCTTCCTTGATTTCTTTCTTCACTGTTATGTAGTTTTCTGCATGCAGGTCTTTTACGTCCTTGGCTTGGTTTATTACTAGATATTTTATTTTTCTTTTTGCTATATCAAATGGGATTTTTCCCTTGATTTCTGCTTCTGCTGTTTCATTGTTGGTATACAACAATGCCTTTGATTTCTGGATATTGACTTTGTAACCTGCTGTCTTGCCAAATTCATTTATTAGATTGAGCAGTTTTTGGGTAGAGCCTATAGGATTTTCCATGTACACTATCATGTCATCTGCAAACAGTGACAGTTTTGTTTCCTCCTTTCCTATTTGGATGCCTTTTATTTCCTTTTCTTGTCTGATCGCTATAGCTAAAACTTCTAATACTATATTGAATAGAAGTGGTGAAAGTGGACATCCTTGTCTTGTTGCTGATCTTAGTGGAAAAGCTTTTATTTTTTGCCCATTGAGTATACTGTTGGCTGTAGGTCTCTCATATATGGCCTTTATTATATTGAGGAATGCTCCTTCTATTCCCACTTTGCTGAGTGTTTTTAACATAAATGGGTGTTGTACCTTAACAAAAGCTTTTTCTGCGTCTATTGATATGATCATGTGGTTTTTGTCCTTGCTTTTGTTTATGTGATGTATTACATTTACTGATTTGCGAATATTGAACCATCCTTGCATCCCTGGGATGAATCCCACTTGGTCGTGGTGTATGACCTTATTGATATATTGCTGGATGCGATTTGCCAATATTTTGTTGAGGATTTTAGCATCTATGTTCATCAGCGATATTGGCCTGAAGTTTTCTTTCTTTGTTGTGTCTTTATCTGGTTTTGGGATTAGGATGATGCTGGCTTCATAAAAAAGAGTTTGGGAGTCTTCCATCATTTTGGATTTTTTTTGAATAGTCTGTGAAGAATAGGGGTTAGCTCTTCCTTAAATGCTTTGTAGAATTCTCCTGTGAAACCATCTGGTCCAAGGCTTTTGTGTGTCAGATAATTTTTGATTACTGCTTCAATTTCATTTGCCATTACTGGTCTGTTCAGGCTTTCTGCTTCTTCTTTATCAAGTTTTGGAAGATTATATTTTTCTAGAAATTTGTCCATTTCACCTAAGTTTTCAAATTTCTTGGCATACAGCTTTTCGTAGTAATTTCTTACCATCCTTTGTATTTCTGTGGTGTCAGTTGTAATCTCTCCTCTTTCATTTCTAATTGTGTTTATTTGGGTTCTCTCTCTTTTGATGAGCCTGCTTAAAGGCTTGTCAATTTTGTTTATCTTTAAAAAAAACCAGCTCCTGGATTCATTGATCCTTAGAATTGTGCTTTTAGTCTTTATGTCATTTAATTCTGCTCTGATCTTGGTTATTTCCTTCCTTCTACTTGCTCCGGGCTGTCTTTGTTGTTGTTCCTTGAGTTCTTGTAGGCATAGGGTTAGGTTGTTTGTTTAAATGTTTCTGTCTTTTTTAGGTAGGCCTGTATTGCTATGAACTTCCCTCTCAGGACTGCCTTAGCTGTGTTCCATAAGTTTTGGGTTGTCATGAGTTCATTTTCATTTGTTTCCATAAACTTTTTGATTTCTTTTCTAATTTCATTCCTGACCATTCATTGTTTAATAGCATGCTATTCAATCTCTATGCTTTTGAGTTTTTTCCCTTGGGGTCTTTTCAGCCCCCTTGGGGCTGGTTTCCAGTTTCAGTCCCTTGTGGTCGGAGAAAATGCTTGCGATGATTTCAATTTTCTTGAATTTGTTGAGGCTTGTTTTGTGTACTATCATGTGGTCTATCTTTGAAAATATTCCATGTGCATTTGAAAAGAATGTGTATTTAGATTCTTTGGAATGAAGGGCTCTATATATATTAGTTAAGTCCATTTCATCTAGGGAATTTTTCAATGCCACAATATCTCTTTTGGTATTTTGTTTGGAAGATATCTCCATTTTTGATAGTGCGGTGTTAAAATCCTCTACTATAATTGTGTTGCTGACAATATCTTTCTTGAAGTCCTTTAAGATTTTCTTTACATATTTGGGTGCTCCTATGTTGGGTGCATATATATTTACAATGTTTATGTCTTCTTGGTGAATTCTTCCCTTGACTGTTATGAGTGACCTTCTGGGTCTCTTTTTATGACAGTTTTTTGGAAGACTGTTTTGTCTGATACGAGTATTGCTACCCCAGCTTTTTTCTCCCTAGCCATTTTCTTGGAAAATTTATTTCCAGCCCTTCACTTTTAGTCTGTGTAGGTCTTTTGTCCTGAGGTGAGTCTCTTGTAGGCAGCATATGTGTGAGTCACACTTTTTTATTAATTCAGCTGTTCTGTGTGTTTTGATTGGAGCATTAAATCCATTTACGTTTAAGGTTATTATTGATAGGTACTTACTCATTGTCACTTTTATACTTGTGTTTCTCTTTGTCTCTTTCTTTTCCTTCCCTTCCTTAAAGCAGTTCTGTTGGTGTTTCTTGAAGCTGGTTAGGTGGAGGTGTATTCTTTTAGACTTCTTTTGTCTGGAAAGCCCTTATTTGGCCTTCTACCTTGATTGAGAGCCTTGCTGGATAAAGTAGCCTTGGTTGCAGGCCTCTGGCTCTCATTACTTGGAATATTTTTTGCCATTCTCTTTTTGCTCAGAGCATTTTCAATCAGAAGTCAGCAGCTAACCTTATTGGGGCTCCCTTGTATGTTACTTCCTTTTTCTCCCTTGCTGCGTTTAAGATTCTCTTTTTGTCTTGGAATTTTGCCATTTTAATGATAATGTGCCTTGAAATAGGTCTCTTTGGGTTCCTCTTGATTGGGACTCTCTGTGATTTCTGAATTTGTGTGACTTTTTCTCTCATCAAATTAGGAAAGTTTTCCATTATTACCATCATTACTTTTTCAAATAGATTTTCTATCCCTTGCTCTTCTTCTTCTCCTTCTGGTATCCCTATTATTTGGATATTATTTAGTTTCATATTGTCTTGCATTTCTCTTAATTGCTCTTCATTCTTTCTGAGCCTCTTTTCCTTTTCTTGCTCTTTTAGAGAGTTTTTTTCTACTTTGTCCTCCAACTCGCTGATCCAGTGTTCTGCTTCATCAATCCTGCTTTCGATTCCTTCTACTGTGTTATTCAGTTCAGATATTGTATTCTTCGTTTCCTCTTGGCCCTTGCTGATGGTTTCTATTTCATTTTCCATGTTGATATGGTTTGCAGTGAGTTCATTATAACTCCCCTGTAGTTTCAGGTAGCTCATCGTGAGCTCTTTGAAATTCCTGATAACCAGCGCTTTGAATTCAATAGCTGATAGCTGACTTGTGTCTGTTTCATCTAGCACTCTTTCTAAGGTTTCCTCCTTTCCTTTCATTTTGGGATTGTTTCTTTGCCTTCCCATTGTTTGTGAGACTCTTCACAAACAGCTGAAGCTGTTAGCTTCAGCTTCTTAAATTGATTTATTCTGGCTTCCTGGGTTTATGGTGTGAACTTCTGTACTGTAATTCCTCTGAGATTCAGTGGTGTAGTCTCCTTGATCTCCCCACCTCCACTGGTCTTGGGCTGTCCTTTTTGTTGGCTGTGAGTTTGTCTTTGGGTTTTGGTTGTTTTGGGATCTTTTTCTGGTGGGTCCTTCCCACCAGCTGGTGAACTGATGGTCCCTCTGTCCACCACCCACTTTAATTTGTTGTGCTGGTGAGGGTGGGTTGTCTTGAAGCTAATTCTTCTGTGAATACAGGGTTTTGAGGATTCTCTTTTGCTCTTGTTCAGTTGTTTGCACTGGGAAGTTTCTCCACTGTTTATTTGTATTTCCAGATAGGTCCTGGATTTAGGTTTGTGTGGTTTCAACTCTCTCCTTCACCTTCTTCTCTTGTTATCTGTTGGTGGTTCCTTTGTTGTTGGGTTTCCTCTTTCAGTGGGTATCCTGGTGTTCACTGCTTCCACCTACTCTTTTTTTGTGTGTGATCAGTTGGAGGGGAAGGCAAAATGGTTTATGACAGCAGGAAACTATTCTATGATATTTACAGTAGCAGCCAGTAGAGAAGAGATAGAAAATCCTTTGGGTATGTACAGTGATAACCGTAATCTTCCACCCAACTGGCCACTTTTTAGAAAGGATGGAAAGAAGATAAGGCTCTTGTTGGGGAGGGAAGTTTTGTGAGTTGGATCTAGAAAGCAGTGAGGTTGTGGGAGGCCAGATTCTGAGATAAGGTGGAATAAATGATGGTAAATAGGTGTAGTGTGAAAGAGAATAGAGTTAACCACTAAAGTATTATAGTTCAGGAAACAATGAAGTGGGCTAAGATCTGGGAGAGGTGTTGTATAGTATTTATAATAGTATGGAGTAGCTATTATTTACAATATTAGAACAACAATCATATGACAGAATCTATGTCATATGAACAGGAGGTATTGGACCTTCAATAGTGTGTTGATGGAGCACAAGTGAAGTAAAGGACAGTAAATTAGCAATAGACTATGAATGAGGGGACAGGGAAAACCTGTCAAATGATACAATATATCCAGCCAAGTCAAAGAAGACTATACAGAAAGAGGAATAATACAAAGATACTATTAAAATAAAAGATGTAAGGATAATGAAAACAATATTATTTCATTATTAATGAAAACAATAATAATACAAATATGCAGTAACTTGTAGTTTCTCTGCTATAGCAAAGTGAAATTTGTCTCTCTGTCTCTACTTTTGGAATGTCCCCTCTTTGGGTCCAACTCTGGTCTTTTCACAGTTCCACGTTTTTTGTCTCACTTGTGGGGGGAAGGAAAAAGCAAAAAAAAAAAAAAAAAAAAAAAAAAAGGTAGCAGAAGGGAAGAAAAAGCAATAAGTTTGGAAAGTAAGGAAGAAGAAATAAAACAAGAAAGAAGGAAAGAGAGGTAAAAAGTATTGAAAGATAAAACAATAATAAAGTTAAAAAAATAAAAGATTACTTAAAAAAAAAACACCTCTTATTGGTTTCTAGCTGGCCAGACCAGTTTTTCTGGTCTCACTGGCTGCAGCAGGCTGAGGGGTGATTGGTTAGGCCTTTCTCCCTTCTCTGTGTACTCAGCCAGTCTCACAAGAACTCTCCCAAGATCCAGACCAGTGCCCCACAGAGGGAATCCAGGTCCTTTTTTAGAGCACTTCCCCTCCCCCTCGGGAATCACCACTGTGGGGTGGGGGGTCGGGTGCGGTCACGCGCACCAGGCCAGGTTTCCCTGGTCCTGCAGGCTTGGGTGAGAACCTTTCCCAGTGCTACGGGAAAACGCAAGGGTGACTCTCAATTCTCCCAAGCTGGTGACCACAGACCCCACAGGTAACCAAGGCCCCCTTGTTTGCTTCCTTGTGCCTATTCCTCTCTCTGACACTTCAAGCAAATAGGTCTCTCCCCGTATTTTTCAAACTGCGTGCAGCAGGGTATGGACGGAGCTGATGACCCTTCTCTCTCCCAAGGACCTTGCTGCCAACCCTCTGGTCCCAAAAAGTCTGAGGCAGACCCACTGGGGACCCTGGTACCAGGCAGAGGCAGCAGCCGCGGCAGCGCTCGTCCCTTGGACCTTATTGACCTGCATCCATTTCCTCACCTTCTGGTCTTTCAGTGTCCACTACAATTTCTGGACTCCTATTTTCCAGTGTGCTGGGGCACTGTTGGCTATTTGCTGTGTTCCTCCGCAGATCAGCCAGGTTTTTCTCTCATGCGTGGGGGGGAGCGGAATCCTCTATGTCCTACCCCACTGCTGTCTTCCCCATTCTCCTTGAATTTTCTCACTGTTGTTCTTAAATTGAAGTCAGAGAGAAATCCATTTCAGAGTTAGAAAATAAAAAGAATATGTTCTCCATGTGACTGAGACTGAGACATAATGATGGGACATTTCCCAAATTAAATGGGGATGGGGGAGTCAAACTTCAGGCTTCACTGACCTGTGAGGGTTGCAAATGCTGGGTTCATCCCAAATTCCAAATGATAGGTCCAGAATGGCCACACTAGGCTAACAACTGTGGAACAATGACAAGGAACCCAAAGCCTTGTACCTTTACAATTTAAAAAAATTTTTCCAAACATGCAAATTTTTCTCTGCTGTGTGTCACAGAAGAAGCAGTTAGCAAGCATCCAGTTATACAGCTTCTTTCAAAGAGTTATTGGACATACACTGTATGCCAGGCTCTGTGCTGGGGGCTAAAGATACCATGAGAATAAGACCTAGCTCTGGCCTTCCCTCCAAGGGCTCATGTGTAGAATTTGGGTGTGTGGGGTGAATGAAGAAATAGTTCATTACAATATAGCAGATTACACACCAGTATTATCTGAGAAAAGGGTAGAAGTAAGACTTAAGTTAGTGAAGAAATCTTGAAACTGAAACTTAAGGAGGAAACAGGGATCATGGAGCCTGAGTCAGTACGAGGCTTGGTTGACCTCTCAGGGTAAGTAGGAAACAGAGTGGTGAACAGGAGAGAGAGATCACGTGCTCTGGGCAGAAAAAATAGCATGTGCAAAGACCAAGAGGTGAGAGAGTTCATGATTTGTTTGGGGATGTTAAGCAATTCAGATTGCCCTGAAGTTATGAGGATGAGACAAGGAGCCTAAAGAAGGATGATATAGTACAAGGAAGACCCTGTGGACTATAGTCAAGTGTTTGGAATTTATCCTCAAGGCTATGGGGAATCATTGAAGATTTTAAGCAAATGTACACCTGAAGAAGAACATTTTGACTTCCAAGTGGCAAAGGAATTGGAAGATGGTGAAGAGAAAAGATTGAAGACAAGATGCAAAGGAAAAGCCAACTTGGAGACCTTGCAGTAACCCTGTTGACTCAACCTACTCATCTCCCTTTACGATTTCAGTGTTGGAGACCTCAATATCTGCCCATACCCCCCTTTGATGAAGCACTTTTTGTCCCAGTTGCTGGTAATACTGTCAGCAGATATCAGCTGTCAGCCCCATCAGGCATGATCTCAGCCTCAGAGAGCTGTCTGAACCAAGGTCATGTCTTTCTGGGCATCATCCAAAAGCTCACAACCAATGGCCACCTGATGTGTTGTGTGAAGGCCTGGCTATCTATGCCCAACACCTGACTGTACTGAGGTGCCATTCTGGCTTCAGAGCTCCCCTGGGTCAACTGAGGAAACCTCTGGGCCACCGTCACAATCTCACTTCTTTCTCTATTCAGTTAGGCACCCTCCTCTTTTATAGGCTTGATCCCAATGGCACTCCTTTAAAAGCAAAATCACGCACAAGAGACTTCAAGTCTGAATTTGCCTTCCAGGAAGCTTAACCTCTAACAGTTTCCTTCCCTGTAGGAAAGACATCACACAGGAAAGGTGAGGCAATGTGCCTCCAGAAACAATGTTTTTATTATTAACACCAATAATGAGTAACTGGCAGGAGTAGAAATTCTATGATACTAATGAATTAGTTTTTCTGGAAAGTTGCCAAACCTTCTCATTTAAATAATCTTGACCTTGGAATCAGTACCTATTAGTCCAGAACAGGTTATATCATTGCCTGAGAATAGGGATAAGAACGAGTGTTCTTTAATTATGTGAAACCAGAAATTTTGTATCCAGACAGTTCTATAATTCATTGCTAACTCTACATGGGCATTATTATACCACTTAAAAAATTTCACAACATTAAGATTTTCATGTTTGTTTTCCATGTCAAGATTATTAACTTTTATTGTGTAGTTGCTAGAGTTTGTCATTGTTTACAAATACCACATGATATATAAAAGTCATTTTGTAATTAGCTATATATTTGTAATGTGTCTATTTGGAATACACTTACCCTGATTCATGTAGTTAGGTGATAGGGCCATGCATGAATCACTACAATGATGTCCTATTTCTGTATTTAATGCCATATTTTCCTGAAGTGCTCATAACTTATGAGTGAAACTCTACTTGTAGATACCACTAAATTGTACTGGCCTAAAAATGAAGAGTCTTGAGTGGAGGAATTTTGTTTTGATAGATATATTGAAAAGTTTGCTTCCAAACAACATACAAGTTTTTCATTCCAGTGGAGCAGAAAATGCAGCAAAGCTTCCCAAGCACTTCAGCCTCTGCGATGGCTGCTGTCCTGGCCTGGTGGCTTTGGCCTGTGAGCAGTCTCACCCATTCTTCCCAGTGTGCCAACAAAAGTAAATGTTAGATTATACAAATGTTTGGACAAACATTAGATTATACAAACGTTAGATTATACAAACTTTGAAAACATAAATAGTTCATTGAAATCTCTACACGTATAGCTCTCTAAAAACTTGGTTTCTCAATGTCTCTAATGAAAAATTATTTTCAATTATTTTGTTGTAAAGACTCATTTATAAAACAGTAATTAGGTAAGAAGATAGAGAGAAAAAGAAGCATAATCATGTCATTTACTACCTCTAATATGGTAACTAGTTAAAATCAGTGCTGCCCACTTCATAGTGTTGCCAAAATATTTAATCGTGGAACCTGTCTTCACTGACCCATGAAAAAACAATGGCTGAAGTGAAGTCCATTTTGCTTTAAACAAAATGGAGCTCAAAGGAGTTGATAGCTGATTTTTTGATGATCCAAGTGTTGCTTGAGTATAGAAAAGGCAATACCTCTGGGATATGAATAAAAGTAATGCATGCCAGAGATAAATGCATGATTGAACCATTGTTCTGTAGAATTTTAAAGCTGAACGAATTGTTTAGAGATCAACTAATCCAAGTACATTTTTCAAATGTGAAAACTGAGACTCAGGATGAAAACTGTTCACCTAGCAAACTGATGGAAGAATGGACCCTATTCATTTGTTAATTGAATGAACAAATAAATAAGTGAGTAAATACTGAAATTTAAAAATCATATTTTATCAAGTAAAGAAGACTCAGAGAGAAGATTTATGAGAATTTGAAAAAATTATTAGGGATTAGGCATTAGGAATTAGTCTATAGAGAAAAAGATATCTGAACAGGAAAAGTCATTGTAAAACTGCCAAAGAGATTTCCCCAAACAAACAATATACAGGGAAATTAAATAGATGGGAAAATTTCATGGAGCCAGACTCTCAGGAATTGCAAAGAGAGCATTCCTTTAAAACATATATATCCCTGGCTGGAGTAGCTCAGTGGATTGAGCGTGGGCCTGTGAACCAGACTATCATGGTTCGATTCCCAGTCAGGGCACATGCCTGGGTTGCAGGCCAGTTCCCAGCAGGGGACGCATAAGAGGTCAACCATACATTGATATTTCTCTCCCACTCTTTCTCCTTCCCTGCTCCTCTCTCGAAAAATAAATAAATAAAATATAAAAAAATAAAACATATATATCATATAGTATATAATTTTAATATATATTTTACTGTTGTATATTTAACATGTTATATGCATTGTTATTGCTTTCATATTTTACACTCTAAGATTTATAATACTTAAAATTATTTTTGAAATGTTGTACGTTTAAAAGAATGTTATGTGAAATCATGTAAAACACTACAAAACTCACGTAACCTTGCTAAATTTTACATTTGCCATATATATATTACTTGTAACTTTTTATGATGACAAATTTTAATAGAGATAGAATAAAACAATCAGCACCACATATTCATCACCTAACTTCAATAATTATCAATTCCAGACTGATCTTGTTGTACCTTTATGCTTTCTAATCATTTTAAAATTAATCCAAGACCTTATCTGTGTTTGCTTCTTATTGACAGAACCACAATATCATTTCCACACCTTTTAATAAGATGTTCTTAGTATCATTAGACACTCAGTTAATATTCAAATTTCTAGTTGTTTTACAAACATCATTATTCTTAGAATCAAAATAAGATGAACATATTGAGATGGACTGCTGCAACTCTGAAGTCAGTTTTTATCGATAGGCTTTCCCCCATCACTTTCAGTTTTGTCTTTTACAGGGTATTGAACAAACTAGGGTGCTGTAGAATGTCAATTCCCTTGGTTTGGGTTTGGCCAATTGTATACTCATTATGTTGTTTAATACATTCCTCTGTGCTCTGTATGTCCTGTCACCTTGGAGTTATATCCTTAGGCCTGATCAGATTCAGTTTTAATTATTTCCCCCCACAGTCCTTGGATTTGAGGTCTCGCCATGTAAATTCATATCCCTAGCACATAGTAAACAAGATGGTATAATGGAAATGACACAGTACCAGCTCTCTCTCTTGACTCAACTATTGGCTGCATGACTATAGGCCTTAGCTTCCTCATCTGTAATAAGTCCAGTAATATCTGTTGCAAAGACTATCAATCATGGGCATTAAATATTCATCATAACACATACACCAATCATGTAGCCAGGATTATTTGTGAAAGAGTAAAAAAGCTGAATGAGAATTAAGCATAATCAAGCTGGATTCAAGTTTCAATGACAATGAATCGATAAAGTGCAAAGTATTTTTCTGAACATATTCAAGATATATACCAATAGCTCTACATCCCCAAATTCTTCCTATCATAGTAGTGGTCCTAAAGCTCTAGATGTTGTTAAGGTCAGCATATCAATTATTTATTACTTTAAGCTAATTAGTGGTTTGTTGTTGTTTGTTTACTTGAGTTTCCATCATCTCAACTTATACTTGACTTTAGTATAAAGCCATTGATGAAAATTTGGGCTTTGACACTGTTAGGACCATGGCATTTTGAGAACACAATACAATCTCCCTCTCCACTTTCCCTGACTTAAGTTCTATAATCACAGGTAGAAATGGGAATAGTTCAGTCTAGGAGACAAACAGTTAGAGATAAAAACCTTGGCTCTCAGTACTTCTGTGAACTAGTATATCAAATTTACCTCCCTGAGCTTCCAAACTGACAGCAATAACGTAAGTCCTTATAATGTCATCAGAATTAAATAACACTTGCAAAGCACCCCAAAGAGTGGAAGGAAATGCAGTATTTGCTACATTTGAATTAGAGGTAAGGATTGAGGGTTGTTTCTGACACGTACCTAATAGAAACAGGGAGGTCCCCACAGCTACCTTAAGTTCACCATGTAACGCTGACGTGACTGGGAGCACAGAAACACGGGCGCCAACACTGTGTGACAGCACTCCCCGAAGGTCATCCTCCAGAACACCTAACATCTTGCATTCCTTTTATATTATCACCTGAGAGGAGCTAAGCATGTTTACAATCTTAGAGTCAATTCATGGTCCCCTGAGATCACCTCTGCAGAATCTGGGCTGGGAGTCACCGGTTTACTGTCTCTCTCTCTCTCTCTCTCTCTCTCTCTCAGCATCATGGGAAATGTGACAGTGGGTGGCCATCTGTGAGCTTGATGGAAAGCACTGAGTGGCCTGGTATGCCTTTCTACAGAAACATTAATTAATAGATTCACTCAGGGTTCACCAATGTTTAATTAACTACATTAATTGCATTTCCACTGATTACAAAATGTATGACAGCACCAAGATGAAGAGACTACTTATTGTTAAAATTATAAAAGCTCCATTTCAGGATGCTGGTTGTCCTGTGGAACCCCAGGATATGTTCAGGGGCCATAGAGCCCATTGGAAATGACCATAATCGTGGCACATTTCTTTCTTCTTCCTTTAGCACTCATGGAGCCTCGGCTGGCACTACACAGTGACATCCAGGGAGTGTCATCTGAGTGTAATGGAACTGGAACAAATGATGTGCTGCTTCATCTTCACCTTCCTCATTTGGCTTCCATTTGGGAATATGCAGTAAAGGGACGTTTTCTTCTAAAAGCAGCAAAGTTGACTTTTTTCTGATTAATAAGAGTATAAAATAGGCTACTTAAAGAAAATTGGCAAAATAGAGCAAAACAGAGCAAAAGAAATAAAAATAACACATATTGAGCATGTAATACATGCCAAGTTCATGTCATATAAAGAAATATAATGCCTTATATTCAAAATTTTATAAATCAAATTCTCACAACCACCCTATGAAAGCAGCTGTATTATTATTCACTATGTAGAGTGAAGAAATTAAGGCTTTGAGAAGTACAGTAATTTGTCCAGTCACACAAAAATTTGTCCATAACCCCATCTTCCAGCAACAAGCACTCAGTATTTTAATAGCCCCTCCCACCATGCATATATCTTGTTTGGGGAAGTTAAATTATTTATTTATACTCATATTTACAGCGAAATTTTGAAATGGGTTTAATCATTCTTGTTATGAAGATAACAAAACTGAGATTCAGTTCGATTAATGTGCTCAAGGCCATATAAGCAGTAAGTGTCAGAGCCCAGATTTTAACCCATAGTCTTTTCAATACATCACTGACCCATTTCTCAGTAATAAATTTAGATCAGTGTCGAGATATAAGCCTTAGACTTCCAGACACCAAAACTCTGCTCTGTTCATTGAGTCAGCTCCCACTTAAAGGTTCACATTTTGTGGTGTCAAACTAAGTCTGCCACCATGGCACACATTTGGTATTATCTAAACTCCAAATATTATTATTAGTATGAAATAGTGGAATTTTGTTAACAAGTAGTTTATCTAGCATTATTTATCTCATTTGCATTGACCAAAATCACCTCTGGCACCTCTGCTCACCACTGCATGAATATGAGTTGGGAAACCTATTTTATAAGATAATTTGGCAATGTACTTTAAGAGCCTTTGGAATCTTTGCTTAATTTTTAATAATGCTTGACACCTTACATAGGTTTTTACAATAAAAGCCATAGGGTATACATATGCTTTATTTTGCCTTTTAAATTTATATTACATTTACTTTATGAATATTACTGTATATTTAAAAGTTTTATAAACAAAACTTCCAATGCATTTAGCTTATGTAATATAGTACAACATCTGACACAGTAGAGGCTATGGTAGAGACTCAGAAAATATTTGTTGAATGAATAAATGAGTATTAGTAATGAATCCATTTCAAATTGAGGACAGGTAGGATTTTCCTAATTTATAGTAATGATAAACTACACTGTCATGAATGATGGCAGTTTGAATGCATCCAACTATTTCTACTACCCTTCAAAACTTTACTGAAAATGACATAAAGGGATTTTTACAGCATGAAGATAGACCCCAAGCATAAAGAGAATAGAAAAAGAGAAGATGGAACAAATTTTTGGAAGTTTGAAAGGAAAAGAATGAGTATTAATGGGAAAACATGTAAATGGGAAAGCAAACTAATCTGTGCAATAGAACTGACTGAAGATTCAGAAATTAGGAGTGAATTGAAGATGCTGCTATAGAAAAATGATTGAATCATCCAACTCTGTATTTCCACATGACTGCCCTTTCCACCCTAAGCAAAGAATACAGGTAACTTCTCTAGAGAGGGGCAAACAGTCTTCAGACCAGGGTGGGATCAGGCACAATTGAGGATGATATGCCATAATCAATACACATCCAGTCATTTCCAGGTAAGTCCTGGGAACCACTACTCATCCCAGCAGTCCATCTGTGGGAAGAAGAGAAATATATATAAAAGCTCTTTCTCTCCTTCGTTCCATTGGTTTAGGCAAGAGACACCCCTGAAATTGGATCCTGTTTTGTTGTTGTTTTTTTTTAAGGTTCTACAGAGTATAAGCACTCACACAAAAAATTATTCACTACAAAATTTATGGACACCTCTGTCACTCATCTCTGGCACAGAGAAATCCTTCACTCTAAACATCGCTCTCAGAGCTGCTACTACTACTCATTCCCCAGAGAAGTATTTCTCATTGCCCATCCTGTGCACCAACTTAATGTAGAAGCCCAGGGTGGGCCATTGTTGATACAAAAGTGATACACTCCAGGAAATGACATGATTTGATCGGTGGGAACATTTAGGTCAGAGAAAAGACAAAGTAATGACTTGTTAAACACTCTTCTCAGATAGCAAGTGTGCAACAGACTCTTTCAAGATAAAATATGGCTTCCTTAGAAGTGTTGAACATCATCCATTGCCTTTTGGTACCCAGTCTACATCCTAGAAGCACCCACAAATTAATGCAGAATTACAACTGCAACTCATGGTAGTTAAAAGGCATTTTGCAATAACAAATGATGAAAGTTACTATTAAATTTCTATAAATTATATGTAGATATGGATATAAGTGTGTGAAAATTTATTGCTTATTGTTTACATTGGCAGCTGGGAGAAGTTTGAACCCTTTTGTTGAGAATAGTTTTATTTAATATGTGTATTAATTTAATAAAACATTTTAAAGTGAAGTAAATGTTTTAAGAATTACTTAACTAACTTTAATACCTGATATTAATTTGCATTTGATTTTTAATTTTAATGCAAAAATATAAAACTAATTTATATTAGTTATTTCAAAGAAAACTTTTTAAAAACAGAAGTGGAAAGTATGTTGCATTTATTTTAATTTACTTTTTTGTTGAAATACACTCAAGTTACATACACTTGAGTAAATTATACTTTATTTTCTAATCTCTTGGAGCACTAATATCAATCAGTTCAACCCAATTTATATGAAATTCTTAATTATAATAAATTAGTGATTTAGATTAAATAAGGTAAAATAAGTTTTATATTAATTTATGAAATATGTACAGCTTTATTTTTAATACTCATCAAAACATCACAAGCCCATTTACAGAATCCCTAGGTATGTGTCTTAGTTATTAAATTCAGCCATCTTAGATATTTTACTAATGTTAATTCATAAAAGTAATACAGCTTGATTCATTCAGTCTTGTCATTATAAAATTTGCTTGTCAAGGTAAGAGATGTAAATTACTTTGATTTTACAATTGGTTAACACGGTCTATAACTCCTACACATTTAGAAATAATGGTCTTTGCAGTCTTGCCAGGCCCTGTGATTGTTAGTGTCGAACTTGATCAAAAATTGCACACAGGGTACTCATTTCCCTTTATTTCTGTCATTTTGTTTTTTGTTTAGCCCTTCCAGGCAGCCGGGGGAAGCCAGACCCCACAGCCTAAAGCGTTATCCCTCATCTCAGGCTGGTACCATATGAGGAGCCACAGCCTCCTGTCTGGTTGGGACAGTCCTGGGTGCTGGAGCCTCCAGACCTGCCTGGATAGCAGGTACGTGGAGGACAGGCCAAAGCCCAGTCCTCAGCCAGAGAGATGCTCATGGCTAGTAGCCTGATTTCTCCAGCGCACAGCAGCTAATGTCTGTGGGCAACAGCACCCAGTGAATCCAGGAGGATATTTACCCTGAGTCTGATGTGCTTGCTTAAAGACACTCTGCTCCTCAATGTGAGGAGAGTATCACCTCACCCCACACCAGGTAAAACCTGACCCACTCCCACCTGGTCCAGAGACCAGCCTGTGAAACAGAACATCATCTTGTCTCACATTCCCCTGTGAGGGCACACCTACTCCGCTGACCTCCACCCACATCCATCCATCAGTAGTGTCCATTAGCTCCATTTGGTACATGGCCATTTGAGGTGGGATCCCTGGGTCATTCAGTTCAGTGTGGAGTGTTCTGGCTGTAACCAGAGACCTGATCTAATAGTTGTGCCTAACAGTAGCCCATGTGCCCCCCACAGGAAGTCTGAGTCATAGGAACAGACTATCAGAACCAGGAAGATCGTCAGGGCAGCAGGGAGAAGGATGGAGATTTACTCAGATCTGACTTGCTTTGGCATTTTTTCCAGGACTTTGAGATGTGTGTGTGGTCATTTTCCAGGCCTCCTGGTCAAGGCTGTCTGAGTCCCCAATCTCAGGCCTGTTTATCATATGAGTTCCCCTCACTGCTCCTCAATCTGGCACTCTCTGTGTATGCTCAGTGTAATTAAGGTGAGTGGTACTGTACAATGACAGAAGAGTCTTTTTAAGGGAGAAAGCAGTAATAAACTCTCATGAAAGCCACCACCAACCACTCTAAGAGGCATGAACCATCATCAGACTGAGAGAGGGCCCCACTGGGCCCCAGTGCCCGGGGATAACTGATGGCGCCCTACCAATTGGAGCCATTATTTTCAAAGACAAACACAGAACTCGATGCCCAGCAGTTCTAGGGTATGTACATATATATCCTGTCTGTACAGATGGGCCCATGATTTAGAGCTAACAAACATATTTCCAGGAGGAAAATAGATGTGCTAATCGACAAAGATTTAAGCTACGGAAAGAATCATCAATCTTCCCCTGATGTAATGGTCACTTTGCCTTCCTTTTTTTGTAATGTGATGTCTTAAAAACATGTTTTATTGCTTATGCTTACTTTTCAGTTTTCATGCACTGTAATTCCAAGTTGAGCTTCTTCCAACTATATTGCAGACACACTGATTCAAGAGTGTTCTCATCATATATATCTATGTACCTACATATCTACCTAGGAAAATAAACATAATAGATAGGTAGATAGATAGATAGATAAGAATATTTTTAATTAAAGGGTTGGGAGATATTTCTTTATCCAACAGTATATTCTTTCAGCAAACATTTCTGAGCATTGAATATTTTTAGGACTCCTAGCTGAGTCTTCACACACATTGGATGCAGAAATACGGCTTCTGGAAAGAATTTAAAAATGGATGGCAACTAGGGATTCAAATAGGATATAAACACTTTATGAAAGGCACCCGTCATTTTTACAAAGCTGTTTTCACAAAGCCATGTGGATCACAGGGACAGTTTGATGCCATCAAATTTTTCTTTACATAAATTAAGAGGCAGAACAGACATTCCCTGGGCCCCTTCTTGTCCGTGACTGTGTTTCAAGGAGGGCGAAGGCCTCCAGAATGTTGTAGGCAGTAAGGGTCTGAGGCCTCTTGAACATATCAAACTGGATCATTAGAAATTGTTCTTACATTTTGACACATTACCATATCTCTACCTCAAAGTGGTTGTGTCAAATAATAGAGCTTACTCAGCTCCATTAAAACACAGTGTTTGCTGCGTAGGGGCTGCATCTCTCCTCTGCATCTGTAAGCAAACACTGATGAGAGAAAATACTATAGAAATTAATCAGCATGCTATTAGCAGACCAATGTTCTTAAATCTTAGAAGAAAAGGGTGTCCCTATAAAATGGGTGTTCTAAGCAGACTTCATGAAAAGCTGACATCTGAGCTAGATCTGAAAGCTGGAAAGGAGAAATGACGAGAGCAAAGGCACTGGGGCCTGCCTGAGGGACTAGATTGAAGTTCATGTTGGAGAACAGCAAAAGATAGCGACAGAAAAAAAAGATGCAAGATTGCAAGTATTTACCAGCTCAGCTGAAGGGTTAGGACTTTGCCCTGCTAACAAAAAGAAGCCCTGCAATTTTTGGAGCCAGATGTGTTGAGCATTTAATAAAGGTTTGCTGACAATGGTATGAGATAAGCCTAATAAAATAATAACTACCTTTGATCTGGTTGCATGCTCATGAATAACAATAGCTAACACCAAGTATGGTGCCCAGTCTTCCTGTCTTATTTAGTCTTTACTGCTACATTATAAGTTCCACATTTCACAGCTTAGGAAATAAACAAAAGCTTTAATATTTGCCCAAACTACATGACATCAAGAGGTTGGAGCAAATATGTGACCCCATGACCTGTGCCTTAAACACCCAGATCTCTTTTTTTTTTAGTTTTTTTTTCACATATTTTTATTTAATTATTTTTCAAGTACAGTTTTCTGCCTTTACTCCCATCCCAGCCCATCCCCCCCATGCTCCCCACCTCCCTCCCATTTCCACCCCCCTTAGCTGTTGTCTATGTGTCCTTTACACTAGTTCCTCTAAATCCCTCCCCCTTTTCCCCTGAAATTCCCTCCCCTCTCCCCTCTGGTCGCTGTCCCCCTGTTCTCTATTTCAGTGTCTTTGTTTTTATTCTGCTTGCTTATTTGTTTTGTTGTTTAGCTTCCTGTTAAAGGTGAGATCATATGATATTTGTCTTTCAACACAGATCTCTTAAACATGAAGCCACCCTGCCTCTGCAAGCAACTTTGCAAGAAAATGGCTTCCCATGCAGCTCGTGAAAGGGAGAGGCTGGCTCACTGGGCCAGCTGGAGTGGCGTCTTTTCACCAACAGTATGATACAGACCAATTCTCTCAACCCCAAAATAAACACATGGACAAACAGTTCAATTAATAATTCAACCTTATTCCATTGAGACCTTGGATAACTAACTCAGTCTCTTCCTGCCTCAGTATATTCATCCGGAAAAAATGGAGATAATAGAATCTTACTTTCAGGGTTGTTGTGAAAACTGTAAGAATACATGTGAAACATTCAGAAGAGTGCCTGACAAATAGTGAGCATGAAGTAAGTGTTTGCGAGTATTGTCATTTCTTTGGGGGAAATGTCATCAATTTGTAGCCCCATTTTAAACTGGCTTCCTAAGTTGTTTGGGTGGAGAGTGAAATGTGATGACTCTATCCTGTCTGCTGGAAATTTGCATTTTTCCTTGTAATGCCAACTTCTAAATCTCCAGGAATAACTATCATGATCTGCACTGTGATAATTTTACCAAAAAAAAAATGCCCCACTTTGGGAAGCCTGTCCAAGTGGCCATATGCTTGTGCCCAGGAGACAATCATCATGTGTGACTCTGTGGGCCTATTTGAAACAGTCAAATGGTCATGGTTTATTCTAATGAAGTGATCGATTCTTAACTACAGAGGTGATAGACATTCTGTAGGATTTAACTCAGACTGCCTGTTTTGTTCAGGACATTAGGCTGCCTCTTCTTTCGCTCCCCTCCAGCTCCATCCATGGAGTTTCTTGGCCCCACCCAAGGGTCTATTCATCTTGATATTTTTCTGACACACATCCTGTCTCCCCTTGGTTTCCCAGAAGGCTCCCAGAAGTAGCTATTTCTCACTTTACATTCTCACTCTGAATCTCACTCCTCACAATGACCAGGTGACTTCTCTACCATGGGAGCGAAGGAAAGGGAACATCAGATGAAAGCTCTTCTCCCTGTCTCTTTCCCTCAAACACTAAGCAAATGTTCCAATTCTCCCTGGATTGGAATATTTTCCTATTACAAGCCAGGATATCGCAGGTATGTTCTTCATGCCAACCCTTCCTACCTTTAGCTACTAGTTTCTCAGTTAAGTTTTGACTACTTCCTCTTGATTTGAACATCTGTGATTGGCAAAGACTCAGATGTATGAGTCAGAAATAAAATTTAAAAAACAAGAACCATATGAGTTCACTCATATGTGAGATGTAAACGAGAAAGCAACAACAAATTAAACAAGCAAATAAAAAGTCATCTCATAGACTCAGACAACAGTACGGTGATTGCCAGAGGGAAAAGGAAGTTGGGGGATGTAGAAGAGAGTAAAGGGGTCAAGAATATGGTGATGAAAGGAGACTTGACTTTGGGTGTGAACACACAATGCAATATACAGATGATATATTACAGAATTGAATGCCTGAAACTTATAGAATCTTATTAATCAATGTCATCCCAATAAATTAATTTTTTTGATCTAATGGTCTGTCTTTACTACGATATATTTTTTTATTGTTCTTGTTTATTCTATTACAGTTGTCCTGATTTTTCCCCCTTTGCCCTCCTCTGCCCAGTCCACTCCCCATTCCCGCAGTCCATCCCCCAACTTGTCCATATCTGTGGGTCATTCATACAAGTTCTTTGACTATTTCTTTCTCCTTCTTTCCAACATTATCCCCCTCCCCCGTCCCCTCTGGCAGCTGTCAGTTTGTTCCCTGTTTCTACATCTCTGGTTCTGTTTTGCTTGTTAGTTTGTTTTGTTCATTAAATTCCTCTTATAAGTAAGAGCATACGGAATTTGTTTTTCACCGCCTGGCTTATTTTAGTTAGCATAATATTCTCCAGTTCCATCCACACTGTTCCAAATGGTAGGAGTTCCTTCTTTCTTTCTGCTATGTAGTATTCCATTGTGTAACTGTATGACAGTTTTTTAGTCCACTCAACTACCAGGGGGCACTTAAGCTGTTTCCAACATTTGGCTATTGTAAATAGTGCTGCTATGAACATTGGTTGCTTTGAATATTGCTGCTATGGTGCATAGGTTCTTTTGAGTTGGTGATTTGGGATTCATAGGGTATATTCCCAGCAGTGGAATTGCTGAGTCAAAAGGTAGTCCCATTTTTAATTTTTTAAGGAAATTCCATACTGGTTTCCACAGAGGCTGCACCAGTCTGCATTTCCACCAACAGTACACTAGGATTCCCTTTTCTCCACAACCTCGCCAGCACTTGTTTGTTGATTTATTAGTGACAGCCATTCTGATAGGTGGGAAGTGATATCTCATTGTGGTTTTAATTTGCATTTCTCTGATGGCTAGTGATGTCAAGCATTTTTTCACATGTCTTTGGGCCATCTGTATGTCTTTCTTAAAGAAATGTGTATTCAGGTCCTTTGCCCACTTTTTAATTGGATTATTTGTCTTCCTGGTCTTGAGTCAGATGAGCTCTTTATATATTTTGAAGATCAAACCCTTGTCAAATGTATCATTGGCAAACATGTTCTCCCATATGGTCAGTTCCTTTACATTTTGATAGTTTTTTTTAGCCATGCAGAAGCTTTTTAATTTAATGTAGTCCCATTTGTTTATTTTTTCATTTCCCTTGTGCTAGGAGAGACTGTGCTACTAAAAGTAGTGCTACATGGGCCTACATCCACTGGCTGGTGTAGCTCAGTGGATTGAGCGCGGGCTTGCAAACCAAAGGATTACAGTTCAATTCCCAGTCCGGGAACATGCCTGGGTTGCAGGCCAGTTCCCAGCAGCGGACGCACGAGAGGCAACCATACATTGATATTTCTCTCCCTCTCTCCTTCCCTTCCCCTCTAAAGATAAATAAATAAAATCTTTAAAAAAAAGTAGTGCTACATGGGATACCTGAAATTTTACTGCCTATGTTTTCTGCCAGGATTTTTATGGTATCATGACTTATATTAAAGTCTTTTATCCATTTTGAGTTTATTCTAGTGTATGGTGTGAATTGATGGTCTAGTTTCATTTTTTGCATGTGTCTGTCTAATAAATTTAATATAATTTTATAAAATGGCATAGATGATGAAGCAGTAATAATTTAATTCTGAAATCTCAGTGGTTTGCAGAAACTAACCACTCATTCACTGTATGTCCAACTACATGTTACCATGGGCTCTGCTCCCCACGGTCACTCAGAAACAGGGGCTGGTAGAAACTCTAACATCTGAGCAATCCTCAGTCGCACACACAGTTTCCAGGATCAGATGCTAGGGCCACAGGAGAGAGGAGCTGAAGTGCTGCCAGGGCTGGTTTCATGGCACAGCCCCTATACCACCCACCCATTTCCCACTTAGAAAAGCCTGTGTTTGGTTTCATGCTCTGCTATTGCATCTTGAGCTTCTTACTTTTTTAACAAGAGGCCTCACATTTCCATTTTGCACTGGGCTGCACAGATTGATGTAGTCAATCTTGAGGCAGGAAATCTTATGGCCACACTTTCCACCCACTGATTAACTCCATTAATACTCAGGCTAGGCTTGGCCTTGATTTTTGCTAAGGTGTCTGGGAAATGTAGTTTTTTAAATAAGCTATTTGCTAATGAACACGTGGTATTTTCCCTGCCATGTGAACTTCCATAAGCAATAATTCAGCGCAGAAAGATACCATGCTTAAAGTTAAATACATGATAAAGGAACACTGTTCATACTTTCAGCAGCCCAAGATGTTGAATGATCCCCATGACCCCAAATGCTAGATGACATGGAAGAACACACACAGAAAAATGTGATGTGCCTGCTGTCCAGAAGCTCATATTCTAGAGCAGTGCTTTTCACGCATTAATGTGTACACATATCTCCCAAGTAAAATGGAGATCCTAACTCCATAGCTTTGAGAGGGGCCTTGTGATTCTGCCTTTTTAATAAGCTGTCAAGTAATGCTGATACTACCTGCCTATAGAGCCATACTATGGGTAGGAAGGTTCTCAGTAACACTATAAGCACACATATACACATATATGAAATTAATGTTCTCTCTACATAGAGAGAGATATAAAGGCACTTTTGCTAAATAGCTATCTGGTTAAACAAAGTTTAAAGTTTGTTCTGATTATAAAAAATATTACATACAGGGTTTTTTTTTCTGGCGGAGATGTCTATCTTTCACCCAATTAGTTGTCCTTCGCATTTCTGGTACGTTTGCATTCTTAATTTGATAGAGAAAGAAAGGACTCTTCTTATTTTCAGGTTCATGTTTGGCTGGCTTTCATAATTGATAGTGTCAGAGAATTAGCGCTCCATTTGCAAAAACCCTCTCACCTTAGAATGTGCTATTTGGCAGAATGTTCTGCATCTGTTCTCAGACAACAGCCTCCTTGTTCTGTTCAGCCAAACTACACTGGTGACTGGTAACTGCCAGGAAAGAGTTGGAAGACAGGCTAATTGGGGATAGGAGCAGGGAGGATGTATTTAACCTCCACGAAAAATGGCATGACTCTACAGCTAAGCAGAGAAATACTCACCTTGCTCCTCACCCCTCAAGAGTTGCAACATTACATCACTTGCCTAGTTTAAAAACTGAGAAATGTAAAAAATGATTTGTCTAAGTAACAGGGTGTAGCTCAATATCATAAAGTTGAGCCAACTATAATTGAAAAGTTATAAATAAATAAGTAAATCTTATACCTCCAAAAATTACTTAATATGGTAATTAATTTTTAAAAAGAATACTTTTGAAAGAACTTGAAGAAATTCTCAGGGGCACACCCATCTTTTTAGTAGGCAGGGGAATCAGTGAACATCAAGCCTGATACTGCTCAGACTGCCCCTCCACAGTCATCTCAACATGTCTGTCCTCCATCTGAGAGCTCTGGCCCTCTCCTTAAGTAAGTGCACTGCCCTAGATAGCATCACGCAGTTCACCAAAGCATTTCACATTAAATCGTGTTACAGTGAGGTAACACTTGAAATAGAAAGGGACTGTGAGACCTTTGTTATGGATCAGGAAAAAGAGATGCCAAGGTAATGACTTAGCGTCTGCTTTGCTTAGTTGTTTAATAAATCGAAGTGAGACATTTTTAAATCATGGCTTTACTGAGATACAATTCACATGTGGAATTCACCCACTGAAGGCACCCACTTCGATGGTTTTTAGCACATTCACCTACTGGTGTACAACCTTCAACACAATGTGTGCGGGCGACTTCTCTCTCGAGTCCCCCCAGTGCCATGGACACGCGTGAATGAGTAAATATGGCCAAGAGAAGATGAGATCTGTTTGGGGATGGAGAGTGGGCTGTGGCCAGTTTCTCAGGGGAGACAAAGGCCAGCAGCAGCCAGTTTCTCCAAGGAGAAAAAGGACCCGAGCACCCTCTTCCAAAGCCTTTTATTGGGTTGTAATACACAGGAATACAGGGTGCAAGGATCAAACAGTAGATAACATTACAAAGAAATCTGAGGGCTTACTATGAGTCAGTGTCTGTCAGGAAGAGAGGTGCAGAAACTTTGGGAGACATACTCATTTCCTCTCCGACCCTTATCATATGAATGAAAGCACTCTTAGCAGAGCAGATTTCACAGGTGTATCAGCAAGTCTTTGTGATGCCAGATTTTCCCCCAGGACACGCTCTAGCAAGGCAAGGAGCTGCACCTCTCCCCATCAGGTATTCAGGCTTAAGGGGATTAGAGCCAGGAAGCGCTTCTCCCAGAGAACATGGGGACTCAGGCTTTGACAAAGCTGGGGGGTGAGAGTCCATTGCTCTTTGTTGCAGTGCCCCTCCCCAGTCCTTCCATGAAGGCCTCCCAGGTGATCCAGTCTGGGTTAGGTTGCCCCCTGCTGTGAGGGGTCTTACCTGTCATTGACTTCAGACCAAACTTTGGGGGCAGGGAGAGGAACTGAGGCAGCGTTTGCTACCAGAGACAGGCTTTGTCTCCTGCGGCTGGCATTCCAAAGGTTGTCTCTCACCCTTAGCCACAAGGGGTAGAGATACAATTCCTAAAACTAGGCAGAGTGGTCTACAACAACAATGAACTTCAGAACATTTCATTGCTCCCAAAAGAAAAGCCGAACCCATTAGGGGTCCCTCCTCATTTCCCCTAACCTTGCTTCTCCACACCCCACCTCCAGGAAGCAAACCACTGCTCTGCTCTCTGGCACCAACAGAGGTGCCTACACACAGTTAATGGTTTTTTTCTATTGTTCAAGAAGGGAAAAAGGAAAGAGCAAAATCTGCTCTTCCTCTATTAGAGACAGCTTACAGTTACTTATTCACTTGAGGGGTAAAGTGTTGTAAATTATAAAGTTAATAAGAGTGGAAAATTTTCAAGAAAGTAACTGCTAGGATTTAAATAGTGTTTTGAAGAGATATTTCTTTAATTATTTTTTATTTGGCTTACTCTTTGTTAATAAAATTTTCAAAAATACAGAAGAATATAAAAATAATATAACAAATATACTTTCACCTACCACATAGAGTCAACAATGATTAAGATACTGCCATGAAAGTTTTAATTTTTTTCAGTGTCATTTCAAAGTAAGCTGCATATCATGCACAGTCACTAAAAATTAAGGACAAGTTTTCTACATAGCTACTGTGGTACATAAAATATTAACATTGTGAATTTTCCTTTTACTTGTGCTGAGAGGAGAAAATTATATAATTTACCCATAATACTTTTTAGTCACCCTTTACCATCTGTCACCATTGTTTGGGTCTGAATTCTATACTTCTCTGGGGTTTTTTAATTGTAATTTTTGTTGTATAGTTTATTATTTGTTTTCTGTGATTTTGAAAGATAAATAAATTCAGAAGTCTTTAATTACATGTTAAATCCATCCATTGTCTAATTAATATACTCCACAATCATTCTTAAATCTATATTTAAGCATATAGATGTATCCAATCAGGGAGAATAACTTCTAATTCCCTTTTACTTAAGGTAACGCATTATAAGCATTTTAGTTTCACTCTCTTCAGGTTTTTCCACTCTGTAGCTGATTTACCTGAACGTTCTGGTGTTTGCCCATCTTTCAGTTTTTGTTTCTGTCAGCACAGCAGTCATACCAGTGAGATACCCTTTCTGGAAAGAGCACATCCTCACACATGGGCACTAAGTGGCAGTTTCAGTTTGGCTGACAAGGGGAAATTCTGGAAATAATTTTAAAGAAAGGGTGGCACATCTCTCCATAGAGGCTAGGCTCACCTACCCATGGACTGGCCAGCACTGAAAACAGTAAGCCTCTGGGGTCATTCATGTGTTAATCAGCTTGATTGTGGGGATCAGTTCACAGTGAATACATATATTGAAACATTAAGTCATACATCTTAAATAAATACAATTGTATATGTTGATTATACTTCAATAAAGTTATCAAAAAGATGAAACTCAAAACTCATAATTTTCTAATTATTTTACTACACTTACTGTTATCTGTGCTCTTGTGGTTATTTGCCTCTCTTGTCTCTCTGGTGAAAATACTATATAAAGGTTTCCTCTTGTGTTTCTCTTCCCAGTGCCCTGTCCAAAGTAGTCATATCTGTAGCCTGAAATTGGCTGGAGTAAGACTATTTATACCACAGGAATCAGCAAACACTACACAGAAATCAGGGCCTAGTTATTGTTTCCATTTTGACTTTTTATCATCTAGACTAAACAAAGTGGAGGAAATGTTAGTAGGGTAGGTTACATTTTAAAATGTATTGTAACTGTTACATTATAAAAAGCACTAAAGAGGAAATATCCTCTGGTATTCAATAAAATCTGTTACCTGAAGCAGCAAAGAAGTGGCTGTTATTGACAAACCAGTGACATGTTGACATATTCCTTTCTTATTTTCTTTGACCATACTCCTTAACAAATGAAAATATCAACCAACATGCCCTGGCCGGTGTAGCTCAGTGGATTGAGCGCGGGCCTGTGAACCAAACAACTGCGGTTCGATTCCCAGTCAGGACACATGCCAGGGTGGCAGGCCAGTTCCCAGCAGGGGACGCGTAAGAGGCAACCATACATTGATATTTCTCTTCTCTCTCCTTCCCTTCCCATCTAAAGATAAATAGATAAAATCTTTTTTAAAAGAATAAGAAAATATCAACCAACATTTGTTTTGCAGATACACTCAGGGACCTGATTCTTAAAACAGTCCCCCAATCATGCCTCACATAGCTAAAAACTATGTCTTCCTCAACTTCCAATGTGCAAACAATGGGGACCTGATGCAGAACTAATTAAAGAACTTTATTAAACAGGTTAGAAATAAGAATGAAAATAGAGACAAGAACAATGCCTGTAATGATGGCATTGCCTACAGTTTTCCCAGTGGTTAATTCTGAGATGACTGGCGGTTAGACCTAAACCTGAGCATTAGGAGTGAGTGCATTTCTACCAGGGAAATAAAGCTCAGAAAACCCCATGCTCCCCAGCTTGTTTGGGTGAATCCCATTTCTGTCATTTCCTAAAGCCATTTCATACATAAGAAGAGCTTATATCACCAACAAAGTCTGCTCGCTCATTGGAAATGTGTATGCATGCAAATGTCTCATTTAGTCCTTTCCCCCTCATTTACCACAATTCCATTTAAGTTCGAAGAATATATTCTTGCACTCACTAATCATCACATTTTTTAAATGTCATTTTATCTAAGAAGAAATCAAATTCCACCAGGACATTTCCGGTCCTTTTAGAAGCCATTCTATGGCTGAGAGTGAATTGAAAAATGGCTTCTTGCTGGAAGATCAGTACTTTAAATGTCTGGGTGCAGGGGTGATAATGTCGGGGTTCACTAGGGGGCTTCACCTGGGGGCTTCGTGTGGCCTCAGGGAAATCCCTGTGTTTGTCCAGTTTCAAATGTGCTTCCATGAACACCATCACCTTGGGTGCTGACAAGCATCCTCTGAGGGAGTCAGTTCAGCTGAGCAACATTTCTTCAGAGCCCACTGAGTGTGAGGCAACTTTAGAAGATGAGCACATGAAGCTGGAAAAGACATTGCTGAGATGTCCAGAGGGGCGGCCCCGAGTGGTGGGTTTTCAAATGGCTCCTGCGATGGAAGAAGTCAGCAGCTAGGAAGGTGGTGATTCAGGAGAGCCCATAAACATGCAGAGCAACTCTGTCCTTGTGAGTCAGCACTGTAAAAGTAACAGCAGCAGCTAACATTTGCTGAAAGCCTATTAGGTCTCAGGCACTGTTCTAAACATTGGGGACTCTCAGCAACATTATGGGATAGGTGGGATAGGTGTTTTGTTTTGTTTCACTCCATCTTATAAACAGAGAAGCTGAGACAGTATGTATTCATCTAATGTTATCCCTGCACTTTTATTAAATACTATTTAGAGTTCTAGTCATGTCCCACCAGGGCTACTGGGAAGCAAGGGAAGAATTATATTTCTATGTTTAGCCAAAGCATCACAGAAGTATTCATGTTTCCAAAAGGCTAACTTGGGAGTGCCATAATACTAAGGAAGATAAAGCAAAAAAATTGTAACTGTCAGGCACCAAGCCACAGTCACCCATTCCAGCCATAGTCATCCATTCCAGCCACCTCCTAATACACACAAAATTGCCTTTCTTTGCTACTGGATCTGAGCGTGCTAATGAAGCTAGTAATTTCATGTACTTTCTAATGTCTAGGTCAAATGGGATACATAAAGAATGAAAGGATGACTCATAATCTAGCCTAGCGTGCATTTTAGAACAAACTCCTGAAAAAGGTGGGTGCTGAGAATGAGGTTAACAGCACACCTTCCCGTGCCATGCTTTCTGTCGCAGTGCTCACAGATGCCTTGGTACTGAACTAAGAAAACTGAATTTTCCTTAAAAAATGTCAACTGAAACCAATAGCATCCACCTATCCTATTCCTGAATCTTTTCTCCAGTAATGCAGAGTTGTCTCACATTGTAAACCAACCCCACCGATGGTTAAAGGTGTTTATGCATGAAATTGCTGTGGTTTCTTGAACCTGAGCTCCAGTCTCGATGATAAACATGCTACCTAGATGCAGGTGCTGCATATAAACCATCTCACTGCTGCCAGAGCAGCCCTGTGTGTTCATTACCCCCACACACATGTGTGAAATGCACACCATTGCCTTTCTGTCAGTATCACTTCATCTCCACCAAAAGCCACTTTAATAAGCTTAGTTTATGTGCCTTATCCCTTTGACTACTTCCTTTTCCAAAGGGAAATTTAACCCATTTTTAACCATCCAGATATTTAAAGGATTTTTTTATGTGCAGTCTGAGCTCATTATGAATAAAATAGATCTTTTGCTTCTGTTCCATTTACTCTGGTTATATGCTGGATCAGACTTAAGAGACAATGTCTCATATTTTTAGTTAGAAAATAGTTTTTTTGAGTGTGCCTTTGCCCACCTGCACTTGGCATTTCCTGCCTCATCAGGGCACAGCAGCTGTGTCTACATGGACAAGCAATGTGAGGTGCTGAACAGTGACCAGGAAGGTAGGTTAGTGTAAAGACACTAATTCATATTGGGATCATTCGTACAAAGGATACACATTTCCCAACGCCCGTCATAATAACATTTTTCCACTTAATTTTGCCTGTGTTGCTGTGAGTGCTGCTAAGGGAAATTGGCCTTGCTTTCTTTCTGTCATTGTAAATATAAAACAAGGAAATGTTACGGTTTAGAATAACTGTACCCTAATCTAGAGAGACTGAAAAGTGAGAAAAACAAATATGATGACTCTTGTGTTGATCACGTTTCTGCTTAGTTTTGAGAGTGTACTTAAGGTCTGTAATCCAGCTAGATATTTGACTTGGCTCAAAGGTTAAGTCAGTTAAGGTGGCCAGAGTCACTGTTACTAAAATGATTCAGTGCTGTCTGTTGAGCACTCTCTACATGCCCAGCTCTGTGCTAAACACTTTAATGCATTATTTCAGTTAATTCTTATTTCCCCCCCTAAAGGCAGCATTATTTGTCCCATTTTACAGAATCAAAACTTGAGGCTCAGGGGGATTAAAAATTGTATATCATTCAAGGTGTTACCACTATTCAGTTTAAGAACTGAAATTAAAAGCAGTAGGAACCTAATCAATAAAACAAACAATCAAACAAAATATAACCAAAGACACTGAAATAGAGAACAGGCTGACAGTAACCAGAGGGGAGAGGGGAGGGAATTTCAGGGAGAAGGGGGAAGGGTTTACAGGAACAAATATAAAGGACACATGGACAAAAACAAGGGTGGGGTGGAAATGGGAGGGAGGTGGGAAGGGCTGGTGGGTGGGCTGGGATGGGAGTAAAAAGCAGAAAACTGTACTTCGAAAACAATTTTAAAAAAGCAAGCCCCCCGGCTTCAAGCCCCACACCTTTAATGATTCAATACAGCAGAGCAGCTGTGTTAGTAACTGACATTGACTAAGAAGGACCTGTCAATGGTCAGAAAATTCCAAAAGACCATTTGCACTGTCTTGTTGCATAAACAAGGCTTTCTTTTCAAGGTTACTAAGGGGGAAGAGAAATTACATATTAATTGGAAACCAGAGTTGGATAACTTCAATTCCATTTACAGTGAAGCTATTTTAGATGGCACTTTTCTTTGAAATGGCTTCCTAGGTAGAAGATTATGCTATAGAAGCCCAATGAAACTTCCCATTCCACATATTGGACATGTGAGCCAATAAATTTTAAGGCACAACTTGTGCTATGTAAATACTGGGCCCAGTTAATTTTTATTGCCCACTAACAATATCAGTTTGAGAGCAAAAACACATCTTGTTACTCCTTGACAGATCTTAAAAATGCTTTAGTTTCTCCTTCACTAACCCTAGTACCCTATTTTGTTGTATTGAACATAAGAAGGAAGGGAAGTCACTGAGGTTTGGATATTGATTTAAACTCGTCAAGCCATAGCAATTGCTCCCTCGGTAAAACTAAGTTTTTCAAAGCTATAATTTTCCAAGTTTTTGTCTTAAGGGAGAAATACAAAACTATATATGTTTAGAAAAGCTCTCTGTGTTGTGAGATGATTTGTGCCGCCCTCCCTTCCTCATATAGATCACATAATGCACTGAAATATAATCTAGAAGGTAGCACCCTGTGTCACAAAGAGCTAAGACACAGATGGGCCACTGCAGTCTGGAGAGCCCGCCATGACATAGCTTTAAAGCTCACCATCCTCAACAGATGCAGGCACAGTGAGTTTCAGATTTATTTTAATAGATTTTTGTTTGTGCACAGAATGTTTTATAGTTCGAGGTCTACTGAGGAGAGATATTTATTCTAATTTATTTGCATGTGCTTTCTCGCTCTGAATAAATATTAGTAATTCCTGGCCCTTCTTTGTGAATTGCTGAAATTATTTGAAAGTGGACAAAAATACTATAGAATCAAAAAAATTATCTCAGAATAATGCCAACCACAATGAGTTTCCATACCTGCTGCAGCCCACTTGCAAGGGCCCGGCACAAGAGTTACATTGCATTAACCCGCAGCACCTGCACTCGTCTTGGAACCGGATCCTAGGCTGTCCTTCCCATGCAAACTGGGACCTCTTCTGAGGCGGGAGGAATAAGCCTTCAACTCTCTGTGCTGAATACTTGATTAACCTGTCTCTTCATCATTATTTTTTTCTGATGTATTCCTTTCTCTCAGACACAATTCCCTCATGGCTAGGCCAAAAATGAGAAGCTCATTTGACACAGTGAGTCTGCAGACCTGAATGTTCAGCCACTTACATCCACCAAGACACTTTCACATTAGTGTCTGTCTCCTCAGAACCCTCTCCTCCCTGTCTGGTGAGATGAGAAAAAGAATTCAAATTCAATTTGAAAACTTCATTAGCCTATAATTATTTGAATCAATATTTACAAGGAACCAGCACTATAGTTGGCACTGGGAATATAATAAAGAGACAAACATAAAACTTAAGAAGTTTTATAACTTTATTAATTTATGCATTTATATTTAATTGGGAATATCTTAAGTCCAATACCTCACAAAACTTATGTTCTACCAGCAAGAAAACAAACTGAAAGGAGCTCAATAACAAATGCATCATCAGCATATAGTGGTAAGTGCTAGGAAGCTTGCCAACAGTGTGCTGCGATGTCAGTTAAGGGAGGGTTTTGCCCCTGGAGGGGTTCTCATGCAGGCCCTGAAAAGAAGAAAGAGCAAGCATGTAAGAACCAGTGGGAAAGAGAGTGCTAGCAGAGAAAAAAACACGTGCTAAGGCTTTAAACCTGGAAGGGGCATGTCTGAGGACCTGAGAGAACTGTAAGAGCAACAGGAGCACAGAGAATGGCTTCAAATGCAAATGGAGGGTCAGCAAAGGCTGAAGCACAGGGCCCTGGAGGCTGTGGAGCTGTGAATTTGACTCCAAGTCCAACAGGAAACCATTAAAGAGGGTTAAAGCAGATCAGAATTGCATTTTTCAAGGACTGTTCTGGCTGCTAAGTGGAGAATCTATTTAGAAGGGGTCAGGAGAAGTCTTCATCAAAGTCACAGCCATACCTAAAAACACATTGTTGAGATAATGACACTGTACTCCTTCTCCTCAGGTATGCATGATTCCCATCTCCCTGCTTGGACCAAAGATGTGCAAAAACACTGAAGGCCTTGGGTTTCAACAAAGAGTAGGATGAACTACTGCTTTCTAATTTTCTCTCATCTAACTAGTCATTTACATGGCCAGTAAACAAAAAGGGACACAAAAATAAGACTGAACTGTAGAACTACAAATTGATTTAACATTAATTTCATATTTATTAAATACCTATTAAGTGCCAGGAACTGTGATAAATGCCAAGGGCTCAAATTACTTTTTCCACAAAGAATTCAACCTGATGAGGAAACCAGATTTAGTAAAATAAGGAATTCCTACTCAAAGAGAGAAATACCATTCACTGGAGGTTTTTATGAGGAGCTAAGGGATCACTATAGACACTGTGAATGGCATTGCAATGCCATTCCTCCTTTACAAACTAGCACCCATGATGAAAAAGACATGCCAAAAAATGCCTGGATATTCTTTTCTTCCCACCTACAAAGCAGTTGGAATGCCCAAAACTAAAGGACAGACCTTCAACTCTAAGAGCCAGGCTCCAAGTTTTGAAGTGCACAAACCTGGATATTCTCCCAAACCACCTATGTGTTAGAGTTTGTTGATGGTGAATTCCAGAAGTTCCTTTGCTCTGGAACAAAGCTGGCTTGGAAATGTCAACATTCCTACCTACCTGATTCAGATACTCAAAAACTAGAATAGGTATTGCCAATAAATGTAGTGCCACAGTACATTTTGTTTGCACATATACTAAATGAATAGAATATGATCAATGAGATAATATGGTCATTGAGTCCTTATATACAAGACATGCCATATACAAAACACTATTCTAAGTGCTTTTTATTATTAATTCACTCAATCCTACATCAACTCTGGGAGTTGATACTCATAACAAACTATTTCATTGAGGAGCAAACTGAGGCCTCGAGAGATTGAATAATTTCTTGAGAGCACAGGACTAGTAAGAGGAGCAGCTAAGACTAGAAGGAAGGCAGTCTGGCTCCTTGGCTTTAGAGTAAATAGAATTAATTTTTTTAAGTTTCTGCAGTTTCCGTTTGCTCTGATATATTGAGACAAGGTTAGCTCCTTATCTCATGGGCGAGCATTCCTGAAAAGTCAGAGGGTTTGGTCACCTACAGATGATGCAGTACCAGAAGCAGAACAATTTCTGCCATCGATGGATTCAGTCATGATACTTTTATATAAGCAATAATAATATAAATATTCTATTTTAAACTCTGTTAAAACATGCAAAATATGTTTAAATAAGGAAATCTTATAAAATCAAAATTATCACTTCCCTAAGTGAAAGTAGACAGGTTTCACTGCTGTCTTGATTAGCTGTATATTATTTCTCAGGCATAATCCCACAAAAGAGAAAAATTTTCCCTACAAGACAAATGCTTTGGAGAGTGTTTCTTTCCAGCTGAGTACTCAGAGGCCTCTTTCTCTGACTGCAAAATACAAACCAACAAAAAAAAAGGCACCAAAGAATTCTGAAACAAATACCCAAATAATTGGGGAGGTGGAGCAAAAACTAGAGTAGTCTGAAAGGACAAGATTTTATTTTACTAAATAATAATAAAAGTAATTCTTAGTTGTGTTTTGTGCCTGAGAGTTTAGAGAGTGTTTTCATGTTCAAGCATTACTTTACAAGGGATTTAAAGTATCCCTGTGGGAAAAGCAGGGCAGAATTAGACCCATTCTTCTAATAGGGAACTTAAAAGTGAAGAAATTAAAAAGCTTGCCCAAGACCATACCAGCCCAAAATGAAGCCAGCACTCAAACTTTTGTCTTCTCCTTTCTCGTTTATTTTGCCTGACTCTTTACTGATGAACACGGACGATCTGCCTTAAGTAGATCTTTCTGGGGTGTGTGTGTGTGTGTGTGTGTGTGTGTGTGTGTGTGTGTGTGTGTGTGTGTTCTACTCCCTTATGTAAACGTTGGGAGAAGCATCAAAACTAAAAGTGGGCAAACTTTGTTTAAGGTTGGGAAAAATATTACTAGCAATGGACTGTGTGGAATTCTACTTCTTTTTTAAATATATTTTATTAATTATGCCATTACAGTTGTTCTATTCCCCCCTTCATTCCCCTCCACCCTGCACACCCCCTCCCCCACCATTCTCCCCCCTTTAGTTTGTTACCATGTGTCTCAAGTTCTTTAGATTCTATATTTCCCATACTATTCTTGCCATCCCCTATCTATTTTCTACCTACCATCTATGCTACTTATTTTCTGTACCTTCTCCCCCCTTCTCCTTCTCCCACTCCCCTGTTGCTAACCCTCCATATGATCTTCATTGCTATGGTTCTGCTGCTGATCTAGCTGTCCTCTTAGTTTGCTTTTGTTTTAGGTGTGGTTGTTGATAACTGTGAGTTTGCTGTCCTTTCACTGTTCATCTTTTTTCTCTTCTTTTTCTTAGGTAAGTCTCTTTAACATTTCATATAATAAGGGCTTGGTGATGATGAACTCCTTGAATTTGATCTTACCTGAGAAGCACTTTATCTGTCCTTCCATTCTAACTGAAAGCTTTGCTGAATAGATCAATCTTGGATGTAGGTCTTTGGATTTCATGACTTGGAATTCTTTTTTCCAGCCCCTTCTTGCCTGTAATGTCTCTTTTGAGAAATCAGCTGACAGTCTGATGGGGACTCCTTTGTAGGTGACTGTCCCCTTATCTCTTGCTGCTTCTAGGATTCTCTCCTTCATTTTAATCTTGGCTAATATAATGATGATGTGCCTTAGTGTGTTGCTTCTTGGGTCCAACTTCTTTGGGACTCTCTGAGCTTCCTGGATTTCCTGGAAGTCTATTTCCTTTGCTAGATTAGGGAAGTTCTCCTTTATTATTTGTTCAAATAAGTTTTCCACTCATGGCTGTTCCTCTTTCCCTTCTGGTACCCCTATAATTTGGATGTTGGAATGTTTAAAGATGTCCTGGAGATTCCTAAGCCTCTCCTCATTTTTTTTCTGAATTCTTGTTTCTTCATCCTTTTCTGTTTGGTCATTTTTTTCCTCCTTCTGGTCCAGTCCTTTGATTTGAGTCCCAGTTTCCTTTCCATTACTATTGGTTTCCTGTGTATTTCCCTTCATTTCAATTAGTTTAGCCTTCATATGTTCCTCTAATTTGTGACTAAAATCAACTAGTTTTGTGACCATCCTGATCACCAGTGTTTTGAACTGTGCATCTGAAAGTTTTGCTATTTCTTCATCACTTAGGTTTATTGGCTCTGGGGCTCTGAGTTGTTCTTGAGCCATGTTTTGATCTGTTCCTGCCTGTTTTGTATGAGGAGCAGAGCCTTAGTTGTTCACCAGGGTGGGGCCATTCAGGTCGCTGGTTTGTGATGCTGCATGTGGGGGCGGGGTCAGAGAGGGACAATGGTGGTCCCCTCTGCTGCTTCCTGCTGCTGGGGCCTGTGTGGTCCATCTCACTGCTCGCTCCTTCACGGGTTTATCGGTTTGGCTGAAGGGTTCATAGTTGTCAGACTTCTGTGTAGTTCAATTTTCTGTGGTTTGGCTGCATTTTTGTTGCTAAAACTTTGTTGTTTTTAAACTTGGTTGTGCGAGAAGGCGCGGTGCTTCCACCTACACCTCCATCTTGGTGGAAGTCCGAATTCTACTTCTGATTAGAATTGACAGCCTCTCCCTCTGCCAAGATGGGGTAATTGGGACCACATAAGTCCTCCCCCAAATATATGAAACACATCCTTACAGACACTGGAAAACAGTCAGCACATGATCCCAAAACTCAATATTATTAAGATGTCAATTCTCCTCCAAACTAATTAACACAATCCCAGTCAAAACCTCAGCAGCATAAATAGGCCAGTTGATTTTCAAGTTCATATGAAAGCGCAAAGTACCTAAAACATGCAAGATAATTTGGAAAGTTGAAGGATGTGATTACCTTATGTCAAGACTTATTATCAAGCTACAGTAATAAAACAATGAGTTATTAAAGGCAGACATATAAATCAATGGAATAGAATAAGGAGTCCAGAAATATACCCATACATATGCAGTCAATTAATTCTCCACAATCATATCAAAATAAATCAATGGGAAAAGATTGTCTTTTTAACAAATAGTGGTGGAACCCTTGCATATCTATATAAAAATTATTAACCCCAACCCCCTACCACACACTATAGAGGAAAAGTAACAAAACGGGTTATGTAACTAGACATAAAACTGTACTGTATAACTTCTAACAAAAGATGATAGAAATTCTTCATAACCTTGTTGTAGGCAAAAATTTTTACAGGAGACAAAAGAAAAAAGAAGCTAATGAAATGGAGTTTATCACAATTAAAATAAATTCTTTTCAAAAAACATGAGAAAGTAAAATGGAATCTAAGAAGAAGAAAATATTTGTAATACATATACAGACAAAGAATTTATATTCAGAATATGTAAAGCACTCTTACAACTCTAGAATAATGAACAGTCCAACAAAAATAGGAAGAAAATTGAATACAATGTTTACAAAAAATAAATATATGAATGCCTAAAGGAAGCTGAAAAGATGCTCACCATCATTAGTCATCAGGAAAATGAAAATGAAAATTAAATGAAATATCAACACATCGCTAAAATTGAAAATACTGACAAACCAAGTATTGGTGAAGATGTGTAACAACAGGACAGCTTATATATTGTTTATGGGAATGTAAAATGTTATAACCACTTTGGAAAACATTTGGGCAGTGTGTTTTAAACAGACACAATTTGACCTAGCAAGTTCACACTTAAGTGTTTATCCAAGATAAATCAAAACACATAAACCTTTAGCTAAATGCATATTAACTAAATATTCATAGTAATCTTATATATAATAGTCAAAACCAGAAATAGCCCAGGTGTCTATAAATAGAAAAGAAAGAATAAACAAGCTGTAATATATTCTTCCAATGGAATAATAATAATCAATAAAAGAATAAACTACTAAATAGCAAATTGGTTAGTTCAGGTTCTCCAAGAAACAAAAAATGAGATGAAATTTAACAAGATGAGAGATTTATTGGGGAAAACAGTTCCAGAGAAAAACGAGGGATTGAAAGAGGCAGCCAGTATCAAAGGCACTGAAGCTCTGGCTCCAGTGAAAGAGAGAAGAAAGAAAAAGGACTGGGTAAGTAGCATCAGAGACAGCAACAGAGCTCTAAGAATATTTTGGCCAGGTCACTCAGAAGTTCTTAAATCAAAGCTGTCAGTCAGAAGGACCTGCTTCTGGTAGGAGAGGGCCTGCCTTGAACACCTGCTAGGAGCAGGCTGAGGGAAGTGAGACATCAGCTATGAACATGGTAATGAACTTGGGGCCACAGCTGGGGCCCTGGATCAATTACATGCTCTGAAGCAAGTGATTGGAGCAGCACATTTTCATGGCCACCATAATGTTCTTCAACATGGGTGAATCTCAAAGGCATGCACTAAGTGATAAAAAAGCCAGACACAACAAGTATGCAATGTATGATTCCATTTATATGAAGTTTTAGACCATGCAAAACTAATATTCACTAAAGCAAGACTAATAGTCATTAATGTTTACTATTACTCACTAATCATAATCACTAATATTTCAGCATTGGAAGTCAGAGAAGTGATTGCCTGGAGCAGGAGATGAGGAGAACTGACTGCAAAGCAGCCAGAGGAGACTTTGGGGGAGTGGGACGTGGGGGGTAGGGATCTCCTACATCTTGATCAGACTGGTGATAATGAGGATGTAGACATTTGTCAAAACTCATCACACTGTCATGCTCAAAATGTTTATATTTTAATGTATGCATACTTCATTAACTTTGTGAAAATTTTACATAAGTAAGGCCTTTTTAAAGGAAATCAGAGCAGCCATTCCAGAGGAACTACCTTGCACATCATATGCCTTGGACCTTTGGAATGTTTGAACTGGGCAAAACAACCTTTGGACTAGGCCAAACCAACACTGTCTTTCAAACAACTGTTTATGAAGCTAACAGGAAAGCAGACCTCCTGGCCAAAGGGCTGATAATTATGGACATGTTCTTTAGAATCAATAAGCAGCCATGTATAGCTAAAGAATGCCTTGGCTTGCTAGCATCAACAGAAATTCCTTTCTTATGTTCATGTAATCATTTCCCTTCCTTCTTCTTATAAAATCCCCCTGCCTTCACTCTGATATCAAGACACAGTCTTGGTTTTCTGCCTGAATCTGTGGCCTCGGATTGCAATTCTATGATCTCAAATAAATACTCATTGCCTCTCAGAACGTTTTTATTTTTAGGTGAACAAAGTTAATTTAAAATTTTATATATATTTGTGTGTGTGTGTGTGTGTGTGTGTGTGTGTGATCTGTCCAGAAGGTATCTAGTCAGGTACTATGAAAACTAGAAACTTAAGAAGATACAAGGAATATTGTACGTAGTACAATGACACCTCAGTCCTTTTCAAAGTAGGCACCTTGGGACCTGACACAGTTCTATAGATAGCCATCAGCTACCCCTGGATCATATTTCCCTGGATCTCATCAATGGTCTGAAATCTCTTCCATTTCAAAGGTGATTTTAGTTTTGAGAAAAGCCAAAAGTCGCAGGGTGCCAAATCTAGGCTGTAGTGGGCCTAAGTCACCTGGATGATTTGAAGCTTTGTCCAAAAACTCTGCATGAGAACATGATGCATGAGCAGGCATGTTCTCATGAAGAAGCTAGCTGCCAACCACCAGTTTCCCATATCTTCAGCTTTCTGAATCATCTAAATACTTTCCATGGAGGAATGTTCAAGCTTTACACAAAATCTGATGCAGATACGTTGCTCCACTCACTCAGTCATTTTAAACATGATGGCCGCACAGTACACATACTCACTCAATGATGCCCACTACCCTCACTGACTAGTAAGTCATCATTGTTCATGAATGCACATTCCAGTCCACTCTCCTTGGCTTTCAGGTTAGATAGATGTTGCACAAACCATTCTTGTTACATTAACAATGGCTGGGTTTTTTCTGGATAGACCTCATATTATATATATATATATATATATATATATATATATATATTTCAATTCATTCAAAATTAAGAAGTCTAAAGTAATGTATTAAAACACAGTCACCAAAAAATTTTAAAGTGTTGCTGTCACTCTGGTTCTGGTCCCTGTAAACACTTTCATTTTTTTCATATTTGACCTGTTATACATGCTCTTGGCAGGAGCTTTGCTATTCTCATTTCAGAATCAGGTGCATTCTTATTTGCTTCTTGGGTGTGATGCTTGTATCTATCTCTTGTGCATCTGGACTACCTGCTACATACTTACTTGTAACAAATCATAGGGACATGATGTTTTCAATGACCTTATGAAATGAAACAGCAATCTTTCTTAAACACACACACAAGCTATGTAACCCATTGGTTTTTACACCCATCTGAGCAGGCAGACTTTTTAGCCAACATACTGGTTTTCTTGTTAGCCTAACATTTGGTCTGTGGTTGAAATTAATTTGTCTAAGAAACTATGATGTTTAATATCTCATCACCTTTCACACTGAAGATGATATTCTATTTCAAACATCTAGGCTTGCGTATGTCAGGTAAAGATTACTGGCTACCAGTTTTTAATGTACTTACTCTGTGCCTGCCCCAATGCCTAGCATATTCTACCTGATTTTAACTAGCAACAAACATCATTCTCAAAATAGTAGTAACACTTGCCCAACACCACACAGCTATTAATGAGACCACAGCCATGGTCATGAGGTTTTTAAAAAATTACCAGGGAGAAAAATGTGCTTTTTAGAAAATACATTCAGTTTATTTGCAAACAATTGCATGACACAGAAACTATTGTGTTGATTTTTGAAGTAACAATCCATCTGAGATTAGGGTGATCATTTTCAAAAGAGTGACCACCTTTAATCTTCCAAAACAAAAGGAGCTCTTGAAAAAGTCTGGGCCCAGTTGTTCTAGTTGAACATCTGACAGAAGAGCAATTAGCAGAAAAAGCAAAGAAGTGCTAGCTTCTCTGAGAAAATCTGTCACTTCACATTTGACATCACATGTATTGTAGTCATTTCTTCTCCTTCATGAGTTTCTTCTGTGACACTACTGCTGGCTTGAGGCTCCTTGGAGTAATTATTCCTTTTTTCACCAGCCAGGGTACAGGTGTGTTTCAAAAAGTGCTGCTAGAAATCCCTCCAGAGGGTTCTTCATGTAGTAAAAACCCTTTATCTTTTTCAATCTGAGCAGCACCATATTTGTTCTTTTACATATTGGCCATCTTCATGAACCCTCATTAAGAATAAGGGTAACATAACTTAAAGACATGTAAAGGTTACTGGCCAGCGCCCTATTCTTAGGTGTGAATGCAGATGGCAGAATGAATAAGACCACAAGCCTCCTGAATCCTCTCTCTACTGTAGAGACCTTGGGTACCTGTCATGCTTGGAAATGACCTTGACAAAGATGGGCCTGGTCACTGCAGGGGTTCAGAACCAGTCTCTCCAGAATATGCCACTCTGGCATGCAGATAATTTTGAGCTGAAGATAACTGAGGCCCAAAAGGCTCAGAAGAACTTTTTACCTCCCTCTTAACTGCCCAAAATAATTTAGATAAAGGACCTGGTCCAAGAAGAGTACTATCACCAGAATATAGGCTATGAAGAATATGGACTAGGTGTGGAAAAGGGAACTCTGCAGGCTTGGAGACCAAAGCTCCCTTTGTATTCACTGTGCCTGCACAGCACAGCAAACATGAATTTTTATCCACATGCAAGTTCCCTTGCTCTCCTTTAAAGCCCCAGGCTCCTACCCTGTCCTCTTAGTTCAGAATGGCATATGCACCCTACTTGCCTGAGTGTCTGTGGAGACACAATTCTGAGGTTCATCCAGGTCTCCCTGAGTTCCTTAGAAGGATGAAGTTCCAGCTTCTCACCAAAGTAACTTCCTTCATCATGGAAACATTATTTGTTTTCTTTTCATTCCTCACTCATTCCCCCTCTGTCCTAATAATGTTTCCCAAATGAACAACTTGCACTTGATCCTCATCTGAGAGTAAGTTGCCGGGGAACCCAAACAAAAGCTTCCTCTGTTCTGAATCTAACATTTGGCCTTTTAAAGGCAAAGATAATTCTGTAAGAGATAACACAGTTTTAATAATATTCATGAGCCAATTTTGTTATTATTTTGGTGTTTTAAACATTATTATTTGTTTGTTAAATGCAATTTTATATTCAGTGTAGAGAAAAGTTAGTGGGTATGCACAAGCAATTTATGTCTTTTATAATTAAAGAATCACTATTTACTCCACAATCCAGAGATCGCTACCTTCAATATTATGGAGTATTTGGTTTATTAACTTTGAATGTTTTCAATTCATACATCATCATATAAATATAAATACATAAGAAGTTTTTTCCATGCAGTAATAGACCATAAATGTATTTCTACAGCAATATAATTATACTTCTATATCATCTTTTTAAAAGACTTTTTTATTGTTCAATTACAATTGTTTCCATTTTTCCCCATTACTCTCCTCCACCATACCCACCCCTAACTCTCACATTCAATCCTCCCTCTGCCCAGTTATCTTTGACAATGGGTCCTTTAGACATGTTCTTTGGCAACCATTCCCCTTCTTTCTGCCATTGTCGCCCCCCCTTCCCCTCTGGTTACTGTGAGTTTGTTCTTTACTTCCATGTCTCTGGTTATATTTTGCTTGCTTGTTTGTTTTGTTGATTAGGTTCCACTTATATGTGAGATCATATATTTGTCTTTTACTGCCTGACTTATTTCACTTAGCATAATGCTCTCAAATTTAAAAAAGCTTCTGTACAGCTAAAGAAAACATCAGCAAGATGAATCAACCATATGGGAAAATATATTTGTCAATGTTACCTCAGACAAGGGTTTGATCTTCAAAATATGTAAGAAACTCACATGACTTCACTCCAGAAAGATGAAAAATCTAAGTAAAAAATAGGCAAAGGACCTGAATGACACTTCTCCAAGGAGGACATACAGAAGGCCCAGAGACATATGAAAGGATGCTCAGCATCACTAGCCATCAGAGAGATGCAAATTAAAACCACAGTGAGATAGCATCACACCGACCAGAATGGCCATCATAAACAAATCAATAAGCAACAAGTGCTGGCAAGGTTGTGGAGAAAAGGGGACCCTAGTGCACTGTTGGTGGGAATGCAGACTGGTGCAGCCACTGCAGAAAACAGTATGAAATTTCCTCAAAATATTGAAAATGAAACTGCCTTATGACCTGGCAATTCCACTGCTGGGACCATACCCTAAGAATCCTGAAATACAAATTCAAAAGAACCTACGCACCCCAAAGTTGATAGCAGCACAACTTCCAATGGCTAAGTGCTGGAAGCAAAACTAAGTGCCCATCAGTAAAGGAGTGGATCAAAAAACTGTGGTTCATTTACACAATGGAATACCACACAGCAGAAAGAAAGAAGGAACTCCTACCCTTTGCAACATCATGATGGAAGTGGTAAGCATTATATCATCAATATTGATGGTGGCATAAGATTATCACATTATTCTGATATATATTAATTTTAAGATTCCAATGCATTCTAATATATCATAATTTTTAAAATTCTCTACTTTCAGGTATTTAGGTTATATCTGTTGTTTCATATTATAAACTATACTTTAGTAGATATTCCTGCATATATATCTTTGTATACTTTCCCAGGTTCTTACTAAATGTGTAATTGCTGGATCAAAAGGCACACATGATTTTAAGATACTGAGTACACAATGCACAATAGTTTACCAATACGTACCTCTGCCTGTAGTACAAGAGATTGGCGCCCCTGTTGGTGCTGGGCATTATTATGCCATCAAAAATCTATGCCAATTTTTTTATCCTCACCCAAGGACATTTTTTACATTGATTTTAGAAAGAAAGGAAGGAAGGTAGAGTAACACACACATGAATATTGATGTGAGAGAGAAACATCAATCGGATGATTTCCTGTGCATGCCCTGACTGGGAATCAAATCTGAAACCTGGGTATTTTCCCTGACCAGGAGTCAAACCTGAGACCTTTTGGTCTGTGGGATGATGCTTCAACCAACTAAGCCACACCAACTAGGGCTTATGCCAATTTAACAGCTATGAATAGTAGCTCCCTGTTCTTTGATATACAACTTGTTTAATAGTAAGATTTTAAATGTTTTCATGCTTATTACGCACTTACATGTCTTCTTTAGCAAACTGCCTGTTTGTATCCTTATCTCTTTTTTCCTATTGAGATATTCATAATCTTTTACTGATTTTTACAGTTTCCTTATACATAACAAGCAATAAGTATGCTCTGTAAGTTTCAAACCTTACTCCCAATTTAGAGTTTCTTTTTGGGTTTTTCTCATATGATAATTGTTTATTTTACCAGATTGAAAATATTAACCTTCATTTGTGATTTCTGCCTATGGTGTTCAAATTTATATAAATGTTCACCAATATTTTCTTCTAGCAATTTTTTTTGTTTTGGTTGTTTTTACAGTTAAACCTTTACCGTCTGGAATTCACTTCATTTTTAGGTATGAGGTAAAGCTGTCATTCTTTTTATATCAGTAATTATTAATGCATTCTCACTAGGCCACTGAAGACACAAAGCAGCACAGACATCGCATCTCTCCCTGAGCTCTGGGAGCAAGGGAAGGCACTCTCTTGTGAGTCTGTTTCCTCCTCCTGTGCCTCTTATCACCACAGAGACTCAATTTTTGAGGCATCTGAGGCTTTGGGATAAAAGCCAAACAGCCAAACAGCCAAAACTGACCTATAAGTGGGATGAAACCCTTAAAATTCACTAACATGTAAGAGCAGTCCCTTTTTCTAGGAATATTGAAGGAAGACCGGATGGGCTGAGAATAAAGTCAGCACAGTTCCCACACCAAACCTTTCTTAGCATCTTAATTTATAATATCCTAGTAAAAGAGAACTCTCTTTAGCCAGCATTGCCCACTTCCAAGCTAATAATAACCGTCTCATCTCAGCATCACATGTAAAACAGCTTGCAGTCTCTGCAAGTGAAGTGCTTTGAGGAAAAAAATGTTAACATAATCTGAAAATAATTGCTGGATGCTGGGCTCTGAGAGCTTTGAACTTGTAAAATATGAATGCTTTGAGATTGATGAAACTGCAAAATTATCAGCCCACCCCCCCAACACACAGGCATCTGTGGTTACCAGCCATTTAACACACTGACATGCATGCATCACTAGCTCACAGTAAGGACACGCACTGTGATCCCGACTTTCAGTCATACAAACTGAGGCTCAGTTAAAAGTGAGCAAATGGCAAACTGCAGCATCACTGGGAATCTGCTGGTGCCCAGTCTTGTGCCGATTGAAATAAAAAACATTTTTCTCATAGCCCACAGCACATTCTTTAGCCTCCTTTCTGCCTCTTGTCAGCTCTGTGACCTAGGGCATATCACTTAACCTCTCTAAACATCTGTTTACTTACCTGGAAAGCAAAGGGAATGAACTAGATATCAAAAACCCTTCAGCACTAATACTCTAGGAGTTAATTTTTCAGGGCTAACCTTCATAAATCCTTAGAGCTAAAGGTAAAAACTCCAGACTCTGAAAGGCTCAGAGGGAGTCAAGCTTACATTTGAATTGCAAACGGCCAGTGAGAGCACAGTGATCTTAATCTCATATTTATCTGGTTGCTTGGATGTGTAAGACTGACAGCGCTTATAACTGCTTCTCCAGAGAGAGTTTGAGGAAGGGATCGTTAACGCTGCCCGTTGCATTAGCAGCGTCATTTAGGGAAAATGGTACCCCTCCCCTTCTCCTATTCTTGGCCTGAGATAATGCACTAAATTGTTTCAGAATGGGAAGGGAGTTATTGACTAAAGATAGTCTAACAGGCCTGTTTCATTTTAGAAACTTTAAAACTAATAGCAGCTAAGAATACGGTTTAGAGGGGCTATAATAGCTAAATAAGCATCAGAAACCTGGATCTCTTTGCCTCGAGCCCAGCTATTTCTACACTGTCAGAGTAAATTATTGACAAAACCATCTGGCCCTTTGCAAGAGAACACTACTGCCTGGTTCTGAGCAGGTGACATGCTTTAGTCTGTCAGTGGAGAGGGAAGCTGATTTTGGTTTCAAAGCATTGATAATTTCTCAGGGCTTGCATTTCCTATACAAGAACTGCTCTTATCGCTAAATGCCAGATGAGAAGAACATCGGTTGGAGGGCTGGGAAGAAACAAAAAACAAACACACTGATTGTGAGCATACCTAGGCTATAGGTTTTCAATGCTGCTTGACCTGGAGAAAGAAATGTATTCATTCTCCCGGGCAGATGTGGTCACAGTGTTTCACCCTCCACATGCTTTTACAACATTTAAGCTTCTATGTGTGTATGGAGGGAAGTGCCTGGCCCCCTTCTGCTTTTGTCAGAGCCAATCTTCTTGGGTAGTAAGGAGTCAGAGGGTAAAATGCTGTATCTCAGGAACCTCCTGCTCAGTAGGTCAGTAATTATTTATTTCTGTTCAACCAGTGTAGCCCAGCAGTGACGAAGCTGGATGCATCTGGCCGAGCCTGATGTCCAGACTGCCATTCGCATTTAGGAAGCTGGGTTGGAAAAAATTAAAATGGCATTTCCAGGTGATCTTCTCAGTCCCACCTCTTTGAAAGCTCAGTGATGAGGGAATGAGCCTCCGGGGCACTGCCTGTCTGCTCGCCCCTCGTTCCCCTATGTCTATGGTTGTCGTGAGAATAGCACATATATGGCCTTTCAGAGCCTTTCCTGAAAAATGCCTTTTGTCACAAGTAAGGCAAGTGCTACCAACTTGGATTTCCTCTTTGAATGCGAACCACATTTCACTGTGGCTCAAAAACATTCTGTATTTGTAATAGGAACTTTTATGGCTATTTTACTATTGATGGAGTTTTTTGCCCTAATTTTAGCTATCTCTGCTCATCTGTGGAGCTTCAGAGTAGTGAGCTAGGTGAGTGTTCATTGGCTCCAGCCTCTTACTAGAGGATTTCACCTTCTTTTGAGTAAATTAAAAATATCCAGTTTGGGAGATTTTTAGGACTATGAAAGTATTCTGTATAATACTATAATGATACATATATAATTACACAGTTGTCAAAACCCATAGAAACTTACAACACAAAGAGTAAACCTTAATGTATGCAAACTAGAAAATAACTATTTAGGAGGTCAGGGATTTCAGGGAGGAATACAGACTGACAAGATAATTATTGACAGATAAGCAAGGGGAGAAAATAGAATGACCAATGTAGTAATGGATTAGGGTTGGAGACATCAATAAGAAATCTTGTTTAGCTTAACACTGATACAGATAATTACATAAAAAGTATCTATACATATATGTATGTATATTGATTAGTATATGCCCATATATTTCTTTATCATCTTAGAGGACCTAAAAAATGACACCCAGTACCAATGTGCATGCCTAGTATTTGACCTTAAGTTCTAATACCATTCTCTGATCAAATGAACTAGAGTTCCTTGGAAAATGGCTGATTCTGGAAGTGGGGCAGGAAATATACAAGGCAAGTCTGGAGCATCTCATAGAGCTGGAAAGAAAGGAAGTGAACAGAAGGAGGAGGAGAAGTAGGAGGAAGAGAAAGAGAAGGAAAAGAAGGAGGAGAACCACTCAGAATGATGGAGGTGTATCAAAGGAACACAGGGCCTAGGGGGTATTATGCTAAGTGAAGTAAGTCAGATAGAGAAAGACATATAACATAAGATTTCACTTATATGTAGAATCTAAAGAAGAAAACAAACAAACAAAACAGAGACACACTCACAGATACAAAGAACAAACTAATAGTTACCAGATGCAAGGGGGTTGAGGGGCTGAGTTAAAAAAGGTGAAGACATTAAGAAATACAAATTGGTCATGGGAAGATAAAATACAGCATAGAGAATATAGTCAATAATATTGTGATAACTATGTATGATGCCAGATGAGTGCCAACAAGATTTATTGGGGGGGGGGTCACTTTGTAAATTGTATGAATGTCTAACCACTGTGCTGTACAACTGAAACTAATGTAATAATGAATGTCAACTGTAACTGAAAAAAACACAAGCTCTAATAGCCAAAGCTGGAACAATTTAAGCAACAAAATAAATAAAGCAGTTTTGGATTTTAACCTGAAATATAAACTTCCAAGAGGCCAATTATATAAACGAGTTAGTGAATATAATAGAGAAATAAGACAACTCTCTCATGCAGAAGAATCCCTAATAACTCCCCACTCCTTAACTGTGGACCGTGCATTTAGTGACTTCTTTTCAAAGACTGCAATAGATGGAGAGGGGATAAAAAGACCAACTTTACAGTAGAAAAAACTTACAAAGACTATCTAGTTAAGTGATCACAGTTAACATCAACAGTGGTAACTCATATTGATAGTATGTGCTCTGAAAACAATAGGATGAATAGCACTCTACTTCTCTGTTCTTCCTCCCCAAACCTACCATCCCAATCAAAGTTTCAATCTAGGAGCATCCTACAGCACACTGAACCAGTACTCCTCAAACTGTGAAGGTTAGCCAACACAAGGAAAGCTGAGAAACTGTCACCACCAAGAGAAGGAGCCTAAGAAGAAACGACAATTAAATGCAATGTGATAATTTGGATAAGATTCTCGGAGGGGGCTGCGCATAAAAACAACTAAGTAATAACCAAGGAAATTTGAATAAAGTATGAAGTTTGATTAATAGTAATGATGTATTAATATTGGTAAATTAATTATTAGAAATGTACACAGTATTTTATAAGATAATAATAAAGGAAACTGTGTTTAAGGATATATGGGGCTCCTTTTATTATCTCTTTGATATTTCTGAAAATGAAAAACTTCTTAAAAACTAAAGGCTATTTAAAAAACCATTTTCTAAATACAGATTTTCCCTCTTCCCCTAGCAGAACCAATAGAGAAAGAGACTTCACTATTTTAATCCAAATATCTTCATGTTTTAGTCACTGTGTACTTTTAGGAAGAAAAAAAGAACTCTGGGCAGGAAGGGAGAAATACTCTACAAACAACAAATTCTAGAAGTTGTAAAGAAGCCATAAGCAGGCAATTTATCCTGATATCCTCCATGTAAGTTTTAGGCATCAGAAAAGTTAGTGACAACAAACAGGAGAAATAAAAACACTGTCAATAATGATAAACAGATTAGTGACTGTGCCTGAGGTTTTCCATCAGATTTTTAATCCCCATTCACCAACCCCCCCATTACATATAAGCCCATTAAAACCCAATCAATAGCTCCAAAAGACAAACCCATAGTATCATCTTCTGATTCTGACTCTCTTCCAGTGTTCCTAATCTTAGAGAAGAGTATCATGACCCATCCAGACTTTGAGGTCATCCTTGATAGATGATCTCTTATATCCAAGTTAGCACTAAATCTCTCTATTTCCTGAATATATCCATTTTCCCCACTTCCAATAGCATCACAAAAACCACTGACAGAACCACCCTATACCAAACTATTAATATCTTCCAATTGAATTCATGCAATAAATTCTTAATCATCTAAATGCATTCAGACTGGCTCCCTACTAATCCATTCTTCATGATGGAGCCAGACTGAGCTTTTCAAAACACTAAAGTATTTATCACTTGTTTAAAATCTTCAAAGCTTCTCAGGTCCTCAGAATAAAAACTAAAGTCTTTAATATAGACAACCAGACACTGTAAGATCTGGCTTATACCTACCTTTCCAGACTTTCCCTAATTCCCAGCACTCCATCTGAAACTGGAAAAGTCAGCGTTCATGCTGCCTGTTACAGCCAGAACCAATAAAGAGAGATAAGGATTGTATCTTTATGAGTGTTTTATTCAGATGCTGGCAGTCTGAGAAGATGGCAGGTTCTGTACCCTTAACAACCACCTTAACATCTCATCTCAAGCCAACCATTTTAAAAGGGGAAGAAAAGGTAGATAAGGAGGAACAAAGGTTATTAAGGTAAGAGTTGCAGTCTGGTGGTGATTTTCCTATACCTCTTTATCTGTTGATCAACAATTCTTTATCTGCCTCAATTCTTTTTTTTTAAAGATTTATTTATTTTTAGAAAGAGGGGAAGGGAGAAAGACTGGAAGGGAAACATCAATGTGTGGTTACCACTCACACACCCCCTTACCAGGGACCTAGCCTGCAACCCAGGCATGTGCCCTGTCTGGGAATCAAACCGGTGACCTCTTGCTTTGCAGTCCAGTGCTCAGTCCACTGAACCACACCAGCCAGGGTTGCCTTAATTCCTTATTCTGGCACTGGAATCCAATGGCTCAGATACCATTTCCATTATTTGCACATCCCCAGGGGCACAAAGGTTGAATCGCTTGTCAGTCTTCCAGAGTCACAGAGGTTGTAGGTTATATTCCAATTCCTGGAATAACAGCTTTCTCCATGCATTAGTCACTTAAGCCTATCCACTATAACCAAAGCTAAAATCTTTAATTTGAGTTACTGTGTCACATCCAGAATGAGATCCTCAAACTCACCATGCTGTTTTCCATCTTGACTCCTTTGTGCATGATATTCCTTGTCCTGTGAATGTTCTTCTTCTTCTGTGCTTAGTTAATACCCACCCATTCATTCTTTATTACTCAAATGTCACTTTCTCAGGACCTGTCTCCTAGACTGCAGCATCTCAAAGGCCCGATGTCCTTATTATATGTACTCTTAAAACTATGTCCCTTTATTAGATGTCCCTTACCTTAGCATGTATGGACAAAAAAAGGGAATCTATGAAAAATAACCTCCCGGGGTGATCTGATTATAAATTCCTAACTGGGCAGGTCATGGTGGGTAGCCTCACCCCAGGCATATAACTTCTTTAGTATATAGAGAAGGTTGTTTTGGCCTTAAGCAAGCTCTGTCCATTGTTTCTGTGCATGCAAATTAACACACCTTTGAAATAAGCCTTAACCCCCCTCAAAAAAGCACATAATCTTATTTATTATTCTATCCCCAATCTCTGCTTAGCTTCCTCCCACCTCCATGTAATCTACCTTATGCATAAAAGAAGTGGCAAACTGTTATTCTCTGAAACATTTGAAATCTTGCCCCCTTGTATATGTTGCCAGTTTGGCTCAAATAAACTCGTAAGATTTATCTATAGGTTTAGACATTACTTATATTGCCTCTTGAAAAGCATACCCATTTTATAAGTATTTGAATTATTCTCACCTTTTTCATTAGGCTACAATTACATCAAAGAGTTTATATTTGATTTTGTTCATACTCCATAAATATTTACTGCACGACTAAATGAAGCACAGTGACTTCTTCATGGATTCATATTATGTTCCCTAGTAACCTTGACCCATAGTATGCCAGAGAAAGGGGTGACTAGATGGACCTATATAATTCTTAATGAATTCATGGATCATTCTTTCTTTTTCCTTTTTATTGAATTTGTTCAAGTGATACTGGTTAACAAAACTATACAGGTTGCAGGTGCACAATTCTACAACATATCATCTGTATACTGTATTGTGTGTTTACCACCCCTAGTCAAGTCTCTGTCCATCACCATTTATCCCTCCCTTTATCCTCCTCTACTTCTCACCCCATGCCCCCTACCCTGGGCAATCATCACATTGTTATCTGTGTCCATGATTTTTTTTCTCTTTTTTTTCTTAATCCCTTCACCTGCCACCCCACCCTCTAGTCCTCCAATAGCTGTCAACCTGCTCTCTCTCTATGGGTCTGTCTCTATTTCATGAATCATTCTTAAACTTTTTCATTATGTTACTTTAGGGAGAGGGGAGGATTAGTGAGACCTAATCAACTAGACAAATTAAATTATCACACAATGTCTACATTGTTCATTTAAGCTGTTCAAAGGGCTGAATAGCTCTGCTTTTATTTGGTGCTAACAGTGAAGTATATCTCAGCTGATGCTATTAAAGACCAAACAGAATTGATGATGGAGTGAAAATTGGTTCAGTGGCTAGAACGAGTAAGTAGTATGCAATGGGCCTTTTATTAAATATAGTGTTTAATATTCATGATTTACAATAATAGGTGATTCATTTTAAGATGGGCTACTAGTTTGAGTTTTGCATTGTGCATTACAGAATAAAATTTAATAATATTGCTCTCTGAAAAGTAAAAATAATCTATAATTTTTTTAAAAACCCATAGCTTTCTATAGTCAGTGGGGGAAAAAAGGAAAAATATGGGGGAAAGGTGCCATGGAGTTAACAATGACATTGATATAATGGATTATTAATAAACTTTCTGACCTATTGCAATAAGCTCATATGTAATATGGAAATATTAAATGTTAAATGATGTATTCACAAGTATTTTTAATAATTTCCTTTATCCATATATGCATGTATATTATATATACATGTAGAAAATAAGGGAAAGAGCTATACTTTATTTCCTTGCATTATAAGTGACCCTGATTACATTGTTTCTTACTAACTGAAGTTTATTTTAACATGCAGATGAGTTTGGAACACAGAAGGGCCTTGGAAATGTGCAGTTCACTGTGCAAAGCCAGAGGCTGCAGGCCACGCACACACTCACAGCCACGCTTGCAGGGCCAGCCCGCAGCATGGTTGTCAGGATGGGAAGAAAAAGAAAACCAGTAGAAATAGCACAGTCTATGGAATCTGGAGATCGCTGGTTTAAACCCAGCTTCTGCCACTTACTAATGATGTTACTGAAAATAAATGATCTAACCTCTCTGAACCTCATCTGTGAAGTCTTGGATGAGCGACATCTGTTAGGAAGTTTCATGAGATGTTACATAGTAGGTGTGTAAATGGAGCAATTATTATTAGCACTACAAATACTACTGTTAACACTAAAAATATGCCATGTATACACTCTATACCAGATACTCTAATTAACACTTCAAACACAGCAGTACTTTTGTGCATGCAGAAATAACTTAGGGTTCTGAATACACTGGCTTGACTGTTTGGCTGTGAGAGAAGAAAGCAGCTAGAATTTGGTGTACAAGTGCCCAAATGCATGCATTTCACTTGTTTGTAAATTAAATATACAATCATTTACTCTCTGAAATTCTTTAAGAGATCAGGCACTGTGCCTGTTTCACTGTCTTCTTAGCACACAGTCTGATTTAACATTGATTCAGGACATACACTTCATTGAGTTGAGGGGCCTTGTCTCTTTTGTCACCACTGTGTCATCTGCACTTAGCATAGTGCTTGGCACATATGGGAAATATTTAACAATTATGGGATGAAAGGATGCGTAACTGAATGGCCTTTCTCAGTGGTATTGCTCCTATCGGCCAATGAAGTCGAATGTATATGAAGACATGGCTTTCTGATGTTTTGTGATCCTTTTGATGACATAATAAGAACCATAAATATTCAAAAGTGGAGAATAAAAGCCGTGGGATTGACAAATGAAACAATCTCCTTTGGGCTTATGAACTGTATCTTTTGTAGGACCTTATTTCAAGGAAGAGAGTGAATTATGTTAAGTGTGAAAAGTAATAATCCCTTAGAAGTGTAGAACCAAGGAAGCATAATGAATAGAAGAATTAAGAAATCAGAGAATATTTGGCAGGTTCTTAGAACATGGCCAATACTCATAAAGTAGTTTGTGAGATTCTAGAATCATTGAGACATAAAGACTGAAAGATAACTAGGACCCCAAGTAAGAGGAGTTCACAAAGGACCTATCTGCACAGAGACAAGGCCAGGCAAATTCAAACTTTACCAGAGACTTGAGCTGGGGCCCCTCTCCCTTGAACAGTACACTAGATTGTGTGAAGTTGCGAGGATGCCTTTGTGACAGTTTAGGAGGGCTAAGGTTTCCTTTCTCTAGGCCTCAATGTGGCTTCTGCTGGCCTCTTGAAGAAGGTAAAACTAGGCACACTGAGGTACTTCTCAAAGATCAAGAAGACTCAACTGTCTTTTCTCTCACTAATGGTGTAAGAACAATAATAAGGGGGCAAAGAAAGGTGGGACTGAGTCTTTGCCCAGGTGGAAACAACTGCTAGACCAGTTGTGACAAGGAGGAGAGGAGAGTAAAGCCAAAGAGAGATGTCACCTCCTTAATGTAATGGAACTAACGCATGGTTGGTCCCCCAGAGATGAAACCTCATGAGAGGGTGAATGACCCCTTTGATGGTTTTGACATTAATCCATGGATGAAAAAGTAAAGAGACATCTTGGCTTTGCTTCCCACATATGCACACAAAAATCTGCAAAACTGACTGGTAAATCCAAGCTTCTAGGATTAAATTTAAACTGGCCCTCTGCTAACTCTTGGTAAGCTTCAAAGTTATCTTTCGAATGAATTTCCCACAAGGGAAGATTAAGGAATGACAGTACTGAGCCTTGCCAAAAAGGCCCTCTACTCAACTCAAACATCATTCATAATGAAGACTGTAGGCACCTGCCCATCAAGAACGGAAGTATCCCAGCAGCAACTCCCCTAATTCCCTGAACAGTTGTCAGCTTTCTTTTCAAATGGTGATGATAGATGGATGCACTGACCTGGACCAATCTTTTACTGGTTTTTCAATGCTGATCTTTTACTAAAGACTCGTTAATGCCAATTATCATCTTTGATTAAGCCCATGCTTGACACATGGGCCATATTGCAAGTCTTCACTCCAGACGTGAATTTACAACTGGAGGTTAGCATAATCAATACCCCAGACAGTGTTTTGTTAGAAAGAGAATTTGCCATAAAACCCAGTGCAATTCAGCCAGTGGCATTCAATTCATCACAGCCACCCACTAAGAATGAACCATGACCATCTCCATTAGTCTCCCCCTGTTCTCAGATGTACCACATTGGATCAAGTGCCAGGCTGCAGGAAATGAAATCATCTATTAAGAAGAGGCTGTTTAGAATTCCTCAACAAAATGACCACTAGGAATTTCAACAAGAAAACAAAAAGTATCCTTTGTTCTTCCATGGTTATTCCAACATTAATTATGACCACGTGCTATTGGGTTGGCCAAAAAGTTCATTTTTTTTCCATATGATGGCAGCAGTTATTTGTCTCTGACTTCATTTGAAACAATCTTGTTAGATTGTATTGTGACAGCTATCATATCAGCATGCATTTTTACAAAACTTATCAAAACTGGAGAATTTTTGTGTAGCCATTTTAATGTATGCAATACTTTCAGCATATTATACTTTATTATTTCAAGAATGGTAAAAACACAAGTGAAATGTTAAAAAAGATGTGTGCAGTGTAGGGAGCAGGTGCTGTGACTGATCAAACATGTCAAAAATGGTTTGCAAAGTTTCATGCTGGAGATTTATTGATGGATGATGCTCCACAGTTAGGTAGACCAGTTGAAGTTGATAATGATCAATCAGAGACATTAATTAAGAACAATCAAGGTTATACCACAGGGAGATAGCTGGCATACTCAAAATATCCAAATCAATAAAGTTATTGGTGAAAATGAAAAATGTGTCTTTTATTTTACAAAAAAAACCCTGCCCTGACTGGTGTAGCTCAGTGGATTGAGTGAGGGCCTTCAAAACAGACAATCGTGGTTAGACTCCCAGTCAGGGCACATGCCTGGGTTGCAGGCCGGTTTCCTGCAGGCCAGTTCCCAGCAGGGGATGCACAAAAGGCAATCATACATTGATGTTTCTCTCCCTCTCTCCTTCCCTTTCCCTTCAAAGATAAATAAATAAAAATATTTTTTTTAAAAAACCTAAACATACTTTTTGGCCAACCAAATAGAATAAGATGTAGAACTGATTTTCCCAATCTCATGGAAGTAAGCACGGTTTCAGAACTATCCCTTAGAACATTCCTCTAACTACTGAAAGCCATTCCTTGAATCAGGTTAGAAAGCTAAAAGGAAATGTACTTGTACCATGGAAGCCCAACAGACTACTCCTTGCTGTATCACTCTTCACAGCCTGTTATCAGAGTTTGCTACAAGAAACAGAATTTTGAAATCCACTTCTGCTTGGCTCTGCAATGAGATCCTAGAGCAGGTGGAGCCGAGGCCCAGGAATGTAGAGACACCAAGTTACATAACACACTGCCAGCAAGCTTGTCCCTTGCTCCTCTTGGTCCAAAAGAGCCTCACAGGAATAGATTTTAAGCACATTCACAGTGAGGTTAAATCTCACACAGGCATTATGGGATGGACTGAGGCAGGAGCTAGAGAAAATAGAACTCCTGTGAGAATGGCTCTCAGTGAGGAAGATGTCAGACATGATAAGGCAGATGATGGCTGGAGCTTTTTGAAATGTTGGGAGCACCAATAAAATTGAAAAAGCTATATCACTAGGAGCCTAGCCACACTCCAGTGGGATCACCATCCCCCTCAAAAAAAAATAAGCCATTCAACAGGGAAGTACTGACTAAGATGAAAAGAAAGTCAACAATGTTACACTAATGGGGAAAGATCCCCCAGAGAACACTTCGGAACCAAGGGCAGGCCAGCACTGCCATGTGGACAGACAGCCTGCACAGAGCACATCAGGGGGTGGCCAGTCCTGGCATCTCCAAGGTAGTGGGTAGATGGTGAGCAGACAACAGTGCAGTGGGAAAGGACAACAGTCACTATGAGGAGAGGGTATGAGCCAGTATGAACAGCATAGAATTACAGGTCAGATCTCACATACAGATGCAAGGAGGTTGGACAAAGATGCAGCCAGGTGACATAATAACAAGCTCTTAAAGGGTCCTGAGCTGGAGTCCAAACTGAAGAGGCCTAGCATCCAGTTACCTTTCATTTATGAAATAACACTTTCAGAGGCAACTGCCCATTTCATCATTCAGCATCCATTCTATATAATATTGTGTGACAAAGACATTTCAAAATTTAATGCCAAGAAAATAAAAAACATTGACACATCATAAAACCACCTATAAGACTATATGACTAAGAATGCCATCACATTTCCCTTTCTGACTTGGCCTCAAGGGAGCCCATAATTTAATTTTATACTCAAACATCATAATAATTCTAATCCTTTGGATTAGCATATCTCCACATCTCTTTCAACTTCATGATTTCTTTTTATAATGTGATTATACCACATTCATTCCTTGTGTCTTTTTGTTGTAAGAGCTGGCATATAAAAAATAAATATGGTACTTCTAAACATTTTCATTTATTTATTTATTTTTATAAAAGGGAAGTAGGGAGAAAGAGAAGGAAAAGAAGGAGAAAGAGAGGGAGAAAAACATCAGTATGTGGTTGCTTCTCACATGCCCCCTACTGGGGACCTGGCCTGAAACCCAAGCATGTATCCTGACTGAGAATCAAACTGGCAACCCTTTGGTTCAAAGGCTGGTGCTTAATCCACTGAGCCACACCAGCCACAGCAATATTTTTATTGCATAGTAATTATGATGGCCTAAATTCCATCAATGTATGATCACCTTGTGGAAAGGAACAAGTAGATATTCTCAATTCAGTACTCTCATTTACCCTCCTGTGAGACTGTTAAAAGGATTAGATGCTGGTATAAAAAGATTCTGTAGTCTTCCAGCCAAGATAGAGGCATAGATAGGCACACCATGCCTCCTTGAACAACCAAAAGAAGGACAACAACTTAAAAACAAAAACAACCAGAACTGACAGAAAATTGAACTGTATGGAAGTCTGATAACCAAGAAGTTAAAGAAGACACATTCATCCAGACCAATAGGAGGGGCAAGACAGGCAGCCAGGGCAGAGTGCTTGCAGCAAGTGGCAGCTGGCACACCCAGCAAGGCGGTGGATTGTGGAACAGAGCATGGCGCACAAGGTGGCCAGTGGACAGGGTGGTCCCACATTTGCACACAGATAAACCAGGCAAAACTGGGGAGCAGGATGGACTGCACAACCCAGGGTCACAGAGCAGGAAAATAAAGCCTCAAACCACTGACTGAAAATAGCTGTGGGGGTTGAGGTGCTGGGAGAAACTTCCAGCCTTACAGGAGAGTTCATTGGAGAGATGCACAGGGTCCTAGAACATACACAACCCACCCACCTGGGAATCAGTACCAGGAGTTCCAAATTCTGAATCACAGGGGTACCAGAAGAAGAGGAAGAGCAACACGTGGAAAAGTTACTTCAACAAATAATAAAGAACTTCCCCAATCTGGCACAGAAAATAGACTTCCAGGAAGTCCAGGAAGCTCAAAGAGTCCCAGAGAAGTTGGACCAAGGAGGAACATGCCAAGGCACATCATAATTACATTACTCAAGATTAAAGATAAGGAGAGAATCTTAAAAGCAGCCAGACAAAATTAGAGAGTTACCTACAAAGGAGTACCCAAAAGATTGTCAGCTGATTTCTCAAAAGAGTTCTTACAGGCAAGAAGAGGCTAGAAAGAAGTATTCCAAGTCATGAAAAGCAAGAACCTACATCCAAGACTGCTCTACTGAGCAAAGCTTTCATTTAGAATGGAAGGGCAGATAAAGTGCTTCCCAGATAAGGTCAAGTTAAAGAAGTTCATCATCACCAAGCCCTTATTATATGAAATGTTCAAGGGATTTATCTAAAAAAATAAGATAAAAAATGTGCACAGTAAAATGACAGCAAACTCACAATTATTAACAACATCTACATATACACAATGGAATTCTATGCTGCAGAGAGAAAGAAGGAGCTACTACCCTTTGCAACAACATGGATGGAACTGGAAAGCATTATGCTGAGTGAAATAGGCCAGGTGCTGAAAGACAAATACCATATGATCTCACCTTTAACAGGAAGCTAAACAACAAAACAAACAAGTAAGCAGAAAAAAAAAACCCAAAAAAACAAAGACACTGAAATAGAGAACAAGGGGATAGTGACCAGAGGGGAGAAGGAAGGGAAGTTAAGGGGAAAAAGGGGGGAGGGATTTGGAGGAACAAATAGGAAGGACACAGGGACGAGAACTAAGGGGGGGGAGGAAATGGGAGGGGGGTGGGGAGCAAGGGGCAGGGGAGGCTGGGATGGGAAAAATAGACAAAAAACTGTACTTGAAAAATAACTAAATAAAATTTAAAAAAAAAAACATCTAAAACAAAAACAAACTAAGCAAACAACTAGAACAGAAACAGAACCACAAAAATGGACATCACATGGAGGGTTAGCAACAAGGGAGTGGAAGGAGGAGAGAGGGGAAAAGGTACAGAGAATAAGTAGCATAGATGGTAGATAGAAAATAGACAAGAAGAGTATAAGAATAGTATGGGCAATGTAGAAGCCAAAGAACTTATATGTATGACCCATGGGCATGAACTAAAGGCAGGGAATGTGGGTAGGAGGGGGTGTGCAGGGTGGAGGGAAATGAAGTGGGGGAAATGGGACCACTGTAAAAGCATAATCAATAAAATACATTTTTAAAAAAGGCTTTGTAACTTTAAAACACTACCCAAATGTTTTATGTTACTTTTACATGAGACCCATTGGGAACATTTCTCCTATTCCAAGTCACCTCCCTTATGTTCCTGCCACAGTAGTTAACATTGCCACAGCATTCAGAGCTCTGTCAAAACTCTGCAAGCTGATGTTAAAATATTCAAATCTTTTCTGAGAAAGTGTCATTATAAAATGTAGTCAGCCCATAACACCTTAGCTTAAAAATCACATAGTGTTTAATTGTGCAAAGATGTATATATTGAGAGAATGAGACCCAGGACAAGTTTGGGGGGGCAAGGAAGACAGAACATGGCAGTCCCTGGTGCCTGGGACCGAAGATCCCTCTGGGACCATCAGCTGGCAGCTTACATGGAGTTTGTACCTGGAATGAAGAAAGAGATGGAAGGAGGGAGTAAGGTACAGAAAGGGCTCATTGATTCATTCACCTGCACAAATATGTCCATGGCTGGTCCAGCCTATGTTGTGGGATGCCTCAGAGGAGATGGCAATTGGAATCAGCAAGACAAATTAGCCTGTTCCGGTAGTCAAGTTGAAATGAACTAATTGTTTAAGAAAGGCCTCTCCCATAATTACAGCCTGTGAGACAAATCTGCATCCTCAAACATACCTTAGCTAAAGCTGAGAGTAGCGCTAGGCAATAAGAGCAGCTGGAGTGAAAGCAGCACTGGGCAGCGTGGAGAAAAGACTGTCATCAGTTACGCAGGGCCCAGGGATGCACCCACTGCCCCAAAATGTCTTTAGTGCTGGAGGCTGGGTGTGCAGTGGAAAAAATACATCTGCTTAGAGCAGTGATTTTCAACTGGTATGCCGAGGCAGGAATTTTTCCAACATGCAATACATGGCTATTTAGTCAGGGGCATTGACCTCTTTTCCCTTAGATTGTCAATTTTTTTAATGACAACAGCCAACACAGTAATAGCCATGTGGTATGAAGGAATCAAAATTACACCTATTTTTGTCAGATCAGCAAAAAATATGTTTTTCATGTGCCACAGAATTTCAGTAATTACTTTAAGTGTGCCATGAAATGAAAATGGTTGAAAATTGCTGGCTTACAGGGAAAAGCAGAAACAGAGGCACTCTGGTTGATTCCATGATGAAAGCAGATTGCGGCAAGGTTGAAGAACAAGTGAGGGGATAAAACAATGAGTAAACACAGCAACACAGCTTCCATGTTGCTTCCAAAGGTGCCCGCCTCTGTGGGAGTCTCCTGCCGACTGTTAAGACCCCAGAACAGCTGGCCAGAGCCAGATGCAGGAGAGCCAGCTCTCATCCCTACTGAGAGCTTATCCACATGCTCTGACATCCAGGGTTTCTTAAGGAACACAGACTGGTATGTTAAAGGCCCCAGAGGAATTTTCCTTTGATCACATCTCCACACAACAGCCAGAAGGCTATTTTTAAATGCAGACTGGAGATCTCATCCTGTGTCCCCATTCCCCCGCCTGACCCTCAAAAGCTCTAACTTCTTTCCTTTAAAATGGCCCACAGGCTTCTCCAGTTCTGGCCCTGCTCCAGGCCCTCTCTGAACCACACTACTCTCTACTCATAGAGCCTTGGCTTACACTAGCTGCCCTCAGGCTGCTTCTGAGGCCTTAGTTCTAGCCACCCTCCTGCAGGAAATAACTTCCCCACCTGTTATTTTCCCCACTGCAGGAGTGTTGAAAATTATTTTTCCTACCTTTCTAAGTTCCTTTGGCTGACCTAATAATGGCTGAGCAAATAATCAAATTCGCATAAGAGATTAACAGGAGAAAATGTCCAACTTTATTATATATGTACATGTGGGGGTTCCATAAGTATATGTGACCCGAGAGAACAGATATGCTTCTATAGGCCAGTTAAAGTTTATCTGCCATCTTACTAAGCTAAGGAGAAGAGGGGATTGTGGTTTGAGGCTTCAATGGGCAGGAAGGTAACTCACATAAAGATGGAAAAGCAAATGTTTCATTTAAAAAAAGTATGCTGGGTCATCTTTAACAAGGGGACACAGAGAGGACTTTCAATAAATGGGCCACGTTAGACCCTCTCTAGCTATTACCTGCTTGTTCTTTTAAACTAGAATTGTCTATGATGACAGTGCCCTTCCTGGAGCAGCTCCTCTATCTAATTTATTAGGAAGCTAGGAGGGAGGGCAAAGAATTTCTGGAGTCTTTTGTGTCTTGAAAATAACCAGCTTAAAATAATCAATATCCCAAAAGGTTTATTTTGTGGTGGCAAACTCTGCTCACCTATACCATTCTGTCTGGAAATTTTCAAATCATTCTTCTGATTTCAGCTGAAAGTTTAGCTTTTCAAGCACCTCCTTTGACCCCAAGATTATAACAGGTCCCCTGTTACATGGGCCCAGTGCACCTTGCAGTTCTCATGCACAGTACTCAGCACAGTTATGATGAAAAAGTACTCAGGGAATTTTCTATTTACCATCAGCTTCCTCACTAGACTTCCTGACATGAGAAGAGGTCCAGGTCTGTCTTACCTGTTACTGTGCTCTCGGCCTAGTAGAGAGCTGTGCCTGCCTCAGGCGCCTAATAAATACAGGGTGGGGCAAAAGGAGGTTTACAGTTGTGAGTATGCAAAACACAGAGTTTATCCTTGCATTGTTATTTATTAATCATTGTATAGTTTTTCATATAAACAACTGTAAACCTACTTTTTGCCCTACCCTATCCTTACTCTTTTCATTTGCCCTACCATGTTAAATAAAAAGAGTAAGGAAAGCCAAGCTGAGAATTCTCCTAGTCAAGATGACGTGTTGCAATAGTGAGGTTGGGGAGGGAGAAACGGGATGACTGGATCATCATCAGTGTCCTTACCCTGAACCTTCAAGTTGCAGCTCACATGGTAGAAAGTCTATTCTGAGATTTTCAGGAAGTGGTGGGCATGTTGTCCTCTGTATTTTCACAGAATCTCATTCATGCCACTGTCCAACCTTAGCACACTGCTGTTATGATTTACTTCCTTGTCTGTTTGTCCTAATTCTCTGGCAGCTAACTTCTGGCTGCTCTTTTTTTGTGTTCTCAAAGCATAGCCTGGAGCCAGGTATGCAATGTACACTCAATGAATACTTTGTAAATGGTTGTATAAATGATTAATAGAACATATTTCACCGATGGAAATGAGAAAATCTGACTGCTGTAGGTCAAGGATAGGATCTAGGATGAAGAGAGAAAAATGAGAGTCATCTGATGAACTTGGGCTTACTAACTACTTTTGCGTCTTCAGGAAAACCATGCAAATAGACATAATCTTACACTTGTTCCAATGATGTATCAGTGATGAATCCTGGGCAAAATGTCTTCCAGAGTTGCCCTTATTTCTGTGCCATTTTGGCTAGCATGGAAAGATTGGATCTTACAAAGACACATGGACAATGCTTGCTGGCCAGAAATTAGCATCACATAAAGTGATTTTAAATTTTAAAATCACTTACCCTCACATAATTAGCATCACATAATTTTAAATTTATCATTAAAAATGATAAATTTGCTTGTATGTATTTCAGGACCATATTATGGATCATCCTTCCTCAAGCTTCTCCCTCTTAATTTTGATCTTCACGTGTTACACTTGTAACATTCAAAGATGTGATCTGGTTTTCTTTCCTCAACTAGTGAGATAAATCAAATAAATAGGCCTGAACTCTTGACTGTAGCTACATCATGGCCATTAGAAAAACCAGAGAGAAGGATGTGGCTGCTAGTTCAACACAAACATATCAACATAAACACAAGAAAACAATGAATATGTCACCTGGCTCACACTGGTAACTGGTTATCATTGTCAATATCCATGAGATTTATCAAAGTTCTAGAGATAGAAACTCAAGGCTTCCACATAAATATATCAGCATTCAAATTAACAAAACTGTTACTTCCCATTTTTGACTAATTACAGTCTTATTGTGACAGCTTCTGTGTATTCTAAATAAAGATGACCTCATAATAGCTACTGATGGGCTAGTGATGCAAAACAGGCAAACTCACAAGTGTTATAAGATACTAATAGGTAAACCCTTCAGTCTCACATAGGCTAATTGTGCAATCATGACAGAGCTTATAACATCATAGATCCTTTAAAATTTTCTCTTAAACTGTTTGTGTTTATTACAACCTTTTTTGAATAGCACTGCTAAAGCAGAGTGAAAATTCTTAATAATTATGGTAAGAGAATGCATCTGTATCTCTATACCTATAATATACTTGCCAAATTAATTAGTTCTTTAGTACCTAGTCAAATTAATTAGTTCTATCATCATAATCTGAATTACATTTTTTCATTAAAGCAATGTTGCTTTGCAAATACTATTTGTCATGAGTATGACATTTGAATGTGCTGGTGTTATAGGGTTTCATTTCCTAAATAATATTTCACTATCAGAGAACTTTGCTGGTAGCTGCACATATCTATTCCAATTCTAAGAATACACAGACTAGAAATATTTAAAATTTCAATATAATATTATTTGGGAAAAACCCTTAATCTAGTTTGGCTGATGACTGTAAGCTCTTGCTACATTTGAAAATAAATTATTCTTGGCTGCATAAAACTTCATACAACAAATTCTGCTGGGAAGATTAAATGACTGAAACAGATACTCAGTAATGGAAAAGTCACTATTGCTTCATAAGAGCTACTTTTAAGTTAATGGGTTATCAGAAGAAAATAAGAGCTTGATACAAATTCCAAATGTAAACACAACTAGAGGAAAACTTTTGGCTTAAAATAAACACTCAGAGAAGTATTCTGTCAATATCCAAATTGAAGTACTTTCTCTTTCCACAGTCCCTTTAAGTTTCAGCATTCTGGTGATGATTTGATTAGATTTCTGGCATCTGGGAGATGCGTTATAGCTATTAGATGCCAATTGCTAGCAAGTGGGTAATTTGCCATGCTCTAAACAAGTCCTCTGCGCCAAGATATGTACTGAAATAATTTTGCCTTTAAATTATGCAACATCTTTCCTTGCTTTATTTGCCTGTTTCCTCCTTAGAACACAAGCCTCCTGAGGAAAGGAAATTTGTTTTGTCTCCCACTGGATCCTCAGCTTTTAAAAGTCAAATGCACAGCACTACTCAATAAATATTTGTTGAATGTCAATGAATGAAGTAAAAGGAATGAATAGTGGATTAGATGACCAGGTGGCTACAACAGGAAGACAGCAGGGAAAGGAAGAGGAGCAGTCCCTGAGAGAAAGAATTTAAGCCTTTCAAGAGTTTGCCTAAAACTGCAATATGATGGTGCAGGCAGATGACACCTAGCTTTCACCAGATTATAGAATAGCTTGCATATACCAGTTGCTATGTGGTAGAAGCTCTCCCTGTTACTCCATTCTCCATGGGCCCTACCAACTCACTGCTGCCCATCACAAAAAGCATTTCTGGATACTCCTGAAAGGAAACATTAATCTAGGATCTGTCAGCAGTAAATAAACAAAGGAACTAACACAAAATTGTGGGACTACCTGGAGGAGTCTGAAAGGACTGTTATGGACTGACTCTTGCCATCTTTCTAGAGAAAACTGAGTAGAGACTCTTACACTTAATGGTGACGTATACATAGAGCTAAATGCACACAGCTTCACACGTGGGGATTCACAGTGGAATCTCCGAAGGGGAACTTGAACCCAATCTGGGCCTGAGTGCCTGTCATTAAGAGAGTCCATTGTCCTCAGGCTCAATGTGCTGCAGCAAGAATGTACTCAAACAACTGAAGCCAAAGGGGTCTGGATACAAACATCCAGATGGAGTTATTCTCTTCTGGGGCAGACGACAAGGCACTAGGCTATAAATACTAGGGCTTCCTGTGCCACTAAATGGTGGAGTAGCCTTGAGCAAAGGTTTCAGCATTTGGGCCTAGAAAAGATGGTAAGACAGAGTGGTCTTTTAGACTCTTTCTAGGGTTAGTTTTGGGGAATCCGTGAAAATCCATCAGGCCTAGGTGACTTGACTACGTGTCTGAGGCCCCAAAATTCTTAGCACAAAAAAAATTTAGCCCAACAAAGTAGAAAATGAATGATTCTCTGACGTATTCAAGTTGTATAAAAAAAAAAAAACACTTTCTAGATATCCAGGCTAAAATGGGTGCTCTTTTTCCTCAAATAGCCACTTTCTGTTTTGAAAGTATCTGTATGATTTATCTCACCTCTGTGCTTCAATTTACCTGTGAAGACATTACCTAAATTAACTTAAGTGGATATGTTGAGCACAGGAGGAGAAGAAAAGGATATTCATGAAACTGTGGGAAGGCATGCTTCCTATTATTAGACTGTGTTTCAGTGATGTTCCCCAACTACAAATTCCCTCAGAGTGTTTTTCTGGTATCCAAGGAGTAACCTGGGCATAAATAACCTGAACAGGTCCCGTAAGACACCAACAGCTCTGTATTCATGCCTGTAACTCTGATTTGCATGCACATTTATGCCTTTTGAATAGGTCCAATCATTTTTCATAGCCAATTCTGACACTTGAAAAAGATGAGTGGAGGGAGAAAATAACAAGAATTTGGAACATTACTTAGTTGGAAAACATGTCATTTCTCAACTCCCCCACCTTCCCAAATTAACTAAGTGGCAGTGTGGACGGAAAACGGCAAACTTCAATTGTCACTAAGCATTGTTGCAGGATATGACAGTTCCTGGCAGGAGGATCCCTCCTCTTAATCACATCAAGTTACATAACAGGACAAAAACATCCCATTGTAATTTATTTCACCATCTTTTGTTCCACAAAGCTCTTGACTGTTCCTGTGGAAACTGTCCACATTCTCACAAACCTCAGCACATGCCCGAGGCATGCACCCTGCTCAGAGTCACCAATCTTGTCTCCTCTGTCCTTAAACAAATGAGGACATGTGGGCAACTCAGAATGAGTGATATTCACAGATGGTTCATTTTATAGGATTCACTGCAATCTCAAGGAATTGCTCGGAAGTGCTATTTCTGACATTCCTTATTCTGTTGACATATTCTTCTAATTCACCAGGTTGGAGTCAAAACGCTTGCCACAGCTGTCACCTGGAAAGCGAGTCCAATAAGGATGTTTTACTCAGGAGGTCAGAGCAGACCCCTAGCTCTCTTAGCTTCATCCATGAAAATCCAGCCACAGAAAATAGTATTAGTGCCTTCCTACTTCAGGATCCTTCTCCAGATATTTCCACTATCTGGAACTTCTTGCTCCAAAATCTTCACATGACTCTTCTCTCTTATTATCTACGTCACTGACAAAATGCTGACTCTTCAGAAAAGCCATCTTTGACCACTGTGTACAAAGTTGCACATCATTCCAACCCAACAGACTACTGCCCTAGTTTAACTTTCCTCATGGCACTAAGTGTCTGAAATTTTATTACTCAGTTATTTGTTGATATATATTTTTGACCTGTCTCTCCCAATTGGAATCTGAATTCTGAAGCACTAACTTTGTCTTCTTCAAAACCAAATTCTCAATGACTACTATAACACCTAGAATAAATAATAATGGATTGAATTTGTTAGACAGAAGTGTCATAATAGACAGTTTTAGGACTCTGAGGTCACCAACTTACTGGTTTGTCAAAGAACAGGGAGGGAGAGTGGCTGATGTATCTGCTCCCAGCTATGAAACTGTATGTACTATTTATGTCCCACTTAATGTCTTCATTAAGTGTCATGAAGGCCTCACAAGCACATCATGTCAAACCAAACCAAGCCTTTGACCAGGCCCCCCTCCCAAATGCCACTCTAATGTAAGTGGCACCAGGCCCAACAAACACCCTGGAAATTCCAAATCCCGAACATCATCCTTGACCTAACCTTGTCTCTCATACAGTCTTGACCTTGAAACCGTCACTAAGAACTGTCCACTTTATGTGATAAATAATGCTTATTAATGCTTATTTACTTCCTGGTCCATCAGGGCCTTTGCATCTACTGCTTCTTCTCACACAAACATCCTACATTCTGCCCCCTCTTCACCTACTTAACTCACTGTCTCAGCTTGGATATATTTTTCCAAAAAATTATGGGTAGTTCTCAGTCTAAATCAGCATCTTCAACCTCATACACTCATAGTAAGTGCCTCTGACTACATTTAAAAGTTTTTTCAATGTTTATTTTCTCTCAAACATGTGGTTACTTAATTAATTTCTAACTGACTTTATAGACTTCATCCAGAAGGAATCATTTCTGGTTTTCTAACTAAAATTGACATTAAAAAATATTAGTTGAGTAGATGAATGACCACGAAGTCCTTAAAAGTTGTGATTTAGCCTTATTTTTTTTAATTTTTTGGCTTCCATAAATGTCTAAAACATTGCCATCTACAAAATAGAGGCTTACCAAGTGCTATATGAATAAAGCAAATGCAGTTGTTACTGACCCCATAACTATGGAACACACTGAATTTTTTTTATTGATTGATGAGAGAGATCAATTTGTTGTTCCACTTATTCAAGCACACTTTGGTTGGCTATTGTACATGCCTCAACAGGAGATCAAACCCACAGCCTTGGTGTATTGGGATGACACTCTAACCAACTGAGCTCCGGAGCCAGGGCCAGGAGCCATATGACATGACCCACTAATTCCATGGGACATGATACAATGAGTTGTTACATTTTTTAAACAATGATCCACTGGAGACTCTGGCTCTAGTAACAGCAATGTTTTTTATGTAGGACTGACCTTTCACAGTTCACAACTACAAACTCTGAACCAATTATTATTAAAACACAATAACAATAATTTAAAAGCCCTGGAGAATGATCAAAAGCAGGCAAGAACTAAAATAGATTCTGCCTTTGAAAACCTGGAACCAAACAGAGTCAGATGCATGTTTATACCCCATTAAGACATCTGCATCTCAAGCAGAAAGATGCTGCCTTTCTGAATTGAAGTGTGAGTAAAGAACATCCAGGACTGTCAGAGAGACTGAAAAAATGAGGAGGGAGATTCTGGAAATGAAGAGGGAGACATACAAAATCTACATATAAACTTTCCTCTAATTCTTGGCTGATGCCTGTAATGAACATGTGTGGGAGACACTATAAGAAACTCAGTAAAAAAGCAACCACTAGAAGCTTGAAAAGGAATAGGAGATAATTTGGTGGAGATAGAATTGAATCCCAGCCTGTTAGAGAGCCTTGGTATTTCAAACTCCAAATCTTCCCATCAAAACTCTTTAAGGGCCAGGCCTCAATAGTAAATACTACGATCCAGAACTAAGAGATTATCCTATCAGGATAAAACAGATACCCCCATAAAAGAGTGAAATCAAGATGCTACAAGTTAAAGATTATCAGCCTACCAGGACAAAGATCAACATTCTATAGAGAACCAATTTAGTGTCTCTATAACGTAAAATCCACAGTGCCCACTAAAATAACAACATATGTGAGAAATGAACAAAAACACTTGGATGCATATTCTGAGAAAGATTACTCAGGTGTTGATTTAGCCTGAACTACTTTATATACACTGACTAGCTTTGGGGGGTGGGGAGGCATATCAATGAAGACCAAGGAGTGAATGGGAAACCTTACAAAAAAGTACTAATGCCTATTTTACACAAAACCTTTCAGAAAACAAAAGAGGAAGAATCACGTCTGAATCATTTTTTGAGGCCAGCCTAGTCTTGAAACCAAATGAAAATGTGAAATAAGAACAAAATAAACTAACAAACACCAGTGTGGGAGTTGACTCTGGGAGCAGGGGTTGGGATGGGCAGAGGAGGACAAAGGGGAAAAAACTGGGACAACTATAATAGAATACCAACAAAAATTGACTTAATAAAGTTAAAGCTATTGTTTTTTAAAAAGTAAGTAATGGCACACATACATGCTATCATGAACACAAATCCAAAAATTCTTAAGCAAATATTAGCAGATCAAATCTAGCAATGCTGAAAAGAATAATACATTTTGATCCAGCGGGTTTTAGCCAGAAATATAGATTAGTTTAACATTTGAAAAAAATCAATGTAAATTACCACAAAAAAAGCATAAAGTACAAAAATCATATAATCATCTCAATAAACATAAAACAAATATCCAGCAAATTCATGTTCATTCATGCCTTTAAAAAATCTCAGAAAACTGCCCTGACCAGTGTGGCTCAATTGGTGGGGCATCTTCCCACAAACTGAAAGGTTGCTGCTTTGTTTCCTGATCAGGGTACATACATGCCTGGGTTGTGGGTTCGGTCCCCAGTCAGGGTGCATTTGAGAGGCAACCAATTGATGTTTCTCTCACACATCAATGTTTCTCTCCCTCTCTTTCTCCCTCCCTTTTCCCCTCTCTAAAAATAAATAAATATGTACAAAACAGGAGAGGTTAAGAATAACACAGGAAATGGAGAAGCCAAAGAACTTATATGTATGACCCATGGACATGAACTGGGGAGTGGGGAAGGTTGTTGGGAAGAGGTGTAGGGTAGAGAGGGACAAAGGGGAGAAAAATAAGCCAACTGTAATACACAATCAATAAAATATATGTAAAAATAAAAATAAGTCAATAAAATCTTTTTTAATGTCAGAAAACTACAAATTAAAAAAACTGCCCAATCTTGTAAAGAACATCATTAAAACACCTATAAAGAGCACTATATTTAATGGTGACACTATGTCCATGCTAATGAGGCAAGGCAAAGATGTGTGATCTCACCACAGCATTCAGCATTATGCTGGAGGGCATGATGGTGCCATGAACAATAAAAGGAAATGAAAGGCATTGGGATGCAAAACAAGTAAGCTAAACTGTCTCTATTGAAATTTGACAAGGTAGTATATAAAATAGAATATACTAAGAAAGCTACAAACAAATTACTAAAGCTAAGAAGTGAATAAGCGAGGCTTCTAGAAACAAGGTCAGTATAAGAAAATTAATTATATTTCTATGTACTGAAACTAAAAATTTTTTAATTTCATTTTAAAATAATATGGAAAACCATTAAATATTTAAGATAAAATTTAGCAAAAATATTCCAGACCTCTATACTAAAATGTCTAAAACAATGTGGAGAAGAAATTGAAAGACCTAAATAACTGAAGACATAGATATACCATATTCATGGATTGGAATGCTCAATATTGTTAAAATGCTGATTTTTTTCACACTGTTCTGTTGATTCAATATAACCCCCAATCAAGTTTACAACAGCTGTTTTAAAAATAAAAATTAACAACTTGGTTCAAAAACATGTGGAAAAGCCACAGCAAAAATAAAAGCCACCTAGAATAGTAAAATATTATACCAAAAATATCTGTAATACTCACCTTACTTTACCCAATATCTACTATAAAACTAGAGTTATTAAGATAGTGTAGCACTAGCATGATGATAATAGAGCAGAGAGGTAGAATAAAATACACAATCCAGAACAGACCCAGGTATAAACTATAGTCAAATTATTTTTGTAAAAGGATCCAATGCACTTTCATAGGAAAAGTATTTTCAACAAATGATATAAAACAAATATAAATATAGGAAAAATAAACTTTAATCTCTACCCTACACCACACATAAAAATTAATTTGAGATGCATCAAATTCATCTCAGTGTATGGATCATAAACCCACACATAAGATCTAGAAGTAAAAAGCTTCTAGAAAAAAATATGAGGGAAATATCAGAAGAAAATATCAGAAATACCTTTGTGATATTGGGGTAGGTACAGATATTTCAGAGAACTATCCTATAGAGAGTACCCAAATATATATGTGTACAGAATACATAATAAATGACTACAAATTGTTAATAAAGAGACAAACAATCCAATTTAAACTTCCTAAAAGAATATATACAAATGGTTAGTTTGCACATGAGAAGATGCTCAAAGTCATTAACCTTTGAGTAAATGAAACTCACAACAATCACACGGAATGAAGTGAACACACTGACAACAGCAGACCTGAGTGAAGTGTGAAACAACGGGCCTTTCATGCATTGCAAGAGAAAACGGAAAACAGGACATGTTTCTATCAACTTCTCTTAAAGGCATTTATCTAAGACCAATGAAAATCTAAGTCCACAAAAACTAACTCCCCAATAACTTTCAAAACTACTTTAGTAATAATATCCCAAAGTGAAGCTAATGTCAATGTTCACAACCAGGTCATGGTACATCCATTCAGTGGGATCTTTCTCTAGCCATAGAAATGAGTGATGGATAGACATAACAATATAACAGATGAATCTCCAAAACATATGCTGAGCAAAATAAGACCAAAACAAAAAATTGGGGGCTGTATTACTCTGAATAAAATGGAAGAACAGACAAAGTGACCTGTGATGACAGAAATCAGAACAGTGGTTTTACAGTGGAAGGCAGGTGTTGAGCAGAACAGGGGAAGAGGAAATCTGGGGTGGTAATAGGACTGTCCTACATCTTGATTTGGTGGTGATTTAACAAGTACACATTTATCAAAACTTACTAAATTATACAGTTATGGCCTATGTATTATACTGCATGTCAATTTTATCCCATAAAAGTATTTTAAAGTTTTAAAACTTATCTTTTCATCACATTAGGATAGAAAACACCAGGTTTATCAAAATTAAAACAGAAACTCTTCAGAGACTTTAAGAAGACAAATATGTGTTATAAATGCCTTTGAAGTAATATGGTCTTTATTATTGGCCAGAGCTATTTGTCTTAACAAATGTTTTGTCCTTGCAGAGCATCTTTGAGCACTCATGTTCTGCAGAGAATGCTTTGGAAGCGCTGCTCTAATGCTATTTTCCCTCAGAGGGGACAGTTGCCTGGGCAACACTGCAAGTAGGAAAAATTTAAAGTGACCACCCTGTCTGATAGGATCCAGGTTGGAAACCAATTCACTTTAGCAATGAGAAATCTTAGCCATCAAAATTTTGCAACTCATCCATTTTTTATTCCTGTAACACATGGTAGTAAATAATGTAGGGCTGTTTCCTATTTTACCAAGAACTCTTGGCCTATATGTACAGATAGTACTGGAGAGCTATTGTACTTCACATTTCCATTCATGGAAATTCACCCAACTGAATTCTCTGGAAGCAGAATTATTTCTATTTAAACCATAAATGACATGGTGCCCTTCAAGGTGCAACTCAAATGCCACCTTCATGAATCCTTCATAAAACGTTTCGAATCCTCCACAAACAGAAACCATGTTTTCTTTCTCTGAATACCTCTCTCTTTTTCTTGTTCCTTATTACCTTTCTGTATTTAACTGCATTATTTGTACAGTTTAGATATCTCGTTACAGATACAGAAGTTGGAGAGTTCTCTGTTATAAAAAGAACTCGCAAATAAATTCTGAATTCCTCTTGAAATAGTGAATGAGCACTTGCTACTCTCTCTTTAGCGGAGGAACTCTCATATCTCTGGAATAAGAACTTCAAATTTCGGGCAAGTGCTTATCTTACATCTCTTTGTAACATTGGTCCCCCTGGGCGGAGCCCAGACAAAATAGGATGTCCAGTTTGTTTCTTTCCCTGAACTTCATTTTGAGTGACAAGCTCCCTGACATTTCTGAAGATTAGTGACATAGCTTGATAATTAACAATATTCCCCAAAACTGTTTTACATAAATTAGAAACAGCCAATAAATTGATAGATATTTACATTGCACCTACTTTGTAAACTATACTTGATTAGGTTATGTGAATAACCAAATGTACTAAGGAAGTGACACAATCTGCCATATCATCAAACCTGAACAGTATAACCTATAGGTTGCTCTTTGATATGTCAAAAAACACATAAGCATTTGTGAATTCAAAGCCTTGTATTTCTCCAGTGGGAATGTAGCTACACGGTTACACTAAGGTAGAGTGTAACTCACTCTAAGAGGCAAAATATCCTTAAAAATAATAACATTTTAGGAGGCTTACTATTAATACACAGATAACAGAAAATTCCAAACATTTAATAAAAATCAAAAGACAAATATCAAGAAATAAAGGATGAGGGTGAGAGAAAGGTACAAGAATGAATGCTTCACTTGACACTAATTGCTCCTAGGGTGCAGAGTTGGGTGCCTTTGGGGTGGGGGAAAAGAACATGTTTTACTGTTTCTTTTCTACCTTGAATTCTGTACCCTAGTATTCCCTATTCAAAATATAAATTGGCACTTTAAGTATTTAAAAATTAATAAACATAGAGTCCATCTCTGAAAAGTTACAGTAATCAAGTACATCTTAGTCTAGCAAGTAGCTAATGAAAAATGGAAAAACTATAGACAGTCAAAATAACAGGTCTCTAGGCATTTGTAATGATACTCCCTTGTCCATGAGTACTTTTCTTTTTCTCTCTCCCATTAATTAGATCTGATTTACAAAGCCTAGTTTAATCTCCATCACCTTCTAATGTCTTTAATGATTGCTCCAGTTCTCATGAAATCTCAATTCTCTATACTCTGGCAGACCTTGCAGGTCTATACCATACACATCAGGCTCCCTGCCTACACACAAACATTGCATCTTACTATTTCTTTTTCCTTACTTTGCTCCAGCCACAGCTGACCTTTAATTCTGTTTTTCCAATATGCCAAACTCATTCCTGAATCAAGGCTTGGTCCTTACTCTCCCCTCTGTCTGGAATCTGTTCATCTCAATCTCCACATAACTGACTCCTTCTACAAACTCAAGGTATAGCTCAAATACTGCTTCTTTGCCAAGGCTACCTGGGCAACACTTCTTTCATCCTCCACCAGCCACCTCCCATCAGTACCTGTGATATCATCCTGCTTCCTTTCCCTCCTCTTAGTATGTAACACTATCTGAAACTACCTCTTTAATATCTATGTTTACTTATTTATTTTCTGGTTTTCTCTACTATGATGTAAGCTTCATGAAGATCAGATCTATTTCTTGTTCACCACTCTAGCTCCTAGTACATTTCATGGCACATAATAAGATATTTCATAAATATCTGCTGAAGTAATACCCTGTATCATATTCTGCCCTGTAGTACATGCTGATTATTTCATTTTTATCTCCTCAATTAAATTGTAATTTCCCTAAACTAAGAACCATGCTTCATATTTCATCTGCCTCCCCTATTGCTTGTAGCAAAGATCCAGGAAGATCTGCCCACAAAGACTTAGGGATTGATTAATCAGAGCTTGTGGCAGTCACACAAGTTCTTAGACAGCAGGGAAATACAAACAGGTGATCCTAGAGGTGACTGTGAATGATGTAACTTGACTGCTTCCATGTGTCCAGAATGGGTGATGAGATGACTCATCACCTGACACAGAGGCCATAAACACTTCTGCTCAAGAGTACACTTACAGAAGCCCAAATGTCAATACCAGTTAATACTTGCTCCCCAGAGAGTTCTCACTGAAAGGATAACGTAATGCATTAAAATGTAAATCTTGCTATTTTGCCTGCTTTACATTTAGGGAACATCTTCCTTCTAAAGAGCTCTCAAATAAGTGATAACAGCTCTGTAACTATACACACCTCACACAGGCCAAATGAATTGAAATTAAAACTCGTGGGAGTTGTTCTAAAAATCTCTCTTGGCAGAACGGCATACAAACTTAAAGAAAATGAGGATACAGTTCCTGGGCATAAAAGTTGGGCTGCTCACTTAGTCTCTGAAATTGGAACGCTCAGTTCTGGGAGAGAGGCTGAGGCAGCACAGAACAGTGCTTGCCCTGCCTGCCCCTCAGGACCCCCACATTCCTGTACTTGGTGAAGCTAGGAGCCTAAGGCAGAACTCCATAAAGCATCTCTCACAAACAAGGCCAGTGATTGAGTATGAGAGAAATTACATGATTTATTCAAATACTCAATAAATCTGTGCAGAGTACCTACTAAATAAGTCAGCCATGAAAACCCAAGACAGACAGGTATTTGCCTGCAGTTTGGTTAGGAGATAGGTGAGTAAAAGTATCTATTGTAGAACTGTACACCTGAAACCTATATATATCACCCCCAATAAATTCAATGGATGATAAATTAAGAAAAAAAAGTATCTTCAACACAGCATAATGGAGTTCTAATGAGGATAAGTAAACTGGGAGTACCTAGAAAGGGTACCTAATCCTATTTTGGAAGATCAGAGAAAGTTCCTCAAAGAATTGAAATACAGCTGGGCATTGAAGAATTGTGGGGAGTTAGGCATATGAATAGCAGGGAGAAGAACAGAATGTCCACAGGCATGGATGCACAGAACATGTGGGAACTCTTAAATAAATAATACAGCTAGATTGCAGAGAACACAAGACACTCTGCAAACAGAGCCTTGATATGTTCTGTAAGTATTGCCAATTTTAGTAGGGTATACCCAAAACAGACATCCAACCTTTAAAAAAGTTTTCATTGGCCCTACAGCCAATCAAAGAACACAGTTTCTGAAAGAAAAGTTCAGAAACATTCTCAAAGCACACCATTTAAATATTTCCCTGGAAAGAACATCTTGTCCACTAAATCCCCCAATCTGATGTAGCCAATGGAATAAATCCAAACTGTCTGGTGCCATTTGCTGACTATATGTCTCCAAACACTCTTCCTTTATGTCAAATCTCCTTTGCCTAGTTGAGGGCTTTAATTTCCTGCCATCTCTCTCCATTGTACCCTGCTACTTCAGAGAAGCTACAAAACTTCTTGCCAAGAGTAGCCTCAGTGATTGGAGTATGACTAACATACCAGATTAACGTATAGAGTGATGTGAATCTGGTATCATCCATCACACAATCAAATGCTGGCCTTTTTTAAATGAGTACATTATGGAGAGTGACATTATTAATTAAGTCAATATAATAGAGCAGGCATATCCAGAGAAAAGGCCAATACCATGAGCAGCCATCTGCAGATTTTTAATTTCAGAACCACAGCCCAGTTGTCAATCTTCTCAGGGGACATACAGCTTGCCAGGGTCTACTCTGCCCAGAGAAGTGTCAGTAGAGCACTTCCACATGGGAAGAGAATAGCCTGGCTTTGGGTTAAGCCTGCCATGGGGAGACTGTGGTAAGATGAAGCACAATCCTGGGCATCACACTTATTGGTGACCCAGACAAGACATCTGAATTAGACACCCACCACACTGAGCAGCAGTGTCTAGACCACTTGAGATAGCCAAGTGGAAACAACTAAGTGAGGTGTAAAAAAATAGAGCTGGGAGTCATAGAGCCTGGACTGGAGCATAGCTCAGCCAATTACCCCCCCTCACAAGTTGGGCTTCCTTTTCTCTTCTCAGATGACCACTAAGTTATTTTCCAGTGATGACATTGTATGACTCATTACCCTTGCCACAGTTCTACAATAAGAATAGCCTCCATTACCATCTTCTTTACTGCTAACAACTTCTCCTTTCTCCACTTGCTTCAATAGCTGTGGCTTCTTGGGGGGCCAAAGGAAAAAAGCAAAAGCAAGAACCATCCTGGAGAACAGAAGCTTGGTTTAGTATAGAAAATGAGGCAAACTATCTTTTAATTTCCCAATTTCCCCCAACCATCATGAAAATAACCAACACCCCCTAACAAACTCCTGGGATTATCAGGTAATTTGAGTGTGAAAATGCAGTTTTATTGTTCAGCAGGGTTATCTGTCTTTCACAGCATCATGGCAACATTGGCAAAATGTTGATGTTTTATTATTGACCATACTAATAACCAGAGTCTGAGGGGTCAGCAAAGCATAGCCTGTGGATCAAATATATCTCACAGCCTACAAAATTTTAAAAAATAATAGTAATAATAATAATAATAATAATGTGACAGAGACAGTATTGGTGCGTACAAACTCTAAAATATTTACTCTCTGGCCTTCTGCAAGTGAGCCTTCCAACCTTTGAACAAGAATAAATATAAGACTGTCACTATTTAAAATTTATACAGTAGGTATAAAGCTAAAGCATTCTTTGATATTTGACTCTAATTTCCAATTAGAACATTAAGATATTCCCTCAAAGTAAAGCTCCCTGAAGCTCTCTGGAAACAAAGAATAAAAGCTGTGGAAGCAAGGAAAAATAGGAGAAATCAGATCAGAGAATCAAGAACAGAAGTTGGGGGATGAGGATGAATTACCCAGGTAATGAGGAATAGAAGAAAATGTTCAGAAGTAAGAAAGAGTATGAGGAGTTTGAGTAAATCCAAGTGGTCCAACCAAGGTCAGGTGGGAGGTGAGTATTACTGTGATTTAAAGCTACGTAAGTAAATACAGGTTTGAGATTAAAGGACTTACACACAGAAAAATATCAGGATGTTGTCCTGATGGCAGTGGGGACCAACTAGAACTGAAGTCCACTGATCTTCTTGATACTCATCAAGCTCATGGTATCCCCAGACAAATGAGTCAGACCCTATCCCGAATGGGAGGCTGTAATGATGGAGGTTGTTGAATGGATTATAGGGGATGTTATTGGATCTCAGCTCCACAAGTCCAATGGGGGCCTTTTCAGATCCATAAACCATCCATTTTTCCCTTTATCCTGGTCCTAAGGCCCCCTGGTGAGTTCACGCATTTCAGGTAGAATTAGGGATATCAGCAAAAACACTCTGAAAATAAAAATCTGAGATGCAGGACAATCTCCTAGGGAAACATTTTGACAAAACATACACCAACAGAAATAGCACATTGCTTGCTGTCAAGAAATGGTTATCATATTGCCTACCATGGGACCACAAGGAAGAAGTTATCTCATTTATCATGGATCTAGGTAGGGGAAAAAGAGGGGAAAAAAACTTTACTCAATAAACTGTAGTGTCAAACTATGTTGCATCTTACATCCTTGCAATTTCTTTCCAGGTTATAAAATCCACACCTTTTTTTTGGCAATATTGCAAACTCCATATGCATACTTTTCTGATTGGGGACTATCCATCCACAAAACTCTGCAGGGAGCTTTTATGTTCACATAGAGCTTGCATTCAAATAGAGGGGAACAAATAATTATCATGTAAACAAATAAATGAGGTAATTTCAGAAAGTAATGAAAATTAGATGAATGTGATAGTGAGTGAGGAGAGCATGGCTTTTCAGACAGTATAATGAAGGAAGTCCTTTCTCAGGAGGTGACATTTGAGCTCAGTCCTGAATTTCAAGATGTAGCTAGTCATGAGAAGATCTTATAGAAAAAGGTCCCAGAAAAAAAAAGAGGAGCAGTGAGTACAAAGTCCTTAAGTGAGGAAAACATTTGATAAATTCCAGGGACAGCATGCCTGGGTCCATTGAGCAAGTGAGAGATTGACATGTCCTGAGCATAGAGAGAGGAAGAGTTAATCCAAGTGGCCACAGCAGATTGCACCCAGAATCACCCCTCTTCTCAAATTACCAACATATTCTCACTGGGTCAGTCAAGTTCATCACTTCAGCTCTCCTCCCCTGAGGAGACTTTTCTTCCTAGTCAGTATGTAGAGGGGAATCTGAGGAGTCCTCCTCCCTGTGAGTCTTGAGATGTCAGTGCCTTAGCTACCATGTCATGCACTGTGGGCATGGAAAATGAGATTGGGTAGATGAGGGGTTGGAAAAACCAATGTCGAAGGCACTCCTGGTTAAGAAGGTGGTAGGTGAAACAGGGTTGTAGAAAATAAATCAATACATGCAAATACCATACCAGAAAAGGATTTTGAAAAGTCAAAAGATCCTACCCTATGTCCTACTAGAATGATATCAAATTTTGGAAAGTGCTATGCTCTTCCTTTTAAGAGCAAGACTACTGCGTTAGTTCATCCAGAATTTTAGCAATTCTCTTCATCAAAAATATCCAGTTAAATCTAACCTGAATTGCCACTTTTATCAGTCAAATGGAGGACTGACTGACATTTGCCATCCACATGATAGAATGCTGTTTCTGGTGCACCACAGCTAGCCCACAGAGCAGGCCTTTTCTCTCTTCCCCCTCCTCACCAAGGGCTCCACACCCTCACACTCTTCTCCCTTTCCTATCTCTGTTCAGTGCTGGGTTTCTAGCTCCTTATTGGCTCAGAGTGATAATGGCTAGAGGTAGGAGGCCTGACCAAAAGTAGGCATCAGCCATTAGACATGTGAGGATTGTTTTTGAGATGTCTGTATACAGTTGAACACTCAACAAATGTGAACAGCAAATTCTGATCTCAAAAAGACAGAACAAATAATAAAAATAAAACTTTTTCTCCTTTTAATGTAAAATTTTTCTTCCACCAGGACCTGGGGGACTCTGAAAGAGTAATACTGCGTTTGAGGCTGAGGAAAGAGCAGGAAACCCCAATCAAACTTTCCTCTTCCCACCTTTTGAGAGCAACCTTTCCTTGCTCCCATTTGAATTGTTAATCCTCTCCTGTTGCTGTTGGCAGAAACATATATCTTATGTCATTTTGATAAAGTTGTACATTTAATGTTCCTACAGTTAAGTGAGACGAGAAAAAAATCTTAACATTTTTAAAATAAGGCATTTCAAACAGCAGAGAGAACACGGTGTGGAATGACTAATTCTGAGGTAGCAGGTTACTCCCAGAACCATACATCATTCTCTAGCCTGCAGAAAATAACAGGCATTTTTTTTTCACTCTCCTTCACACACATGCTCAGTTTTACACCCTGCTCTATGAGAAGGAGTGTGCTTGGCTTTGTTCCTTTGGTACATCTGAAACACAGAGAAGAGGGATGGTTTCTGAGGCCTTCTACCCAGAGGAAGGCAAGACAGTGAGACATCCACATTAAAGCAAGACTCAGGGGGGGTCTCCAAGAGGTAAGGGGGCTTTCTCAAGGATTCTTGCCTTCCTCTCAAGTGCCCCTAGCAGAACTGGCTTCCCTATGAATGGGGAGATCAGGGAAGCTGTTTACTCCTCAGTTTCCATGGTAAATTCATCAAGACTCAGCACATCTTGCCCTGAGCAGAGATATTTAAGCACTCATACTATAAAGGAGACCAGGTATTTCTATAATTGTTTAGAGTTGGTGTATCTCTGAAATATATACCCTTGGATTAGGGCAAACAAACACTAAATTTATGCCAGGCAACATTTTAGACTTGGTCTGAAGAGGACGCAGGAAAATTGTGCAAGAAAGTGAAAATGCCCAGGATAGTAACCAGTGTGCTCCAGAGCAGACCTCCTGGTTTTCCATCTTGATTCCAATTCTCACTGATGGCGTGACCTTGGAGAAATTGCTTAACACCTCTAAGCCTCAATTTCCTCATCTGCACAATGGGTATAATAACAGTGCCTGCCACTTACTGTTACAAGAGGGTTTGGGATAGGGTTATATGAGGAGATTAAGCAGGAGACACTGACAGTCAGATGCTCCCTGGTGATGATCAGAATGTGAGCAGAAATTGGTACAATAACCTGGGTAGAGGCCAAATGTTTGATGCAGGCTTCCTGCAGACAAGTCTTTTCTAGGACATAGGAGTAAACAACAGAGAATTCAAAACAGCCATCCTGGGCCACCAGATACTATAAACTCTTAGGCAGGGTCATTATCACCCATTGCAGAAGGGGAGGCTGGAGCCTGGCAATATACAGACTCCCCAGGGTTCACCTCAGGATTAAGTGGCAGAGCTGGGACTTGGACCAACCTCCTTGGCCCACACATGTGCTTCCTGCTATGAAATGCTTCCCCTGAAAGGCAGAGCTTTTTCAGCAGGGCTGCAAGTGAGAAGAAATCCCCAAAGGTCCTAACACTGTTGAGGAGCCACTAGAAAACCAAACTTGTCTAAGGTGGACCTGAAGTGTCGTCCTTCTCCTCTGGCTGATTACAAAGAAAAGCTCATGGCTTTGAAAGTGAGTATAGGGCCCATAAAGGCTTGAGTGCCTGCCTCACCCATTTGCAGTGCAACTCAGAGGAAGAGGGCCTTGTCGGGGGCCCTCTTTGTGCTGGAACCATCCCCCACAGCCCGGCCCTGCCCCTGGTAGAATGCACTGCAAGGGGAAGGACTTTGCTTGTGGCAGGGATGCTCCGCAATCTCCACTCAGAACTAAGTAGTTGGTAAACGTCAAAAAGCTTCATATTGAGTTTGCTATGCACCACGCACTGTGCTGAACCCAGACCACGCCCCATCTTATTTAGTCCTCTAAATAATCCTGTGCCGTGTGTGTGACTGTCCCTGTTTCACAGCAAGGTTGGGTACGTTACCACTGTCATTTAGATGGTGAGTGGGGGATCCAGGATTCACACTCAGGCCCAGCAGACCCCACACCTGCACTCAGTGGACTGTCTCATCCTAAACACAACTTCCTTAAAAGACTGTATCTTCATAACAACCAATGTGAGCTCCCAAGAAAGCCAAATCAGTCTAGATCCCTTTTAGTAGGAGTTTTCTGGAAACCAGGCTGCTCCTTTAAACTGCCACAGCACTCACACCAAGAGAAACATGTAGAGTAAACTGTCTCATCTATAGATAGATGGGAGCCCCCTTGATTTGAAGAAAATTAACTATTGGCAGTGGCAACTGTGAATTCTATGATTGCTGAAGGCTGGCAGGACAAATTAAATGTAACATTCTCTGTACCATCTTTTACCATGACCAAGCAATGGACTTGCTCCCTCTCAGTAATAGAGCAAACAAAGAATAGTAAAAATGTATAACAGATTGGAAGTTTTTGCTAATGCAAAAAATAAAGATGGCTTATTTTCCTCTTATTTTCCTGCTCTGAGCAGCTCCCTTAGCTCAGGCACCAGCTGCAGAACTGTCCTTTAGAAGGACACCAGAAGGAACAATGATTCTGGTAGCAGGAAGAGAGGGCTTCTCCTATCAGTTTTGCCTTTTCCCAGGCTGCATGACATTGGAAAACATGCATTACTCATTCTATGAATATTAAGAGTGTGTCCAGCACTGTCTTGGGCAAAGTGGACACCAAGTTGAAGGAGACTTATCCTTGCCCTCAGGGAGCAGGATGCAATGGAAGAGACAAACTAACAGTTGAGATTCAGTGTGAGGACTGCCAGAAGAAAGATGGGCACAAGATAATCTGCACTTCTTTCTGCTTCTCTGAACTCTGTTTCTTCATCTGTAAGGTGGGAATACCACTAAAAACCTATTTCACAAAGTGGTTGTGAAGTGTTCCTGTGTTGTGAGACAGAAGACATTTTAAAGCCTGGCAAGGAACACACAGGCTGCAGTTTGATCAAACATCCCAGTTTAAGGGAGAAACCTTATGAGAGTGGAGTGAAATGCAAAGGCAGAGGGTCCAAAGGTCAGCAGGGTGAGCGATCATTTGACACGTACTGTGCACTGCAGAACCTCTGAGTTCCCCCTAGTTGCCTCCAGCAGTCTTGGAGTGAAGACAGGATGTAGGCAGAACGCTGGGCTGCAGAATATACTGGAAAGGCTCCTCTTCTCATGATTTTACCCATTGGGGCTCCACATGGAATTTCATTTGAAGAAAGGGTTCGAGAAACAAAAAGCTTAAGAGACACTATATAGCCCACTTCCATGAACTCAGAAAAACTCTGGTAACAAGGTGGGCTGTATATATATTGATAATGGAGAAACTTCCAGAAATAGGTTGGGAAGTATAATTAAGAACCAAATATTCTCCCAACCTAGAGTGCCTCTTCATAAAGGCAGAAGAAAAAGAACACTAGAGCATTTTTAACACTTTTATTGTTGTTCAAGTACAGTCTTCTGTTTTTTTCCCACACCCCTCTTCCCCACCCCAGACCTCCCCACCTCCCTCCCCTATTTCCATCTTCCCCTTGTTATTGTCCATGTGTCCTTTATAATAGTTCCTACAAACCCTTCACCCTTTCGGCCTATAATCCCCTCCCCTATCCCCTCTGGTCACTGTCAGCCTGTTCTCAATTTCCATGTCTGGTTATATTTTGCTTGCTTGTTCGTTTTGTTGCTTAGGTTCCTGTTAAAGGTGAGATCATATAGTATTTGTCTTTCACTGCCTGGCTTATTTCACTCAGCATAATGCTCTCCAGTTCCATCCATGCTGTCACAAAGGGTAGGGCTCCTTCTTTCTTTGTGATGCATAGAATTCCATTGTGTAAATGTACTATAGTTTTTTATCCATTCCTTTACTGATGGGCACCTAGGTGGCTTCCAGCACTTGTCTATTGTAAATTGTGCTGCTATGAACGTTGGGGTGCATAGGTTCTTTTGGATTGGTGTTTCAGGGTTCTTAGGGTATAATCCTAGCAGTTGAATTGCCAGGTCAAGAGGCAGTTTCATTTTCAGTTTTCTTAGAAAATTCCATACTCTAAGACAAGCAACCCAATTTAAAAATGGGCAAAGGACTTCAACAGACACTTCTCGAAGGAGGACATACGGAGGGTCCAGAGACACATAAAAAGATGCTCAGTATCACTAGCTTATAAGAGAGATGCAAATTAAAACCACAATGAGATACCACTTCACACCTATCACAATGGCCATCATAAACAAAGCAACAAACAACAAATGTTGGAGAGGTTGTGGAGAAAAGGGATCCCTAGTGCACTGTTGGTGGGATTGCAGACTGGTGCAACACTAGAGCATTAGACCAGAGTAATCCACCAAAAAGATTGCAAAAAGTTAAGGAAATCTCACCTTTTCATACTGCTGAGCAGACAGAACACACTACATGCAAGTGCTAGCACTTGGCTGCATCCTTTGTCATACACAGTTCACCCCCCCCCCGTTCTCCTGGTACTAGGTGATGGTCTGTGTTAGTTAATTGGCTTCATAAAAAGGAAAAATAACCCTCCCATAATGTCTGAGACAGGAGGTAGCTCCGAAATTTGGAGCCAGATGCCCATTGAAGTTAGGTTCCCACAGAAACCAGGACTTGGGGATGTTACCTCCCTTGATGTTTACATTTCAAAGGGACGGCTCCTAGGTCGCTAAGAAACTGGACCCTGGGTTAGCAAACTTCCAATAGGCTTTTAAAAAGATTTATATGTCAAAAAAGTATAGTACATTTACACAATGGAATTCTATGCGGCAGAAAGAAAGAAGCAGCCCTACTCTTTGTGACAGCATGGATGAAACTGGAAAGCAATATGCTGAGTGAAATAAGCCAGGTGCTGAAAGACAAATACCATATGATCTCACCTTTAACAGAAACCTAAATAACAAAACAAACAAACAAGCAAAATATAACCAAAGACACTGAAATTGAGAATAGGCTGACAGTGACCACAGGGAAGAGGGGAGGGAATTTTAGGGGAAGCGGGAAGGGTTTGCAGGAACAAGTATAAAGGACATATGGACAAAAACAAGGTGGAGGAGAAGGCAGGTGGGAGGGAGGAGGAGAGGGCTGGGGAAAGGGCTGGGATGGGGTAAAGGACAGAAAACTGTACTTGAACAACAATTAAAATTAAAATATTTAATTTTAAAAAAGATGTACATGTCAAAGGGTAGAGAAAGAATTCCCAATTATTGTGCAAATTTTCTGAATAAATAATCTGAGAAAGGAGGGGGTATCTCTTTCTCCTTGTCAGGAGAATTAAGCCTCTTATTTTTAATTTCTGTTTGCCCTTATACCCTCTGACCCCTTTTAGCACAGGGGGCTGTCTTAAGCATCAACAATATAGTCACATTTCCTCCTCTCCAGCTGAACAGGGAGATGGCAAAGAACAGAAATGGAGTACCTGACTATGAAATAGAGAACGAATATTCCACAGTTCAAAATCTCTGGCCACATGACATTGAACTACTTATGAGAACATGTTCTCTAATACGAGTTTTCTTCAGAATCTTGGTTAATGGGCTCCCCTTGATGTAGCCAAAGATGACAATGGCCTTCCATGACCACTGTACTGAATTGAAAGTAGACCATGCCTTTTGAAAATCTGTTCCATCGTCCTGCACACTCCTGTAATAGGACCCTTAAGGATCTGCAGCTATGCCTTTATTTATCTATTACCTGCTCTGTGAAGTCAGGAATAGGTCTTGTCTTGTTAGTTATGTAGTTTCATGTATATAGGAGAGTGGCTAGGCTTCAATACGTATTTGTTGAATGAATGAATGAAAGAACAAGTACACAATGGATCCAACTCTCTTCTATGTCAGATTTGTGAGTCAGGGGCTAGTTCGATGTTGCCTGAGATGTTTGCAGCATTAGTTCAGCAAAAGCTTCAAAACCAACTCTGTCTCCCAGTTGCTGTCCAGCCTTCTCTTGGAGACCAGAAGCCAAAGGCAAGGTGCCTGAGAGCTACATCATCACCATTATCATTTTTACCTTGAGCCCAAAGTCCCACCCACTCCTCCTTCCTGCTTTCTGGATTAAAAGTGCTGATTGTTTTCCACAAACATCACACTGGGAAAAGAAGAGGCCTCCATCAGAACAACGGGAGCTGGCAGATGCAAGTACAAGAAATAAAACCCACCTTGTAAACCGTTCTGTGGCTTGCCTGCAGGGCTGGCACGGCCTCCTCATGTTCCTTGGCAGAGTCCAGACCAAGTGTCTGCGCTCTCTAAAGCAGAAATATACTGTCTCTCAAGATCAATAGAGAAATAATGGACATCTCCTTCAGACATTAAATTTTCATTTGGGTGAGGAAAAGACAGGAAACAGGGGGAAGTGCAGAAGAATTCTCAAATTCAAACTGACTTTCAGCCTCATATTATTAAATGGCAAGCATTCAAACATAAATCAAATGCCTAAACAGGTGCAGTATCTGTATCCAGTTTCAGGGGGCAAATCCCCAAAGAAGGCCTGACTCTGAGCAAGGATTCATGTATCCATTTCTTTTTCATGTGTAATATACCATAGAGGGAACATTTCAAACAATGACAATAATCAACATTTTTATGCTAAGCCTCTTGCATCCATCATTTAATTTTCCCACAATCCTGCATGGTCTTGATTGTACTACTATTGCTCTTGAACAGGTGTGGAGACAAAGGATTAGAGAGAAAAAGTTACTTGCCCAAGATCACACAGCTAGTAAGTGCTAAAGTCAGGATTTGAACTCAGGTATGTTGACTCCAGGGGTCCAAGTCTACACTATTGCCTGGGATAGAAAGAATCTGCAGGAAGAGAAAACCATGAGGAAAGAAGGTACTTTGTGGCATATCATCCCCCTCCACTTCCACAGGCTCTGGAATTTTGACTCAGATGGTGTTGTGGGATCTCACAACTGGAACTTCCAAAACTAGCTGTTTATCTATCACTGAGGCTTTTCTTTTCCCTGGAGACAAATCACTGGGTAATACAATTCACTTGCCTACACATTTTAATTGGGCTCAGTGAAGAACACCTCTGACCTAGTTTGAAATCAATTTTGATGTACCCCGTGGACTCTTTCAAGCTACCTAACAAATACCATTCTGCTTTTGTAAAATAAATCTAATCATTCCTGGGGTGTTAACAGATGACACTGCCTCTCAGAAAGAGTTTGCCAAGAATGGGGCCTCTGTACGACAACGTCTTGCAAAAATATCCCCAAGTCTTGGTTTTGGGTAACCTCACCAACAGTCCCCGGTGATGGACCCCAGGAATACCCACGATGGCTGACCATGAAAATTAACTGTCTAATGTAATGTGTTCTCAAAAGGCCCCTGTGACATGGTCCTCTGATTAATCAAATTTAAGATGTTTCTGTTCCCTCAGCACTTTATCTCAGCCTTGACATTTTTTGACACCTAAAAAGGGTTTCAAAGATGGTATCCATTTTCAATATCTCCCTTAGAACTAGCTGAGGATAGAAGGTACAGAATCAGTGGTCAAAGAGTACAGTCTAGGGAAGATGGAGTCACTCATTCAAACTCATATTGAATCTGAAGCAGGCAGTTAGTGAACCAGGCCCTGTGCTAGATGCTGTAGACATGCTGCTGAACAGAAGCAGTCAGAGTCCCTGCCCTCTTAAATCTCACAATCTAGTGGGGGAGAACTCTATGAAAACAACAACACTAATAACTCTGCAATTTTTTACTGTTATGTGCTATAATGAAAAAGTGACAGTACTAACAATGTAAAGTTGAAGAAAGTTAGAGGATGTGACCATTAAGCTTAGATCTGAAGGAGGAGAGGTGCTAAGTAGGAGAAGAGGAGAAGGAGAGAAAATTGTCAGGTTTAGACATCAGTGAAAAGAAAAGATTGGGGGGGACAATGGTGACACTAGATACCAGTGGATGTCAACTAGAACTCCTGCAAAGTTTCATTCCTATTCCCATTGGCATCACAGACTAGGTTGCAATAACCTTAGAAGTTATCTCATCCAATCTCTTGCCCACTCTAAGAATCTCCAACTCTATTTACTCATTCATTTAGAAAACAGTTCTATGTTTTTCTAGACTCTGGACATAAAGCAAGTAACTAAAAAAAATCTCTGCCTATCTTGAATTTATTCATGTTCTAGTATGAAGAATCAGACAATAAACAAATAAACAGTTAAATAAAGAATATGTTGAAGGTTGAAAGGGCTATGAACAAATTTAAAAATAGGGTGAGGTATAAAAAGGATCTGGGGGGGGGGAATTTAAATTCAGAGGCCAAGAAAAATCCTCAGTGGTAACAAAGTGACAGCTAGGCAGAGACTTGGAAGAAACTAGGGAATGAGGCACTTGACTGGCAGCAGAAAAAGTGGTCCAGGCAGAGGCGAGAACACACTCAAGGCCTGGGGGCAGGTGTGTAGGGGTATATTCCTGGAGCTGTGCGAGACTGGAGCAGAGCCAACAAGAGCAGAAGAGGAGTGGGACATGAGGGACTAGAGGTAACAGGAGAACAGCCGTGTAAGGTTTTGTAAGCCCTTGAGAAAAGGAAGGATTTACAGGAACTAGTATAAAGGACACATGGACAATAACTAAGGGGGGTGGGCTGGGTTGGGAGTAAAAGACAGAAAACTGTACTTGAACAATAATTAAATTTAAAAATTTTTTAAAGACTAGGGCTTTCGCTTTCAGGGACATGGGGGGGTCCTCATGAGGGGAGTGACACAAAATAACTTACATGTTAAAACAGCACTCTGGAAGCTTCATGAAAAGACTGATTGTGTAGGTCAGAGCAGAAGCAGGGAGACAGAAGAGAGACAATGGCAATTATCAAGGCCAACAAATTATGATGACTTGAATCCAGTGATAGTAGTAGAGACAGTGAGAAATAATTGCATTCTGGACATGTGAAGAGGGTTGGGCTGAAAAGATTTGTCCATGTGTTAGACATGGGATATGGCAGAAAGAAAGGAGAAAAAGAGGACTCCAACATTTATTGACTGCTCAGCTGTAACAGTGGAACTTACCATTGACTGAAATGGGGAAAACTGTGAGAGAAGAAAAGCTAGTAAAGAGGATAAAGGAAGTGCAGGTTTGCACATGTTAAGCATAAAAGCTACCTATTAGAGAGCTAAGTGAGATATCAAGTAGGCAGTTGGGAGAATCTTCAGAGAAGAGACTTGGGCTGCAGATATACAATTGGAGTATAAGATGAGGTTACCTGGGGAGAGACTGCAGACCAGTAAAGTCTAAGAAATGAGCTCCAAACAGCTACTGTCCAGGCAATTCAGTCTATTATACATACATTCATTCTGCAAGCATTGAGCACCGCCCACATACTAGAAATATTAGATCAAGGATAGGAGACTATTTCCCCATCCTTTCCATCTAGACCAGCTTTGTGACTTCCCTTGACCAATAGGAGGAGGTGTAAGTGGTAATGTCCTAGTCTTGAGCCTAGGCCCAAAGAAACCCTATGTGCTTCTGCTCTGTCTCCTGGGACCCTGCCACCACCACACGTGCTAGCCTGGGCCAGCCACCTTCAGGACAAAAATCTGACCAAGTGAAGCAGAGCTAAGTCACAGCATGCAACAGCCAGCCAACCTCTAGACAAGTAAATGAGGCCAACCTAAATGAGCCAGCACCAGCCACCCCAGTAGCAACAACACATATGCAAGAGACCAGCCTGCATTAATTCAGTCTAGCTCAGAAAGCAAAATCTCATAGCTGGCCCATAATCTTATGAAAAATGGAAGATAGTAGCTGTTTTTAGCCACAAGGTTGTGGTGTGGTTTTCCACATAGTAAGAGTTAACTAATACAACCTTTGTCTCTCCAACTCCACATTACCAAGTCCTATTCACCCCATTTCCAATGTGTCATCCATGACACATTGCCCTATGCCTACAGCCCTATGCCTACAGCAAGAACTTAGAGATTCTATGGCATTTAATCTGTACTTTTCTGTATTTATCAGAATAGGCTGGACTATGCTGCTGTAACAAATTTCAGTGGCTTAGTATAACAAAGATTGATTCCTTGTTGATGGCACATGGCTGATGTGAGTTGCCAGGGAATTCTGCTTCACACATTCATTCAGGGACCCATACTGATGCAAGTAGCACCTGTGACACTGTCATCTCAGACATGGGCTTCCCCAAGTGCACTGAGAGCTCATACCTGTTCTTCACCACTTCTGCTCATTGCCCATTGCCCAGGACTGATCCTATGGCCTCATGAAACTGCAAAACCACTGGGAATGCAAAGGGGTGTGTGGATACTTATTCATATCTCTCCTATCTTTTATCATGGCACCATGCCTTTATACCTTCGATTTTTGTGACTTCCTTCCTTTTATCAAATGTGGCACACCCAGGGTGTACACCCAGGAGTGGCACACCAGGAGTGGCTGCCAGGGTGTGCATCCTGTGCAGTCACACAGGCCCCACACTTGGTTTAATAATCTGCTGTCACTATCTTGAAATTCTTAATGATTTTTTAACTGGGAGACTCTCATTTTCGTTTTGTCCTGGCCCCACAAATTATGCAGCTCTCAACACAGGGTGTTCAATAGAACAACCGGGGGGAACAGTAAAAAATACAGGTAGCCTGGAAAGAAATAAATCAGGCTCTTGTAATTGAGCCCTGGCAAAGGTATTAAAAAAACCCTCCAGGTGATTCCAATGGTTAGCCAGGGTTGAGCATCACTGCCCTAATGCCATGGCCCAGATAGACTCTTTTGATATTTTCTCAAAATAAAACACAGTAAGAAATAAAAATGTGATGTGAAGAAATCCAAATAACTAGTCTTCTGTAGTTTCAAAAATGTCAATGGCATGAAAATAGAGGAAAGACTGAAGAACACTTCCAGACTGAGAGAAACAATAGAGACCAGTAAATACCACACAGGACTCTGATCTGGGTCCCTCTGCATGAAGCCAGTGGTCCCAGCTCTATCTCACAGAAACAGTAGCACATACATGGGAACACAGATGCACAAGGATGTTCAGTGTGGTGGTGTTTCTGGTAGCAAAAAATAAGAATACAATCTCATATCCATAATCAAAGTAGAGACATCAGACCCAGTAAAACATAGGGGCATCCCACATATAATGACCTGGAAAATATTGCTGACAAATTGTTATCTGAAAAATATACTTCAGACTCATATGTACAGCATAGTTCAATTTTTAATACATGTATATGTGTATGTGTATGTTATATATGTAAATAAAATATAATACTAAGTTCACATCTGAGAAGAAAATTTCATTTTAATTGTTATACATATTTTATGTATTTATATATTTATATGAATATTTTATACAACTGTATATTGTTTATATTTTTTCTATATTTACATTTTATATCTTAAAATTGTATGTTTATATTTATTTATAATGTGTTTATATTTATTTAAAATATTTATATACTCTTCACATACATTTTTAAGTATACTGATGGCAATTTTGACTTTTTTTCAGTGTTTTTCAAGTAATACATTTATATGTGAGATTGACAATTGACATTCCTATGGCTGTTGTAGTTTAGCCAACCAATAATTCTTTACAATCACCTTTGAAGAAATTCACCAGAGCTCTTAATTTTAAGGAACTACCCATTTCAGTCTTCTGAGTCAAGCTGCATAAAACATAAATGAAAAACCTTACTGAGAACAGAAGTTCCAGTTGTTTTAGAAAACCTAGAAGAAAGGAGTAAAGTATCTGCAACTAACTTACATTGCAGCAAAGAATCAATGCTCTTAATTTCAAGAAATTTAAAGCTTCCAGTGCATTAATTACCATGCAGTGAATTCCTCCAAACACAGATCCATTCCATGTCTGTGTATATCTGTTCAGCCATAAAATAGAGAAGCTGGGGAGAAGGGAACACTGCTACAAGCTGTCTCCTCCCTCCCTTCACACACAATAAGTGGGGTGTGATAAGAATTTGCAACACAAATACAGAGCTTTGTGTTGTGAAGCAACAAGCATGAAAATTTGTTTATGCAACTATCTTTCTGCCTGCCCAGATAAACAGGTTCTAGGCACCCAACATAAATCTCCCAACCATGGAAAAAATAACCCCCAACTTTTTTATTTGGCCCCAGTTAAAGTTAAGTGTGAGGGATTTATAATCCCCCTCTAAACAGGACATCTGCAATATGTAGCCTGACATGAATACACTGTAGTCTTGTAAAAGGCAAGTGGATCAGTTCATATATTTATATGGGAGGGGAATGGTACCAACATTGAGGACTCCACCAAGAGTAACTCACTAAGAGGTCCAGGAGGTGCTTGGCATTTTGCCTCCCCAACATCCATTCCTTCTAATATCGCCTGTACTTCCTCTCGGAGAATGACCTCTTACCCATGGCTGTGGAACTGGGAGAACAATTCCATTAGGCCATTTTCAACATAGAGAAAAAGGTGAGATCCTCTGTTGTCCTGGCCCAGGAAGCCAGAGGGCGGGCGCTTGACCTACATTATGCCAATGAGGTATTGTTCTGCAGGTGATGAAGCTACTATCTTTCCCTCCAAACTCACTTCTCCAGCCAGCTTTGTAATGCTGCACCCAGGCTCCATAGGCTGTGTTTCTCCACTGTCAAGAGGCTCTCTGATCCCTTCTGCCCATAAGGAAACTGGAAGCTACAAGAAAAGCCACTTGCTTCCCTTTTGCTGGTTTTCATTTCAGTATAACCAGCCACTACTCTTCATCTTGGCAGTTGCTGTTCATTCAACAGCAACTGGTTCCTTTCCAGTTTCTTTTTGTAGTCCTGGAACCATCTTCATCTGTTCTCAGATACCAGCCAGGCAGGATCTGCTCCTCAGATATCTGAGCCCCTGTCCTGTGGAGATCCTCTTCCAACCTGAGATACCTGCAGAGGCTGGCTAGTGCCCTCACCTCAAAAGCTCCTCCATGCTTCTCCAGGCTTCTAGATACTGATAACATCAACTGTTTCTCTTGTGGCCTAACCCTAGTGTGGAAGCCTCTTCCTGCTGTTACTAAATCTGTGTTGCCTTGGTGTTGACTTTCACTAGTGTAATCCTTCAGCATCTGTTTAACCAAGTCCCTACACTGAAGTCGTGCTGTTAAAATCACTGGTGAGGTTTTTTTTCTCCTTACTAGTTTCTGACTGCCTCAGGTGCTCTCACACAGGATGTAGATAAGAAGGAGAGGCACCGGTTGGAGGTTTTCTTACAAAGTCAACATGGCTATGAAATAGTCTCTTGGCTAAGTTTTCCTTGTGACAGAACCAAGTATGCTTCCTCTTTGCAAGCCCTCCCCTCCTCTCTCTGTTCCCTTTCACCCTCATGCCTGATTCTCTAGCTTCTTTGGATTATGTAAGCCCCCCAAAAACCTTCTCAAAGTTTCTTTACTTAGGTCAGCAAAAAATAGTTTCTGTTGCTTCGGGTAGAAAAATAAAATGACACTAAGACACTAAGGAGGAAAGTTTGAACAAATCTTGCAATCCATAAGGATTCACTGAGCAGTGCACTTGGGACAAATAAAATTAACTCCTGGTACCCTGAAGACTTTGTGTTCAAACTTTAAAAAGCTAGAAAATTATACTGTTAGTTTTTGATATTTTCCTAACAATATCACACACACACATATCACACCCTGTCCCAGCATTACCAACCTCACTTAAAATATTCATCTAAGACTCATTTTCTTACAGATTGTTTAATTCATTCCCTTCACTTAACAGATCCAGAGAGAACAGATGGGCCCAAGCCCAAGGTCATACAGCAAAAGTCACAGCCATGACCCCCTTGGAGCTTACCTTTTAGTAGAAAGAATACACAAATAACTTATAAATAAATATGGCATTTCAGAGAGCAATAAATGCTATCAAAAATAAAATTTGATATAGTGATTGGGTTCTTTAGGTCAGGATGTCAAGAAAGGTTATTTGAGGAGCTGACAACTGAGGTGATATATGAAGTGATGAAAAAGAAAAACCTAAAGGGAGAACAGTCTAAAAGGGAAGACTGAGTGCAGAAGCCCTCAAGTGGAGCAAGTTTATTGTTTTGAAGAACAAAAAAGAGGGCCAGTGCAGCTGGATGTGAGTGAGTTATGGGGAAGGTGGGGTCAGGCTGACCCTACAGAAAAAATAACTGCTCACAACTCATCATGTATTGGGATGAGTTCAAACATCCCACACATATACTTCACATATCTTCTCATTAGCTTACTTTATCATCTCAGCCTTTTATGGCATAATTTCTTGTTAATTTCTCAAGGTGATGATTTTCTAATACTTCTTTAAATTTTGTGTTGTTTTTCACTCTTTGTCTAATAGGTCCACACAGTATCGTGTAAAATCTTTGAGATTTTTCTGTTGTTTTTTAAATAATCACAGCAATTCATGTCTTCTGAGCCAGAGAGGCAGTGTACTACAATGAATAAGCCACTGAGTTTGGGATTAGGTCTTGGGTTTGAATCCTATCTCTCTACAGGCTGTAGTGATATTAACTTGGGCAAGTTAACTGGCTTCTCCAAACCTTGGGTTTTTTGCCTATAAAATAAACTTAAAGTACCTAATTTACAGGACTGTTGTGAGAATTCTATGAATGTGTGTATATAAGGCATGGAGTTCAGCTCAGGGAAAGCACTCAACAAATTCTAACTGTAGGTGGTTCTTTGCACACTGATGGTCCCTTTTTGTTCTGATTACTTCCTCCTGTTCATTCAAGATCCAAGCTATATGTCATCTTCTGTAGGATGCCTTCCCTAGAATTCCACACTGATTTAAGAACACCCATTATTCTATGGCTTACCACTTACCACATCATATTGAAGTTTCATGTTTCCGTGTCTAGCCATCTATTCTATTAGCTTCTTGATGGCAAGTACAGTGCCTCATTCATCTGTGTACCCCAAGTACAGCATCTAATATGTTGCACATAACAAATTCCCAATGTGCTTGATAAATTCAAGTATGAATTCTTCTTGACTAGACACCAGCCACTGATGAAGGCATCTCAGTAACTGTCTGGAGACAGGAGCCCTTGCTGGGGCTTCAAGAATGGGGAAAATGGGGGCAGTGGCTATACTACCCGGGCAAGTAATGGCTTTAACCTATTGTCTGTAATTTAAGTCATGCACATAACTGCACCATTTTCTGAATTGTGTGGCATCAACTGTTTGTGACAACCCAGAGGAATAACCCTGTGACTGCTCCACTGCTTGGTTACTTTGTCACTGACAGGAGAAGCAGAATCCTTTAAAGGAGGAAACTGGAAAAGAAAGGTTTCACCTAATCTCCAAAGGATGTTTGAAATCTGACTTTTCAAAGTCAGCCAGAAAGCAGTTAAATGTCATTAGTACTTTTCAGCCTTCTCTGAAATACTTCTAACCACTCTCCCAAGTATCTGTTGACTGCACACAAGCAAGACAGGCCCCCTGTAGTGGAGAAGACTGTGTCTCATAGGGAGGATGTTATTTTAGCTCTAATGACCCACAGGAAAACCATGGGTTTCAGTCAACCACATGATTCGACAGGCATGTGACAGTCAGAGAAATTTGGGAGGACGTGAGCCCTTTGGAGTTTGCACTGTGGCTCTCCTTCCCTTTGTTCATTCTTCCCACTTTCTATGTTTTCAGAGATAGAGCCCATTAATCTCAAAGCATCAGGTGTGAGAGCGCATGGTGTTGTGAGGAAAATATGATCTGATATTGTTCACCCAAATACAACAGAAACTGGTTGGACAGGTAGGAGATGCAAATCTCTTACCTATTTTTGGACAACAGTGCATCTTAGCTCTGCAAATGCTTCCTTCCCCATCCATCCCCAAAGTTAAACAATCAGACAAATGCTGTGCTGTTTTCTAGGAGGCTGGTGCACTCTCTTGACCCCTTTTGCAGAAGGGGAAATGCGATCATACCTTCTCAGTTCTCACCCAATCCTGAAGCAGTTCCACAGTAACTGAACTGAGGTAATCAAATGTGGTCCACAAATTGATTCTGCCTTTCAGTAAAAAGCTCATTTAAATAAAATTATTGATACCAACTCAGGACAAAACCACTATTTATCCCCCAACAAACATATCTGTTCTTGTTGCTAATGTGAGAGATTTGAGAAAAACATCATAAAATAGAAAAAGAAAGCCAAATCAAGAAGCAAACAAAGCAGGCATCATCAGGGAAAAGTCTATCTGACACTCAGTTGTATCGTCAAAGCCCTGTTATAAAAACCACGACAGATACCCTCTTTTGTACCACACTCCCCTCCTAAGACCCTCAATGTCCTGCTAACTGCTCTCTGTGCTCCTTGGGGAATCCTACACAAACCCATGTGGACAAGAAGCTCCAGCTTCAGGGATGATTTCACTACTTTAGAGAGATGTGCCATCGCCTAATGTAGGCTGTCAATTTTATGCATTTATTTTTAATTGTTAAACTAGATGCCAGGGGGCTGGGAATTGGAGCAGGAAAAAACTTTCAAAAATAATGTAAAATAAATAGCCCAAACTGGTCTTTTAGTGATCATTAGTGTGAACCAGGTTCCACTTGTAATTTGCTCTTTCCACCTGCTCTGTGCAACTCCATGCCTGCCTCCCTGGAGAAATCACAAAACCTGCTGAATTGCAGTTGCCTTGGAAAGGAACTCTGCAGAAAATTCTCTACCTCTTTGTGCATCATCTGCCTTCTCTTGAAAGATGTCTCTCACCTATTTGAGATCTGGGCTAAGTCCAATGCCAACCTCTTTCTTTCTTGAAATCTTATTATCCATAGCCCTTATTAGTCATATAGTGTGATGCATTTTCCCCTGGCTGTTCACTGGCCTAGCATTCCCAGCTAAGCTGTCAGCTTCATGAGGGCAGCAGCCATAGGTTATACCCCCACAGTATCTGGCACTGTGCTAGCAGTTACAGCTGCCTAAAAATACTTCCCCAGGATGTGCCTTTGCTATGTCTTCCCCTTCTGCTCCCCTCCATAAGTCAGGTTGGTTCATCCCATCTCAGACCCCTAGGCTTCTCTGCAGACTTGCCTGGTGTTGGCTGCCTTTGAGGTTTAAGAAAAAGAGAACTGAAGTAGTGATCAACACTGAAGAAACAGGAGACTGTATATGGATGGCATTTGACTCTGGCTTCTCCTAAGGAACTGGATGATTGGCAATCCTGGCCCCATTCTTGCACAGCTGCAACTTCTTGGACCTGGGTAGTGGTTGTGCCTTTTATGTGGGCCATGTCCTCAAATCCAATGGCCCTGGGCTCCAGTCAGCTTCATGTATTTCCTGGCTGATCCAAAAGATATATAAGTTTGACAAATGTGCTTTACAGGGAAGTAAGATTGTTCTCCCTAGAAGTCTATTACTGTTAATATTTGTATTAGCAGTTATATCTATAACCAAATCCATCATCTCAGACTGTGGGAGTATGCTGGCTTTCTGTTCCTCCATGTCTCAGGAGGAACAGAAAGGAGACATGTTCCTCCATGTCTCATGTCTTGGGCCTCACCCAAGACCAAAGCCTCTTGGTCTCTCCAGTTACACCCCGCCCCTCACTATATTCTGTCCATTCTACCCAGAAGCAGTTCCAAAATCCACTGCCTCCTTGCCACACCTGCTGCCCAGTTTTCTGGCCCTCTAGACTCCTTACCTGGATCTCCTAACTCACCCTTTAGTCTCTCCTCTTCAAGTTCATCTTTCACATTCCACCAGTGTCACAGCTGTGACTTGTCATTCCTCTCTTTGAAAATGCCAGAATCTTCCCATTGCCTATGAAACCAAGTCTGAACCTCACATCCTCCACCATCTGCCACCATTTGCCTTAAAGGCCACACCAGCTCCGTATGTTACAAAGACAACTCCACCTCAGAAGACTACTTCCCATCTTCAAGACCACCCTGTACCAGTGCACTCAAAGGCTGAGCTCTACAGTATGCAAGCCCTTCCAAGACAATCAGGAAAAGGTATTGCCCCTCCTGCCTGAATGTCCCATTTAAAGAAGCCCTTGAGAAAGGAACTCAAAGACCTTGCATTCTTTCATAGTGAAGTCTATCCCAGTAATTTGGGATGGGGAGGCCACTTCCTAAAAAGATGGATCTTGTCCCAAACCTCTTGAATTATTTCAATCAGGCACCAACATTCCCTAAGCAAAACCTGTCTTTTATGAACCTCAACTTCAATCATTTCTCTGATTTGGGGGGTCCCATAGAACTAATTTGGAGACTTCCATGGGAAGAGAAAAGTTATGGTTGATTTCTTATTTTCTGAAAATAGAATGAGGCTAATGCACCTTTTAGGAATCATACTGGTTATATCCTGATGTCTATGTGTTTTGTTGGTTTTTTAAACAAGGTTTGATTTTCAGTGGCCAAATTTTTAAGCACATGAAAAGTTCTCACAACTGGCTGAGGAAAGTGTTGTTTTCAGACCTCCCCTCCCTTGCTCAGCTTTCTACTTCTGTTAATGGGCTTAGAACTAATTAGAGTAAATTAATTCCTTGGAACAATAACAATTGCCAGGGAGTCACACACTGACACTTTATTCTTAGAGACGAGAGCTTCCTGGGGCTTAAGAAGCAATTACAACTTCTTAATGATCTATGGAAGGAAAGGAGACTAGATCAGTATCAATTTTGTTCTATTTGTCTCAAAAACTTTTAATGAATGTAAAGGGAAACTTACACATCTCAATAAAAAATGATTAGTCTCTCTGAACTGTGTCCCCCTACAATCACAAGTGGCTCAGTAGCCTGGCCTTATAGTGTTTAGGACACTGAGAAGACACCAAAGAAAACTGTGATGAGTAAAGCCTACTCTTTCATATTCACCATATGCAAAATACTTGGATGTCATGTACATATGGGACTCCTGAAAAACATTTGGTTACCAATTTGGGAGGACAAAAGTGGGAAAGGATGAGTCACCCCACACAAATGAAGGCAACCAACTTTACACTTGACTACTCATTGTTCTTTAACTCTGTTTAAATGATATTTAGCTGAATTATATGCTCTGTGGCCCAAATATCTCTTGTTGGACAATTACATTATCATTTAAGGTCAAGAATTCTCAACATATGTCTAAACTATAGATGATCCAAAGGCTGAATGAACTGTCATGTCAACTCGTCTTCAATGTCTCTCTTGAATATGATCCTTTTTGCTCATCCACCTAGCCAGAGACCTACTAGCAGCCCATATCGTGCCTCACCACCTCTTACTGTCCTACATCACTCTTAGTATTGATGATCTATTCCCATCTATTTTCCCTGGCACAAACTGTATAATTATTATTTCCCTACAACACAGGTCTTATAGCCATTATTATCAGTGAAATTGTATTATTATAACTAAAGTATCAGCCAAGTCTTTATTGCAAGCAAGAGAAATGAACTCTGGCTAATTTAAGCTGTGCTTAATGCATATTGGATAGTTTCCATACTCTACAAGAAGTCTAGGGAAACACATCTGAAGGTGCACAACCAGGGTCCATTCTCCAAGATGGCTGGATGCAGGCACATGGCCTCACTGACTCTGCAGTGTGCACAGTTAGCCCTGCTGAAGCTGGGTGTTGGGTATTGCTGCTAGAAGTGCTGCCTCTGCTGACGATGACATCCAACTGCCACCACTAGCACTATTTTCCCCAGAAATAAGCCTGCATTGGTGGTACTTCACAGCATAATATATTTCAGACTCATTGTCTGTCTCGAATATATCCAATTCATAAAGCCTCAGCCACGTGCCCTGCTGAACTACATGGGGGGTCAGCAATGCCAGCCTCTAAAATGGGCTCTGACTCATAAGGTGGGAGATTCCCCAAACACAGGAAAGGGATTCAGATGTAGGGTGGCCCAAAACATTGACCAATGTCTGCTTTAATATCATGTATTCAGCACCTACTATACGCCAAAGACTTTGCATACATTATCTTCACAATATCTCAGTGAAATGGGTCTTTTTTATCCATTTCATAAATTAGGAAACAAAATCCTGGACTTTCTGTATCAAGAGAGAACAAAAATGACAAAAAATCTTAACTCAAACAGGGAATTTATTGGCTCATATCACTGAAATGTGAGGTCCATGCGAGCAAGACTTGTCTGTCCCATAGAACAGTGAACCCCAAATACCCTTGTTGTGCCTGGCCCAGACTAGGCACTCAATGAAGCATCTAGAGCCACTGGCTGGATCAGGCACTCAAGAGATGTCATTACAACTCAGCATCACTCTGCCTCTCTGTTCTATAGCATGTTTTCTATCCTTTTTTATTATATCCCTAAGGGCAAAAGTTGCCTCTTTTCCATCATCTCCTTCTATCTACCCCAGAATTAAGTCCCACTGTCCTGGCCTAAGTTACACACCATCTGTGAACCAATCACTGAGGCCTAGGAGGCAGAAAGCTCAATTGGCCAACCCAGAGTCATGTAACCATTTCTGAGCTAAAAAAAAAAAAAAAAAAAAAGCAAACTGAACTATGTAAATTACAATAAAGGAAGGAGCACTCCCCCAAATGAACTTTAGTCTTTCACCTTTAATAAAAGCTGAAGAAATGACACTGGACAGGCAAAGTCAACAAATGCCTCCTATAAGCACAATTAATGCTACACTGGTATCATATTTTTAGCTTTTAATGTATTGAACTTCCAATCCCCTCCTTTGAGTCTTCAAGAATGCCAACAAAACAATACAAGCTTTATCATTAAGGGAAGGAAACTGAAGAGCAGAGAGGGGAAGTGACTTGTCCAAGGTCACATAGTTAGACAATAGGAGGGCCAGGACTTAAAGCTGGAGCTCTGTTTTTTCCCAGTGCCTTTTTCCTGGGTCCTGGAAATCTCTGAAAATAGGAGAAGACAGAGTAATCAGCCTTCTTAAGAGCAGAGAGTCTTTGAACTGAGGAACCGATGTTCAGGTAGCACCTCCATTACAAGGATGTTTTCTTTTTCTTAAAATAATCCATGTAATTAATTTAGATCACCTTTTTAGCTTAAGCAACATCTCATTGCCTTCACCATTCGCAGCCCCAGAGCTGATTAGTGCCTTTCATGTCTTGTTTAAGAGAGAATGGTGCCTGTATTATCATGCCCTCTGTCATGAACCTGACATTTCAGATGGCAACAAATGGCTAGAAAATTGGCCCTTTGAGACTAATAGCCCAGCAGCATTTACATGTAATTATTCTGCCCAAGAATTTGATTTTGTTGGGCACAAAAGTTATACAGAGAGAAAAGAGCCTGAACAGTGAACCCTGGACTCAAGTGGCAGACATTTGTGTGAGCACTGAATTCTGGAACATTCTTTCCAATATTTAAATATAATTCCCCATGGTTTAGTGTACTCGGCAACAAATTTAGATAATGTTTTGCTCTGTGTGGCACTAATTACTCTGCAAATGTTACAAGTGGGCTCTTTTCTTTTCCCCACACTGTTGTTTTTGTCATCATTCCATAGCTCTGATTGCCAGCCCCCTGAGCCACTGGTCACACATGAATTAAGTTTCCCCTGCATATTCGCACTGCTCCTGCTCTCTCCACTCAAAGGCCGTGTGAGCCTGCTGGTTGAGAAGTCAAACATGGTCACTATTAATCTCCTCCCTATTGTTTTTGACAGATTAAGAAAATAAGATCTACAGAAATTCCATGGTTTAGCCAATGACATATAGCTGGACAATAGAAAGGAGGTTATCTGCCTCTCCAACTGCATTGCTCCTCTCATCATGTGCTCATTGGTTTGTGAATCTTACATGATTACCAAGTACTGACAACACACAAAGCATTGCATTGTGTGGAAATACAATGGTCAACTGGAAATACAATGGTCAACTGGAAATACAAAGGTCAACTAAAGAGATAAGAAACCTATTTTAAAGAAACCTAATTCCAGTAGGAGACACAGCCAGTAAATAAGCAAATTAATAACATAAAATTCCAATTTGATATAAGAGCTATAAAGAAAATGATGTTATAGAAAATGACCAGCAGTGGGGAAAAGGACTTGTTCAAATAGCATGTTGAGGAAGGGATATGGAAGACCTAGGAACCAAATTATGAAAAGGAGCTTGCTGTAGAAGGGAACAGGGAAATAGCATAACAGCATTGGGGGCAGTAGAAACCTCAAGAATAAATGTCCTAGTACACAAGAGAACTCAGGATGTTCTAAGAACCTGCAGGAGGCCAAGGTGGCTGGTGAATGGTTTTTGGACATAGTCCATATAGGGCTGGCAACTTGCTGATGAATGGGACATAGAGAAAGAGGGGGAGAGATCACAGAGTTCTCCTTTCATCTTGAGAATCCAGTACCTGATGCTGCCACTGGTTAAAATGGGAAAGTCAGCAAGAGGAACAGGTTGAGGTGGCATCTGGGAATTAGGAACCCCATTTTGGACATGTAAAGTTTGAGATTTTTGTGAAACAACTAACTTGAGACATCAAAGAGGTAGTTGGTTTATAGGTCTGAAACCAGATGGAGAGACCTCTACATTCATTGGGTTTGCCGTGCTGAATTAGAGTGAAGAATCTGCCATAATTGACTGAATCTGATTAGATCAGTCAAAGTCTGATCATGTCAAGACCTTAACTGTTGATACTTCACATGAATTAACCTAGCAAATATGGGGGATGGCTTCCATTGCTGCTTTCTCCTATTCATTACAGAAAATACACTGGACAAGTAGAGAAGCCAGTTACGATTCTCAAGCAGGAGCTGTCACAATGTCGGTTATAACCAAGACCTTTCTTAATTATATGAAAGATAGAAGAACGCGGGCTTTGGAGTCCAGCTGCCTAAATATGAATCATAACTCTGAATCAGTTATCTCATGCATTAATTGGGAGTTATGCCATACAGTAGTTTGGAAGATTAAATTTAGATAAACTATGTTAAGAGTCATGGTGCTTTACACACAGTAAGAGCTAAAAAAATATTCATCATTGTCAGCCTGTTATTCTGGCTATTGATCACAATTTTTTAAAGAACTATATTTGAAAGAGCTCTTATTTGCAAGTGACAGAATACTGACTCAAAACCCACTTAAACATAAGGGAGTATGTGGGTCATAACAGAAACAGCAAAGAGCATGGGGATAGGACTGTGTGGAGCTCAAATGCTGTCATCAGGACCTTGTTCTGTGTCTCTCTGTGCCCTTCTGCATTGCCTTCATTCTCAGGATGACTTCTTTTCAATAGCAAGATGGCCTCCAGCAGCTCCAAAACACCTATTGGTTCTCCAAACCCCAGGGGAAGGAGACCGCCCCTTTCTTGGTCATTCTAATTAAAGTGCTGAGACTGCATCCCCTGTTAGAGTCCTCAAACCAAAGAGTGACCATGAAGAGAGAGCAAGGAGAATTTTTCAGCCCTTGGTGAGCCCAGAGTGATAAACAAGTGGTTCCCAAATGAAGGTCAAGGAAAAGTAACCAAAGTGAGGAGGGAAGGTTTCTGAGGGTGCTGAAAAGCAGAGAGTTAGTAACAAATCAACTCCTAGAAGAGGCTAGAACATCACTGGGGGATTAAAATATTATTTAGTCAAGGCTAAGTCGTGTGTTTGAGAGGGTTAGGAACACTCAGAAGGAAGGTGTAACAAATTCAACTAAAAGGAATAGAAAACTATCAGGAAATAATCTGGCCACCAGAGACAGCATCACTAAAGTTTAGAAAAATTAAAGTAGCTATCTCTTCTTTAGCTCCCCTACTTCTGGTCATCTGTCCCCTTGATGAAGCCTTATTTACCAAATCATTGACAGGAATTGAGACACTTACTATGCATTGGCAAAGGATGATGCCTTCTTCTATTAGCCTGGAAAAGGGCTGACATGTTTACCCACACCTGATTTCCCCACCCCTGTACACCAAGACATCTGAAGTTGCTTTTGACATTTCCCTCTTCCACACCCACTACACCCACTCAATCACTATATCCTGCCAATGTTACCTCCTAATCATCTCGCAGGCAGTAACTTAGCTCTGTCTCCACAGACAGCTCCTCTTGGAGCCACTGTCACCTCTCACCCAGATGGCTGCAATAGAATCTAGATCATCCTCTTGATATATAAGTCAGATATTGTTACTGTACTGCTCATGTCTCTTCAGTGGCTTCCTCCTTCATTTGAAGGGAAAAATTACAATTATTTCAGTAGCTTCCTAGGAACCCTCTGATCACAGTCCCACCTGTGTCTTCAGCCTCAGCTCATGCTATTTTCAGCTTCATTCTCTAAGTTCCAGACATATTGCCCTGTTCCCCCTTTAAGTTATATTTTATATTGTGTTCCAACCTCAGGAAACTCATTTGCTCTATTTACTCTGCCCACCCCTAGCCTTCCCCCACTTTTATCCTTTGTATTATTGAAGTCTGTGTATCACTGATACGCATTCAGTAACCACTTCTTCAAGAAGTCCTTCCTAGGACTTCCAGCCATGATAGAGACATAGGTAGACACACTGCACCTCCTCGAACAACCAAAAGAAGGACAACAACAATTTAAGAAAAGAAACAACCAGAACTGACAGAAAATCGAACTGTATGGAATTGCGACAACCACGAGTGAAAGAAGAAACATTCATGCAGACCAGTAGGAGGGGCGGAGATGGGCAGCCAGGGTGGAGAGGACTCACAGCAAGGAAGCAGCTGGAGGATCCAGCAAGGCTGTGGCTGGTGAAGCAGGTGGTGCCATATTCACATGCAGATAAACCAGAAGGAACAACTGTAGAGTGAGACAAATCTCAAAACCCTGGGTCCCAGTGCAGGGAAATAAAGCCTCAGACCTCTGGCTAAAAACACCTGTGGGGGTTGAGGAGAGACTCCCAGCCTCACAGGAGAGTTCATTGGAGAGACCCACAGTGTCCTAGAACCTGTACAAGCCAACCCACATGGGAATTAGCACCAGAAGGGCCCAATTTGATTGTGGGTATCGGGGGCAGTGACTGAAAACCAGCAGAGAGAGGAGCAAATGCCATTGTTCCTTTTTGGACCCCTCCCCTATATACAATATAACAACACAGTGACAGGGGGTACCCCATCCTGGTGAACACCTAAGACTTCACCCCTTACTACATAACAGGTGCACAGAGACAAAAAAAAAAAAGGTCCAAATGAAAAAACAGATCAAAGCTCCAGAAAAAATACAACTAAGTGACAAAGAGATAGCCAATTCATCAGATGCACAGTTCAAAACACTGGTAATCAGGATGTTCATAAAATTAATTGAATATGGTCACAAATTAGATGAAAAATGAAGGCTATGCTAAGTGAAATAAAGAAAAATGGACAGGGAACCAACAGTGATGGGAAAGAAACTGAGACTCAAGTCAATGTGGTGGACCAGAAGGAAGAAAGAAACATCCAATCAGAAAAAAATGAAGGAACAAGAATTCAAAAAACTGATGAGAGAGGCTTAGGAACCTCCAGGACATCTTTAAACATTCCAACATCCAAATCATAAAGGTGCCAGAGGAGGAGAGGAAGAGCAAGAAATTGAAAACTCAGTTGAACAAATAATGATGGAGAACTTCCCCAATCTGGAAAAGGAAATAGACTTCCAGGAAGTCCAGGAAGCTCAGAGAGTCCCAAAGAAATTGGACCCAACAAGGAACACACCAAGGCACATCATAATTACATTACCCAAAATTAAAGATAAGGAGAAAATCTTAGAAGCAACCAGAGAAAGGGAAAGTTACCTACAAAGGAGTTCCCATAAGACTGTCAGCTGATTCCTCAAAAAAGACCTTATGGTCAAGAAGGGGCTGGAAAGACATATTCCAAGTCATGAAAGGCAAGGGCCTACATCCAAAATTACTCTATCCAGCAAAGCTTTCATTTAGAATGGAAGGGCAGATAAAGTACTTCCCAGATAAGGTCAAGTTAAAAGAGTTCATCATTACGAAGCCCTTATTATATAAAATGTTAAAGGAATTTATCTAAGAAAAAGATAAAAAAAAATATGAGCAGTAAAATGACAGCAAACTCACCATTATTAACAAGCACACCTAAAAAACAAACAAACAAAAACAAAAACAAACTAAGCAAACAATTAGAACTGAAACAGAATCACAGAAATGGAGATCACATAGAGGATTATCAGCAGGGGAGTGGGAGTGGGGGAGAGGAGGGAAAAGGTATAGAAAATAAGTAGCATAAATGGTAGGTAGAAAATAGACAGGGGGAGATTAAGAATAGTATGGGCAATGTAGAAGCCAAAGAACTTAAGACACATGGACATGAACTAAAGTGGGGAATGTGGGTGGGAGAGGGTGTGCAGGGTGAAGGAGAATGAAAGGGGAGGAATGAGACAACTGTAATAGCATAATCAATAAAATATTTTTTAAAAAAAGAAGAAGTCCTTCCTAGAGCCATCCAGACTGGATGAGTTCCCAGTAGAGGCTGTAATAACTCTCAGTCTTTCCCCTTCACAGCAATTATCACCACTGTAATTAAGCTATCACACTTTTACCAGCCTGTTAACTCCCTTGTGGGTAAGAACTGGGTTGTCTTCACACATTCTTGTCTCTTCGGTGCCTAGAACAGGGCCTGCAGTGCTTCATTTTCTCCATGAATATCTGTGGGATGAATATATGAATCTGTGACACTCGTCTGCCCCCGCCTGGATAGAGCAGATTGCTGTTTCAGGGTAGGCTCATTTGCAAATGCCTAAAAATAAAAATGAAATGCAAACAAAATGTTCCTTGTCAGAATGAAGCTGCTGAGAAAGAGCAGTTTAAAAAGCTGATCCCAAGCAAAAGAACATGGAAACCTAATACTCTTTAAATAGCTTCTTAAATACAGTCATCAATCAAAAGTCATGTCTTTGTGGATCTTCATTACATGGGGAACCTACTGAAAAATGCACTGTCTCTTATTGCAAAACACACAGACCAGTACCTTGCAAGAAATTTGCAAAAATTGAGGACTCAAACACAGCTGAACCAAAAAAGGTACAGTCCTGTCGTCACTGAGAGGCAGTAATTAAAGTCACCCAACTAAATTCTCATTTTGATACCATCTTGGCCATCTAAAAATATTAGCTGAAAACTGTGACGGAAAGCTGGTAAGCCAGCACCTTTCAGCACAGGAAAAGCAACGATCTGCCTCCTAGGCTCAGTCAGGAACCTGAATAAAAAGCCATCAGTGACTAGGGCTGTGTAAGGGCCGCTGAAAACTCTGAAAGAAACAGGAGGTTCAAGCCATGACCACAAAATCACCAATCTCAGATCAGAAATTCATTACTAACTTGGATCAAATCACCCCAGTGTCCTTAATGCTAAATTCAATGTATGACTTGTTTTGTTGGGTTGTTTAATCAGACTGGATTCTGTCATACTAGATTTGTGTAAGATAATAGAAATTAAAATATATTGAAGGTAGAACTGACTCCAGCTGGGCAGAGAATTCTGCAGGGCACCATGGTGAAGCAGAGGATGCCAGGCAGGGACTGGCAAGGGGGCACATGGAATCAGATACTGGGATGAACTCTGGAAAAGAAACTTGGCCAAAGACATGGGTCATATGAAGGCAACAGCACTGGTGGCAACAATAATTATGATGATCACTCAGGATCTGCCAAGCACTTTCATATAATTTATCTCATTAAACTAGCAAGGTGGTTCATAGCAGGGAGAAAGCATAGTCATAAATTTGTCAGGATAAATGAAAGTTAGGTGAATTGAATTATCACAGAAGTTGGAAATAACCCATCTTCCCTATTCATCTAAACCTCTTACTGTTCTTTCCTATAACACCTCTACTTGAGAACCTTCACTGGGTCCCCATTTCTCACAATGTCTGTGTCTTGACTTCAAAGTCATCCATTACTGCCTATACCCAGCCTGGCTGAACCTCTTTCCCACCATTTCTCAGTACTTTCCCACCACTCTTGGTGGCCCCACCCTAAAGTACTGTGGACATGATACAATTGTGTCTTCCCCATGCCAGCCTTCCAGCCTACTGCCTTCTCCTCCCTGCCCATCCAAAGCTTGGCTTGAATATCACTTCTTCCGGAAGGGTTTTCCTGACTACTTGGTCCTCTTTGTTTTCTGAAAAACTAGAACATTACATTTTTAAGCAAATAACTACACTGAATTCTTAGATATTGTTTTAAGTGACTTTATGTATTTATACGTGTTTGCTTTTTGTCTTTCAAACTAGACAACTTCAGGGCAGATACAGTCTCTTCTGTCCCCCAGGGTGGTTCATTGTGTATTGAGCTCCCAAAAGTGCTCAACATACTTGTTCTCTGATTAATCCCTCTTCTTTCCATGGATATGTGTTGAGAAAAACCTTAGCAGAACAAATTAAAATCTGCAGGGTTTGATACAACAGAATTTCAGGACTAATTGGAAACTAGTCCCTTGGCATTGCCTGCATAATATCCTCTTCATTATTTTTAAAAGTCAGTTTATATTTTAATGAAGCAATGGAATATTGGGAAGCTCCCAAGAGTAAAATTATCATCAAAGAGAAACTCCCCACTTTAAAATTAAGAAAAATTGAAGCTATCTGAGGTAGGCAAAGGGGCAAGGAGAAGAATGAGCAATGACTGGTCTCAAAGCAGCTCTAACTAGAAAAGCAACACACAGATTGATAGAACTGGCCTCTGCTCTTGCTTTTCCAAAGTGCCCATAACTCTCAGAAAGTCAGCAGCTTTCTGAGCATCTAATTAGTATAACATCTCACCATCTGCATGCATAGTGTTCCAATTTGTTCACTGCACAGTGTTATTCACAGACATGTTCTTCTATGTGGTTTTGTGACTCCAACTTTGCCCCTTCAATCCATCTTCCTTCCCAGAGCCAATATGATTTCTCTAAAATTCAGACATGATCACATCAACTGCCTGTTGAAATCCCTCAATGACTCTCCAACACTTTAAAGCCCACATTCATTAGGTGGAGTATAAGGCCCTCATGATCTGTTTTCTACTCACATCCCCTGCTTCTTCCTTCTCCAACACCCTCTTTTCACTCCAAAGCTCCAGTCAGAATAAACTGCTTTCACTTACTGCACTATCTTATATTCAAGCTATCCCACATGAAATTTTTACCAAGAACACCCTGCCAACTGCCAAGCCTTCAACATGACTTTTTTTGTGTTCTTTGGACAAAAAAAGAACAACTTCTGACTCCAATTCTAATTTAGAGACCTAACTTAGGTTCTCCAGCATACACTCTATACTTTACCCCACTGTGGTACAGATCACACTGGGCTGTAATTTTCTAGTTACTCATCTGTGTTCCATTAAGACTCTAATCTCCTTGTAAACAGAGACTATATCTTTCTGACTGAAGTACTGTGTTTCCAAAGCCTACCTTTATAGTCCTTAGCCCACAGTATAAATGCTCAGAAAGTAGTTAGGGAAGGAAGGGAGGAAGGGAGGAAGGGAGGAAGGGAGGAAGGAAGGAAGGAAGGAAGGAAGGAAGGAAGGAAGGAAGGAAGGAAGGAAGGAAGGAAGGAAGGAAGGAGGAAGTCAGGAAAGAAGCAAAAACAAAAAGGATGGAGGAGAAGAAGAAAAAACGATTATTTATGGTGCAAAAAAATCAATGCCATAGTTTTTCCAAAAGATGTAGCCATTTCCTGGGTGATAAGATGATGAACTCACCAGTTTCTATTGCAGAAAACACTAGAACTCCACCCGTGAATAAAGTACAGATATGAAATTTCTAGAATTTAAGCAGCTGTTCTTTTTAGCAAAACATGTGCAAATAGGTAGTAAGCTCAGTAGGTGTGAACACAGGATACTAATGCTGCCAAGCCACAAGAGATTTATTTTGAGATCTGAGACCCCTGAGCTACACACATGTCACTTATTTACTTCTCAAGCATGGAATATTATTTGAATTGGAAAAAGGTAACCTCAAATCATGTTCTATGCTTCTTTTGCCACAATAAAAAATAAAAGCATGCTGCAATATACCCTCAAGAGATTCATGACATGTTATTTAGACCAGTCCAGGAGGAGATTGTTGGCAGAATGGCTAGAGAGGCCCTGATTAAATGAGATTATTGAGTCAAAACTCACATTCATCATCACTTTACAGTTTATAAAATGTTTTCAAGGGCTTTAGAGCATGTTTTTCTCAACAGCAGATCATTCTGCTCTCTTGCTTTAAAATATCAATGGTTTCCCATTGTTCTTAGAATAAAAGTCAGATATATTATTATAGCCTTGAGACCCTGCATGGTCTAGCCACTGCCTTCTCCAACTCTTCAATTTCATCTCATTAGTTCTGCTAAAAGTAACCAGTCCACAGGCTGTACAGGGGTATGATGAGGAATGAACGCCAGAATGCACATCAACTGCCTAACTAAGCATACTGCTACATTTGGCTGACTTTTTTTAGCAAGATATTCTCAATGAAGGAAGAATTGCACTGATTTACATTCCTGTGTGTGCTCCTCAGCTGGTTGCAGGCCATTGACTAAGTGTGTGAAGATGATCACTAGGCTGCAGACCACATGTTGAACAGCAATGCCTACAGCCCTCTCACCTCTGTCAGTATTTTTTAGTAACACTGTTCTCCACACTTTACGTTCTTTGCATAGCATCATTTTTGGTGACTCCTCATCCTTCAGTTCTCAGGTTGCCACACCTCCTTAGAGAGGCTTTCCCTGACTGCCCTACTTAACATGGCCCCCTCGGCCTCCACCCCAACTACTTCTTTATATTGTTCACAGTATTTATTACTATGGGCAATTATCATAGTTGCTTTTTTTCTGCCTGTTTAGCTTATGCCTGACACCACTATCTGCCCCCTAACAAAACAAAATGTGTGTATTACATGGTAGATGAACAATGAGTATTTGTTGAATGAAGAACAACCCTGTGAGGTAGGAATTATTATTACATTTTTATAGCTGAGAAATTGAAGCTCAGGGAGTTTAAATATCTCTCAAAGTAGCAATCTTTTACAGTTTTGTTTGACTTTAAAATTAAGAAAAGAATTTCATAAATATGAGCTCTTCATATTACATATTAAGTAGCACAGCATCTGTGGTGAGAAGGAAACCAACATTCAAGGAGAATGAGTGACCAGCCCAGCATCATTCATGACTAAGTGAAAAGGGTAAAACAACAAAGCCGGGTCTCCTAAATCCAAGATCAGTGTCTATTAAAGTAGATAATCAGTGTCTAGAGCATTTAAGAGTGCTCTAGAATGTCAAAAAGTGATATATTGCTTTTTAAGAAGATCACAGAATGCTGGAGCAAAGCTTTCTTGGAAGCAGGGGTAGCAGGGTGTGGAGGGAGGTGGAGAAAATCTTGGTTCTGCCCATCTACACTGGGTGGCACAATGCAATAGAAAAGATGATGAGCTTTCTTTCTCCTGTTTCACATGCCACCTCCTCTTCTTGTGAACACTGGGCCAACGGCTTAACCCGTCTCAATTAATATTGGTCAAATGATAGTAATATTAATTATCTCCCAGAGTAATTGTGAAGATTAAGCAAAAATCTGGAAGCAAAGTCCCTTGAATGGTGCTTGGCAAAGAGTGGGTGCTCAGTGTCACTAAATGCCACTCACCTTCCCTATCTTCTCCCAACTCTATGCTGAAAAGCAATGGCCATGACTAGAGTCACTGTATTATAATTTACTGCTCATAGGAATGATTGTTTCTCAGTCTACACAGGGGAATGAATTATAATCAACCCAATGGGTGAGGACAGATGCAGATAAATGGAACTTAGTCCTCAATACTGGTTTTACCTTCACTGGATACTATGGTGGCATGAGCCAAGGACTTCACAGGCAGGAAGGGTCAGCTAGGAAACTTAGAATTTATTCATCTATAACCACCACAAGACTAAAGGATCAAAAAAGAAAGCCTCACTTTCTGCCTCCAAAGTTTTTCTGAGTGTGGTTTACCAAATTTACAAAGGCTCAGGGGGCATCAGTCTTCTGATTATGACATGGGCATGCCCTTTCATCTTGGATTTCTCAGATCTTTGTTGGGTTTATAATACCTGCCATAGCTATACCACTGTAAAAGGTACAGTGCGGATTAGGTATCTTTACAACAGGACTCCTTAACTTAAGGTCCATGGCTATTCTTCACAGATCCATGAGTCCCTGAAATTGTACACAAAACTCTGTGTGTGCAACAGTATGTATTTTTTTCAAGCATTAAGTATCTCTAGCTTTTCCACTGGATTCTCAGCCCCTTGAATCTTTACTCAAAAGAAATAAATAGTGGATATAGAGATTTTTAGCCACTGACCTGTTTTGGGTAAAAGATGCCTATCACTCCACTAAGACCTCAAAGTTCTGAAAAAATATTTATTAGTTTTAAAAGTACTTTGTTACTTAAAAATAAATGTATGGCTTTTGAAAGACATGAGAAATTTGCTTGTTAGTGATGGGGTCAAATATTTATGCATAAGGATGTTCATTAAACTTCTTTTTATAAAAACACTAGGAAACAGCCCAACTAGTCAATGATAAGAAGATGGTTAATTAAATAAATCATATTCTATCTACATAAGGGGATATAGCTGATGAATGTCATCACTTCAAGACCCTTTAATGAAATAGGAAAACCTCCACTATGCAATGTTAGCTTAAGAAGCAAAATATAAAATTGTACAGACAATATAATCCTAATTTCACTTTAATATTTAGAAGTAGTTCTCCACTGGGGACAATGTTGTCCCCCAGACATTTGGCAGTGTGTGGTAACAGTTTCGATTGTGTGACTAGGTGCAGAGAGGGAGTGTCTGCTGGCATTTTGACTCTACTCAGCAGAGGCCAGGAAAGCTACAAATGCCCCAGAACTCACAGGACAGCACAGCCCCTGTGACAAAGAATCATTCTGTCTAAAATGTTATTACTTCTGAGGCTGGGAGAAAACCCCAGATATGTAGGGGAAATATGGGAAGAAAATATACCTCACTTATAATGTGTTATCTATTATTTTAATTATTGATTCTATACATTTCTTGAAAATACAAAAGTAACAAATGTTCTGCAATGGGCATATTTTCTTTTAATATCAGACAAAAATAACAAAGAAAAAGCCCAAAATTTGCCTTTTCCCCTTTGAAATAAATCAATAAGTAATGAGATCAGCATAGAAACAGGTTGAGAAGTTCATCAGAATATCAAAGGAGCAGGACCAGCAAAGCATGAATATGAGTTATCATTCAGCTTTATTTCTGCTCTGAAACTCCTTGGGGAATGGAAGGGGGAATGCCATCCGCTACCCTGGGATGTTGAGAAGGAAAACCAGCATGCTGTTGCCTGCTCTGCTTTGCAGGCTCAGCCTGCCCATTCAACTCCTTCTGTGTTCATTGTTCAAATTCCTGAAAGCGTGGTATTAGAGGTGATTTGTTTTCTTTATTTCAAATTTTAATTGATGTTGTTTCAAAAATGTTTTCATAACAATGAATAAAAACAATAGCTTTAAAAAACAGCATGCTATCATGTGATTCAGATAATGATCTTAATTCTCAGTCGGATAGAGGCCCTCACAAGAGGGGCAGGAGCAAGGGCTCATGGGCTGCTTGGAATGGATGTCTGAAGTATCCTGGGAAAAGTCAGATGTCCTGAGGAGATCTGTCCTGGAATTTCTTAGGGACTCAACAATGTGGATACAGATAATTTTCATATTATACATTCTTTATCTGTTTTTCTCTAGATGCTATACCACAGCTTAAAACTCTTGAGACATTGTAATTACCCCTTTAGCCACAGCAATAGATGTTTTTATTTTTGATTGGTAAACTTTCTTAAGCTGACTCAGAAATACTTTCATGTAATGTTCCAGAAAAAAAATGAAAAAAGAAATATTTATTTCCTTTTCCTGTAACGTCCATTCTACCACATAAATTTACTATTATATAGATATGAATTATGAATCCCAACAATTGAAAACTAATTAAACTTTTATTAAATTAACAGTTTAAATCACAGACACACGTTATATTAACATGCTTACTTTTTTTATTTACATAACAGAACTTCCACTGCCACACAGAATTATTTCCAAATTTGTTATCCCTAAAATGGTGTCATAAGGCTGTGAGCAGGGTGGTCTTAGGAGGCAATATTATGCATACAAATCACGAACTTTGAGCTCAGCAGATGAATTAAATAAATGGACACTGAGTCAATGGACAATAATTAAAAGAGAATAAAATGGCTCAGTCACATTTCGAACATCTCCTGGATGCATCTCCTTTGTTTCCTATAATTTTATAAATGGAAGTTGTAGAAAATAGTTACACAATTACAATTTAACATTTTTAAAGAGTTGTTACTGCAATGCTCAAGAATCATCAATTCATGTTGTTAAACAGTGAGACAGCAACAACTTGACTATGATACTAATTTTGTGTTACTTCCCACACCACCCAGTCATGTTCCTCAAGTTGTATCAGTGATTTCAATGAAGAGCTAGCTGGTCACCCATCCCATCAAAGCATATTGGCCTCAGTTAGTATAAAGTAAGGCACACAGCATGTGTTTGGATACTTCTAGTTAATAAAGGTAAAAATAAAAGATCTGACCCTGGCTGGTGTTGCTCAGTGGATTGAGCACCAGCCTGTGAACCAAGGGGTCACAGGTTTGGTTCCCAGTCAGGGTACATGCCTGGGTTGTGGGCCAGGTCCCCAGTGGGGGTCAAGTGAGAGGCAACCACACATTAATGTTTCTCTTTCTCTCTTTCTCCCTCCTCTCACCTCTCTAACCTAACTAACTAAATAAATAAATAAGATCTCCAAAAAAAAAGTAAAGGATCTGGATTGAAATACAAACCTTTTCATTTTTATACTTGGCTCTATTTGCCAACTTTTCCTCTGCTAACTCACCTACCCTGGCACCAGCTCCTGTTGTACATATATTTGCCACCTTTTCTGTTCTGATGTTGCCAGACATGGACTGGGGCTGCTGTACAGTCGAAAGATGGGATCTTGAGAAGTCACAAGAAAAAAAAATCTGGGAACTCATATGTAGGAGGATTTGAGATATCATGGCAAGATTTATTGGGGTGAAAACATAAAAGACTTACATGTACTGCCTCATCCACAACCAGGTGGCTCGACCTGCTCTCGGTGCAGAAGAAGTCCAGCCCCTAGGGCTGCAGGCCTTCACTTGTCTCCCACAAGATGAGGAAGAAGGCCAGGACCCATAGCTGCCATGCCATTAGCCTGACATCCAAGGCCTCAATAGTCAAGCACTGTCTCTGTTTCCTTCTGACCAGCTTTTGGCTTTGGCACTGTACTTCAGTCCATGAGGCTGCTACCAAGAGAACACACAGGTGCTACTGAGACGGATCTTTGTTGAGCTGTGATTACATGAAGTCTGTCCAAAAAAAGTCCAGCAATTGTTAATATAATGAGAATGGTTAGTGTGACATTGGTACAACCTGGCAGCCAAGGAAAGTGAACTGGAATGTGCATGTGTGAAAAATGACAACTTCACTATACTAGTCAGTGGCAGTGATAGACACTGTTAAGTGAGCATGTGTACTGTGTGGCTGTCTCATTCAAAATGACTAAACTAATAGAGCAATGAATCTGCATCATATTTTGTGTTAAGCTTGAACATTTCTTCATGGAAACTATTCAGATGATTCAGAAGGCTGCAGCTGTGGGCAACTGGTGACTGGCAGCTTCATTCTGACAATGTGCTGCCAGCTCACGCATCACATCTTGTGCAAAGTTTTTGGGAAAAACATCAAATCACCCAGGTGACTCAGCACCCCTACAGCCCAGATTTGGTGCCCTGCAACTTCTGGCTTTTCCCAAAACTAAAATCACCTTTGAATGAAAGAGATTTCAGACTGTCCTAGAGATTCAGGAAAATACGGTGGAGCAGCTGATGTATTTGAGAGAACAGTATTAGGTCCCAAGGTGCCTGCTTTGAAGGGGACTGAGGTATCATTGTTTTATGTACGAGTTTCTTGTGTCATGTATCTTCTTCAATAAAGCCTCTATTTTTCATATTACATTATTGGATACTTTCTGGACAGACCTCCTATTTCCTTGGGTTTGGGAAGAGGTAAGCTTTCTTTCAAACGATTCAATCTCTTTCCTTGGTTTTTGTGGGCTTGTGCTCATGTCTTCCCCTATCCAATCCCTTTCCTGGGGGGCGAAGGGGTGGGGGAGTGGTTTGTGCCCTTATTCTAACCAGTCTTTTCCTCAGAGTTTCCCAGGCTAGACTCCTCCACTTTAAAGTCACCATTTTGACTCCTACTGCACATGCCTCAACATTCTCCTTGGTCACCAGGCTGCTGCAGCACACATTCCCAGTAAAGGAATTTCCCCTTATTGTTTTACCTACCCCCTTCCCCCACCCCCATAATCAAGGCCATGGGCCTGTTCTTTCCTGAGGAGACTGGAAAGCTGGTCTTTCTTGCCTGCTCTTGGGTTAAGTCCCTTTGCTAGATGACGTGGCTGTCCCTTTGAGTGTCTGTAAAGCTGTCCCTTCTTGTCAACCCACTTTAGTTAAGATGTCTGGCTACCCTCTCTTCCATTAATACCTAACGAGTTGCCTAGGCTAACACTGAGGTTATGCCAAGTGTATCAGAGATATCACGCATTTATTCACGCAATACATATTTTTGAGTACCTTCTATGTATAAATCCCTCTTTAATTTTCACAATAAACCTTATATATAAGGTATGCATTATTTAATTCTTCTTACAGTTGAGATAATTAATGTTGGGAACTGCTCTGCCTGGTTTTGGGTATTGTAACTGCCTTCCATGGATAAGTCTGAGTGTGCAACCTCCGGAATGCGAGCCACTAAGGAGACAAAGCTTGTCTCTTGTAGCAAACATTGCTTCTACTTCATCCCCCTGCCCCCAGTGCATAGTCTGATAGTTCATGATGGGTAAGACCCCTCAGACGGGGGGCAACCTAAGCCAGACACAATCACTTGGGAGGCCAGCGTGGAAGGACTCCAGCGGCTGCAACAAAGAGGGAGTGATGGACCCTCGCCCCCTAGCTATCCCGACATAGCCCAAGTTCCCATGTCCCCTGGGAGAAACACTTCCTGGCTGTAATCCCCTTAAGCCTGAAAATCTGTGATGGGGAGGCCATGCAGCTCCTTGCCTTGCTAAAGTGGATCCAGGTAAATCTGGCATAAGAAAGAATTCCTAAAAGTCCTGTGAAACCTGCTTTGCTAAGGGTGCTTTGATTCATATGTTAAGGGTCCAAGCAGGAAATGAGTATGTCTCCCAAAGCTTCTGCAAACCCCTTACCTGACAGACTCTGACTCACACTAAGCCCTCAGAGTTCTTTGAAATGGTATCTACTGTTTGATCCTTGCTGCCCTGTATTCCTGTGTATTACAACCCAATAAAAGCCCCTGGAGGAAGGGGCTCCTGGCCTTTTTCCTCTGAGAAATTGGCCACTCTCCTCCCCAAGCAGATCATGTGTTGGTAGTGTTACTTTCATCCATGGCAGACGGGGGGACTTGTGGGCAAAGTTGCCCCCACAAATTAAGGTCATATGAACTTAAATAAGTTGTTTGATGTCACATATATACCAGAAGTTTACCAGATTTAATTCATGAAACTCAGTCCAAAGTCATGCTTTCTATATACTAGTCTGCCTTCTAAGGTCTTACTAGCTAGAAGTTAGTTCTATGATGAAATTTTAGGGATATCAACAATGTCATTATTCAAATAAGTTCCTTCAAAGGTATTTCATATCCCACAACTAGAGATTTATTCTTCTTAGTTGCAAGATGATCTATCTTTAATAAATAAACACCTGGATTTTGTATATATAATGCACACCCAGGGGATTATTATATCCATGGCATGTAATCCATGGATATAATAATTTTACCCATGTATAATGCACATCTTTATGTTTCCCTAAAAAATTTGGACAAAAAAGTATGCATTATACATGGTAAAATATAGTAACTCTTAAAAATGAAAGACAGAAGCTAGTCAATCATTTTTAATATGAGTCACTTCCCAGGATTTCTTGTAAAAGCAATAGACAATGGAGAAACAGAAAAAATGAGAGGTTAGGGTACATGAATATAAGTAAGAGAATGATACAAGTCAACCCACAAGAAAAGAATTATGGGGCAGCATGAAAAATTAATTTGCCTTATTTTCAATCTTACCTTACTTTTATACTTTCTTTTATTTCACTATTGGCCAAAAGGTGAGATAGATAGGTAGTAAGAAGAATATGTTTGGAATTGACTGGTTCAAATCTTTTCTCTACCACTTATTTACTCGTTAACTGCATATCCTTGGACAAGATTTTAACCTCTAAGTTTTGGTTTTCTCATCTATGAAAGGGAAATGATGCTACCTACCCCATTGGGTGGTCCTAAAGATCAAGTGAAAGTACACATGTTAAATGTTTGCTATGCTATAAATGACACTCAGTAAAGGACAACAGTCAAAAGATGGAGAAATGCAGATAAGAATGTGTTGGATGGTTTCAAAATTGGTCAAAGGACTGCTTCTAGATGATACTAAAATTTAACGCTCACCAAATATTCTTGTACTCACCCACAGTTTTACCTGCCTTATGATTAGATTGGGACATGCAACTAGTTCCAGCCAGTGGATTGTGAGCAGAAACACACAGAGGAAGTGTGGAATAGAAGACAAGCCTTGGTGGTGAAGTCAGTGAGATGCATTTCAGGGCTCCGTCCACATCCATGCCTAGTGTAACATTATTATTAATGACAATCATTAGCAACTGATCATATGGCAAAAGGCTGTGATGGGCAGCTGATATACATGATAAAATATCAGGTTCCAATAAGATCCCGGGAGACTAAAACAAAGACCCAAACTAAGTATCATGAAACTTAATTTGAATAAATGTCATCTGATGCATATCTCCAAAACGTCAACTTCCCCAGTACAAAACTGGAGAGACATGGTGGGGCAGCAGTCTGCAGGAGGGGTTCTGAGGGATTCTGCAGGCTCTCACCATGTCAGTGATTGTTCAATAAAGCTGCACACTTAACTACAAAAATTAGTTTAATCTTGCATTAAAATGTGTCCTAAACCATCCACTAAAAATCCCATTCTCTTGCCCATTCTCTGGGCAAACATTCCTTAAGAACATCTTCTTTATCTGAGGATAACATGTCCTGGAAAAGTCCACTTGCAGTATATCCTTGGCAATGAGTGTAGGGACCCGCTTTGCCAGACGTGAAAATGTGGCCCAGCACCCACATGGAAAACCAGTGGGGGGTGAGTCGGCACACAAGGCCACACCTATGAAGAAGTTCTCCCATGGGAATCAGCCCTGCAATGTGCCTAGGCTACTTTGAGTCTTGTTTTTGCTAAAAAACTCCCTCACCCTGCTTTGCAGCAAACATTTACTACAAAGTAACTTCCTAAAATCCATGTTAAACCTTTCAAGGATGAGTGTAACTGGTTCAACTACTTTTCCCTTTTCATTTGCAAATATCCCCCTTCTGTGATGTGATTAGTGGCATTGGCTCCTTTGTTTTCTGTAAAAGGTAACCACCTAAAGTCGACCTGTGCACAGTATATGAGGACCACCATGTATTGTGCCCAAAAAAGAAATAAAGGCCTGTCATGGCAGAGGCTGTGGCTTTTGGCTCCTCTTGAGAGTGAAGCTGCCTGCGCTTTTCCTCCACAGAACTCAATAGTCCATGTGAATGTCTTGTATCGCATCCATAATGTGGTGGACCCCATGAGCCGGGGTCCACATCAAATGGGTGTGCTGGACTTCTCCATCTGTATTCACAATCCTACTCTCCCTCTTTCGCCACTCTGCTCCGTGCCCAAGGAAACTCATCTACTTGCACTCAGGCTCCCAATTAGTTTGGGCCATTTGGAGGTACTGGCAGGAGATGAGAGGACAGGAGGAGCCTGAATGGAGTAAGAGCATTTATTTCCTGTCCTTCTCCCTGTGTGAGCACTGTTGAGTTAGCTGTGTCCTTCTTACCAAAGGTGGCACCGTCCATACAATTATTCTTTTTGATTTCAAGTAACTGGTCTCTCTCCACAGGGTTCCTCAATCCTAGGAGAGGTTGTAGCTTCACACTCCTGCTAGACCAGGGTACTATTTTATCCCCTAGTTTCTCTGGCACCTCTCTCAACCTTTGTATATATTGAGTAAACTCTCTTCAATTACCAGTTTGACTGTGCTTTTGCTTCCTACCCTGACTTATACCAACTAAGCAAAATTTTATATTACATAGAAAATAAGAAGATAGTTTGATCCAGGATTTTTAAAATATATTTTATTGATTATGCTATTACAGTTGATCAGGAATTTTATGTTCAAAATGAAACTAAACATAAGAAAATAATTTATGTGCACTGAATTTATGTCGTAATTTTAACCTTGTGCCTTTTATAGAATAAACAAATAAAAAATAGTCTTTTCTTTGTTTTTGGTGTAATATTACCAACATAATTTTATGGCATTACTATACAATATCCTCCTCTTTTTGTTTAAACTTTCTTCACAACTATAAACCTTCACAAAAAATTTGATTTCTTTTACAATTTTCAACAAGACATCTAAACATTTTTTCTTCAAATTATTCTATTTGAAGCACATAGAATGCTTCACTTTTCTTTAATTTTAATTGATGTAAGTGTTGTCATGTGATCATGATACAGGGTGCAGCCCTGGGGGGGGGGGGCAAAAAAAAAGATTTGGAATGGTGTCCAGAATTCAAAGTGTATAGGAATATTGGAGAGACATATAAGATGTCCTCACACCTCCCCCCAGGGGGAAGAAACGAATGGAGCCAGGCCATTGAGAACTGTTTTGCATAGCAATAGTTTTGCAGCTAACCTCTGGAATGATTATTTAACATATCTATAACCTTTAACTGGTTTCATAGATATGTTAAATAGCAGTGGCCAAGTTTGGAGTCAGGGAGAAGGGAGTAGCTGGGACTGAGGATGAAACTAGGGGCCGCACTCCTGAGTGAGAAGGGCCTGTGTGAGAGCTTGGAAAAGACTGGCTCCAGGACATGAGGCAATAACTGCCCAGGTGAAAGGGAAAACCACACAGCTTTGCCAGAATGGAGATCCCTGCAGCCAGGTGAAGAAGAAAGCCACATGCTTTTGGTGGAGTGTGAACCCCTGCAGCTTTGGTAGAAGAGGACCACACGGCTTTGGGGTGGCCCCTTTGGCCGCGGGGCCTGAAAAGCAAGAGAGACTTTGACTGGAACTGGGTACAAAGGACTCTTGCCAGTGGACCATGAGAGGGTACCACAGTACTTTGGATTAACTCGAGATCCTGCACAGTGACACAGCTGACAGTGCCAGCGGCCTGAAACACAGACGTGTGCTCTTTTCCTGATTTACGGTACCCGGAGTTGGGACAGTGGGAGAAGGGAAAGCTACATAGGTATAGGTGTATACCCTAAAGGACTTTGCTATTTTAGTGGTTGCATTAGGCCTGAATAGCATTAAATAAACATTTTGTTTCCTTTTCACAAATCTCTGGCATTGAGAGATGTCTTTCCAATTAGCGGTAGACAGAAGAGCCCAGTAGATATTAGTATTCTGTTTTTGGGAGGGGCTCTTGTTGTATATCAGTTTTGGGCATCCCTAGGTGGGCCAAATATTGTATTGCCCCTCCCTCGGACCTCTTGTTCGGTAACAATCAGAGCAGTTCTCTACTTTCACTTCGATTTCATAGAATTATACCCTAGCTCCAACTGCCAATGTCCTATATCAAACATCAGGTACAGAACCAACCGTACATTCTGTACCTTTTCTAGTGGACATGCTGATTCACAGAAGGGCTGTAAACACCCTAAGCAAAGATGCCTCTGATAGAGTTGAGAAAAGATAAAGTAAAGCAAAAATAAAGGGGCCATTATGCTAATGTGTGGCCATTTGAGGCTCTTTAGCATTAAGAAGACAATGTCTGAACAAGCAGAAGGGGAACAACTGTTCTTTGATTTTGTTAGTTCCTGCCAATTCTGTTATAATATTAGAAACTTAATGAGTAAAATTTGGCCTCTGGTACTACAGCCTCCAGCCTTGTAAGCTTAATGTTTAAATGTTCCTCAATGAAACTGAAATGTTTTCCTTTGAAAAAGATAAGAAATCTGTCTTCAAATATCTGCAGGTTTAGCCTAATGAAGGGAATTCAAGTGAAACTCTTCCCCTTTTATAAGTGAGGTATTCAGTAAACTGTCCTTACCAGTATGTATCCATCCCTTATAGACTTAATAACATGTCATCTCTGCAGGAGGCTTCTCAGTCAGAGCCAATGTCCCCCATCTCTGTGTCCCCACAGTACTGCTCAAGGCTTTCCAGAGTCCTGGTTTCAGTCTACCTCCTACTGAAACTTACAGTGCAGTCACCTATCTTCCTTCTGATGTTTGATGGCAAACAATGTATGCATCAGAGTGAACAGAGACACTGTTTAATTTAAAGATGCTCTGCCCCCCCCCACCCCACACTTATCAGAGATTCTGCTTCAGTCCAAACTGAACAGTTTTGTTTGTTTGTAAATTAGAGAGTGGTCAACTGGTACACCTGATCTCCTAAAAATCAATATAGATAAAAAGAAAGTACTCAAATCAAATTAGTAAGAGTCAAGAAGAAGGCAATAAACTCTAGTGATATTATCCTCATAAACCCAGACCTACAAGTGTATCTGGCCATAAAGCACACTGAGGACAAGTGGCAGTAAAATCTGACAGCTACAAGCATGAGCCCATGTTGAGCTGCCTAGGTTTGAACTCTGACCCTATAGCTTACTACTCATGTGACCTTGGGCCAACTACGTGACCTCTCCATGTTTCAGTTTCTTCACTAGTAAAGCAATCACCATAACTTAATCACCTCACAGGCCACATGAAAAACTTGATGAGTTAATTCCATATTCAAGGTGCACAGGACAGCGCACTGTCAGTTCATAACAAATACCTGCTGACAAAAGTTTATGTTAGTGACTGAATTTTCTTTTATTGATAGTCTTTAAAAGCCCCTCCGGTGACCGGTACAAAAGTAGAGGGGAGATCGGGACAGAGGCAAACTCCAGAAGCTTAGCAGATTTCAAACTTTCTCTTTTCTGAAGTAAAATGGAGTTTCCCCTACAGCATTGTGATAGAATTTATAAATAAGATTTCTGATATTTGGACCATGATTGCAGCTTTAGCGACATCTGTAATTATCCTTTGGAAATGCGCCCTAAGCTGAGACTTGTCAAAATCCCTGTGAGCAAATTCTGCCTCAGAGATTTTTCTTTCTGCTGCTCTCCCAGGTCAGTTAGTCGTTAAAGGCACTGGAGAGAGAAAAACTCTTGGAGGTTGAACAGTTTAGCAGTTGGTCATGATTAACAAAATGACTGAGAAAAACAGATAAGAAACATCTAAATAGATTGTCTCTGTAGGGAATTCATCTTATTTACTAAGAGAAAATAACATGAATAAAAACATAAGTGTGCCAATTTGGCGAGATTAATATATTGAGAGAAATTATATAATTAATACTGTTTTTCATTATGTTTAATACCAGAACTTACTAAAATGTAAGGACTTCATGACAATTAAAGTGAGCAATTACGCATATATCTTACTACATGGAAATAGTAATCAGAATAACATTACTTTAAATTATACACTAATAATTAAAATGAAGTTAGAATATATATTACATTATACATAATACGTGTATATACATTATATATCTATGTAAAATGCATAGGCAATTGTTGTAGACCACTCTGCCTAGTTTTAGGAATTGTATCTCTGCCCCCTGTGGCTAAGGGTGAGAGACAACCTTTGGAATGCCAGCCACAGGAGACAAAGCCTGTCTCTGGTAGCAAACGCTGCCTCAGTGCCTCTCCCTGCCCCCAAAGTTTGGTCTGAAGTCAATGACAGGTAAGACCCCTCACAGCAGGGGGCAACCTAACCCAGACTGGATCACCTGGGAGGCCTTCATGGAAGGACTGGGGAGGGGCACTGCAACAAAGAGCAATGGACTCTCACCCCCCAGCTTTGTCAAAGCCTGAGTCCCCATGTTCTCTGGGAGAAGCGCTTCCTGGCTCTAATCCCCTTAAGCCTGAATACCTGATGGGGAGAGGTGCAGCTCCTTGCCTTGCTAGAGCGTGTGCTGGGGGAAAATCTGGCATCACAAAGAATTCCTGATAAACCTGTGAAATCTGCTAAGAGTGCTTTCATTCATATGATAAAGGTCCGAGAGGAAATGAGTATGTCTCCCCAAAGTTCTGCAACCCTCTTTCCTGACAGATGCTGACTCACACTAAGCCCTCAGATTTCTTTGAAATGTTATCTACTGTTTGATCCTTGCACCCTGTATTCCTGTGTATTACAACTCAATAAAAGGCTATGGAATAGGGTGCTCAAGGCCTTTTTCTCCTCGGAGAAACTGGCTGCTGCTGGCCTTTGTCTCCCCTGAGAAACTGGCCACAGCCCACTCCTCCTCCCCCAAACAGATCTCATCTTGTCTCAGCCATATTTATTCATTCACGTATGTCCGTGGCACCGGGGGTACTCTTGAAAGAAGTCGCCCCCACAGGCAATGCAATAAAAAAAACAGGAAGAATGTAAAATTTCCATTTCCTTTTAATATTGACTGGTGGTTAAATCACTGAATAGAAAATCTAAGACCACACTGTCACTTGACAACCTTGGGCAAAACATTTTGGTAACAGATAACAGCAGTTATGAAAATAATAAAGGCTAAGATGTATTTCAGCACAGATTTCTAAAATGCATCCACCCAGTACTCCTCAATCCCAATCCACTCAGCCTACGGCAAACAAGGAAGGTGCACCTGCACCCTCGCAACCGCTCTCCTGCCACACACCCTGATTTTACTTGTCTATAGAAATGAGAAATTAACCTAGTATAAAATCTAAAGAAATATAATATGTTAGTAGCACTAGATCAGCACTCTCATTAATCCTGACTTCCCTATGTTCTTGGTTTTAGTACTGCCTGGAGGTAGTCAATGAATTCTACAATCTACCAACCAATACATCATGATTTTGTATAGTAACAGCGAATCCTCAAGTTTTCTGGTGCCATCACCTGAAGTATGTGGAAAGAAAACCAGAAGGGCCTCTTACTATGAATAGATAAATCTTGTGTTTCCACAATCATGTCTTCTTATTGATCATGTTTCACAAAGGAATAGAGTTTTGTAACGATACCACCTTGCATAAAAGAATAATATTACTATTCTCTTATTCAGAATTGTATATTCATCCACCTTTTATGAATGACAGAGGTGATAATTCAGGTGGAGAATTACATTAAACCTGATGACTCTATCCAGGCAACCTATTACAGAGCCCCAAGGCAGCACCACTAAATGGGAAGGTGAAAACAATGACCAGCCATGAGATTAGTGGTGATGGGGAGAAATCTCAATAGCTAACTTCATCTGACAAGTGGTCAATGTCTTGGGCTTTAGTGTTGTGTTTTTTCTTTAGGGATTGTAACCTCTGGCTCAATCAAAGAAGCTAATTAATGATAAACTCTGTTAGAGGGAATTAGAACTGACAACTTAATTCTGTACTTAGTTATGACAACTTTGGTGCTGAGAAACTTCACTATGTCCCTTCAGTGAATCAGCAAGCACATCAACTGAGGTGACCCAAATACCCTTAAGTATGTCACATGTAGGAACCTATCTGACAGATATATTCATATACATGCTATGTTTTACATTGTAGAATTACTTACAAATTAAAAACTAGAAAACTTGTGAATGTCAATTTATTATCAGTAGGGTAAATGTTAAATAAATTAGAATGCAACTGAACTGTTATTAAATGTAAATTACATGAAGTCAGGATTTTTGGCTGGTTTCTTGACCTACACCAGGCATTGGCCAACTTTTCCTGGAAAGAGGCAGACAGTAAATATTTTAAGTTTACCCACCATAGGATCTGTATTGTAACAACTCAACTCTGCTTTTATGGCACAAAAGCAGCCATAGACAATATGTACATAAATGAGCATGGCCATGGCCCAATAAAAGTTTATCACAATTATATGGCAGGCTAGATTACCGAAGGCCAGAGTTTGTTGAACCCCTGCTACCAGGAAGCATAAAACATTGCATTTAATCTGCATAGCACCCATCCTCCAGTATCTCCATGCCTTTTCATGAAATAATAGTAACTAACATTTACTGAATACTTTGTATAAGTCTGTTCTACGCACTTGTTAGAGTAATTTTTATTTTAAAAAAAAGGATGAGGTGGGGGTTGTTACTATTCCCATTCGCCAAATGAGGAACTGGGACATAAAGGGTTACATCACAGCCCTCGCTTCTAGAGCTGAGAGTTATAGAGCAGGGATACATCACCTCATTAAATCTACAGCCCTTCTGTGATAAATTCAGCCATAGGAAGATGCAGCTTTAAATCATTAAGCATGATAGAAATGGCAGTCAAATTATGACTAATTGCTCTTGCTTTACAAAGGAGGAGGCAGAAACCAAAGTGGAATGGCAAGACCTGCACAGCAGGTGTACATTTGGAGTTACTAACAGACCTTGATCCTGCACAAGGTCATTAACCCACTGTGTCTTCCAATTAAGTCGCTGCCACCCTCAAGTCAAACCAGTGACTTGGAAAATTGTTTCTTTAGGACATTTCTTTTTCTTCAGTGAAACAGCCTCAAATGCTCACTCCTCCTATCAGCTTGATTGCCACCCTCATCGACTCCTCACCAGGAGGTAAGTTTATAGGTCTGCTGGGGCAACAGTGAGGACTCCGCTGCAGGGAGCTATGATCCCAAACTATTAATGTAGGTGGCTGATGCAGACATACATGTCTTATTAATACAGTGTAAAAACACCTAAGAATTAGTGGCTTAACCAAGTTGGGTTTGATGAGAAGCCAAATTGACAACTCCTCCCTCAATATCCAGGCTGATTTTTCAGCAACTCTATGTAGGAAGCTATAAAAATATCACTCAAAGATAACTGCCCATAACTGTACATTCAGGAAACTTCAGAGAGCCTCTCCCTACCACTGCACTGCTATTTTCCTGCAAACCTCCCACTCACTGTAGAGCTGCCTTCAACTTCTAGAAATTAGCTGGCAGCCCAAATGGAGATGTCTCACACCAAAAGGCAGATAAACCCAGGAATGCTCACAGCAGCCATCGAGAAGATTTCAGAATGAACTCCTCTGGCATACTTCCCTGACTCCTCTGGGTTCTATCTCCATAAAATGCTTAGTTGTCATAATTATTATCCCACTATAATTTATTAATAATGATAATATGAGTACCATATTTCCTCAGTTCTAACACACATTCTTTTCATATTCTACTTTTTATGTTTCACATTTCTCAAACCAGGAAATATCTTGCCTATTAGCATTGAATATAATAATATAAAACTATTTAATGGAGTGCTACGGCTGCTTTTTTTCCTGAAAAATCAAAGGTGCATGTTAAATTTATGGCATTTCTTTATTGCAATCAACTGAACCCACCTCTGGCTCACTCATGTTAACAGGAAAATCAATGGAGAATGAATTCCCTTAGAATTGCTGGGACACTAGGGGCCCAGCTCCAGCTGGAAGAGCAGACTACTTCCTGGGTAGATGAGCTGCTTCCCTGACTCATGAAGGAGCTGTCATGGGATCAAATGATTAACTTGTTTGAGCTGTCTTTGTTCCTTCTCTCCTTGTCCCTCCACGGAGGGCTCAGTTCCGGAAGGAAGAGCCCACTGAGTGAGTTAGATTCTGTGCCCAGCAGAGTAAGAAAGGGTCTCGTGGAAGAGCCTGTAGTGGCCACCAGGATACCCATGACAGCCATCATGGGTTGCCAAAGACCCTAATTCACTGCTCCTCAGAGACCACGTAATGGGAAAGAGTTGATCCCGAAAAGGAAGCCAAGGCATAGTTAAGAAAGAGAAGGGTATGCTGGGTGGCTAGCATATATCCACAACTTGAATATTGAAAAGCTTTCTTAGCACCTACAGCCTCTGGTTAGATTCTCATTAACCCTGTGAGAGAAAAATGCTAAGCATTATCACCCTCATTTTCTTTTTTTTTAAATTTTTTATTGTTATTCAATTACAGTTGTCCCCATCCAGAAAGGTCAAGTGACCCAGTCTACCAGCTGGTATGTGTCAGAGCAGGACTGGAACCTGAGCCTTCTGACTCATAGTCTGTACTCATTCCAGTGAAGAGGAATACAACTTGAAAGAAACCTTGCCTATTGTAATACTTTCTAATGCCTCGAGGGAAATTTTTTCATCCACAAATTAAATCAGCTGGAGAAGTAACACCCAGGCCTTTGTGACTATCTTGAGTCACCAAGAACAACTGCTGGGAGATAGAACTAAATCCCACTTGCTCTGAGGTCTTTGATAGAAAATTTAACTCCTCTAGGCCTCAGCTTCCTCAACCGTGAAACATGAACACTTGTTGAACTATCTCCCAGATTTATAGAGCAGACAAGATGTAATAATATAGGTGTAAGTTCTTCAAAAGCACTAAAGGCTCTTTAGTTGTAAGCCTGAATGATCATTTGCTGGTGGGCTAAGCACAGAGTCACAATTTCATAGGGTACAATTTAGGTTTTCATTAAACTATTTTTTTCCAGGGAACAGTTTCTTTGAAATTTGACTTAGCTTTTAAGAAAGAAGGATAATACTTTGGCTCATCAGCACAAAAGGAAACATTCTCATTTATAGGAACCAACTGCATATGCCAAATTGTGAGTTCAAATCTCTTTTACTGTGCATAACTCTTTGTACACTAAATTCCATTGTAACATGGACTTGGTACTCATGACAATTCAAGGATTTGAGGGAATTAATTGATAGCTGATCACATAAAGTCATTGCCAGGATTCTCTGAAGCCATCTGTCTTTTTTTAAAGGATGGTTTGCAACAACTTAAACACAGAACATGGATTTTGTAGCAAGGCCAATGTGGGTTCAAATCCTAGTGTAGGTTCTTGCTGACCATTTGATCTAGAACCAGTAACATAAATTCTCTAGTCTTTATTTTCCCATCTATAAATATGGAAATAAAATACATATTTCATAGGGTTACTAAAGACCCAAAGGTATTGAATGTAAAATATCTGGCACTTGGTAGACATCTGGGATCCCAAGCCAGTACTCACCATTACCATCATCATGGTCATCACCCTCATCAGCAGCAGCAGCTTCATCATCATCAAAATGATATTGTCTTGTGAGTGATGTCATTTAATCTTTACCACACTAACAGATACTTATTGTTTTCAACAGATGTGGAAAATTAGCCCTAGAGAATTTAAATTACTTAGTCAAAGTCAAAAATTAGTAACTAATAAACTTGAGATTTAAACAAAGGTCTATCTGAGCACATGACCTTAACACTAAACTATACTATCATTATTACTGTTACTGTTACTATTACTGCATTTGCATTATCTTTATTATGAGACATAACCGAAGACAGTGTCAAAGTAAAATTTGGAGAGCACGGGATGCAACAACAGCTATCTCTCCAAATGGCATTCTATGCTCTGGGAAAGGAACAGGATGTTGGATGAAGATGAGCTAGGCTTTAGTTTAGATCTACCTCTTCCAAGTCATGTGACCTAAAATAGGTCTTCCACTAAGCCTGAATTTCCTCATCTGTAAAAGGAGTTTAACAATAATCACCTCATGAAATGCAAAAATAAAATATAAAATGTGTATGACAATACTTTGTATAGTGTAAAATACTTTGTGAATATGTTTATGTTAATTGTGCTAGTTTTGCTGCCATTACCAGGGGCTAAGTCATACTAGATCTATAGAAGCTACTTTAGTCTGCAGTAGAGACTTAGAGAAAATGTTTCTGGATCCACTGAAGGGAAAAACCTGCATCAAGTTCATCCCAATGTTAATGGCAAAGAAAAGCATCTGGTCCAGAAGTGTTGTACCTACACTATGTGACTCCAAGGCCTACAAGAATACTAAACAATGACAACACTGAATAGACTAATCAGTCACCTTAAGTTCAGACATTACAGAAGTAGCAGTGTAGTATGTAGATGTGATTAGTCCTGAGTAATTTTGTTATTGGAACATTACCTGAGTTTCAGCTCTGTACAGTGTTCCTGTGTCCTCAAATTACTATCAATTTTCTCTTCCCATTAATTACCTTATAAAACTAGGAAATGTCGACTTGATTCTTCTCAGCACCAATCCCTAAAACTGTATCTCCCTGTCATTAAAAACATAGCCACTTGGAAACCTGGACAATTAAGGGAGGTTTATCAGCCCTTCATGAGCCTGTGTAACAGTCCTTTGGCAGACCCCGCACCTCCCAGAGCACTTCTGTGTGGGCACTTGTTCCTCAGAACTCAGGCTCTGGAGTGACAGGCCTGGACTCACATCTGCTTGACCTGGCCTAATTACCTTCCTCAGTAATACCGATCAATCATAACTGCCCACACCGGCTGATGGAACCCAGCAAATTACTCTCATGTTATGGCTGGCCCTTCAAAACAGGCTCCTGATCCTGAAGTTATTCTGAAAATCAGTGTGAATATTTATACTTTTTCCCAATGGAGTAAATTGGGCTGTGCAGACTACATATTAAGTCCTAACTGAGTTAAATGACACCACCATCTTGTACTATTCATGACAGGACTCTGAATGAGAAAGTAGTTTGGTAGTGATAGTAGACTAACCTATGTATTCCTCATGTGGAACAATGGATTGGGATGCACAGTATGACAGTATATAATACAAGATAGCAGCATGCATATGAAACAAAATATCTAGTAAACTAACAGGTATGTTATTTGCGGGAACTAAAATAACATTCTTCTGGAAATTAGGAAGACTATGCTATGAATTCCTCCTCACAGGACCAGAAGGACAGAAAGCAGAGTCACCAAACAATAAGCTACAGGAGGGCAGGGCTATGTCCATGTTTTTCAACCATACATACTGCAGGCACCTTCTAGGCATTGTTGAGTGACTGACCGAATGAGTGAGTGAGTGAATGAAGTCAATAAAGGTAAACTAGCCAGCCAGAATCAGAGGTCAACATTTAGAGTGACCTTCTAACAGTTCTCGAGCAAGAAACTCTTCCCCAGTTGCTTAATTTGGCTTTGCTATTTTATGCAAGTATAAACTATGCAAGAGCATCACCAGGACCCCAAAAGTACTATGGGCACATAGACTTCTGTCTGGCACATGAAACTCACAGGAGGGTCCTAAGCATTCATGTGATCTGAGTTCTCTCTCAGTCCTTTTCCCCCAGCCCAGCTTCAGGTGGCTCCACCTGCACTGCAAGATCTCATTCTCACCTCCAGCTTTGGCTATGTGGACCCATTTTGCCCAGCAGCCTTGCAAGCCAATATAAACTTTTTAATGAACTTCAAAATTCCAAGCTCAAGTTAATGTAACAACAAAGGTTTTGACCTAGATGTTTTGAGTTTAAATGAAATATATAAGAACAGAGGTTAGAAGCAAGCCAATTTTTTGTTCAAAAAAGCAATATTAACCCAACTTTTCCATCTTAAATTGATATTAGTCAGCTAATTCCTCATTAGACAAACTTCATACTCTATAATTAAATTTAATAAACAGGTATTATGATGTATAGTGTTGACTCATGATTAATTAATAACATTCTGCTCTCACATCCATACATAAATAATATTTAGAAACTATTCTGTGTGAAATGTTTATAATAAGTATATGTAATCATTTGCTATCAGGTAGACTAGAGCAGATACATAATATTTAAAAGCTGGTGATCTAAGCCTCAGAGCCGATGCCCTCACTGCATCCTGGAATGCTGATGGCATTGTTTCCTAAGCAAGCAGGTAATGCCAAAACTTTAGCATGCATGCAGTTGCCCAAGAAAGCTGATGAAGGTGTAAATTCTGAGACTCTACCAGAAAGACTACAATTTATCTCTGAGCAAAAGAAGAGCAGAAATTTTCACTTCAAATAATCATCTCAACTAATTCTGATGCACAAGGGTAATTCTATATATGGATTTCTTGGGCTCCCCATTTATTCTAGTCATAATTTTGGGAGACAATACATTCTAAAGTGTTCCAAATTATAGTTGTAAAATTATGGAGAAAATTAATATGGAACATGTCTGAAGGGGGTAGAAAAAAGAGTTGCGGAGAATTAATTGTTCTTTCTCAGAGCATGAGACTAACAATTTTTAAAAGAATAAAACACTTTTCAAATACAGAGATTTTGCTTCCATTTTTAGCTTCAAAATCTTAGTTTTATTTGGGGCTGGGAAAGAGTATTCTGCCCACCAAGAGATCACAGAGAAGTGAGAGAGATAGTCAAGTAAACAATTGGTATAACAATATATAAACCAGAATACAGTGCGTGAAAAAGTATATATTTGCAATAAATATTTATTGAATAAAAATTTTAAATGCCTTAATTAATTAATTAATTAATTAATACCTCATATGAAGAACAGTATTTTTGCAGACATTAGAAGTTTTTATTTAACAAAGATTTCTTATAACATAATTTGGGGTCCATTCTATAAAACTATATTAAGGTTGAAAACAGTGCTATCGTAACTTTTTCCAGTAATCTCTTCACTACAAATGACAGAAACTCCTGTTCAAAGAGGCTTTATCAAAAAATAAAATATAAAAAAAACAACAGAGGGATTTATAGAGGTGGGAAAATGGAGAATGGGTCTTTAGACTTCAGATACAGCTGAATCCAGGGACACTGAAGTGTTTCTCTCCCCAAAATCCTACCTCTTCATCTCTACTCTTTATTTCTCTGTACTTGCTCCATTTTTAAGCAAGCTCTCTTTTTGTGGTGACAAGAAGATTGCCATTAACTCCAATTCTAATTCCACACCCTAAACTAATAATAACTTTACCAATAGAAAGAAAAGAGAATACTTGTATCCCACTAGCTCAAGCAAAATCCCCCTAAGTGAGGTCTGATTGGTCCTGAGTAACACAACTTGGGCCACACATCTATCACTGAACCAACCACTGTGGCCAAGGACACAAGCTTAGATCTGAGACAAACCTACTCCTGAACTTGGAGCATGGCTAGCAATACCCAAACAACATGGACTGAGGATGAAGGGATGGGATACCCTCCAAAGATAAGGTGCTATTGCCAGCAGGTAAAATTTACTACAGAAAAGCCTACTACAGATACCGTCAAAATGAAGCCCTACGGTATGAATCAAAAGAAATAGGCTTTAAATAAAAATGTATTTAAGAGCAGATGTCTTCACTTTGGCATTCCTGGGACAGATGAATGTAAAACTACCTTTGTAGTTCTGAAAGAAGATGACAGCATTGACAAAATAAATTTGAAGTGTTAAAGTAAGAACATTCAGCTAGGATACTTCTTTGTAGTCCTATGTCAAAATAAAAGCTCATAGAATTTTAGGGCTAGAAAGACCTTAAAGACCCCTTGGTCTAATGAACTGGGTTACGGATAAAGCAATAAGAATACTTCAGGACTTGGCTCCTTGTTCTCAATCCATTCTCCTTTTTCACCATGTAATCGTGTCTGGTTCTCTAGCCTTCCCCTCATCCAACAAAGGAGCCACGTGGTCCTGGAGCACTTGGAATGTGCCTAGTCTAAACTGCGGCATGCTCTGTGAAACATGCAGAAAATTTCAAAGACTTGAAAAATGATCTCACAGCATGAAAAATGATCTTAACCCTCTCGTTAATATTTTTCTATTGGTCACACACTAAAATGATGACATCTGGGACATACTGTGCTGAATAAAGCCCACGTGATCAGAGCATCAAGACAAACAGCTGTCATAACACTCCAAACACACTCTATATTTACTTCCCACTTCTTAATTATAAAATCAATGGAGTGTTAATGATTTAAGCATTAGCTAGCTCACTGGGAATTCCAAAACTCTTCTTTCTAAGGCATAAATTTCTAAGTTGCTCACTTTACCCAATTTGTCAGAACAATTTCCATTAGAAAATATGAATATTTAATGAAAAGAAAACTGGTACAGGCCACTTCTCATACATATCTAATGACTTACTGGAAGAAGTGAAATATATTAGTGAATTATCTCATTGACTACTTCCATCACATAACAGTCCTCTGCAGATGTCTTTGAATACTGTCCCTGGCTTTGTTTCGGAACTGAGTTTTGTTGTGATGCCTTTACTTGATTGTGGGTTTCTGCTTAGACAACCCACAACCTTTATTGTCCTTTAGACAATAATGTCCTTTATTGTCCTTAGACAACCTTTATTGTCCTTTATTGGGCAATAAAGGGACATCAGGGATGTACAGGGTGCTTCTCTACATGAGGACCACTACACAGATATGTTACGGCTCTCTCAAATCCCTGTTGCGCTGTTTCTTCCCGCCCAAACTCACTGTAAATGAAATAATTATGAGTGTGTATAAATGTAAGAGATTAATTTAAATATGACTGTGGGACTTCCATTCGACAGCTTAAAAACATGCTTTTTTTAAATCTCATTTTTATCTCATTGACCCTCAGTGGAGGTTATTGTTATTCCCTGCTAACAAAAAATCAGCAGAGGATTGGAAAGATGGAATGCCTGCCAGAGCCAACATTCAACCCACAACTAAGTTTAGTTTCCTTCCTCTACTCCAAGCTTCCCTGACAGCTGGTATACCCTTGAATGATTTGCATTCACAAAATCTCTCATTTCAACTTGACTTTTATTATTTGCCTTCCTCTCGTTTGACTCAGAATGCTTGGCACATAGTAAGTACTCATTAAATGTCACCTATGTCACTAGTCTTTCTTTCAGAGTGAGGCTATTGAATAGAAGTGGCAATACTTTTTCAGTTGGATTCTATTTCACTGTATTGCTAATTGTTCTCTTTTAAGGCATGCAACTAAACTTCTTATTCCATGACCCTAGGTTTACATAGTCTGCCTTTCTCTGATTCTACGACCCTCTAAGCACAGGGTAAATTCTTTGAGTGCTGTCAACAGCAGAGATCTCATACAACTGTCATATTTAAAGTTCTAATGGGCTCACCAGAGCTTCTATAATGATGCCAATAGTATGGATTCCTCTTTCTGAGCCAATGTAAAGGTACATTTAATGTCCTCTGGTTTCAAGTAAGGTTGGAGTATTTTTGTCTGTTTTCACTAGGTTTTTTTTGTTCACCTTTCTGATTGTCTTCACTTTTACATTTAACTCTCTCTTTTCAAAAAATAATGCTTAAAACCCACTTTCATAATCCTCTAAGGATTTCCCTGACCCTAATCTTGGGTAATGTCCTCAGAATTGAACAACAGGGGCCTTGGAAACAAACATTTTCAACCTGTGGAAAAGACCACTTAAATATTTTTTTCATTTTGCCTTAAAATGTCATTTGTTTTGTTCACGTAGATAAAGTGGGTTCTAATAATGATACTCTAATCAGAGAATTTGATCTTCTGGCCCAGATGGATGTACATTAACCCTAAGTCAGTCTGGGTTCACTAAAAAAAAAACAAGTTTCTCTGAGTGAAAAGAAAGGGGGAATTGCAGACAGAGAGGAAAGATGAAGTATAAACGGTACACACTCTTAAAGGACCAGAAAGCCTGTGTGTCATTTGGAAGCTTCTCATTTCTTCAATAAATGTCAGAGTGCCTCATGTATGCAAAATGCTGCCTAGAAACTCTCCACTATCCTAAGTTTTATAGCATAGTGTTTTAGAAATCAAACTCTGTACTGGTTAGTTTGTTACAGCTAGTAACAACTAGCTATTAGTAGCTAGTTTGTTACCACTAGTATTAATTTGTAATCACTAGTATTAGTTTGTCACGGCTACTTTCTTAATTAAACTGTAGTGGTTAGTATGTCGATTGCTGTAACAAACTCCAACACTTCATTAGCTATTCATAATAAAAGTTTATTTCTAGCTCACTAAAATCCCAAATCAGAATTTTTAATCTGCAGGCATTTCTCTTGCATGTGGAGATTTGGAGATCTGGACTACTCCTTCCTGAGTGATACTGCTCACCACTTATGGGCTGGAACCTAATCACAGGATCACACCTACAACAAGGAAGGCTGGGAAATGTAGTCTGAATATGTGTGCAGGAAAAACAGAACAGGTATGATGAACAGTTTGGAAGTCTCTACTACAAGTTTGGCAGTGAAATAAATCTTGATTTGAATCCTGACTCCACAATTAACTATATGATTGGGACAGATAACATATAAACTCTGTTTCTTCATTTAAAAGATGAAAATAATAGTATCTCCATTATTGGAGATACTATTGGGTTGGTTGTGGAAGTAGTGATATAATAATATTAGCAAACTTCCAACCTTTCTTAAGTGCCAAGTAACATCTCCAGTTATTTTCATGTTATCATATAATTTTCACAATTCACGTATAAAGTAGGAGCTATTATTATCATCTCTATTTTACAGACTGAGTTTGTAGTAGATAGAGTTCAAAAACAGCCAAAAATTATTCATTCTCTCCTCTAGCTACACCCCAGTTTAGATGACTCTACAATGATTCTCATCAAAACATGGAATCCCTACCCTGTGAATCTGGTCTGGCCTTGGAACTTGCTCTGGCCAACAAAACACGCAAAGTGACACCAGCAAATCTGAGCCTAGACTGCCAGCTGTTCTGGAACATCAAAACTACTACGCTGAGAAGTCCAGGCTTGCTTGAGGGATAATGAGAACAGAAGGGCAATCTCGGGTGGGGCTCTACCCCAGTGTGATCCATCCTCCCAGGTGACTTACAGCTCACCCCAGACACTGGAGCTAGCCAATGCAAAACCAACCTGGCTTGGCCCAGACCAGGACAGCCACCATGTCAGCCCACAGATGCATACACTTGACAAATTTTATTTTAATCTTTTTTGGTGTGGTTGGTCACACAATAGTATTTGTGTTAATAAATAACTGAGACAAAAGTTCTAAGAGGTTGTATCACCAACTTAATGTCACCTGTACAGTAAGCTATGGAGCCAGGAGCGGAATCACCATCTGTGGGATCTGAAATCTGTGTCCGTACCTAAGACAGTACATTAACATAATGATTTTATCAAACTGGCTGAGGTGCTCAGTAAATGAAAACCATTAATACTAAGATCTATTATTAAACTCCATAATGCAGGGCAAAGAAATGTTTGCCTTGTTGATATCAGTTGCATATAGCTGTTTCTCCGAAACTAGCACTGCTTCTGACATGTAATAGGTCTTCCATAAATAGTTCCTGAATGAATTGCTGGAAGTTGGCTACTCAGATAATTTGGCAATGAAGCATGCCCTTGAGCAGCTGAGAATCTAAAAGGAAAGATTGAACACAGGCATAAAAAATGGTAATATAAGATACAAGTGGCAAAAATTCAGCAGAGCATCCTAGGAATTCAGACTAAGAAAAATTTCTTACTGCTACAGAGTTAGTAAAATGTTTCACTAAGATGAAGATGTTTAATTTTATCTTCAGTGCATGGACTTTGAACATATAAAGATTATGAGCCAGGGACATTCCAGGCATGGGGACATTGAGAACAATCCACCAAAAGAGAAACAATAGTAGAAGTACAGGGCAACAGTGAATGGTCTCCACTGGACGAAAAATAAAGTCAGTCTACTTCATGACTCAAAGATCAAATGCAGTCAAATCCTCCAAGCCTGAATCACAAATTCTGACAACTGACTGGTTCTAATTCCTGTTGCTTAATTAATCTCCTCCTTATTCATTCATAGATTCTTATTTTCATTCATTTATTCATTCTTTCAACAAACATTATTTATCTAAGAACACAGCAAGGCACCATTTCCAAAGATCACAAGGAAGAATGTATTTCGTCTACTTTTTTAAAAACAGAGTATACAATTCTGAAAGGCAAGGATAACTTCTATTCTTTTACATTTCTCAAAGAACCTGCCATAGAACGGTGTTCAAATATAAGCTGAACACACAAATACACAAAAATGCCAGCTGGTTTTAAACAATTTAAGAGTTGATTAAGAGAAAACCAGCCCTGTTTTCTAACAAGGTGTGCAGTTAATCTTCATTATCAATTACTTCCATAAAACTTAGCTGTATTTATCATCAAATAAATCTGTATATCCATGGAAATCATCTATGTCCACTTACTGTGCTGGGATGCAGGTATAGGAAGTTGTCTAAGACATGATCCTGGCCCTGAAGAAGCAGAGAGAGGTAAGTACCAGACACTGGCCTAGACTCTTAGGGTCCAATGGTAAATGATACAGAGAAGACCCTTGTTCTCCAAGAGCTTCCAGACCAGAAAAGGGATATATACAATCAAGAAAATTGCAATTATAAAAACTTTAAGATTAAATTCCCAAAGTGATATATGCTACAAGATAATAAAACAATGTAATATGACAGAAAGCTGTTGAGTCTAACGTTTTTAAACAGAGGCTCAGGTTAGACTTTCTGAAGAACTGACATTTAAGCAGAGAGCAGATGGATACAAAGGGATCAGCCATAAGACTATGTGAGGACCGAGTGTTCTAGGCAATGTGAGTGACAGGTGTGAGTGGCTTCTGTCTAGAATAAAGTCGACTACCACATATTAAGCTAACTCTTTCAAGTGAGGTGAGTACTTTAAAAAGAACTTTAAAAAGAGATGCTGGCATACTGGCCACTCTGATTAAAGTTCAAACTAGCCACAGAGCCCTCCAAGAAAATCGCATGTCCAACACTTCCAGAGTGAGCATGCATGTGTGGAGTGTGAACTTGCCTGCTCTGTTGACCACAAATTATCCTTAGCTCCCAACCATGAATTGGAGGACACCCCTAACTGTCTTGGCTTCCTCTCTTGCTATCCTTCAGGCTGTCAAATTCTTGGTGCCCGTGGACGCCAGTGCTAAAATGGCAACCTTAACCACACAACCCACCCACCTATCCCACCCACGTGTCTGTCCCTGACCAGAAACCTTGGCATCTCAGTGCCATCTGCCAGCTTGTTTTATTCATGAGCGTAAGGTGTGTGCTCATCCTCCTGCCAAGGCAAGTTATTTGTGGTTATCACCCCAGGAGAAAATGTGTTGATCAACACAAATGAAACAAATTTCATGTGGGAGTTCTGTATTAAATGCATACTGAGATCTTAATTGAAAATTTTATGTTATCCATGAAAAATTATCTATACAGATATGTCTATCTATCTCTTCCTATAATAAGGACACAAAGACATATGCTTTCCCTGTCAAACCTGTTTCCTACTCTCATCTGCCCTCCTATAACACTGATCTAAAGCTTAGGGTGGAAATCAGGGTAGTGATCCTCCTGTGTGAGCTCCCTAATGGCTTTCACCAAACACTGGTTTAGGTACCTAGTTAAAGCATGGGGCCAAAAGCCACTCACTTTATTAAAGAAAGACAGAGCCAAGTGAAAAGCAAGATGATGCTATCTTCCAAGAACCCTCAGAGTAGGTGTTCTTTCTACTTGTTTCCATAAATGGCTATACTTTCTCTATCACAGAATTTATGACATCTGATTGTTACAGTTTATTTGAGGGTCTATCTTTTCCCTTACAGTACAAAGTCAGTAAGGCCAACAGTTGTACTGATCTTGCTCACATTACCCCCAATGTCTAGCTGGTGTCTGAAATATTTATATTCATACTTTGTTGAATTAATAAATGAAGCAATTCCACAGAAATACTTCCTCAATCTAAAACAAATTCAAGCAATGAGTATAGCACTCTTAAATTCTGCCTGCCAACATCAACCCTGGCCACCGCGTCCTGCAGCTTCCATTAAGAACATTAGCAGCATCGTGGGAAAGTCATTGCAGATGCATGTACTGTGTATGTCCTGTCAGTGCAGATCCCATAAAATTAAAGCAATGGCAAAGAGAAAACTGTGCATCAGGAGAAATACGTCTTGGTGCTCCTTTCAGAGTGATATTCCCCAGCAGTTGTGTGCAGGACTAGCTTTTCAGGAGCCAAGGGCCTTCCTTCATGCCACCATCCCCACAGAGTGGACAAGACCTCGACCACACTTAAGGACTCATGAAGTGTGTTGGAAGCCATTCAGTTGTGCAGGCTGGGAATAACCTAGTCCTAAGGGAACCACTTGCTTTGCAGATGACAAAAATTTCTGAAACTACAAGGATGATTTTAAGATAGATGTAAACAGTGTCTACTCTAACAACAATAGTACTCTAGGTAAATTTTCCAGTAGATGGAAATAAAGAACTTGAGCCACCCACTGAATAAGTATACCATATATATCCTTTCAATAAGTGCCTTTTGGCTTTCATTGGCCAGAGTCAGTTTCTTTTATTGCAACTAAAGTACTCTGCCTGATTCATAAAGCATCATCATTAGCTATTTAATTCAGCTTCAGTAATATATAACTTCAGTTTTTCCAATTGGCCTCTGAAAACAGAAAGCCCTGCTCAGTTTAGTAGTAGCAATAATGGAACTGTTAATATTAAAAAAAAAACAGTTGTATCTTGTATTTGTACATTTTCTTATACATGATCTTATATAAGATTCGTACATAATCTTATATAAGATCATACATGATCTTATATAAGATTCGTAACAACTATGAGAGGTAGGTGCTAAGGCTACTTCCATTGTACAGATGAGGAAACTGAGGCTGGCTGAGGTCAAATAACTTTCCCAGCCACAGACAGTATGTGAGAGAGGTGGGGTAATCACCTGATGTCCAGCATTCTTTCCCTGCACCAACAGAGCCTTTCATCTTAGACCTGGTTACCACCTCAGCTTAAGAGGAGAGGGGGGATCACATGCGCAGTCACCTATACCCTCAATGTTGATATGATTGTCCCTAATAATCACCAGGTTACCAGGCAACCAGCTGTAACATGCATGACATATGGGGAAGATGAAAGGATTGGGAAGAGAATTGACTGATCCATTTTACTTTCAGAAATATGCCTCAGAACCCACTCTCTGTCATTAGCTTTCTCTCAGTAATGAGATACATGCTCTTATTTTTCAAAACCCTAGCAGATTATATTTTCACCCTAATTTTTTTATTATTTTAATGACATCAAGCTTGAAATATAAAGCTCAATTGTGCACAGGTGTGATGTGGATGGTCCTTTTTTGATGGTCAATTTTTTTAATTTTATTTAGTTATTTTTCAAGTACAGTGTCTGTCTATTTCTCCCATCCCAGCCCCCCCCTTGCCCCATCTCCCCACCACCCTTCCATTTCCTCCCCCGCTAGTCCTCATCCCTGTGTCTTTCATACTTGTTCCTCAAAATCCCTTCCCTTTTCCCCCTTAAATTCCCTTCCTTCTCCCCTCTGGTCACTGTCCCCTTGTTCTCTATTTCAGTGTCTTTGTTTTTATTCTGTTTGCTTGTTTGTTTTGTTGTTTAGCTTCCTGTTAAAGGTGAGATCATATGGTATTTGTCTTTCAACCCCTGGCCTATTTCACTCAGCATAATGCTTTCCAGTTCCATCCATGTTGTTGCAAAGGGTAGTAGCTCCTTCTTTCTCTCTGCTGCATAGAATTCCATTGTGTATATGTACCACAATTTTTGGATCCACTCATTTACTGATGGACACCTAGGTTGCTTCCAAATCTTGGCTATTGTAAATTGTGCTGCTATGAACATTGGGGTGCATAGGTTCTTTGAAATTGATGTTTTAGAATTCTTGGGATATAATCCTAGCAGTGGAATTGCTGGGTCAAAACGCAGGTTGATTTTTATTTTTCTGAGAAAATTTCACGCTGTTTTCCATAATGGTTGTACCAGTCTGCAATCCCACCAACAGTGAACTAAGGACCCCTTTTCCCCACAACCTCTCCACATTTGTTGTTTGTTGCTTTGTTTGTGATAGCCATTCTGACTGGTGTAAAGTGGTATCTCATTGTGGTTTTAATTTGCATCTCTCTGATAGCTAATGATATTGAGCATCTCTTCATGTGTCTCTGGATATTCTGTATGTCCTCCTTGGAGAGGTGTCTGTTCAAGTCCTTTTCTCATTTTTTAATTGGGTTAGATGTCTTCTTAGAGTGGACCCGTGTAAGTTCTTTGTACATTTTGGAGATTAAGCCTTTGTCTGAGGTATCATTGGCAAATATGTTTTCCCATACAGTTGGTTGTCTTGCTAATTTAATACTGTTTTCTTTAGCCATGCAGAAGCTTTTTATTTTGATGAGATCCCATTTGTTTATTCTTTCCTTTATATTCCTTGCTCTGGTGGACATATCGGTAAAAATGTTGCTGTGTAGAATATCTGAGATTTTCTTGCCAATGTTCTCCTCTAGGACTTTAATGGTGTCACAGCTTACATTTAAGTCTTTTATCCACCTTGAATTTATTTTCGTGTATGGTGTAAGTTGGTGCTCAAGTTTCATTTTTTTTGCAGGTAGCTGTCCAGTTCTCCCAACACCATTTGTTGAAGAGGCTATCTTTACTCCATTTTATGTTACTGCCCCCTTTGTCAAATATTAATTGACTGTAGAGAGTTGGGTTGATTTCTGGGCTCTCTGTTCTGTTCCATTGGTCTATGTGCCTGTTTTTATGCCAGTACCAGGCTGTTTTCATTACAGTGGCTTTGTAATACAGTTTGATATTAGGTATTGTGATTCCTCCTACTTTGTTCTTCTTTCTCAAAAGTGCAGCTGCTATTCGGGGTCATTTATGATTCCATATAAATTTTTGAAGTGTTTGTTCTAGGTCTGTGAAATATGCCGTTGGTACTTTCATAGGTATTGCATTGAATCTGTATATTGTTTTGGGTAGTATGGACATTTTGATGATGTTATTTCTTCCAATGAATGAACACAGTATATGTTTCCATTTGTTTGTGTCTTCCTTGATTGCTTTCTTCAGTGCTGTGCAGTTTTCTGCATACAGGTCTTTTACCTCCTTGGTTAGGTTTATTCCCAGATATTTTATTTTTGTTTTTGCTATATTGAATGGGATTTTTTCCTTGATTTCTGCTTCTGCTGACTCATTGTTAGTATATAAAAATGCTTTTCATTTCCAGATATTGACATTGTATCCTGCTGTTTTGCCAAATTTATTAATTAGTTTGAGCAGTTTTTTGGTAGAGTCTATAGGATTATCCATGTACACTATCATGTCATCTGCAAACAGTGACAGTTTTGTTTTCTCCTTTCCTATTTGGATGCCTTCTATTTCCTTTTCCTGCCTTATCTCTGTGGACAAAACTTCCAATACTATATTGAATAGAAGTGGTGAAAGTGGACGTCCTTGTCTTGTTCCTGATGTTAGTGGAAAAGCTTTTAGTTTTTGCCCATTGAGTATGATGTTGGCTGTAGGTCTCTCATATATGTCCTTTATTATATTGAGGAATGCTCCCTCTATTCCCACTTTGCTGAGTGTTTTTATTATAAATTGATGTTGTACCTTATCAAAAGCTTTTTCTTTGTCTATTGATATGATCATGTGGTTTTTGTCTTTGCTTTTGTTTATGTGATGTATTGCATTTACTGATTTGTGAATGTTGAACCATCCTTGCATCCCTGGGATGAATCCCACTTGGTCATGGTGTATAATCATTTGGCTATATTGTTGGATGCAATTTGCCAATATTTTGTTGAGGATTTTAGTGTCTATGTTCATTAGTGATATTGGCCTGAAGTTTTCTTTCTTTGTTGTGTCTCTATCTGGTTTTGAAATTAAGATGATGCTGGCTTCATAAAAGGAGTTTCGGAGTTTTCCATCCTTTTGGATTTTTTGGAATAGTCTGTGGAGAATAGGGGTTAGCTCTTCCTTACATGCTTTGTAGAATTCTCCTGTGAACCCATCTGGTCCAGGGCTTTTGTGTGATGGGAGTTTTTTTTTATTATTGCTTCAATTTCTTTTGCTGTTATTGGTCTATTCAGATTTTCTACTTTTTTTTCATTGAGTTTTGGGAGATTATATTTTTCTAGAAATGTGTCCATTTCCCCTAGGTTCTCAAATTTCTTGGCATACAGTTCTTCATAGTAATTTCTTACAATCCCTTCTATTTCTGTGGTATCATTTGTAATCTCTCCTCTTTCATTTCTGATTGTGTTTATTTGTGTCTGTTCCCTTCTTTTCTTGATGAGCCTACTTAAATGCTTGTCTATTTTACTTATCTTTTCAAAGGACCAACTCCTGGATACATTGATCCTTAGAATTGGGCTTTTAGTCTCTATGTCATTTAGTTGTGCTCTGATCTTGGTTATTTTTTTTCCTTCTACTTGCTTTGGGCTGTTTTTCTTGTTGTTCCTCAAGTTCTTGCAGGCATAGAGTAAGGTTGTTTGTTTGAAATGTTTCTATCTTCTTTAGGTAGGCCTGTATTGCTATAAACTTCCCTCTCAGGACTGCCTTCACTGTGTCCCATAAGTTTTGGGTTGTTGTGAGATCATTTTCATTTGTTTCCAGAAACTTTTTGATTTCTTCCCTAATTTCATTCTTGACCCATTCATTGTTTAATAGCATACCATTCAGTCTCCATGATTTGGGGTGTTTTGGATTTTTTCCTTTGGGGTTGGTTTCCAATTTCAGTCCCTTGTGGTCACAGAAAATGCTTCGTATAATTTCAATATTCTTGAATTTGTTGAGGCTCGTTTTGTGTCCTATCATGTGGTCTATCTTTGAGAATGTTCCATGTGCCTTTGAAACGAATGTGTATTTAGCTTCTTTGGGGTGAAGAGCTCTGTATATATCAGTTAGGTCCATTTCATCAAGGGTGTTGTTTAATGCCGCAATGTCTTTGTTCATATTTTGTTTGGAAGATCTGTCCATTTTTGATAGTGGGGTGTTAAAATCCCCCACTATAATTGTGTTGCTGTCAATATCTTTCTTGAAGTCCTCTAAGATTTTCTTGATATATTTGGGTGCTCCTATGTTGGATGCATATATATTTACAATGTTAATGTCTACTTGGTGGATTCTTCCCTTGAGTATAATGAAGTGACCTTCTGGGTCTCTCTTTATGGCTCTTTTTTTGAAGTCTATTTTGTCTCATATTAGAATTGCTACCCCACCTTTTTTTCTTGTCCATTTGCTTGGAAAATTTGTTTCCAGCCTTTCACTTTTAGTCTGTGATGGTCTTTTGTCCTGAGGTGGGTCTCTTGTAGGCAGCATATGTGTGGGTCCTGCTTTCTTATCCAAGCTGCTATTCTGTGTCTTTTGATGGGAGCACTTAATCCATTTACATTTAAGGTTATTATTGATAGGTACTTATTCATTGCCATTTTTGTACCTGTGTTCCTGTCTGTCTCTCTCTTTTCCTTCCTTTCCTTAAAGCAGACCTTTTAGTATTTCTTGTAGAGCTGGCTTGGTGGCAGCAAGTTCTTTTAGACTTCTTTTGTCTTGGAAGGTCTTTATTTGGCCTTGTATCTTGATTGAGAGCCTTGCTGGGTAAAGTAGCCTTGGTTGTAGGCCTCTGGTTCTCATTACTTGGAATATTTCTTACCATTCTCTCCTTGCTTGGAGTGTTTCCATTGAGAAGTCAGTAGCTAACCTTATTGGGGCTCCCTCGTATGTTATTTCTTTTTTCTCCCTTGCTGCCTTTAAGATTCTCTCTTTGTCTTGGAATTTTGCCATTTTAATGGTGATGTGTCTTGAAGTGGGCCTCCTTGCGTTCCTCTTGAATGGGACACTGTGTGATTCCTGGATTTATGTGACTTTTTCTCTCATCAAATTAGGGAAATTTTCTCTCATTACTCTTTCAAATATGTTTTCTATCCCTTGTTCTTCTTCTTTTCCTTCTGGTATTCCTATTATTCAGTTATTATTACATTTCATATTGTCTTGCATTTCTCTTAATCTGTCTTCATTCTTTCTGAGCCTCTTTTCCCTTTCCTGTTTTTTCTGTGAGATGCTTTCTACTTTGTCTTCCAATTCACTAATCCGATCTTCTGTTTCATCTACCCTATTTTTAATGCTTTCTGCTATGTTTTTTAATTCAGAAATTGTATTCTTCATTTCCTCTTGGCCCTTGCTAATAGTTTCCATTTCCTTTTTCATGTTGATATAGTTTGCAGTGAGATCGTTATAACTTCCCTGTAGTTTCTGGTAGCTCATTGTGAGCTCTTTGAACTTCCTGATAACCAGTGCTTTGAATTCAGTATCTGATAGTTGACTTGCCTCTATTTCATCTAACCTTCTTTCTGAGGGTTCTTCTTTTCCTTTCATTTGGGGATTGTTTCTTTGTCTTCCCATTGTTTGTGGGACTCTTCTTGTTAGCCTCAGCTTCTTAGATTAATGTATTTTGACACCCTGGGTTTACGGTGTGAACTTCTGTGGTGGAATGCCTGTGAATTTCAGTGGTGCAGTCTCTTTTGGTTATCCTGTTGTTCTCTGCTTCCACCTACTCAAATACGCAGCAACTTTTGGCTTCTCTCCTACAGCAAAGTGCAATTTGTCTTTCTGACTTTACTATTGGGAGGCCTCTTCCATGGGTCCAGCTCTGGTCTTTTCATATTTTCAAGTTGATTGTGACTCTTGTGGGTAAAAGAAAGAAATGAGAAGGAAAGAAATAAAAGGAAGAAAAAAAAAGGTAGGGGAATGGAAGAAAGAGCAATAAGTTTAGAAAGAAAAGAAAAAGAAATAAAACAGAAAATCCGAGAAAAGAGGACAAAAGTATTGAAAAATGAAACAGTAATAAAATTTAAAAGAAATAACAGATTACTTTAAAAAAGCAAAAAGATAAAGTAAAGGAATGGAAAAAAAGAAAAGAAAGAATAAAAATAAAATAACGTTAAATTAAAAAAAGGAAACAAACAAACAAAAAGAATCCCCCCAAAACAACAACAACAAAGGAAATGTCACTTGTTGGCTTCAAACTAGCAGAACCGGTTTTTCTGGTTGCAGTTGGCTGAGGGTCGATTGTTGTGATTTTTTCCACTAGCCCCTCTCAGGATCCAGACACTTGGAGCCTCTCCCCAGCTCCCCACAATGGGGAACTAGGACTTCCTCACAGGGCTCCCCTCCCAGGGGTTACCGCCATGGGCTGATTTGCGGTGTTTTCGGGCACCTGCACCTGCCTAGTTGCCTGGTTCCCTCAGGATTGAGCACAGACCTGCCCCTGTTCTGTGGGGAAGCTCTAGGCCCTCTGCCCAATCTTGGGTTCACTGCCAAGCTGGGTGTGAAGCAGACCAGGCTGTTGTGTCTATTGGATTCAGAGCCCCAGGCTGTACCTCTCAGTTCTCCTGGGCTGGCAACCACAAAGTCCTTGGTTGGGGCCCTTTGTCCTCAGCACCCTCTCTGCAAACTCTATCAAACAAGTCTCTCCTGGCACCCCACCTTGCTTGGCCAGAAAGGAACAGGGTTGAGGGTCTCAGCTCCTTCTCCAGGACCCCTCAGCGTCCGAGGCTTCCAGATAGTCTGAGGGGGATGGACTGGAAGCCAGGAGCCAATCTGAGGACTGGGTGCCGACCTAGAAACTCTGTGTGCACGTCATGGCACGCTGCGTGGTGTGTATCCCTTCTGCTCCTGTGTTCGTCTGGGTCCCCTGGCCAACCTCAGCTGAAAAATCCTAGGGATGGAGCAGCACCGCGCCAGGCACTTGACCCTGAACTGTGTGCAGGCTGAAATCCCCTCTGCTCCCCTCTAGTTGGGCCACTTGGCAGGTCCCGGGGAGGGAGGTCGGGGCGCTGAACACTGTCCCAGGCGCCGTTAGGCACTTGCCCAGATACAGTGCCCACCAGGCGCTGGACCCCCAAACTGTGCGCAGGCTGAAATCTCCTCTGCTCCCCTCTGGTTGGGCTTCTTGGCAGGTCCCGGCCCAAAAATCCTAGGGAGGGAGCTTTCCGGGCGCTGAACGTTGGCCTAGGCGCCATCAGGCGCTCACCCAGAGATACTGCGCGTCGGGGCGACTAGTCCCCCAAATTGTGCGCAGGCTGAAATCCCTTCCACACCTCTTTGCCTGGGCCACTTGGCCCGCCTGGCCGAAAAATTCCAGGGAGGGAGCCATCCGGGTGCTGAACGCTGTCCGAGGCGCTGTTGGGCTCTTGCCAGTGGGCGCTGGTCCCCCAACCATGCACCAGCGGAGATCCCTGCTGTTTCTCTTTGCTCCGTCGGGAGACTGTACCGCTGCTGTCTCTGTACAGTCTGGTTCCTCCGTGACTGTCAAGGTTTCTGGTCCCTTATTTTCATATATGCTTGGCAACTGCTGGCTTGCTGGCTTCTCCTCCTCCGATGGGACAGGTTTCTCTCCCTTTTGTACTAGGAACTGGTATCTGCTCCATCCTACTCCATTGCCATTTTGAAAAGCTGGATCTGATGTGGATGCTTATATTTGAAAAATCTATTTGAATTTTTATAAATAATACCTCCATTCTACCAAACACCAATGAATTTTTTCTCAGTGTTTCATGAAAGATGTTGGTTCAAATAAGATCAATTGACCTACTATCACACTCTTATATGGAAAGTATAGGATTTTTTATGATTGGGTTGTCAAATCAACTTGTTACCCAGAATTTGTTCCTTTCTTTGTACCTTTCCCTAGATTCTTAAAATCTCCCCCTTCATGCTCTTACATGTCAAGCTCCACAGTTCAGTTGCAGCTACTCAAAAGCACAATTGCCCTCACTTTCCCTTTTACCCAAAACTACGTAAACAACCCACAAACAAGCATGCACATCCGTACATTGCCCATCTGAAGAAAACATCCAATTATTTCAGATTCCATATTTTGAATGTATTGATTACTTCTTAAGATCTCTTGAAACCAGTATCTTGCACAAGAAACTGGGGGAAATGGACAAAAATGGGTCATTTACTTTGGATGTGGACTAATGGTAATCAATAAGTGTATATAATATTCATCCTAAAGCAATTGGAAATGTGCACGCAAATGCTAAATGAAAACATAAGCAGTGATTTAGGCAGATATATGGATGAGATAATCAGACAATCAGAAAAATTACAAATGTATCATAAGCTTTCAACCCTCTCCCCTTGCTTTGTTTGACATACACAGTACTTAAAAATAATCAAATCTAAAGAAATAAATGAGGGAAAATCACTTTAAAATTTGAAATTCAGTCTCTCTTGTTCATTGAAAGATCTGACATTATTAGACAGAAATTCCTCCACGGTGCTAACAGCCAAAGCTGATTGCGGCAGGCCCCACCACCCTACCAGTCCCTCTCACCTTCCCAACCCCTCCCACTTCATTCACTCCCTGGCCTGCCTTGCCCCTATAGACAAGAGATTTCAGTCCCTGGTCTATCCCAGACTACCAACACTTGTCTTCAAAACTTTTTTCCTGTATGCCTCATATCTTGAAATCTTAATATCAGCTTTAACACTTCTCTCTCCCTCACTGCCTGTGTCCAGAGGGTCACCATATCCTATCTGGTCTACCTCTAAAACATCTCTCTCATTTCCTTTAACTCCAAATGCCTCCACCAGTTTTTTCCCTATGGCTCATCTGAACTACATGACTTTCAGGTTCCCCAGCATCCTCGAATCTATTTATTCAGTGTCCTGGCTGGGTGATTCTATTGCCTAAAACTTTATTTCCACCATTGCTTATAAAAAATGCAAACACTGTAGCATGGCTTTTAAAAATCTCTCACTACCTCCCTACCTCTACCCCTAATATACCTTCCAATTTCACCTCCCAATTCAACACTCCATTCATGCTCTGCTGCAGCTATGTGGAATTACTCATCGGTCCTTGTTGCAGCTGCTCCAGCTGCTCTCTCTGCCTGGAAAGCCACTCCTTTTCTCCCTCCTCTTGATCCTCCACTCCCCCTCATTTTCCTTCCCCACCAGACAAAACCCTAACTCTGAAGAGTATCATAGCCACCGTGAAGCCTTCCCTAAGATCCCACATTGGAAGGATTCCTTCCCTCTGTGTATCTCCATAGTCCTCTGCCTCTTTTTAAGATTTTATTTATTTATCTTTAGATGGGAAGGGAAGGAGAAAGGGAGAGAAACATTAATGTATGGTTGCCTTTCGTGCGTCCCCTGCTGGGAACTGGCCTGGAGGGAACCGGCCTGTAACCTTGGTATGTGCCCTACTGGGAATCGAACTGCGATTGTCTGGTTTGCAGGCCCGCGCTCAATCCACTGAGCTACACCAGCCAGGGCTGCCTTTGTATTTCTAAACAGCTCTTACAAGTTCCCTTGTACTCTAAGTATATATGTCAGATGCTGTTACTGGAGTACAAATTCCTTGAGGCTAGGCATCATGTCTCATATGTATCCTTTTAAGACTTTGTGAGTTGCATGGTCACTGTAATAATAAACCCCTGAACAGTTGATTAATTTTACAGACTGTGTTTAACACTTTACAAACATATTTTTTTATTCCTAATAAGTCTTGGAATCCCTTGTTTTACAGCAAAGGATACAGCAGCCAGCAGAAGGTATAATATTAGCAAAAGTAAGATGGAAAATACGGTGGTCCTAGTCCAACGACCATGCCCTACCCAACTCATGTTATGCTAAAATATGTTTACTTTAAAATAAATACACATAACACTGGCCAAATTTTCAAACAGTTGTGCACATGGAAAGAGTTGAAAACAGACACAAAGCAGTATGCATTCTTTAAAAAAAACTTCCTCATAATATAGGATATTTTCCAAATACGGGCAAAGTTTCTAACTGAACACAACACGGGACATGATTATTTCAACTTTAGTCTCAATGTCCACAGTTACATCATAATGAGTTACTGGTGGCATGAATGAAAAGCCATCCTGTGGCTGCAGCATCTTGACAAGACCACACACACAAAGTAATGATAACTGATGGGTTATATCCAGACAGGGTCAGCTCATCAAGTTCTCTAAAGCCATTGTAGAAATGACTTTGTGAGCAGGTAAAAAACTGAAAAAGAAGGACCCGAACACTTAAAAATACATCCTTGAAAGATATGGGCAACAAATAAACATGTATTATGCACTGTGAGAAGGAAAGAAGAAAATTTTATTAGATTTTATTTAATGAAATTCAAACTAATTTCTTTGGAGAGGGAAATGCTTGAGTCACAGCTAGAAGGACCAGCACTGTATAGATAATGGATTAATAGTGGAAAATGACTTGCTCATAAACATACAGCTAGCTAGTCAGATTTCAAGCTAGATGGGCAATGCAGGTTTTGTGATTCCTCATTCAGCAGTCACTATGCCGCTTCTCTCTAATATTGCAGTACACTAAGTGTGCCCATGATAATATATGTTCACTACAGAAAAACACGTTATTTGAGCTGTGACTTTTTTTTTTCATGGTGAAGGTCATTATCAAATTGCCCACACACATTGTGTGCCTCGCTCTCTCTGTATTCTTTCCTCTCACTCTCTCCACAGCCCACTTCAAAACAATTTTGGCCTCCACCGCTCCACCCAAGCTGTTCTTCTCTAGGCCACCAAAAGCCTCAAGGTGGCTAAATCAATGGACATACCTCACTCCTCAAAGAACTCAACCCCTCTGCACAATGGGTGCAGTCCACTAGGATCACCATTACCAGGCACTCTGGTCCCCCACATTTCTGGCAGCCTGGCCATTGGAAACAGGCTGGTGTCCATGAGAAGGGCACAGAGAGATGAGAGGGGAAGAAGAAGCCCTGACAGATCTGCTGTAACACATGTTTTCCAATGGGAAAGGGGCAAAGGGGCCCGTTTGTGAGGCAAAGAGGCACTGAAATACACATTCAGTTCATCCAAGCTTTCTCCCAGCACCCACATTTTTGTGCTCAAGACCCTGTTTTTTCCCCTTGGTCCCATCTTGCCTTATATAACCTAAGTGCCAAACCTGTCTTGGGTTCCCCTTAGGGAAATTATTTCACCATGAATAGACTCAGCCTCACTTGCAGAGCTTAAAAATGTTTCAGATGAGTCCTCTGAATTTTCTCTTACATCTAAGAAGACAGCATAAGAAGAAAAAGAAATCTGGGATCAGATAAATCCAGGTTTGAATCCCAGATCCTTTTGTTTAAGAAAATGTCCTAAGCTCTCAGAGATGTAGTTTCCTCAGCTGTAAAATAGAGATGAAGTTGGTGTTTCATACAATTGTTGCAACGATTATGTGCAATGATTTATATGAAGCCTTTAGTGCAATGCATTAGTACTGTTAGGTTTAATTGTGCTCATTGGACTTTTCTCTGATAGGATGGTGGTTTCATTACATCTTCCAAGTTAATGTGTGTTTTTTAAAGCACTAAACTCTTTACTGCTTTTGGGTTTTGCACCAACTCTTCATTATTCCTCATTGAATAAGAATTGTCTGAGTACATTAGCTTAGCTCATAAGCCCCTTTGGTAATGTTGAGATTTTACAGCTTTAGCCCGGACTGTGGTCCATCTCACAAAAGTTTGTCTATCCCAGGGGTTAGGGAATAATATCCTTTATATATATAAACTACTATGTGCTATTCTTGGAAATAGGACATGATAAGAGGCAAAAAAATCCCTATGTTTATTGAAGCTTACATTCAGATAGAGAAGAAAAAATTAAAAGCATAAATAAGAACAATATACAAAGTTACATTTTGGTTCTATATTGAACTAATTAACTTTGGGATGCCTATTAGGCATCCAAATAGGCAGCTAGATATGTGAGCAGAGAACTCAGAGGGGAGGTCAGAACTGGAGATAGAAAATTTGGAAGTCATAAGCATATAAATGATATTTAAAACACTCACATTAGCAGAGAACTTATTGAGTATATACAGAAAAAAGAAGCGGTGGCCCGAAGATTAGAGATCTGGAAAAGAAAGATAAACCAACAAAGGAGCTGAGAGGGAGTGGCCAGCAAGTGCAGAGGCTAACTATGTCCACAGTCAAGGCCAATCTGCTGGACTTCTCCCAGCCAATGTGTGGGTACAGCAGGGTGCCAGTGTGAGCCCATTTCTGCCTATATGGACTTCTTTGGTGGGGGACTACCTGTTGGCCTGGCTGAGATTTTCAGTACTGTGCTGAGGTCTGAGGCTCTTCCTACAATGTCCTCTTTCCCTCTCTCCTTTCACAAGCGTCAGACCTTCCATGTGGTCTGAGGTTCTCCCTTCCAGCTCCTGCGCACACTCCCTTTATCCTTTTACAGATGTTTGTCCCCTAAATCTCATGCACATCTATTCCCAGTTAGTATCTGCTCTTCAGGCCAAGATAATTCTGAAGCCGACATTTTGAATCTCATTTCAGGGTTTCTCCAGGAACCAAGTCCCAGTCACCCACTGTGTCTCTGGACTAAAACAACACCCTTTACTGGCTACCTTCTTCCCTGCATTACCTATCTCTTACATGCCTATTTCCTTCCACCTTCTAATAAACTACTTGCATTTGGAACGTTATCTCTGAGAAGTCCATAAGACAGGCATTATAAGGAAAAAATATGACACTTCAAAAAGTATTTTCCAGCAGTAATTTAGGGGTGCTATTGTTTTGCAGGGTACCATTCAAGAAGATAGAACCACCACATACCAGCCAGTATGCAGGTAAGTGGGAAATTCAAGTGGCCACGGACCCACATGGCCACAAAGCTGCTTGTGCTCACTCAGGTATTGTGGGTTTCCGTGTTTCCAGTCCCAAGAATCATCAGCACAACAGGTGTTCAAAATATTCTGAAGTGTATGTGTATGCAGAGATCATGCAGTTAGTAGGAAGAAGCTTAGCAAGCAAGCCAATGCCTGGGCACATGTATAGATGGATGTTTTGGGCAGCAGAGCGGACATCAGCAGGGTTATTCCTATGGTCAAAGAATTGAGGATTGTTATAACCTTCTCACATGTGAGCTGTAGAAGTCCCTTGCTTACAAGAGTGTGGGCCTTGATCAGCCTGGACCCTGCATTCTCTTTGTCTGCACTTGCACTTCACTAACATTCCCAATCTACTGTAGGTCTACTTAGGGCCTGAAAGCCTCCCTCCACAGGCACCACTGCTAACTCTCATACTCCCATTATACATTCTTTATGGCTGAGGACCTTTTTATGCCACCCCATCCCATCTTGGCATAAGACCATCTTGTTGCTATTCAGACCATCTTGTTGCTATGGTCTGAAGGTTTGCATTCCCCACAAATTTATCTATGAAAAACCCAATTCCCAAGGTGGAAGAATAAGCAGGTAGGGCCTTTGAGAGATGGTGAGGTAATGAGGGCAGAGCCTTCATAAAGGGGATTGGTGCCCTTATTAAAGAGGCCCCAGAGGGCCAGCTCCTCCATTCCACCATGAAAGGACACAACAGGAAGCCTGTGACCCAAAAGAGGGTCCTTACTTGACCATGCTGTCACTCTGAGCTGACTTCCAGCCTCCAGAAGCACGAAAAGTGAATGCCCGTTGTTTATAAGCCACCAGTCCATGGGACTTTGCTGTAGCAGCCCAAATGGCCTAAGATACTTGTCAAACTGCAAAACAATTTTAAAAGATCAAGAAGCCCAATTAGGAAGTTAAATCTCTTCCTTAAGCATTTTCTCAAGGACCTAGTAATTCTGCTTACAAGAATTTGTCTAAGTCAAATAAGATTTGGAGGATCAATATTATTTATATTGCAAAAAAAAAAGGAAATCCAAAATGCCTAACAATATGGTGTACCTATATAATTAAGATTGAGGCATAGGCAGAGACTCTTTGCTTCCTCTCACAACCAAAAGGAAGATAACCAATCTGTAATCAATAAGCAACAAAAATTGCCAGAAAATCAAACTGCGTGGAACTCCAACAAACAAGGAATTAAAGAGAAATCAACCAGAACAACCAGACCAGTAAGGCCAGTGGTGCTGGCCTGCTCAGAAAAGCCACAGTGAGGCAGCTGAGGGGTGGGGCTGACTGCCTACCTCCAGAGCTGCACCAGAGGGACTAACTTAGAGGGAAAACTGAGACTCACAGCTGACTCTGGGCTAAGGCTGGGGTTACCATGTGAGAGATACCTCCAGTCTGACACAAGAGTTGGTTGGAAAGTACGCTAAAGACAGGCAGGCAAGCTGCACTGTTCCCTCTCTGGCCCCTTCCCCACAGGCAGCACTGCAAAGCAGCAAAGGGGGTTGCCCCACCCAGGTGAATACCTAAGGCCCCATATCTTTATGACCTGTCAGCTGCTCCTAGACAAAGGAATATGGCCCAAATGAAAGAACACAGCAAAACCTCAGAAAGAGAACTAAGCAATGAGGAGATGGTCAATATATCTGATGGAGAATTTAGAGCCCTGGTAATCAAAATACTGAGCTTGGTCAAAAAATGAAAGAACAAATGAAAGATACCCAAAATGAAATAAAGCAAAATATTCATGTAACCAACAGTGACAAGAAAAAAAAAACAGGATTCAAAGCAATGATTGGAAGCAAAAGGAAGAAATAAACATCCAACTGGATTAGAATGAAAAAACAAGAATCCAAAAAAAAATGAAGAGAAGCTGAGGATTCTCTGGGACAACCTGAAACATTCTAATATCCAAATTATAGGGGTGCCAGAAGGAGAAGAACAGCAGCAAGAAACTGAAAACTTATTTGAACAAATAATAAAGGAGAACTTCCCTAATCTGATGCAGGGAACAGACTTCCAGGAAGTCCAGGAAGTCCAGTCCCAAAGAAGTTGGACCCAAAGAGGAACACACTAAGGCACATCATCATTAAGTTACACAAGATTAAAGACAAAGAGAAAATCCTAAAAGCAGCAGAAGATAAGGAGACAGTTACCTACAAAGGAGTTCCCATAAGGCTATCATTTCTCAAAAGAAACCTTACAGGCAAGAAGGAGTTGGAAAGAAGTATTTGAAGATATGAAAGGCAAGAACTACATCCAAGATTACTCAATCCAGCAAAGATTTCATTTAGAATGGAAGGGCAAATAAAGTGCTTCCCACATAAGGTCAAGTTGAAGGAGTTCATCATAACCAAGTCCTGTTGGGAACCACTCTGCCTGGTTTCCGGAATTGTAACTAACTCCCATGGCTAAGGATGAGCAAGCAACCTCTAGAATGTGAGCCACAGGAGGCAAAAGCTTGTCTCTGGTGGCAAATGCTGCCTCAGCTTCTTCTCCCGCCTCCAAAAGCATGGTGGATGTTGATGATGGGTACGACTCCTCACAGAGAAGAGCAACTTAAGCCAGACTCGATCACTTGGGAGGCCATCATGGAAGGACTTGAGGGGCTGCAACAAAGAAGGAGCATTGGACCCTTGCCCCCTGGCTATGTGACATAGCCCAAGTCCCCATGTCCTCTGGAAGAAGCGCTTCCTGGCTCTAATCCCCTTAAGCCTGAAAACCTGATGAGGAGGGCATGTAGCTCCTTGCCTTGCTAGAGTAGTATATGGGGGGAAATCTGGCATAAGAAAGAATTCCAAAAAAATCCCATGAAACCTACTTTTTCTAAGAGTGTTTTCATTCATATATTAAGGGTCCAAGCAGGAAATGAGTATGTCTCCCAAAGTTTCTGCAAACCCCCTTTCCTGACACACTCTGACTCAGACTAAGCCTTCAGATTTCTTTGAAATGTTATCTAGTATTTGATCCTTGCTGCCCTGTATTCCTGTGTATTACAACCCAATAAAAGCCCCTGGAGGAAGGGGCTGGAGGCCTTTTTCCTCTGAGAAACTGGCCACCTCTCCTCCTCAAGCAGATCATGTCTTGGTAGTGCTTCCTTTCATCTGCGTGGCAGATGGGAGGACTTGAGGGTAAAGTCACCCCCACAAAGTCCTTATTATGTGAAATGTTAAAGGGACTTATCTAAGAAGAAGAAGATAAAAAAATATGAACAATAAAATGACAACAAACACAACTATCAACAAATGAACCTAAAAGAAAAGAAAAACAATAAAAACAAAAACTAAGCAAACAACCAGAACAGGAACAGAATCAAAGAAATGAACATCACACAAAGGGATTTCAGTGGGGAGGGGGAAGGGAGGAATAACAGGGAAAAGGTACAGGGAAGAAGAAGCACGGTTAGTAGGCATAAAATAGATGGAAAGAGATAAAAAATGGTATAGGAAACAGAGGACTCAAAGAACTCATATGTACAACTCATGAACATGAACTAAGGGGGGATGCTGAAGGGTTGGGGAGCAGGGTGGAGGAGGAATAAAGGGGGAAAATTGGGAAAACTGTAATAGTATAATCAATAAAAGGTATTGATTAGAAAAAATACTGCATAGCCATTGAAAGCCATGAAGAAATATTCCTAATATGTTGTTGAGTAAAGAAAATTATAAATTATAACTAGAACTCCATGGAAATTATCTTAAAGTATATTATAGATATTCATATACATGCATGTGTATATATATACTTATGTGTAAATATGTGTATGTGCATATGTGTGTGTGTTTGTATGTCCTTGCACCTGGAAAAAAAGACTAGAAAAATATCACAAATGATTATTTCTGAATGGTAGAATCATCAGTAATTTTCTTTTATGTGTTTTTCTGGAGTTCACAATTTTTTTTAAATGAGTATGATTTCCTTTGGTGTCAGGAAAGAGAAATTAATAAATATTAGTCTATAATAATATAATTATTATATAATATAATTCAACAAATACTATAATATTAACAAATACTATAATATAATTT